>NC_080182.1:14862208-16162208 GCF_950295315.1 Erinaceus europaeus | reverse complement strand
AGCTTGCAATAACTGTAAACAGTCTCCTAGACTGGTGAGAACTTAGGAAGTTGTCACAGGGAAGGGGGTATACAACATTAACAGCAGACATGATGACTGACACCCATATACCTGACAACTTTATAGCTTTGTAAACCATTCTGTAAATCACTAATAACATATATAAAATAACCCAGTCAGTGATTAAAAAGTAAAAAGGCAAGTTTTCCTTTAAGCATGTAGTATATAGTACAATGTCAAAAAATGAACAAATTAGAACCAATACTCCTTAAATTAAAGTAAAATTCCCTCCTGATTAGAATGTTTGCTAGAAACACTTAGAGGAAAATCTGTTCCAGATAAAGCTCAATATTGAATAAAGAAATTGTCCTCAATTGACTGAAGCCTATGTCAGCAAAAATAAGAACATTTTCTGCTTTTATAGTTATTTGTGTATTTTTCAGAATATTTTCCTACCATATTTTAATATTCTGTATTAATTATGCATGTTGATTTTTAAAAAAATGTTCTCCTACATATATTGAAACGATGGTAAGTTTTTCTCTTTTACTATTTTAGTGTGCTACATTGCACTAATTTTTCAGTTGCTAAACTGACCTTCCACACTTGAGATAAACCCAACTTATTCATGGCATATGATAATTTTTATTTCTTGTTGCATTCCTTGTGTTAATATTTTGTTAGGAATTTTCTGGCACGTTTGTGAGGAATGTTGAGGTTTAAAGTTCTTTCTTAGAGATGTCTTCCTCAGATTTGGATAATAATGTCAAGATACCCTCATGACTCTCCTTTTCTATGTCCTTAACGTTTGGATAAGGTTGGCGTCTTGTCTTCTTTGCACTTTTTTTTTTAATTCTACAGTGAAACCATCTGGACCTAAACCCCAGAAACATTCTTTTTTTTTTTTTTTCCTCTGCTTATTTTTATGTGTATGTGAGTGTGGCAAGTGTGTACAGTGATGGGTAGTAATCTTAATCTTAAGAGACTGTCACGTGATTTTTCTAGGTAGCAGTACAATTTCTACTTCTTTTAACATTTATTTTTATTTTTAATATTTTAATTAATTTATTATTGGATAGGGACAGAGAGAAATTGAAAGGGGAGAGGGAGAGAGACAGACACCTGTAGCACTGCCTCACCACTGTAGTGCTGCTTCACCTGTTGGTAGGGACTGGGGGCTCAAACCAGGGTCTTTTCGCACTGTGACATATGTGCTCAACCAGGTGCACCACCACCCAGCCCCACAATTTTCTATTCCTATTATTGATCAAAGTTATGCCAATAACTTTAAAATATATATAACTTTAATAAATAAATTTAAAAGATTTTTTTGGTTCAAATTAATTTAAAAATGTTGAACAAGTGTATGTACTCATGAAATAACACTAAAATATGATATCTTTTTATAAATGCAATAAAATATGATATCTTCTTATAAATGTAGATGGTTTTAATTTGATGATATTTAGAGGTTTGTTTTAATGTACTCTAAGTTTGGTATCAAAATATCCCAGCATCATAAAATGATGGGAAATAAATAAATAAATCCACTTAGTTCATAAATCTTAGTTTCAAACTGGTAGGCTTAAAGTCTTTTACAACACTCCATTACTGTTTTATATAAAATTTTTATTTAAAAAAAAGGAAACACTGACAAGAACCATAGGATAAGAGGGGCACAACTGTGGTTTCAAATACTTTCATTTCAGATTGCCTGAGAATTGTCTTGATATAGTTCTGTCATTGTTACTACTTTCACATGGGGGTTATTTAATGATATAATTTTTAAAAAATATTTATTTTTTCCCTTTTGTTGCCCTTGTTTTTTTTTTTTATTGTTGTAGTTATCGATGTCATCATTGTTGGATAGGACAGAGAGAAATGGAGAGAAGAGGGGAAGACAGAGGGAGAGAGACAGACAGACATCTGCAGACCTGCTTCACTGCCTGTGAAGCTACTCCCCTGCTGGTGGGGAGCTGGGGACTCGAACCAGGATCCTTATGCTGGTCCTTGAGCTTTGCGCCACGTGTGCTTAACCCGCTGTGCTACCACCCGACTCCCGATATATATTTTTTAATTCTTCTTTTTCTGAAACGTGTGGGGCCTCATGAATGTGTTATTTCATCACTCTGGCTCAAATTTTTCATATATATATATATATATATATTGAGAGTGAGAGAAGACAGACAAAGACAGGGAAGGAGAAGCATTACAACACTGAAGTTTCCTCCAGAGTCATAGTACTATCATGTAGTTTGCCTTGGGCTTAAACCTTATGCAGTTGCCCTATTAGCTGTGCTGTCATATTACCACTAGTTTTTTGTTTTTTAAATCTGTTTTGATTTGTATTCTTGTTCATAATGTTTTCTATATTGCTTATTGCTTTGTGTATACTGGGGAGGTACACATTCTGCATTTATTGAGTATATTATACAAATGTCAATTAGGTTAAGTTGGTTGCTAATGTTGTTCAAGTGCTTATATTATCTTTACTGATTTCCTGTCGACAGTTTCATTGATTGCTCAGAGAAGAATATTAAATTCCCAGCAATATTTGTAGATTGATCTATTCCTCCTTTTTAGTTAGTTTAGATTCAATATATATATATATATTGCTCCAGGGTTATCACTGGGGCTCGAATCCTGCACTATGGGCAGGATAAATTTCTGATCAGCATTTTTTCCTTGAGATAGATGAAAATTATGGACCAACATATGATACCAAGGAGAAAAAAGAGCAACTCAGCATCTAGGAGAATCATTTTAAAAAATGGAGAGTGGGGTAGTTAGCATAATGATTATGCAAAGAGACTATCTTGCCTGAGGCTCTAAATTCCAAGGTTCAGTCCCCAGTACCACCCGTAAACCAGAGCTGAGCAGTGCTCTGATATAAAACAATTAAACAAATAAATAAGCAAAACAAGCAAATAACAATAGAAAGGGTTGCATGCAGCACCAATTATGGCATCCCTCCCCCACTCCATCATGGCTGAACTATGGAAGTCTATGAGGGAGAGTTGGAATAAACTTATTATACATCATTTGAATGGCTCTAGAAATCTAGACTTCAGTGATAACACATGACAATATCCATAGCTTTTGTTATAAAAAGTCTTGTAAACCAATAACAAATATATATATATATATATATATACCAATAATACAAAAAATGACACCTGCAACTAAAACATTCATATTTGCAAAAAATGTGAGATCACATTAATAATCAAAGTGATATTCTTAAATAATGTTTCTTAAATAATGAGATATTATCATTCACCTATCTAATCAGCAATGACTAAGAATATTGGCACCAATGTTAAAAACCAATGGTTTGGCATGGATATGCAAACATACTTCCTAATGCTAGAGTTTTTAAGGATGTACAATAAATAGTGCGTCTCTTCCTCTTCCATATTCT
Source organism: Erinaceus europaeus (assembly GCF_950295315.1). Classification (NCBI taxonomy): domain Eukaryota; kingdom Metazoa; phylum Chordata; class Mammalia; order Eulipotyphla; family Erinaceidae; genus Erinaceus; species Erinaceus europaeus. Next base: position 16,158,787 of record NC_080182.1, on the reverse strand, counting down.
GAAAAACTTGAAAGATAATAGTCAAAACACTTGAGGACTAAAATATTAAATTTATTTCTGAGGAAGTTTAAATTGGAGGACATGTTTTAATATGTGTAGCAAGTAGTCTTCCCAGTACTATTATAAATGACAGAGTTGATTTTCCTATTTAGAGATGTGCCCGAGGTGGCCAAGGTTTACCTCTTTAGGTGGATCACAAAACAAAGGAGCTTAGGAGGATTTGTACTTTCTGTAAACAGGATGGCTTGCAAGATGGAAGAACAGTGGAGTAATTCTGTGCATGCCTAGTTTATTCTTTTTGAATTTATGAATCAAATAAATAGCCCAGCTTCCCCTGGGAGAGAATAAAAAACAGGGCAATGCTGTTATAATGATTGAAGTCTTTTGGGGATGGAAAAAAGGGAGAAGAACACTTTCCTGAAGTTGAACAGTTTGGACTGCATGCCAATTTATTAAAATCTTTATGAAAGATAATTGGAGAATTTTTTGTGTATATTTAATTTTTTTTAACCACCTTTAATCTCATTTCTAGGAAATTTTTAGGAAAGTTTACTCATGTATTTTTAGTAACTCCCCAGCAACAAACAATTATAAATCATATTGCTGAATGACAGAAACTATTTTGCAAATAGGGTCCAGTTTTCTGGAAGTATGCACATTTACGTAATGTTTTTAAAATAAAATAATGATCATGTAAGGATGTGAGATTTATACTTATTTTCATCCTTATCCACTTTCATATTGTTTACTTCTTTATATCATTATATAAAGAAACCGGCATCATTTATATAATCAGAAAATAAGCACTTCTATATAACCAGAACATTAATTATGTGATTTTGGAATAAAAGACAGGTTCTAAAACACAAACAAACATAGCATTTGTACACCTCTTCTTACTGGAGTTTAATGTCATTGTTTACATCCTTTACGGACACTGCTATCCAATGAGTTATGCTTAATAGGCCACACATTAGATCATCAAACTATTATAAAAAAAAAAAAGGAAAAACCTAATCCTATATTTGACAGTCATTGCAAGAACAAAATAAAATAAAATGGGAACCAGGTATGGGTGCATACAGTAGACTGCACTTGTAACCACATACAAGGACCAAGGTTCAAATCCCCCTCTCCTATGTTCCTAGAGGAAATGTTCACAAATGGCAGAGCAGTGGTGACTGTATCTCTCTGTCTGTCTCTCTTTTCCCCACCCAAGTCTCTTTCCCTCTATCAATAACAGAAGGAGAAAGAAAAAATGACCGTATGGAAAGGTAGTTTTGTGACGATACCAAATCCTAGTGACAACCCTGGCAGAAAAAAAAAAAAAAAAAAATGAAATGAGTGAAATCCCATGCTGTAATGGCTAGTCTCCACAAAATGCAGTTTTCCTTTCCCTTTGCGTTTAACAGGTTTTTTTTTTAAAGATTTTATTTATTCATGAGAAAGAGAAAGGAACAGAGAGAGAAAGGACATCACTCCGGTACATGTGTTGCCGGGGACTGAACTCAGGACTTCATGCTTGAGAGCCCAATGCTTTATCCACTATACCACCTCCCAGACCACTCCTTTAACAGTAAAGTCATTCATTTGTAAACAGAACAGACTCAGGTACCACTTACCCATGAATTTACCAATAAAAAAATTAGAAAAACTGGTAAAAGAGGCAATGTAGTCACTTAGGTGTTCTGTGATGTGTCAAGGCAAAAATGCCACTTACTAAGACACATACTTGCTCAGAATTTGTCCAAGTCACTAATATTCTATCATTTTCCATGTGTGCTTTTCAAGCTGGAACATTTGTCATATTTAAATATATGTATTTTATTTATTTGCCTATTTATTTTAATGAGATAAATGTTAGATGAGAGCTAGCTAGCTAGCTAGACAGATAACGAGACCAGACCATTGTTTAGCTCTGGCATAGGTGGTACTGGGGATTGAACCTGGGACCTTAGAGCCTCAAACGTGAAAGTCTTTTGCGGGGGGGGGGGGGCACAGTGGGTTAAGCACACACAGCACCAATGAAGTGCAAGGACAGATAAGGATCCTGGTTCCAGCCCCTGGCTCCCCATCTGCAGGGGGCGTCACTTCACAGGCAGGTTTGCAGGTGTCTGTCTCTCTTCCTCTCTGTCTTCCCCTTCCTCTCTCCATTTCTCTCTGTCCTATCCAACAACAACAATAAAAAATAAGGCTAACAAAGGGAAAAAAATAGCCTCCAGGAGCAGTGAATTTGTAGTGCAGGCACTGAGCCCCAGCAATAACAAAGGCAAAAAAAAAAAAAAGGAGAAAGTCTTTTGCATGTCTTTATACTATTTCCTCAAGCCATATTTGTCAAATTTTTAATTCACATTTTTAAAATTAAAATGTATCGCCTGAGTAAACATGATCAGTTAATGTTACTTTAGTGTGAGAAGGGAGCTGGGCAAGAGATGGCTCCAGAGAGACTGAAATATCAGATAACAGAGGAATTCTGACAGGTTGCCAGAACAGAAGTGGACAGTTATCAGTGTCACATTTCATAGGTTGATCTGGACCCATTACTATACTGAGGGTTTGAACTTAATCAGTGCAAACCATTTCAATCGATTGCCTGAAAAACTTCCATGTCAACTCATTTGCTAGACATTCTGGAAAATAATAGCAAAAATCATTCTCCTCTTGTTTCAACCATTCTATGTACTGAATGCCTATACTTGTTACTGTTCCAGAGAGAAAGTTATAAGAAGTTAGTAGGAGCAGAAGGGAGATGAGTGGTTGTTATCAAATAATATGTAGATAAATTAAGTGGAACAGCTGCAGAGAGAGAGAGAAAACACAGGCAAGACCATGCCTAGGTATATATTATCAGAAAGAGATGAATTTGTTGACAATATCCTCTTTTACCTGGGAAATGTAGGACATGCCACAGGTAATATTTTAGATTTAGTCTTACTCTGAAGACATTAAAATTAGTGTTTTTGTACCATATGAATATGTTTTGGAGTAGTATTATTAGTTCATAAGGTATTTTCATTTTTTCAGTAATTTTATTGGGATAAATCATGACTGGCAGTACAATCATTGGACTTTCTACCCTCATTTTTAATTATCTAGTTGGGAGAAATAATAATTTATAAGACTGCTGTTGTCACAAGAGTACAATTTCTTGTCTCCCTGTAAAAGGTTTCCAAGCACCACTCCTACCACCAGCTGAAATCGTCCTCCTCCATCATGTACTAGATTTTCTTGTCCTCCTATGCCCTTCCTGCCACTTCTACCTTTAGTGTGCCTAGTCCTGCACAATAAATAATCATCATCATAGTAATAGTTTAAGTTTTACCTTCTGATTCTCCGCTCTTTATTTTGCAAGTTCCGGCTATAAGTGAGTTTCTCTGGTATTTATCCTTTAAATTTTTTTTAAAATTTAATTATCTTTATTTGATAGAGACAGCCAGAAATCTAACAGGAAGGGGGAGATAGAGAAGGAGAGATAAAGAGAGATACTTGCTTTACCACTTGCAAAGCTTTCGCTCCTGTAGGTGGGGACCAGGTCTCTAACCCAGGTCCTTGTGCATTGTAACATGTGTGCTCAATTTGTGTGTCACTACCTGGCTCCATATTTATCCTTCTTTTTCTGGCTTATGTCACTTACCCTGACCCTCTTCAAGTTCCAACCAAGATGTATCAAATAATAAAAAAAAAGTCATTTCTTATAAGTGAGTAGCATTCCATTGTGTATCTATCTATACCATAGCTTTCTTAACTACTCATCTGTCCTTGGATAGTTGAAATAGTTGAGCTATTTCCAAAACTGGAATATTACCAATAGTGCTGCTATGAACATAGATATTTATAGATCTCTTTGGATAGGCATTTTTGTTTGCTTTGGATATAAGTCCTTAGGAAAGGAGTTGCTGGATCATAAGCTAGTGTCATCTCTTATGTTCTGAGGAGTCTGTAGACTGTTTTCCAAAGAGGCTGAACTAATTTACATTCCCACTGTTAGTGTAGCAATATCCCTTTCTCACCATATCCTTGCCAGCACTTGCTTTTGGCCTTTTAACATACGACATTATCACAGGTATGAGGATGTGTATCATTGTTTTGATTTGAATTTATCTGATAATCAGTGACTTTGAGTGTTTTTTATAAGTCTCTTGGCCATCTGAATATCATTTTCAGTGGAGATTCTTTTCATGCCCTATCTCCATTGTTAATGCAACTGTTTTTGTTTTTAATTTTTGTTTTGGTTGAGTTTTGTGGGCTCTTAGTGTTGTAATTTAACTTAAAAAGGAATTTTGGGGGCTGCTGCGGTGCATAGAAGGATTCACAGTGGGGAGCTGGGAACAGGTTTGAACAACATAAGCTTTATTAGGGTGAAACAGGTAAAAGGCAAAGTAAGCACTTATCATCAAGGGTTAAGAGTACGCTAGGTCCATAAAGTCTGAGTATAGTTATCAAAAGTTTAGTTCCATAAGATAAACAATTATCAGCTCTTGTAAAGTTTGCTCATGGCTGTACAGGTGTCTGAAAATTTCCCACCTAGCAGAGTCACACATGTTTAGTTCCCAGTAGAAGTAGCTGTGGCGGATACCTGGCGCACCTCCGCCCCAGATGCTTCTGACCAGGAGAAGCAGCAGCAGCCAGAGTGGGATCTGCTTCTTCTTCTAGCGTTTGCCCTTCTTCCGTAGCCAGTCAACAGCGTCAGGTTGAGCCTGATGGAAAGTTTCGAGACCTCCTTTGAATCTGCTCCAGTCCCTTCTCTGTGTGTTCAGCCTCAGGCTGACATCATTCATATGTTAATAGTCCCAGACCCTGTTGGGGTCACAATACTTAGTATACATTTTGGTCCTTAGCCCTTGATATGATGTGTAGTGTATACAAATCTTTTCCCATTTAATATAGTATGTTTTTGTTTAGGTGATGGTTAGTTTTACTGCATAGGGATGCAACTGTCTGTGTTATGTTTTCAAATGAAGTGTGTTGACATTTGAATCTGCCACTTACTACTTGTGAATGGAGAATCTATCAGTTTTCTTAACTTTTTTTTTTTTTTTTTTTTTTTTTAACAGTGGAAGCAACATTACCTTGCAGAATATAGTAAAGACTAGAAATGATGTATATCAGGCTTGGAGCATTGTACCTGGCACAATGCAAATTCCAATCAATAAGGTTATAACTATTGTTGAATATTTTTCTTTTTTTGTCACTGAAACTTTACAAGTCTAGGCTAACTTTTTAGATAGAGAGATATGCATGGAAAATTTCATTGTTCTGGGACACTTTATCATTTTTCATTTAGATAGGTAGGTAGATACATAATAGATAGAAGATGATAGATAGATAGATAGATAGATAGATAGATAGATAGATAGATAGGGGTGATAGATAGGCAGACACCATAGCACTTCCCATGTGGTTCTGAGACTGGCCTGTGTGCTGCACACAGCAATGCAGTTGTGTGAGTTAATGAGCTGCCTCTCCAGCTCTAAACTGCTGACATTTCAACAAATGTGATTGAGCTTTATTCCATCAACTATAATATTTGAAATAAGCAGACTTAAGGAATTGAGAGAACTTGAATCTATGTCTTGACTTAACCATATCCCTTCACACTGGAAAAGGTTTTCAAGCTCTTGAATTACTTTAGTTGATCTCTTGTTAGTAAATAGCACCGGTTTAAGCTTAGAAAAACTAAAATTTAAACCTTCACTCCAATATTTACCACAGATCCAACTCTAGGCATATTACTTAAGTCCAAGACTTGGCAACATAAGAGTGAGTAATTTATAAGATTATTTAGAGAATGAAATGAAAGGTTAAATGTAAACACACAGCATGTGATGTAGGATGAAGAGTCTACCTGCTTTCTTTTTAAATCATATAAGGTCAGGGAGATGTGTAAGTCTGATCAAAGAGAGTTTCTTCTCAGAATTCTCAGCTCCCACACTGTTACTAAGTCAAAATGCAGTGGCTCATTTCACAAAGGCTTGAGGGTATGGTGTCAAATAAGATTAAGAGTAAGGACTAAACAAATCACTTCTGTTATGCGCTGCAAACTTTTGATGCAGGTTTTTTTTTTTTTTATTGAGTGTCACGGACCTTTTGTTAAGAATAAATAAAAATAGTGGGGTGGAATTAGAATCAACATATGTTGGAAAAGGAGCAGCTCTACTGTAAATAGACAAGAAATATTTGATGATTTCACCTATAGTTGCTATTTTTGCTGTTGTTTCAATTGTTTTCTTTCTTTCTTTCTTAAAAGAATGGGACATTTTAAAATCTACATTTTTTTATCATGGGGGGGTTGATTAATAGCTTACAGTTGACAAGAAATATGCATATTTTATAATACAATTCAACTTTATTTTCATGGTGAAAACTTCCCAAAGTAAGACCAAGAGACTGTTGATTCAACATTTTATACTGAACACATCTAGTTCTCCTTGATCCTAAGAATATATTAAAATATTGAAAAAATGAGATTAAAGGTGTAGAAATCCAAACTTCTTGGATTCTGCCAGAACGTTTTACCTGTGGTTTCCCCAGCTGTTCTATGTTAAAGGCTTACAACTGCTCCAGGCAATCTCTGCTCCTACACACCCCAGTGGCTTGAAGGTTATTTAGAACTAACAGCCACAAAGACCCTGGAGGGAGGGAGGGAAGGAGAGAGAGGGAGGGAGGGAGGGAGGGAGGGAGAGAGAGAGAGAGAGAGAGAGAGAGAGAGAGAAAAGATGGAGGAGGAGGAGGAGGAGGAAGAAGAGGAGGAGAAAGAGGAGGAGGAGAAGGGGAAGGAGTGGAAGGGAGAGGAGGGGGAGGGGAGGGATTCTGGGACTGAATTTAGTACCTCACACTTAAAAGTCCAAGACTGTATCTACTGTTTACCTCTTATGCCTCAATGTTTTTTAATAGCATGTGACCTTTCTCTCTCTCTCTTTCTGCCTATCAGGCTAGCTAGCAGGCCTCACCTTCACGACTTCCACAGACACCACTCTCCCAATAATATCCTTGCAAAAAATTCCCATTTTAGATCCTATTTCTGTGCAATTTCCTAGGACCTCAAGTCAGAGTAATCTGTATGGGTGAACAGTGTGATTGTCTATGTCATCAAAGAATGAACTTGTCTAAGAAGTTGCTCAGAATTAGAAAGACTATTGACAAACAAAACAGAGCTAAAGTCTTCCATGATGAAAGAGATGCTGCAATTTATCCTTTCCAAAAGAAGAGCTGGAAGAGTGAATGTCCAGGGAGAAGGGTAATGAAAGTGTTGGGGGAGGGGAGAGATTAACTGGGGGCTTCCTCAGGTCTTTCCCACGTGTGTTTCTCACAAGGCCTCTTGAAGAATTGTAAGATAACATCCGAGATAGGGATGGGGGTTCCAAGCTCCCTTTATTAATTATGAGGTAGAAATAGTGCAAACGTGAGGTTAAAGTGAAGGGGAAAGCTTGGAAGGATTCAGTCTTAAGGGCCCAGAAAGATTCCCCAAAGGCCTCCCCTTGTGAATGTTTCCTCTTTTTCTTATTTTTTTAAAATGTTGATATTTGTATCTATTTATTGTTTTACTGTTATCCTTAATTTTGAACACTTTTAAAAAAATTTTAAATTTGTAAAAAAATTTTATTAATAAAAAGGAAACACTGACAAAAACCATAGGATAGAGGGGTACAACTCCATACATTTCCCACCACCAGAACTCCATATTCTATCTCCTGCCCTGATAGCTTTCCTATTCTTTAACCCTCTGGAAGTATGGACCCAGGGTCATTATGGGGTGCAGAAGGTGGAAGGTTCGGCTTCTGTAATTGCTTCCCTGCTAAACATGGGGAACACTGACAGGTTGATCCATACTCCCAGCCTGTCTCTCTCTTTCCCTAGTGGGGTGGGGCTCTGGGGAAGCAGGGCTCCAGGACACATTGGTGTGTTCATCTGCCCAGGCAAGTCTGGTTGGCATCATGTTAGTATCTGGAACCTGGTGGATGAAAAGAAGAGTTAACATAGAGAGCCAAATAAATTGTTGACTAATCATGAACCTAAGGGTGGAGTAGTACAGATGAAGATTTGGGGGTCTCTGTTATGTAGATAGTTAGTAGGCCTATTTTAGTTATATTCCAAAGGGCCCATGACTATACTAGTTGTTTGTTTGTTTGTTTGCTCTTTTTAAACTTGTCTGCATTACACCTGGGCCAGCTTCCCATTAGCCTGCTGAAACTGCCACATGTGGTTACCTTACCAAAACTCTTCCCACAGTGTGAAAAGGTTTCCTTTTGTGCTCTAGTTCCTGCTTCCCATGTGTGCACACGCAGTGCCCTGGGGCTTTCCATATCTATTCTTTGACCTCAACAAAAGTTCAAGTTTAAAAAAAATAGAAAGCATCCCCCCACCCCTTTACCATAGAATTAGATTGTGTAGCGTTTTGACCCAGCTTCAAACTACAGGACCCAACTTTAAACAAACAAAAATCTGGTAAAGAATCAGAGTTGTGGCGCACCTGGTTGAGCACACATGTTACAGTGTGCAAGGACCTGGCTCAAGCATCTGTCCTCAGGTGCGGAGGGAAAGCTTTGTGAGTGGTAAAGCAGTGTTGCAGGTATCTCTCCCTCTATCATCCCCTGCCCTCTGGAGTTCTGGCTATCTCTATTCAATAAATAAAGATGATGATAATAATAGAATTAGAGTTGTAAGTAACCAGGGTAAATCCCCTTAATGTCACTTCTTTTCCCAGTAATAGCCAGTTGCCCTATTGTGTATGTGAAATAGATGAAATTCACATCTCCTGATTGGATTAACCACAGAGTCCTTTACTCTTACATATGAACATATAAACATGACCAGGAACACAAAGACAAAACAAAACAAACAACAGAACTGACTCCAGTACAAAAAGGAAGAGAGTGAAAGTAAAGCAAAGTAACATTTTTAATTAACGTACTTAGGTATGAGAAAATATTGCATTTATTAAACAAGAACCAGATCACTTTCGTCTTCTTATATTTATTTATTTTTTAGTATTTTAAAATATTTATTTATTGCCTTTTGTTGCCTTTGTTGTTTTATTGTTGTAATTGTTATTGTTGTTGTTATTGATATTGTGGATGTTGGATAGGACAGAGAGAAATGGAGAGAGGAGGGGAAGACAGAGAGGAGGAGAGAAAGAGAGATACCTGCAAACCTACTTCAGCAATTGTGAAGAAACCCCCTTCAGGTGGGGAGCTAGGGGCTTGAACCGGGATCCTTATGCCAGTCCTTGCACTTTGCACCATGTGTGCTTAACCTGCTGTGCTACTGCCCGACTCCCTCATCCTTTTATTTTAAAACTAAAGTAGAACAAGAATGTTGAGAGAAGTTCTAAGTGGCTACAGAAGTTAAATCTTCATGAAAGTAGGGACAGAAAATTGAGATGTTTTTCTATAATGTAGATAAAATTGAACCCCTCAAAGGACAGGATATGAACTTCCTGATATGACTGTGTTGAAAGAAAAGGCCAGGGGTTGACTCACTGGTAAAACTTTTGTTTTAACATTATTTCTGTCTTTCCCCTTCTTTGTCTCCCTTCCCCCTCTCAATTTCTTTCTGTCTCTATCTAACAATAAATAAATCATATTTTAAAACATGACTGTAATAAAGGGACCGCATTGTCCCCAAACTGACATGGGGTTTTTGCCTATATAAATCACAAATTCAAGGCTATTAAATTTTAGGGGCCACTATAAACCAATAAACATAAATTGAATGAAAATGGGATTTTAGTGTCTTAAATTAGAGACAGTGGAAAAACACTCAGAAAAGAAATGTCCATGATAATTGCTTCCGCACTCCACCCAAGTCACTGTTTCTACCTTTACTGGTTCAGCCATCACTTGTCCACTGCAACAAATGACATACATTTAATGACATAGATTAAGAAAGAGACCCTACAATATCATTCAGATAGATATGGTGTCAAGAATTTAACTCAGGACCTCATGACTATGAGTCTTCTATATATAATCTTCCCAGTCCGTTCTAAGATTTTTTTTGTTTTAATTTTAATTTTGTATTTTTAATGAACATTTTTTGAAATATGTCTTGTAGCACTTGTGGGATTGTTATTCCTGAAAGTCTCAGATAGGCTTTTCTTAGTATGTTCAGAATTGGCTTCTTCTAGTAATTGTTATCTTTGTATGGAAAGCTAAAGGTCAATTGAGTCTCCCTGGGTCTAGAGAAAAGTTATTACCATTACCTAAAGAATGTAGATTATTTTAAGTCATGAAGCAGTGCAGGCTTTAGAAACTGGGAAGCATATCATGCTTTTTTCTTTTTTCTTTTTCTTTTTATTGCCACCAGGGTTATTGCTGAGGCTCAGTGCCCACATGATGAAGCCACTACTCCCAGCAGCCTCCCACCCGCCTCCCTTTGTATTTCTGTTTTGTTTCTTATTTTTTATTTGATAGTACAGGGAAAAATTGAACGGGGTGAGAGAAAAGAAGAAAGACACCTGCAACACTGTTTTGGGGGCTTGGGAAGCTCCCGAGCCCCTGCAGGTGGGGACCAGAGGTTTGAACCATGGTCACTGTGCTTGGCAATGCATGTGTTCAGCCAGCTGCACCACTTCCCAACCTCAGAAACTCATGTTTTTGCCTCCGTCCTTTGCCCATTTCGTAAAGGAAGAAGTTGTAGTTTCCCCCTTTCTGTGACTTGAAAGAATGCGTCTGGAGTGGGGTATCACCCATGTGTAGTTTTATCCATGAACATGTCATCTCCATCTAAAACTCACCTTTTCATTCTCAGAGTAAACTTGAACCCTTTCCTTGTCAATGTGAAGTCTCCCTCTCTCCTTGACAACCCAGGTTTCTGCTTAACAAAGGATAAATAGTCCAAGTCTACTCAGTATTACTTTAAAGCCAAGTGGATTCCCCATATCTTTGTTTTGCTTTTTCTTCTACCAGTCTGTTCAATGTTAATTTGATCACCCAGTCTCAGGAAAACACAGCTAGGGTGAGGACTTGTCCTATGCACCCCAACAGACTCTCAGCAAGCATGATATCTAAAGCTTCAGGAGTCAAGTGTACTACTTGGGTCACTTCTGGCACCCCCACCTACTTCTGGGCACTTTGAAAACTCTTAAAAAAATTCATGGCTTCGGAACTGGTCCAAAGCATTCTGAGCACAATGGTAAGTTCCTATTTCTGATTTAATTGCTCAGATGCCCTATTCCCTCAAGCCCACTTCCTTCAGACACAAGAGTTGTGAATTCCTAGCAGGTCTCACATCCCTTTAGGACAACAGTGATTTACTGAATGAATGTGGCCACCACCCCCTGATGTTTGTTTTTCCTGATACAGATTCCAGCTCTCATAAACCAGAAAACATTCCTAGACTCCCAGTTCATTTGTGTGCCTGCAGTTTATTGTTTTGCTTGTAAAATAGGAAACGGAGCTGTGTTTCACAGTGTTGCTTCCCTCATTAGACATTGCTGGTAAATCTGCATTTTCTGCATTTGTTTGCTCCTACTCAGTCTCCCCGGCTCTCATACATTTTTAAGTGACTGGACACCTAATGAGACAGAGTCAGAAGATGTCTCTAAGCAATCCGGCATCCCAGGCTGTGACAAGCCTGGCTTGGATTTTCAATTAAAAGAAAGCTGAAAAGAAGAACAAGAAAGCTAGCAAGTAATTAAGCAGCAACAGGGTCTTGGCAGAAGTTGTTAAATGAATTATTTAATGAAGCAGTTTGGAGTAAGGAGACCGGGGCCCCCCTCTGGTTCTTGCTTCTTGTAAAACCCCAGGGGGCATCTTCCTCCCTTCCTTGTTACTCAGACAAAAGGACCAAGTGTATCCGGGAGACTGAGTGTGTGGGGAATCATGGGGGATAAACGTTTTGTGGTGAGTTGTAAACCACACACATGCACACGCACACGCACACGCACACACACACACACGTCTGATATTAAGAAGATGGCTGAGAAGAGGGTTTTGGTTTCTGTTTATAGATTTTCAACATGCCAGTGGAAAAGTGCACTAACAAAAGAAAACAAAACCAACTCTCTTTAAGAAGCAGCCTAGTGTGACATGGAGGTTTTAAGGTCTAGTGATGCTTAGAGCTAAGGCGGGTGGGATGACTGAAAAGGTAATCTAGACTTTCCTGTCTAATCTTCCTCTTTTAAGCAACAAATCCAAAACGCATTATTGCACTCTTCAAGCCATCTGCTGGCTAGATCTGATATCTGAGCTACTAGTTTAAATTACAGCTTCTGCTTGCAATAGTGTGACTAAAGCAACAAGAGAATCAGAGAAGGTTCATGGCTGCTGACTGACCCTGAGCTGCTGTGCCTTCAGACACCCTAGTTGAATCTGAGACGCCCCACGGGGAGAACCTTGCATGTGGCCATCTTTGCTTCATGTCAGGCACTGATTTCAAGGAACAGGTTCTTTCATTTTCCTGCATCTGGGCTTAACCATATTGACTTGTGTCATCCCCCAGATGTAAGCAAATGGGGTACTGATGTGTGTCTCCACTTGCAGGATTTCTCACAAGTGAGAGTGAAACAGAAACAGTAAATGAGAGCTTGCGGGGGCAGGTGGTGGCGCACCTGGCTGAGTGCACATGTTAACAGTGCACAGGGACCCAGGTTTGAGCCCCAGGTCCTCACTTGCAGGGGGAAAGCTTCACGAGTGATGAAGCAGGGCTGCAGGTGTTTCTCTGTCTCTCTCTTACTCTCTACCTTCCCTTCCACTCTCAATTTCCCTCTCTCTCTAGCCAATAGTAAATAAAAATATAAAAATCAAAAAGAAAAAGAAAGAAGATCTGGAAGGAGGACTCTGATAATCTATATGCCTGACAAAGAGCTGCACTGACCAGAAATGCCTGGAACAGCAGACACCGGAGGAATAGAGAGTTGGAAAACATTCCCTAAACACAGATATATACCAATTGTTTTTCAGATTCTGTGGAGAACAGTTAAACTATCAGAATCTTCTTTATCGTGGCAGTAGCCAGTCAAAAGGAACCCTTCCCTACCACCAAATTCCAGAAAGGCCCAGTCCTCTTCTTATGTATCTAGTGAATTTTCTACCTATAGGCCAGTATCTTGCATGTGCTAATTTTCCACAGTTCTAGCAAAAGGTAAGGCCTTTTCTGGACAACACCAATTTGTGTGTACTGCTGGTGTGTGTGTGTGTGTGTGTGTGTGTGTGTGTGTGTGTGTGTGTGTGTGTGTATGCTTGCACTAAAGAGCAGGACTCCCAGAGTGGGAGTTCACACTGGGGAGGCATGTTTGAACAATGTGAGAAATTAATGAAAGAGACCACAGGTTATACTATGACCAAGAATTTTTCAAAATTCCAAAAGGAAAGCTTGATGTATTAACATGAGTGGCTGCCTAGAACATATAGTAAGTGACCAATAAATGCTTATTGCTGTTCTTGTGGGGAGGCCTCTTCTCAGGTGCAGACTCCTGGTGTGCCCACCTGTTGCACATCAGATGTGGGGGTCTAGGAGAATGTCACCTGAGGCAGCAGGGGCTGAGTCTTCCAGGACTCACTCTGTGTCCACGACAAGAGATGACCCGGAGACTAAGCTGATAGTAATGATCCATTTATTGATCAGAGAGGCAAGACTTTGAAGGGGTTGAAGAAGGAGGTAGCTTGTTTATACCATATATGGTTAAAGCAGAAAAGGGGCAGAGAGAGGTAAGGGGTTGGGAAAACTATCCTGAGAGGTGTCCTGAGGGTGGAGAGAAGATGAGTCAGGTATGATAACTTCTGGTAGCTTTTGAATAAGCAGTCCAATTGGTTTAAAGACAAGGAAGTAAGCTATTGTATTGGGAATGCAGAGTCCCTGTGAGGCAGAGAGTCTGAACCTGAAGGCCGTTCTCTCCCATGCTCAGTCTCTGGTAGAGAGAGGCTGACAGGAAGACCATGTTTCTCAGGCACCCATCTTTCACTGGGAGTTTCCACCAAGCTCAACCATATCCTCACAGTTTCCCTACAGCTTATTCTCCCTGAGTGAACACTATTAAGGACAGCCCCAGTAATGCAGTTGGTTCTTCCGTATGGGTTTGGAAGCAGGGGAATATGACTGAAAAATGGGGAAAAATTAAAAAGGGGGAGTACAAGAGAGAATATTAATGTGCACTAAGAAGCAGAAGTGACAGGAAAATCATTTGGTCATCTCAAGGGGAAAGGCACGTTGGAAGGGTTTGTTGAGAGTGGTGAGATAGTTGAGTTTAATCATTTCTCCAGATTTTGTGATAAAAATGCTTGACTTTCTATAGTAGATTCAATATGCTATTGAAAGGGAGGCAACTTTTTTGAGGGTTTCCTCTAATTAAATATTTGATTGAGAAGAACTGTATAGCACATGTCTGGTGCCATCAGTGACTACAGTAGGCAGAGATTGAATTCTAAACTGTGGACATATATCATTAAGATTCTGACTCTCCCTCTAGTTCAACAAGCAGTAGTAGATGATACCTCATGCGTATAATATTCTTATAAGATTTCAGTGCTAATAATACGCTACTGTGTATGATGCTGAAAGGAATGATGGGCTAGCTCTTCCTGGGAGCCTTAACTCACTAACTGTGGCCTTATCCCTTGCCAGTTCCCTCTGCCCTAGTCTCCAGGTTCTGTGTTATTATAGCAGCTATCTGACTAGTCACCCAGTTTCCAGGAAGGACATTTTTTTTAAATTTATTTTCTGTCTGATAGAGGGTGAGAAACAGAGAAGCTGCTATATTTATTTCTCTTAGCTCACAGTGGTGCATGATGCACAATAGTGGATTTCCAAAATCACCAATTATCAAGTATCATCTACGTTATACCTACAATTTCATGCTAAGGCTTTGTTTCATGCATTTGACATCTGTATTGGTATTATCTGCCTCTAAAAAAATAACAAGCCTATGGAACTTAAAAGATTTAATTTTTGTGTAACTTCTTTGCTCCTGGAGGCTATTTCCCTCCTCTCTTTCTGTTTGACAGAGGATGAGAAACAAAGAGAGACAGAGAAAGGGATTGACAACTGTAGTACTGTTCCATGGCTAGTGCAGCTTCCTTCCCCTGCAGATGGAGACTAGGAACTTGAACCTTGTGCGTAGTATTGTGGGAGTTTTCCCAGATAAGCCACTACCCAACCCCATCAAGTATGTATTTTTCAATACTGCAATATTTGAGTTATAAATAGCTTTCTGCTGTGGAGAAACTGTACAGTTTGGGAAATATGTATGCAGTCTGTAGTCAAGTAGTGAACATTAGCTATAGTGTGCATAATTGGTACCAAAGTAAAAATGTAGGGGAAGAGACAATTTCATTACATTGACAAGTTGTCCTGGACATTGTGCACAGGAACAAAGTGCATAAAATGGAACTACCTATTTAGCTCTTGGGCAAAAGTTGAACTTTAGCAATAATGCACATGCTTTTTACTGCAATGAAAATTTTATGAGAAGGTAAAATTACTGTACATTGACAAACTAGGGTTCTTCTTTCTTTGGGAAATTAATTCAATTCTGACCAATATTATCATCATATTTCTGAAAGTTATTTCTGACTCTGGCCTCTAATAAAGACATACCTTGATCAATTATTTACTAGTTTCAGAATTAGAAACCCCTCAACTCTTTCATCAGCTCTGTACCACTCATTTTCAGTCTTGATATCTCATTTCCAAGGATGACAATGGAAACTGATATATCTTCTTTCTTGAAGTGATGCTAGTTTAAAAGAACACTTGTGGATTTTTTTTTTGCAATTTTATAGTGACCTTGGGCCTCTAAAATAGCATCTCAAGAAAGAATAAAGTAGTCATGTTAAATTGGTCACATTTTCATTTCCCCTGTATTTTTAAAAATGATGTGGAATAGATCATGTATATATGTAAATATTTGCCATCTGCTAAACATTATGTGTAGTGATAATGCCATTCAGTAGTTTAAATGATCAACATAGTTGTCAAAAATGGACATTTCATGATCTCTCTCACTAAACATACTTATACATATGTCTATACATATATATGAAATGAGAGTTGTAACAAGAAATTGCTGTCTGATTAATTTGGTGGCTTGTGTCAAGTTAAGAAAATGGCTATAACTTCATGGACTAGTTGTGGAGTTCTTCTCTGTGATTAATTACCTTACTTTTTTCTCTTTATTTGCCACCAAGCGTATAGCTTGGGCCAGGTAACTGTGCAGCTCCACCACTACTGGCAGTTGTTATTTTTTCCTGTTTATTTTTTGTGATAGAGACAGAGAAAGCTAGTGAGCGAGAAAGGCACCTGTGGCATTGCTCTTTAGCTCAGGAAGCCCCCCGCCCATGTAGGAACCTAGTGACTTGAACCAGTTCTTCCATACAGTGATGAATGTGTGCCATTGCCTGTTCACCTCTTAAAAAAACTTTTCTGACACATTTCTTAGGCTTTTAAGGGCAGAAAACAGAACATTGACCATATAAGATAGAGAGAAGAATCCACTATGTGCTAAAATTACTAAGAGGATATTTTCAGTCTTTCTCCTAACATTTGACAAAACTATATACCTTACGAGCCCTTCCTGATTAGAACTCAGTGCTGATTTCCACATTTTTCAATAGAGAAAAATATGATTACATAATATATCTATGTCTCATTTCCCTTTATGATAAGACAGCAATGATTATGTTCTCAATTGTGGGAAGAAATTCATACTGACTTAAAGCAAAAATATAATTGAGAAGTATATGTTGATTTTAAAATACATAATACTTGATTAATGAGAACATCAGAACAGACAAATTAAAAATGTTTTGCATTATGTATTTCTCATTTGCTCCACTGAAACTGAAGTTTAGTAGAGAAAAGCTCTACGAGGATAGTGCCACATTGAGAATTAATAAAAAAAATTCCCAAGACAAAACTCCCGTATCTGTCAATATGTAGGCAAATCAACCACAGTGAACTGTAGCAATCAGAACCATTTAAAGGCAAGTGAAAGAAAGTAAGATAACATGCTTTCTAAGTGCTCTAAGTCACCCACTGTCAGAGAAATGCAAATAAAGATATCAATAAGATTATTACCACCTCAGCCCTGTGAGAGTGTCATACATCAAGAAGGACAGTAACAACAAGTGCTGGAGAGACTGTGGGGGTAAAGGAACTCTTTTATACTGTTGGTGGTAATGGTAATGTAAATTGATCCAACCCCTGTGGAGAGCAGGCTGGAGAATTCTCAGAAGGTTAGAAATCAATCTACTCTATGATTTGACAATCCCTCTCATGGAAATATATCCTAAGGAATCAAACACACTCATCCAAAAAGATCCGTGTACACCTATGTTCATAGCGGTACAATTTGTAATAGTCAAAACCTGGAAGCAACCCAGGTGTCCAACAATAAATGAGTGGCTGAGAAAGTTATGATATCTACACAATGGAATATTACTCAGCTATTAAGAATGATTAAGTCACCTTCTTCACCTCATCTTGGGTAGAGCTTGAAGGAATCATGTCAAGTGAGATCAGCCAGAAAGTGAAGAATGAATACCACATGGTCTCCACTCATGAACATAAATTGAAAAATAAGAACAGAAAGAGGAAAGACAAAGGAGACTGGGTTTGGTGTATTGCACCAAAGGAAAGGACTCTGGGGGTGCCAGGGTTGGGTGTTCAGGTCCTGGTGCATGATGGTGGAGGAGGACCTAGGCTGGATGTGGGAGTATTTTACTAGAAAACTGAGACATTTACACATGTATCAACAACTGTATTTATTGTAAATCATTAATCCTCCCAATAAAAAAAAATGAAAAAATAAGCATCATGAGTTTCTAGTCATTTATGGATTCTTCTTAGCCCTTACATGAATCACCACTGAATTTAAGATTGCATTTTAAGAAGGAGGTAACTTGTGGTCCGGGAGGTGATGCAGTGGATAAAGCACTGGACTCTCAAGTGTGAGGTCCCCAGTTCAATCCCCGGAAGCACATGTACCAGAGTGATGTCTGGTTCTTTCTCTCTCTCCTCCTCTTTCTCATGAATAAATAAAATCTTAAAAAAAAGGAGAAGGTTACTTAATACAGGAAATTTGGTGTTGAAAAACTTCATTGTTTGTCTGAAGAACAAAGTATCAAAGATTGTGTCCTAACAAGCAACGTGGAACTGAATTTCCAGGGGACTCACTGCATGTTCACTACCTTTATGAAGCACCTGCTGCTCTAGTTCCACATAGTCTTCTCTGCCCTCTGGGAATCAGGAAACTGTTGTCAATGTGCTGAAGCTTCATACTGTCCAAGCTGACAACCGGAGCTAGGGAGACTGCTACCAGTTCACAGTGGACTCGTGTCTCTGCAGTAGTCATGAACAATAAACACCTTGTGTGCCGTTATACTCCCCTCATCAGTAAGACATTTATGAACTCATATTCATGAAATTCATTGAGTATTTTATCAATGAAATTGGAATCTTTGAACACCTGAAGAGACTAAGAGATTCTCTGAAATAGGGGTTTCTTTTATAATATAATTATATTTACATGGTGGACTTTCCAGATCAGCATTTTTATTGTTTAAATTTATGCCCTTCAAAACACAATTTCATAAGTATGTTGTATGAAAAAAGTTCATTAAATTTGTAGGTACTCTACCTTCTGCTTTAGTCACATTGACATTCATATATCCCCTTCTTTCCATATGTAGGATCCAAAGCAGAGCAAAGCAATAATTATCTATTACAATAGAAAAAATACTCTGGAGTAGACAAGATTGCATTCATAGATGTGAGGACTAGTACTGACTGACTCCAGAAGTTACTGGGAATAACACTGGAAATTGGAATCATCACCTAATTACACATAAATTATGTTCATCTGATTAAAATTTTGTTTTGGAATAGTTTTAAATTTACAGCAAAACTGTGTGAATAGTATTTGTACAGACTCCACTTACCTAACAGGCATCTCGTTATAGACTTCTTAAATGATTATGATAATTAGTCAATTAGTGGAGTTCCTATAAACTATCAACAAAAATCCACACCAATGTTCTTTTCTGTTTGTTTTGTTTCTTTAACCTCACTTTTTTTATGTTAGCATTTCATCCTGGATATCACATTGCATTTAGTCACCATGCCTTAAGACTTTTTGCTGTGACAATTTCTGGGGTCTGTTTTTGATGACTTGACAGTTTTGAGGGCATACTTACTGCTGATAAGGAGAGGATTTAGTAAATTACCCATGACTATAAAACTGGTAAATAATGTTTATTTAAGCTTATAGAGTTTAAATCTATACCTTTTCTATTTCAGACTGAAAATTGCTTCTTCTCTTCATTTTGGACTTTCTTTTAGATTTAGTTTTGTTGATTTATTCTAAGAGCTCAGACTTTTATAACCTATGTGTAATTATCATTGAAAGAGTTTAAGTTAAAGAAAGACTGTGTGGGCTGGGTGGTGGTGCACCTGTTTGAACACACATGTTACAGTGTGCAAGGACCTGGGTTCAAGCTCCCAGCCCCCACCTGCAGGGAGAAAGTGTCACAAGTGGTGAAGCAGGGCTGCAGGTGTCTCTCTGTTTCTCTTCCTTTCTATCACCCCCTTCCCTCTTGATTTCTGGCTGCCTCTATTTAAATAAGTAAATAAAGATATTTTTAAAAAGAAAAGAAAGACTGTGCTTTGCATTCTCAGAATGAAAGGGACAAGGAGGGACAACCTTCCTGTTGTGCCAGAAGTAGAAGAGTAACTGGCCCTTGATGAAAAGGAGGCATGGTTGCTGCACTGGTGACTATACAAGCAGCATCTGCTTAAGTAAAAATGTTACAGTGAAAGCAATGTGTTTGCTGAAGTCGCTGTAACTCTGTTGCATTCCTTGAAACCATACCAATGAAAGGTCCCTTAGGCTTAAAATGCTCATAATTTAAATGTAAGTATCTTAGAGGTTAAAAGAGATCATCAATAATTACACCCTTGTATATATGGGCTATATTATGTTGTTTTTTCTGTGACATCTAATTTTTTATTAGTCTGGAGGACAATGACACATTTGAAACCGAATCAAGAATTAAAGTAAGACAGCTGACATATTATGGGACTGCAGGTAGGAAATTATAGGACGGTGGCCCTTTGAAGAACCACACAGGCATACACAGGCATTTATAAGATGGGGGAATATGATAAAGAAGCAGACAAAATAACTCAAGATGCTGCCAAATTATAGTTCCTTGAAAGCTTGATATGCAAATTGCAAACCAGTAGCACTAATTAATGAGAGTTGTTTTCAATACTTGCTTTAAAATATTGTATAATTTCCGTTGTGTTTTCTATTGTGTTTCTAACTGTACTGAAAAAAACCACTGGGTCCTTGTGCACTGTAATGTGAGTGTTTAACCAGATGCCCTGGCCCCACCCTTGTAACATTTTGATATGGTTTCCTAGACTCAAGTCCTGGTGTAGGAAACCACTATTTTTTAAAAAAAATTCTTTATTTAAGAAAGAATTAGTGAACAAAAGCATAAGGTAGGAGGGGTACAACTCCACACAATTCCCACCACCCAATCCCCATAACCCACCCCCTCCCATGGTAGCTTTCCCATTCTCTATCCCTCTGGGAGCATGGACCCAGGGTCGTTGAGGGTTGCAGAAGGTAGAAGGTCTGGCTTCTGTAATTGCTTCCCCGCTGAACATGGGCGTTGACTGGTCGGTCCATACCCCCAGTCTGCCTCTCTCTTTCCCTAGTAGGGTGTGTCTCTGGGGAAGCTGAGCTCCAGGACACATTGGTGGGGTCTTCAATCCAGGGAAGCCTAGCCAGCATCCTGGTGGCATCTGGAACCTGGTGATTGAAAAGAGAGTTAACATATGAAGCCAAACAATTTGTTGAGCAATCATGGATCCCAAGCTTGGAATAGTGGAGAGGAAGTGTTAGGGAGGTACTCACTGCAAACTCTAGTGTACTTCTGCTTTCAGGTATATATTTTGCAGTAGTTTACGGATACGTGTGCACATAAGCTCTCTCTCACAGAAACTGGTGTATATCTAGGTTATGGGACTTTGTTAGAAAGTGAACTACCTGAGATGAAATTAGAGTGTACTATTAAAGGAAAGGTTTCACCCGAGTAATGAAGCTGAAGGGTTGTCATTCCACACGTGAAGTCTCTGGATACAGTCTGAGGTGAAGCATGTTGAGATGGCAATCGTTGCTTTGGTTAGGTTGTGATCGGCGGATGCAATATTATTTGGTTTGGATTGGGAGATGCATACAGGAAAGTGGGCCCTATCCAAGGGTTCCAGGACTGGGGGAAGTAGGGGCTCTATAGTGAAGATGTGAGGTTCCTGCTGTCTTAGGGTTCAAAAAGACAATCAATAGTTAATATTATCATCACATTATTTGTTAATTGGGTTAACTTTGAAAAGTCCCTTTGTTATGGTTTGCTGTACAGTACCCAGTATCTTGTGTATAGCTGTGCTATTAGAAGCTTCTAATCTACTTGGTCTAGGCTTTTGAGAGAGTCCGCATATGAAATACATGCCTATATATTAAAAAGATTCAGTTTGTCTTTTGAGAACCTTTGAGACATACAATTGATTTCCCCCTCTCATATTAATTAACTACTGATTTATATGTCTACATTTTGCTAGGAGTGTACATAAACACCATTCCAACCACCAAAGGACTGTGACCCATCCCTCCCGCCCACTCCCACCCCCCACTGGCCCAGGAAGCTACATGTCTACCCCTCACCACTGGGTTTTTACTTTGGTGCCCTACTTACAATTTGATCAGGTCCTGCTTTTAGTTTCCCTTTCAGATCTTCTAAGTCAGCTTCTGTTGATGAGTGGGATCATCCCATACTCATCTTTATCTTTCTGACTTAGTTCACTTAACATAATTCCTTCTAGCTCTGTCCAAGATGGGTCAGAGAAGGTGGGTTCATTGTTCTTGATAGCTGCATAGTATTCCATTGTGTATATATACCACAGCTTTCTCAGCCACTCATTTGGTGTTGGGCACCTGGGTTGCTTCCAGGTTTTAGCTATTATGAATTGTGCTGCTATGAACATAGGAGTACACACCTCTTTTTGGTTGGGTGTTATGGAGTCCTTGGGGTATAACCCCAGGAGAGGAATTATTGGGTCATATGGAAGGTCCATGTCTAGCCTTCTGAGAGTTTTCCAGACTGCTCTCCACAGAGGCTGTACCAATTTACATTCCCACCAGCAATGTAAAAGGGTTCCTCTGTCCCCACATCCTCTCCAGCATTTGTTGCTGCTGTCCTTTTTGATGTATGCCATTCTTACAGGAGTGAGGTGGTATCTTAGTGTTGTCTTAATTTGCATTTCTCTGACAATCAGTGACCTAGAGCAGTTTTTCATATGTTTGTTAGCCTTTTGGATCTCCTCTGTGGTGAATGTTTTGTTCATTTCCTCTGCCCATTTTTGGATGGGGTCATTTGCTTTTTTGCGGCTAAGTTTGCTGAGCTCTTTATATATTTTGGTGATTAGTTTCTTGTCTGATGTCTGGCATGTGAAGATCTTCTCCCATTCTGTGAGGGGTCTCTCTGTTTGTTTAATAGTTTCTTTGGATGTGCAGAAGCTTTTCAATTTGATGTAGTCCCATTGGTTTGTTTCTGCTTTGGTCTTCCTTGCAATTGGGTTTGATTCATCAAAGATGTCCTTGAGGTGTATGTGGGAAAGTGTTTTACCAATGTTTTCCTCTAAGTATTTGATTGTTTCTGGTCTGACATCTAGGTCTTTGATCCATTTGGAGTTGATTTTTGTTTCTGGTGAGATAAAGTGGTTCAATTTCATTCTTCTGCATGTTTCAACCCAGTTTTCCCAGCACCATTTATTGAAGAGAGCCTCCTTTTTCCATTTAATACTTTGGGCCCCCTTATCAAAGATTAGATGCCCATAGGTGTTGGGATTTACTTCTGGGATTTCAATTCTGTTCCACTGGTCTGTGTGCCTAGTTTTGTTCCAGTACCATGCTGTTTTGATGATGATGGCTTTATAATATAGTTTAAGGTCTGGGAGTGTGATGCCTCCATTTCTGTTTCTTTTCCTTAAGATGGTTTTGGCAATTCTAGGTGTTTTCAGGTTCCAGAAAAATGATTGTAGTGTTTGTTCTATTCTCTTAAAGAAGCCTGGTGGAACTTTGATGGGTATTGCATTAAATTTGTATATGGCTCTGGGGAGAATATTCATTTTGATGATATTTATTCTTCCAATCCATGAGCATGGGATATCTTTCCATTTCTTGGTATCAGTTTCTATCTCCTTGAGTAGCGACTCATAGTTTTCAGTATACAAGTCTTTCACTTCTTTGGTCAACTTTATTCCTAGGTATTTGATTGATTTTGCTGAAACAGTAAATGGGAGTGATTTCTGGATGTCTTCTTCTTCAGATTTAGTGTTTGCATAAAGAAATGCCACTGATTTTTGTACATTGATTTTGTAGCCTGATACCTTGCTATATTGCCTAACAACTTCCAGTAATTTTCTACTGGATTCTTTAGGTCTTTCTATGTATACTATCATATCATCTGCACATAGTGAGAGCTTGACTTCTTCCCTTCCAATCTGTATCCCTTTGATTTCTTTCTCTTGCCTGATTGCTATGACAAGAACTTCCAATACTATGTTGAAGAGTAACGGTGACAGTGGACAGCCCTGTCTAGTCCCTGATCTGAGGGGGAATGCTTTCAGCTTCTGTCCATTGAGTATGATGTTGGCTGTAGGTTTGCTATATATAGATTCCACTATCTTGAGGAATTTCCCATCTATTCCCATTTTTTGTAGAGTTTTGAGCATGAATGGGTGTTGGATTTTGTCAAAGGCTTTCTCTGCATCTATTGAGATAATCATGTGGTTTTTGGCTTTGCTGTTATTGATGTGGTGAATGACATTGATTGATTTACGGATGTTGAACCAGCCTGCATTCCTGGGATGAATCCCACTTGGTCATGATGAACAATCTTTTTGATGTGTTGCTGTATCCGGTTGGCCAAGATCTTGTTTAATATTTTGGCATCTATGTTCATCAGAGATATTGGTCTGTAGTTTTCCTTTTTTGTTCTGTCCCTATCAGCTTTTGGTATCAGGGTGATGTTGGCTTCATAAAAGGTGGAAGGGAGTATTTCTGTTTCTTCAATCTTATGGAATAGCTTAAGAAGTATGGGTATTAACTGTTTCCTTAAAGTTTTGTAGAATTCGTTTGTGAAGCCATCTGGTCCAGTACTTTTGTTGTTGGGGAGATTCTTAATAACGGTTTCAATTTCTTTTTCTGTGATTGGTGCATTTAGATTTTGTAGTTCCTCTTGGTTCAGTTTTGGAAGTGCATAGGTTTCTAGGAATTGTTCCATTTCTTCCAGATTCTCTAGCTTGGTGGCATATAGTTCTTTATAGAAGTTTCGCAGAATTCTCTGGATTTCTGTGGTGTCAGTTGTGATATCTCCTGCATCGTTTACAATTCTATTAATTTGAGTCTTCTCTCTTTTTTGTTTGGTGAGTCTGGCTAGGGGTTTGTCAATTTTGTTTAATCTTTCAAAGAACCAACATTTGGCTTCATTGATCTTTTGTATGGTTCTTTTATTTTCGATGTTGTTTATTTCTGCTCTAACTTTAGTGATTTCTGTCCTTCTGGTTGCTTTTATTTTTTTTTAAATCAAAATAGTCTGGTTTGATTATTTAGCATTTTAAAAATGTATTTATTTTATTTTAGTGGGAGACAGAGAGAGAAAGATACTGAGAGGGATCGACCGGAGCACTGCTCAGCTCTGGCTGACGGTCATGCTGGGCAATGAACCTGGAACCTCAGCGCTGTAGGTATGAAAGTTGGTTTGCATAAGCATTATGCTATCTCTCCATTCTGCGTGTTTAACATTTCATATAAAATAAAGTAATTAATTAAAAAAGCATTGAACAAAAAAAAAACCCAAAAAACAGGAAAACAAAATTTTAAAATAAAGAAAGCACAGTATGGGGGCCAGGCAGTGGTGCACCTGGTTGAGTGCACATGTTGCAATGAGCATTGACATCAGGAAAGTATCTGTTAGCATATGCAATATAATACCAAGTATAATGGACAATTTTTCCTTAAAGGCTTTAGTTTATTTATAAAACCATCTGGAGGACCAGGAAAATAGCTCATTTGGATAGTGTGCTGTCTTGCCATGCATATGACCCAGGTATGAGCCTAGTCCCCACTGCATTGAAGGAAACTTCAGTGGTGGTCTCTTTCACTCACTGTCTCTTTCAACCTCTCTTTTTCTTTGTATCACTGAGACAAGTAGCCATCTGGAGCTGGACTTTGGTTGTTGAGGAGGCTTTTTGATTACTGTTTCAATTTCTTTTTTTTTTAAATTTATTTCTTTATTGGGAATTAATGTTTTACATTCAACAGTAAATACAATAGTTTGTACATGCATAACATTCCCCAGTTTCCCATTTAACAATACAACCCCACTATGTCATTTATCATCCTTCATGGACCTATATTCTCCCCACCCACCCACTCCAGAGTCTTTTACTTTGGTGCGATATGCCAGTTCCATTTCAGGTTCTACTTGTGTTTTTGTTTCTGATCTTGTTTTTCAACTTCTACCTGAGAGTGAGATCATCCCATATTCATCCTTCTGTTTCTGACTTATTTCACATAACATGAATTTTTCAAGGTCCATCCAAGATTGGCTGAAAATTGTGAAGTCACCATTTTTTATAGCTGAGTAGTATTCCATTGCGTACATATACCACAACTTGCTCAGCCACTCATCTGTTGTTGGACACCTGGGTTGCTTCCAAGTTTTGGCTATTACAAATTGTGCTGCCAAGAACATATGTGTACACAGATCTTTTTGGATGGATGTGTTGGGTTCCTTAGGATATATCCCCAGGAGAGGAATTGCAGGGTCATAGGGTAGGTCCATTTCTAACCTTTGGAGAGTTCTCCAGACTGCTCTCCACAGAGGTTGGACCAATTTGCATTCCCACCAGCAGTGCAGGAGGGTTCCTTTGACCCCACATCCTCTCCAGCATTTGTTGCTGTTACCTTTTCTGATGTATGACATTCTCACAGCAGTGAAGTGATATCTCATTGTTGTCTTTATTTGCATTTCTCTGACAATCAGAGACTTGGAGCATTTTTTCCTGTGTTTCTCGGCCTTTTGGATCTCTTCTGTGGTGAATATTCTGTCCAAGTCCTCCCCCCATTTTTTGGATGGGGTTATTTATTGTCTTGTTTTTGAGTCTGGCAAGCTCTTTATATATATTGGTTATTAAACTCTTATCTGATGTATGGCATGTAAAGATCTTCTCCCATTCTGTGAGGGGTCTCTTGTTTTGGGTAGTGGTTTCTTTTGCTGTGAAGAAGCTTTTTAATTTGATGTAGTCCCATAGGTTTATACTTGCCTTAGTCTTCTTTGTAATGCCAAAACAATCTTGAGAAAAAAGAACAGAACCAGAGGCATCACACTCCCAGATTTCAAACTGTATTATAGGGCCATTGTCATCAAAACTGCTTGGTACTGGAACATAAATAGACACATTGACCAGTGGAATAGAACTGAGAGCCCAGAAATGAGGCCCCACACCTATGGACATCTAATCTTTGACAAAGGTGCCCAGACTATTAAATGGGGAAAGCAGAGTCTCTTCAACAAATGGTGTTGGAAACAATGGGTTGAAACATGCAGAAGAATGAAATTGAATCACTGTATTTCACCAGATACAAAAGTAAATTCCAAGTGGATCAAGGACTTGGATGTTAGACCAGAAACTATCAGATACTTAGAGGAAAATATTGGCAGGACTCTTGTCCGCATAAATTTTAAAGACATTTTCAATTACAAAGAAGACTAAGGCAAGTACTGTTTCAATTTCTTTGTAGTTGGTTTATTCATGTTTTCTAGTTCGCCTAGTTCAGTCTTGTATTCTACTTTTGAGCAGATAAAAAGATAGACACACACAGGCACACACACACACACACACACACACACACACACACACACGCACACTGAAACACTGAAGTTTCCTTCAATAAAATGGGGATCAGTTTTGAACTTCTGTCATACGCATGGGAAAGCAGCACACTATCCAAATGATCTATTTTTATGGTCCTTGATGTACTTTTTTTCTATTTTATTTAAAGTTTATTTTTATTTATTAAACAAGACGTAGAGATATTAGTCAAAGCACCACTCTGAGACTGATGTGAAGGGATGTACCACAAATAGCTGCCCTATCTATACCCCTGTTGTTTCCTGGTCTGTAGGTGTGAATTATACCTGGCCAGTGAGCAAAGTAGTAAGCACAGGTCAAACAATGTATGTAGGTTTCATATGTTGACTGTGTCAGTCAGGCAGGCTCCACAGGGTCCAAACATTTATACAGATTTGCAGAATGTTATCTCTGTGAAGTCAGAGGCCAGTTCTTGTGTATCTGTACTGCAACCCTGGTGCTTGGTGATGCATCTGACACACAGTAGGTGCTCAACAAGTACTTGTTTGAATACTTCTTTCTTGATAAAATGTCCGTGGCTGAGGTATTATAGTAACTATATTGTGGTTGGAGAAGTTTCCACAAGCTTGGGTTCTGATGTCAGGCCTATGGAAGCAATATTTTGGGACAATCCGAAAAACAAAATCACTCAGACAGGTGGGGAGTGTGAGACAAAAGAAGGAGAAGAGGACAATTCTTCCAGAGGGGTGATTTGGAATGGATAGGGCAGCAAATACATGGGTGCTTATGGAGGGAAGCCATTTTCAGAAAGAAGCTTATATTCTAAGCAAAATCTAAAAGGGGCAGTGACAGTGTACTTGCATGTTTCTGTGTGTTGGGTATAAAGATGAAAAGAATGTCATGTAGTTCTTATGGAAGGAAAAATAATTTCAAGATTGGTATCCTCTTAAACTGACAATTCTCCAACTCTCCTAGTTAGTTAAGCCTAAAGCTCATTTTCCCATGTCTGAGTCTGAGTTTCCAGGTCTGGAGGCTGAAAGTTTAAGAATTCATGAGAAATCTCAACTTTCCCAACTCCACACAGGACATTCAGTGACTGAAGTTATTCATCTTTGTGATGCATGCCTTTGTGAACAGAGATGCTAAAATGACCATTATTCAATAGTTGCTGTAGTTTTGACTCATGCTAGTTTTGACTCTTTGCTCTCATCCTGGGAGGAGAGTCAGAGACATAGAGCCCCAGTGGAGAACTCAGTCTGAGATCTGGACAGTGCCCCTGCACTGGCACAACTGCTGTCAGCATTGATACTATGACAGCTTTTTTTTTTTTTTTCTTTAGGTGGCCTACTTTTAAGTGAAATAGAGCATCTGGAACAAGTCTCTGAGCCTGGGTGGGAAATCTGCTTTCACAGATCTGAAGGCCTTTGAATATTTAATTCATTCCTCAAGCAGGGATGTAGTGATGGAATTTCCAACATGAAAAACACCCTTCCTAACTCCATTCAAGCTCTTTGTGAAAAGCCTCATGTTGTGAGGCTCTTTGTGAAAAGTCCCTTAGAGACAGGATATTTAAGTTCAATTCTGGTATGGAAAGAAAACCCATCCATTCCACTAAATTTCAAATATTTTGTGATAGAAACCAAATGTTTTAATCTAGTTCTAGCTGCCCCCTACTCTATTGACTGTGAAGAATGTGTACCTCAAAGTCGCTTTTTCTCTGATATACTTTGTTGAGTACACAGTTAGAAGGTAAACTGTACATATGATCAGCATATAGTGAGGAGCTGCAGACTGATTTCTGGCATTATTTGCCATGAGACTGTCCAAATATTAGGCATGTGACACATATTTAAACTGAGTAAATTGTCTTTGATATTTTATGGTCTGTTATATAGTACAAAGTCTTAATGTCTTGTTGAAATTTGGCAGTGTGCAATTCAGTGGATTATGCAGGTTAAAAAAAAGTCCAAATTAATTTCTCCAAAAAAAAGCTTGAAATTATAATCAAATATGAGGAACATTTAAGTAAAAATGTGGTGCAATCTTTTTATTTACTTAGGTAGACACAGAGAGAGGCAGAGAGAGGGTGAGATGCTAGTGCACTGTAGTTTTTCCAGACTTTCTTTCAGGACTGGCCATCTAATTCCCTGCCTTCCTTGACCTATTCTAGAACTTCCTCATATCACCAGGTCCTCCACAAATGTTGATTTAGTTTGAGATTCTGTGCAACTCTGTGCAGTTTCCAGAGGAAGCAATGATATTTTCCACATACTTTACCTCCTCCTCTTTTTTTTTAAAATCACACTTACTACTTTACAACCCCTTCAAAATGCAGCTGTGTTCCATAGAGCCAGGAGAAGTAGTACTGTACATGGGAAAATCATTGCTTTCATCCTCACCATGTGAGAATTCAAAATGGTCAATTAATATAAAGGCTCATCATTCAATTCAAGTCAGTTTCAGGGTCTTCTGTCTGTATGCTAAGTATACAATTAAGAAAGGTGCAAACCAGTTAAGATTTGTTTTGGAAAAATACCAGAACTATTTAGAAAACATTAAACACCTTGAGGCTGACTTCCAGAATACTCCAACTATGTTTGTGTGGGTTGTTCTTCCTTTGGGTTTTCATTGTAGGAACAGAAACTTTATCACTGCAGAGCAATATCTAATGTCTTTATTTTTCTTTTGCTGCTAGGGATTGAATCCATGGCCTCACACATGGAGTCTACCATTGCACTATATCCCTGACCCCAAGATTAACACCAGGGAAGAGCTAGTTTTGTAGGCAATAAGTTAATAAGCACTATGGAACTGAATCTTATTTTAGAAGCATGTGCTTTGTTTTTTCTGAGTTAAACTGGTTGTTGTATTTTTTTTTCCCTTTAACTTGGCTGTCCCTTCTTCTTGGAGTAACTTTCCATTACCATCTTCATTTATTGAATTATTATTCATCCTTCATGATTCAAATCCATAGTCATTGCTCCATGAATATAAATCACGGGACATTGTCATTAAAATTATGTGTCTACTCTTTTCTTGCGGGTCCACAGAATTTCACACTCCTATTTCCCAATATTTTTCATTAAATCTGTTTTTGTTAAGCGGTGTATTATTTACAAAAATATTCCTTCTGTATTCTGCCAGCATTAAGCTCTTTACGAGTAGTTGTTTTGTCTTATTGATCTACTTTGACTCTTGCTATTCTCACAGAAAGGCCATTAGCCTTTGTAACCTAGTGTTTAGGACAATCCCTTGTTCCCCCCGTCACACACACCACATATGGTTGATATCTGAAACATGGATTATAGTGCAAGAAAGGCGTTTTAAATTTGTAATATTGTTACAAATCAGTCAAGAAGAATATGGGCTAATTTCACAAAAGTGGTATGAGTTCACATTAATAGATAACTTTTATGATGAATCAGGATCTATTCTAAGAACTTTCTCAAGAGTATTTTCAGTTCTCATAATTTAAGAAGAAACTGAAACATGGAAAAGCTATGCAACAGGGAAGCTTGTCGCCAAAGTAGAGAGCTGTCAGCACTGTGTAGGCTTGTTAGGAAGGTGATCTTTATTGGTGACATAAATACAGATTACTTCCCCTACCTCGTACACTGAATCTCAGGCTGATCCTTAGACCAGCAGCTTCAACTCTGAGTTGCACCCACGGAACTATTAAGTTGCCCATCATTACTTTGATGCATGCTAAGTTTTGAGAACATTTTCTCTCAGTTCATCGGTTCTTAAACTTGGGTGTACATTGGAACCTCTTGAGATTTAGGAACTGCTAGTGCTTGTGCTCTTCAAGATTCAATTTAGTAAGTAGGATACATTAACATTTTTTTTTAAAGTTCCCAAGTAAGTTATATGCTACCCTCTGAGTGAGACTTTCAGCTCTGACTTAAATTAAGGTCTCTGGCTATGGCCAGAGCAAACCTTGTTCATTGGAGAACAGTTCTTCCTATTGGGCACTGCAGCTATAGGGCCCAAGATGGTATGTGATAGTTAATAGGTCCTCAGTCAGCATTTGTAGAATGAGTGTGTGTTACATACTATCTTCATGCTTCATAAAGTATACAAAGTACATGATGGCATTGTATATTCTTTAAGGAATATTCAAAATGATCCTAAACTGTCCCAGATATGACATTCTTTCTTTTTTGAGCCTTGGCAAGGCAGTCTTTTCTGTCAATGAGTTTTTCTCTTTTAAAAGTCTTCTGGGTCAAAATAAATAAATAAACAAACAAGTAAATACACTTTTCCTTAATTTTTTTTCTGGGTAACATCTACCTACCTACAAAACCTCCATCTCTCTGCATCCCCTTGCTGCTTAGAAGATACCCTCTATATTCTCTTGCTGCTCTCAATGTTCATCCTCAGAACCTTTTCTAATTATATGGTTCAAAATATACCACTTATCCATGATTGCTCAATAATTTGTTTGGCTTCGTATGTTAACTCTCTTTTTAGTCACCAGGTTCCACATGTCATCAGGATGCGGGCCAGGCTTCCCTAGACTGAAGACCCCACCAATGTGTCCTGGAGCTCAGCTTCCCCAGAGACACACCCTACTAGGGAAAGAGAGAGGCAGACTGGGAGTATGGACCGACCAGTCAACGCCCATGTTCAGCAGGGAAGCAATTACAGAAGCCAGACCTTCTACCTTCTGCAACCCACAATGACCCTGGGTCCATGCTCCCAGAGGGATAGAGAATGGGAAAGCTATCAGGGGAGGGGGTGGGATATGGAGATTGGGTGGTGGGAATTGTGTGGAATTGTACCCCTCCTACCCTATGGTTTTGTTAATTAATCCTTTCTTAAATAAAAAAGAAAATAAAATAAATTAAAAAATTAAAAAAAATATATCCCACTTAAGGCTCAAGTACCTGATTCCCAGCGGTGAAGCAGGTCTGAAGGTGTGTCTCTGTCTCTTTCCCTCTACCACCCCTTCCCCACTCAATTTCTCTCTGTCTCTATTCAATAATAAATAAATAAAAAGATTTAAAGAAAAGATTTCAAAATTTCCCACTTACTTGACTATAGTTATTCATGCGATCACCTTAATGGCAAACACTGCATCTTTCTTACCTTCTATCTTCTGTCACAGTAGGTACGTGACACGTGATAATTGACCAATAAATGTCTTGTAAATGTGTGTGTTTGTGTGTGTGTGCATGTATGCCTGTGTGTTTCTTACATCTTTTTGTAGGATTAGGCCATTTCCTGGTCACCAAACCAAGCCTCCTTGGACCAGATGATAAAGCAATCTGTTCTATATGTGGATACTGGCATTGGTAAAAGGTGCAACACTTAGCTGCTGTTCATTTCTGGGAAGAGTTGCTTAGTTCCAGAAAGCAGGCCAGCTGATGCTTTGTTGGTTCCAGTTGATTTTGCTCTTGTATAGAAGAGCTATTTGGACGACGTTGGTCCCAATACCAACTTGTTAAACCTGACCATCTGTTGGGGAGGATTTTAGTTTAGATGAGAGCATCAGGGTCCCCATTTACATTTGCTGAGGTTAATAGACCTGACAGCCTTTCTCTGTTCTCAGCAGGAAGCGCATCCCAGAAGTGCTGGAGGAGGAGGCAGCTGAACTTTTCACTGGTTGTTTTCAGATACACTCTACACACTTAAAGGTGCCATCTTAATTCCATCTTAATACTCTTATATCTTAAAGTCATAGCTTCTAATCCATGGCACACAACAGAGAAATTATCTCAATTAAGACCAGGGTAGGTTATGAGTGGCAGGATGGTGGGAAAACACAGGAATTTCAAGTCCAGTTCCTATCTCTGACATTTACCAGCATTGTCAAAAATCACAGGAATAACTGAGTAGACAAGAAGAGGGTTATTGGCTTGAAAACACATCAAGCTGGCAAACATGTCTAGAGAGAATAGACTGTAGAGTCATTTCAAGAATAGGATGAGGGCGTCTGGTTTCATGTTGAATAGAGTTAGGATACATATTTAGGAATTTTTTGGGAATACCATGCATATTATTCACAAAGGGAAATTGTGTTTGTGGGAGATGATACATATACGATAATCATTACATTTTGTGTATAGTCAGTGATGGAGAAATGCCATCAGGCATTGGATTTACTAGTATGGTAAAGAGGAGGCAAGGAAACAACAATAGGTTGAGGAAATCTCCACTGACCAGCTCTATACAGCCAGTGGTCTAGTGTCATCATAAAAAAAACGGTATTTGCAAGACTCTGCCTTTGGCCAATTAAGAAACTGCAATAATAGCTGCTACTACGGCGGCTCACATATCAACCAAAGCACAAGCCTCATTGTCAGTGTCTTTTTTTTTCTTCTGTAGAGTGTTTCAGTTTTAACAAGAAGGAAAAGAAGCAGAAATAACGCAAAGATCTGATTATTTGATTATAGGGTGGGGAGGTGGGTAAATAATTATTTTTGTTTTACTTTTTCTGACCTTTCTAAAATTTATTCTTCTCAAAAGAAGCCATCTACCTTGAAATTTTTGTGAGAATATCATGTTTATTAAAACATCTGCTCAAAAACTGGGCATCATTTTCTTTTTTTTATTTAAGAAAGGATTAATTAACAAAACCATAGGGTAGGAGGGGTACAACTCCACACAATTCCCACCACCCAATCTCCATATTCCACCCCCTCCCTTGATAGCTTTCCCATTCTCTATCCCTCTGGGAGCATGGACCCAGGGTCATTGTGGGTTGCAGAAGGTAGAAGGTCTGGCTTCTGTAATTGCTTCCCCGCTGAACATGGGCGTTGACTGGTCGGTCCATACTCTCAGTCTGCCTCTCTCTTTCCCTAGTAGGGTGTGTCTCTGGGGAAGCTGAGCTCCAGGACACATTGGTGGGGTCTTCAGTCTAGGGAAGCCTGGCCAGCATCCTGGTGGCATCTGGAACCTGGTGACTGAAAAGAGAGTTAACATACGAAGCCAAACAAATTGTTGAGCAATCCTGGACCCAAAGCTTGGAATAGTGGAGAGGAAGTGTTAGGGGGGTACTCACTGCAAACTCTAGTGTACTTCTGCTTTCAGGTATATATTTTGCAGTAGTTTACGGATACGTGTGAACATAAGCTCTCTCTCACAGAAACTGGTGTATATCTAGGTTTTGGGACTTTGTTAGAAAGTGAACCACCTGAGATGGAATTAGAGTATACTATGAAAGGAAAGGTCTCACCCGAGTAATGAAGCTGAAGGGTTGTCATTCCACACGTGAAGTCTCTGGACACAGTCTGAGGTGAAGCATGTTGAGGTGGCAATCGTTGTGTTGGTTAGGTTGTGATCGGCAGATGCAATATTATTTGATATGGATTGGGAGAGGCATACGGGAAAGTGGGCCCTATCCAAGGGTTCCAGGACTGGGGGAAGTAGGGGCTCTATAGTGGAGATGTGAGGTTCCTGCTGTCTTAGGGTTCAAAAAGACAATCAATAGTTAATGTTCTCATCACATTCTTTGGTAATTGGGTTAACTTTGAAAAGTCCTTTTGTTAGGGTTTGCTGTACAGCATCATTTTTTTTTTTTATCTTTTGTTTGGTTGCCTCTTCATAGAACCTATAAATTTCTGGATATATTTGATTTGTCTCCCATTAAACCTTACTGCTGGTTGAATGTCCCAGGAAGCAAACTCTGAGATTGTTAGTGGGGGAGAGTATTTATTACAAAGTATTCTTGGGATCAATACTGAGGAAGAAGGGAGTAAGAATCAAAGTGAGAAAGAGGGAGAAACAGAACTATGATGCAGTCCTAGCAGAAGCCCAGGACAAAAAAAAAAAAAAAAAAAAAAAAAAAAGCTGGGATGAGGCACCACCTATGTTGACTAGTTGGTGAATTGCAAAGGAAAAAAGAAACTTCATTCTAACTTCATGGCAGGGTTGGAGATTGGGGAGGGGAGGTAATTTTGCAACTTGGAGCATGAAACTGGATACAGATAGGATCCTACACTCTCCCAAATACTGAAAGAATAAAACCTGTTTCCTTCTCTGTTTACATTTCAATCTATGGTTCCTGAGTTCTTGAGAAAGTCACTTCTTAGACTTTTAAAATGAGTGAGTGGTTTCCAAGGAGGTTTTAAGACAATCCCAATGAGCAGAGGAAGAATTTACAAATAACTTGTTTTCAAAGGTGTACTAAGAAAAAGGAGGTCAGGTAGGAGTTGGGCGTTATCACAGTGGGTTAAGCGCACATGGCATGAAGTGCAAGGACCAGCAAAGGATCCCAGTTTGAGCCACTGGCTCTCCACCTTCAGGGGGGTCGCTTCACAGGGGGTGAAGCAGGTCTGCAGGTGTCTATCTTTCTCTCCCCTTCTGTGTCTTCCCCTCCTCTCTCCATTTCTCTCTGTCCTATCCAACAACGACAACAACAATAATAACGATAAACAACAAGAGTAACAAAAAAAAAAAGGAAAAAAATACTCTCCAGGAGCAGTGTATTTATGGTACAGGCACCGAGCCCCAGCAATAAGCCTGGAGGTAAAAAAAAAAGAAAAAGAAAAAGGAGGCCAGGGGTGTATAAAGAAGAAGACAACTAATATTTGGGGGAATGCCACAATCATTTTTCTGTTGGAGATTTTCAGAGTCACTCAAGAGTCAGAGTGTGAAGCATGGTTTTGATGAGGCAGGTCAGTTAATCCACCCCTAGCAAGCAGACCTCTAACATCCTTCTGCCAACTTCCTTGAGATTTTTAATGGGAGACTAGTTATCCAGA
The DNA here is from genome assembly GCF_950295315.1 of Erinaceus europaeus. NCBI lineage: Eukaryota > Metazoa > Chordata > Mammalia > Eulipotyphla > Erinaceidae > Erinaceus > Erinaceus europaeus. The sequence continues at coordinate 16,123,208 of NC_080182.1, read as the reverse complement.
AAAGTTGTGCAGAAAGGCCCAGCCAGGAAAATGAAAAGTGGCAAGTGCTCTAAACAAAATGGTTTCTAGTACTATTTATCTATCTATCTATCTATCTATCTATCTATTTATTTATTTATTTATTTTTATTAGTTTTGCCTCCAGGGTTATTGTGGGGGCTCAGTGCCTGAACTGCAGATCCACTGCTCCTGGAGGCTATTTTTCCCCTTTTGTCGCCCTTGTTGTTTGTCATTGTTATTATTATTGCTGTCGTTGTTGTTGGGTAGGACAGAGAAATTGAGAGAGGAAAGGAAGACAGAGAGGGGGAGAGAAAGACACTTGCAGACCTGCTTCACTGCCTGTGAAGTGACTCCCCTGCAGATGGGGAGCCAGGGGCTTCCACCTGGATCCTTATACCAGTCCTTTTGCTTTGCACCGTGTGTGCTTCAGCCACTGTGCTACAGTCAGACCCCCTATTTATTTATTTTTAAGCACAACTTTATACATGCATGATTTCATCAACCCTAGGCCACTTTTTCATTTGTACAGATACAGTGAGATGCAGAGAGGAAGATAAACAAGTTTCCTCTGGTACCATATAACATTTCCCATGAGGTACCAGGGCTCACACTTGAGCCATGATCATGGCAAAACAAGGTGCCCTACCCAGTAAGCTAGATCTCAGTCTCCAGGATTTAATTGTTTATTAGGGACTTACTTAATAGTTTACAAAAAATTATACAGCTATAGGGGTATAATTTATAGGGGTGTAATTTTATACCATACCCAGTACTACAGTTCTGTGCCCTCCTCTCCCCAACCTCAGCTCTCCTCTTCACCCCCAAGATTAGTCACAGTTTTCACGAAGTGTTAGAGACAATTTGATTACTTTTTTAAAAAAACTTATGTATTTCAGTTCTTTATATCACATGTATGAGTGAAACCACTCGGCAGTTGTCTTTCACAGAAATGCAGGCTATTTGATAACAGATATAAAGTATAACAAGAGTCCTTGAACACAAATATCAAATGAAAGAACATCAAGGGCCGGGGAGACAGCAAAATGGTTACGCAAAAGACTTTCATGCCTGAGGCTCCAAAGTCGCAGTTCCCATCTCCAGCACCACAATAATACAGAGCTGAGCAGAGCCCAAGTAGCTCTCTGTGTGTGTCTTTCTCTCTATCATTAAATTAAAAAGGGAGTTGGGCGATAGCGCAGCGGGTTAAGCACGCATGGCGCAAAGCGGCAAGGACTGGCATAAGGATCCCAGTTCGAGTCCCCCGGCTCCCCCGCCTTCAGGGGAGTCGCTTCACAGGCGGTGAAGCAGGTCTGCAGGTGTCTATCTTTCTCTCCCCTTCTCTGTCTTCCCCTCCTCTCTCCATTTCTCTCTGTCCTATCCAACAACAAAGACATCAATTACAACAACAATAATAACTACAACAATAAAACAACAAGGGCAACAAAAGGGCGTAAATAAATTTAAAATAAATAAATAAATAAATTTTAAAAAGATTTTTAAAAAAGGAACATCAAGGTATATATGATCCTAGGTATCAGAAACACAAGATATATAAGATTAAAAAGTACTAGGGAGAAAAATGACATCAATTAAAAAAGACATATTATAGACATGTAAATGTGTTATATATAAAAATACTATGTGTAAAATTTATGTGTGTGTATTAGACATAAATACATCTTGAGAGTCTTTTCTAAACTGTTCTTGTCTCACAGTTCTGCAACTCTAAACTAGCCATATTTATTGCGTTTGCTGGATTGGGTCGGGTCCCTTTGCAGCTCCAAGTGCTTTTATTTAGCCCATTTGGTCTCCTAGTTGTTCTGTTTCCTTTAAGTCCACCATGTGGATCTGAAGTGGTTACAAATACGGTGCCAACAGGCAACGCAGTGCATGTGTCTGCTTGAGTCTTTCTCTCCTTCCCCTCCAGCCTCCTCCACTGTCCATGCATAATCACAGACCTTTAGATAGTGATGTTCTTTTCTTTACCAGAAACCCTACCTGTTCTTTGATGAAATGTGTTGTTATTTTGTTGTAGTAATTATTATTTTTTTTTGAGAGAGCTAACTTCCTGTGACTAGATCTCCATAGTTCCACCCTAGAAGTCCCCAGACTCTTATTTTTAACGCTTTAGAAAATAATAAAAAGTAATATATTTTTACTAAGCGAATCCCAGAAAGTCCAGATGTGATCAATACTGCTGAGACTATGATGTTTTTAGTTATCTCCTATGCATGAGTGATTTTTATTTTCTTGAATGTTATTAAAGATAGTGATTGCTTCTATTGATGGCAATAACCAATGCTTCATTTTTTTATCTCCTTGAGCTTTAAGGGGTCTTTAGCATGTCCTCCTCATTTCTAATCTCACACAGATATTTCTGGAGTCCCCAGGTATCCAACCTGAGTTCACAAACAATTCTCACATATATTTCCACTTCAGGTCTGAAGTTGCCTCTCATTCTGGAGAGAGGTTTGCATGTGGTTATGAGATAGATGGTACTGAACCCTGATTAATACCAATTGTCTCTGGAATTTCAAAACACAACCTAGTGAAATCTTCATCCATCTGGCTAGTTCTCATTTTCTCTAGGGAATCCCACAAAGGAAAAAAAAAAAAACAACAAAACTACAGTTTCAGAATCTCTCAGCTGCTGAAAATAAAGGTGGCAACTTTTAGCTGAATTGATATTTCTCTCCTTCCTGTATTTGCAAAAGAAACTTAAGAGATTTCCTTCCCATTGCTGAGTTGAAAAAAGGATAGGTAGGAATTTGATGAGTTATTGTAACAGTTTTCATAATCAACTGCCAAGACCAGAGCGATAATTCAGTCTGTATTACAGCAGTTTGTTGTATGTAGTGTTAGAGACACCAAGTTTAATCTCTGTCTCGATCATGCAATGGTCTCTCCTCTGTCCATCTCCTTCTCATAAAAGTAACTGTAAGGGGGGGGGGGGTCGAGAGAGAGAGAGCCAGCTGACAACACCGTACTGCTTAAATGTATGAAGAAAAACGTCTCATTACTCATAATAAAAATTTTCTACTATGTCAAAAATACCTAGGGTGACTGGAGTATGCTCAACTGATGAATGAGTTTGAATTTTGTGTTTGTAGGTGCACTATTTTTAGTTACTTTTTCTGATTACTTCTTCACAGCAGTTCCATGCTTACCTTTTCACTGTGTTATAATGAATACATGAACTATTATTCAATAAGCAAATAAATTAGAGTTTAATTACTTAAAACTACAAATAACTATCAGTCACACAGGTTCTCGTTTCTAAGAACTAGAAAAATGCTATTCACATAAGTCTTCATATTTAATATATAAAACTCTAGATAAACAATGATTTTTTTGGCATTTCAACTAAAAATATATTTTGCTTATTTTAATCTTGCTTAAATCAGTATTAAAATTATTGTTACAAGTTCTAGACTCTTATCTTTGCATATACCCACCGTCTTAGCCTTTTGCATGCCTATTATCTGCAAAGAATTTAATTACCTTTTAAATCCCTCCCCTTCTTTTTCTTTTTGATAGAACTCTTACCTGCTTTTCAGAGCCATTCTCGTTGCATTCATCATATTGCAAAATGTTTTCTTTCTCTTATGGTCATTAGAGAAAACCCCTTAAAAATAAAACCGATTAATGCAAGTTCATTATAATACAGTAGCTTAGATTTTGACTAAAATACCACATTTGAGAGAGATGAGTATCACTGTTTTCTACTAGTATATTTTAGGATTATTGGATGTTCTATACAAGAACCCCTGAGTAATCTATATAATTCATAGGAACCTTAAAAATGATTTTCTAATAACTATGTATCTGAGGCTTCCTGAGATTACTGGACTCAGCAAGATACTTTCAGGTAGAAACACTTTTCTATATGGAGTTTTCTTCAGTGTGCATGTCACATGTTTCCATTTGCTTTGTCAGATCCCTTAAAAATGGCTCTTTTACTGTGCTTTAAATAGAGATTTTATGAGTATATACTGTCTTTGTGAACTAATTGATGTTGAGACTGGGCTTGATACTATGTGAGGAAATGAGAAACAAAAAAAGTCTGAGATACATGCTTGGTTATTGCTCTTATGGGTAGGTCATCAGACTACCAAGAGCTTGAGTTGAATTTCAGACCCAGAACTTATTGACTGAGTTGAACATTTAAGCTGCTTGGAACTTAGTGGCCTTATTCATAAAGTAGAAATAATAATAGTATAACAGTGTCAGCATTTCACTAGATACTTTAATAATTAAATTCAGTAGTTATGTATGTTTACTCTAATGTGTGTGCTCAACCAAGTGCATCACTGCCTGCCTACCTATGTTATACTCTACAATGTAGAAAGTCATGTATATTACAGAGTAGAAACAGGAACAATAAGGTATTATTCATTTTCAGAGATAATTGTGAGAAGATCACAGAAAGAATATCTCTGCTAATATTTGCAAATTATTTACACTTAATGCTTTTGATTTGAATCCATTGCCAGAAACCAGCTCAGTGCTCATCTAATTCCATCCTGCTCTTTGACTAGTGATTAAAATTAATATATAAACACTAGGGAATCTGAAGCCAGGATAAAGTAAGGTGTGAAATTCTGTCTTCTCTCATGAGAAAATGTTGACCTCAATGTCCATCAATTCAAAGTTTATTGACCTGATTATTCCTTTCTTGAATCATAAAGCACATCTCAAATTAAGGTGGAGGAGAATAAGTTAAATCATGAAGAAATAAAAGTATGTTACATTTTTAAGGAAAATTAAAAGATCCCATTGTCTTCTTATTTTATTGGTTTTAAACCTAGTATGTTTATTATTTTTCTTCAAATTTGTAATAACAAGCTGTGAACCTTAAATTTCATACACTCAGGAAAATATTCTGATTTCATGGCAAAGAATGCCTACATCCATACACTCTAGAATTCATAGGTCTATTACTGTAGAACTCTATGACTTATCACAGAAGTCTGGACAACTATTTGAAATGTATCACCTATTATTAATAGATGCATTTTTGTCTGAAATACAGTAATTACTACTTGTTTATATAAGAGCATAATAAAAGATTATGTAAAGAAATCTTTGTCAGTTGGCTATTCCCTCTATTTTGACCAATTCACTGGAAAAATTGTATATAAACAGTGAATTCTGACTAAGTTGTTCATATACATAAACACAACTAACCTGATTCAAGAAGATATTAAGGCCTATTTGCATATAAGTCACTTGTACTTCTTAAATTTTCAAGTTGATAAATGAGAATAATTAACTTGCAGATTAATTTATTCAATTAATCAGATAAGATAATGATCATTATAAGTATTAAATATGATTGTTTAAAATATGTTAACTCTATAGTATGTTAATTCTGTACCTGTACCCTGTGAAACTCAACCAGATGACTCCCTCTCTTCACTCAAAATAACCACTAGTAGTTATTGGACATCAATTATTTGAAACCACTTTACTTTGCAAATATATTAACCAGATCTCAAGTACTATACATAAACTGTGTCTTCAGTAGCTATATAGCTAGTATCCTGATGTCAAATGCTGCCTAAATGAGGTAACACATATAAACAAGTAATACTCTAAAATTTGTCCTGGTTCAGTATCAAATCTTCATCTGATCTAAACTAACCTAGACTATGGCAGCAGTCAAAAAATCTGTTTGTACCAGGCCTGCAAGAAAAAAGTTCCGTGTTCCTTACATTTTGCATTATTGTTGGTTTGTTTGTTTATATTATTTTTGGCCTGTGGGAAGCAGGAGATGGGTAGGAATATCTTGGTAGCTTTCCTCCATCCAGTTTCACAGGAGAGGGAAGTGGGTATAGGAATAACAGTCCCAAGAAAATAGGGTTGTGCTTACATTTTCTTACTCTTCCTATAAATACACAAAACAAGTAGGGGGAACAAAACCATACGTCTCTTGTTTTATGAGGACACCACTTTGTTTTTTAAATTTTTATTGGGGGATTAATGTTTTACAGTTGACAGTAAATACAATAGTTTGCACATGCATAACGTTTCTCAGTTTTCCAAATAATAATACAACCCCCACTAGGTCCTCTGTCAACCTTTTCCTGGACCTGTACTCTTCTCTCCACCCATCCCAGAGTCTTTTACTTTGGTGTCATACACCAATTCCAGTTCAGGTTCTGCTTAGTGTATTCTCTTCTGATCTTGTTTTTCAACTTCTGCCTCAGAATGAGATCATCCCATATTCATCCTTCTGTGTCTGACTTATTTCACTTAACATAATTCTTCAAGCTCCATTCAAAATGGGCTGAAAACAGTGAAATTACCATTTTTAATAGCTGAGTAGTATTCCATTGTGTATATATACCACAACTTGCTCGGCCACTCATCTGTTGTTGGACACCTGGGTTGCTTCCAGGTTTTGACTATTACAAATTGTGCTGCTAAGAACAAATGTATACACAGATCTTTTTGGATGGGTGTGTTGAGTTCCTTAGGATATTTCCCCAGGAGAGGAATTGCAGGATCATAGGGTAGGTCCATTTCTAACCTTCTGAGAGTTCTCCAGACTGCTCTCCACAGGGCTTAGACCAATTGACCCCACAATCTCTCCAGCATTTGCTGCTGTTATCTTTTCTGATGTATGACATTCTCACAGGAGTGAGGTGGTATCTCATTGTTGTCTTTATTTGCATTTCTCAGACAATCAAAGACTTGGAGCATTTTTTCCTGTGTTTCTCAGCCTTTTGGATCTCTTCTGTGGTGAATATTCTTTCCATGTCCTCTCCCCATTTCTGGATGAAGGATGACCCCACTTTATAATTTTGAAGACTACATTTTGTCTTTAAGCCATGATGAAAATTTCCCCTGCCTAGGGAACAGAGGAAGAAGAGAGGTTTTTCCTATCTTATACAGGATAAGGACTTCCTAGTTGGGAAATGAAATCTCACCCATGCTAAAAGAAGATTGGAATGCACACATGCAAACTGAAAATGTATGCTTGGTTCTGACTTAGTCTATGCAGTCTTTGTGGTTATCAGTCGTAAGGAATGAGTGAGAAAACATGAAAGCTATTATGCCAGCAAAACTGGGAACTCTCCTGGCATCCAAGCAGTGGGCATGTGGGTAAATAGAATTCTCCATGCCTGGAAGCATGTGTATGTATTGTGTATGGTGAGAGGAAAAGGTGGCTGGTGGGAGAGGACTCATTTGTGGGCCAAGAAGCGTGGGCACAGCCATTTTGAGGAAACTCCCATAACAGATACCAACTGTAGAATACTCTGTGTGCATTCATGAGGACCAGATTTATACTCCATAAAAATAAGCTTAACGAAACCAACACAATAGTTTTCAAATGAAGTTTCTTCACACATCAATAACCTATATATCTAAACCAACATAAGCACAAAAGAGACGAATGTTTTAGTAGGTAATCATTGTAGTCCATCTCTTCTCTTTTCAAAATTTTTTAAAAAATGTATTTTCCCTTTTGTTGCCCTTGTTGTTTTTCATTATTATTATAGTTATTACTGTTGTTGTTATTGATGTTGTCGTTGTTAGATAGGACAAAGAGAAATGGAGAGAGGAGGGGAAGACAGAGAGGAGGAGAGAAACAAACACCTGAAGACCTGCTTCACCACTTGTGAAGCGACTCCCCTACAGGTCCCTACAGGTGGGGAGCTGGGGCCTTGAACCGGGGGCTTGAACCGGGATCCTTTCACCAGTCCTTGTGCTTCATGCCAGTGCGCTTAACCTGCTGCGCTACCACCCAAGTCCCTTTTTTTTTAAAGTTTTGTTTTTTAGTTTTTTAAAATTTATTTATTTATTCCCTTTTGTTGCCCTTGTTTTATTGTTGTTGTTATTGATGTCATTGTTGTTGGATAGGACAGAGAGAAATGGAGAGAAGAGGGGAAGATAGAGAGGGGAGAGAAAGACACCTGTAGACCTGCTTCACTGCCTATGAAGCGACTCCCCTGCAGGTGGGGAGCAGGGGGCCTCGAACTGGGGTCCTTAATGCTGGTCCTTGCGCTTTGCGCCACGTGCGCTTAACCCGCTCCCCGTCCATCTCTTAAATAAGAAAGCTACATGACTAGAGAGCAGATAACAGGTTTATTTTTGCTTTGTTCCCACCCTCCCCTTAAAATGTGTGCCGTGGTGCGTCTCGGAAAGTAGTTCCACTGGTAGAGCACAGGGCTTGCATGCCTGAGGCTCCCAGTTCTGTCTGGCACAATGTGTATCAGAATGGTGTTCTTGCATCTCTCTCTCTCTCCCCTTCTCATATGAATCTACCTCATGTGAAAAAAATATTTTTAAGTGGAAAAAAATTATTCTTTCTCTGCCCCGGGATGGAGATGTAGGTGAAAGTTAAGAAGAATAATCTATGATTTTTCTAGTCACTCAAAGACAAAGCATTGTGTCCTGACACCTTAAACTACAATTGTCATCTCATGTTAGCAACTTCTTCTTCTAGCGTTTGCCTTTTTCCGTAGCCAGTCAACAGCGTCAGGTTGAGCCTGATGTAAAGTTTCGAGACCTCCTTTGAATCTGGAGAAGTGGCAGTCGTTGACTATGTGGGTCATAGTCTGTCTGGAGCCGCAGGGGCTGTTCGGGTCGTCTCTGGCTCCCCAGCGATGGAACATAGCGGCGCACTGAAAATGGTATTTTCTGAGCAGTGAAGCACAGAAATTGATCAACCTTTAGTCACTCTCCTTCCCTTGGTGGAATGTTGAGGTGAGGATGAAGTATGTGGTTCTGTCTTTTTTTTTATAGCTTTACTTCTTTCTCTTGCTTATTAGATGCCACTTATGACCCTATAAATGACGAGGGTGGAAGGGATGTGAGAGTGGAAAACATTTTCACTTGACTGTCCAGATCCAGAGTTACACTTGAGAACCTTCTGACACTGTCAGTTAGTCTTGCTAGAGGGTCTCCATAATGACCACACTCTTCATGCTGGTCAAGTCTCTGCTGATGGTTTTTTTCTTGTCTTTCTGAGCATATGCCACAGTCTGGGATGGTCAATACTCCATATTCTGTTGCTGAGGTCTTCTTATATTCTGGCATACAATTTATTGGATAATTCCTGCCTACATCTTACCCCTGAAAAGTATCTTTCAGCAGGATAAAATTCTCTTTTTTTCTTAAATTTTATTTATTTATTTAAAATATTTACTTATTTATTTTAATAGAAGAGCAAAAGACCAGAGGGCTGCTCAGCTCTGGTTTATGGCAGTGCTGGGGGTTGAACTTGGGGCCTCAGAACCTCAGGAGTGAACATCTTTTGCACAACCATTATGCTGTCTTCCCAGCCCATTAATTTTATTTTTTTATTGCAACCAGGGGGTATTGGTGGAGATCAGTGCCTACACAACAAATCCACTGCTCCTGGTGGTCTTTTCTTCTCTCTCTCTCTCTCTCTCTCTCTCTCTCTTTTTGCCTCCAGGCTTATAGCTGGGCGTTGGTGCTAGCACTATGAATCCACTGCTCCTGGAATCTGTTTTTTTTTTTTTTGTTGTTGTTGTTCATTTTTTTATTGGATAGTACAGAGAGAAATTGAGAGGGGAGGGAGGGGATAAAGAGGGAGAGAGACATCTGCAGACCTGATACACTGCTTGTGAAGCAACCTACCTGCAGGTGGGGAACTGAAATCCTGGCCACAGGTCCTTATATTTCATCCCATGTGTGCTCAACCTGGTGTGCCACCACCTTTTTTCTTTTTCTTCTTTAATACAGACAGAGAGATACTGAATAGAAAAGAGAAGACAAAGAAAGAGAAGGAGTTTCATCTGTGTCTGAAGCACTGCTTCACAGTTCATGAGGATTCACCCTCTTCTTCTTCCCCTACACACAGGTGGGAACCAGGGGTTAGAACCCCAGTCCTTATGCATGATAACATGTGTGCTTTACTAGGTGCATTACTGCCAGGCCCCTCAACAGAAGACGATTCTTGAAATGTTTGAAGTAGTTGTAGGGGTTTAAAGGGACTATTTTACACTGGTGAGAGTGTAAATTGGTTTAATCCCTGTAGAGATCAACTAAAATGCTAAAATGCTAAAAATGTGCCTACCCTATGATCTGACAATTTCTCTCCTGAGGATATACCCTAAGGAAAACAAACACACCCATCCAGAGATCTGTGAATACCTAAATACATAGCAGCAGAATATTTAACATTTTTTAATGTTTATTTATTTTCCCCTTTGTTGCCCTTGTTGTTTTTTATTGTTGTTGTAGTTATTATTGTTGTTACTGATGTTGTTGTTGTTAGATAGGACAGAGAGAATGGAGAGAGGAGGGAAGAAAGAAGAGGAGGAGAGAAAGATAGACACCTGCAGACTTGCTTCACCAACTGTGAAGCGACTCCCTTGCAGGTGGGGAGCCAGGAACTTGAACTGGGATCCTTATGCCGGTCCTTGCGCTTCGCACCATGTGCGCATAACGCAGCAGTATATTTAAGAGCTCAAATCTGGAACTTAGGTGTTTAACAATAGATGAGTGGCGAAGAAAGTGTGATATATAATGGAATACTACTCAATCATTGAGAACGATGAAATCACCTTCTTCACTTTATCTTGGGTAGAGCTTGAAGGCAGCATGTTATAAGTGAGATAAGCCAAAAAGAGAAGTATGAATATAGGCTGACCTTACTCATAGGCAGAACATAAGAAGCAAGAACAGAAAAGGAAAACACAAAATAAAACTTGTCTGAGTTTGGTGTGTTGCACCAAAGCAGAGCACTATGGGGAAGGAAGGTGGGAGGGGGATATAGGGAGGGGCGGTGATGGAAAAAGACCTAAGTTGGGTATGAAAGTGTTTTGTAGACCCCATCATGGTGAGATATGAAATTTTACCCACGTATTAACAATTGCATTATAAGCCACCAACCCTCCCTATGATAAATGATAAAAATGAACAGTGAATTAGCAAAAGAGCGATGTCAAGATAGAATAGGTAAACTCCGGGATATTTTTTTTTCTTTTTTATTTAAGAAAGGATTAATTAACAAAACCATAGGGTAGGAGGGGTACAATTCCACACAATTCCCACCACCCAATCTCCATATCCTATCCCCTCCCCTGATAGCTTTCCCATTCTCTATCCCTCTGGGAGCATGGACCCAGGGTCATTGTGGGTTGCAGAAGGTGGAAGGTCTGGCTTCTGTAATTGCTTCCCCGCTGAACATGTGCGTTGACTGGTCGGTCCATACTCCCAGTCGTCTGCCTCTCTCTTTCCCTAGTAGGGTGTGTCTCTGGGGAAGCGGAGCTCCAGGACACACTGGTGGGGTCTTCAGTCCAGGGAAGCCTGGCCGGCATCCTGATGACATGTGGAACCTGGTGACTGAAAAGAGAGTTAACATACGAAGCCAAACAAATTGTTGAGCAATCATGGACCCAAAGCTTGGAATAGTGGAGAGGAAGTGTTAAGGGGGTACTCACTGCAAACTCTAGTGTACTTCTGCTTTCAGGTATATATTTTGCAGTAGTTTACGGATACGTGTGAACATAAGCTCTCTCTCACAGAAACTGGTGTATGTCTAGGTTTTGGGACTTTGTTAGAAAGTGAACCACCTGAGTTGGAATTAGAGTATACTATGAAAGGAAAGGTCTCACCCGAGTAATGAAGCTGAAGGGTTGTCATTCCACACGTGAAGTCTCTGGACACAGTCTGAAGTGAAGCATGTTGAAGTGGCAATCGTTGTGTTGGTTAGGTTGTGATCGGCAGATGCAATATTATTTGATATGGATTGGGAGAGTGGGCCCTATCCAAGGGTTCCAGGACTGGGGGAAGTAGAGGTTCTATAGTGGAGATGTGAAGTTCCTGTTGTCTTAGGGTTCCAAAAGACAATCGATAGTTAATGTTCTCATCACATTCTTTGGTAATTGGGTTAACTTTGAAAAGTCCTTTTGTTAGGGTTTGCTGTATAGTACCCAGTATCTTGTATATAGCTGTGCTATTGGTTGCTTCTGATCTACTTGGTCTAGGCTTTTGAGAGAGTTTGCATATCAATTACACAGCCTATATATTAAAAAGATTCAGTTTGTGTTTTGAAAAACTTCGAGACATACAATTAATTTTCCCCCTCTCGTATTAATTAACTAGTGATTTATATGACTACATTTTACTAGGAGTGTACATAAACACCATTCCCACTACCAAAAGACTGTGACCCATCCCTCCCACCCACTCCCACCTCCCCACTGGCCCAGGAAGCTGCATGTCTACCTTTCACCACAGGGTTTTTACTTTGGTGCCCTACTTACAATTTGGTCAGGTCCTGCTTTTAGTTTCCCTTTCAGATCTTCTTACTCAACTTCTGTTGATGGGTGGGATCATCCCATACTCATCTTTATCTTTCTGACTTGGCTCACTTAACATAATTCCTTCTAACTCTGTCCAAGATGGGTCAGAGAAGGTGGGTTCATTGTTCTTGATAGCTGCATAGTATGGGATTTTTTTTTTTAAAGATGCATATGGCAGAGTAGTGCTCTGGTTCTCCCTTCTCTCCTATACAAACAAACAAGCAAATAAATACAATTTTTAAGAAAAGAAGAAAAGACAATAGAAAAATTAGAGTAATGGTTTACAAAGCGATAGAACTGAATTACATAAGCAAAGTGCATTTATGTTGTCCACTTTTCAGGTGTGCCTTGGGGGGTAGGGAAAAAAGTCTACTTTAGAAATTAGAAAAGTCTAATTCCTCCTAGACCACAAAGCAAAGTACAGCTTCCTCAGACTTCCTACTCCCTTATACACTATATTCTCTATATTCACTTGAAATTACTTGTTTCCTTCTCTCAGTGGCAGAGTAAATCAATGAGTCTTCTTCCCAGGGCAGATGTTACCAGTAATAGGGTAGACTGGGCCTCAGATTTGTTTCTAGGCCCCAAAGAATGTGACTTCACTGTTATTTCTAGTTTCTTCCACAGAGAAATATATGCTCAGCAGCAGAGACAACCCTGGAGGCCACAGAAATCACTTAGAAATGTCACTTTCTTGCTAGTCCTGAATTTGGAGGGACTTTTATTTATTTATTTTTTTGCAATTGCATGAGTCTTTAGGGAATTCTTTGTTGACATATTTTCTGAAAGATCTTGCCTGTGGCCCTCTGAGCATTTTCCAGTATTTATTAATGTCTTGCCAAGTTAGAGTGTCTAAATTTCTCTTAACTAGATTAGTATCAGATTATTTTTCTTTTTTCTTTTTTTTTATGCTTTTTTAAAAAAATATTTATTTTATTTATTCCCTTTTTGTTGCCCTTGTTGTTTTAGTTGTAGTTATTATTGTTGTTGGATAGGACAGACAGAAATGGAGAGAGGGAGGGGAAGACAGAGAGGGGGAGAGAAAGATAGACACCTGCAGACCTGCTTCACCACCTGTGAAGCGACTCCCCTGCAGGTGGGGAGCCGGGGTTTGAACCGGGATCCTTATGCTGGTCCTTGTGCTTTGCGCCACCTGCGCTTAACCCGCTGCGCTACAGCCCGACTCCCCTCAGATTATTTTTCAAGCCTTCTGCTATGTTACTATAGGGAGGAGGAAATGCACTAAGAGGAATTGAAGCAGAGGTGTCTGTCATCTGACTGGGCCCCTGCAACACCACTGACACCTTCTCAGATATGTGCACTAATTATACACCTGTATTTTATGACAGGATGTGAAATCTCAAATCATTGCATCCACATGGGCCAGTGAGTCTGTGCTTCATAACGATTTCACATTATTTTAGCATATCCCAATGCAGTTATTCTTCACTTTGAGTTTTTATTTTTCTACTTGGGAAATTTCAGATGGAACAGAGGAAATGTTTGCTTAAACTCCGCCGTCTTTGGTTCCTTCCTCTTCTGGCAGTGTCAGCTGACATTGTAACTGAAATTTAACTTCCTTATCTGTGATGTGGGGCTAATTTAGTGGTCCCACAGAATTGGGTGTTAAATCACCGGAAAACACGTGAAATGCCTGGCTGGAACAGTGCTCAGTATTTTAGGCAATGTGTGGTAGATAAAAGAATGGATCATTTTGGGTAAGCATCTGCCAGATTAGGCAGTCTGAGCCTCATGGGTCATTCCTCACTATTGCAGTTAAGATTTCTTGTGGGGAGGAACACAGGTAGCATGACTTGTCTAAACCACCCGGCAAAATTGGCGTATGTACAAGCTCTAACCTACTTCTTTTTTTTTTTAATTTTTATATTTATTTATTTATTTATTCCCTTTTGTTGTCTTTGTTGCTTTATTGTTGTAGTTATTATTGATGTCGTCGTTGTTGGACAGGACAGAGAGAAATGGAGAGAGGAGGGGAAAACAGAGAGGGAGAGAGAAAGACAGACACCAGCAGACCTGCTTCACCGCCTGTGAAGCGACTCCCCTGCAGGTGGGGAGCCGGGGGCTCGAACCGGGATCCTTACTCCGGTCCTTGAGCTTTGCACCATGTGTGCTTAACCCGCTGCGCTACCGCCTGGCTCCCGCTCTAACCTACTTCTTGCTCACACTCCGTATATACACTGTTTCTTCCATCACAACTTGTTTCCCCTTATTAAATATCATGGTTTTGAAACATCAGTACTTTTGATTTATTCATTAATTAGTAAAATATCTTATGGGAGTTCGAAATAATTTAATACAGTCAACATCCATTGTTAGGGGTCACATGGAAGGACGCCTGCTTTGCTGTTTGACCAAGGTTTGTGTCCTTTTGGCAAAACATGTGGGTATACTAGGACATGTGGGGAAATACTGCTAAAGGCAGAACTCTGGTGTGACAGATACACGGACATTGATTCCAGATAGACATAACACTTTGCTACAAGATTCGAATGGATTGCTATCCCAGTTATTGCTGACAGGTAGAAACTTCAGGTTGCCTGTACAGCAGATTAATATGCTGTGTCAGATGGAAGTCCAGGAGTTGCTCATGTTTCACAGTTGGTCGGTTTGATTCAGTAGCTCGACAATGATATCAAGACCCGATTTCCATCTCACTTCCATACGTTCCTTGGTGTTTGACTCAATCAGTGGCACTGGATATCTCGGAAGAGTATGAATTCTATGTTGACTAAGATAAAATTCATTTTATTGTTTTCAGGATTATTTTTCCAAGTCTTAAATAAAAATTTATGACTAATAGTGGTTTACAGGATTATACAATTACAGAGGGCAGGATGGTTGCTTACCTGGTTGAATACACTTGGCATAAAACTGTTAACCCTCTCTCACCCATTGGGAGTCTTCACATTCAGCACTCACAAGAGAGGTAAAACTTCTGTATGATGGAAGTTGGAAAAAAGAAGAAGAACAGAAGGGGAAACACTAAGCAGAACTTGGACTGAAGTTGGTGTATTGTACCAACATAAAAGACTCTGGGGTGAGGGGGAGAGGAAGGAGAAAGAGAGAGAGGGAGAAAGACACCTGCAGCACTGCTTTACCTCTTGTGAAGCTTTCCCCCTGCAGGTGGGAACCAGAGGCTTGAACCTGGGTCTTTGTGCACTGTAATGTGTGCGCTTAACAAAGTGTGCCACTGCCTACCCCCCTCCCCAATGATCAGTGTTTATATGATCTGATGCTGAGTGAAAATGGGGCCAGGCTTAGTGAGCAAAGTACCTGTGTTGGGTACATACGTTTAGAGGCTCAAAACAACAACAACAACAAAAAAAAACCCTCAGTAGTCAAGATGAAGATAAAAACAGAAATATTTTTTGATTGTTAAGGTAGTAAGCTTTTTCTTTTCTTTACATATATTTCCCTTTTCTTTCTTATTTTCTTTTTTATTAATGATTTAATAATGATTGACAGGAGTAGTCAAGATGAAGATAAAAACCGTTACACTAGAGCCTGGAGAGAGAGCTTACCAGGTATGGCGAGGAACTCCTCGGTAAGTTTTACTTCCATATATTCTTTTGAACTTATCAAAGTTTAGATTTCCTAGAGGAAACTTCTGGGCAAGGATTTAAAGGAAACAGGAGTATTTAAGAGGTAAAATGAACTAAAGGAACAAAAGAAGGTAAGGAGTATTGCATGTGTGAAAATTATATGGAAAATTGTTATAAAGAATTTATTTATTCATGAGAAAGATAGGAGAGAGAGAAAGAACCACACATCACTCTGGTACATGTGCTGCCAGGGATTGAACTCAGGACGTCATGGTTGAGAATCCAATGCTTTATCCACTGCGCCATCTCCCAGACCATGTAAATATTTTTTGATTGTTAAGGTAGTAAGCTTTTTCTTTTCTTTACATATATTTCCCTTTTCTTTCTTATTTTCTTTTTTATTAGTGATTTAATAATGATTGACAGGAGTGCGGGATATGAGGGGTACAATTCCATGCAATTCCTAGCATCAGAGTTTTGTGTCCCATTGCCTACATTGGAAGGTTCCATACCTTTATCCCTCTGAGAGTATGAATCAAAGATCATTATGGGGTGCAGAGGGTGGGAGGTCTAGCTTCTGTAATTGCTTCTTCACTGAACATGGGCGTTGACATATCAACCCATACCCCCAGCCTCTTTCTTCATTTCCCTAATTGGATAGGGCACTAGGGAGGTAGGGTTCCTGGACACATTCCTGGTGAGGTCATCTGCCCTGGGAAGTCGGGTTGATGTCATGGTAGCATCTGCAACTTGGTGGCTGAAAAGCACAAAGATATAAAGCAGGGAATCAGGCAGTGGTACAGCCCGTGTTAAATGCATGTGGCGCAAAGTGCAAGGATCCCACTTTGAGTCCTCAGCTCCCCTCCTGCAGGCAAATCACTTCACAGGCGGTGAAGCAGGTCTGAAGGTGTCTTTCTCTCCCATTGTATGTCATCCCCTCCTCTCTCCATTTCTCTCTGCCCTAACAACGATGACATCAATAACATCAACAATAATAACAATAAACAAACAAGGGCAACAAAAGGGAAAATAAATAAATGAAAAAAAATTTTAAAAAGAAGATATAAAGTAGAGGGGCTGGGTGGTGGCACACCTGGTTGAGTGCATGTGTTACAATGCCCAAGGACCTGGGTTCAAGGCCCCAGTCCCCACTTGCAGGGGGAAAGCTTCATGAGCGGTGAAGCAGTACTGCAGGAGTCTCTCTGTTCCTCTTTCTCTTCTTCCTCCTTCCCTTCAGTTTCTGGCTGCCTCTATCCAATAAATAAATAAAATTAAAATCAGGAATAGAACAGACGAGATTTGAGCTCTTCATGTTGGAAGAAGCTAGTAGGTCTATTTTAGGTATATTTCAAGGAGCCAATGACATTACTAATTTTTGCCTGAGCACGCAGCTAGCATGCAGGCAGCTAGCATGCAGGTGGGCTAAAAGTATTGTCTGGGAGTATGGTGTCAAGAATTGAGAATAGAACTAGAGAGCTGGATCAGGGCAGAGAGAAGCTCCCAAATGTGGGAAAAGTATACGACTATCATTAACTCTAATTCCTATCAACCTATACTAATTGCCAGTTAAAATTTCATAAATATTTCAACTTCCAAATATTCACATTTTCAAGTTCATGTTGTATAAGACTCTGTACATCTAAATTTATAATTTAGATTTAAATTTATAAATCTTTACTTCTTGTGATGCATTTAACCGTCTTGTAAATATTTTTAACATTGTGAAGATTTACTCAGGTATGTGTAGAATTATTGATTAATGAGACAATCCTAGAAGTTAAATGATAAGGTCAAATGGGAAAAGACCTCTGGATAATGATGCACATTTTGTTTCTTAAAACCGAGTTCCTTATGCCAGTCCTTCTGCTTTATGTCATGTGCGTGCGCTTAACCCACTGCGCTACTGCGCAGCCCACAATAATTTTATTCTTAAGATTTCTTGTTTCTAAGTGGATATTTTATTGACATTTAATAGTGAAATCCTCTACAATTCAATTTCAGATTAAAAAATGCTAAATTTGTCTTTTAAAATGCTCAAGATACTATAATATTTATTCACAGGGTTTTCTGTGGACTAGATTTCAATTCATTTGGACAAATACCATATGCTAGGATTACAATCAAATTTCTTAGAAATTGTCAAATTGTCTTCCAAGGTTCTTCTATCATTTTGTGTTCTCACTAGCAGTTCATGGGAATACCTACTGCCCCACACCTTTACTAGCATTTAATGTTGCCCGTGTTCCAAATTTTGGTCACTTTAAAAGTCATGTTATAGGCAGGGCTTAAAATTCAACGACTCTAGAAATTTTTTCATAGCACTTTTAAATGCTAATTTTTAACTTGATAATTTTGTTGGCCTATGAGCAATGATGTTATAAATATACAAATGGTCTTTGGGAGAAAACAGAAACTTTCCCAGTTCTTGATTTAGAGACTCAGTGCAATCACCTGCAAAATCCCAAAAAGTCTTTTGCAAAAGCTGACAAGCTACAAGTCTTATTCATATTTATATAAAGCCTATATTAGCATGTGCTAATGACTTCAAATAGACAGCATCCAGCTGAAGGACCAAGAGTACCTTACTCCAAGACATTGGAATTGCTAAAGCAATCAAGAAAATAGGTTTTCTGAATATTTGAGTCTTAGGGAGTTGAGTTACTAGATCCTGCTTTTCCCCTCTTACATTTGTTTATTTTATTTATTTTCATTTCTATGCTACACTTACATATTTAGTAGGACTATATTTTCTTCTATTTCCAAATCATTTTATTGGGAGAAATAATAATTTATAGGACATTTGCTATTACACAGGTTCAGTTTCTTATCTCCTTGTCATAGGTGTTTAAAAACATGAATGTTATTGTGAAAAGTCTTTCTGTGTCAAAATATATTGTCAAATTATTTGTCTTGTATAAGACACCTGTGCTGACTTCCATTAGAATATTCTGATTGTATATAACAAATTATTGCATATTTGTATAGTCATAGCACTAGATCAGTGGAACAGTTTTAAAAGTCTATAAGTATTCCCATATGCAAACATAACTAATTTTCAACAAAACTGCAAAGGAGAGTCAGTGGAGAAATGAATTTTTCCGACATATATCACTGCAACAATTAGAGACCAATGTGCAAAAGAAGTGATTAAAAAGAAAAGAAAACTTTAATTTATATTTTTTGCTATCTGGGAAGATTAAATCAAAGTGGATGCTAAACCAATGTGTGAAAAAAACTGTAATATTTCTTGGAAAAGTATGAGAAAATGAAGTGTTTATAAATTTATGTTGGATGAGTATTTTTTTTTTGGATAGGAAATCAAAGTCACAAGCTACAAAAAAAATAAAATAAAGGAAAATAGAGACCATTTTTGGAAAAACATCAAGAATACTAAAAGATAAATTACAGACTGGGAGAAAGTCTTTTCAAAGAATATGTGATAAAATGCTTTTATGAAGATTATGTAAAATGCCCTAAAGTTTATAAGACAATAACGACAACCTGTCTTGTTCTATCCTGCGGGCACGCAGGTCAAGTGAAAGTAGGGTATTTGAGACAGCCAGAAATTGAGAGAAAGGGGGAGGTAGAGACAAAGAGACACATATAGTTCTGCTTCACCACTCACAAAGCTTTTCCCCTGCAGGTGGGGACCAGGAGAAGCTTTAACCTGGGTCCTTGCGAGCTCGACCATGTACATCACCACCTGGCCCCTGGGACCTAATTTTTAAGTGATTAAGGATATATATATATAGATATATAGATATATAGATATATCTATATATCTATATATATATGGAGAGATAGATCTACATTTCATATATATATGGAGAGAGAGAGAGATCTCAACTAAAAGACAGCTTTTGTCCCTATGGCAGTCTCTATTATGATCGCCAAACAAGGAAAATGCAGGAGGACTTAAGGTTGACTTCGTCTTGCTTGGGGAATAATAATTACATGGCAAATTATTGCATTAAAAGAAGCTCATAATATGGAATGAAAAACTACAGCTCACCTAGGAGAGTGACTGAAACTAAAATGTAAGGCCTCAGTAAGTGTTGACAAAGAAGTTAGAGGAACTGGAACTCACATGCAGTGCTAATGGGAATGTTTAATGTTTAAATCAATTTAGAAAACAATTTTCCATATTAAATTTTTTAAATAAAGTTAGACACAGTAGGCCCAGCTTTTTCATATGTTAGTATTTTCCAGGAAATAAAAGCAAGTATCTGCACAATTATTCAAATCATTCTGTGCAGTGGTGTTTATAGCTGCTTTACTTTAAAACCAAAAGCCCAGCAGTTCATTTCGTAAAATGGAGGTTGTGGTATTTCCATAAGAATGAATGTTTCTAAGTTAAAGTTTAAGGATCGGGGCTGGGCAGTAATGCACCGGGTTAAGCACACATAGTACAAAGCATCAAGGATGGTGTAAGGATCACGGTTCGAGCCCTGGACTCTCCACCTGCAGGGGGGCTGCCTCACAAACAGTGAAGCAGGTCTGTAGGTGTTTGTCTTTCTCTCCCCCTCTCAGTCTTCCTCTCCCCTCTCAGTTTTTCTCTGTCCTATCCAACAACAACAATAGAAATTAAAAAAAAAAAAAGGCCTCCAGGAGCAGTGGATTCGTGATGCAAGAAAAGTTTAGGATAATCTGAGTATTGAATTCTTTTAAGGAATATTTTGCTTGTAAAGATTCATAAAATAATTTTATCTTCCTTAAAATATTCATTATGAAATATATATATATATGTATATATTTCATTTAACTGTGGTGTTAAGTGTACTTTTTAAAGATTTTCTATCATTTAAGTAATTTTTCATTTGTTGTTTTTCACCAATGTTTATCTTTCATTTCTTCCTTTACCTCAGTTAGCTTCAGCTTCACCTCATGTTTAATGTGCTCTACAATTTATAAAATTTAATGACATTGCAAAACTGATCATTAGAAAACGATCATTTCCTACAGTACCCTTTAAATTACTTTTGTCATCTTGAATATCAGTTTCTTGTTCATAGTTTAGAACATTTTATCAATATCTATCAATTCTTGATACTTTCTAAATTTTATATCAACAAGAATGCTAACTTCTTTCAAGTTTCAAAACAAGTCCTGTTCTAAAAAATGGAGATGCATTAGAATGATTTGTTACTTTACTCTAACACATTATTAATTCAATGTGGAGTGGGTGAAATCTTTCAGTCTTGAAGTTTACAGAAACAAAATAAAACCAGCCATATTAAGTTAAACAAACAAACAAAACAAATAAATTTAAAAAAACAGAGAGGGGTTTTCTTTATTATTCAGCTTCTTTTTATCTGATTATATTCTAAGATCTTAATCTGTATAAATGTCTGTTGTAAACATCCCAGGTGAATTTCCAATATTTATTTGGTTGTCTGTGGTGGTTTTACTGAACTGAGTAAATTGCATCTTTCTTTAGCAGACTGTGAAATTACAGGTCCTGAATTAATTTCTGGAAACCTTGATGTTGAGAGTTTAAATTATTAGTCTTTATGTATGTTTGACTAATAGAAATTTATTTTAGCATCTGCCCAATTATTGATCACTATTCTTAGTTTCAAATTTTTTTTTTATGTATATGTCAACAGGCAGGTACAGAGTGTAAAACAATCTGTTATCTAGGTCCTCAAAGTCTGAAACTATTTTTAAAGTTTTATTTCTTTTCCTGTTCTTTAAATGTCATGCTGTTCACAATATGATAAAAAAAGAGTAAAGTAAAAACCTCTAATTCCTTTTCAAGTGTTGCCATAGACTTTGCACTGTAAAGATCCCCTGGTGAAGTTGTTGAAAAATAAGATACATTTTCTATATTCATATAATTGGCTAGACTCTTCACTGTGACAACCCAGAGCTGGTGGATATATGTCTTTACTCTGAAATGAAAGTTATAATAGAAATACAAACATCCAATTTTGTTGTCAGTTTTTATTATTATTTCTGAAAAGTGGAGATAGACATTTTAGGCTTCCAAAGAGCTTCCAGCTAGCTGGCATACTACTCACAGTGCTGCAAAAACCAACACACACTCAACACACACTCCTAATTCTCTCCCTAAAATTAAAGCATATGTGCATGCTGAATGATAATTTCATTAAAAAATATTTGAAATCTCTTAGTTTTGAAAGACACTTCATAGCCTATTCATAAAATTTGAGTTTCTTTTTATTTATTTTATATTTTTTGTATTATCTTTATTTGTTGGATAGGGACAGCCAGAAATCGAGAGGGAAAGGGGTATTAGAGAAGGAGAGACAGAGAGACTCATGCAACTCTGCCTTACTACTTGCAAAGCTTTCCCCCTGCAGGTGGGGACTGGGGGCTCGAACCTGGGTCCTTGTAATATGGCGCTCAACCAGGTGTGCCATCACTCAGCCCCAGACTTCAGTTTCTATACCCAGTGAGTGACCACTGATTACGTTCCAGATAAAATAGTCTTATGACAGGAATATTAATAAATCCACCAAATGCAAATGAGAGTTCCTGGCAGAGGAAACAGCTAGCTATATAATTTCCTAAGGCTGGTGTCTGCCATTTTTGTATGCACCAGAGACAAGAAAAAGTAATTGGAGTGGACAACAGAGGTCAGAATATGTTGGGAATTGGGGCTATGATAATGAGTTGGGATTTCAAGTGTGATTATAAACTATTTAAGAATTTTAGATAGGAGGATGTCATGACCTGCCTAACAATTTTAAAAGACTACTTTAGCACTTAAGATTAAAAGAGAAGGATGAAGTGGAATTTGAAAGTCATAGTTCAGGGGGTATTGCAGAGCTCTCTGGTGCTGGCTTGTTCAGGCTTGGGAAAGGAAAACGGTTGACAGATGAAAAATATATTTTAGAGGTGGTACTGACAGAATCTAGTACTGAAAGCCTCTGTTGACTGAAAAGAAATCTTTTTTTTTTTTTTGAGGCAATATTTAAAGAAATGTCAAAGGAAAATATTTGTTTGTTACCCTCTCCAATTTGTTTCCTTTTTCTGGATTTGTTTAAATGTATGGAATGTTTTTCTTTTGTAGGATCCTTTCATACTTTCTTCCTACTTTCATATACATTGTTTTCACATGATCTTTATCCCAACCCCTGAAGCATAAACAATGAAGATTTTCTTATTTTTGCTTTTATAAAGAAACCGAGCTTCATATATTATAGAATGATTCACTAAATATTGCATGGTCAAGGGGCCAGGCGGTGGCGCACCTGGTTAAGCACATACACTACAGTATGCAGAGACCCAGGTTCAAGCCCCTGGTTCCCACCAGAGGGAAGACCTCACTCCTCACTAGTGGTGAAGCAGGGCAGGTGTCTCTCTGTCTTTCTCCCTCCCCCTGCCCTCTCAATTTCTTTCTCTATCCAATAATAAGTAAAAGAAAGAATTTAAAAAGATTGCATAGTCTGGACTCACTAAGTATGAGAAAGACCCATCAGATAAAAAGAGTCTCCATTTTGTCCCTTTATTGATAGTCAATTAGAAGTATGCCTTCCCGGGAGTCGGGCGGTAGTGCAGTGGGTTAAGCATACATGGCGCAAAGCGCAAGGAGTGGCATAAAGATCCCGGTCCGAGCCCCCGGCTCCCCACCTGCAGGGGAGTCGCCTCACAAGCGGTGAAGCAGGTCTGCAGGTGTCTATCTTTCTCTCCCCACCTCTGTCTTCCCCTCCTCTCTCCATTTTTGTCTGTCCTATCCAACAACAACATCAGTAACAACAACAATAATAACTGCAACAGTAAAACAAGGTCAACAAAAGGAATAAGTAAATATTAAAAAAACCAAAATAATAATAATAATAATAAAAAAACAAGTATGCCTTCCCTCTACTTGCCCCTTAGATCTCTATGTCCACTGAAATAGTTCCATGGTCACAGGTGAAAACCTGTTTTTCTCTTCTAGTTTTGCTTTTCAGAGTTGCTATCACACTAAGAAGGATCATTCAGACCTTACTTGGCTTTGTCTTGCTATGACCAGGAATTCTCTCTTTAATATTTTCGTTTGGTCAGAAATCTAAATATGTAACAGGAGATTGGAGGGTAATCAAGTCTTACCCCCAAACCATGTGATACCTCAACAAAGACACTTCAAAATAATTTTGATAAGTAAAATTTGATTATCATTGAATAATAGCACACTTACTTTCAGATAACTTGTCACACACACTTCAGTTTTCCAGGAAAAATTAATGAGTTTATAATTATCTCTTCACTTTGCAGAAAAGACAACTATTTCTCACCAGGAAACACTGTAGCTTGATTATGTGAAAATAATAGTTTACAAATAATATAGTGTTCTGTCAAATGTACTTTGCTATTTTAATTATTCTGAAAATAGTGAATTGAGGGGGCCAGGTGGGAACACACATGGTTAAGTGTTGTTTTCGCCGGGCTGGCTTCACGGGCGGGTAACAGACGACCAGGGACTCATGGTTGAGCTGTAGGCAGTATCTCTTTATTCATGCAGGACGCAGCACAAGCTAAGCCGAGCTAAGCTAAACTCAAGTACTCTAAAACTCACAATGCTGTCTTTATATATACTTGCCAAGTAGGGTGGAAACAGGATGTGACATAGAGAGGGTGGAGAGAAAAGTGACTGGCGAAAATCAGAGTGTGACAAGGAGGGGGCGGAGCAGGCGAGAATCCTATCACTGAACCACCAATGCCCTGGAGGGAGGGAGGTGCTTGTTAACAGTGGTTATGTAAATAGAATAGTGTTAAGCAGGGGGGATTTAAACCAAATGAAACAGAAGGGGTCTCATGCATACCAACAGTTAAGCGCGCACACACACACACACACACACACACACACACACACACACACACACACACACACTATAGTGCACAAGGGCCTGAGTTCAAGACTCTAGTCCCCCCTTGCAGGGGGAAGGCTTCACAAATGAAGTAGAGCTGCAGGTGTCTCTCTGTCTCTCTCCCTCTCTATCTCCCCCTCCACTCTCAATTTATCTTTGTCTCTATACAACAATATATAAAATAAAATAAAATAAAATAAAATAAAATAAGAAAATAGTGAGTCAGTTTATTCTATAATGTTAAGCACAGCATATACTTAGTCTTGTCTAATTTTGATTTTTCTATTTGAACTCGTCGCCCATCTTGCTCTTCCTTCAGCGCGCAAGCATTTCTGAGTCTTAACTTTAGCACCTGCTGTTCCTTCTGTCTGCACCCTCTTTCCCCAAGAATCCCATCAGACTACTCCCTCATCTCCAAAGAGCACCTCCCAGTGTGGTCTTCTCTGGAAATCCCATCTAAGAATCCTATCCTCACACAGCCTCCACTACACAAACATATCCTAAGCTCCTCTGTTGTCCCCAAGATGTAAGTATCATAAAGGTAGTAATTTTTGTCTTGGTGGTATATGCAGGACCTAGGGTAGCACCTGATATATAATGTCCTCTGAAGAGATGAAATAAATTTCTACATCCAAGAATTTACAACCTGAGTTGGAAATGTGTATACAATGTGGTCAGTTTTGTGAGAAGGTCAACATCAGTTGTCCCAGAATGGAAAGGAAGTCTGTACCTTAATGGGAATTTAGAAAAGACAGGTTAGTGGAGATATTGCTAAGTCAATGGCCAATGATGGATGAAGAAGTAGACAAGAGGGTAATGATAAAATTGCAAAAACTACAATTACTTATATTTGATCAGAAATGGAAAGCAAGGTATGTCTACTCAGGTGCTAGGTAGTAGCTATAGAGTTCACACATTACCTTTTGCAAAGACACAGGTTCAAGTCCCTAGCTCCTACCTACAGGTGAAAGTTTCACAAGCAGTCAAACAGTGATTTCGGTGTAGCTCCATTTGCTTTTCTCATGCACTTCTCTCTCTCTCTCTCTCTCTCTATATATATATATATATATATATATATATATATATATTCACCCTCTATCAAAATGAAAGAAAAAGAAAAAAATGGCAGACAAGAATGGTGGAGCTTGGTAGGTACTGAACCTTAGTGACAACCATGGTGGAAAATTAATTAGCTAATTAATTAATTTCTGCTCATTTGTTTGCACAGCTAGAACCATAGCTTGACACATCCAAAAAATTACTAAAGACCACTTTCTGAGTTCTCATGAAGCACTACCACATTTACAACTCTCAAATTGTGATATTTATACAGAAGAAATACTAACATGGTCTCATTTCTGAGACTTTTGTCTGTTAACTTGCCATCAGGCTTTACTTGATTTAAGTCACAAGGTGTTTTTTTTTATATTTTTAAGATTTTATTTATTTATTAGTGAGAAAGGTAAGTGGAGAAAGAAAGAACCAGACATCACTTTTGCACATGTGCTGCCGGGGATTGAACTCAGGACCTCATGCTTGAGGATCCAAAGCCTTATCAGTGCACCACCTCCTGGACCACAAGTCACAAGGTTCTAATTTCTATCTTACACACTAGTACTCATGTTATCTGGGATTATAGATGTGTGATCTGAAATACATTTTTGCAGTTGAGACTAAGATAAAAACCATAAACTTCCTAAAACTTTGTTTCAAAGTACTTATTAATGAGTGTTTTATTAAACAATGTATGCATAACTGAAATAAAAAAACATCATAAATGCAATACACATTTAAAATTAATCTAAAGAAGTAAAATTTTAGTAGCAAAAAAAAGTTACTCTTACTCAATTATTTCCCTCTTTTACATATAAGAGGGAGGGAAAACAGTGATTCTCCCTTCATTTATTTCAGTATCTAGGGAGAAATGGTATCTTCTTTCAGAGTTGAAAGCATATCTGACAGCTGAGTCTCAAACTAGCTCTGTTCCCTGAGGAACTTTTCAGTGAGATGCACTCCTTAAGTGAAATGAACTTGAATCCTTGGAGTGGGGCAATCAGACAGAAGGGAAAAAGGACAACCTTTGGTTCCTGGCTTTTGTCCCTCTATAGGGACTACACTGTTCTTTGTAGCAGAGGAAGAAAAATAGAGGTTTTAGTTACATAAATTCATCTTTCTGAAAAGAGTGATATGCTCTTTTTCTGGGGATAAAGGAATACCACTGTAATTCTGCATAAAGAGACAAAGAGAACTTGCCCTTCTATAAACAGCTGTGGGCTGCTCTACTCGATGGATGTTGTTCCCCAGCTCAGTTGGTTTCCTTGGTAAACTGATTGCCCCTAGCAACCCCAACTTCCTCTCAAACTGTTGTCTTTTGCAGAGTTGGCAGTTATAAATCCAAGTTCATATTGGAACAAGGCAGCATTCCAACAGAGAGCACAATAAAATATGAGCATGGCTTTTATGTGTCGAGTTTCAGGAATTGTTTTTAGCTTCTTACATTCAGATGTTTTTTTTAAAGAGCAAATTAAGCTTCTCTCAATTTTATTTGCATCTTAAGTTTATCTGAGTTGATTTTTGAAAACTAATAGTACCTGGGCCCTTTCCCCAGAGACTTATTAATTGGTCTGTGTGGGGTGGCCTGATTTCATTTCCATTTCTTCTATGATTATCTGCTACCAGCATAATACAGTGGCTTTGGAGAGAGTGACACATCTAAGGCAGAATCCTGAGTGCTTGACATTTATTGTAAACACCACCACCTTCTAGTCACATGAGACACATGTAAGTTTCTCAGCATCCCTGTAGTTTGTTTTCCTCACCTTGAAGGTAAAGATACTGTAGTTGAGGAGGTGACTCAGCAATTAAGCTCGGTAGCACAGTGGGTTAAGTGCACCTGGCGTGAAGTGCAAGGACCGCCATAAGGATCCTGGTTCGAGCCCCGGCTCCCCATCTGCTGGGGTGGCTTGGCAAGCGGTGAAGCAGGTCTACCAGTATCTGTCTTTCTCCTGTCCTCTCTCGATTTGTCTCTGTCCTGTCCAACAATGACAACATCAGTAACAATAATAACTACAACAACAATAAGACAAGGGCAACAAAAGGGGGGAAAGCAAATAAAAAAAAAAACACTGTTCCTAATGGCCTTTTTTTTTCTTTTTTAAATTTTTCTTTTGGTTAGAAACAGAGGGAAATTGAGAAGGAAAGGGGAGATAGAGAGAAAGAGAGACATCTGATTCACCACTTATGAACCAATCCCCTTGTAGAGGTGGAGATGAGGGTTTGACCTTGGATCCTTGCACCTAAGAGTGTGTGTGCTCTACTGGGTGTACTGCCACCTGGCCCCGTAGATACATCTTATAAAAAGTAAAAATACCTACATATTTTTCCTTGAGTTCCTTTGTTGTTGTTGTTACTACAAAGTAATAGCTTTAATTATATATATATATATATATATATATACTTTTTATTGTCACCAGGGTTATTGCTGGGGCACCTACACTACAAATCCACCATTCCTGGTGACCTTCCCCCCTTTCTGTTTTGATAGGACAGAGAAATTCAGAGGGGATGGTGAGATAATGGAAAAAGAGAGAGAGAGAGAGAGAGACTCTTCTTATAAAGCATCCCCCTTGTGGGTGGGGAGAGTGGGCTCAGGCCCGTGTTCTTGAGCCTGTGATGCTGTGTGTGCTCAACCAGGTGCACCACAGCCTGGCCACCTAAAGTAGATTTTTTAAGTGTGTGTTCCAATACACTAAAGTGGCCATTTGCTAGTTTCAGCTGCCTGCCATCCATTTCATCTTGACACTGTCTATCAGCAAGAGACCTGCACTCTTTTTCCAAATGTGACTCACAGCATGTCTGTCAGAGGGCTTGCTGGAATGCTGGGCCACTTCTGTGCTGCCACTTCCACTCAGTCTTTGTGGTAGAACCAAGATCTATTTGTCCTGCAATCATTGCCATGGCTTCCACCCTCTTTCTTGTTATTAGACAATTGAAATTTTCTTTTACACTGAAATAAAATGATTCACCTTTACTCTTAAGCAGGTAGCTCATTTCCTTGACATTTCCTCAAAGATTCAGACTGCAAACTCGGGCAATAAGCATAGAAGGGGACTGCTACTCCAACCCCCTCTCCTGCTGGGAGACTTGACTTGTGTGTGTCTCTACGTTTCCTGAATTTCTCTCAATAAATGGCACCATGTCACTTTTTCTTCTCACTTGTGCACTCTCTCTGTTTCTTTCTCCTCTCTCTCTCTCTCTTTTTGATAGAGGCAGAAAGAGTGAAAGAGACCATGGCACTGAAACTTCCTTCGGTGTGGTGGGGGCCTGACGCTGAGGAGTTATTCTGATGCAGTCTCCGCCCCCAGGTTTTACCACGCCCTGCGAAATCCTAGCAGTGCCCCCTTCAACCAATCCTGACCCCACACATCACCCCTGGTTGTGCCCAATAAAAGCCCCCTCACCCCCCCTGGGCTCTTGTTCCCCCCCCCCCCCCAACTGCTCCTTCGGCTCTCAGCTCTCTCTCCCTTCTCTCCACCGTTCTCCACCGTTCTCCACCGTGGTCAGGTAGTGGGGACGGCCATTGTCGGCTGACTCCACGTGGCCTGAGCACTCCCCCATCCTATAATAAAGATTTGTGTACGCCACTTGCTCTGGACTTCCTCTCTCTTCTCCGTGGTGCAGCCCGACACCTGACCACCACAACAACAGAGGCCAAGCTCAAACCTGAGTCAGGAACATTGCGAAGTAGCACACTATCCGTGTCAGCTATTTCACTGCCTCTTTTCATAGAGTACTTTAACTTCATAACAGAGTCCATAAAGAGAAAATTATCTTGGGTACAGAAATTAGGAAAACTCAGGAATGTTCTTGCTGTGTTAAATAGTCACTCAAGAAATTAAGACTAAAGATGTGATCAAAGACAAACAAACAAACAAACAAACAAACAAACAAGTATCAGTGACACACAAACAACAACCTAGTGAACTCCTGGCTCCAGACTCAGACCCATTACTGTGTGACCCTAGACAAGAAATGTAAATGCTATGATTCCCAACTTCAGCTTGGGATTCATAGATTTATTGCACTAAACAATTAAGACTGTTGGGGGCCGAGTGGTGGTGCACCTGGTTGAGCGTACATGTTACAGTGTGAAAGGACCCAGGTTCAAGTCCCCGGTCCCCACCTGCAGGTGGAAAGCTTCACAAATGGTGAAGCAGGGCTGCAGATGTCTCTCTGTCTCTCTCCCTCTCTATCACCCCCTTCCCTCTCAATTTCTGGCTGTTTCTATCCAATAAATAAATAAAGATTTTAAAAAAACCAATTAAGACTGTTATAAATTAATGACATTATAAACAGCAGAGAAATTTAAGTGTTGGATATTAGTAGTGGTAAGAAAAAAATTGGCAGTGCACTTAATTTGAAGGATATTTTGTTCTTTTTTTGTTCCAATTAATGGCCTGGAAGCAAATACTTGATGCAGTCAATGTAATGTGCCCCTATTTACTCTTGGAATGGTCAGAACACAGAGCTGTGGTTAGTTAGAAACTTTTCAATACTGTGAATAGTTTGTTCTACTAAGAAAAGATCAAATCTTACATCTGGTAGACAGTAGTCATTTGCTTGAAGCACTGTTTACTTTTTTACCATTCTTTCACACCTATGTGTACACACACACACACACACACACACACACACATACACACACACACACACACACACACACACACACCAAGGATAATTAATTTTAAATTGACACTAGTATAAAAGGCAGAAAACTTCAGCACACCCTGTGCAAAAATTGCCTGTTTTATTCTTTATAGCACATTGTGAACTTGTTCCTACACAAAAACTTTGCTTTAACTGCTGTGGGGTTCCATCTGGAGAACTGTAAGAGGACATGCCCTCAGTTCTCAGCTTTTACACATCCCAACATGGTTTTGTTGATACTGAAGCCACCTGGAAATAATACAGCTTGTGTTTTCCACTGTGTACAGCACGGATCTATGTGACGTTGATAACAAGTATGTGTGGTGGGTTTATTAGTGACTAAATCTACCCACCTCCCCAGATATCCTTTTGGGTCAGGCTATTGATTCTGGCTGATGTTTGACCAGACCGTGTTATGGTTACAGAGCTGCATTTTAGGAACTTGTGTCCTTGGAGAAAGTGTCCGGTGGATTCTTTGTCTGAAATTTAATAGGACAATAAAATAAGGTGTCATGAATTTGGGACAAAATATCTTATAGTCTTGAGTGACATTATGAAAATGCCTGAGTATGCACAAAAATACAAACCAGGTGGGCTCAGAAACTCAAACTGATTTTCCATGTGTCTGGGACTGTATCTGATGTGATATGAGGTGAAGTCCCAGGGGGGAAAGACAAAGGCTACCTCAAATCCAGCT
The DNA here is from genome assembly GCF_950295315.1 of Erinaceus europaeus. Classification (NCBI taxonomy): domain Eukaryota; kingdom Metazoa; phylum Chordata; class Mammalia; order Eulipotyphla; family Erinaceidae; genus Erinaceus; species Erinaceus europaeus. The sequence goes on along the minus strand of NC_080182.1, from coordinate 16,092,146 downwards.
ACAGATTTTTATCAGAATCCCAAAAGGATTCAGAGGCAAAGGCAATAATGACTAGCAGTTTAAATTGATTGAAAGAGGAAGGTTAAAGCACACACTCAGCAGACTACAAGTGGGTTCAAGTGCTAGTTTTGGGGAGTTCAGCTTATGTGATGTTTGTCTATGATAAGTGTTAATGTCTTCTTGGGGAAAATGGACTAATTATTAATCCTTAGGGGTAGGTAGAGATTTCCCAAGAAAGGCGAAGCTTTCCTGCAATCTCTTTTCATTTATAACCATATTTGTACATTTTAGAACTGCCATTGCTTCACGTTTATGATGGGAGCCCTCCAAACTACAAAATCTCCATATTTCATATGAAGATTTTAAAACAATTCTGGCTTCAATCTCCATAAGCCACAGCTAATCCCTGGTATTTCTCTTTAAAATAAAATAAAAATATTAAAAAAAATAAATGAAACTAAAATAATTCTGGTACAATGAGGTTGAGCATCACATATGCGACATTTCAGGTACCATCTTGATTATAGTTGATCTCTTCTAATTTTTTTAAAAAAAATTACCAGTGATTTAATAATGACTAACAAAACTATAAGATAACAGGGGTACAGTTTTATACAGTTCCCACCACCAGAGTTCCGAGTCCCATCCCCTCCATTGGAAGCGTCCCTATTATTTATTCCACTAAAAGTGTGGGCCAAAATTCTTTATGAGGTGCAGTAGGTGGAAGGTCTGGCTTCTGTAATTCTTCTGTTTTTTTTTCTAATTCTTTTTTTAAAATTTATTTTATTTATTTATTCCCTTTTGTTGCCCTTGTTGTTTTATTGTTGTAGTTATTATTGTTGTTGTCGTTGTTGGATAGGACAGAGAGAAATGGAGAGAGGAGGGGAAGACAGAGAGGAGGAGTGAAAGACACCTGCAGACCTGCTTCACCGCCTGTGAAGCGACTCCCCTGCAGGTGGGGAGCCGGGGTTCGAACCAGGATCCTTATGATGATCCTTGTGCTTTGCGCCACCTGCGCTTAACCCGCTGCGCTACAGCCCGACTCCCTCTTTTCTAATTCTTGTTCACTATTTAGACTTTAAAATAGTGGTCAGTCTTGGGCTCAAGGAGTTTTTCTAACTCTACGTTGGCGTAACAGTGGAGATAGACACTCTGTCCTGACTTGTTTAGCCTGCCTTAGGCTTAGTAGCTGATATTTCTGACAGATAAGTTACACTCATACTGGCTTTGGTGAGCTTTTTAACCATATTAAAGCTTCAGTTTCAAAAGTGAAACTGTAACATCTATAAAGCATGTGTATTTTATGTGAGGGGAAAATTCCCAAAAGTTATTATTATAAAATGCAAATATTTTAAGACAAAGCCTAGTAAGTGAGGGGAAGCATAGACTGAACCTAGAGTCAGGCTTCTCAGTTAAATTTATTTTTATGTCATTTACCATTTATGTGACCTTTGGCTTGTCTCCTTTTCCTCATCTGGAAAATGGAGATTAGTAATACTTATGCCACTTTATTTGTGTTTTAGTGAGAAATGAATGGAATGATATTTATGAAGTGCTTAGTGTTCAGTATATATTCTCTTCAAACAGTTATTATTGTCTAGAAAAAGTGACACACCCCAATATAAGCAAAATATAAATACTATTTAAAATTATCTAGGTTTGTCATTTAAGTTGGGCATTTCTTCACACTTTTCACACTGGGAAGCATTTCCTATATTTGAAGTTTTGTAAATGGAATAAGAATGTGTTGATAATTTTGTATTAAATTATTTTGGATGTGCATAATTAAGTTTTGCATGCTTTCAATTTGCATAAAATGTGACTAGCCATGATCCTCACTGAGCTGTCTTGAGCATTAAGCATGCTCATGTAGACCTGCCTCACTTAGTCAAAGGCCTAGAGTTAATAATGGTGATGATCCCCAGGCAGTGGAATCAAAATTGGGTGCTTGGATAAATGTCTGCCCATTATATTTTATAGTAAGTCACTTTATAGTTGACCATCTTTTTCCATTCTAGCACAGAATTGTCTTGTTAAGAAGCATATGTGAGGTATGTGATCATTTGTAGTTGTTTAGACAGAAAGGCAGTGAGACAGAAAGAGAGAGGGGAAGGGGAGAGACCACAGCACCTGAGTTTTCATCAGTTTGATGAGGGCCAGGCGAGGCATGATCATTGTTACCTGCTTATACCTACGTCAGAAAGTATTTCAGAAAATGTAGATAAAAGCCAGGGCTTGGGGGCCAGGTGGTAGCACAGTGGGTTAAGCCATTTGCTAAGTGCAAGGACCTGCTCAAGAACTGGCAGAAGGATCCAGGTTAGAGCCCCTGGCTCCACATCTACAGGGGGGTTGCTTCACAAGCAGTGAAACAGGTCTACAGGTGTCTTTTTCTCTCCCTCTCTGTCTTCCCCTCCTCTCTCGATTTCTCTCTGTCCTGTCCAACACCAGTAAGAGCAATAACAACACAATAATAACAAGAATAATGATAAACAACAAGGGCAACAAAGGGGAAAATATGGCCTCCAGTGGATTCATAGTGCAGGCACCAAGCTCCAGCAATAACGCTGGTGGCCAAAAAAAAAAAAAAAAAGGCCAGATCTGTGGCGTACCTAGCTAAGTGCACATAGTACTAAGTGCAAGGAGCCATACAAGGATCCAGGTCACACACACACACACACACACACACACACACACACACACACACACAATGTATAATCATTTTTTAAAGATAAAAATGTTTTAGTATTTGAGAAATTAATGGAAGTATCTCAGGACTCTTTTTTTTTCTTTTTCTGTCACACTGTTCCCAACCAATGACTATCATTTTTTATGCCAAAGTCCAAAGGGAAACATTTCTTTCTTTCCAGAATGTGTCCTTCTGTTCATCCATTCAACCATGTATCCCTTACTTCTTTGTCTGTTTACTCACCAAACTTACAGTGCAACTTCACTTTATATTAAGCACTCTATAAAGTTCTAGAGGGAAAAAAAAAGTAGCAATAAATTGCAGACTCTTGGTACATATTTTCCAGAGTGGAAGGAACTACAGATTAATTATAATAGAAGATAATAATAAGCATAGTGATAAAAACATTATGAAATCTGGGAAAGGAGCATTTAAGATAATCTTGTAAATGAAGAAAAGATCATTGGAAGAAGTTATATCAGAACTATTAGGAAAACAATGACTCCTGAATTTTTCAGAAAAATGTTTTTTTTTCCCTTCTTTGAGGGGTCAATAGTTTGCAGCGTAGTAGTTGATATACAGGGACAATTTCTCATCTCCCTGTCACAGATGTCTACAAAGCACTGTCACCCCCAACTTAGGTAATTTTCCACCACCATACACCAAGATGTCAAAGCCTCTCTTTCACTTCCCAACCTTCCTTCCCCAGGGTCCTTGACTTTGGTACTGTACGATAATCCCAAACCAAGCTTTGCTTTGTGTTTTTCCTTTTTATTCTTGTTACTTAAGTTCCTCGTATGAGTGAAATCATCTGGTATTCATCCTTCTCTTATTGCATTCCAGTCAGACTCTAGTTGACTTATTTTGCTTAACATGACTTCTTCAAATTCCATCCAAGATAAAGCAAATGAGATAATTTCATCATTTTTAACAGTTGAATATACTCTGTTGTGAATATATATCATAACTTTCTTATCCACTGGATACCTGGGATGCTTTCAAGCTTGGTTTATTACAAATTGTGCTACTATGAACATAGGTTTGCATAGATCTCTTTACATGGGTTTGTTTGCTATAATCCCCAGAAGAAGAATTTATATGTCATGAGTTATGTATATATCTAGCATTCTGAAAATTCTCCAGACTTCTTTTCACGCAGAACAGACAAACTTACATTCTAGCCAGAAGTATAAAAAGGGTTCTTTTTTCCCCCACACCCTTGTGAACACTTGATGTTTCCTGTCTGTTCGAATATATGACACTTACAGGAGTAAGTAGTTTCTCAGTGTTGTCATTATTTGCATTTATCTGATAGTCAATGATTTTGAGGATTATTTCATATGTCTTTTGACCCTTTGATTTCTTCTTTGGTGAAGAGTCTGTTCATGTCCTCTCCCTATTTTTCAGTGAATTTGTTTGGTTTTTGCTGCTGAACTTAGTCAGAGCGTTTTTCTTTTCTTTTTACATATTTTGGTTATTTTGGCATGTAAAGATTTTTTACTCACTCCTTAGGGAGTTTCTTTGTTTTGGTGCTAGTTCCTTTTGCTGTGCAGAAGCTTTTCAGTTTGATGTAGTCCCACTGGTTTATTTTTGTTTTCCTTGTAGCCAGATTCAAGTTGTCAAAGATGTTTTTTAAGCTTAGTGAACTCTCATAATAAGTTTGGTCTATTAGACCTGTTGGTAAAAATTAAAGCTAGATCAAATCTAGCAGAGTCACACAAAAATCTATGCTCAAATTCAAAATTTTGTTTTAAAAGTAGTTGAAAATTTGTGGGGGAAAACTATAGCAGTAAAATAAGAAATATAAACATTCAAGGACAGTAAAAACAAAACAAAACAAAACAAAATAAACAAAAATAAAAAACAGATATTCAAAAGTACCCAGAGAATGTCATGATAATGAAAAATCTGTTCTTTTCCACAATGTTTTATTCTACAAGTCTAATACAGTCCATATCATTTTTGAAGTAAAACAACTAACCTAGAGTTATATATTACTTTATTAATCAATAAGTTAAGTATCTTTTTTGTTTCTACTATGTGCTAATTTTTTTCCCTGGGGATATGGAAAAATCCAGAAAAGTTATACTCAGCTACCTACCAAGTTCAGTTTTATTTTAACCCACTTGCTAATTGTATTCACATACTGATACAAGAAGGAAGATATGAGTTGCTTCCTTGGGGTGTGGAAATATGGGAGTGATGGATAACTCAGGAACACATTTAAATGATCTTTGAATGGAAAACTGACTGACCCTTGTTATTTCAGAGTAATTAATACATCATGTAGTGGCAAGGATGTAGATAGGATGTTAGAGGAATTTTACATGATTTATTTAATAATCTGGGCATCTAAATGCGCTTTTGTTTCAGTGTTGTCGGTATTATTCTCTCAGAGTTGAGAGAACATCATGGAGTCAATTAATAAGGAAATGCTGCAGGAAATTTCATCCTGATATTAAACGTATATGCCAACTATATCTCAACCAGCTGTTATGTAGGTAACTTCACTTTCTGCAGGATGACATTCTCACTTGTAAATTTCCTTTTTGACTCCCAATGCAGTTACGTGTCAATAAACCTTTTGTAAATTGAAAATATCCCAAGTTGAAAGCACTACTTCCTACCACCAGAAAAGAACGTGCTACAGTGGCATCTAGTGAACCCACTATTATTTTCATACCACCCTGAAGCTGAAAAATTGTAGATCAACAATATGCCTTGTAAGTTGGGTACTGCTTGTGATTTATTACTTATTATAAAATAGGAACATGCAATTTAAAGACAACCTGAGACATAGAACCCAGTGGTAAAATACAAGCATTTATATAATTCTTATCAGAAACATGTTGGCATTTTTTTTTCAACCTGGAGATCAAAGTGTTCTCTGATTTTTCTGAACCTGCCTAGAATTTTCATTTTCCTCTTTCTTTTTCCCTAAGATTTTTAAACCAAAAGGGTTTAGAAGATAAAAATTGCAAATAAATTTTAGGTGCCATGTTTCATTAATACCTTTCAGTAGCAGCAGACAGGAGTGGTGTCAAAGTGTAATTTCACTTACAATGTCAAGCAGAAAATGAATTGAATTTCTCATTGTTGAAGTCTGTATCAGTGAGCATGACTGCTCAGGAACCAAACCCTGAAATCATGGGAGTCAATTCAAGGGAGCATTAAATTACCACAAAAAAGAAAACACTTTGCATCATTGAACTGTAATAGGAGTGAGGGGAGATGATTTTATATGACATTCAACTTTTAAAAATTGCTTTGTAAAAGACAATTTTAATGCTATTGTAATGCTACACTAATAACCAATTTCATTTATCACCCTTTATATGCAATCATCCCTCTGGTTTGAAAATATATGTGGGAATATTCCTGTTAGGGATAGAATATTATAAAAGTGATTTCAAATTGGTGCACATTGCAGGTCCTAAGATGCATACTGAAGGTCAGAAAAAACTCAAGCTGAGGTTCTCATATAGCATGCATAATTCTTTCTGGAATAGTCTAAGAAGATCTTGGTTTCTTGAAGTCTACACCTTTTTTTCGATTGAAATATCAATATTTCTTTTTATCAGCTGTGTGACCTAGAGCAGTTTATCAAACATTTTAAATCTCAACTTTTTTTTAATCTGGAAAATATAGTATGTATATTATGGTTTTGTCTCTAAGGTTAATGAAATGGCATATATAAAATATGAACGCAGTGAATTATGTCTACATACTTCTCATGGAATCTTTTCAGAGGATTTACAAGAGGCAGGTCTATTCCTTATAAGAGCATTTCAGTAGGTGAGTGTTTCAGTCTCTCAGACAATGAAACAGTGACTTTAGGAACTAGGAACATCTTCATTTCTAGAGGACAGTAATTTATGAAAGAGGATAAATGATAAAAGTTAGAGAAAGGAATCTGAAAATAAGTTAAATTGGGAATATAATATATCAACACTCACTACTGTGAGCTTCACAAAATGAACTGATCGTGATCACATAATTCGTACCTTGAATTTTAATGACTACTCCAGGTTCGTCATTTTTTTCTTTTTCTTTTATGGGAAGGAAAAGTGGAAAAAAATTACTTTGACATAAATGTTAGGAATCAAACTTGGTGCCTCAAATCCATAATTATCTTCTCAGCCATAAAAATTCCTTCCATTTATTTATTTATTTATGTTTTAATTTATTTTTACTTCATTTTAATGGCTATTTACTTTGCATCAATGGAGAATCGGAGCAGTGATACTAAAAGGCTGAGACCCAGCTCTACCTTCTCTAAGGAGTTTTCCCTCACTCCCTCCCTCTCTCCTTCCATCCTTCCTTCCTCCCTCCCTTCCTTCCCTCCTTTCTTTCATTCCTTCTCTCTTTCTTCTCAAAGTGTTTTTTCACTTTCCTTACTATAAAATAAAAAATAAGTCCTTTGGGACCGGAAGGTGGCGGACCTGGTTGAGCGCACATGTTACAGGGCTCAAGGACCCAGCTTCGAACCCCTGGTCCCCACCTGCAGAGGGAAAGCTTTGCAAGTGGTGAAGCAGTGCTGCAAGTGTCTCTCCTTCTCTCTCCCTCTCTGACTACCCTGCCCTCTTGATTCTGGCTGTCTCTATCCAATAGATAAAGATAATTAAAAAAATTTAAGTAAGTCTTTTAAGAAAAAATGAACTTTGAGTATAGTCATTAAATTATAATATATAATACATAATATATAATATATATTAATAGTAATCCCCATTTGTTACTTTTTGTCTTTAGAAGGCTCCTCACCTTCAGGGGATTCGTTTCATAGGTGGTAAAGCAGGTCTGCAGGTGTCTATCTTTCTCTCCCCCTCTGTCTTCCTCTCCTCTCTACATTCCTCTCTGTCCTATCCAACAACAATGACAGCAATAACAACAACAATGATGATAAACAATAAGGGCAACAGAAGGGGTAAAAAAAAGTTTCTAAGAAAAAAAATACAGCATCACTACCATAAGCCCATTGTTTTGTGATTTGCCTGAGTTCAGTTGGGTTTTGATCTATAAGGTGATCTCTCTCTCTGCTTTTGTTCCCCACTTTATTGGGAGGCTAATAATTTACAGTACTTGTTGATAGAATAGGTACAATCTCATTTTTATTATAATTTATTTATTTATTTTTGTTAACTTTTCTCCCTTGCTTTCTTTTTATTGTTTGCATAAAAGTTTCTTAGTATCTGATTTCTATTCCTCTACTCAATTTCTTGTTTTGGGAATTTTTTTTATAATTCAAATTTTCTCTTTCTTAATTTTTCTGTTCCCAAACCTGTGAAAATTAGACTTGGAATCATAGCTGCAGAACTATAGGACAGTAGAGACAACTACTATTGTGCGGAGGTAAGGATTTTAATAATGATAATCTTCTGTTGGCACAAGTTATTTTCATTGACTTGTTTAGAGACCTTTATCTATAGTTGATAGAGCTACCAATTTGTCAACAAAAAATAAGTGTACATATATCTCATACCAAATATCTGGAGCAGGGGGAGGTGGCATAATGATTATGCAAAGAGACTCTTATGCCTGTGGCTCTGAAGTCCCGGGTTCAACCCCCTGCACTACCACAAGCCAGAGCTGAGCAGTGCTCTGGGAAAAAATAAACAAAATATCAATCGAACAAACAAAAAATAATTTTCTTACTTAAAGCTCTGTCAATTAGGCAGACTTTAGCATTTTGTTTTGTTTTATAATCAAGCAAATTGAACATAATTGGAACAATTTTTTTCTTTTCACTTTTCCTTAAACAAGTTCTTTGATTGTTGTTTGTCAAGTGACCAAAGGAAATTAGAATTCAAAAGAGAAATAATTGTCCACTTAGTTGCTACTAATGTGGCCATATTACATCCATGCCACAAACACCAACTAAAAACCTGATAGTTAATGATTTTTTTTTTATCTTGGTTGCAGCACTTGTGATGATGAAAATATACATCTCTATATTTTTGTTTGTTTGTTTTTTAGTAGAGCCAGAAAGAGAATGAAAGATGTTAAATACGGAAGCTTCCTTCAATGCTGTGGTGGCCAGGCTTAAACCTGGTTTGGACAAATGTCAAATCAGCATACTATCCAAGTGAGCTATTTCAACTATATGTTTCTATATTGTGACACAGGAAGCCCTTATTTTATCAGGATTTCCTATGATACAATAGAGAGATGAACTATAAAGTGATCTCTTTTCTCCCCATTTTTTCCAAATATAAAGCTAATTTTGAACATGCTACCTTATTATTTACTAGATACTAGATACACAATAAAAAGAAGTCATACCTTTTTATTTAGATTCTTGGTTAAAAACATTTTTAAAAATATTTTATTTATTCTTAATGAGAAACAAAGAGAAAGATACATTCATTTGCCCTATTTTTAATTTTTTAAATCATCTTCATTTATTTGTTGGCTATATATAGTCAGAAATCAAGAGAAGAGGGGAAATAGGGAGAGATACAGAGAGACACTTGGAGCACTGTTTCACCACTTGCAAAGCTTTCTTTCTGCAGGTGAGGACCAGGGGCTCAAACCTGGGTCCCTGTGCTATCACCCAGCCCTTCACAAGCTTCACAAGCAATGAAGCAGGTCTGCAGGTGTCTATCTTTCTCTCTCCATCTCTGTCTTCCCCTCTTCTCTCTGTCCTATCCAACAACAGCAATCACAACAGCAATAATAACAACAAGGGCAACAAAAATGGGAAAGAATGACCTCCAGGAGTGGTGGATTCCTAATTCAGGCACTGAGCACCAGCAATAACCCTGGAGGCAAAAAAAAGAAAAAGTAACTATTGTGCTGAGAAGTCACACAATACTCACAGCATAGTTTTAAATCACACCCTATGCAAAACTGGGAGGATTATGCAATTCATGAAGGCCTTGAAAGCTTCACCTAGCATTTCGTTTAAAAAAGTGTATTTTTAAACAAGATTTTAATGCAAGTATTTCTCTTTGTTTTATCTTAAAGTTTCACTAAAATGATCTTAAAGGGCTAAATATATATATGTGTATATATATATATATATATCAGACAAAGAGAACTAGGAAGGAGAAAAGGGAAAATGAGCCACAACTGAAGAGTAGTAACTGACAAAGTAGAAGAAGGGGAAATGAGTACTGCATTTCTATGCTGAAGTGTCCCTATAATTGGAAAACCAGGAGTGCGTGGGTGAGAGTATGGGTCCAAATATTTTAGTTTAATGGATGTGTATAAGATTTCACCCCCTCCCAACAGACATCTCTCCACATCTCTCCCATCACAAGGTCGGGGCGGGGGAGGAATTGAGGCTTACTTACAAAAAAAGAGAGAGAATCATTCACAAGGCCATAAGGAATATAACAAAGGTAAAGTCAAAAGTCATCAGAACCAAGATAAGGAGACTTCATTAAGTGATGACTCTCACTCTAGCCCTTCCCTCCATTCTCAGAATGTCTCAGTATGTTAGTATCAAACTCAGTGATTCTCTGGGCACATAACATGCTTCTATAAAACCAAGGGGTCCTTCATACTCCAACATCATTATATCTTGGATGCCATAATAGAAAAACTCTCTCTCTATATATATATAGTAGGCAGAGTTTCTATCTAATCCACTGCTATAAAATCTTTGCAATATAGCCTCATCGACTTAGGCTTTTGACTCAGCTACTTACTAGGAGTGTCAGTTTATACAAAAGTTAAAAAGTGCTGGTTCATTTCTAATGAATTTCTACTGAGGAAGTGAAATCTCCAAATATTTGCAGAATCTATGAGCAGTGGTTTCAGCAAGTCTTTGGGTTCCCCTGAAGCGTACTTTGACACAGGCACTAAAGGACAAAAAGCTGCCCCACTGCTTTTTTTTTTTTTTTTTTTTGCCTCCAGGGTTATTGCTGGGGCTCAGTGCCTGCAACAGGAATCCACTGCTCCTGGAAGACTGTTTTTTTTCCCTTTTGTTGCCCTTGTTGTTTTTTTATTGTTGCTGTGGTTATTATTATTATTGTTATTGTTATTAATGTTGTTGTTGCATAGGACAGAGAGAAATGGAGAGAGGAGGGGGAGAGAAAGATAAACACCTGCAGACCTGCTTCACTGCTTGTGAAGCGACCCCCCTGCAGGTGGGGTGCTGGGGGCTTGAGTCCAGATCCTTATGCTGGTCTTTGCGCTTTGCGCTATATGCATTCAACCCATTGTGCTACCACCTGACCCCCCCCCACAGCTCTTCTTACAAGTAGAAATCTGAGGCTTGAACCCTGATCCTTGATGTAGGTGACATATAGGCTCCACATTTAGCTTCCTATAGAAAAACAGTGTGTGTGTGTGTGTGTGTGTGTGTGTGTGTGTGTGTGTGTGTGTGTCTGACTGTAATTTCACTGTTCTTAGACCAGGCTGCTTTTCATACAGAAGGACCGAGAGAGGGAGAGGGGAGAGACATCACAGTGCCATGACCTTGTGCCATGGTACTCAAATGTGGTGTCGGGTTTTCAAAGAGGGCTATCAACATTGAATACTTCAAAAGTAGAACATCAAACTCATAAATAGAACCAAGCTCTATGGATCAAGGAAAAGCTAGTGAGGGCTGGGGCAGTGGGGGAGGAACATATTTCATTAGTATAGGGCCACGGAGTAAATGGAGAAAGAATTCATGAAAGTTTTATGGGGCTTTTAAGACTTTGTGGCAAATAAATTTTATGAGACATATACTAATATTATGGGCCATACAAACATAAGACACATCATGTTTTTGTCTTCAGATAATGCTCTTTGGGGCACATATATCTACCTTTATTTCTTGCTGTTGGATTACATAGTAGTTATTGTATATTATCTTTTTTTTTTTTACTTACTCCCTTTTGTTGCTCTTGTTTTTTATTGTTGTAGTTATTATTATTGTCGTTATTGATGTCGTCATTGTTGGATAGGACAGAATGAAATGGAGAGAGGAGGGGAAGACAGAGAAGGGGAGAGACAGACAGACACCTGCAGACCTGATTCACCCCTTGTGAAGCGACTCCCCTGCAGGTGGGGAGCCCTGGGCTCAAACTGGGATACTTACGCTGGTCCTTGCGCTTTGTGCTACCTGCACTTCACCTGCTGTGCTACTGCCTGACTCCCTGTATATGACCTTTTATTTTCTGATTTCCAGCAGAAATATATATATATATATACACATTTCTTGGGTAAAGTATGAAAGGTTAAGAGCAATGTTTCTTTTTTTCATATTTTCAGCCTTGTCTTGTGTGCCCTGAATATCTGAGATTCAATACTGAGAAAATAAGCTATTTTCTTCTTGGAATTGAGATCTATTTTAGGAGTAAAGAGCAGCTTGTATATGTTTTCAGATTAATTTTTCTTCCAAAACCCATAGACTGCTTTCCCTGCATCTTTCAGCATAGTATCTGATTAAGTCATTATTTTTCATTATGGCGATGTAGGTTTTTCATATTTCTCAAAATGAAATTCATCATTTGGCTTAGATGGTGCTTGGCTTGTTTTGCTTCTACATTTTGAGAAAGGCTGGTAAGACATTGTTTTATGAAATACTGTGAAATGTAACAAGTATTTGGAATTATTCACATCTTCATAACTTAAAAGTTTTATATGAAGTTTTTCATTTGCTAAGGTAATTATTGCTTGTTGTGCATTTGGAAAAATGATCTATCTCCTGGTCAAAACTGTTCCTCTTCATCTCTAGTAATACTCTTGTCTCAATGCTTAACCATGTCTAATACAAACATAGTCATACCAGTTTATGCTAAGAGTTTACATGGCCTTTCATTTTTCCAACATTTTGCTTTCAGTGTAGTGTCTAGAACCTCCAGTGTTCCAAGTATACCTTATATGAACATGCAATTGAGAATTTCTTTTTAATTAGTACGACATAGATTTAATTTCAGTGTTTTTTGCTATATGTTATATTTTATATTTATACATATATACATACTATATATGTTTTTACTTTACAGAGTAAATATTTACTATGTTAAATTAGATGACAGGTGTTAAATTTGCCAAAGCAATTTAAGATATTTTTATTTTATTAGTGGGTATAATACTACACCCTGCCTTCTCTTCCTTTCAAAGTACACATATGTCTTTTTCTTTTCTTTCTATCTCTTTCTTTTTTCCTCTTTCTTTTTCCCTCTTCTCTATCCAAGTCCTGATGGAATTGGAGTTCAGAGCCCTCTGGTCATCTTAACATTTCTCCCCCTCTGGGAGTATGAACCAAAGTCCTTTATGGTAGAAGGTCTGGCTTCTGTAATTGCTTCCCCGCTGAACGTGGGCTTTGACAGGTCGATCCATACTCCCAGCCTGCCTCTCTCTTTCCCTGGTGGGGCGGGGTTCTGGGGAAGCGGGGCTCCAGGGCACATTGGTGGGGTTGTCTACCAAAGGAAGTTCTGTTGGCATCATTTCCTTTCTTCTATCCCAGTTACTCATATTCAGACTTAAAAAAAAAAAAGAGAGAAAGACAGTAAAAGAGACCACAGCACTGAAATTTCCTTCAATGCAGTGGGGATCAGATTCGAACTTGGGTTGCACACATGGCACAGTAGCCTACTACTGTGCACAAAGCCCCTACACACACACACACACACACACACACACACACACACACACTCACTCACTCACAAGCGCATGCACACACAGATACAGAGAAAATATTTGATTACCATACTTTCATTTTTTTTATTTGTGAGGATTTTTTTTTAATACAACAGAGATAAATTGAGAGGGAAGAAGGAAGACAGTGGCAGCACTGCTTCACCATTCATGATGCTTCCCTCTAGCAAGTGGAGTCCAGAGACTGCAACCCAATTTTCAACCAAACTACCACTTAGCTCTGGTTATTAGTGATGCCAGGAATAAGACCTGGGCTCTCTCACATGTAAGTCCTCTGCACTGTTGCTACATTATTTTGCTGGTCCTATCAATATTATTTCCTTGTATTTCTTCTAATTTTATGATAAACTTTGTGTGTGAAAATAAATAACACACATTCTTCTAGAAAGGGCTTGCACACTTTTCCATAGTGTTAGGAGAATACTATCAGCATTGCAGTTTTGGTTGATCCAATCTATAATTGAGAAGATGGATCTGACCTTTATTGTAACTGTAATTATTTCAGTTCAGCAGTGGTTAAGAATGTTCTGGTATTAGGAGATTGACTTTTTCTTTAATAAGACCTAGTTTCTGAGTATCTTTGAGAATGTAAAAATCTGTATTTGTAATCCTGTCTACTTTTCAAATCACTCTTGATATTACTCTGAATAATAATTTCATCCTTTGCCATTGTTCTCTGGGCTGCTGAGGAATTTTTTTGTGTGTGTCCTCCATTTCTACAAATTATTTTATGTTCATAGATAGATCTAAATAGATTTAAAAAGGTAAATACAATGTATTTGGTGAAAATACCAACTTCCTTAAAAGGGGTTTCTCTCTGTTCTCGTGCCTGCTTCCTCATATGATACCATGTATTTACTGACATCTCAGGGTGAGAATGAGTGAGTGGGTGAATGAGTGAGTGAGTGAGTGAGTGAGTGAATGAATGAGTGCATGAATTAACACTGTTCTGTAGATGAGGATGCTTAAAAAAACAGTTTATAATATCATCCAACAAGCAACTATAAAGGTTGTTAAAATAGTTTCTCAACTTGGGCTGAAGAAACAATAATAGTCATGCAAAAAATTTTCCTTTAAAATTTTATTAGTGACTTACAGAATTATAAGATGGTAGGGATATAATTCTACACTGTTCCCAACACCACAGTTCTGTGTCCCCTTGCCCCTCCAGCAGAAACTGCAATAGTTCTCACAAGGTCACAGGTCCAGGTTGAAAAATTTCTAATTTTTGTACTGAAAGTTACTAGTAATTTTACACATGTGAAAAAGGGAAATATTGTTATAAAAACTCACACATACAATTCTTCATGCCTGAGGTTCTGTGGTCCAAAGTTTAATCCCCAACACCATCAGCCAGAGCTGAGTAGTGATCTGGTCTTTTAGTCTTCCTTTCCGTATCTCTCTCTCATCAAAATAAAATAAATAAAATATTAAAAGATAGTTTACCATCTCACTTTATTCTTGGAAGGGCAGATTCTAGACCTTTCACAGTTTTGCAAAGCATGAAAATGATGATGACTTGCTTCACTTCTAAGAACAAGCTGCTATGTCCATACGTCCATTGTCATGGGAATTAGTTGACCCAGATTTCCTTGCATCCCCAGGATACTGAGATATTTGGAAAAAAAACAAAAAAAAACAACAACCTGATTTTCATTGCTTAACTAACTTGTTTTCATTATGGTGGAAGTAATAGTCATTTGTAATTTTCTTCATTCTTTTTTTTTTTTTTGGATGTGAAAGTTCCTAACACTTCAAATGCATTTTGGATGCATTTTCTTTGACATAGTTTGAATCCAATTATAGAAATCTGCGATGGAATTTACTATCATTGTTTCTGTAGTGAGTAGTAGTTTATATTTTATTATCAACCGTCGACTGGCTAATGTATTTTTGTGACTGACAAATGAGAGGCTCAGGATTCTACTTTTAGTAATGATTTGTTTGCTGGAACCTAGACACGGGTCTATATGGGTGCAATACTTACTTAAAATTACAGACATTCTATTTTATAAGTAATTTATTAGTCTGTGGCCTGCTATAACTTTTCAATAAAGCTCATTGTCCTTGGATGAGATTTCATCACCTTATTGTTTTAGCTGCTTTTGCAAATAATTTCATTTTCCACAAGTTTAGTTTAATTGTTCATATTCATACCACATTTTCCAATCTGGACTCCCTTTTATATTTAATTTAGTTTGAACGTAATGTTTATTAAAATCATACTTAATTTTATTTTTAAAAGGATGCACACATCCTCTAACCATACCCTGTCCCTTTGCTAATAAGAAATTTACAAATCTCATGGCCAAAGATTGGGCACCCACTACCTATTATACATTGGCTCAATACTTTGATACAGCATAGTGAAAAAGATGCTACCGTTGACTTAGATTGCTTGCATATTTTGTTACATATTTCTTCATGTTGACCTCTTCTAAAATAAACCATTTCCTTTTGTTTTCTGTAGATTGCCTAGATGAATAGGATACCTCACTGTTAGTAGTCTTTTACAGTGTTAAAGCTGGTTCAATATGAAAAGAAATTATCTGTTTTATAGAGTCTTCAAAGCTCTACTGATTTAAAATCACCCTCTCAGACATTTCAGGATGATTCTAGTCTAGCAACCTACAGGTATTCTCAACCAGAATCATATGAGAAATATCAAGTATGCTCACCTAAAAAAATCCCAGACTTAGCCAATTTTCAAATACTCTTCAAGTATATGATCAGCTCAAAATTTTATGAACAGAGACACAATATCATAAAGCTTAGGCAAAGTTCCAAATATTTTCTTGCATATCAAATGAATTGAGAGATGTATATCTATCTTTTGTGAGTTCCTGACACCTTGTTTGACTATTACTTGTCATTCTGAGGGAATATTTATGTTAGAAAAAAATTCCAATAGTTCTCAAGATTGTCAAATTTCCTTGAAATTTCAAAAAGTAAGGAATTCATTATTCTTGTCCAACATGAGTTTATAATATACCAGTACTTTTTTATGGCAACATGTTGTTAATCTGATCCTAACTTGTTTATTTACTAATCACAGGTGAATTATTCTAAAGTTTTAGGATTAAAATAGGCAGTCAGGGGACCAGTGCCCTAAGATCAAAGAAGATGGTACTTTGAGCTTGAGTGAGGTATAATGGCAACTGTCTGGGAGAAAGCAAAATTTCACGGCTGTGACAATAATGGTCTTATAAAACATCCCCTTACTAAAATAAATCAATAAAAATATAGATTTTTAGAATTACTTATTCTTTACCTTTATCAATCCATCATTCTTTTCCTATCCACTATCCAATTAATGCTTAGTTAATATAGCTTTTAATAGTTCTCTCTAGTCTGACTTTATATTCCTATTTGATTGAGGTCTGGCATAAGTGGTCATCTGAATGAACCTAATTTGATTGTTTTGTTTTCTTCTTTCTTTCTTTCTTTCTATCTTTCTTTCTTTCTTTCTTTCTTTTTCTTTTTGCCTTCAGGGCTATCACTGGGGCTCAGTGCCTGCCTGCACCACAAATCCACTGCTCCTGGAAGCCAGCCATTTTTTTTTTCCATTTTGTTGCCATTGTTATTTTTGTTATTGCTGTTGTTGTTGTTAGATATGAAAGAGATAAATTGACACAGGAGGGGAAGACAGAGAGGGGGAGAGAGAGACAGACACCTGCAGACCTGCTTCACCGCTTGTGAAACGACCTCCCTGAAGGTGGCAAGCTGGGGCCTCAAACCGGGATCCTTATGCAGGTCCTTGCGCTTCACGCCATGTGCACTTAAGCCACAAGGTTGCCGCCTCACCCCCAGATTGTTTGTTTTCTAATATAGTAAGTAAAATTTGTTTATTTTTCCTGAGCACAATACCAAATGTCTTCCTATTCTCTTCTAGTGAGTTTCCAAAGTGTGGTTCAGTTTAACTCACTTACAATGAGTATGTGAAAGAACTGGACATTCATAAGTATCTAGATGTCTGTCACGGCCTTTTGCACATAAAAAATCTGATTAATCTCAATTGAAATTTCAGTGCAGGATCCTTCCCTGTGCAGAATCCTTCCCTCCTATCCTTTTCTCCCTGACTTTTGGTTCATGCATTATAGCACACTTACTGTTTTAGATCCATGAAAGGATACGGGCATCTCCAAGTTCTATTGTCATTTCCCGTGAGAAACTGAGTCATAATCTGAATTTTTTACTTTACAAAAACTGTAATGAAAGCTTGAAGGGTCACAGTATATACTTTCCTATTTTCTTCCACTTTTCTGGCTCTGTTATTCCTTATTCTTCAACCTATAAAAGTGTTATATTATTCTACCACTTCCCTCCCTCATTACACACTCCTGAAAATGTGTAAAAATACTATCAATATTTTGGTGCTTCTCTAGTGTAGTGCTACTCTACCAATTAAGGTTATTTTGAAAGAAAGAATTTTATGTGTATCTTTTGGTTAACTTGGTTGTCCAGTAATTGATGATGCATCAAATAATAGGGAACATAAAACACAGATATGTTTCTATGGAAATTCAAATATCCAAAATTTACTCAAAGAGAAGTAGAACACCTCAACAGACTAAATACAATGTATTTCCCTTTGACATTTCTATTAGGGACTTAACAATGTTTTATCAAATTTTAAGTTGCCAGAAGTATATTCATACCCCCATATGGTGTGTGTAAGTCCTGACACTCTACATGAGAGTTCTGCATCCCCATAGGGATAGTGATTTTAAATAAAAGAAAATTGAAGGCAAAGAAAATAGCTGCCCCTAAATCCATACCAGATCAAAATAACATATTTTGTTGCCTCTGACTATCAAGAACCTGTGATTTCTATTTCATAGAAATTGCTTCAGAATATAGTTATTAATGGAAAATGTGGTTTACCTCCCAAATGATCCTACAAGGACAACATAACACTGACATGACCAAGGAGCAAGGAAAAAAATTTAAAAAAAAATTCATTTTATTTCTTTTTTTGGTAGAGATTGGGATATAGAAAGTAAGAAAGCGAGTGAGAGATAGAAAGTAAAAAAGAGAGGGGTGGGTGGGTGGTGGCGCATATGGTTGAGCACACACATTACACTATACAAAGACTCAAGTTCAAACCCCTGCTCCCCACGTGCAGGGGAAAAGCTTTGTGAGTGGTGAAGCAGGACTGCAGGTGTCTCTCTGTCTAACTCCCTCTCTGTCTCCCCTGTCCCTCTCGATTTCTGACTGTCTCTATCAAATAAGTAAAGAGAACAAAACAAAAAAGAGAGAGAGAGATGGAGAGAAGAGGCACCTTCAGCACTGCTCTCTCACTCTGTAAGCATATCCCCTACAGGTGGGAACCACTTGTACCTGGGTAGACACTCTGATAGCTGTAACATCCTTGATCGTCACCTGGCCCACACACTTCATTTTCAATGAACACTTGAATGATAGGTTTTTTTGCAGTCAATTCTGAAGTCATTTCTTTCCTGAAATGTATTAATTCCTTCCAAGTTTTCAAATTTGTTATCATATTAGCACTACTTCACTAGTTGTAGATTTTACTTTGATCAGATTATCATAAGAATAAAATGTGAACGGTGCACTTATAAGGCAGGTAAGTTGACACAAAAATAAATACATATAAAAACAATACTCAGAAAATACAGCACAATACTATCAAATGTCAGGGCTCCTTTTATTCTCCCGGAGGAAAAGTCTATTTTGGTAACCATCATATTATCTCACACCATCCCATAGTTTTGCTTACTTGTGAACTTTACAGAAACTGGGTGACCTGGGACTCCATGGGTTATACTTTGGTGCCATCTGTGACAAACTGGCTTTATTTATTTATTTACTTACTCATGTTCCTGCACAATTCAATTTCTCAAGTAGCCATTTATTTATTTTTTTCTTTCCTTCTTTCTCTTTATTTTTATAGAGCTGAGAGGATTCTTACTGCAGTGGCCACTGTTTTACTTAGGGTTGTCAGAAAGATCTTAAATACTTTTCTACACAATCTGTATAGTTGCTTAACACTGCAATCAAACAATGACTAGTACTTCGAATGTAGACTGTGGAATTTGTAGTATCAATTTATTGACTGCACTGCATTTTAACAGACATATAAAAACATTTAGTCAATCACAAGCTTAAGTAAACAAACAATAAGATGGTTTATCTTAGTTACCAAGAGAAGTCTCTCCTGAGTTTATTTTTCTCAGAACAAAAACAAAGAAGACTTTTCCTAAAGTACTGTTTGTATTGAGATATGGTATAAGTGTGACTGAGAAATTAGTCAAGTAAAAAAATCATTGACATCGTTCTGTGAAGATGACTAGAAAACAGTGTAAGGGGAAATGTCTGATTAAAATTAAGTGTGTGGCAATGTGTCATGAAACTTTGGCAATAGATTGACTGGAACTGCATTTTATTATTATTATTATATTATTATTGCCATCACTGAATTTCACTGTTCAGGGCAAAGTTTTTCAGACAGAAGCAGAGACAGGAGGAAAAAGTAAGACACTGTAGCACTGAGACTTTCCTCAGTGCAATGAGGACCAAGCTTAACCCTGAGCAGCATACATGGCAGGTCTCCCAGATGAGCTAGCTACCTTGCAGGCCCAGACATAATACAAAGGAAAGACTCTAATACAAATATTCCTTACCATTACTGCATCCAGTCAGAATACCAGACTAAAACCTTAGCTCTTTCACAGACACGCTCAACTACATGAACACACACCTACACAGTAAAGAAAACATTCTTTGATTACATTAAACTAGGACCAACATTCAGTCAAGACAATCATCACGAGGCTAGTGAAATCATTCGTTTGGGTAGTGTGCCACTTTGCCATGTGTGTGACCCACGATGAAGTCCATTCACACTGAAGGAAGCTTGAGTGATGTGGTGTCTTCACCTTTCTCACTGTTATTCCACTTTTACCTCTTTCTAAAAACTTTTTTTTAAACGCAGTGCTTATGCAAAAGTGTATTTCTTCTGAACTATGAACATTCACTTTTCTTTTTTTCTTTTTGCATCCAAGGTTTTCCCTGGAGCTTGGTGCCTGCACTAGGAATCCACTGCTGCTCCTGGTGGTCATTTCTGCCTTTTTTTTTTTTAATTGGATAGTACAGAGAAAAATTGAGAGAGGAGGGGAAGATAGAGGAGGAGAAAGAAAGGTAAACACCTGCAGACCTACTTCACTACTTGTGAAGCACCCCCCCACCTGCGCAGGTGGGGGCTGGAGGGCTCAACTGGGTTTTGCACATGTCCTTGTGTTTCATACTATGTGCGCTTAACCAGGTGCGCCACCGCCCAGCCCCCTCCACATTCACCTTTCAAAAAGTCATTTCTGGAAGCAGCAATAAGCAAAACAAGGATTAAAGAGTCTCTTTTGGAAATATCTAATAACTCAATATAGTAATTTGAGGTTACAGTTGTAACATTGAATCGTGTCTTTCAACAACACAGAACAAGTTTATTTTATCACTACATCCTTAAAGTCTCATCCCAGTAGAGTAGTAACTCAAAATCAAAATCTAATCTAAGTCTCATTAGTTTGGAATTTCAAAATTTCACCATTAAATGTCTAAATTACGTATGAATGAGGCTCCAGATATTTCATGCTGGCATAAAATTTTCTCCATCTGTGAATCTATCACACTCAAGACTCAGGTCGTTATTTCCAAAAATAAAGGTGTATATTTTATTTCCAAAAATAAAATAGTATATATATATATATATATATATATATATATATATATATATATATATATATATATCCCCCTATTCTCTGAAGGAGAGTATGGAAGGAGAAAAGGTCTCAAGAATATCTGTAGCTACCAAACCCCTGAAGTTGAATCTTTTGTGGCCCATGGATCTACCCTCCTTAGTTCAAGGCTCTGTCTTCTGGTTATTGTTCTGTCCACAGAAGCATCTTTCCTTTTTTCATGAAGCATAATATTAAGTGTTAATCTGAGTATTTTCAAAAACTGGTTCTCTGTTTGTAAAACCCTGGGAATCCAACAACTTTCTTTGAATTAATCCTCTCTCAACTTCTTTAGACCAAGTTAACAGTTTCTGCTGATAAATCATCCTCAATAAATCTTGTGGGTCTCTTTTAATTGTTCATGGATTCATTTCACCAGACAAGATCTTCATCTGCAAGTCTTTTCTAAATAATGTTACCACTATTTTTAACTTCTGTTGACATGGTTGGAGGACTTATGAACCACAGTTTCATTACCATTAAATAATCATCTCTTCTGGAAGAGGCACTGTAATATGCATCACGGTTGAGAATTGACTTCTAAATTTTCTATCCTACTGGCTATGGGAGGGCATTGTGAAACAATATTGTACATACAAACAACAATGGAGATATAAACAGAATATCAGATCAGTAAGAATCAATAGTGCCTATTCACTGTAAAACAAAATGCCACAATTACTATTGTGAAATATGTTCCAAACTATTGACCAACTTATAGTATCTTTGGGTAACTAAGTGAAGACAACCAATAAGACAACTACACATTTCACCGTTATTTGAAGCTATAAATGAAATATACATCTCAAAAATTTTTAGTGCTTGCATGTATGTACACACACACACACACACACACACACACACACACACACTTACACATTTTCCTAGCAATCACCATATCTTGGGTAATCCTAGTTCCCTATAATGGCCAAAGAAGTTCTAAGTGTATTGAAAATGCTTACTAATTCAAAACTCTTCTTGAGCAAATTAGTTCTTTTGTTACAGGTAGAATTTAGGAAGAATATCCAGAAGTGGTTTTTGTTTACCTCCAGTTTTGCTGGTTGTCATAGAAAAGGAACTCTAATTTGGTGTGAAATGGAGAAATGAGATCAGAAAAGAAGGCATTACTGGTTGAGACTGGAGAACTGATCAGGAGAAAGATTTTTTATTTATCTTTTTGCTAGCATCTATAGAGCCTTGGTAATCATATTCACCCTAAAAACTTTTTAACACCCAATGAGTCTGGTTGACAGATTGAATCAGAGTTCCTGATCATCAGTTTTATGCCAGATAATGATTTCTGAGTAGCTGATTCAGCCTCAAAGTCTGTGTTCTAGTAGCAATAATACCACAGAAGCAAAGCTGGACTTGAGGTGCTGAAGAAGCTATAAAAGTGGTAGGATTTTTCTAGTTCTGACACTTTTTAAAAATACTTATTTTTAATTTATTTTAATGAGATACACAGAGAGACCAGAGCATTTCTCAGCTGTGGCATATTGTGGTTCTGGGGATTGAACCTAAGACCTGAGAGCCTCACTCATGAAAGTATTTTGCATAACCATTTGCTGTTTCTTCAGCCTTAGTTCTGACACTTTTTAATGCAGTCACCAACAATGAATTCTTGGATAAAGTTGTCCTTCTGACTCAGAAAATGACAAACGCTAGAAGAAGAAGAAGAAAATGACATTATCATCGACACCAAAACATCATCCTGTAATCTCAGTCTATCTAGTATGGAAACTTTCCATCTACAATCACTATTTCTAGTGGTCTGAGATTATATTTCTCCTTTCACTGTGATTCAAATTGATAGATGGAAGACCTTGATGAGCTAGTGGGTAGATTAAGTGTGGGGAATAGTGATTTACCTACCTTAATGGTAAAGACCACCACACTAATTTCAATCACTTTAGCAAATAGCTTGGCATTCCCCAAATGAGCATAATAGCTACCAGTATCAACTGTCCATCAGTTAAAACATTCCAGATGGGGGGGTCGGGCGGCAGCGCAGTGGATTGAGCGCATGTGGCGCAAAGCACAGGGACTGGCATAAGGATCCCGGTTCGAGCCCCCGGCTCCCCACCTGCAGTGGAGTCGCTTCACAGGCTGTGAAGCAGGTCTGCAGGTGTCTATATTTCTCTCCCCCTCTCTGTCTTTCCCTCCCCTCTCCATTTCTCTCTATCCTATCCAACAGCGAACAACATCAACAATGGCAATAATAATAACCACAAGGAGGCTACAACAGGGGCAACAAAAAGGGGAAAAGATGGCCTCCGGGAGCGGTGGATTCATGGTGCAGGCACCGAGCCCAGCAATAACCCTGGAGGAAAAAAAAAAAAGCGTTCCAGAGATTTTGAAAGTTAAAGTTTATGTATGTTAAGTAGTGTTTATTCTTCTGGGGTTTTTTTTGCCACCAGGGTTAATTCTGGGCACTCAGTGCCTACACAACAGATTCACTGCTCCCAGAGACCTTTTTTCTTTTTCTTTCAGTTTCACAAGACAGAGAGAAATTGAGGAAAGGAGACTGAGATAGAAAAATAGAGACGCCTGCCCCATTGCGTCACCACTCATGAAACGCCCCTGCTGTGAGTGGTGGTTAGGGGCTTCAACCCCAGTCCTTGCATATAAGATGTGCACTCAACTGGGTGCACCATGACCCAGCCCTGCTGCTACTTCTTCTATTGTCAGCATGATTAACTTGCTGTTTATTGGGCACCTAACAATTCAGTACTTCTAAGCTTTGAGTCATTTAAATAAAGATGTTCAATAGCCAGCAAGAGAAGTGGCCAGTGAAAACCAAGGAAATATTTCAGAAGGCAATGCTCAGTTTTATTAAAAGCTGCCACAAAGATGTGCCCAGCTTTGATAAGTTTCCATTGTGTTTGGCAACAAAAGCTATCGTGTTAGGGGCTGGGGAGGTGGCATAATAGAAGATTGCCATGCATGCCATGCAGGAGGCTTCAGAGGTTCCTGATTCAGTCTCTGGTAGCACCAGTAGCCAAAACTGAACAGTTCTCTGGATAAAAATCCAGAAAAATATATTATAAAATATATATTTAAATATATTATAAATATATATATATATATATTCATCCAAGGAGTACTGTGTCAGGCTGCGAGAGAGCTTCTGGGTAGGGCAATTGTCTTGCTATTAGTACAGACCAGGTTCAAGCTGCTATGCCATATGAGAACACTGCAGCATTAGGGGAAGCTCCAGTGTTGTGGTGTTTCATCCTTTCTCTCTATGTCTCTTTTTTAAATAGAAAGATAGAGATAGACAGATAGATAGATAGATAGATAGATAGGGACACCACAGCATTAAAGTTTTCTTCAGTACAGTGGGTTTTGGCTCAAATCTGCGTCATAGGTTTGAATGTCTGTTTAACTGCATTAGTCACGAGAGAAATACAAATCAAAACTGTAGTAAGACATTATGTCATTTCTGAAAGAACAATTATTATGAGAAAAGACAAAGAAAAACAAAAGACAAATATTGGTGAGACTGTCAAGAAAAGAAAACCCTTCTGTACTTTTGGTAAGAATGTAGTCTGTTATTTATTCAAAGGACATTGAAACACTAATTTGAAGGGACATATGCACCCATATGTTCATAGCTGATTATTCATGATAGCGAAAGAGTGGAAGCAGTCGAAATGCCCATCAACAGATGACTGGCTAAAGAACTTATGGGATATATATCCCATGGACTACTACTCTGAAATCAAAAAGATGATATTGTGGGACAGAATGGATGGACAGAATGGAGGTGATTATGCTTAGTGAAATAACTAAAGAGGTGGAAGATGGCTACCAGATTGTTTCACTCAAATGTAGAATCTAGTGATCTAATACACATTAATGTAAAAAACAAAACAAACTAACAAAAAACCAGAAGCAAGCAAACTGTTTCTAAGATTTGTGAGAACTATGGTAATTATCTTTGTGAAGTGGGCGGGGGTGGGGATACAGAATTTCGGTGGTTGGTGTGGTGGGGAACTATATACTATAACCGTACAATATTGTAGCCTACTATTAATAACAAATAAAATATTAAATTAAAATATAAGGTTAATGAACAATATTTTCTTCACATCTTATTGAAGTATATTAAGCATCAAACATGAAGAATATAATCATCAGTGTCTTACCAAGAAGTTTGGCAATGGAAGAGTGAGTTGATTTTTTCTGTTATATATTTTACTTTGCAAGATGTCACATAGAAGATAGTTCCACAGTTAATTTAAGTCTTTCTCTTCACAAAGAAGTGGGAAATCAGAAACCAGGACTAGAAGGGAGCAGGTGAGATATTTTCTACTAGTACCACATTTAAAAGGGCGTCTGATACTCTGTAGTCAAGAAAAATGTGGTTATTTAACTTAAAAAGAGATTAGGAGTGGGGGCAGCACTTAAAAGGATTCACAGCAGGGAGCTGGGAACTGGTTTAAACAATACAAGGTTTATTAGGGTGAAGCAGGCAAAAGGCAAAGTAAGCACTTGTCAAGGGTTAAGAGTAGGTCCATAGGTCTGAGTATAGTTATCAAAAGTTTAGTCCCATAAGATAAACAATTATCAGCTCTGGTAAAGGTTGCTCATGGCTGTAGAGGGGTCTGAACGTTTCCCAGCTAGCAGAGTCACATGTGTTCAGTTCCTAGGAGAAGTAGCCATGGTGGAACCTGGCACACCTCCGCCCCGAGATGCTTCTGACCAGGAGAAGCAGCAACAGCCAAAGAGAGTGAGTTCCTTCTGGCTGTACTTTTCTTTGTACACCAGTGCTGGGATAGCCTGAGGGTGCTTCTTCCAGAGCAAGTGCTCTCTGGGTTAGAGAGAACTCTACTGGAGTCATCCTAGGCTGCTGCGTGGGAGAGGGATCAGGAACTCATGCCGGGCTAGCTAGGAGAGAGACTCTGGGACTCTTGGAGCCAGAAGGCAATCCCAAGTGTGTTCAAACAGAAGAGCAGCTGTATATATACTTGCCAAGTAGGGTGGAAACAGGATATGACTAGAGAGGGTGGAGCGAGAAGAGAGTGGTGGAAATCAGGGTGTGACAAGGAGAGGGGGTGGAGCAAAAAGACAGCATGAACCAATGGGGATTAAACCAATGCCCTGTAGGCAGGGCAGTTCCCAGGTAACGGTGGGTATGTAAATAGACTGCAGAGTTAAACAGGGAAGCTGGCATACTGCCCAACACACCAGCACAGCCTGGATCCACCCATAGTTCCCCATGTGCCTGAGTAGATCACTGCTTACTCTGTTGCCAGAGCTGATGTCAGCACTGTGTTGGGGCTTTCATCCATGGTCACCGGTATACTGTGTCACCACAGAGAAATATTAATTTAATGCAACTTTCTGAAAGGATCAAATCAGCAAATTACAGCTCCTGATGTAGCCACCTGTGTCTGTCAGTGAAATTTAGTTAGAAGAGACCTTCCCATATGTGAGGGAGGTAGGTGGAAAACCCTGAAGTGGGAGAAATAAGAAATTCTCTATGGAAATGACAAGTATGACATTACTTGAATTAATGCCTACCATCCAGCACTATCTTCCAAATGGCCTTGGAGCAGTGGGAAGGAATTTAACCTGGGAAAATAGTAACCAGTGTTCTTGCCCTGGGTAAAATTTGCAGATCTCTTTCGTCATCCATAAAATGCAAGGTTTTAAACTTCTTCATCCTCAAAAGTCTTCTACTAAAACTTTATAAAATGCATTGTTGACATCTCTGATTACTTATAGGTGCTATGTGCCTTATTCCCTAAGTTCCCTGCTGTCTGTTTCCTATCTAGCCATATTCTTTTCACTACTGAGTTTAAACATTGCAGCAGTTAAATTTCCGTCAGGTGTGAATGAAGCATACCCTGGAGCAACTTTGAAGTCCCTTGTAGTTACTTGCTTCTTTCCACAATGTCCTTTGCTCTCCTCTCCATGCAACTGATGATAGTACATACTGAATCCTTATGAGTTTGATGCTTTCATTATGCAAGGGGTTTTTATATCCTGTTCAAAAGTTTTAATAATGTGAACTTTAAATTGGAGGTTTATGGCTAGCAGCCTTATTCTTCCCTGATGGTAAGACCAAAGTGAATGGGTCCAGAGCCACTAGATTTAAAGGCATTAAAAGGGAAAAGCTGAGAGGAGCTCACTCAAGTGGATGAGATGCTTTTTCCATAGAGAGCTTCAGGCCAGGCTTTGATGAATGGAATGAAGTCAGGGATAATATGGAGGAGTCAGGAAGCACATGGTTCAATATTCTGGGTGAGTTTCAGCTCATAACAAGACTTCATACATAGTCTTTATTGTAGTGCAGGTAGCTTTTCTACAAATCAGTAGTAATTCATCATGTTTTAGTCATGTATTCAATTCACCAACATACTTAACGAGCACAGAGCACAAAATAATTTGAGGTATTTACTGGAAAGTATATCAATCAAACCACTAATTTGCTTTCTTCCTTAACTGTCTCTTCAATCAGTAGATATCAGTATGACTCATTCCTTAGACTCCTGCCAGTGCTCTTCCCACAAAATAAAACAGGAGTTGTGTACTTCATATTATCTTTGGCTATTTACTTATTTTATGAAAAAGAGATAGTACAGCATTACTTTGGCATATGCAGCTCTCAGCTTCACATATCGTCTGTTCTGAGATCTGCTTCTTGGCTTACCTTCCTTATCAAGCATCAGTTTTTAATATAATTAGTAATAGTCACACTTAATAGCTGTCAATGAAATTTTCTACTCACTGACTTATTGAAGCCCTTCTTGTCTACTCAGGAAGCAACATTCCATTCTAGGCCTGATTACCAGAGAATTACTCACCGTGCACTAAACCAAGTTGATACTAAGTACGCAGCACCTCCATCTAGCACCATTTGTCATTAGAGTTGACCTAGGGAACACTTCCTCCCTTTCACTCCGAGTGTGATCCACCAGATCATTTGTTGACCCACCAGATCATTTGTTTTCTGGTAGCATTTGTATATTAGCTGTCTCTTGTTTGTCACAAGAGAAGTTCTTTTTGATGGATGTAGAGAATAGTATCTCTTCTTTCCAAATTTACCCATTTGTTATCTTCTTGTACCCTACCTCTGCTATCCCTATAAAATACCCTCTGTCACTCTTCTTGGAAAAGAAGCAGGATTTACAAAGTATTCAAGGAACTGTCTTAGAGAACATGTGCCACCAGAAGATGCACTTGATGTAAAATGCCATAAATTTTGAGATTATGTTCTTTTTACTAGAGAGCCCACAATTTCTTTAAGTAAACATTGGCCATCATGTTGTTTTCAGGGGCCCTTTCCTTACCTAAATTATATTTACAGAACAGGAGAGGCTTTTGTTATCTATATAAATGGCTTTTGATAGTTTTTAAATACATAGGACGACTTAAAATTTCTTTACCTTTTTGAAAGTAATACATGATTAGAATAATTTATATTTAAAAATAATTTCCTAGAAGTCCACTATAATATGGGAATATCTTACTATGAAGTATACCCCTTCACAATCATGGCTTATGTATCTATGCATATTTTTAAAATTGCAATATGTCATTTAAGAATGTAGTTCAGTGTGTCACAAGTATCAAGTCATGGGTTCAAGCTCAAGCACCAAAAATTTTACAATGAATTTGCAACATTTGTCCCAATATTTTGTCAGAGGAGTTTTCCATTACACACCTTTAATTAAGTATCATTTTTAATCCAATCTACAAATGTCCTAGGTAACTAGATGATCATAATACTCTACTTGCCTCAATTTGATAAAATAAAATTGGATCAAATAAATTCTGCTTCACCTTAAGCCCACTATTCCTTTTTATTTTTGCCTACTATAAAGACTAGATTCCATAGTCATTATGCATTTTTTTTAAAGATAAAAGGGAGTCTCTTGGTATTATTTCTTTCTCTGTTATCATCACATTTTCAGTCTGGAATACAGACAAGAGGTTGGAGCTGTCATCCCATAACCATGAGCTCTCAGGCATTGAGGATTATGAGTGCCTATCAAGGATGAAGACTGAAGAGTTTTGATTACTGAATCAGGACACTGGCCCTGAACCACTTAACTCCAGATGTTATGGTATGGAGACAAAGAAACGTTCATTTTAAAAACACTGTGGTTATAGTTCCCATTATTTAAAATTGCACTTATTCCTTAAAAATACAGGATTCTTCCTAGGATTCTTTTTGAATCCTGTTGGAAGCACACTACTGAAGACCTCTGGGTTATAAAGATCAATATCTGTAACATTAGCCTGGAGGTTACACAGTAGCAGCTGCTTGGGATTCTTACATTGGTTCTCCTCTTCTCATTTAAGCAGTGGGCTCCTCTTTCTCTTCTTTGTTTCCAGTCACTTTGTGAAAGTTTCTGTTACAGACCACTTCTCTGTGGTTTACTCAGGAGTTGGTCCTGTTAAACAGGCAATTCTATTAAGTTGGTTTTATTTTAACAAATGGTTGTCAGGCAGTCCTTGTTGGCAGGTACTGAAAAAAGAGGCATTACAAAGCACAAGTCCACAAGGATTGTGGTGCAGTTTTGTTTGGAACCTGGGAGGAACTCAAAAAGGATAAGCTATGTTTTCCTCAGATAGGCTATCTTTATCTGTCTGAACTATTAGATGACATTTGCAGATAAGTGCATTATGTCAAAATCAAAAAACACTATAAAAGTTCAAAAAACAGAAATGTTAAAGCAGCTTTTAAAATTCTGAGCTTTCTTCATGTAAAGCAGAAGTCTGTTATAGGAATTACAACTATATAATCTTCAGTAGCAAGTTAGATTACTAAATGCTAACTCAAATACTTACATGGGATTAGTTAAAAAAAGAAGGGTGAATAAAGCAGATGCTATTGGCACTGAAGGGATTGCCAATACCAAACAACATTTTGGCTTTGAAAGAATATGATCTCTACTTGATGATATGTATATAGATTTCTTATTTCCTATGACTTCATTTCAACCTGTGGGTAGACCAGAGAGCTAGACTGAATGAAACACATGGGCCCTCAAGCATCCTTTTATTAGACTCAACATTCAAATTCATGTTGTTATTTTCTTTGTTTGTTTAACATTTATTAGTGATGCACAAATTATTAACAAAAGCATGTTATTCTATTTATATAAAATAAGCTATTTATTATTTTTATATCTCTTAGAGTCAGATATACTAATATGATACAATGCTGTGACTTGCTTGTAATTATTTTTTATCTCACTCTATCTTGGCATCCATAAGTGATTATAGAGGATCCCTTTCATTCACTATGGATAGACATAACTCGCATGAATAAATTAAAAATAAAATAGCTTCCCAAATCTTTTCTGTAGAAGGAATGCTCACTAGTTTTCTGCTTGTCAGTATTATTATCATTATTATTATTATTATTTAATTGCCACCTAAGCTATCTCTGGGGCTCAGCTGCCTGCATATGAGAAAGCTTGACATTTAGCATTTGGAATTAACTCTCCCTTTTCTAGCCTTCCCACCCTCCCACACACACCTGCCAGGCTGGAGTGAGGCATGTTCTGATTATAGGGTCATAGTCATACTTGGGTTTCTGATATACTAAATTGATCTTGAACTTGACTGACTTCGGTTCAGTACTGGTGATTTTTTTGTTTTGTTTTTTCCTGCTGTTGCATTCGGTTAGTCTTTGTTTGCTTTGATTTACCTTTTCCTAATATTTCTTTTATTTTCCCCCAAGATGGAGAAGCTACATTTATATTTAATCTGTTATAGACAGTGTTGCTTGCAGAAAGCTGAGTTAGCTGAAGCCATTTCTCTGACTTATTTCCATGCTGGTTTTAGAACCCTATAACTTAATCCCTTCGGTGACTGTCATCTAACTCCTAAATTCATTCTTGGGAACTTCACATTCAAAAGGAATTCATTAGAGTATATGTAATGATTTTTTCCTTTTAAAAAAATATTTATTTATTTCCTTTTGTTGCCCTTATTGTTTTATTGTTGTAGTTATTATTGTTGTTATTTATGTCATCGTTGTTGGATAGGACAGAGAGAAATGGAGAGAGGAGGGGAAGACAGAGAGGGGGAGAGAAAGACAGACACCAGCAGATCTGCTTCACCACCTGTGAAGTGACTCTCCTGTAGGTGGGGAGCCGAGGGCTTGAACCAGGATCCTTATGCTGGTCCTTGCACTTTGTGCCACATACACTTAACCCGCTGCACTACCACCTGACTCCCTGTTTGTTGTGTTTTAAAAATAAAATGGGGGGGGGGCACATGGAGTGAAGTGCAAGGACAGGCATAAGGCTCCTCACCTGCAGGGGTGGTTGTTTCACAGGTGTTGAAGCATGTCTGCAGGTATCTGTCTTTCTTTCCCCCTCTTTGTCTCCACCTCCTCTCTCAATTTCTCTCTGTCCTATCCAACAACAGCAACAGCAATGACAAGAACAATAAGAACAACAAAGACAACAAAAATGGGGGGATGGCCTCCAGGAGCAGTCAATTCGTAGTGGGATAATCCTGGGGGCAAAAAAAAAGAATAAAATAGAATGAATAAAATCTAGTTAACTGATGTATACTAACTAAGAGTATCTATTGTAAGTATGTGTTTTGGATTTTGATTGTTGCCAATATTTTGTTTTCTACAAGGTCAACCAGTCTATCACTCTGCTCTTTCTTTTTTCATTTCTATATTACCACAAGGGTTCTCTCTGGGGCTTGGTGTCAGCACTATGAATCCACAGTACCCATCAGCTATTTTGCCTTTTTTTTTTTCTATTTTATTAGATAAGACAGAGAGAAAATGAGGGGGAGGAGGGAGGGAGGAAGGAAGAGAGAGAGAGAGGGAGTAAGAGGGATGGAGAGGGAGAGGGAGAGGGAGAGGGAGAGAGACTTGCATATCTGTTTCACTGCTCTTGAGGTGACCACCACCCCTGCAAGGATGCGAACTTGGGCCCTTCTGCATGGTTATGTGTGCACTCAATTGGATGGGCCACTGCCCATCCCCCTCACTGTTCCTTTCTTTTTAAACTAGAGCACCATTCAGTTTTGGTTTATGGTGATTACTGGGATTCAACTGGGAACCTTGGAGCCTCAGGCATGAAGTTCTTTTGCATAACCACTAAGCCTCTCTCCACTTCTTGAACATTTTCTAACATGGTGACCCTGCTTCTTCTTCTAGCGTTTGCACTTCTTCCATAGCCAGTCAACAGCATCAGGTTGAGCCTGATGTAAATTTTCGAGACCTCCTTTGAATCTGGAGAGGTGGCATAGTTGACTATGTGGGTCATAGTCTGTCTGTAGCCGCAGGGGCAGTTCGGGTCATCTCTGGCTCCCCAGTGATACATAGCAGCGCACTGGCCATGGCCTGTTCGATAGCGATTGAGGAGGGCCCAATCATAATGTGCTAGGTCAAAGCTGGGTTGACGCTTGCAGGGGTCTGTGATGAGGTGTTTGTTCTTTACCTCAGCTGACTGCCAACTCTGTTTCCTGCTATAGCCTTTTAATAAAATTTTTGCCATTTACAAGCTGGCTTTCAGCTAATGATCTTATTTTAAAAGATTATATAGCACTGTGGTTAAACAAGATAACAATCCCTGAGTACAGAACCCATGCCTGTCATTTCTGGCTGTGTGACTTTGTAAATCACTTCAAATCTTTGTGCCTCAGCCCTACTTTTTCAGATGTGGGCAATAATAACTGCCCCATAAATCTATTCATGTATGCATTAAATAGGTAAAAGTACCTAAAACATCTGAAGAATGCCATGTGCATAACTAACGCTAGATAAAAGTTCATGCTTGGTCTCACTATTTTAGGGAAGGGACTGGCATATGTTAAGAACGGGATATAAGCTTAGAGTTTAAGACTGAAATTGACCTATCTCTTCAAAGCCTGAGGTCATAATTAAAAGGGAGTCAGTGAAGTATTTCTTTGTTTTCAATTAGAATAAAAAGTGTGCATAAATTATTTCCAATTGGCCTGAATCCTCATATCCTTTTAACAGTGTCCCTTTCCTAGCCTCAGAGATGGCTAGACTCAAAAGTTGAAAACCTGACAACCACAAGAGCAATTGAAAGTCAACTGTGCCTGTGGGGATAGAAAAGCTGAGTTGGTCAACACCCATGTTCAGCAGGGAAGCAATTACAGAAGCCAGACCTTCTACCTTCTCCAACCCGCAATGACCCTGGGTCCATGCTCCCAGAGGGATAGAGAATGGGAAAGCTATCAGGGGAGGGGGTGGGATATGGAGATTGGGTGGTGGGAATTGTGTGGAATTGTACCCCTCCTACCCTATGCTTTTGTTAATTAATCCTTTCTTAAAAAAAAAAAAAAGAAAAAAGAAAAGCTGAGTCTAAGTGGCCAGAGGGACTGATTTTCATGGTCTGTTATTCAGTGTTTTGAAGCCCCAGGAGGGGGCACATTCTTCCATTTTTTCTCATGGCGTTCATGGAAGTAAAATGGTGATGCTAAGTTCTTTGGAGGTTGATCCTTTTGAAATATAATTCTTGTATCACTAAATGGGGTCAGAATTGTGAATCAGCCCGAATTGGATATGGATGGGTATACAGTTGAAGCCCTTGTTTTTTGAAGGCTAGGCCTAATATTTATGCTATTTTTTTCTGAGTTCTAATCAAGTGGGGAATTTGGAAATGGGAATCTAGATGTGCCATCTGCCCAGTCAGCTTTGTTTCATTTCTCATTTTTTTGGGTTTTCCATTGTGATCCTTACTGCATCTGCTTGGTGGGTGAATGCTAGTCCCATCCAACGACTCCCCACACTGTTACAAATGTCACCTTCATTATCATGTTTTGTATACAAGGGATACTTTCCTAGGGCCAGTAGTGCAGGCTTTATAAACCTTGTTTACACAGATGGTTTGCAGGCCTGGATTTATAGTTTTCTCTTGAGAGAAAAGACCAGCTGCATCGTCTCTACCAGCATTGTTCCAAAGAACTTTTTGCAAAGATGGACATGTTTCTAATCTGCGCAGTCAATATGGTGGACACTAACAACCTGTGGGTACTACATAATGATTAATAAAATGAATTTTACCGTGACTTAAGTTAGGGGCTACCATATTTTGTCAAAGAAAAAGCTTAGATCTAGAAAGAGGTAATATGACTTGCCTGAAGCCATAGAGATGGTACATAGGAGACTGGAATGAGAAATTGGTCCAGAATTTTACGGGCTAGTGCTTTCTCCATTTCTTTTATCATTACAAAGTCAGTCTAGGTCACTATGGAATCCCACTATAACTGGCTAACTATGAATTAGATTTAGGTGCCCCTGACCATATACCCTTAAAATAACTTTTGCCTTCTGGGTTGGGGGACAGTGGGAGTGGTATATTGTAGCCTTTCAGCCAATAGACTAGACGCACACACAAATATGCATATATATATATATATTTTAGACTGTATATTGCATATATATATAGTAGACGTTTCCCCCCTCCCAAATTATATTTCCCAGTGGGCTTCCTGATTAAAAGCTAACCCCCCACCATGTCTCCAGAAACCCTGCCCCAGGACACCTGGCTAATAATACAATCACCAATACAAGTTCCTGAATGTTCCAGGCCTAAGAGCAGTTTCTATGCCATGAGCCTCAGGACATAAAAAGGGGTATGGATTTTCAGGTAACATTTTTGGAACTCCTGGGGCAGAATATTGTAAATATGACCCCCACAGAATTGTCCTTTAAAAGTCCTTAAAAACCTGCACAAGGATTCAGGTTCAAGCCCTCAGCTCCCCAGCTGACCTTGTTTATGTTATTATTATTGCTATCATTGTTGTTGGCTAGGACAGGGAGAAATGGAGAGAGGAGGGGAAGACAGAGAAGGGGAGAGAAAGATAGACACCTGCAGACTTGTTTCACTGCTTATGAAGTGACCCCCCCCCCCCCCCGCAGGTTGGGAGTTGAGGGCTCGAACCAGGATCCTTACATCGGTCCTTGCGCTTTGTGCTATGCGCTTTGTGCTATGTGCGCTTAACCCACTGCGCTACTGCCCAGCCCCCTTGATGGTGCATTTTTCATATTAACTTTTTGCCTTGATGAAGTTGTCATTTAAGCAATTGAACTGGGACTGGGAAGACAGTATAATGGCTATAGAAGAAGCTTTTCATGCTGTAGGCACCACAGGTCCCAGATTCAATGCCCAGCACCACAATAAACCAAAGCTGAACTGTACTCTATTAAAAAAAAAAAAGCAACAAAACAAAGACCACAGTTAGAAGGAAGGAATTTTCAGTTAAAAAGAATGCCACCTATCTGATTTTTTTTTTGTGCAAAAGGTTAGTGTGTTCCTCAGAAAGAGGTGTATTTATATACAATAATCCATGTTTTTATCTGCAAGATTAGGCTAGCAGTTTTCTCTTGGCTTCTAATCTCAGCTATAAATTCAAATGCAAAAGCCTGATGACCTAATGAAAGGGTGAACTGGTGACTCCACAACCCCCGAGGGCCTCTTTAGAATGCCAGTGATGACTCAGAGTTCTGCCCAGACCAAGATGTGAAGAAGTAGATTCAATTTTGAACTTCTTAATGGAATATTATGGAAGCACAGTGCACTCAGACAGTGAATCAGAAGGCTGAGTGCATTATGGATAATTTCAGCAAGAATAAATAGCAAATATAATATGGAGCAACAGGTTCTCTCTGTTCTGTAACCCAGTTTGTGGTGTCAATATTATGGTCTGTGATGACCTACACAGCAGGCCCAAAGATCACTGAAGCAAAATAGGTATTAGTGAGCCTTGAGGTTAATATGAAGCTTGACAAATCACTGTCTAGAAACAAAGTGTAGCTACCATGTGGCCATGTCTGTGCATTTTTTTCCTGAAATTAAGAATTAGCTTATATTGCAAATATACAAAAATGAGTTGGGAATGTGACTCAGCTCTATCGCACATGTCCTGCAACCTCCAGCATCACAAGAAATGATAGAGGGGTTCTTTGTGTTCCCTCTCTCTCTCTCTCTCTCTCTCTCTCTCTCTCTCTCTCTCTTTCTCTCTCTCTTTCTCCCCATCCCAATTCAGAAACACTCTTCAGAGCCAGGAAGATAACCTCACTAGATAGGGCACCTGGATTCCAATATACATAACTCATCTTTGAGCCCTGATACTACATGGAAGAAGCTCTTGACAAGGGAGGAAGCTCTGGTGCTATAATACCTGTCTATTTATTTATCTACGATCTATCTTCTATTCAGCCACCTATCATCTACCTGTATGTATATGAATGAAAAGACATTGAGAGCAGTGAAATCACAACTGCGCAAGCTCCCTGCTTGGTAACAGAGAAAATCAAAAGCATTACCAGAATCCATTGATGTTCCTCAAAATCTGGTCCACATCTTACTTTCCAGAACTTTCTATCCTGTGGGTGCAGAAGAGAGCAGTGACAATGGCAGTCAAGCAGAAACTTCCCTAGTTCTTGTCACTTTTGCTTAGGCCCCAGAGAATAAAGATTTTTTTTTTCAGAGCCCATCACGGGAAGAAGACTCGCACGTGTTTTCTCCCCAGGCAGTCTCTGGAATCTTTCGCATCTGCACCAGACCCAGGAGAACTCAGAATGGCATGTCTGACATGTAGAGATCAGGCTTCTGCTAACACATGAATAATGATACCTCACCTCCTATCAAAGTTACTTGAGTGGGTGAAAAACAATCAAATAATCAAATAATTTGGGAATATAGGTTCACACATTGTTTCAGTACTTTCCTCCTGACATGCTTCCTGGCTGGCGAAGGGAGAGGACACTGACTCTTGTTCCTGTTACTTATCTCCTGATGTCTTGAAACAGTAAATGCTATCTTTGTGCTGTCAGAAAGAGCCTCCCATAATGCTACTTCGGTCAAAGAGCTTATCAGAAACAGACACTTTTACATAAAACTCAGACATAAATCTACAGTTCATGATATTCATGAGATTTCAAAGATCAAATAAGTAGCAAAAATGTGTATAGAATATGAAATCTGAGTTCGGAGTACTGGTGGAAAAAATAAAATTAAGCCTGGCCTTAAGAAAATACAGTTTCCAGTTGTTAAGGCAATAAATTTTAAGTGTTCTCATCACAAGGAGAAACTTGATTTTTTTATTTTCTTCTGTATATATTTTTCTTATTAAATCTATATGAGGAAATGGCTATAATCCAAAGTTGTTGTGGTAATTATTTTACAGTATATATAAATCAACCAACATGCTGTACGACTTAAATTTACACGGTCCATTATTTCTCTATGAAATTGAAAATTTCAATTTTTCAAATCCTTAACACATTCTATTAGAATGTCAAAGCATGTCTACTAGTTACAATCAACCAAGAGCTCTCTTCTAGTGGCAATGCTTGATTTAGAAGTGTTACTGGGAAGTCGGGCGGTAGCGTAGCGGGTTAAGCGCACGTGGCACAAAGCTCAAGGACCAGCGTAAGGATCCTGGTTCGAGCCCCCAGGGCTCCCCACCAGCAGGGGAGTCGCTTCACAGGCAGTGAAGCAGGTCTGCAGGTGTCTGTCTTTCTCTCCCCCTCTCTGTCTTCTTCTCCTCTCTCCATTTCTCTCTGTCCTAGCCAACAATGACGACATCAATAACTACAACCATAAAAAAAAAAAAAACCAAAGGCAACAAAAGGGAATAAATAATTTTTTTTAAAAAAAAAAGAACTGTTACTGGCAGGATTGAGTAGTGAGAGATCTCTGTTAGTTGATGTACTGGGCAAGTCAGATGTCTGGAAGCATCTATTCACACGGGTTAATTTCAGCTCCGAAGAAGCCATCCTGTAGGAGGTATATGCACAGATCCCTGGACATGCGTCCTGGGAAGAATAAGTGAGCTTTGTGTCCATCTCCTCTAAAGAAGCCCGTGCAGAGCTGGGCAGGTTTTGCACTATGCAATCCAGACATTGTTATCAGTGGGGTCAGCACTTTCTAGAACTGCAGAGCACCATAAGCACCCACAACTCATAATGCATTCAATATTTCATACACATGTTGCTACTTATTTGAGATTTGAAATCTCATGAATATCATAGGCACACATGCTCATATGTATATATATATAGAGAGAGACACCCCTGGTATATAAAATGAAAACCATCTTGGGGTTGGGGGTGAGGGTGGGAAAGTCTTTGCTTGGGACATTCATCTTATTTTTTAATAATTGTATCGGGGGTTAGTGGTTTATAATACCACTGTTGGCATAGGTATGCATGCACTTTGCCATTTCCTTACGAGAGGTATCTACAAAACATTTTCACCCCCAACTTAGTTCCTTTTCCACCATCGTATATCAGGACCACAACACCCTCTCCATCCCTTCCCTTCTCCAGAGCTCTTTGTTTTGCTACAATAAACCATATCCTGTCCAAATTTTTCTTTGTTTTCCTTTTCTGTCCTTAAATTTTAGATTCCATCTATAAATGAGATCACCTAGTATTTCCTTTTCCTTTTATCTTATCTCATTTAACATGATGCTTTCAAGTCTCATTCAAGATGAGACAAGAGATGGCTTCATCATTTTTAATTGCTGCACAATATTCCACTGTGCATCTATGCCACAACTTTCTTAGTTGCTCATCTGTTATTGGACATATGCATTGCTTGCAAGTTTGGGTTATTATAAATTATACTGTTGTAAACAAAGTTGAACATAGATTTCTTCAGTTAGGTATATTTGTTTCCTTTGGATAAATCCTCTAAAAGAAGTTGTTGGGTTATAGGGTAGGTACAGCCCTGATATTCTGAGAAATCCCCAGGCTTTTTTTCCATAGGGATTGGACCAATTGGTATTCCTGCCAGCTCTGTTAGTAGCATTTCTCCTCCCCCCCATTCTGGCCAACAATTGTTACTATCACTTGCAAGCTAGTCATTCTCACTCAGGTGTAAAGTGGTATCTCACTGCTTTCTATCTA
This sequence comes from Erinaceus europaeus, assembly GCF_950295315.1. Lineage (NCBI taxonomy): Eukaryota > Metazoa > Chordata > Mammalia > Eulipotyphla > Erinaceidae > Erinaceus > Erinaceus europaeus. Next base: position 16,053,244 of record NC_080182.1, on the reverse strand, counting down.
AAAAAAAAAAATGTTTCTTTGCATTGGATAAAGACAGAAACTAAGAAAAGAGGGGGAATTCAGGAGACAGAAAAAGAGAAACCTGCTACACTGCTTCACAGCTTGTGAAGCTTCTTCCATAAAGGTGGGGATGAGGGTTTTGAACCTGGGTCCTTGCACATTGCAACATGTGCATTTAACAAGGTGCTCCACTGCCCAGCCCATCTCATTGCTGTCTGTATTTACATTTCTCTGATAACCTATGAGTTGTAGCATTTTTTCATGACTGTTGATCCCCTGGGTCTCTTCTTTGGTGAAGATTCTATGTCTTCACCTATCAGCAGTGTTTTCTGTATTGTTTCACTTGGTTGTCATCATTGTTGTTGCCGAGGTTAGTGGATACATACACACACACACACACACACACACACACACATACATATATATGTACACTATTGACCCTTTATCTATGTATGTCATGTAAAGACCTCCTACCATTCTGCAAGTTGTGTTTCTGTTTTGGAAATGACTCCCTTTGCTGTGTTGAAGCTTTTCATTTTGATGCCATGGACTGGAAGAACTAACATCATCAAAATTTCCATCCTACCTAGAGTCTTACACAGATATAATGTAGCCCTATGAAGTTCCAAACAAATTCCTTTAAGGGAAAAGACCAAAAGTTGACCTGGGACCAGAAAATACTTAGGAACACTAGTACCCTTGGTCACTATAGCAATCTTGAGAAAAAAATAACAAGACTGGAATCATCACACTTCCTGACCTGAACTTTACTACAGGGCTACTGTGATCAAAACTGCCTCATACTGGAACAAAAATAGACACACGGACCTGTGCAATAGATTAGATTTAATTTTCTTTTATTTTTTTCTACCAGAGCTGTGTTCATCTCCGGCTGAATAATGGTGGTGCTGGGAACTGAAAGTGGGGCCCTGGAGTCTCAGGTATAAACATTTTTTAAATATTCTTTTTTATAATTTAAAAATTTTTTTATTTATATTTATTTGTTATTGGATAGAGACAGAGAGAAATTGAGAGGGAAAGGAAAAAGATACCTACATCCCTGCTTCATACTTGTGAAGCTTTCCCCCTGCAGGTGGGGACCAGGGGCTTGAACCTGGGTCCTTGTGCACTGTAATGTGAGCACTTAACCAGGTGTTTATGCCACCATCTGGCACCAGGCATAAACATTTTTTATATAACCATTGTGCTCCCTCCTCAGACATGATTAATAGGACAGAATAAAAAAAACATAAACAAGTCACTACCTACCTCTACAGACAACTAATTTTTGACGAGGGTACCTAAAGTGTAAGAGAAAGAAGAATCTCTTCATCAAATGGGATTGGGAAAACTGGGTTGAAACATGTAGACCAGTGAAACTGGATCACCACACACCACCGTGTACAAAAGCCAACTCCAAAAAGACATGGATGTTACACCAGAAGTCATCAAGTACATAAAAGAAAAACACTGGCAGAACATTTCAAGATCTGTCCATCAGAAATGTCTGAGAAGAGTCGAGTCTAGCAAAAAGAAAACAAAAGTTGCGAGTCCAGCAGTAGCGCAGTGGGTTAAGTGCAGATGGCGCAAAGCGCAAGGCCCGACCCAAGGACCTGAGTAAGGATCTTGGTTTGAGCCTCCGGCTCCCCACCTGCAGAGGAGTCACTTCACAAGTGGTGAAGCAGGTCTGCAGGTGTCTTTCTCTCTCCTCCCTGTCTTCCCCTCCTCTCTCCATTTCTCTCTGTCCTACCCAACAATGATGACAACAATAATAATTACAACAATAAAAAACAACAAGGGTGGGAGTTGGGTGGTAGCGCAGTGGGTTAAGCGCAAGTGGCACAAAACGAAGGACCAGAGTAAGGATCCTGGTTCGAGCCCCCGGCTCCCCACCTGCAGGGAAGTCGCATCACAAGCGGTGAAACAGGTCTGTAGGTGTCTATCTTTCTCTTCCCCCCTCTGTCTTCCCCTCCTCTCTCCATTTCTCTCTGTCCTATCCAACAACAACAACATCAGTAACAACAACAACAACAATTACTACAACAATAAAATAACAAGGGCAACAAAAGGAAATAAAATTTAAAGAAACAACAAGGACAACAAAAGGGAATAAATAAATATTTTAAAAAGAAGACAAAAATTAATTGATGGGCACATTCTTTGTGCCAGATTGCTTTTATCTGAGTTAGTCTTAATTCTGGCTATTAATAACTTCTTTTAATACATTTCTAATAACTTAAGCTTTGAGATTTGGTTTACATTAATTACTTTCAGTTGATATGAGTTAGAGTTTTAAGTCTGCCACTACTAACACAAAAGGGAATGGCTTTCTGTTCCATCTAAAATTCATTCCAATATATAGAACTAGGAAAGAAAACTTGATTTATTTGCACTGCCCCTGCTGCACATGATTCTCAAAGAAGCCTTTAGATGACAAGAAAAGAGTAATTATTTAAGGGACATTTTGACTGTGACACACTTAAGTATCATTTTCAACTATTACCAGATGTGTCAAAATGGGAATTTTTTCTTGCTTTTTAAAATTTATTATTTTATTTTAATGTAATTTAAATGAGGAAGAGGGAGAGAGAGAGAAATATAAGAGAGAAGGGGTGGTGTTAGGGTTTCTACCTGGGACCACTGACCCTCAGTTGTGAAAATCTGGTGTGCAAACAGTTGTACTATCTCCTCTAGCCTGTATTGGGAAATTTTTCTAATATCTTTAAACTTCAGGTAATAAAATTTTGTTAAAAAAAAAAAAACGAAGAAAACACTAAAACTTGATTATAACAGTGACATATCTTTAAGTTCCTACTTGTATGTCCATTAACTAGTCTTGATCAAATCCATTTAGGAGCTCAGCTGTAAGTTGTGAGGTGGATTTACTCTCTCTGTGGGTTAAATGGAATTTCTCTACGTGGGTCGATTCAGAGAAGAAGGCTCAAACCACAACTACTTGGGGTTGGAGGGAGCCCTTCACATAACAATGAAAAAAGCACTAGAAGGCATAACTAACATCATAAACTTCCTTCATGCCTGTGTCACTGTCACATACACCAAATGTTTTGCTTTTCAAAACAAATCACATGACTAACCTACTGTCAATAAGGAAGTGAAATATACATTGAGGGTCTGAATAGATGACAAATAATTCAGAGAGACATATATATCGTATTGCAAGAGGTAATTTTTAGGACATGTGATGATAGAAAAAGATGGCAGGCATCAATTATGTTTGTAAAATGTGAAGAACTACCCAAAAGTAAAGAGTTGTTGTAATTATTTTTCCAGAAAGAAGTATTGACGAGCAGCAGAATGTGTTTCTATCTTGACCGAGGTTGATATTTTCCAACACAATAGGCCACGTTGTGCCTGGGGAATGATGCTGTTGAGCCCTTTAAAGTAATTGGTGAAAATGTCAGGTACAGGCAATAGGCTCTATCTGCCGGGGTTGGCATTTTGATAGCTATTTTAATGTCTTAGGCAATTAAATGCTGGCAGTAAATATTCACACATTTCACTGAACTGACTCGATGATGCCAGATTTAAAATTAATATTAGGTTAGGAAGCAGGCAGTCAAAGTTGACAATGGGTAGTTGTGTTGAGGGTATTAGATAAGTAACTGAGGATGAAGACATGGAATTGAATGGACTAAATCAAGTCTTAGTAGTGAAGGCAGGGTTATGTGGAGATAATGGAGTGGAAAGTGCTTTTTTTTTTTTACTGTATTCCAAACCAAAATTTTTGAACCTTCATCCTGCTGGGCTATGCTGCATAAGCCAGGCCTTGCTAATCAGAACATGATCCACGGGTGGGTTGCATCAAAATCATCAGAACTGACTTCGACTACTGCATTTCAGACCCTATTCCTGCAGTCTCCAAAGATCCACTGATCAGAACTGGAATCTTTGCCAGATCTCCAGGTGTTCGTGAAGTCTTGAATTTTAGAACTACTGACATACTCCACTTATGAGAGCAATGTAAATAAAGGCAAAAACTAGAAACCATTTTACATCTACAAGAATGGCATACATGAGTCAGGGGGTGGCGCACTGGATGAAGTCACATAGTAACAAGCGCAAGGACCCACACAAGGATACTGTTTGGAGGCTCTGACTCCCCACATCCTGGGGGGGGGGGATGTCTCTTCACAAGTAGTGAAGCAGGTCTGCAGGTGCCTTTCTCTCTCTATCTTCCCTTCCTCTCAATTTTTGCCTTAGGAAAAAAAAAGCAAACTAAATTAAAAAAAGACAAAAACAGCAAATGGTGAAGATGTGGAGGGAAAGGAAACCTTCTGCAATGCTGATGGAAAATAGTCTGGAAATTTCTCAGGACACCGTAAATAGACCTACCCTATGACCCAGCAATTTCTCTCCTGGGAATTTACTCAAAAGAAATAAAAGCACCCCTCCAAAGACATCTGTCTACTCCTATATTCACAGCCACATGATTTGCAATAGTCCAAACTTGGAAACTACCGTGATGACCAACAATAGATGAGTGACTAAGAAAGCTGTTGGTAGAAGTTTCAGTGCTATAGTGTCTTTTTCCCTGTCTGTCTTTCTCTTTAAGTCTGAAAAAAAGTCAGTCTGGGGCAGTGAAGCCTCAGTGATAAAGTCAGGATAACAAAACAAACAAACAAAAAAAAAGTGTGAAAAATACATGTTTTTAGACCTCAGCTCAGATCTACCTCAATCATAAAATCTGGGACTGGGTATAACAGTCAGTAACTATACTTAACAACATGTCCAGGTGATTCTAATAATGGCATCTATAAATTGAGAAACTTAGTTTGTGCTAAACTAAAGATGGTAATTAAATGAGGGGGAAGCATGAGTAAGAATTTATAACCTCCTATCAAGGCATTCTGACGTATATTGACCCATTTTAACATCACACAGTTCTCCATGGATTTTCTGACATATTTTTCTCCCTCGCTTTCCTTTCTAGTGGACTTGTACGTACGAGTATTCAGAAAGGGGAGACTGAGGGATAACAATCGACAGAAATTGACTCCAAAACCTCAAGGTGGAGGAGATAGTATAATAGTTATGCAAAGAGACTCTCAAGTGTGAAGCTGATTCAAAGCCCCAGGTTCAATCCCCTGCACCACCATAAGCAAAGGCTGAGCAATGCTCTAGTAAAAACAAAACAAACAAAAAATGAAAAAAGAGAGAAAGAAAAAAAATAAGAGGAGAAAAGAAAAGAGAAGAAAAACAAAAAACCTCTTAAGAATATTAGAGACAGCTTTCTAGACTGAAGCTGAGGTGAGAACAGATGGTCTCATGGTTTTTCTTCCATGAAGATCTGAGCCTCAGGCTGGTTTAGACCTTGCCCTGCTTCCCTGTCCCCAGACTGCCTTATCCCAGCAGTATTCTCTGCTGCTTTGCAACCAGACAGTAGAATTGGATTTGGATCAGCATCTGGGTTCCAGTTTCAGATATACATTTAGACAGTAAGTATCCTTGGGCAGCTTCGTGATTTCCTGGCAGTTTACCCGCAAAGCAGAAGGCCAAAAGTAGCCTCATGGGTTGTGGAACGCGTATGCCAGCCTTGGTTATGAAAAACTGCTGTTAGACTCATTAAGGTGTAGAACAGATGAGGAGAAGAGAAGGGGTGATCATTTAGTGCAAAGTCATTCCTGACCTATGTGTGGGCATCAGAAAGCCTGGAGCCCCTTGGTGGTGGCTCCATACTGACTCGAGAGGCCAGTGATAGGACTTACGTGGTGTGTGCGTGTCACCCAGCCAGAAGAGACCTCATGGGGACCAGGGCCACATTCTGCCAGCCTGGCTTATGAGGCAATTTATTTTATAGTTTGCTGCTTATGTTATTGTTACGGTTTTTACTATTAGTGAGTTTTATGTCTCCCAAGGTTCCTGATCAAAGGGCAAAGAGAAGCATCTTAAAAACATTCCAAAGCTCACATTTCTGGCAGCAAAAACAAGACAAGTAAACAAGGCTTGATGACAGTTGGTAATACTCCCAGCAGAGTGCCACAAGGATGAGTTTGAGTTTCTGGCTTCACTCCTTCTCTTCCTTCCTCTTCTTCCTTCTCCTTAGGCTTATTTATTTTATTATGAGACAGAGAGTGAGGGAGGAAGAAGAGAGGGCATCTGGAATAAGATAGTACCAGAGATTGAACCCTGGCCCTCTGAAGCTGCAGGCATACAAGTCAGTGGTTTAAAAACAGAGCTATTTCTTCAGCCTTCCATAGCATGTTCTAATGGCTGTCTCTCCCTCAGCCAGATGTGCACATCTCTCTCAGTCTTGGATCATGCTGTCCTGCAAGTTAACTTTCCCATTTACCAACCTACAAAAGGTACTCTTCTCCCCTGTTTCTCCCACTCTAGAGATTGGCCCTAAACTCCAGTGCTACAGAAAAAAAATTTAAAGATTATTATTATTATTATATTATTATTATTACTGCCAGAATTATCACTGGGTCTCAGCAGTATCTACATTCTGAATCTACCACTCCTGGCAGCCATTTTTCCTTCCTTCCTCCCTTCCTTCCTTCCTTCCTTTCTTCCTTCCTTCCTTCCTTCCTTCCTTCCTTCTTTCCTCTCTCTATTTTCCCCTCCCCTCTCAATTTCTCTTTGTTTTATTAAATAAAATAGAAAAAAAAAAGAAGGAAGTATGGTCTGGGAGGTGGCGCAGTGGATAAAGCATTGGATTCTCAGGCATGAGGTCCTGAGTTCAATCCCTGGCAGCACATGTACCAGAGTGATGTCTGGTTCTTTCTCTCTCTCCTCCTATCTTTCTCATAGATAAATAAATTCTTTTTTTTTTTTAAAGCAAGGAAGTAAGAAAGGAGAGAAAAATGGAAAATAATGAAGAGATCCAAAAGGCCGAGAGACACAGGAAAAAATGCTCCAAGTCTCTGATTGTCAGAGAAATGCAAATAAAGACAACAATGAGATACCACTTCATTCCTGTGAGAATGTCATACATCAGAAAAGGTAACAGCAGCAAATGCTGGAGAGGGTGTGGGGTCAAAGGAACCCTCCTGCACTGCTGGTGGGAATGTCAATTGGTCCAACCCCTGTGGGGAACAGTCTGGAGAACTCTCGGAAGGCTAGAAATGGACCTACCCTATGATCCTGCAATTCCTCTCCTGGGGATATATACTTAAGCTGGTCCTTGTGCTTTGCACCACCTGTGCTTCTTAACCCGTGCTACTACCGCCCAACTCCCGTGGGGATATATCCTAAGGAGCCCAACAGACTCGTCCAAAAAGATCTGTGTACACATATGTTCTTAGCAGCACAATTTGTAATAGTCAAAACCTGGAAGCAACCCAGGTGTCCAACAACAGATGAGTGGCTGAGCAAGTTGTGGTTTATATACACAATGGAATACTACTCAGCTATAAAAAAGTGGTGACTTTACCATTTTCAGCCAATCTTGGATGGACCTTGAAAAATTCATATTAAGTGAAATAAGTCATAAACAGAAGGATGAATATGGGATGATACCACTCTCTGGCAGAAGTTGAAAAACAAAATCAGAAGAGAAAACACAAGGAGAACCTGAAATGGAATTGGCGTATCGCACCAAAGGAAAAGACTGGGGGTCAGGGGTGGGAGGGAGAGTACAGGTCCAAAAAGGATGGCAGCGGATCTAGTGGGGGTTGTACTGTTATATGGAAAACTGGGAAATGTTACGCATGTACAAACTATTATATTTACTGTAGAGTGTAAAAACATCAATAAAAAAACTAAAAAAAATAATATGCATGTTAACAGTTTATAAATGAATTTTTGGATTCTTAGATACTCTGCATTAAATATTTATAATTATATTGTGCATCTGTGTATTTTGTTTATGAGATCTTTTGTCATATGGAATATAATCAAATATGTGCAGCTTTTCTTTAAGAAAAGCTTTGATATTTCAAATAATTTATATATTTTTTATCAAGACTTCTCATTTAAGGCTATAGCATTTATTACTGTTTGATTAAATTTTATATTTTCAGTACATTTTTAAAGTTATTTTCATAAAAGTCCAGTGTCTTTCTTTTAAGTATTCTAAACAGTCTGTAGTCTTAACAATATGACAGAAATAATGGTTTCTAATTTTCTTTTCTAAGTCCTCTAACTAGAGAAAAGCTATTGAAGTTTATAAATTTGTTATTACCAAAAGCAATGTGAAAATTAAAAATTAAATCATGTCATATTCTGTCTTGATAGGTTCGCTGAGATAAAACCTAAATTTCAGACATAAACCCTACAAGCTTATATACCATTGTGTTTTATACATTGGCAAGATCTTTTGCTAATGCTTTGCTTAAGATTTCTCTAACTTTAGCCACATTCAGGATTGGTCTTTTATTTTTATTAATATGGTCTTTTTATTAATAATATGGTCTTTTTATTAATAATATGGTCTTTTTATTAATATTGGTCTTTTATTTTTATTATTTATTATATTATATTATTATTATTATTGTTAACTTAAATGCTTGGACTGGACAGTCTGTTGTATTTTATCTTTATGCAATGAAAGTTATTACTCTTCTATTAAATCTCAATGCTGTATTCTTGAAATTTTATGACAAAAAGGAACTTTCTCCTTAATTCCTAAATGTGCCCATGGTAGTTGAAAATTCCAGTAATATACAGTTTATGTCTCAGAATTTACCATTATTGGACAATTTCCCTATAATAGTTAATGTCAGTATTCGGAGCCAGTTCTTATTCAAGTCTAACAAAAAAGTACAAAGTTGCAGCTTTAAATATTTGTTTTGTTTTCTCTTTAATCTATCTTAACACTTCTTTTGTTCCCATACTCTTTTGTTCAATGTTCTTATTTCTACCCCTTTTATTGTTTCCTATGTTATTTTGCAGAATCTATTTTCCATTTGCTTCTTCCAATCCCAATTGCATTTTTGTGATGGTTTTGTTTTACTTATTTATTTCTTGAACTCTTCCAGATCACATCTCATTTCCTTCCCTTTGTATCTTTATGTCCTACCATTTCTTCTTTGTGATCTTCCCAAATGGAAATGGTTCCCTCCATGATATTTATAGTATTTATTTAGATTCTTGGGGAAAAGGACTATCTGCAATGTGACTGCTATTTTCTTAGTAAGTTTGAATTCTTTTTCATATTGTTCCACTACAGTAGCTATATTTAATGTTAGGCTTATTTCTTTTTATTACCCATCACTGAACAAATTGAGTTTCTTTTAAGAGAGAAACTCTGGCAGTTCTTAGTAGTTCTCTCTCTCCCATTTTCTTTTTCTTTTTCTTTTTTTTCTTTTTGGCTACTGAAAAAATAGACTACTTTATTGTGTTAGAGTAAGACTGATAATTTTCAATTCAGATAGTGGTTGATGTCAACACTGCATTTTCTATTCTTTTTGAGTCTTTCATAAAATGTATCTCTGTTGGGCCTTTTGATATGAGTTGATTTACTTTCCAGTAACTGAATTGTTGATTACCCTTGCAGAAATTGTGTTCTTTTCAGCAACACTTGAACATACTTTGGAGTCTATATTTATTTATTTATTTACTTTTTATTTTCTATTATCTTTATTTATTTATTAGCTAAATAAAGCCAGACATTGAAATAAAAGGAAGAAATAGGGGGGTGGGTATGAGTATTGGGTTGACATTGCTCTCTTTTCACACATAATCTGTAAACATATCTTTCAGTTGCTTTGGGCTATTAAGTCTTCTCTTACAATTTTGCATACACATTAATGAAAATCAGCAATGAAAATCCATATCAATTCTGTTTCATTGCTATTACTTAATATTTGCATATCTGTTTGGTTGGTTTTTGCCTCCAACTATTGCTGGGGCTTGGTTCTGCACTATGAATCTACTGCTGCTGGCAGCCATTTCCTCCCTATTTTATTGGATAGGACAGAGAGGAGGGGGAGCTAGAGAGGGAGAGAGAAAGATACTTGCAGACCTGCTTCGCCACTTGTGAAGCATCCCTCTGCAGATGGGGAGCCAGGACTCAAACTCAGATCCTTGCCTGAGTCCTTGAGCTTAGTACTATGTGCACTTAAAGTGGTGAAATGCCTCCCTACACACCCCAGATCTGTATATTTATAAAACACTTAAATGCCGGTTAACTCTTCTTTGCCAGTCCTCTTGGGAGGGTGTCAGATTACTTATTTCTAAACTCTAAGTCACAGACTTTGATAAGCAAGATCTTCTTGAACTAGAACAGACATTAAAAAATGAGAGAAGTGTGTGTTCTATTCAAAATTCGCCTAAATTGAAACTAGCCTGAACTGTTCCCCACCCCACCCCCGGCTTCTGATTATTTCCCTCTTCATCTTCTCATTTCCAAAATTCAGTAAGATTTATTTGTACAAACCACTGCCTTCAGTCCCTTCTTGTCAGGTAAAATTTGAAAATGAGATCCTTGCATTTCAATTTTAATTTCTCAAATCTATCCTTTAGAACTCAGCATTCAAATGCTTATTGTGAGCCAGGTGGGAAATCACCATGAACTCACTTCAGCAGAGATCTCATGAACTGGGTTCTATAAATCCATTTTGTGGAATAGTAGGTATATAATATCATAGAAAAGAAGTGAAAAGGAAGGAGAAACTTATAGTGATTATGTAATTACAACATGGAGACTCATTTTTTAGGTTCTCTTGGTTTATTTTATATATATATTTATTATTTTTTCATTGCTATTTATGATTTAGAAGGGGTTACAAGATTCTAAGGTTACAGGGTATAATTCTGCATCACACCCACCAGCCAAAGTTATCTGTTCACACCCTTCTACCTTCCAAAGATAACCACCATAGTTGTTTCAAAGTTGAATATTGTATTTCCTTTGGGCAGTATGATTGTCAACCTAGATAGGTATTTTTATCACTATTTTTAGAAGTGAAGAAACTAAAGTCAAGAGACATTCAATAACATCTTTTATTTATTTTAATTTTTATTAGGTAGGACAGAGAAATTGAGAGAGGACAGGGAGAAAAAGATACACACCTGCAGACCTGCTTCACAACACTCATGAAGTATTCTTCCTGCAGGTGGGATTGGCTGATTTATTTAGTTACCAGAGCACTGCTCAACTCTGGTTCTGGGAATTGAACCTGGGACTTCAGAGCCTCAGCCTTGCAAATCTAGAATAGCTATCTCCCCAGCCCACTCTCTTTTATTTTTAAGATGAAATTATTTGTTTAAAAGAGAAAAAAGGAGGGGCTGGGTGGTGGCGCACCTGGTTGAGTGCATGCATTACAACGTGCAAGGATGCGGGTTCAAGCCCCCAGTCCCTACCTGTAGGGGGAAAGCTTTGTAAGTGGTGATCAGTGCTGCAGGTTTCTCTCTGTTTCTCTCCCTCTCTATCACCCCCTTCCCTATTGATTTCTGGCTGTCCTTATCCAAAATAAAAATAAGTAAATAAATAAATATATTTTAAAAAAGAGAAAGGGACTAGACCTTGGCATATGCCATTCAAGAAACTGAACAACGACCGCAAGACCTTTGTTTGCCTAATAATATTTGCAAAGATTCTAGCTCCAAATAGGGTCATACTTGTGGGTACTAGGAATTAAGACTTAGACAGTGAATATTGTTTTGTTGCGTTTTGTTTTTTTTATTTATTTGTTTAGCTTTTTGCCTCTAGTGTTATTGGTGGAGTGTGGTGCCTGCACCACAAATCCATTGCTCCTGTGGTCATTTTTTTTTTTTTTTAATTTTTTGGATAGGGCAGTGAGAAATTGAAAGAGAAGGGAGAGTTAGAGAGGGATAAGGAAGATAGATGCCTGTGGAGCCACATGTGGAGCCGGGGGCTTGAACCAGGATCCTTGCACTGGTCCTTAAACTTTGTACCATGTGCCCTTAACCGCCTGGTGCATCCCCACCCTGCCAGACATTATTGAAAAGATTATAGCAATATAAATAACTGAAAACTGAAAAAGAATGGGAGTCAATAACTCACCTAATGAACTGGGGACTTCAACAGTAACCTCTCTCATGTCTTTATTGGGAGAATTAAGGAGTTTAGCAGACAGAACACCCAAACAAACAAACAAACAAACAAACAAACAAACCAGTATCTGGGGATGACAAGAGAGCTCACCTGGCAGGGTTCTGCTTTCCCTTACCTTTGACCCGGGCTCAAGCCAGTCACCACTGAAGCACTGGGAAAGAGTTCAGTTGTCTAGTGCCTCCTCTCTCTCTCTCTCTCTCTCTCTCTATATATATATATATATATGAAAAAATTAGCCTGGAGGAATGACACTCTGGAGACAACAATAACAAAACACTGAAAAAACTATAATAGCACACATGAGTCTATGCACAAGGTCCTTGGTTCCAGGCCCCCATTCCCAACTGCATGGGGGAAGCTTCACATGGTAGAGCAGTGCTGCAAATGTTTTTCCTGCTCTGCATTTCTCTGTTACCCCTCTTCTCCATATATATACCACCCTCTACCAAAAGAAAAGAAAATGGAAAAATAATAGCCACCAGGAATAGTAAAGATTATAATTTGCATTAAACCCTACCAGTAACTCTGATAGAAAACAATAATAAATAAATACGCTATATTATATGTGACAAATATCTGGTATATAGCAAATGGACAATCAGCATTTGTGATAATCATTATCATATTTGTCACCACTCTTTATTGTTATCAGCATAGTTGCAACTCTTGTTTTTAATATTTATTTATTTTCCCTTTTGTTGCCCTTGTTGCTTTATTGTAATTGTTGTTATTGATGTCATTGTTGTTGGATAGGACAGAGAGAAATGGAGAGAGGAGGGGAAGACAGAAAGGGGGAGAAAAAGATAAACACCTGCAGACTTGCTTCACCGCTTATGAAGCAACTCCCCTGCTGGTGGGGAGCCAGGGATCGAACCAGGATCCTTACGCTGGTCCTTGTGCTTTGTGCCACATGTGCTTAACCCGCTGCGCTACCGCCAGACTCCCGCAGTTGCAACTCTTATCAATTTCAGAATATTATGTGAAAATAAAATGACATACAAGTTGGCAAAGCAATTTTCATAAATGTCTTTTTATCTATCAAAATGATTTTTAAAGTTATGAATTCTGGAAAATATTCATGCACATATCTTAACACATTTAGCTACCTTTGACATGCAGGGAGAGCTACATGGAGCAGTATGGTAACTAAATCTCATCAGTAAGAAGCAACACCCCTGCATAACTGTTTTTTTCAATGAATCAGACTTTGTATAAATCAGTCGACAAAAAGAGGAGTATGTCTGCTCATTTTACTGCTCATCCAATGTGCTACTAAACTGATTTTTTAAATTTAACCTTTTATATTAAAATAGCAAAATTGAGATAAGAGCACAAGCTTGTATTTTTCTTGGCTGAAATCCTGGGAACCGTGAATACTCCCACACAAATACACCATTTTCTTATATGACTGCTTATGTATCTTCTTTTGGGATATCTTTTCTATATTGTAAACACTTTCCCACAAGTTTTTAGTAACCTTCTCAAATGGGGTTGGGAAATGTCCTTTTTGCTAAGCAGTGGGAGGAAAGAAATAGTGAAAATATGAACATTCGTTTTTACTGATGAAAAACAAACTTAAGTTGCTGTTTCTGGTTCTGGTTTTACTTGTGGGCTCAAAAAGGTATTTACTGAGGATTTTAAATGTTCAAGCTCCTATGCCAAGTGCTGGTACAAAAAAATTCAAAAAAAGAATTTAAGTTACATAGTCTTCTATCAATTTAGTTAGTGTAGGAGACAGATGAGAAAATCAGCAAGCACAGAATGGTGTAATTATCTTCTTAACGGTTCTATTAGAGAGATGCATAGTGGGAAAACACTAAGCAGAACTAGGACTGTAGTTGGTGTATTGCACCAAAGTAAAAGACTCTGGGGTGGGGGAGAGTGTTCAGTTCCTGGAATATGATGGCAGAGGAGGACCTAGTGGGGGTTGAATTGTTATGTGGAAAACTGGGAAATGTTATGCATGTACAAACTATTGTATTTTACTGTTGACTGCAAACCAATAAAGAAATTAAAAGAGAAAGAGAGAAGCACAGGAAAAACATGGTTAATAAACCTATCAAATTAAGTAGAATTCTCAGTAGTTCTGCTTGAGGGAGATGCTGCAGAAACTGAGTTCTGAAGGATAAGGAACTAGACTCATGCCATAGAACATGGCAATAATGGCAGGAAGAAGGGCTTGGATAAGCGGTATGTAGGTATGATACTCACAGAACTCGGGGGAGTTTTGTTTTTCAAATGCTCTGTGACAGCAGAGGGAATTGTGAATCAGAGAATGCAAAGAGATAGAACTGTGTCAGGATCTGCTAGGATCTAAAAGATGGACATTCTGTGATGATCTAAGAATGTTAGAGTATGGTACTGACTAAATTTTAACTAGGGAATCCATTGATTAAAAGGAAGCAGGAAGGTGGAAAGAGATGGAAGGCAGGAGGGGTGGGAGGTGGAGAGAGAAAAGGAGAAGAAAACAAAACCAGAAGGATAAGGAAAGAGCAAGAAAAATGGAAATCAAGACACAAGAGAAGAAAAAGCAGGGGGAAAAGATGAAAGAAAAAGAGGGGAGGAAAACATGGTTTAAGGAAAGACAAATTAGAACACAGATATCAGTATGGTAAACATTTCTTCTGACAGGTGAAAAAATGTGTAGGTTAGGGAGCCAGGCAGTAGCACATTGGGTTAAGAACACAGTACGAAAAATGTGTAGGAGATGAATGAAAATGGAGACGACTATGCTTAGAGAAATAAAGATATGAAAGAAAACTACTGATTGGTTATACTTATATGTGGAATCTAGAGAATTGGTACACATGAACTTGAAAAAACAAACCAACAAACAAAAATAAAACAGAAGCAAACAAACTGTTTCAAAAACTTTGTGAGCGGGAGTCCAGTGGTAGCACAGTGGGTTAAACACACAGGGCTAAGTGCAAAGACCAGCATAAGAATCCCCTGACTCCCCACCTGCAAGGGGTCACTTCACAGCAGTGAAGCAGGTCTGAAGATGTCTGTCTTCTCTCCCTCTCTTTATCTCCCCTCCTCTCTCGATTTCTCTCTGTCCTATCCAACAACAACAACATCAACATCAGAAGCAACAATAATGACAACAACAAGGGCAACAAAATGGGGAAAAATGGCCTCTAGGATCAGTGGATCCGTTGTATAGGTACCAGGCACCAGCGATAACCCTGGAGGCAAAAAAATTCTGGTATATATATTAAGTATATATATTGGATATATATTATTTAATATATATTTTTAAAATCCAATATATATATTAAAAAAGGCTTTGTGAGGAGCCACTTTGGTGGTTATCTTTAGGAGGTCGGAGAACAGGGACATAGAATTTGGTGGTAGATGTGATGTGGAACTCCGTACTGTAATTTTAATGTAGTTACTAGGATATTTTAATTACACATGTGACTTACTTTTGTAGTTTACATCATATTATTAATTCACAACACCAATCAAAAATGATTACCCAGATATCTTTCTTGAGCTGGACAAATTAGAGAAGCAGGAAGATTTTTTGTGGTATAGCTTTTTTTTTTCTTCTTTGCATCCAGTTATAGCTGGGGCTTGGGGCTTGCACTAATCTGTTACAGCGCGAGAATTAACCACCATCCACTGCTAGGAAGCAAAAGATATTTATTCACGAATTGCAATCCGGGCCGAGTGGTGACTAATGTTAGTCTACCAAGCTCAACCCTGAACAAGGCTCAAACCACACAATTTATAGGAATTCAGACTACACTCAGGGAGGGGGAATACATCACCTTATCAACCTACATCCAATAACAGGCTATAGCAAACACAAAATCCAATCATTTCAAACTTAGCAAAAGCATGATCCATTCTAAGCAAAGCGCGGGCTAATTTCAAACATTGCAAAGTCACACAACCAATAGAATCTAGCCAGATAGGGTCACCACATCCCCCCGCCATCAGCGGCCCCTTCCTAGAAAATAATTTCCTCGTGCAAAGGCCCTGCTAAGCTTTGTCTGTTTGCAGGGTCTCGGTAAACATCCGGTGGCTTACTGATTCTGGGTAAACAACCGGTGGCTTACTAATTAGGTCCTGTTCCTTTCAACTGGTGGCTTACTAATTAAGTCCTGTTCCTAAAGGGACAAAGGGAAAGGAATTTTCTATCTCTCACCACCAACAACTTATACTAAAAGCACTTAACGAATAACTGCATGAAAGAGAACTTTTAAACTACTTCTAACATTCCTTAAAACTACTGCTTCTAACATTCCCCACTAGTCTTGGCTAAGAATCAAATCTTTGATTCATCATCTTCTTCTTCTGAATAATCTCCTGTCTCAAGGTACGCTTCGAAGAGCATTTCCACCTCCTTTTTCCGGATTAGGGAAATCAAGGGTTTCAATAGGCAGGGTCCTAAGAAGAGGATGAGGAGTAGGGTAACCAGGGGTCCAGCCAATGAGCTGACTAGTGATGTCAACCAAGGGGACCAAGAGAGTAAGTCTGTAAACCAATTGCCCTGGGCACTTTCTAGGTTCTGCAGGAGGTTGTCTCTTTCCCCTATCCTTCTCTTAACTTCACTTAAAGTCTTCTTTATTAACCCAGAGTGGTTGGCATAGAAGCAACAGGCTTCATTTAATGCCACACATAATCCTCCCTCTTTCATAAACAGCAAATCAAGTCCCCTACGATTTTGCAAGACCACCCCAGCCAAGGAGGATAAGGACCCTTCCAGGGACTTGATAGTGCCCTCTAATGTCGCCATATCCTGATTGATCTGCCTATCTAATTGCACTAGAGTGGTCTCTTTGGCCAGAGCCGTAGCTCCTATTGCCACTGATCCTGCTATGGCTGCTCCTGCGAGCAGGGAAACCACTATAGGGGCGCGCTTCTCTCTTCTTGTCCCGAGGCGGTCCGTTCTCCGCCGTTCAAGGTGCACCCACCCTGCTTTACCCTGGGAGTAGTATACATGTGGCAGAATGTGGGCTAGGACACAAAGATCCTCCTTAGCCATTCCATAAGGGGTAATACAAGGAATCATGCCTGAAGTACAGGCCCACCATGTTCCTTCGGGGGCCTTGAGGAGAGTAGCCCATTCCTGAGTTTTATTAACTCTGATACTCTGATTGCAATTTTCCCTGTAAAGGGAGGAGTCCAATTTATAACTGGCCGTGACCACACAAGTCCCTTTTCCCTGGATTTACCCTAGGGTCATGTGGGGCTGTGCCCCCCAATTGTACTCAGGGCCCCTAGAATTGTCAGAGGATAAAGTCAGCTTTCTAATGTCCCCCTTCTGGCTACCTATTTCTGCAGAGGCGGCCATACCTATATAATAGGGAGGCTCAGGGTGCAGACACAGCCAGCAATCTCTCGCTGCCCGGGAGTCAGACTCATTCAGGAGGTGATACATTAACTCCACGGTTCTTACCAGTGATTTTACCCTAGGATGCAAAAGTTCTATGTCCGGCGGGTTAGTACCACCCGGTATAATGCTAGTCTGGTTCCCATTAGTATCATTCTTTTCCCTCACCTCCAAGGTTGGGGAGGAGGTGGGACGGGGGTCCTCACCTAAAATAAAAGGCCGTAAGGGCCCAATAGGATTCTGGGTCCATGGAAGCACTTGCAACTGAATGGTAAACAACGCTCCCGGATCTTTCCCCGTGAACAGAATCCGGATGCCCCACGTTCTTCCCCCCGTCGTTCATGCCAAGTCTTAATCTTCACTTCCACCAGTTTACAGTCTCCTATATTACAAGTACCTTGTTTAGTTGGGGTGCCAGGGCGTGCCACCCTTGCAAACACCAAGTGTTCATCAGCATCCTTCAACGGTGAGGCTGTCAAGCATTCCCCCCACCGTCCACAGAAAAAATAGGTCTTTCCCTTACACTTGGTAGGGCGGCCTTCCTTGGGGCAGACATAGTAGGGTCTGTCCAGAAGGCGACCTTCTCGATCAAGTGTGCTACATCCCCCGTCTGTAGTGATCTGGCTGGTCCAGTTCTTTCCATCCCAATTTGCACCAAACAAGTCACACAAATCAAAGGTGAATGTAGGCTGCCCGGCTGTTGGCTGACTGGAGATCACCTTCCCTTCCTGATTTCTGAGTTCCCACATGAACAGTGAGGACACTCAGGGATGGGTGGTATGAAGTCCCGAGCCGGAACAAAGTAGAAGCACAAAGGTCAGCAGGAGACCAGCCGGACCTTCATTGGGTCTCCGGTGGGCATGGAACGCCATCCTCTCAGGTCCTCCGCTTCGGGTGTGTCCGTGGCAATCTTCTTCAGATGAGTGTGATGAATCCAGTGGCGTTTTCCAGTGACCTTCGTGGCAGTTGGGGTACTCAGGATTACGGTATATGGTCCTTCCCACCGGGCGTCGAGGTGGTTGGGGTGCAGCTTCTTTACCAGTACAGAATCACCAGGCTCGAACAGGAGGGCACAGCCTTGGCTCTCCTCCCTCCGGGTTCCTGGTTTCACGTCTCGGACAGCAGCTCTGGCCTTCCTACGCACCACCTGCAGGGCCTATAGGGACTTGAGAAGGTTGCTATGTGACACCTCTGCTAATTTCACCGCCTCAATCTGAAGCACCAGGGTTGGCAACTTGCCATACACAATTTCAAAAGGGGTGAAACCAGATACATATGGGGTATTCCTACTTTTAAGCAAAACAAAGGGTAAGAGAGTAACCCAGACCCCGCCAGTCTCTATTCTTAACTTGGTTAGACTCTCTTTTATAGTCCTGTTCATCCTCTCTACCTGCCCCGAACTCTGGGGGCGATAAATACAATATAACTTCCACTTAATTTCTAAGGTTTCTACCAATTGTTGGGTGACCTTGGCAATGAATGCTGGGCCACTGTCAGACCCCAGTGAATGAGGAAGCCCAAACCTGGGGATAATTTCAAAGACCAATTGTTTCACTAATACCTGGGAAGTCTCTTTCTTAGTTGGGAAGGCTTCAGCCCATCCTGAAAAGGTATCTATCATAACTAAGAGATACTTATATCCTCCTTGAGCTCCGGGCATTTCAGTGAAGTCTAGTTCCCAATGTTCTCCAGGTTCCTCTTCTCGTCACCGGATTCCAGGCTCCCTCATCTTCATAGGATTGGCGTTGACTCTAGCACATGTGACACACCGGCTAGCCACGCTCTGGGAAATCCTGTGTAGACCAACTATCAAATAGAATTTACTAATCAGCTTGGCCATTTTTGTTTCCCCCCAAGTGGGTACTTTGATGTGTCTGAGTGACCACCTGTCTTCCCAGTGACTGGGGTAGTAGAATTCTCTCATCCGGCAGGATAATCCATCCTTCCTTGTTGGGCTCTCCCCCAAGCTTCCGACTCAGTGTCTTTTCCTGTTCAGAGTATTCAGGCTTCTCCTCTTTGTTGATTTCTTCCGGTGTAGCCACTACCAAATGGACCTGGGTCCCCACTAGTCTTTTGACCGCCTTCCGGGCTGTCTGGTCTGTGAGCCAGTTGCCCCGCGAGACTTTTGAGTCATCTTTTTGGTGTCCTTTACAGTGGATGACAGCAACCTTTTCTGGCCCCCAAACAGCTGCCAGCAGAGCCAATATTTCTTGGGCATGCTTGATAGCTTTCCCTCCAGCTTTCAGTAATCCTCTCTCTTGGTACAGAGCCCCATGGACATGGACAGTGGCAAAAGCATACCTGCTGTTGGTATAAATGTTCACCTTCTTCCCTACTCCCCACTTGAGTGCCGGAGTGAGGGTGATCAGCTCCGCCTTTTGTGCCGAGGTGCCTCGTGGCAAAGATGCTGCCCACAGGACCTCCTGGTTTGTGACCACCGCGGCTCCCACATACCATACACCGTCCTCCACAAAGCTGCTTCCATCTGTGTAGAGGGTTTCCTGTGCCTCTGGCAGCGGTACACCCGTCAGGTCTGCTCTCAACGAGGTCAGGGCTTCCAAGACTTCTCCACAGTCATGATTGACATCCTCCTCTGAGTTGGGGAGTAGGGTGGCTGGATTCAAAGCTGCAGGTCCTTGGTTGCTATTTCGCAGTCTCTCCTGGAGGGGGCAGCAATCAGTAGATCATCCACATATTGCAGAAGGCTGCACCCCGGGTGCTCCCCTCGGAATGTCAGCAAATCTTTGCTAAGAGCTTCATTGAACAAGGTAGGGGAGTTCTTGAAGCCTTGGGGCAGTTGGGTCCAAGTCAGCTGTCCTGACTCACCTTCTTCGGGGTCTGTCCATTGGAAGGCGAAGATGGGTTGGCTCTGCAGGGTTAAGGGGAGGCTAAAGAAAGCATCCTTCAAGTCCAAGACACTGTACCAGGTTCGATCGGGAGGCAAGAGACTGAGGAGGGTGTAGGGGTTAGGGACTGTAGGATGAATAGTCTCTACCCTCTTGTTTACCTCTCGTAGGTCCTGCACTGGTCTGAAGTCATTTGTCCCAGGCTTCCGAACCGGAAGGAGGGGCGTGTTCCATGCTGACTTACAGGGTACCAAGATGCCAGCCTTCCTCAGGCATCGAATATGGCCCCGGATGCCATCCTGGGCCTCTCGGCTCATGGGGTACTGCCGGACACGAACTGGGGCAGCTGAACTGATTAGTTGAACTACTATGGGAGTCACATGCTTGGCCAGCCCTGGGGGGTTGGTCTCGGCCCAAACTCTCGGGATTTCCTGCTTCCACAGGGCTAACAAGTCCCAGTTACCTGTGTCCCTCGGGGTTTCATAAAGGCGGTATTCTTCCCTCTCAGGCATAGTGAGCAAGATCCGCCCACCTGCCTGTACTGTTGGCCCATCACTGGTATCGAAGGAAATGGTGGCTTGCATCTTCTGGAGGAGATCCCTCCCTAGCAGTGGCTCAGGACATTCGGAAATAACCAGGAAGGAGTGAGTAATAGTCTCTAGGCTGGGGCCAGCAATCCTTCCTATAGACTTGGGGTAACTCCTTGCTTCCCCAGTGGTCCCTATAATTTTAACCTTGTCCTTCCTCCTGCTTCCACAGGGCTAACAAGTCCCAGTTACCTGTGTCCCTCGGGGTTTCATAAAGGCGGTATTCTTCCCTCTCAGGCATAGTGAGCAAGATCCGCCCACCTGCCTGTACTGTTGGCCCATCACTGGTATCGAAGGAAATGGTGGCTTGCATCTTCTGGAGGAGATCCCTCCCTAGCAGTGGCTCAGGACATTCAGGAATAACCAGGAAGGAGTGAGTAATAGTCTCTAGGCTGGGGCCAGCAATCCTTCCTATAGACTTGGGGTAACTCCTTGCTTCCCCAGTGGTCCCTATAATTTTAACCTTGTCCTTCCCAATGGGTCCAATTGGTTGCTGAAGCACTGAATGGGTGGCCCTGGTATCCACCAAAAAGTCAATTAGCTTTCCCCCTACCGAGAGTTTTACCCTAGGCTCCCGGGGGTTGGAGGAGCCTTGGCTTCCTCAGTCCAATTCAAGCAACAGAGGTGCTTCCTCCTTCCTCCTTCTTCCCTCTTCCCTCAACTTTGGACAGTCCTTCTTCCAGTGCCCCTCTTCCTTACATATCGCACACTGATCCTTTCCGAGGGGCCTGCCTCGGCCTTTTAACGGCCCTCTATCTCTCTGTGGTCCCCTTCATCCTTCTCTTCGTCCTGCCTCCCTAGTCAAAAGGACCTTTGCCATCTTCTTGTTTAATTCCAGCATAGTCTTTGTTGGGACCTCTCTGTTCTCGAACACTTTCTGGGCTACTGCCAGCAGCTCAGAGAGAGACTTCCCCCTCAAAACCTTCTAACTTCTGCAATTTCTTTCTAATGTCTGGGGCTGACTGGGCCACAAATTGGAGAGTGACTGCTGCACAGTTCTCGGGGGTCCTAGGGTTATGGGTGTCCAGGTACGGTATACCTGACACAGCCTTTCTAAAAAGGCAGTCGGGCTTTCATCCGCACCCTGTCTACATTCGGTCACCTTAGACAAATTAGTGGGTTTCCAGGCGGCGGCTCGGATACCCTGTAATAGAGTCTGGCGGTACCGGGTGAGGGCCTCGTCCCCGGTGCTAGTATTAGGGTCCCACTTTGGTCGAGATTGGGGAAACACCTCTTCTATCTTGCCCTGATCAGTGACCTCTTTCCCAGTACGGTCCGTACTTGCTTCTTCCCTTCTAATTTTATTCTCTCCCTTTCTTCTAGGGTGAATAAGGTACTCAGCAGCTGCTGACAGTCATCCCAAGTGGGTTGATGAGTATAAAAGGCTGACTCGAGTAGGGTTGCCACCCCCTCTGGGTCGACAGAAAAAGGAGGGTTCTGATTCTTCCAGTTATACAAATCGGAAGTGCTGAAAGGAATGTAAGCCCTCAGGGGTCGTCCTCTTGTCTCTGATTCCCCCCACCTCCCGCAGAGGGAAAGTCCCGGCAGATGCATGCTCTGACCCAAAAGCAGTCCCTGCTCTAGTATGGGACGGGCTCAGGACTCCTGATGGGGACCCAGAGGTGGAATCGGGCACCTGGATGGTCCCCTCAGGGGCGGTGACTCTTGGGGTGTCGGCATAAGGGGGGGGAGTCTCCTTCCTCCACCTCCTTATCCGCAGAGGGGAATCGGGGGCCTCGGGGAGGACCGGAGCTGTAGGTCTTCTGGGAAGCCTGTTTCTTTGCTCGCTCCCGGCCACAAACACGCCTGACCTACTCTTAGCCTTCTTCCTCCCACTGGAACTACCTTTGCACTCCCACAAATACTTCGGCTGGTCCTGAACAATGCCTATCCAGACCTCAATGTATGGCATCTGGTCAGGGTGCCAGGGGTTCCCAAAGACCACATTGTGCACTGCCACGCACTTCCCTAGGTCGAGACTCCCTGCCCCCGGCCAGCCGACCCCAAAGGTCGGCCATTCCTTTTCACAGAACTTCCTCAGGATGAAAGCATCCACTGGGGATCCGTACCCGGAGGCTCTCTTCGAGAAATCTGAAAAATTCTTGGTTAAACATTCAAGGGGGCTGAGCGGGCAGTCTTTGGACTGGCTCTGTCCCATTTTATCAAAATGAAACAAACAGCACGACAGTGACTCCAGCAATCAATCCCAGGGTTCCCTTTACCTTGTTTTCGTAGGCCTTCCACGCTCCACAGGCCTTCACAATCCCTCTTACTTTCCCGCACTTCCCCAACTACCCCAAAGGGTGTTCACCTAGGACCTTCTCCCCCACTGGGTTTACACAGAGCCTCGGTTGGTGAGGACTCCAGTTTACCACACACACAGATTCAGAAAAACTTCATTAAAGATTGAGATTTGGAACGAGAACTGCCCCCCCCCCCTTATGGGGGACAGGCAAACAGCGGTGCTCGCCTGGCCGGGCCCCTCGCGGAGCCTTAAGGAGTCTTCACTGAGCTGAAACGACTCCACGGACACGCAGGTTAGAGCCCAATCAAGCCCCGTAGTCTACTGACCATGAGGCACACAACACACACACAAACGTTCGCCACAGACCATTCATTCAGTCAAGAGGTGGACGATTACCTGACCAACCACCACGACTAGGATGTCAGAAGTCAGGCCTTCAGGGAACACCAGAGGGTAGCTCCGGCCAGAACCCATCAGTTGCACTGGCAACATCAATCTTTTCGCCAATCGCCAAAGGAGAGAGAGGAAAACAAACAGTAGAGAGAGAGAGAGAGACACAGAGGAGAGGAGCTGGTCCTGTCACGACAGCTCCCCTCTTAGGGCCGCTGCCAGCAGCGGGGCCATACAGTAGAAGCTAATCCTGCCACAAGAAGCTCCTAGGCTCCCTGGCTGGTGCGGTGCCCCATCATCGATGTACTGGTGCCCTACTTGTCAGTCCACAGTCTCACAGTCCGTCAAACTACAGTACTAGGTCTCACCCAGCTAATTCAGGAGCTAGACTGCTGGCCAGCCGGTCCCTTTCTGCTCCCCCAGGACCTCAACCTACTTCCCCCTGAAGCGGTTGGCAACCTGGCTGCCACTGAGAGGCCGTCGCCTCTGGTGCTGAGGTTGGGATTCACGTGGTGTCCCGCAATCCGCAAGCCTCTCCCCAAGCCGAGGAAACAAAACACAAAATGGTACCGTGCACTAAAATCAGGCCTGACTTAATGGCGCCGGGCAGAGCCTCCAAGGTCTTCTGGGGTCCGGAACCGGGATGGGGTGTCCTCAGGAATCCCCGTCTGAGGAGATCTCTCTGGCGCCTCCAAATGTTACAGCGTGAGAATTAACCACCATCCACTGCAAGGAAGCAAAAGATATTTATTCACGAATTGCAATCGGGGCCGAGTGGTGACTGATGTTAGTCTACCAAGCTTGACCTGGATTGCAATTCGTGAATAAATATCTTTTGCTTCCTTGCAGTGGATGGTGGTTAATTCTCACGCTGTGACATAATCCACTGCTCCAAGTGGCTTTTTTTTTTCTTTCTTTTTCTTTTTCAATTAAATTTATTTTTTAAAGTTTTTAATTATAAAATGGAAATATTGACAAGACTATAGGATAAGAAGGGTACATTTCCATACAGTACCCACCCCCAGAGCTCCATATCCAATTCCCTCCCCTGATAGCTTTCCTATTCTTTATCCCTCTGGGAGCATGGACCAGGATCATTATAGCGTGCAGAAGGTGGAAGGTCTGGCTTCTGTAACTGCTTTCCTGCTGAACATGGGTGTTGGCAGGTCGATCCATACTCCCAGCATGTCTGTCTCTTTCCCTAATGAGGCAGGGCTCTGGGGAAGAGGGGCTTTAAGACACACTGCTAGGGTCGGGGTCATCTGCCCAGGGAAGTCGGGTTAGCATCATGCTATCATCTGGAACCTGGTGGCTGAAAAATAGTTAAGATATAATGCAGAACAAATGTTGACTAATCATGAACCTAAAGGCAAGAATATTACAGATGAAGATTTGGGGGGGGGTCTCTGTTTTGGAAAAAGCTAGTAGGTCTATTTTAGGTATCACTTATCCAATACTATAAACACAACAAAGGTGAAAGGATAAATTTATCAAACCAGAGAAAAAGAGGAAAAAGAAAGAGGGGGAATAACTAAATAAGAATAAGAAAACAAAAGGGGGGCACACAGCCACTACAAGACAGATGCCTCCCACAGGCAAAACCACAAAAAGAAATCTTCAGCCAGTATCCAACAATGGCCTAGCAAGCTAACAAGCTATCAAGCTCCAATGCAATCACAGACAGAGAAAGCTTGTAAATCAAGTCAGAGGAGGCAGAGGAAAACACCATCTCATCCAAACTGTCCCTTAGTTAACTGGAATGTAGTGGGGACAGCTTCAGGGGGCTCCCAGCTGCTTTCTGACAAAAGGTTCTCCCTCTGGTGATCTTAACTCCACAGGTGGGCAGGCATGTTGTTCTCTGCTCTGTTCCCCCAGCCACCTCGCCACCTCTGCCCAAGGCTCAGGGTTGAGGGGTGGGTGACTGCACAGTTTCACTTACTTTGTTCTCTGAGCTCCTTTTTGCTGGCTTATAGATGATTTTGTAACGGGATAGAATTCTCCACACAGAAATCACAATACTCCACACCAACTCAGGTGGTTGAGTATGAATTTTATTTGAGCCCTCTCAGCTGAGGGTCCAGCCTTCTCAGCTGAGGGGAAAAGCATATGCAGGAGCTACCCAAGGACTGAACACCTAAGCACAGTCCCAAGCATCTTTTTATACTTTTTGCAGCATATACCAGCATTAGTTACATACAATATTTTGCACAGTTTCTGGGACTTGTCTTGTTTACCTGAAGTCTAATGACTGAGGAAGGGGTGAGGGGGTTAGGCTTGCACCACATCTTGGTACATAAAGATTTTGTTTCCCAGAAACAAACGTCCTGCCTTACTGAAAGCAACGAGGTTTACAGAAAGAAGCTTTCTGCTTCTGTAATGCTAACTTTCTGTTAGCATTATTCCTACTCTAGGTCTGGTTAATTTTTTCATTATTATTATTATTTATTATTATTATTTATAAAAAGGAAACACTGACAAAACCATAAGATAAGAGGGGCACAGCTCCACACAATTCCCACCACCAGAACTCTGTATCCCATCCCCTCCCCTGATAGCTTTCCCATTCTCTATCCCTCTGGGAGTATAGACCCAAGGTCATTGTGGGCTGCAGAAGGTGGAAGGCTTGGCTTCTGTAATTGCTTCCCCGCTGAACATGGGCTTGACAGGTCAATCCATATTCCCAGCCTGCCTCTCTCTTTCCCTACTGGAGTGGGGTTCTGCGGAATCGGAACTCCAGGGTTGCTCTGGTTAATTTTTAAACATTCTATTGTTCTGGTGCCTGACTACTGTCTGGGTTGATCTCTGGACTATGCTAGCAATTTCTTGATTATGCCTGTACCCAGTTTTCCTTTGATTATACCTGTACCCATTTTTTCACTTCAGTTCCTTTTTTTAAAGATTTTATTTATTTATTAATGAGAAACATAGGAGGAAAGAGAAAGAGCCAGACACCACTCTGGTACATGTGCTGCCGGGGATTGAACTCAGGACCTCATGCTTGAGAGTCCAATGCTTTATCCACTGTGCCACCTACCAGACCACACTTTGGTTCCTTTTTAACCCCTCCTTTATAGTTTATCTCCTATAGGCCTGAAAATCCTGTTTCCGCTTAGCATTCCCAGGGTTTGAATTTCAGAGGAGAGTCTATTTCCTTGCCGCTTTCAGGTCTCAATCCTGACTCTGCCCCCTCTTTTCTTTCTATTTTAATTTGACAGGAGAGAGAGAAATGAAGAAGGGAGGAAAGATAGAGGAAACAGAAAAAGATAGACACCTGCAGACCTGCTTCACCACTTGTGAAGCGAACCCCCTACAGGAGGGGAGCCCCAGGCTCAAACCCGGATCCTTGCATGGGTCCATGTGCTTAGTACTATGTGTGCTTAACCAGGTGCACCCAGTCTCTCTCCTTTCCTTCTCTCTCCCTCTTTCACTCTCCCCATCTCTCCCCTTCACTTCTTCTAGCGTTTGCCCTTCTTCCATAGCCAGTCAACAGCGTCAGGTTGAGCCTGATGTAAAGTTTCAAGACCTCCTTTGAATCTGGAGAGGTGGCAGTCGTTGACTATGTGGGTCATAGTCTGTCTGGAGCCGCAGGGGCAGTTCGGGTCGTCTCTGGCTCCCCAGCGATGGAACATAGCGGCGCACCGGCCATGGCCTGTTCGATAGCAATTGAGGAGGGCCCAATCATAACGTGCTAGGTCAAAGCCGGGTTGACGCTTGCAGGGGTCTGTGATGAGGTGTTTGTTCTTTACCTCAGCTGACTGCCAGCTCTGTTTCCAAGAGTCTGGAACAGAGAAGTTCAGTGTAGGCATAGGGGACCAGATTGGGTGACGAGACGTCAAGCGTTGGACAGGGTGGGCGAAGATATCCGCGTAGATTGGCAGGTCCGGTCGAGCGTAGACGTGGGAAATGAACTTAGATGATGCCGCATCCCGACGAATATCTGGCGGGGTGATGTTGCTAAGAACTGGCAGCCATGGAACCGGAGTGGAACGGATGGTTCCAGAAATTATCTTCATGAAAAATTCTAACATGTACTTCATAGCTACTCTTGTAGCTGGGATTTATGAGTTGTTAAATTAGGATTTTCTCTTGATGCCAATCACTTTCCTGTGGCTTCTACCATCACCATCATCATCACCATCATTATTAGGGGATTCCCTAACAATAGCACTTACGAGAATTTTTTTTTTCTGTACAGTGTAACTTTCAATTTCCTTTGTTTCAAGACAAGAGTTAAGCAAATTAACCAGTGTGAGGCACCCAAAGCAAAGCTTGAGATTCCTTTAGCTTCTCTTCCACACTAGAGGAGAACTTGTGGGAAGAAATATCATCTTCCAGTCCCACTATAAGGAGTGGGTGTAAAAATGGCAGTACTAGGAAACAGCTCTCACCTGGAGAGATTTTCAGTTTAAAGCATTCACACTTTCTCACATTTTAAATTCCAAAGAAGGTAGGCATTGTCAAGGTGGAAGTAGGTGGTTAAAATACAGATGGAACTCTTCAACACTGAACAAACAGCACTGTTGTGAAGAAGGAACAAGTCCCCTGGAGTTCTCAAGATGAAAGAGAAAGCAGTTCCCAAGTGCTGCGAATCCAACATTGTGGCAGTCATGTTTCACAGTCACTTCTACTCCCTGAGCCCATAAATAACCCTTCTGGAATGTGAGGTGCGATTTATCTTTAAGACAGGAAATTGAGGTGCTAGTCTCTTTTCTGCTTCGATCTGATGTGTGTTTCTTTGCTTTTTTTTTGGTCTTTCTCAACATTTCCTTGAATTCTTGTTTGTCCTTTACAGAGCCTGCACAAACTTGTTAATCTTTCAGAAACTTTACTGGCTCAAGAAGTTTCTTTAAGATCAAATTAAAAAATCTGCCTAAACACCAAAGTAAGAAAGCAGAAGTACACTAGAGTTTGCAGTGAGTACCTCCCTAATACTTCCTCTCCACTTTTCCAAGCTTTGGGTCCATGATTGCTCAACAATTTGTTTGGCTTTGTATGTTAACTCTCTTTTCAGTCACCAGGTTCCAGGTGTCATCAGGATGCCGGCCAGACTTCCCTGGATTGAAGACCCCAC
This sequence comes from Erinaceus europaeus, assembly GCF_950295315.1. NCBI lineage: Eukaryota > Metazoa > Chordata > Mammalia > Eulipotyphla > Erinaceidae > Erinaceus > Erinaceus europaeus. The sequence goes on along the minus strand of NC_080182.1, from coordinate 16,024,784 downwards.
CAATATGTCCTGGAGCTCAGCTTTCCCAGAGACCCACCCTACTAGGGAAAGAGAGAGGCAGACTGGGAGTATGGACCGACAGACCAGTCAACGCCCATGTTCAGCGGGGAAGCAATTACAGAAGCCAGACCTTCTACCTTCTGCAACCCTCAATGACCCTGGGTCCATGCTCCCAGAGGGATAGAGAATGGGAAAGCTACTGGGGAGGGGGTGGGATATGGAGATTGGGCGGTGGGAATTGTGTGGAGTTGTACCCCTCCTACCCTATGGTTTTGTTAATTAATCCTTTCTTAAATAAAAAAAAAATTTTAAAAAAATCTGCCTAAAGTGGTTGCTTATGCTAATTACATGGTTGAAGTGAAAGAGTGGCCAGTGATTGTGCATGTACCTCTTCCACGGTAACTGTGGAAAAGAATGAGCCCACGAGAGTTAACGTTTTCAGCTCACCTCATTTAGAGAGAATGATAGGACTAGTTCTAACTAGCGGAAATCGAATGGAAATGACATCTTCTACTGGTCCCAAGTGGTTAAGTGTGCCTAGGTAGTGTTCTTATACTTTCTATACTCTGGTGCCTGTCCAGGAAAACTTAGACCTTTGGGAGGAAAGTAAATGTGTGCCTGAATCAGCTTTCTCATTACCTCATCATCACACTAGATTTTGGGGAGTAAGAACTTTCATTGCCTTAAAATGGCAGTTTCAAGTAATTAGTTCTAATTAGAACCTGTGACCTGAGCTTTAATCTTAAGCACCATGCTATTTCCAGAGCTTAGTGGCGCTCTAGATTGTCTGTCTGCCTCTTTCGTAAAAACATCTCCCTCACTCTGTCTGCCTCTCCCCCTTTTAATTTCTCTCTGTGTCCTATTTAATAAAAATAAAGGAAGAAAGAAAGAAAGAGAGAGAGAAAGAAGGAAAGAAGGAAGGCAGGAAGGCAGGAAGGCAGGAAGGCAGGAAGGCAGGAAGGCAGGAAGGCAGGAAGGCAGGAAGGCAGGAAGGCAGGAAGGCAGGAAGGCAGGAAGGCAGGAAGGCAGGAAGGAAAAAATAAGGACAAAAGGCTACCAGGAGTGGTGAATTCATCAGGCAGCCACGAAGTCTCAGCTATGACTCTGAGGGCAATTAAAAAATTAATAATGTGGGAGTCGGGCAGTAGCGCAGCGGGTTAAGTGCACATGGCGCAAAGCACAAGGACCAGTGTAGGGATCCTGGTTCAAGCCCCCGGCTCCCCACCTGCAGGGGAGTTGCGTCACAAGTGGTGAAGCAGGTCTGCAGGTGTCTATCTTTCTCTCCCCCTCTCTGTCTTCCCCTCCTCTCTCCATTTCTCTCTGTCCTATCCAACAACAATGACATCAATAACAACAATAATAACTACAACAACAATGAAAAACAACAAGGGCAACAAAAGGGATGATAAATAAACAAATAGAAAACATTTAAAAAATTAATAATGTAAATCTTCAAATCAAAAGTTTTTTTTACTCAATACAAGTAGTCACAATTGCTATACAGGTGAGTGACTATTATAACCAGTCACTGACATGACTTTACATTTTCTTTTGTATTGCTATTTCATAATTTTTATTATCAGTGATTTAATAGTAGTTTACAAAATCATAAGATTTCATGGGTATAATTTCACACTCAAATATGTCTGCGTAAACCACCACAGCCACCACCAAAATGATGTGTCCTCTAATCCAATAGCCACCAGAACTCTCACAAGTCTAAGTCACAGTTTGTTAGTATTTGTAAACCATCTTCCCCCTAGCTGCCTTTAGGAAATATCACACCGTAATGACAGTCTGTAGCTTCACTTTGTCATTCCTGTGCAGTGATTTAGCCCAGAAATGAATTATTAAAGAAGTAAAACATTACCTTCTATATTGTTACAATGTTTTCAAGATACTTTAAAATCATTTTTGAAATGAAAGATGATACAGATGAATAAATGATGCCAAGGCGAATGAATGTAAATGATGAAAGCTACAAAATCATACCCTCCATACCTACCAGATGATCTATAACTTAACAGCCAGGGTGTTGCTGAAGAAATAATTTCAAACAGGACACTGTAGCATTACCCCACATTTTATCTTCAATTCTAGGTGCAAAAAAATCTAAATACAATTAAAAATTTAAATAATTTCCTACTTTAAAAAATCCATTAGAGGTAAGTGCCTCATTTTCTTATATCAGAGACTGTGCCTTTCGTCCTATGCTGTCTGTCTGAAACAGATTTTACAGTGTGTTGGAGTTTCTGCTAGAACAAAATTCAGAATAGTTACTATTGAGATGTAACAAAATCACCATAGTTAATGTCTAGGTAACTACCATGTGGGGAGGTTGAGGGCATTGGTTAGAGTTTGAATGTATATGAACAGGAACCTCTTATTTTTTCACAATACAGTGACTTCCTCAAAAACTTCCATCAAGAAATATTCATTTTTAAAATCAAGCATTTATTGAGACTTTATTTTGAATCAGACTCTTTTTGACATTTATTTTGACTTTATTTTGAATCAGACTCTTTATTTTGAAGCTGGCAATGGGATTATAAGAATAAGAGTAGACCATGTAAGTACCTATGTTCATAGCAGCACAATTTGTAATCACCAAAACATGGAAGCAACCCATAAGTACAATGACAGACAAGTGGTTGAAAAGTCTGCAGTATATATACATGATTGAATATTACTCAGCTGTTAATAATGATGAAGTCACTTCCTTTGGGTCTTCTTAGATGTAACTGGAAGACATTATATTAACTGTGATAAGTCAAAAAGAGAAGGACAAATACCAAATGATCTCACCTATAAGCAGGACCTAATAATTAGGGACCGGAAGGGAGAAAACAAAGTGAAATGTGAACTGGGCATGGTGTGTTGCATCAAAGCAAGGAAAGCTGGGGGTGGGGATGTGAAGGGTGGAAGAGAACTATGGAGACCGGGTTCATAATGATATTCTATTCATAATGTAACAATGACTGCACTGTAAAGCATTAACACCCTCAATAAAAAAGAATAGAAAAAGAATAGAATGTTATAGGATTAATAGAGTTTCATATAAAGAAAGGCAAGGGAACAACATTTTTAATTAGCAGGGTCAAGGGGCTCAGTCCTTGAAGCACCATTTCTACTTGGTCCAGAATACAACTTCTCATTCACTTAATCACAAGTGTGACCATCCAGGTGCCTTCCAGAGGGTAAATATGGTGCTCTCCATATGGCATCTGACTTCAGATACTGAACTTTTACTTGAAAGGGAGAGGAAAAATGGTGATGCTTGCAATACAGTGTGCTATATGCTGCTATAGAATTAATGGATAACCCAGTCAACACATTAATCAGAATAAACTCTTCCTAGATGACTGCATAAATGGAACATTGATTATATCTTTTTAAAAATTTTTTATTTATAAAAAGTAAACATTGACAAAATCATAGGATGACAGGGGTATAGCTTCACACAACTCCCACCACCATAACTCTGTATCCCATCCCCTCCCCTGATAGCTTTCCTATTCTTTAACCCTCTGGGAGTATGGACCCAAGGTCATTGTGGTATACAGAGGGTTGAAAGTCTGGCTTCTGTAATTGCTTCTCCGCTGAACATGGGCATTGACAGAGAGACAGGCTGTCTCTCTCTTTCTATAGTGGGGAAGGGCTCTGGGGAAGTGGAGTTCTAAAGCACATACGTGGAGTTGTCTGTCCAGGGAAGTCTGGTCGCATCCCGCTAGCATCTGGAACCTGGTGGCCTATCTCGCCACTGTTGTTGGAGCTCATGCCAGCAGCTGCCTCCAAGTTGTCATCTTGGCTCTGTCCCTCCATTGATTATATCTTAAGCTTGAATTTAACCATATATAGTTTTGGGGTAGGATGACCACAATGCAAAATTCTATCATCATAGATTTTCTTGTTCTTGAACGCTTATTTTTCTTTAAGGATGATTTCCAGTTAAATCACTACATACTTCATTCTTTTAGATTTGATACCTTAGATATCTTAGATTTGGTAATTCTCCCAGAAGAATGCAATAGGATTCTAGAAATCTTACAAATGAATGCAGTTTGTCCTTGAGAGATCATTATTTCTACAAGGTTATCATAATTACTGTAGGGATTTTTTTCTTTGAAAAGAAAATGAATCAATCTTTGTCCTTTTTTTTGAAACTTTTAAAGTGATAAAATCACCCGCAAGCAGAGCTGTCACTGTTGACTAGAAACTTCACAGGTAAAAATAGAAAAGTTTTCGAATTCACCCGCTTCATTCTTCATCTTCAAATCCAAAGAAGCTGAGAAATTTTGAAACTTCCTGTAACCTAAATGCCACCTTTGGTAACAAATGAGATATGATTGAATGAAAAAAATTCTCTCTTTGAAAATTCAAGAAAAAAACCCTCTCTAAATAGTTCTTGTAGAATGTATACTCAGTGATTGTGTATTGGGAAATAAAAGGCGAGGGAGGAAGGACAATGAAAAGAACAAAGAATGAAAATAGGAAAAGTATAATGATAGAGGAAGGAAGAGGGTAAAATAAGTAATTGCAGGCATAAGGCCATTTTTCAAATTGAATATACATATTATTCAACACCTACTATTCGCGCCATGTGAGCTTAACCTGCTGCCCTATCGCCCGACTCCCTGGTGTTATCTTTTAATACAGCAACAGATTAAACAAGATAAGCAAACTTTAAATCACACATTGAACTAGGCATATTCCTGAAAAGAGCTGCTTTTTCAGATTAAAATAGAAAGCATGTTGTGGCAGAGGAGTTTTTATGGTCCTCTTTGTGCTAACTGAGGTCTTGCCAATCTGCCTCTAACAGGAGGATTTGCTGTGGGATTATCCAGATCAATTTGCAGAGCCAACGGACAGTTTCTTCTTTATCATGACTTTCTTTTATTCAGTATAATGTTTAAACTCAAATCCTAGAATGTTGAAGTAAAGTTTGTTGACTGCTGAATTTAAAATGTAGAATCCAGTGACTTTGACCCAAACCTGGGTATCATGAAGAGTAAGAAAAGGCTGGTGGGATGAGCCAGGGCTTCACTATCAGTGCTCATGATACTAGATTCTTTCCAGAACTGTCTTACACTGATCTCTGTAAAATTTACTGTTCTGATTCTTAGCATTACTAGAGGAGCACATATGATTAAAAAAAAGAGAGAGAAGTAAAAATGGAATAGAATATCATTTGGAAAGTAGCCTGAGTTAGTCTTGCATAGGATGACTCAAGTACAAAAGTGACAGAAAGGGTGTTAAAATTTAACAATGGTTTTCCTTTCAGTGTGAACAAATGCTATTTCTAAGGCAAGGTTTTTTTTTTGTTTTTGCTTTGTTTTGCTCTGCTCTGCTTTGTCTTTGCAATGGTATGGACTAGTGTGGATGTAATTTTATAGCTCTCAGGCTAACTTTTCTTTATCTCTACTTCAAGGAAAGAGAAAAGAGAAAAGAGAGGAGAGGAGAGGAGAGGAGAAGAAAGGAGAGGAGAGGAGGGGAGGGGAGAGGAAGAAATATCATTGCACTTGAGCTCCTTTTATGTGATGCCAGACTCAAATTTAGGCTGCACATAGTAAGTCAAGTACCCCAAAGTGTTTTAAAATTTTGAGAAACTTTTATTCTCCCAGTCCATCCAACCCACCATCAAATTTGGGGGAACTTTGAGCCCAATTATCTAATTAAGAATCATGAGGCTCATAGTTAACTGAAAAGGGCAGTTACCACAGATGGACACAATTTAGTCTTTCATCATTCAGCTGTAGGGAGAGCAGGCAAATCAGTTCACTTTGGTCACCTTTTTTTGGAATTAGGTGGTAGTAATTCCATGGGCTGGTAAAAACAGCCTGTATGTCTAGAACTATCTGCTGTCTTCAGTCAGGCAGATTATACCATTGGGAGGTGCCTATGAATCCCTAAGATTTTCTGATATCTACTCATTTATTTATATCTCATCTTCTAGTCTAATGACTTGAGGGAACTTACCTGGTTTCCAAGACTATTTTGCACCTTGTATTTTATGTTTTGGTTCTCATACTGTTTTTATAACTTTACCTTTTGTTCCTCAGTCCTGACTGCAATTTCCCCTTATCAAAAGCTGAAATTGTCCCCTGGGAACTTTTGCTTTCTAGGTTATTTCTTGGCTAATTTTGGATTCAGTTTATCTAGCATTTTATTGACTGGATGATATTGGACTAGCCAGCTATAGTGTTCTGTTCCTCTTTACATAGTTTCATTAAAGGAAGCAGGGCACTGTATAGTGAAATGTGTTCCTTGAGAGGTCTAGCAGACAATAAACTAAGGATTGCCTTTTAAGTTCTATTTTATTAACTTCATCTTTTTTCCTAGGAAACTTTGTTTTCCACTACGCTTCCACTGTGAACCCCAACAAACTTTCTTTAAAAAAAGATTTAAGGGGCTGGGTGGTGGTGCACCTGGTTGAGCACACATTACAATGCGCAAGGACCCAGGTTCGAGTCCCAAGTCACCACCTGCAGGGAGAAGCTTCGCAAGTGGTGAAGCAGTGTAGCAGGTGTCTCTCTGTTTTGCTCCCTCTCTATCACCCCCTTCCCTCTTGACTTATGGCTGTCTCTATCCAATAAATAAATAAATAAGGATAATAAAAATAAATTTAAATAAGCAAATATTTAATTTATTTATTCATAAGAAGAAGAGTTTAACATGAACGAGAAATAGAGAAGCCAGGACAACACTGGTATATGAAGCTGTGAGGATGAAACCAGGAGTTAGCCATACAAGTCCTGAATTCTGCCAACTGATCTATTTCCTCCAGTACCAAATACCTTATTAGAGATGACATCTGAATGTGGTACCCAAAGTCTTTATATGATGTAAAGAGAAAATGTTGCTCTGTTGACCATGGAACAGAACTAGGAAAAAATGTGATCTAATGCAAAAATGTTCTCAGGAGTTAATGCAACTGTGAGCATGTTATCTCCAATGAAAAGGAGAATTAGACTTTATTATGAAAGAGTTTAGCAACAAGAGAAGGCATGCATTGTTTTCTAGTTTCATTGAGATGTAACATGGCATTAATTGAGAGTTCATGACAGAAAAACATAGAGAGATATATACATGTATATATTTGCTTGTTTTTCCACCCTTAATACTAAAATAATTTACTAACATATTAGAATTAAGGCTGGGAAGACAACATAGTGGATACTCAAGAAGACTTTCATACCCAAGGCTCTGAGCTCTCAGCTTGAATCCCCAGCAACCCCATAAGCAGAAATTGGGCAGAGCTCTGGTAAAAACAAAAACAAAACTTAGAACTATTTGGTTGAATTTCCAAAACTGCATTCTTTAATTTTAATTATTATTGTATTTGCTACATGAAAAGCTTTCAGAATATACTTATAATTTTTCCAATTCCTGATCCTGTAAACCTTTTCCATTTAATCATGGCTCTTTTAAAATATATCTTTTAAAAGCATTAAAATATTTTGATTTGGGGGGCTGGGCAGTGGTGCACCAGGTTAAACACACATTACAAAGCATAAGGACCCATGCAAGGATCTTGGTTCAAGCCTTGAGTTCCCCACCTGCGGGGGGAGGGGGGGGTCCCTTCACAAGCAGTGAAGCAGGTATGATGCAAGTGTCTATCTTTCTCTCTCCTCTCTCAATTTCTCTCTGTGCTATTTAAAAAAAAATACAAACATGGCTACCAAGCTCCATAGATAACCCTTGAGGCAAAAAAAAAGTTTTATATGTTGTGATCATGAATTTTGATGAAGTTAATTACCAGCTTTTTAATAGTTCTACTTGTTGTTATAGTACCTTACATTCTGTATTAGTTTTTATTTAGCTATTTCGAGTAGCACTTGGTTTTTGTGGCATTATCCTCCTGAACTCTTTTGTTAGTTTTCTTTTGATTTTGTTGGCTATTGTATTAAATGATCACATCTTTTGTATTTATTTTTATTTTTTTTCTCATCAGACTTATCACTGGGGCTCAACATTTGCATGACCCCACAGCTTCTGGGCATTATTTATTCTTTTCTGTTTGATAAATGATGAGAGACAGACAAATTGTGGTATATATACACAATGGAATACTACTCAGCTATTAAAAACGGTGACTTCACCATTTTCAGTTGATCTTGGATGGAGCTTGAAAAAAATCATGTTAAGTGAAATAAGTCAGAAACAGAAGGATGAATGTGGGATGATCTCACTCTCAGGCAGAATTTGAAAAACAAGATCAGAAGAGAAAAACACAAGTAGAACCTAAACTGGAATTGGCATGTTGCACCTAAGTAAAAGACTCTGGAGTGGGTGGCTGGGGGGGGGGGGGGGGAGAATAAAGGTCCAAAAAGGATGACAGAGGATCTAGTGGTGGTTGTATTGGTATATGGAAAACTGGGAAATGTTATGCATGTACAAACTATCGTATGTATTGTCGAATGTAAAACATTAGTTCCTCAATAAAGAAATTTAAAAAAAAAGGTGTGAGACAGAGGGAAATAGAGAGGGAGACAGAGAGAGAAGGAAAAACATTCCAGCACCAATCCACCTCTTGCAAAGCTTTCCCTCTGCAAGCACTCCCATGTGCTGGCTCAGAGCTTGAATCCAGGTCCTCACAGATGGTAATCTTTTCACTTCACTGACTAAGCCACCAACCAACCTCCTCCATAATTTTTATTTTATTTTATTTTTTGCCTCCAGGGTTATTGCTGGGGCTCGGTGCCTGCACCATGAATCCACTGCTCCTGGAGGCCATTTTTTCCCTTTTGTTGCCCTGGTTGGTTTTTTTTTTTTTTTTTTTATCGTTGTTGTAGTTATTATTATAGCTGTTATTATGTTGTTGCTGTTGGATAGGACAGAGAGAAATGGAGAGAGGAGGGGAAGACAAAGAGGAGGAAAGGAAGATAGACACCTGCAGACCTGCCTCACCACCTGTGAAGCGACTTCCCTGCAGGTGGGGAGCCAGGGGCTCAAACCGGGATCCTCATGCCAGTCCTTGTGCTTTGTGCCATGTGTGCTTAACCCACTGGGCTACCGCCCAACCCCCATAATTTTTAAATAATAAGAATCTGTCTTTTTTCCAAAAAGCGAAGAACAAATACAGGGTGATCTCACTTTTAGGTAAAACTTTAAAAAGAACATAATGGGAAAACATAAAGTGATCTTTGGACTACATGTGATGTATTGCACCAAAGGAGACAACAGGGGAGGAGAGGAAGGGAGGTGGAGAAGAGGGTGTTGGGGTCCTGGTTCATGATGGTGGAAAAGGACCTCAGCTGGGGTTGTCCTAAAGACACCTGTCACATGGGAGACGAAAACCTGTACCCATTTGTCAAAGACTGTTCAGTAAATCATCAACCCCTACTCCCATAAAGTGATTTTTAAAATGACCTGGTCTTTTTCATTCTAGTGTTTGTACCTATCATGCCTTTCATAAATTGTATGATCTAGGCTGCCTACTATGGTGTCAACCATGTGAAAGCTGACAGTCTAACTTTGGTCCTGATTTCCAAGTAAAGATTTAATTTTTCTTGTTTTAGCATGATTTTTCTGTAGCTATTTTGATAAGTAGAATTTATCAAGTCAAATAATTTTGGCACAATTCTTGTTTTCTGAAGCTAGAAAAAGCACAAATAGATGTTGAATATATAAATGTTCTTTCTGTCCTAGTAAGATGATTTAATTGTAACCCCCTTGAATCCATGCATGCCATCAATCACCTCAGCAATTTTTTTTGTTTGACCATTCTTTTGTCAATTGAATGAAGTGTTAAAATCTAATTGTGATCTGTCAGTTTTAATAATACTCTGTCAGACTGAGTAGAATCCAGCTTATTATTATTAGTTGTGTTTATGTTCATATACAAATTAGGCCCATGATTCTTTTCTCAGGTAATTATTTCTCTGACTTTGAAATCAAGGTTGTACTAATCTCAAAAAACAGACCTGGGTAGGTTTCTGTCTCTTTCTCTCTTCAGAAACAATTTTCATATAGCACACAAATAGATGCAAATTGGGTTGAGCTCACTCATAATAGCAATCATTGATTTATTTTTGACACTCCTAGTTTTGAGAAGTGACTCACTTGTATTTACTACCTTACTTTGGGGTGGGGTAAATGATGAGTATCTCTTTTATTTTTTTTAAATATTTATTTATTTTCCCTTTTGTTGCCCTTATTGTTTTTCATTGTTGTTGTAGTTATTGTTATTTGTCTTGATGTTGATGTTGTTAGATAGGACAGAGAGAAATGTATAGAGGAGGGGAAGACAGAGAGGGGGAGAGAAAGATAGACACCTGCAGACCTGCTTCACCTCCTGTGAAGTGACTTCCCCTGCAAGTGGGGAGCCGGGGGCTCAAACCGGGATCCTTAAGCTGGTCCTTGCGCTTTGCGCCACGTGCGCTTAACCCGCCACACTATCGTCCGGCTCCCAGTGATGAGTATTTCTATCCTTTTCCAGACATGTGGGTATAGCACATCCTATGGCTGATCCACTCCCCTTCATGATGAGATCCCTTTCTGGTTGGATTGTTATGGAAACAGATGAAAGTGGGGTGATCCAGCCTTGCTGACTTGCCAAGCAATAGCCACCATAGAAGGCCCTAACAGTGCCTTCCATTCAGCCAGAGGATGCCTGGATTTATGCCCCAAGACTATCTGGACATGGTCTTTACCTTTCTGAGTGCCCTGGAGATTCCTCTTGTCTCTTGATCTCCAGCTTTATCAGCTGTATGAGATGTCTCCTCCAGTTTTAGTTGTGTGAGGTGAGGAGAACTGTACCTCAGGGTTATTGCCTGGACTCTATATTCATCTGAACTCCTTTTACTTCCCCATCGTCTCCCAGAGGAACTGCCATGTGAGGCTGACAGGAATCAGTAAGAGCTGCTCCACCCAGACAACAGGAAGCCAGTGGACAAATTAAAGGATTATCACCTGGTCCAGGTTCTTTCTCATGTGGTGGTGGCCCAGAATGTGAATAGCAAAGAAAAGAGAGAGAGAGAGAGAGACAGAGAGATAGGAGAACAAGAAGGAGGAGGAGAAAAAGGAAAAGAGGCCTGGGAAGTGTCAACTTTTCTTTGTTTCATTATGTGCAGAATTAAAAAAAAAAAAAGGAACCATGGTGTAATGAAGACTTGACAAAGCAATGCTGAGGTGACAAATATCTGAAGCACTGAAGTAGAAATATGACATAAAATATGATTACTAAAGGAAAATAATGATAGCTTTTAAACTTTCAAAAAAACCCAAAAAACCCCAACAAGTAGCATTATTGAAGGAGGAAATTAGAAGTCATGTTTTTAAGAAAAGTGACCTTGAAACAAATGCTTTCTCTTCTGCTCTGGAGGTGTGGTTCTGTGTCAAAACACCAGGCTTGTACTTGCCACAGGCCCGTCTAACCGTGGCCTAATTCCTCTACATGGCAGGCAACCATCTGCAACTCCTCAGTCAGTGATCCATGTCAAGGGAGCCAACGTTCTGGGTGCCAAAGGGCCTGGCCACAGCCAGTCTGATACCTGATGTGAAGATGGAGTATGTAGCTTGCTAACTATTGCAGCCATAAGTCTGCTGGTATTTGTTTAGGAGTGCTACTTAGGAGAAATCATGAAGCAAAAAATATTAGGGGGGGCCTTCTCGTTTATATCCCCTTATCAATGGTGCCGTCCTATGTAGATTTCCCTGCTCTGTGTGTTTCCCTGTAGCTGGAAACAGGATTCTTAAGAACCCTTTCGCTTATCACTTTACTTTCTGGTGTACTTTCAGGGTTATGTGCTATGGCTTATAAGTAATCACTGATGCCATTAACAATTACCTAAACATTTCAGTGGCTTGAAGAAGCATCTGGGCTGAATTGAACCAGAAAATGTATTCCTTTCATCCTTCCTTCCGTCTTTGGTGTTTTCTCTCCCTCTGCCTCCCTCGCTTTCCCACCCCTCTTTCTTCCTTCTTTTTTTTTAAATCAGATTCCATCTTAACTAGAGTCTTGATCTTGGGCTCCCCAGACAAAATGTTAACTATTTCAGCCATCTGGCTTCCAGTTTTTCTGTTTTTAACAGCCCAAAGAAATTAGGTCAAGGAAGACACGTGTTATCTTATTTTACTTTTTAATTCTTTTTTTTATTGTTTGTTATCTTTATTTTTTTTATTCAACAGAGACAGACATTGAGAGGGAAGGAAGTGACAGAGAGGAAGAGAGACAGTGAGACACCTGCAACACTGCTTCAGCACTTGCAAAGCTTTACCCCTGCAGGTGGGGACTGGGGGATCGAACACGGTCCTTGGGCTTTGTAACATGTGCAGTCAGTCAGATGTGCCACCAGTGGGTCCCCAACTATTCACCAGTCTTATAGCTCTGAAGGTCAACAGAGATAACGCTGCTTAAAGTTACCAGGTGACTTTAATTTTTTTCAAGAAATTCAGGAAGTCAGTTTTATGGGTCTTTCATTCTCCCCAGAGCATCCACAAGTTAGTTGAGATGTTTGTCTCATGATGATGGTTGAAGCACACAAGCTAAACTCAGAAATGGCACACTGTTACTTTCGTCCAGTCAAAGGTATTTCAAGTCACATGGAAAAGATGTCATGGGAACATTATCCAGTAGCCTTTTTTTTCTTTTTCTTCTTTTCATTCAATAGGACAGAGAAAAATTGAGAAGGGAGGTAGAGATAGAGAGGGAACAATGAAGATAGACACCTGCTGGTCTGAAGTACCCCCTGCTGCAGGTGGGGAGCTCAAACCTGGATCCTTGCATGTGTCCTTGCACATAACACTATATGCACTTAACCAGTGCACCATGGCTGACCTCTAGGGGGTGGGTTTTTTTTTTTAATTCTGCATCCTGATTGACATGCTATACAAATCTACTTCAAAATGGCCATTAGTTTAGGCAGAGCTAAAACTCGAGAAAAAGGAAATTTCCAACTCTGACACCATCTCCCCAGACAATACCTTTAGCCCACCTGCATGTTAGCTGTTGGGCTCAGGGAAAAGTTAATAAAGTCATGGGCCTCTTGGAATATACCTAAAATAGACTTCCTAACTTCTTCCAACATGAAGACCCCAAATCTCATCTGCTCTATTCCTGATTATTAAACAATTTGCTCTGCTTTATATCTCAATGTTTTTCAGCCACCAAGTTGCAGATGCTACCCTGACACCAACTTGATTTCATTGCACAGACGACCTCACCAATGTACCCTGGAGCCCCATCTCTCCAGACTCCTCCCCACTAGGGAAGATAGAGAGACAGGCTGGGAGTATGGATAGACCTGCCAATGCCCATGCTCAGCATAGAAGCAATTACAGAAGCCAGACCTTCTACCTTCTGTACCCCATAATGATCCTGGGTCCATACTCCCATAGGGATAAAAAATTGGGAAGCTTCAATGTAGGGGATGGGTTGCGGAACTCTGGTGGTGGGAATTATGTGGAATTGTACCCCTCTTATCCTACAGCCATATCGATCATTATTAAACTATTTTTTGTTTTAAATAAGGAAAACTAAAATCACATGGGCCTTACTTCAGTCCTAAAGCTGTTATTTTTCTTACTTTTTTATTGAGTTATTTTTCAGATGAATTAAACATTCATCTGAAAAGTCTTTAATTAATTAATTAATTAATTGAAAAGTCTTTTTTGCTTTTATTGGAAAATTTGGAAGTTAAATTTACTACACATATTCCCAAGGAAAACGATGTACATTCTAGATAAAACACCCACTTTACTATAGAGAAGAGAAATATGAGCATTTATGAGTTGTCATGCAGAAAATGCCTGTGTTGTAATTCAACGTAATTCATTTCCTTTCATAAGACCTTTAACCTTCACCACACAGCCAAGTCTCAGAAGCTGGTTAATGCCCAGCACTGACAGTATGATGTAAGTCAAACAAAGAAAAGTCATGCTGTGACTAAATTGTATAATCGACTACATTGTGATGAACAAAATTTCTTATTAAACTATGGCAGCTTGGTGAAGACACACAAATGAAGGGCCAGGTAGAAAGCACACGTTTCTGTGCATAACGACTCAGGTTCAAGCCCATGGTCCCCACCTGCAGCAAAGAAGCTTCATGAGCAATAGAGAAGCGATTCAGGTCTCTGTCTCTCCCTGTCTCTTTTTGTCTCTCTCTCTCTCTCTCCCTCCTTCTCTGCATCTCTGTTTCTCACCCTCTATCAAAAAGAAAGGAAAAAAAAAAAGACCAATGTGAATAGGGCAGTCATACTGTTGCTAAGCCCATGATAAACCTGGTTAAACAGAAGGAAAAGTAGCATGGTAACACAGAGGGTTAAGTGCACATGGCAGGAAGTAAATGGACCGGCATCAGGATTCCAGTTCAAGCCCCTGGCTCCCCACTTGCAGGGGGTTCGCTTCACAGGCTGTGAAGCAGGTCTGCAGGTGTCTTTTTGTCCCCTCTCTGTCTTCCCCTCCTCTCTAGATTTCTTTCTGTCCTATCCAACAACAACGACAGCAATAATAACTACAACAATGATAATAAACAAGGGCAACAAAATGGAAAAAAAATGAATAAAGTTTTTTTTTAAAAAAAGACTTTAAAAAATAAACAAAGGAAAAGTACATTTAAAAAAGATATAAAGGGAGTCAGGTGGTAGTGCAGTGAGTTAAGCACAGGTGGCGCAAAGCATAAGGACTGTAAGGATCCTGGTTCGAGCCCCCGGCTCTCCACCTGCAGGGGAGTCACTTCACAGGCAGTGAAACAGGTCTGCAGGTGTCTGTCTTTCTCTCCCCCTCTCTGTCTTCCCCTCCTCTCTCCATTTCTCTGTCCTATCTAACAATGATGACATCAATAACAATAACAATAACTACAACAACAATGAAAAACAACAAGGGCAACAAAAGGGAAAATAAATAAAATATATTTTTAAAAAGATATAAAATGATGTTCCTTAATTTGAAAGACCTCCATCATATCTCCATAATAGGAGATAGCAAGCTCAGGAGTTACAGCCAGGAGTATGTGACAGTGACATAAAGAGGCACAGGATAACCCTCCATAGATCACAGGACTGGGGTTTAGTGCCCATTCTGCCCCACTAACTTGGTAACCCTTATATGTAGCTAAATACTAATGATATATAGTATTCTTGAGTATAAGTGAATTAGCACAAATGTTAATTACGGAAATTGCAAAAAACAAAAATTATATAGACTCATGTCCTCCTCATATGGAACAGTGCTGTGAGACTTCCCAAGTGGGTTATTGTATTGAAATCCCCACAGCAACCTGGAGAAGGTATGACTTAACGTGTGCTACCCTTTCTGTACTTCAGAAATTTCATCTGTGGGAGTCGGGCGGCAGCGCAGCAGGTTAAGCGCACGTGGAGCAAAGCGCAAGGATTGGTCTAAGGATCCCAGTTTGAGCCCCGGCTCCCCACCTGCAGGGGAGTCGCTTCATAGGCAGTGAAGCAGGTCTGCAGGTGTCTATCTTTCTCTCCCCCTCTCTGTCTTCCCCTCCTCTCTCCATTTCTCTCTGTCCTACCTAACAGCAAGGACATCAATACCAAGAACAACGATAACTACAACAATAAAACAACAAGGGCAACAAAAGGGAATAAATAAATAAAATAAAATATTTTTTAAAAAAGAAATTTCATCTGTGAAACTGAATCGATACAAATAAAACAAATAAAGAAGACAAAAAATTACTTAGCATAATACTTGGCACATAGAAATGAATTAGTGGTATCAGGTGATGGTATGTGTTAAATGTCTGCAATGAGAAAAGTCACAAAGAACATCTTAAACTATTGGGAATCCTAAACATAATGTATTTCATTTAGGTTTTGAACAATGAATTCACTTTATTTATTTTGCCCCTTTGAGACATTGTGCATGATTCATAAACTGCTCCCAGGCAACTTTTTCATTCTTTATATTTCATAGAGAGAGATGGGTAGGGAGTGAAACCATCCATAATAGGAGTTTTTTCTGGTGCCATAGCACTACCATGTGGTGCTGGGACTCAAGCCTAGATCAAACACATGGCAAGCCAGGTGCTTTACTAGGTGAGCTATTTCCCAGTCCCCATTAATACATTTTAATAGGATAGAGATTCCATCTGATTACAACTCTCAGGTCAAGTATTAGACAAGAAATTTCATAAGCAGCATTAACATCAGCTCAGTCGTTTTCCTGTAAGGTGACAAGAGGTTACAGTTTTTGATTTAGAGGATTCATTAAAAGAGATCTTCAAATAAAATGAGCTTCATCTTTTTCTGACAACCAAAGAAAAGATTAAAGACCATTTAATATCTGATGCAGTTTAAATGAAACTGAGTCTATTCCTAGCTACATCAGTCACTTACCAATGAAACCACATTGACTGGTTAGAAAAAAAAAGGGTTGATTGTATATTCTCATTGATTCCATGCATGCTGGTTAATTCTCTTATTCTTATGAGCGCTAGATTTTAGTCTCTGAGAACTACAATAACGACAACAATTACAGTATTAGTAGTGACGATGCTTAGGAGGATTATGATAACATCGACTATGTATCGTCCCCCAAAATTTCGCATATCAACTTCTGTTTTATTTACTTATTTTGTTCCTACATTCACTGGGGCTCAATGCAAACACTATGGTTCCAACACGTAGAGGGCCACTCTTTTCCATTTTCATTGGATAGGTTAGAGAAATAGAGAAGGAAGAGGAAGATAGAGAGGAGGAGAGAAAGATAGACAACTGTAGACCAGCTTCACCATAAGTGAACACAAATGGGAGCAGGGACTCAAACCAAAAATCCGAGAAGAGTGGTGAGGTGGGGGGATAGGCCAGTGGCAAAGTTCTCACCTCCCGCATCTCAGGGCCTGAGATCTGATACACCACAAGAAAAGGAATTTTTCACTCTCCAAGACTCAAATGGCCGCAGCCCTACAGGAGCCTTGTGGGCCAAAGTTTGAGAAAGATGGGTGGGATGGGGCCTTAACCCCAATGCAAGACTCTCGCCTCTCAAGGGCCCGGTCCTAGGATCAGATATAGCCTATGAAAAAGAGTTTTTCACTCTTCTTTGACCTTTAAATGGCCACAGCCCTGCAGGAGCCTTGTGGGCTAAAGTCCAAGAGGGACAGGTGGGATGGGGCCTTAGCCCCAAGGCAAGGCTCTCACCTTTCATGCCCCAGGTCCCAAGATAAGATACACCCCATGAAAAAAGATCCCTAACAGCAGGGAAAAGTTTTTCACTCTTATTCGATCATTAAATACTTTCAGACATGCATAGCCTTGTGATCAAAATCTGAGAAGGTTGGGTGGTTGGATCTATAGGTCCATAGCAAGGCTCTCATGAGACTTCTCACCTCCCAGGTCCCATGATCGGATCCAACACAAAAAAAAGTTCCCCACTCATGTTTGAGCGTTAAATACTCACAGCCTTGTGGGAAATAGTCTGAGAAGAGTAAGTGGGATGGGCCAATAGGCCCTTTGGCAAAATTCTCACGTCTCGGGAGTTGGGCGGTAGCGCACATGACACGATGCGCAAGGACTGGCATAAGTATCCGGGTTCGATAAACAAGGGCAACAAAAGGGAAAATAAATAATAAATATATAAAAAATAAAATTCTCATATCTCACTTCCCCATTTCTGGGTTCATATCCCCTATGGCAGAGAAAAGGGTTTTTTACCCTTGTTCAAGCCTTACATGCCCACAGACCTGCAGAGCCATGTGAGCAATATTCAAGAAGGGTTATTTGGATGGGTGAATAGGGCTGTGGCAGGGCTCTCACCTCTCATATCCCAGGTCCCAGGTCAACAGTAGGAAAAACGTTTTTCACTCTTGCTTGCGCCTCAATTGCCTCACTCTTTGCCTTTTTTTTTTTTTTGTATTTTTAAGATTTTATTTATTAATGAGAATTGAGAAAACATAAGAGGAGAGAGAAAGAACCAGACATCACTCTGGTACATGTGCTGCCAGGGATTGAACTAAGGATGTCATGCTTGAGAGTCAGATGCTTTGTCCACTGCGCCACCTCCTGGACCATACTTTTTTGGTTTTTTTGGCCCTATCATCATGCCTTTTAAAATATGATGGTAATTATGCTTCTCTGTATTTTTTGGATCCCTCCATTGCTGTGCTGAATATGTGACATAGTGAACTGTTTTCCAATAGGTTTCCCACTGTTACTGGCTCTTCACTCTCTTCCTGGATAAAGGTCTTTTGAGTATCTTGCTAGCTGAACCGAAGCTGCTGCTAGTTGAACATAGCCAGCTGTGTCAATCATCGACCAAATGATTCACCAATTGTAATTGCCTGCTTTTTTTTTTTTTTTTTTTTACTTCTTTTAGGGTGGTTAAGAGGCAAGAGCCATTATTTACAATCCTAGCCAGAGTTTTGGAGTTCCTAACTAGGGTAGTGATTATTGAGATTGTAAAATGAACTCATGTGCTGTAGAAGTTACTGGAATGGAATTAACACAAATGTTTCTTTGAATTTTAAAACCCTAGAATTTGAGTGGAATTACTAGTAGTATTATTTGAAAGAAGGTAACCGGCATTCAGATTTGAGGGGATAAAAAATACCCTAATAAGGGAGCCAGGCTGTAGCGCAGCAAGGTTAAGTGCAGGTGGCACTAAGCACAAGGACTGGCATAAGGATACTGGTTCGAGCCCCTGGCTCCCCACCTGCAGGGGAGGGGAGTCACTTCACAGGTGTTGAAGCAGGTCTACAGGTGTCTATCTCTCACTTCCTCTCTGTCTTTCCCCTCCCCTCTCCATTTCTCTCTGTCCTATCCAACAACAATGACATCAATAACAACAAAAATAATAACTACAACAATCCAACAACAAGGGCAACAAAAGGGAATAAATAAATAAATATTTTTAAAAACCTCTAATAAAATTTAAAAAGAGGGCTGGAATAAAAATTGAAATATAGGAGTCAGCTGGGAGCCACCTGGTGGCAGACCTGATTTTTAAGAACACTTCAGGACCTGGGTTCAAGTCTGTAATCTCCACTTTCAGGGGGAAAATTTTGCTAGTGGTGAAGCAGGGCTGCAGATGTCTCTTTGTCTCTCTCCTTCTCTATCACCTTTTTCCCCTCATGATTTCTGGCTGTCTTTTTTATTTTTCTTCTAGTGTTAATACTGGGGCTGGGTGCCAGTGCTCCTGGAGGCCATTTTTCCTTTTTAAAATAATTTGTTATTTTTTATTGGATAGGACAGACATAAATTGATAAGGGAGGGGGTATAGGGAAAAAGAAAGAGAGACACCAGCAGACCCGCTTCATTACTTGTGACTTCAGGTGCCAGCAGGCGCTCAACCCAGATCTTTATGTGGGGCCTTGTGCTTCCTACTATGTGCACTTACCTTGGTGCACCACCACCTGCCCCGATTTCTGGCTGTCTCTATCCAATAAATAAATAAAGATAACTCAAAAAATAATAAGAAGCCAGCAGGTGGCTCACCCAACAGAGTGCACATATTTACCATGTGTAAAAACTGGAGCGTCAATTCCAGACCACCACATGATAGTCTTCTGGAGTAAGCTTCAGAACTGATGGAACGATCCTGCAGTATCTCTTCTCTGTCTCTCTCCTTCTCTGTCTCTCATCCACTGTCTAAAAAATTAGAAGGAAAAACTGGCCACTAAGAATAGTGGAGCTGTAAAGGCACTAAATCCAATAGCCTTAGCCTCAAATGAAAGAAAGAAAGAAGAACCAGAATAAAATAAAATAAAATATGAGGCACACAGAAAATCATATAATTTCCAATTAATGTATTTTATTACCTATGAGTACATATCCCCCTTTAAAATATTCTTAGTTATCTGGAAACAAAGTCAGCGCAATCTGACCATTTGTTCATTCTGTCTCTTCTGCTACATACTTTCCCCATATTTGGGAGCTACTGTTTGCCCTGATCCAGCTTTCTAGTCCTGTTCCCAACTCAGACACCATCTTCCTAGACTATACTTTCAGCCCATGTACATGTTTGCTATTGGACTTAGGCAAAAGTTAGTAAAGTCGGGGGCTGGGCAGTAGCACAGTGGGTTAAGCTAACGTTGGGCAAAGCTGAGGGACCGGCGTAAGGATCCCAGTTTGCATGGCTTCGCAGGTCTGCAGGTGTCTATCTGTCTCTCCTCCTTTCTGTCTTCCCTTCCTTTCTCGATTCTTTCTGTCCTATCAAAAAAAAAAGTAAAGTCATGAGCCTTTTGGAATATATCTAAAATAGACTACCTAGATTCTTTCAACATGAAGACCCCAAATCTCATCTGCTATATTCTTACCTTTAGGTTCCTGATTACTAAACAATTTGTTCTGCTTTATATTTCAATGCTTTTCAGCCACCAAGTTGCAGATGCTACCTAATGCCAACCTGAATTCCCTGGAGAGACGACTTCAACTATGTGTCCTAGAATCCCACCTTTCCACGAACCCTATCCCACTAGGAAAAGATAGAAACAGACTGGGAGTATGGATTGGCCTGCCAATGACCATGTCTAGTGGAGAAGCAATTACACAAGCCAGACCTTCCACCTTCTGTACCCCATACTCCCAGAAGGATTAAGAATAGAGAAGCTTTCAATGGAGGGGATAGGATGTGAAACTCTGGTGGTGGGAATTGTGTAGAATTGTACCACTCTTATCCCACAATCTTTTTAATCATTATTGAATCACTAATAAAATAAAAAAATATTAAATTAAAAAAATCCTTATTTGTCAGCATAGGGGCACTTCAGAGGACAGAGTTAACCATTTCAAAAGAAAAGGACAACACAGAGTGATACTGATTCATTGCAATTTTAAAAATTTCTCATATTGATCCCCAAGAAACTCTTCAAAAATGATTCCTGGAAGACAAAGGTCATTACTACATATTTTTTAATATTTATTTAGTTGCTTACATATGAGAGAGTAAAAGAAAGCACCAGGGGGGCAGGCGGTAGCGCAGGGGGTTAAGCACACAAGGCACAAAGCGCAAGGACCAACATAAGGACCCCATTTTGAGCCCCTGGCTCCCCACCTGCAGGGGGAGTCGCTTCATGAGTTGTGAAGCAGGTCTGCATGTGGTCTCCCCCCCCCCCCCCCCCCCCCCCCCCCCGTCTTCCCTTCCTCTCTCCATTTCTCTTTGTCCTATCCAACAACAATGATCAAACAACAAGGACAACAAAAGAGAAAAAAATAGCCTCCAGGAGCAGTGTATTTGGGGTACAGGCACCGAGCCCCAGCAATAACCCTGGAGGCAAACAAAAGAAGCATCAGAACATCTGGCATTTGTGATATGGAGGCCAAACTCAGGGCCTCATGCCTGGTAGTCTATTACTTTATTCGCTGCTCCACTTCCCCAGCTACCAAAGATTGATATTTTATATTAATTTACTAGGGTCACCGTAACAGAACACCACAGACTAGGCAGTTTAAACAACAGAAGTTTATTTTCTCATAGAGCTATAAATCCAAGAGAAAGAAGTCCATGATGGGACTGACTGATGGTGCACCTGGTTGAGCGCACATGTTAAAATGCACAAAGACCCAGGTTCAAGCCCCCGGTCCCCACTTGCAGGGGGAAATCTTTGCCAGTGGTGAAGCAGTGTTTCAGGTGTCTCTTACCACTCCCTCCCCTCTCAATTTCTGGCTGTCTCTATCCAATAAATAAATAAAGATAATACCAGAATAAATAAATAAATAAAAAGGTCTATGGGTTCAATGGTTCGATTTCTTCTGAGGCTTCTCTGGCTGATCTGCTATTTCTCATGTGGCTTTTACTGGCCTCTGTGTGTCCTTCAATATCCTTTTACAAGGGCATCAGTTAGATTGGCATAGAACCTACCCTAGAGCTGTCATTTGAACTGGATTCTCTCTTCAGAGTCCCTGTCTTCTATTCTGAGACACAGTGGACCAGGATTGAAACATAGAATTTGATAGTAGTGTTGGTGGTGTGGGGCTGCAAGGGGTTGGAGGGCAATTTAGCCTGTAATGTCTGGCACCAACCTGAACTAGTGAGGTGTGCAAAGTAATAAAGAACCTAGGGGGTCGGGCGGTAATGCACCAGGTTAGTACAAAGTGCAAAGACCCAGGCAAGGATCCCAGTTCGAGCCCACCTGCAGGGGGGGAGGTCACTTCACAAGTCACGAAACAGGTCTGCAGGCGTCTATCTTTCTCTCTCACTCTCTATCTTCCCCTCCACTCTCAATTTCTCTGTCTTATCCAAAAACAAACACACACAAGAAAATTGAAAAAATGGCCACAGGAGCAGTGGATTTGTAGTGCCAGTGCTGAGCCTCAGTTATAACCCTGGAGGAAAAACAAACAAAAAACACAACCCCTCCTTTTATTTTTGATAGGAAAGAAAAAATTGAGTGTTGGGGAGAGGGAGAGAGGGAGAAAGAGAGAGAGAGAAAGGGAGAGAGAGAGAGAGTCTTGCTTCACCACTTGTGAAAATTCCCTTCTGAAGGTGGGGGGTGGAGCTCGAACCTGCATTCCTGCATCCTTGCACATGGTACTGTGAGCACTCAACCACTGTGCCGCTGCAGTTCCCACAGCATCACTTACTGTCTTACATTATCAACAGTGGCGCTGTCAGTTTTGAATACAGATAAATATGAACTTCTCTTTCACACCCACACATCCCTAGAGCCAAGGATTTTCTCCTACCACATAACTGTTCTTGGATTAGCTGAAGCTTCTCTTAAATGAAAAGTGGACAGATCATAAGCTTTGGTGTTACAGCCAAGTCTCTGTTATCTTAATATCCTCTTAAAAACAGCACTTTCCCAAGGTTGCAGATATAGGTTAATTATTATTTCTACAGCTATCTATATTTGTATATATTCCCCCTCCTCTTTTTGTTTTTCCTATGGTCCCATCTTCTCTTCCTCTCCAAGTCACATACACACATATTACTACATCCAAATGTCTCCTCCCCTTTCCCCTTTCTCTCTCCAGGTCCTCATGGAGTTGGAGTTCAGAGCCCTCTGGCTATTGGACCTCCTACTATTTCTTCCCCACGGGGAGTGTGGATCAAAATTATTTGGGGGGTGAAGAATGTGGAGGGTCTGGCTTCTGTTACTGCTTCTCTGCCGGACATGGGCATTGGCCAGTTAATCTATACCCTCAGCCTGTTTCTATCATTCCCTAGTGGGATAGGGCTCTGGAGAGGTGAGGTTTTGGTACACATTGGTGAGGTTATCTGAATATCCTCTTTTTTATAGCTATGGATAGTTAGGATCATTTGGCCTTTACTAGGTAGCCTTCTCAACTGACTTAAAGAACTTTGATTGGGGTGGGGGTGGCGTTGGGCAGGTGGTGATGCACCTGGTTAAGCACACGGGTTAACAAGAACCTGGTCTTGAGCCCATGCTCCCCACCTGAAGGGGAAGATGCTTTATGAGCAGTGAAGCAGGCCTGCAGATGTCTCTTTTTCCTCTCTCCCTCATTACCTACCTTCCTCTCTCAATTTCTCTCTGACCTGTCAAATAAAATAGAAAGAAAATAAAAGGGGGAAACAATGGATACCAAGAGCCAGCAAATTTATAGTACTGACATTAACCTCCAGTGATAACCCTGATGGCAATAATTTAAAAAAAAGAAAGAAAGGAAGAAGAAAGAAAGGAAGGAAGGAAGGAAGGAAGGAATAAAGAAAAAGAAAGAAAGAAAGAAAGAAAGAAAGAAAGAAAGAAAGAAAGAAATCTGATGAAGGTGGTCCAGGAGGTGGCGCAGTGGATAAAACATTGGACTCTCAAGCATAAGATCTTAAGTTTTGATTCCCTGAAGCATATATACCAGAGTGATGTCTGTTTCTTTCTTTCTCTCTCATCCTATTTTTCTCGTAAATAAATAAATAAATAAGTAAATAAAATCTTTTAAAAAATCAAAAAAATTGATTAAGATAGTGTGTTTCTCAATCCTCCTCTTTGAAGCTCCTCCTCCTCCTCATATTCTGGCCATAGATAATTTTGTGCTTTTCCCCTGAGTAGAACAGCCTTGAAAAACTTTGCTTTCCTATTCATTTTGGTCTATTATAAATAAATTCTGATTTTTTTTTTCTACAGGCACCTATGCCACCGTGTTTTATTTCAACTCTGCCTTGGGTTCCAGAGTCCAAGATGCTCCAGAAGTAATGGCAAGAAAATGCCCTCAAAGTGCTGGCTTATTCATCTCTTTTTCTTCCTCCCCTATCTTCCCCCCTTTTTTTGCCTCCAGGCTTATCGCTGGGGCTCGGTGCCTGCACTACGAATCCACTGCTCCCGGAGGTCATTTTCCCCATTTTGTTGCCCTTGTTATTGTTGCCAGTACTGTTGTTGTTGGATGGGACAGAGAGAAACTGAGAGAGGAGGGGAAGACAGAGAGGGGGAGAGAAAGACAGACACCCACAGACCTGCTTCACTTCTTGTGAAGCGACTCCCCTGCAGGTGGCGATCTGGGGGCTCGAACCCGGTTCCTTATGCCAGTCCTTGCGCTTTGCGCCACGTGTGCTTAACTTGCTGCACTACCTCCCAACTCCCCATTTTCCCTAACTTCTGATTCACTTTTTCAGATTTGAGTTCACAAATGAGTATGCCTCTGGGTTGCTGTGTTGGGCCAGACCTAGCAAACCTGACGGATCAATGTAAAGCCAGGCAAACATGAGCTCAGGAAATGGAAGAGTTCACCCTCCTGAGGGATGGACTTGAATACTCAGGGTTCATGTGCCTAGACAAGGAAACGAAAACTATTCAACACTTCCTCCCCAGGAAGTTGCACCAAGACCATTTTTTTTTCTTTTTACTGGGAAATCAGATCCTGTATCATGCTGAACATATTATCCACAGAAAATGGATCTTCTCATCATACATATCCTGCAGGTACAAGAAGCTTGTAGGGTCATAGATTGTCTCTATCACAACTGTGACAATGTAGGAACCCTAAGTGCTTTCCATACACATGGTTGCTGATAGCCACTTCCCTGGTGCACGTGATATA
Organism: Erinaceus europaeus; assembly: GCF_950295315.1. NCBI lineage: Eukaryota > Metazoa > Chordata > Mammalia > Eulipotyphla > Erinaceidae > Erinaceus > Erinaceus europaeus. Next base: position 15,999,894 of record NC_080182.1, on the reverse strand, counting down.
TTTCTGTATCTTCAAAGATTGAAAGCCATTAATCATGCGAGGCTACTGCTGTCCTGTAAGGACACAGGGGTAGTTTGGTGATGTAAATGATAATCTTCAGTCCTACAAGAATTTCAATTTTGGCACCTGTAAATCTGGTGGATTCAGTCCACCCCCCAACCCTGATATTTCTGAGTTTGCCTATCTCTAGTAATATGAACGTTTACTTAATTAAGCAGAATTTTCCACTCCTCTAACTTTGCCAGATAGATGAGAGAACTTGCTTATGATTTTCAAGTCCTGAGCCTATAAAGAAAGCCTACCCACATCCCAGACTGCCTTATGCTTGTTGATGTCAGAACAAGCATTGTTGTGGGTAATCAGAGAAGGACATGTAAAAGAACAGTGCGCGCCTGACAGGATTTGTGTATCAGGGTGTTACAGTTTGCCAAAGTGTTCTTGAAAGTTAAATCTTGCATTACGTAACTTTTTACCACTTTCTTAAAAATGTTCCGGCTGGGTTGGTTGGCATTTTCTATGATTTGCCGCACTTTAGAGATAAGCACATTGTCAACGATTAGACCAAAATTTTCAGGTATTTTTGAATTGAAAAGGTCGAGTTGGGAGAGTAATGCCAAAGGCTAAGGCTGCACAAAGAAGCTGTTATTTTCGACATTTAGAGATGGTCTCTGCTTCAGATAGTCAGATGCTAGTTAATATTCAAAATCTTACAGTCCTTAAATATATGCCTCCATGTATAGAAACAACAGCAAGGGTGTGAAAAATTTGGAAGCATACATACAGGGCTGCTGAAAAGAAAAAAAAAAACAAAACAAAACTTCTGACCCCAGACTTACGGTTACTTGTTGTTGAAAATCCTATTATTACCTTTGCATCTATGTTGTTTGTCTACCAGGTACATTCCTTTGAATGCCATGAGGCCCATTTTTCAGGCTCTTTCCCTGTTACCAAAAGTAGGGCAGAAAGCTTGGATATTTCAGGGATTTCTGCTCGCAGGCAGTAGAGGGTTGTATCGCCACATGCGACTGCCCATAACTCTGACCTCTGGCTACTGCCCTAAAGGTCTGGAAGGTGTGCATGGGATAACTAGAATAAGCTCAGTGTCTCTCTATATTCCTCTACTCTACCAGCGTGACTATCAAAGGGGGTCTTTTTTTTTTTTCAAAGGGGGGTCTTGACTCAATGTCTTACAGCATCAAAAGAATCTACCTGATATAATGACATTTGGATAATGAGTTTTAAGCACTCTTACCATGATGCTTTCTCCCTTAGGAATGTATTCTGCTCTCGGTCTACGTGGTATATAACTGCCTGTTATCTGTACCTTTATAAAAACTCTTGGAAGCTTGACACGGAGGGGTAGAGACCTGACACTGTCCTAGCCAGAGATGTCCGATGAATGTGTTTCCACTTGACCTCTTCTGATCAACTGTGCAGCGACTGGCTGTGGTTATTTTTGCTCCATCCTGGAGCACATCTAATCTCAGGGCCCTGGCAACTAGCTAAGGATCTCTCTACCTGTGGTATCCGCCCCCCCTCCCCTGACCACTTTCTATACAGCTGTGAGCCTCAGCAAATGCCTGTCTTTCACTCACTGGGAACACGTGCTACTGAGTCAGTGGGGTGGAACTTCCCCACAAGGTGAAGGGAAGAGGCTTTTCTCTCGGGTTTGGTCACAAATAGGCCTCATAGTAGGTTATTTCCAAAGAGTCAATTTCCTCCTCCAATGGCTTATATGCACCAATTCATGGCAAATTCCACTTAGTTTTATTTCTTAAGCATTCACTATTAACTAAAAATATTCATATAGGAGTGAGGTGGAGTATGAATATTAACTTGGCATGTAGCTCTTAACTTTGTATGCAGAGAATTACAAACTAAAACATAGAAATTTAACTTTGCCGTCTTCAGCCAGGAATATAACTGCCTCGACAGTCTTCAGAATTTTTTCTTTTGTAGGAATTTTGATTGGGCACTAGGAAAATAAAGTCTGACTAGAAAAAAAAACAAAGTTATTTTTGGAAGAACTGCTTAGAATACATTATAAGATTTATAAAGACATTTTATGAAATGTGAGTCGCATACTCAATATGCACACCATTTACTTAAACATTTAAACAGCTTAGCAAAGGCTTGATTTTCCTAATATACCTATTTTCCACTAGGTATATTATTTTTCTTTCTATTTCTTCTTTTTTTTTTTTTGTTGCTTCCAGGGTTATTGCTGGGGCTTGGTGCCCACACTACGAATCCACTGCCTCTAGTAGCCACCCTTCTCTGTTTTATTGGACAGAACAGAGAGAAACTGAGGTGGGGGGAGAGAGAGAGAGAGAGAGAAAGACAGACATCTGCAGACCTGCTTCACCACCTGTGAAGCGAACCCCCTGCAGGTGGGGAGCCGGGGCTCCAACCCGGATCCTTGTGCCGGTCTTTGTGCTTCATACTATGTGCACTTAACTAGGTGTGTCACCACCAGATCCCCAGTATATTATTTTTCTGTGGTCACTTACAAAGACCTAGTATAGATAGCATAGTCCTCCAGGGGGTGTTAAATCTTCAGCAAAACTCCAACTTCACTGTCAGGCATTCAGATTCAGTTAGCAAAAGCAGACAAGTCTGTCCTCTTTCTCTCTGGGGTGAAAGAATTCTAGAACTTATATCTTTTTTTCACGAGACTAGGGTGGGCATGAAAGGCCCATCACCTGCCTGAGTCTAGTCCGGTCCTAACTGCTTTGATAGCCTTATACAGGTCTCATAACGGTAGTTTCTAGGTTCACAAGAGCAGTCTGTTTTCATTAACGCAAGTAGAATGACCTCATTGTTTTCTTGACCAATAAGTCACTCTGGTTTCCATGTTTCAAAGTTAAGCTTTTATTTGGTTTTAAATTAAAAAAATAAATTTCATTATTAAATAGTGAGATGGGTCTAACTAATGTCCAGATAATAGTTTACTCAGGAATATACCACCAGGGGTACAATTGAGAGGCGGTAGGAATCACCTAAACTAAAATTATTTGTTATGCTGTCATCTTTCTTAAAAGTTCAACAGTGGCATAGATTAAAAAAAAAAAAAACAAACAAACCTGTGATACAAAGTTTTAAATGTTTACAATGAATGGGAGAAGTAAACCACTTATTCTACTAAGACTGAAAACAAATTTCTTTCTTAATGCCAGTCAGTCTGGACACTATACCACAGTGCTAATGTCGTCAGGTTCATCTGCTTTCTTTTGCCTGCTTGGCAGGGATTTCAAGTATTCAAGGTGCCTCCGGGCATCCTCTTGATTTTGCCTCACATAATACACCACGTACGAGATCACCATGGTGAACCAGCCAAACATGGTGACTAACATGGCATAATCAGTAGTTTTTTTGGGGAGGTTACAAAGGTCTGCATCATTGGCAGCATTGAGAAATGGTCTCCCGGCATGCTCATCCAACACCGAAGTCTTACAGATCACATTGTGGGCTGTCTCGTGATTGGATGCCATGCTCCTCAGAACTTGCTGTAGAGTGCAGTCACAGTGCCAGGGGTTGTTGGCAATCCTGGCTCTGGCCTTCAGGTTATTGAAGGCATTTTTGTGCACACTCTGAATCCGGTTGTCAGACAAGTCCAGAGTCTGTAGAGTTTCTGCTACTCCTTTGAAGGCATGCTCATCGATAAACTCAATTCCATTTTTGGACAGGTTGAGAACTCTTAGTTGATGGAGGTCCTTAAAAATCTCATTGGGGATAGATGTGATCTGATTAGAATCCAAGTACAATAAGACAGTTTCAGGAGGAAGATCTCTAGGTATTTCCTTGAGATTTGCATTGCTACAGGTGACATTCAAACCCCCAGAGGAAGAACAAAGACAGCCCTTGGGACACATACTGGCAGAATGAAAGCACAGTATCATAAGAACAAAACTTTGTAGGAGGAGACACATGGAGAGGGAACGGGTTAACCACAGGTCTACCAGATTCATGCTGGAATGTCAGCATAATCACAAACCCATTCCTCATTTACTCCAACAAGCAAGCGTGGGAACAGTTCCGGTGCCGTCCACACCGTTGATTTCCTCCCTGGGTGGTTCAAAAAGCTGCAGCTAACACATACGTCTCTTCATTATTCCTGTCCTTGCTTGGGTACCTAAAGGAAAGGGAAGCAGAAGCAATTAGTTCTTTTGCAAAGGGATGTACACTGCAATTAAAAGTGCTCTCGGGCACCTGGCGTTCTGTGGGGGCAGGAGGGTTGGTTCTGTAGGTAATTTCCATCCACACCACTGGGACTTAGCTGCGTACTGGGAGTCTCCTGCTTACTCCCTGGTGCTGGCAGAGTACTGTCAATAAGGAACAACATTTCCGAATTATGCTGTCTTGTTTTTACTTGTGGAGAAAGAAAGCAGACAGTTCAGATTTCCCTCCTGTCTAGTGGTTCTCTCCATATCCTGAACTCCTTCTAAATTCTACAGCAATAAAATTTAATTATGTTTTTCCTCTCCATAAAAATACATGCCTTTATTTTTTATTTTAACATTTTAGTTATTTATTGGAGACCAAGAGGAATCAAGAGAGAGAGAGAGAGAAAGAGAGAGGGGGAAGAGAAAGAAGGAGAGAGAGAAACACCTGTAGTAATGTTTCATCACTTACGAAGCTTCCCCCTACAGGTGGGGACCAGGGGCTTGAACCTATGTGGCTGAGTATTGTAACATGTGCTCATCTGGTTTTTGTCTTTTTTTAAAAAAAAATTAATTATTGTATACAGATAGAGAGAAATTGAGAGGAGAGGGGTAGATAGAGAGGGATAGAGACAGAGACAGGGCAGAGAGAGCCCTGCTTCATGAACACTCATGAAGCTTTTCCCCTTTGGTTGGGGACCAGGGGCTTGAACTGGGGTCCTTGCACACTGTAGTGTGTGCACTTAACTAGGGGGGGAAGGTCATCACTAGGCCTGCTAAGTTGTTTTTTTTTTTTTTTTTAACCAGAGCATGCTCAGCTCTGGCTGATGGGGGTGCGGGGGACTGAACATGGGACTTTGGAGCTGCAGGCCTGAGAGCTTCTTTGCATAACCATTATGCTAACTGCCTTCCACCCGATCACCTGGATTTGTTAACTTGACCCCCATTAATGCAATTTAACCCTGAACTTGGACAGCAATGAGAAATGACAGTGATGTTTCATGGTTAATGATTACAGACAGGACTGTCTCTCATGGCTTTTGAATGAATAATCAATTTAAAATATTTTCTCTACAACATTTTATTTGAATTTATGAATGAATGCACTCTAGTCTTTTTAAAAAAATATTTTATTTATTAATAAGAAAAATAGGAGGAGAGAGAGAAAGATCTAGACATCACTCTGGTATACATGTGCTGCTGGGGATTGAACTCAGAACCTCATGTTTGAGAGTCCAATGCTTTATCCACTGTGCCACCTCCCAGACCACAGCACTCTAGTCTTTACTACAAAACACTGCCACTAACAGACATAAATCTGCAGAAGAAATAGTTCCTTTATGACTTAATTCCTTCAGATTACATATTTATAACATATTTACTAAATTCACAAAGGATTCTGTTTTTTAAGCAACAGTATCTCTTCCCCAGTAGGTCTTCACATGACACACATCTTCAGGCTATATATATATATTAAGAGGGGCTAGGTGATGGGGGGGTGGGTGGTAGCGCAGTGGGTTAAGCACACATGGCGCCAAGCGCAAGGACCGCTGTAAGGATACCAATTCAAGCCCTTGGCTCTCCACTTGCAGAAGGGTCAATTCCCAAGTGGTGAAGCAGGTCTGCAGGTGTCTATCTGCCCCTCCACCCCCGTCTGCCCCTCCTTTCTCAATTTCTCTGTGTCCCATCCAACAACAACAACAGCTATAACAACCACAACAAGGGTAACGAGGGCAACAAAAGGGAATAATGGCCTCCAGGAGTAGTGGATTCATAGTGCTGGCACAAAGCCTCAGTGATAACCATGAAGGCAAAAAAAAAAAAAAAAAAAAAAAGAGGGGCTAGCTGGTGACGCCCCAAGGAGCACACACACATCACCCTGTGTAAGAACCCAATTCAAGCCCCCAGTTCCCACCTGTGAGTTTTGGAGGGAAAGTTCTATAAGCTGTGAAATAAAATATAACATACATTATCTTTCATCTATTGGGTTGTTGGAAAAGTCATCATGTATTTGCCTTGAAAAATGAAACAAAACAAAATAAAAAAATACATGATGACTTTTCCAACAGTCCAAATACCTTCTTTAATATATATATATATATATATACATTGTATAACACACTATATACATATAATTTATAATGGTGTACAATATATAAATAAGCCCTATATTGTCATATGTTATCACGTGTAATATATGTTATTGATGTTAGAAGAGGTCTCATATCTGCAGAATTTAAGAGATATAAGCAAGGGTATGAACTTATTATGAGACAGAAATGAGAGAGGAGTATAAGTGAGATTTCAAAAACACCCTCTCTTGTTAAAGAATAGGAAAACACCCTCTCTTGTTAAAGAATAGGAAAACACCCTCTCTTGTTAAAGAATAGGAAAACACCCTCTCTTGTTAAAGAATAGGAAAGCTATCAGGGGGGAGATGGGATACAGAGTTCTGGTGGTGGGAACTGTGTGAAGTTGTACCCCTCTTATCCTATTGTTTAGTCAATAGTTCCTTTTTATAAATAAAAAATTAAAAAAAAAAACACCCTCTCACCAAGAGTGCATGGACATCTTCAGGAACAGTCCACAGAGGAGGGAAGTGGATGGAGGAGAGATTATGTGGCTGCCCAAGGTCACACAGCCTGTAGGTGGTAGACACGGGGCTCAAGCCAAAAGTGCTGTTCTGACTCATTAATCTCCATCTTGCGACTCTTTCCACTACCCTCACAGCTTCTCCTAGTTCCATCTGCTTTATGAGGACAGTCAGGATTCACAGAAAAAGGTTTGCTGTGATTTCAGATGCTGTTATGTTGCAGGACAATTCTGAGTTGAGGTCCTAATGTAGCTCCATTAGAGGCCTTCTTTGTATTAGGAAGAGTCTGTGCCTGACTTCAGAGAATTCCCTCTCAGGAATTCTGTGTGAGAAACACAGGAAAACACTCACTCCTTTTATAGCTGTGAGCAACAAACGGCTCTGTACAAACTTATCGTCTTTAAAGATCCCAGATGGATAAATACAGAGGAAAATGACTCCAAATGTTACCAAACTTACAGAAGAGAAGATTAATGTGAGCTGAAAACATAATGAACTGGGTTGTTAATCATGGAAAAAATGAGATTAGCAACAGCAAAAAGCAGTGGATGTGCTTTTGGAATCCTGAGTCTTAAATGACGGATAATGCTGAAGGAGGACCCCCAGGCTTTCTTTTTTTTTTTTTTTTCCTCCTCCAGGGTTATTGCTGGGCTCGGTGCCTGCACCATGAATCCACCGCTCCTGGAGGCCATTTTTCCTCCTTTTTGTTGCCCTTGTTGTGGTTATTATTATTGCCCTTGTTGACACAATTCGTTGTTGGATAGGACAGAGAGAAATGGAGAGAGGAGGGGAAGACAGAGAGGGGGAGAGAAAGATAGACACCTGCAGACCTGCTTCACCGCCTGTGAAGCGACTCCCCTGCAGGTGGGGAGCCGGGGGCTCGAACCGGGATCCTAACGCCGGTCCCTGCGCTTTGCGCCACATGCGCTTAACCCACTGCGCCACCGCCCGACCCCCCCCCCCCCCAGGCTTTCTAAGCCGTGCATCAATAGCTCCTCTTGCTTGTAGTGTGAATTTCCCACCCCTTGATGTTTCCCTTCAAAGTCATTTGGTGTGGCAGTTGAGGTCTTTAATTGTTTTCTAGAAGGGAAAGAGAGCAACTAAACAGGTGTGGGAGGAGGGCACTCAGGGAGGAGTTGCAGGGAGGCGATGGAGAGAGTACAGGAGAACCAGGTAAAAGATGCTGGCAGGAGGACAGGAGTAGGACACAGGTGACGGCAGAAACGGATGAGGATGGAGAATAAAAGGAGTGTCTACCACCAAGTAACTCCATCCACTGAGTATGCGAGACTAGTCTCAATGGAAAGTGTATTTGTGCTCCATATTGGTGTATGGGTGAGTCTGGACACCAATTGAAGTAGTCCATCTTAAGGGGAATTGTACTCTGATGTTTAAAACTTGGGATGTGTCCTAACCATTTTTGTTTCTCACCATGACCACTGACTGACGATTGTGTAGAAAGAAAGCAAGAGTGTGTCTTTAAGGACCTGCTGAGAAGGAATTCAATGAGACTGAATGAAAAGAGGGCAACCACCTCTGGAGGACACTTCACACTGCCCCTGAGATTGATTTAAGGAGTCTGTCAGAAGAGAAGTATTTCTTTTTTTTTTTTTTGGTCTGGATTTCATTTTTGAAAACTGTATATATGTTTACCTTTTTATGTTTATTTGTGATTTTCTTTTAAATTTCTTTATTGGGGGATGCATGGCTTACCGTGGACAATAAAATAGAATAGTCTGTACATGTATAACATTTCCCAGTTTTCCACAAAACAACTCAACCCCTACTAGGTCCTCCTCCTCTGCCATCATGTTCCAGGACCTGAACCCCAACCCCCGGAAGAGAAGTATTCTTTATACTACTCACATGCTACAATCAGAAGCAACAGTAAATGAAGAAGCAGAAATTAAACTGGGGTTGTATCTCAACTTGAATCCTTAGCAGTAGTGTGATCCTGGACAAAATTCTAACCTCCCTAAACCCCACTTCTCTTACCTTTGAGTAGAAATTGTAAAGGGAATTAATTATAAGATTGATTTGAGGGGCCAGGTGATGGTGCACCTGGTTGAGCGCACATGTTACAGTGCACAAGGACCCAGGTTCGAGCCCCTGGCCCCCAACTGCAGGGGGAAAGCTTCACAAGTGGTGAAGCAGTGCTGCAGGTGTCTCTCTGTCTCTCTCCCTCTCTATCACCTTCTTTCTCTCAATTTCTGACTGTCTCTATCCAGCAACTTAATAAAGATAAAAATTTTTTTTTAAAAAGACTGATTTGAGAGTTATTTGATTAGTGATTATATGAAATATTCCATGTAAAACATATAACTATAACTATAAACAAATAACTATAATAAATAAATAATTCATGTAAAATATTAGTCCAGAGCCTAACAGTAAGAGTTCAACACTTGCTACCTATTATTATATAATATATAATATTATAATAACCTATTGTTATTCCAGATATGTGTCTAGCTCCTAACATAGTGCTTGGTGTATAACAAGGATTAAACCAATGCCTAGTCTGTGAATGAACCAATAAAGTGTTGAAGTATCTATATTCTTTCTTATCCTATGTAATTATTTTAAACATGAACACTGACTCATCATATGTCCTGGTCTTAACTATCTATATGGTAGTCTTTGGAAAATGCATAAGTGTGGGTTCCTAGTTGATAGAAGGGTGGATTCCTTTTATAGCAGATTCTTTTAGACATATTCTCAGTGTGTTTACACAATGGTCAATCAGTGGTCATGATGACAGACACATCTCAGGTTCCAAATATCAGAGTACAATCCCCCTTTAAATGGAATATTTCAACTGGTGTACAGAATCACCTATCCACCAGTACAGATCACAAATATAGAGTATTACTTCTATTCAGACAAATCAAGTTTTAAATTTTCTCTCAATGTAAACTAAATATTGCATTTTTTTCTGTAAATATTTGACAGGATGGTGGTAAAAGTTTCTGAGATTTGGTTATACTGTTGGATTATCACAACTCAATATCTAGAGTCTTCCCCCTCAGTCAGGACGAAGTGGCATGAGACTCAGGGTGTGGAGAACTGAGTTTTTGGAAATCCAAAGTAAGACAAAAAAAAATCATAGACATCAAATCAAGGTTATCTTTGGCAGGGATGATGAAGCACTGACTCTACATCGTATCATGTTGGATTGCTAATTTCCAAAGAATTTCCAGCTTGATATTGCCTGGTCAACACTGGCTTCTGGACAAGGAAGACAGAGAAATATGCATGAGAAAGGGGGAAAAAGTAGGGGGCCAGGTGGTGGTGCACCTGATTAAGTGCACATATGACAGTGTGCAAGGACCCAGGTTCAAATCTCTGGTCCCCACCTGCAAGGGGAATGCTTCACGAGTGATGGAGCAGGACTGCAGGTGTCGCTTTCTTATCTTATCTTGTTTTATCTTATCTTCTATCTCCAGGGTTATTACTTGGGCTCTGTGCCTGCACTACAAAGCCACTGCTCCTGGAGGCCATCTTTTTCCCTTTTATTGTCTATCATTGTTATTATTATTATTGTTGTTGTCATCATTGTTGGATAAGACAGAGAGAAATCATCGAGAGAGGAGGGGAAGACAGAGGAGGGAGAGAAAGACACCTGTAGACCTGCTTCAACACCTGTGAAGCAACCACCCCCACCCCGCAGGTGGGGAGCCGGGGGCTCAAACCAGGATCCTTACGATGGTCCTTAAGCTTCGGACCATGTGCACTTAACCAGTTGCACTACCGCCGAACCCCCCCTTTGTCTCTATCTATCCCTCCCCTGTAAATTTTCCTATGTCTCTATCTAGTAAATAAATAAATAAAGTGTTTTTTTTAAAAAAGGAAAAAAGTAAACATTTTCTGACATCAGCCATTATCCAGGATGGCACAGAGCTAAAGAGCGGTCTAGAAGCCTAGAACTCTTAGGTGTCATTTCCAGTTATGTCTACATAGAACCTAGAGTAGCAAACAAGAAAAAACAAGTGCCTTTGTGCCAATTTCAGAGGGAGTAGGTAGAATACGAAGAAGGGTAAGCATCACGCTGGTGAGGAAGATAACAACATGCTGGTGATGAAGATATCAAGAGCAATGCCAGTCACTGCGAGTCCCTGGGAGAGTGAACAGAACCCAAACCAAAGTGACAGGACAACTTCCACAACATCTTCCCATCTTTTAACTCACCTGCTGTACTTTTTAAAAAATATATTTATTTATTTATTTCCTTTTGTTGCCCTTGTTTTATTGTTGTAGTTATTACTGATGTCATCGTTGTCGGCTAGGACAGAGAGAAATGGAGAGAGGAGGGGAAGAGAAAGATAGACACCTGCAGACCTGCTTTACCACTTGTGAAGCCACTCCCCTGCAGGTGGGGAGCCTGGGCTCAAACCAGGATCTTTTTGCCGGTCCTTGCGCTTTGCACCACATGCGCTTAACCCGCTGCGCTACCGCCTGACTCCCCCTTCTGTACTTCTTAACCCTCTAGATTAACCTAGCCTCATCCCCTTATCCTTCCAAATATGTTGGGGCCACTTGCAGGATATCTGGTTGTGGTGGTCAGGTATACACTGTGCTACAAGGAAGGGTCATTTTCTTACAGACCTATGCTTTACTCACATATTTTCCATTACAGAGATTTCTGAGCTACAGAAAGAAAGAAAGAAAGAAAGAAAGAAAGAAAGAAAGAAAGAAAGAAAGAAAAAAAGAAAGAAAGAAAGAAAAAAAGGAAGAAAAAAGTATAGTCAGCTGACTGCCTGAGAAAACAGTGCTTTCAATGACTGGTGAACAACTCTACCTTGCTTCCTGCTTCTTTCTTCTCATGACAAGATAGATACCTAGAACACTCAAGAGTTTCTAGCCCACACCCTCTCAGACTGAGTGCACCAATTGAGAGGGAAAGATCAAGCCTATCCATTTATTCCAATTGCTTTCTCAACCCCATTATCAAACAGAAAGAAGGATTTGATTAAAAAGAAAAAAAATGGTAACATAGGAAGGCCTTCCAACTCAATACATAAAATGTAAATAGTTGACAAAAACTCCTCAGGAATTTATGTACTTATTTCTGTAAGGCAAAGCACAGGGCCATCTCCAAAGTGAAAGAACAGATAATAAAAGAAAGGACTGACTTACTTAACAGATAAGAAGTTCTTACAAAGAAATTAAGAAACTGATTCAATAGAAAAATGGACAGAATAGGGCACCAAAGTAAAAACCCTGTGGTGAGGGGTAGACATGCAGCTTCCTGGGCCAGTGGGGGGTGGGAGTGGGTGGGAGGGATGGGTCACAGTCTTTTGGTAGTGGGAATGGTGTTTATGTACACTCCTAGTAAAATGTAGTCATATAAATCACTAGTTAATTAATATGAGGGGGAAAATTAATTGTATGTCTCGAAGTTTTTCAAAACACAGACTGAACCTTTTTAATATATAGGCTGTGTATTTGATATGCGGACTCTCTCAAAAGCCTAGACCAAGTAGACCAGAAGCAACCAATAGCACAGCTATATACAAGATACTGGGTACTGTACAGCAAACCCTAACAAAAGGACTTTTCAAAGTTAACCCAATTACCAAATAATGTGATGATAACATTAACTATCGATTGTCTTTTGCAAACCTAAGACAGCAGGAACCTCACATCTCCACTATAGAGCTCTACTTCCCCCAGTCCTGGAACCCTTGGATAGGGCCCACTTTCCCGTATGCCTCTCCCAATCCATATCAAATAATATTGCATCTGCCGATCACAACCTAACCAACACAACGATTGCCACCTCAACATGCTTCACCTCAGACTGTGTCCAGAGACTTCACGTGTGGAATGACAACCCTTCAGCTTCATTACTTGGGTGAGTGAGACATTTCCTTTCATAGTATACTCTAATTCCATCTCAGGTGGTTCACTTTCTAACAAAGTCCCAAAACCTAGATATACACTGGTTTCTGTGAGAGAGAGCATATGTTCACACGTATCCATAAACTACTGCAAAATATATACCTGAAAGCAGAAGTACACTAGAGTTTGCAGTGAGTACCCCCCTAACACTTCCTCTCCACTATGCCAAGCTTTGGGTCCATGATTGCTCAACAATTTGTTTGACTTCATATGTTAACTCTCTTTTCAGTCACCAGGTTCCACATGCCACCACGATGCTAGCCAGGCTTCCCTGGATTGAAGACCCCACCAATGTGTCCTGGAGCTCAGCTTCCCCAGAGACACACCCTACTAGGGAAAGAGAGAGGCAGACTGGGAGTATGAAGTGACCAGTCAACGCCCATGTTCAGCGGGGAAGCAGTTACAGAAGCCAGACCTTCTACCTTCTGCATCCCACAATGACCCTGGGTCCATGCTCCCAGAGGGATAGAGAATGGGAAAGCTATCGGGGGTGGGTGTGGGTGAGGGGGGGTGGGTGGGATATGGAGATTGGGTGGTGGGAATTGTGTGGAGTTGTACCCCTCCTACCCTATGGTTTTGTTAATTAATCCTTTCTTAAATTAAAAAGAAAAAAAAAAAGAAAAATGGACAGAAGAGCACTGTTCCCAAATTATCAATAAATCATATGAAGAGCTTCTTTAGTCACTGACAGTACAATAAATTCAAGTTAAAGTGCTTATCACCTTGGTTAAATTAAAAAGAATATCTAGTATCGATGAAGATGTGAAGAACCCTCAAGCACATGATAAATAGGGACACTCCTTTTCTAAGAGTAATTTAGAAATACCTGACAAATTTGAAAAAAAAATTAAGAGCAAGTTAGACTGATTTGACATAAATGCATTCTTACAGATTCTTATCTTGGTAAAACCTTTTAAAAGGAGATAAATATACAATTGCATATATATAATATATATGTTTATATTTACATAGAATTCTGAAAGGGCACATAAAAAACACTCTGATTGACAATGAGGAGTAGCAGACAAATGGTGGGAAGGAGAGCTTAATTGCCATTTTAAATTATGCCTTTCTGCATGGTCTTCTTTTTTTTTGGGCTTAACTTCTTAATGATACAAAAATGTTTTTTTAATATTTATTCATTTATTTATTCCCTTTTTGTTGCTCTTGTTGTTTTATTGTTATAGTTATTGTTGTCATCGTTGTTGGACAGAGAGAAATGGAGAGAGGAGGGGAAGACAGAGAGGGGAAGAGAAAGACAGACACCTGCCGATCTGCTTCACCACTTGTGAAATGACTCCCCTGCAGGTGGGGATTACACGGGTCCTTGCGCTTTGCTCCACATGGGCTTAACCCGCTGCGCTACCGCACGATTCCCAAGTGTTTTGTTTTTGTTTAATAGTTAAGTTGTGAAATATTTAAAACAAAAAGATGCGGGGCTAGCTAAAAATCCAATATAGATGCAACACCTCAGGAAGTAATGCCTGAGTGAATGAAATTTTTTTTGTATTTATTTATTTATTTATTCCCTTTTGTTGTCCTTGTTGTTTTATTGTTGTAGTTACTGTTGATGTTGTTGTTGTTGGATAGGACAGAGAGAAATGGAGAGGGGGGGAAGACAGAGAAGGGGGGAGAAATATAGACACCTGCAGTCCTGCTTCACTGACTCCCCTGCAGATGGGTAGCCGGGGGCTCGAACCGGGATCCTTAGGCCAGTTCTTGTACTTTGCGCCAAGTGTGCTTAACCTGCTGTGCTACCGCCAGACTCCCGTGAATGAAATTTTATCACAGTTGTCAAGAAGTAAAGCCAAATGAAAAGATACATATGCATCATGGATTCTACTTCAACAGGATAGACTGAATATACAAAGGTGCATTGGTGAAACCACACAACATGATCTGCAGAAACCAGCCCAATTGCCAGGCTCTGACCTTTGTAACAATCAACCTGTATCAGTCAGATCTTGATCAGTTAACAGCCGTCTCCCCTAAACTTTGTCTCTACTTCTAACTAAGGATCAACCAGGGAAAGCTAAATCTGTCCCCTTAAGCAGTTACACAGAATGTTCCAACTCTAGTTCATTTGCCTCCAGCTTCCACAAACCTCCAGTCAGGGTGTATGTGAAACCTTTCATTTATTCCACTATAAAGTTTTTACACTCTCCTGCCAGCATTTGAGTCTCTGCCAAATGAAGGGAATGGTGGCTAAGTCCCTTGCCATAGAGAGATTGAAATAAATGGCTTTTTGGTTGCTCTCATTTGGGAAGTTTTCATTGAATTCCACAAAGGCAGAAGTTTGAGTACTTGATATTTTCAATGCAATATCTCCAAGAGTATCTTTATAACCTATCATAGGATGTGTATCTAGGTCTTCCAGGAGGCATGTCTATGAAGTAATGGTGAAGATAAAAGAGGCTCCCCAAACAATAAATATAGACAACCACTGACCCACAGCCACCAAGGTGTCAGATGTACAGAGTTGGGGTGAGAGGAGGTACACAGTTGAAACCAATCATGTGAAGGTTGGGAGCTCCAGCAACAAAGGGCACCATTTGCCTTTGAGCAACAGCAGTCAAGGTGATACAGTGTTGATACTGTGAGCGAGAGTAACCGCTAAGCCTTGGTCTCAGTGATGAGAGGCTGTTGGAATGGTGGTGGGGACATACCACAGTAGCCGGGGATTTGCCTGACCAGTCTGATCTGTTCCCAAAACTAAGACAAATATAAAGAAAGGTAATTTGTGGCAGCTGGCAGCTATAAGATAATAGGTGGCAGCAGATGGCTAAATGGTAAACTGAGCCTTGCTTCTTTGAACACAACCACCTATTAGCAAACCCCCAAGGCTTGAATTCAGAATGAAATTCTACAGAGAAATTATATCTACACACCACATAGAGTATAGAAGAACTCAAGGTGGGAGTCGTCGGATGGTAGCATAGCGGGTTAAGCGCACATGGCACCAAGCGCAAGGACAGGCCTAAGATCCTGGTTGAGCCCCCAGCTCTCCACCTGCAGAAGAGTCGTTTCACAGGCAGTGAATCAGGTCTGCAGGTGTCTATCTTTCTCTTTCCCTCTCTGTCTTCCCCTCTTCTCTCCATTTCTCTCTGTCTTATCCAACAACAATGACATCAATAACAACAAGAAAAACAACAATAAAAAACAAGAGCAACAAAAGGGAAAATAAATAAATATTCAAAAAAGAAAAACTCAAGGAAATAACAAGAAACATTATCCAAATTCTCACTACCCCACACCTAAGATATAAACAAAGTGAAATCCAGTAATCACAACAATAGCACCACCTGTTGGCTTAGCAATAATCAACATAATAAATGTGCAACCAGCAGAAAAATTACAATAGCAAACTGCAAAACATGACAAGTCAGAAAGACAGAAATGAAACATAAGAACTACAGGAAAATTTAGATATAGAAGGGCTGGTAGGGAAAGACTATAGAAAATCCATTATGAAGTCTCTCCAACAGGGTAAGCTAAGTACTGAGAAGCACACTCAAGGAATGGGCAGTGGCATACCTGGTAAAGAAACATACTCAAGAGCTGAAAGAATATTTCACTAAGGAGTCAGGAAACACGAGAAAACTCCAAATAGAGTTCTCAAGAAATTAGAAAACAAACTTCAATCATAATTCACTAAGCGGTTAGGAAGCATGAAAAAAACAAAACAAAACATTGAAAACCCTTCAAGCTGAACTGCAGAGTGCAGTACAAGTTTAATTAACAGGCTTTGGAAATAAACTCCATAAGGCAGAGGAAAGAATCTCTGAAATAATCAGCCCATTCTTTCATTTAAGGATGATGGAGAATAAATGTTCACAAGAAATGAAGCAATCCTCTGTGAAATATCAGACTCTATCAAAATGTTTAATTTAAGAGTGATAGTAATTCCTGAAGAAAAGGATAGGGTGAAGGGGATAGAAGTCATATTCAAGGAAATAATAGCCTAGAATTTTCCTTATCTAGGCAATCCTCAGAACATAAACATCCTGGAAGCAGAGGTTATACCAATCTAAATATAAAAAGATGAATGCCAAGACATATGGTAGAACTATTAAAAAATCAAGGATAAAGAAAAAAAGATATTGCAGGCTACTAGGGAAAGGAAAGAAGTGGCATAAATGTAAAGTTATAAGGCTTTCATCATACCTCTCTTCACAAACTTTAGAAGCAAGGAGAGTGGGGTGACATGTTTAAAATACTAAAAGATAAACACTCCCAGCCACATTTAAAAAATAAAAAATAGAAAATAAAAACAATAGTAACCACATAAACTCTATCCTGCAAAATTATAATAGTAGTTTCAAATATTAAAGCTAAAGAAATTTGCTATCAATCCCACCTTGCAGAAATGACTGAAAAGAGTCCCACAAGAAAAGGAGAAACAAAGGATTGATTACATGTTCTAAGTGAGGTGAACAGCAGTAGACTAGAAAAACTCAATAGAAGTAAGGACCGACCAGTCAACGCCCACGTTCAGCGGGGAAGCAATTACAGAAGCCAGACCTTCTACCTTCTGCAACCCACAATGACCCTGGGTCCATGCTCCCAGAGGGATAGAGAATGGGAAAGCTATCAGGGGAGGGGGTGGGAAATGGAGATTGGGTGGTGGGAATTGTATGGAATTGTACCCCTCCTACCCTATGGTTTTGTTAATTAATCCTTTCTTAAATAAAAAATAAAGAAGTAAGAAAGAACAATAAAATAGGAAAGGGGAGAAAATTAATGAACAGAGCAATACTATAAACTGTTAGTCAAGACCAGCTTAATAAAAATCTTAAGATAACAATATGGTAGTTATTACACTTTTTAAAATTTATTTATTGGGGGATTAATGGTTTATAGTTGACAGTAAAATACAATAGTTTGTACATGCATAACATTTCCCAGTTTTCCACATAACAATTCAACCCCCACTAGGTCCTCCTCTGCCATTATGTTCCAGGACCTGAACCCTCTCCCTGCCACCTCAGAGTCCTTTACTTTGGTGCAGTACACCAGCTAGTTTTTACACTTATAGTAACCACAATACAAAATAAGAAACAGAGAGCAACAGAAATTACAAGCAAAATTAGTGAAGAAATCATCATAGAAACCCATTCATACAAAACAACAGATAGAAGCAAATGGGAAAAGAATCAGCCACCTGAAACAATCTTAAAACAAAAACCAGAATGGATGTAAGTAAACCATTTATATCAATAATCACCCTGAATATGAATGGCCTAAATTCACTTGTTGAAAGACTCAGAGCAGATAAATGGATTAAAGAACTTGATCCATCTATTATAAGTCTCCTGAAAATACACATTTAAAGAAAATGAATGGGAGGTTAATTTAAGAGGATGGAACAAGATGTTCCAAGCAAATAATGCAGAAAAAGTACAGGAACAGCAGTTCTGTTCTTGGACAAAATACATCTTCAGGTAAAGAAAGTAAACAGAGATAGAGAGACACTACATAATGGTCAAAGGATCAATCCAACAAAAAGACATAGCCATGACTAATATACATATGTTCCAAATTTAGGTGCACCCAAATATATAAAACAAGTACTCACTGAGTTTAAGGGAGATATTGAAAGCAACATAATAATAGTAGGAGGAGATCTTAACACACCACTCACAGCAAGAGATAGATCATCTGGACAAAAAAAAATATCAAGGAAACCATCAGGCAAGAAAGAGATGTCAAAAGAATTCAAATTGCATATGTTTGTCTCTTTCCCTCTCCATTTTTCTGTCTCAGGAAAGAATGAAGAAAGGGGAGGGGGAAAAAGGAAGGAAAAAAAAAAAAAAGCACAACACTCCCTGCCCCCCCCCCAAAAAAAAAAAACACGGCCACTATAAGCAGTGGAGTCACTGTACTGACACTGAACCCTAGCAATAATATTGGTAGTGGGTGGGAGGGGGGGTGGTGTTTAAAACTAACCATGTCATTCCAGTGTCCAAAAGCCTTAGTAATCCCCTACTATTGGCCTATTCATAAGAAACCTCATTTTCCAGTCTTATCTCCACATTGCTTATACTGATAAAGAGACAGAAGCTCAATAAACATAGATCAGTCAAAATTAGAAAGCTGATGACAAATGACACTTCATTCCACAACATGGCATTTATCAGGAACTATCCCCACTGCAGATGTCAACACCTTTCCTGGTTTTAATCCCAGCTATAAACACCTGGCCCAAGAGTGACCCATTAATAAAAGCAGTCATCATCATTTAATTAATGCTGCAGACTAGGCATACAGACAGACACCAGGAAAAAAAAAATCTTTATTTTTAAAGGAGTACAATCTCCAGGCAGATGCAGCATTGATTAATCTACAGAACTCCTAAAACTTCCAACCTCTCCCTTCTCTCACCTCTTAGTTTCCAATATAGTATTTGCTACTTCCTATTTAAAGAGATTCATTTAGTTTTACTATCATGATGCATTTTAAGAAGATTGGATCAGTGTCCTATCCATATTCTTATACTGCACATGTAGGAATTTTATCAATATATATTGAAATCAATGAGATACATTCTTACTTCATCATAAAGCAGTTATTTATTTGGTATTTATTACATTCCATCTGTTAAATGATAACCTCATCTGGCAGGATGGTGCAGTTGGATTCTGACTAAATATCTCATTCGACAGAAAATTCCAAACTTAGAGTCAAGTTGCCATGTGGACCCTGATTGGCTTGTTCTCTGAGTTTAACACCTTACTTTCCACTCTATGGGTACAAAGTGTCAAGAGGTACCTTTTACTACCATCTCTCAAAGAAGAGGAGAGATTTATTACATGATCCTTGGACCTAAAGGGCAGAATCTCTTAGAATAAAAAAAAAACTGTTATAAAAAGCAAATACTGTTTTGTCAGTAGAGTTGGGTGATATTTATTCATTTATTTTTCTAGAACACTGCTTAGCTCTGGCTTCTTCTTCTAGCGTTTGCCCTTCTTCCGTAGCCAGTTAACAGCGTCAGGTTGAGCCTGATGTAAAGTTTCGAGACCTCTGGCTTATGGTTATGCAGAGGACTGAACCTGAGACTTTGGAGTGATATTTTGATGTTGAAGGGAATCTACACTCCCAGGGCTCATCAGACAAGAATGGGAAAATATTTTCTAGGGGCTAAATATGACACCCTGGGGGGGGAGCAGAGATCTCTGAGAGTCTTGAATCCTGTCTTGCTGATCCATAGGATTTTTTTTTGAGTGGGCACAGAGACTGGATCCAGCCACCAGTAATTGAAGATTAGATGCTAAGATTTGAGGCAAGTGGCAATATTATAATTAATACCTGCTACCGGCATCTGAGAAGCCTTGCTGGAGGGAGATGAAGGAACAGCCTCTGAAAGGAAATCCTTGCTGGAGCAGTACTAAAACTGACCACCCACAAAGAAGGAAATGTTGGAGGTAAGAAGTAAAGGGGGTTGGGTGGTAGCACAGTGGGTTAAGCGCACATGGCACAAAGCGCAAGGACTGGCGCAAGGACTGGCGTGAGGATCCTGGTTCTAGCCCCCGGCTCCCTACCTGCAGGGAAGTTGTTTCACAAGCATTCAAGCAGGTTGCAGGTGTCTATCTTTCTCTCCCTCTCTCTATCTTCTCCTCCTCTCTTGATTTCTCTAAGTCCTATCCAATAACATCAATGGCAATAATAATAATGACAACAACAAGGGCAACAAGATGGGAAAAAATGGCTTCCAGGAGCAGTGGATTTGTAGTACAGGTGCCATGCACCAGAAATAACCCTGGAGACAAAAAAAAAAAAAAAGTAAAGATTTTTTTTTAAAATCCTGGATTCACACATAACACTTTACAAGATCCTCACCACAGCTCTGCAAAATAACAACTATAACTCCTGTGTAAATGAGCAACCAAGGCAAAATAAAGTTATGCAGCCTTCTCACTGTCATAGCTGTGGTGAGAGGATAGTCTTCCTCCATCCTTCTAGATTGATGGGCTGAAAAACTGTTTAACTGACATAAGAGAATTAACAAAAGAGAAAACTTTGTTCACCATGGGAAGTTCATAAGTAAAATAATGAAACCACTCATCTGGTCATTCCAGTGTAGTTTAAGTTTCTATAAAAGGAATAATAAATTTAGGAGGAATGAACAAAACAAACAATTTAAAAAGAACCTTGAACTGAAAAGAAAGGTATGGGTGATTTTGCAGGGCTTAATCTGCATAATTGTCAGAAATAGACTTTGCAATCCCTGCTCTATGGCTGGCTTGATAAGACTTTAAGGCTGTTTCTTACCACAGAGAATTTCTGGTTTTAGGAAGATAATTAGGAAAAAAAATAAAACAAAACAAACAAACAAAAAACACTTCACTCTTGATCTTCTGTCTCATTTTCTTTGAATTAAAAATAATTTGCATTCCATGTGGTTTAGGTACATCATCAGGTTATCTGCCTGCCCCAACTGAACTAAGTGAGTCAACGAATGAACTCAGATCCTTTGACTTCCAGAGACCTGCATGGTCAGACATGGCACCACAGAGCTCTTTATAGATGAACCTTAGGCTGTTTCTTCTCCTCCTTCCTTCCTTCCTTCCTTCTTTCTTCCTCTTCTTCTTCTTCTTCTTCTTCTTCTTCTTCTTCTTCTTCTTCTTCTTCTTCTTCTTCCTCTTCCTCTTCCTCTTCCTCTTTCTCTTCTCCTCCTCCTCTTCCTTCCCCTTTTCTTCTTTTTTTTTGCCCCCAGGGTTATCATTGGGGTTCAGTGCGTGCACTAGAAATCCACTTCTCTGGTGGCCATCTCCCCCACCCTTGATTGGATAGGAGGGACAGAAATTGTGGTGGGGGGATAGAGAGAGGGAGAGAAAGACAGACACCTGCAGATCTGCTTCACCACTTGTGAAGTGACCCCGTTGCAGGTGGGTAAGCTTCTTTATCCCTCCTTCTCAAATGACCCCATTAACATAAGGCATGAAGTGGCATGAGGGCAGCACATGTACCAGAGTGATGTCTGGTTCTTTCTCTCTCTCCTCCTATCTTATTAATAAATAAATAAATAAAATATATAAAAAAGAACATTTAAAACAATAAAAGGAATGAAAACCAAATGGATTTTCCTTTGGGGGCAATTAATGCATGCTGAAGAGTGGTCATATAGGGGAACAAAACTGCTTATAAAACTGCATATAGGGGAAAACACTGCTTCTTTGATCTAATGCTGATTGACTTCTAGGGTGAATTCACAAATACTTTCAGTCCATCAAACCACTGAGGAAACGAAACAATCCTATAAAACCCATTGGCTGGGAGCCAACTGGTGGTGCACCTGGTTAAGTGCACACATTACAGTGCGCAAGGACCCGGGTTCAAGCCTCCAACCCCCACCTGCAGGGGGAAAGCTTCACAAGTGGTGAAGCAGGGCTATGGGTCTCTCTGTCTCTCTCCCTCTCTATCTTGCCTTCCCCTCTAAATTTCTTTCTGTCTCTATCCAGTAAATAAAGACAAATAAATACATAAATACAAACAGCTCATTTGCACTATGTGCTTTTTTGCCTGTGTGTGACCCAGGTTCCATCCTGGACTGGACTGTACCACATTGAAAGGAGCTTCAGTACTGTGGTTGGTCTCTCTCTCTCTCTCTCTCCTCTCTGACTCTTATCATACCTATTTATTTTATTGTCACTAGGGTTATAGCTGGGTCTTGTTGCTGGCACTACCCACTGCTTCCAGTGACCATTCTCCCCACTTCTATTTTATTTGATGAGACAGAAATAAATTGAGAGTGGAGGGGGAGATAGAAAAGAAGACAGAAAGATAAGATACCTGCAGACCTGTTTGACCACTTGTGAAGCATCACCCCTGAGGTGGGAAGTGGGGCTCAATCCTGGGTCCTCGCACATGGTAATTAATGTGTGTGCTTAACCAGGTGTGCCACTGCCTGGCCCTCTCTCTCTGACTCTATCTTAAAGAAAAAGTATTACATATAAAACCCCCACATATAGCATCCTGTGGGCACTAAAAAAAACATATAAGATTATATTTTATTTTTTAGCATCCATATTTATTATTTGATATTTTATAAGTTTATGAGGAGACTGAGTATGGACCCATCCACTTCAGTTTTTTTTTTTTTTTGCCTTTCTATTATTACTTCTCACCCAGTGCCTATGGCACTGACAACAGTGAGAGCTTTGCAAATTCTTGACACCTAATCTTTATAAATGCAAGTAGCCCAGGACTAACCAGGATGTCTACAACATGAAAGCTTTTAGAAAACGGTAACTTGTGATAAATTCAGCTACTTTTGAGTACAGAGAGAGTGACTGATCATTTCTCAAAAATCTTGTTCAGGGGGCAGGTGGTAGTGCACCTAGCTGAACTCATGTTACAGTGCACAAGGATCTATGTCCTCATGGTCTCTCTTCCTTTCTACCTACCCCGTCACTCTCAATTACTCTCCATATATATCTAATAATAAATAAATAAGATTTAAAAAAATCTTGTTCAACTTTACTCCATCTATTGACCTGTGGGAAAAAAGGACAAAACTGAGATTCAACAACAAGGGCAACAAAAGGGAATAAATAAATAAAATAAATATTAAAAAAAAAACAGATTCAAAACCTAAGACGAGAAACGGATTCCAAACTCCTATTTCTGACACTTAGAAACTTACATTCCCAGACTGCCATTGTCCTTAGACTACGATCTATAAGATCCACTTTATTGGTCCCAAAATTGCAAGAAAAAATTGAAAATATATAAGAAATATGCTTCAGAGACTGTCAATGGTTATTCAAAGAGTATGCTTAATTATGGGTGGTAGTATTTCTTTGTTTTTTCTAAAATGTCCTATCAGTCTTAACCTAGAGCTTCCCATTTCTTTTTGATAAGCATAATCAACTAGAAAACAATTCTCACATGGCCTATTTAGTACTAATGCCACACTATATTTAGCATAAAGCTAATGAACAGCAAAGAATCTGACCAACACTTAACTCCAGACATTAAACAGATTATGGATTAGAAAGAACACTTTAAAGGGTCATAAAGGGAAAAGCAACATAAGGCCACAGAAGTTTTTAAGAAGAATTTTAAAAAAATAAGATGTTTCAAGAGTCTGACTTCTGGTCTTAAAAAAACAAACAAGCAAACAAACAAACAAAATGTCCGGAAAGGGCTATAAAGACAGTACAGTGGTGATACATCAGACGTGTATGTGTAAGGCCCCAGATGTCATAGGCTCAATCCCAGCACCAGCATATGCTAAACAAGAGCAGTGTTCTGGTCTTTCATATTTTCTGTCAGTCATTCTCATTAAAGTAAATAATCATTTTATTCAGAAAGTGGTATTATTGGAATAATTGGGGTTGTATATAAAATGTTAAATATCATTGTATTACATTTAAATTTTTTGAGCTTTATCAACATATGATTGGAAGAAGATAGCCATTCTTAGGAAGTACATGCTAAAGTGTTTCATGGCAAATGTGACAAAAGCAACTTTCAAATCATTCAGCAAAAACTAAACTATCTACGTAAATATATACATATGTGTATGTGTGTGTGTGTGTGTGTGTGTGTGTGTGTATACATGTGAAAAGGGATAAGGTTGGCAAAAGATTAACAACTGAAAAATTGAAAATGATGAGTATAAAAATGTTCATTGTCCCAAATTTTCAACTTTTTTTAAGTTTCACGTGCTTTCAAATGAAAATTCAGAAGAGGGGTGGGTAGTTCAATACTTCCTTTTTAAAATTTATTTCCTTTTGTTGCCTTTGTTGTTTTATTGTTGTAGTTATTGATGTCATTGTTTTGGATAGGACAGAGAGAAATAGAGAGAGGAGGGGAAGATGGGGGGGGAGAAAGATACCTGCAGACCAGCTTCACCACTTTGAAGCAACTCCTCTGCAGGTGGGGAGCCGGGGGCTCAAACCGGGATCCTTATGCTGGTCCTTGCGCTTTGTGCCACGTGCGCTTAACCAGCTGCACTAGCACCCGACTCCCCAGGTAGTTCATTACTTTACAAGTTAACAATAAAACACAGTTTCAAGAAGAGAAGAAACCTCTTTTTGATGAAACAGAAAAGACTCCGGAATTCTAGTCAGAGTATGGCCTGCCTCTCAGTAATACAAACAGAGCAGAAAGCTCAGGTGAAGGGAACAGTATTTCCCTGTTAACTGCGTTTCACCAACAACAGGCCTAGGAGAGGACTGCCATGCTGATGCAGGTCCTGTGTGTAGGCAGATCAGCCTTAATTAAACAATATGGAGATCAAGCCTTGATCCTTACTAATTTGGCAGCCTTACTTTATCCCACACTTTTTTGTTTTCAGTTCACCATGGGAATTTACAATAGTTTCTACTACAAAGGCATTCCATGAGGACTCACTGAGATTGTAAATAAAATACTCAGAAAACTTCTGCTATATGACAAACTCTGAGTTATAATCATCATCATTTCTACATCTACAACTGTTATCATAATTACAATGACATTGTTATCTGATGTATTGCCTTCTCTCTGTTAGTACAATGTGGGATTTTCCCTGCCCCTAATGCAAAGAAGGGAATGATTCTGATAGTAACTAATACTCTGGTGAACTTTTACTGCGTGCAAGACACAGAGCCCAATGCTTTCTTCTGAAGGAAGAGGAATTTTGCTCTATAAGACTCCCCATATCTGTTTTGGATGACTGACATAATGAGGTCTGATACCTTGGAACTGATGATATTTAGGCAAAATTTTTAAACTGATGCTATAATGGGTTCAGACTTTGGAGTATGTTAGGACATGATGAATATATTGTAATTGAGGTAGAAAGCCTTTAAGATCAGAGAAAGGACTGTCATTCACTGAAGGATGTCTAGCATTTACAGCACTGAAAACTGCAAGATATCTGGGCTCTAGTTCCTAGGGTTCATGGATGCTATTTTTTGTGGGGGAGAAAAAGAAAAGTTGTGCTATCTATACACAATGGAATACTACTCAGGTACTAAGGATGATGAAGTTACCTTATTTACCTCATCTTGGACAGAGCCTGAAGTAATCATGTGAAGTGAGATGAGCCAGAAAGAGAAGGGTGGGGGCTGAGTGGTAGTGCACCTAGTTGAGTGCACATGTTACAGTGCACAAGTACCTGAGTTCAAGAACCCAGTCCCCAACTGCAGAGGGGAAAGCTTTGCAAGTGGTGAAGCAGTGCTGCAAATATGTCTCTGTCTCTCTTCCTATCTCCTCTTTCCCTCTTGATTTCTGGCTGTCTCTACCCAATAAATAAAGATAATACAAAATGTTTTTTTACAAAGAAAGAAGGATGCATATGGGATGATCTCACTCCTGGGCAGAACCTAAGAAACAAGAACAAAAAGGGGGAAACACAAAGGAAAATGTGGATTGGTAGTGTATCACACCAAAGCAAAGCACTCTCAGCAAGGAGAGTAGAAAGTGGGGTTGGGGGGGGGGTGGTCCAGGATTCTGGTCCAGGATGATGGATCTAATTTGGGAATCAGAGAGTTTTGCAGACACCTATCTTGGTGAGATGAAACTTTGCAACTGTATCATAAACCACTGATCTCCCAATAAAAAAATTAAGAAAAAATATTCTAGAGAGAAGAAATAGGAGTAAAATAATACAGAATTACTTTTTTCATTTTTAAAAAACTTATTATCATCTTTATGTATGGGACAGAGACAGCCAGAAATCAAGAGGGAAAGGATAGATAGCAAGGGAGAGAGACAGAGAGACACCTACAGCCTCACTTCGTGACTTGTGAAGCTTTCCCCCTGCAGGTGGGTACCAGGGACTTGAACCTGGGTCCTTGTGCACTGTAATTTGTGTGTTTAACCAGGTGCACCACCACCCGGCGCCAGGATTTTTTTTAAGGCCACTGGGAATATTGGGGCATTGTGCAGGCACAGAGCCCCAGTGATAACCTTGTGGTAAAAAATAAATGAACCAGTAAAAATTAGTTACTAGCTGAGATAACTTCTGCAACTTTTTAGGTTCCAGGTAATGGCTGTCTAGTCGCATTGAGTAATATCTCTAGAATTTCCCTATTGAAGCAAGTACAGTATTTTTAAGGATAAGGTGACCTCACTGATCTGTGGATAGCTGTCGAAGCCAAAGAGAACTAAATTATATTCTAGGGATATGCTTACTAGAAATATGTCTTGACACAAATGGGACAGGAAAATGTGGCAGAGGGCCAGCAGGACAGATCACATGGCCAGTTTGTCTGCTTTGTCATGCATAAGACTCACCATGCCTGGTTCCCACCACATTAGATGCAGTTTGTGGTGTCTTTATTTTTTAAATTTAAAATAATTACTATCTTTATTTATTTATTGGATAGAGACAGCCAGATATTGAAAGGAAAGAGAGGGAGAGACACAGAGGCAGAGAGACAACTACAGCATTGCTTCACCACTTGGAAAACTTTACTCAGAAAGTTTACCTGTGGGGGTGGGGCTTGAACTCAGGTCCTTGCACACTGTAATATGTTTACTCAACCAGGTGCACCAAGAGCTGGCAACTTGCTGTGGCATCTTTCTAACTGAAATTGTTGACTTGAAGTTGTGAAGCACCAGGGACAACAACAACAATAAAATAAATGGTAAAACAGGGTGGTGAGCAAGTCCTTCATAGTGAAGGAGGGTTGCATTGGATCGACCTTCCCGTGGTGCATCCCGTGAGTACCCATTCATTGGGGAAACTGATGATCCTTCCTAGCCGACTGAATCCACATGGATCCCAGTCACTTTCAAAGCCAGCAACAAGCAGCTCCTGACAGCTTTCAAGCTGTTGGTCCTGCTCTTTGAGTCCTCCAACTTAATGTTGAGGGGCTGTCCTTTGCCAAACGACAGACAGACTATGACCCACATAGTCAACGACTGCCACCTCTCTAGATTCAAAGGAGATCTCGAAACTTTACATCAGGCTCAACCTGATGCTGTTGACTGGCTACGGAAGAAGGGCAAACGCTAGAAGAAGAAGAAGAGTGAAGGACTTCATATCAAGTATTATACAGGCCAAGTCATTTTGAACAATAAAAAATAGGGCGAGTCAAAAACGTGTGGGGCAAAGTGTGTAGAGAGTTTCCTAGTCAATAGAAGACATGTTCTCATCTTTTTCCTTCAGCGTTAAGAAAAGTGCTGGCTGACCTTGAAAAACGCATGTGCTCCCATGTGTAAGGACCTGCGTTCAAGGTTTTGTTCCCCACCTTCAAGGGAGAAGCTTCACAAGAGCTGAAAAATGCTCCAGGAGTCAGTCAGTCAGTCAGTCTCTCTCTCTCTCTCTTTCACTCTCATATCTATTGGAGAGAGAGAGAGAGGGAAAGGGAGGAGAGGGAGAGAGAGAGAGTTGGGGAGCACTCTGCTCAGCTCTGGTTTATGGTGGTATAAGGGATTAAACCTGAGGCCTTGGAGCCTTAGACATGATAGGCTCTTTGCATAAACAGTATGCTATTTCCCTAGTCTAAGAGAATAATTTTAAAAGAAGAAATCAATTCCTGACTGAAACTACAACAAATGTTTACAACTCAGAGTCTTCCTAGACCTGTACATAATTGTCTACAGCAGACAATTAACTCACTAATTTAACACATAATATCATAAAATATAAGTCTCCATAAATCAGGAAGGCAATCCAAAATTCAAATATCTAACATCTCAAGTATTTTATTCTTCCAGTCTTAGACAACATGTGAACAAACATAATTTTATTGCTATTTCAGCACAGGTAACAACTGTGCTTTTTAAGGCTCTAAATTATCATGACTTTCATCACCTTAAGCTTACATAACAGCTCCAGTGAATGGAATTATATACTCAATCTATTTAAAACTTACTCTTTTCTGGGTTAGGATTTATTCAAGAGGCCCTCAGATACATCATCACTACCACCATAGAGCTGAGCTGTCTTCTGATAAGGCAAAACAAAACAAAAGTAAAGGAAACTACAAAATTCTTGCCAGCTATTTTGATGTTCTATGTTTACTACTCTAAATAATCTTGAATTGAAATGAATGTTTTGCGTCAATGAATTTCCTCTCTAGAATCATTTCGTTAAGGTAATTTGTAGAGGTGAAATGACTGGGGCAAAAGGATTTATAGTTTGTGATCTAAATTCAGTTCATCATTTAAACCACTGAAAGGACCATTGCATAACATAATGGACAATGTCTTTGCAATGACAAAAGAACTGGTTACATTATTCCAGCTTGTTTCAAAGCTGTGTCCATCTGTGGAAAACAAAGTATGTTGAGCAACTCCGGATTCTAGCCATTGTGCTAACCACTGGACATAATGGCATCTGGTGCTCAGTCCTTTGATTCTCTGCTTAGAGCCAGTCAGACCAGAGAAGTAAGAGTATTATTTTTTGGTCAAATATTTGTATGTCAACTAAACCATTTATAGCTCCTACAGCATTTTCTTAGTAACAGCTCACTATTTTCCTTAAGAGGAGTCACTAGGGAAAAGTGGTACCCTGATTTTTTTCCAATTAAAAAGAAAGCAACAAAAATATATGGATACTGTTTTCTTTCTCCATTAAGAGAAAATATGTGATTTTTACAGAAAAAAAAACTAAATAAACCAGATTTAGCCTAAAATTCCCTCTGAAAATACTGATTTAATAATATGATACATCAACACAAAAGAATGATAAAAATCTCAAAATTCTGGTCAAAATATGTCAAATATATATACATATATGACCTAATTTTTATAAAATTAAAAAAAGATCTACTTGTATACACCCTTGCATAAAGAAAAGTTAGGAAAGAACAGTAAAATACTGGTAATAGTTGTACCTCTAGGGCGTAATTCTAGAAGTGATGGCATATATGGAGAATAATGCTTTATTTTATACCCTTTTGTACTTTTACAACATGTTCCCATAAATATCTTCATAGTAATAAATAGCTAATAAAACAAACTGACTTGTAGGCACTGATTGATAACCTATGTTCTGCTAAGAGCTGCAGGGACTACAGAAGTAGGTGAGGCATGGTGACACTTTTGACTAGCTGAGTCACCCTGGGAAGTCATTTAAACATTTTGAATCTTAGCAAAGAGTACAGGAAATACCATAGACCTGACGTGAGGTAAAGACAGACTGAAATCTCTTTTCTGGTATCAATTGGGACAGGGACTAAGCAAAATAATTTACTTCTGAGACTCAAGTTCCTCAATTAGGAAAAACACCTATTTCATAGTTTTTTTGATGTGGAAAGATAGTGCCTACAGCATATCAGATGCTTGATAATTTTTTTTCATTTTATTTATTTATTATTTTCCCTTTTATTGCCCTTTTTTAACATTATTGTGGTTATTGATGTGGTTGTTGTTGGATAGGACAGAGAGAAATGGAGAGAGGAGGGGAGGACAGAGAGGGGGAGAGAAAGACAGACACCTGCAGACCTGCTTCACCGCTTTTGAAGCGACTCCCCTGCAGGTGGGCTCGAACCAGGATCCTTTAGCCAGTCCTTGAGCTTTGCGCCGCGTGCGCTTAACCCGCTGCGCTACCGCCCAGCTCCCACTTGATAAATATTTTTAAAAGGATATGAATCAAATCTATGCTTTCTAAGGGTTCTGTGGAATAACAGATGTCTGAAAGTTCCATGGAATGAATGGGCTGTAGTCTTAAGTTTGAGAAACACTCTCTTTGAATGTCATGAGTATCAATTTATTAAATGTTCTGAGAAGTCACTGCAAAGTAGTTTTTTGGCTTAGAATTTCTCAAACATATGCACTATCTCATGGGCATATGTTCACATGTATCCATAAGTTAGGGGGAAAATATATACCTTAAAGCAAAAGTGTACAATAGTTTTCAATGAGTCAATAAATACAGTTAAGCAAGTAGAAAGACCTAAAAAAGACATCACAAAGTACCTAATCAAATAGTTTCTACTTAGACCTAAATACCCTCCTCACCTATTTCCTATTTCCTATTTCACTTCCCTTAATCACTCCAAAGCTAACCTTGTCAGACAAAGTTAAGGACTACAAAAGCTGGATAGGGCAAGAGACTGGCATACTTTAGTGATGACTCTTTAGTCACTACCAGGCCACCTCATCACCTGGGGCCCCAGTCACGGAGTCCTGGGATTTCCACAAAGACATGATGGGCCCAGACCGCTAACAGATCCCTCTCTCCACTGTCACTGGTCATCTCTATCAGGAATAACATAATGGACTCCTTTGTGGGCCCCTACAGGACTTTGCTCTAAGGTGGATCAACAATGGTAGCGACTATTCCATTCTCTGAAGCTAGGTTGGACAACATACTCTACCATTCGAGGACGATGGGTCCTGAAATTAGTGCAGCCTGGAATGTTCCTAGTCGTGACCACAGAATACATAGCCTCCTGTGCTGAATATGGGCCCCAGATCAAATCGATGGGGTATACAGTTAGCAATATCTATACACTTTTCCCATATTTAGGTGCTACTCTCTTCCCTGATCCAGCTTTCTAGTCCTTGTTCCAAATATGACAACATCTCCTCAGACAAAGGTCTACTTGCATATTAGATGTCAGGCTCAGGCAAAAACTAGTAAAGCCATGAGCCCCTCGGAATATACTTTAAATAGACCTACTAGCTTTTTACAAAACGGAGAACCCAAGTCTTCATCTACATTATTCTTGCCTTTAGGTTCATGATAAGTCAACAATTTGTTCTGCATTATATCTTAACGCTTCTTCAGCCACCAGGTTCCAGATACTAACATAATGCCAGCCTGACTTCCTTGGGCAGAGGACCCCACCAATATGTCCTGGAACCCCACCTCCCCAGATCCCTGTCCCACTAGGGAAAGAGAGAAACAGTCTGGGAGACAGGATAGATCGACCTGCTAATGCCCATGTTCAGCAATAGAAGTAATTACAGAAGCCAGACCTTCTACCTTTTGCACCCCACAGTGATCCTGGGTCGATACTCCCACAGGGATAAAGAATAGGAAAACTTTCAAGGGAGCTCTAGGGGTGGGAATTGTGTGGAACTATACCCCTCTTTATATGGTCTTGTCAATATTTCCATTTTATAAATAAAAATTAAAAAAAGGAATTTCTCAAACATGTCAAAGGTCTCTTGATACTTCATATTTTTACAGTACAACCACACACAAAAAATGACATTTGATAAATTCAAATCTATTTAAATATTTATTATTCTTTTTCCTTCTTCATCTCCACTTCCTTCTCTCTACTTTTATATCACCCAAATATCAGGAGGAGTATCAATTACCAAGTTTTGCAAATAAAAATTCTAATCACACTCAATTTCTTTCAGTTTATATATTACTGAAAGAGCACTTCTGATTTGAACCCACACAAACTGACATGAGTCCCATATATAAATGAAGTATAAGGCATTTATTCTTAAGTTTGAAAGAGTGAGAATAAGGCCAGTACACAAACTTACACAGACAAAGACAAGAGACAAATCCCAGCTGGGAGATCCCAGGCCGGCATGCCAATATGGCCCCTTTGCTCTGAGATCTTGAGGTCTGGAACTTGTCTCCCTTTAAAGGGTCTGTGAGTGGGGGTTTTCTAGGGGACTACATGACATTTCTATAGCTATCTTTAAGGCAAACATTCCAAAATTCATTTGTGGCGCCAGGCAGCTAGGGTTACATGACGTCAGGAAACAAGCGTGTTTTTTTTTTTTTTTTTTTACAGAAGCAGAGAGAATGTGGGCTAGTGATAACAAAAGGAAGTTTTTCAAGATATCTTTGACCATAAAACCTTGCTGTTCTGGTTTTGGGAAGCAAAGGGGAAATTTCACTACTTTCTTATTCTCTATTAGTTGTTTTTAATCTCTCAAATCACCTAGCTTTCTATATGAGGGATTCCTAATTGAATCAAGTTGGGGGACTTGCTCCTTCACATTACCAAAGAGATATCTGACACCAAATAATGTTTATTGCAGCAGAGATGAAAAAAGATTAATAACCCACAACTATCACTAAGAGTCATTTTGTTTAATTAAAGAAATGCTTCTTGATTTTAAAATTGCCCATGTATATAAGTCAAAGCAAATGATTGGTGCTATTGTTTTTTGTTTGTTTGTTTGTTTGTTTTGGATAGGATAGAGAGGGAAGGGGAAGACAAAGGGAAAGAGAGAAATAGTCACTTGCATATCTGCTTCACTGCTTGTGAAGCAACCTTCCTGCAGGTGGGGAGCCAGGGCTTATACCAGTCCTCACCAGTCCTTGCGCTTCCTGCCATGTGCGCTTAACCAGCTGTGCTACCATCGGCCCCCATGATCGGTGCTATTGTTATATTTAGCTTTATTCTTTTCTACCTCATTGTCCACAGATAGTATTCTCACTTTTGAAAAAGCCATTTAATATCATGATCTGTCAAGACCTTGACAACCTTCCAGACTGTCATTTAAAAGAAAACAATTTCAGGCTTGGGGAGGTGGCTCAGTTAGGGTATCGTGCATGTGCGGCATTAAGTGAAATTGGTGGCACCAAAAATGACAGTGGTGCTTTGGCCTCTCTCCTCCATGCATACAAATTGAGTGCGTGAGTAAACAGTAGACTTTAAAGTTAGACATGCCTAAATTTGTCTAACTTTCTCACTTGCTAGTTACTAATAACTGTAAATAGTTTACTACTGTTAGTTTTCCAACTCTGGGTCTCAATTTTTTCATCTTGAGAATAGGTATGATAAAATGTATTTCATGTGTTATGTTATATTAAGAATGGTCTTAGTGGATGTTGGTTCTCTGAGGCTTTTGAAACTTTCCTATAATCACACAGGCACATATCAAGGAGACACCTAGAAGAAAGCAAAAAGTTCCAGAGATTCAGGGGGAAATCTAAATGTTATTCCTTAATAATCGGACAAAAGAGGGCAGAAATAAATATTCTATTATTTTAGGAGCTCTCTCCAGGATGTTGATACCAGAAGTTCTATTTTTGTATTTTTTTTGTTTGTTTTTTTTTCTTTCCTTTTTAAAATTTCTTTATTGGGGAATTTAATGTTTTACATTTGACAAAATGCTTGCATTTTATAATGATAATTACAAACATTCACTCTGGAGTGGGTCCAAGTCTTACCTAAAATTTAGAGCAATTGCTCCAATAAACAAAGAATACGGTTGTGGAATATACTTCTTTAAGCTTCACACTCTTTTAATGGAAAACTTCCAATTTTAATATATCTTATTTTCCTATCATTGTGGTTTGTTTTACTGAATGTAATTTTTTTTTAATTCATTTAAGAAAGGGGACATTAACAAAACCGTAGGATAGAAGGGATACAACTCCACACAATTCCCACCACCGGATCTCCATATCCCATCCCCTCCCTGATAGTTTTCCCATTCTCTATCCCTCTGGGAGTATGGACCCAGGGTTGTGGGTTGCAGAAGGTGGAAGGTCTGGCTTTTCTGTAATTGCTTCCCCGATTAACATGAGACCCACCCTACTAGGGAAAGAGAGAGGCAGACTGGGAGTATGGATCGACCAGTTTTTTTTTTTGTTTTTTTTTACCAGAGAAATGCTCAGTTCAGGCTTATTGTAGTGCTAGGGATTAAAGGTCCTATAGGACCTTTGACAATATTTTTGCATAACTATTATGCTAACTGCATAACCACTGTGCTAGCTACCCAGTCTTCCCCTGTTTTGTCTGCAAAAGGCTCCCATCAACTGGAAACTGACTCATAGGCCTGAAGGGTTGAATACCAACAGCTTGGTTTCCCCAATCACCATTTAGCCATTCACTCATTCACAAACCAGCCCAGGCCTGTAAAGTCAAACAAATTTTCCCTAAACAATCTATGCTAATGAGCCATTGACTCGCTCAACTGTGACTTCAGTTAAAGAGGAACACATAAATCACTAGCTCTCACTTTATTCTTCCTTCTAGACCTTTCCCTAATTAATAATTCAAACTATGATTACAAAGTCATCACAAAGTACATAGGCAAGAAGTGTGGAGGAGAGACAAATTATACTGATCAACTATGAAATGAAGAGCCAGGTAGTCCAGAAGCATCTCATAAACTGCATAACTCCTGAACCTCATCATTTGATTCTGTCCGGAACGATTAGCTATCAAATGAAGTACGATTACTACAACACTGTTAATTTGTTAGCAGACACCAAGGGGTGTATAAGTCATCACTAACCTTCTTTCAATTTGACCATGATTTCAGAAAAAGATTCTGCATTTCACAAAGCACCCTTATGTATACTTCCCCATTTCATGTCACATGAGGTTGATGACAAACAACATTAATTTTTCCTCATTTCATTTATTGTGATATATTTCTACTATTTTTATTCATTTTAATGAGAGAGATAGAGACAGAGAGAAAGACACTGAAAGACCAGAGCACTGCTCAGCTTTGGCTTATGGTGGCGCTGATGATTGAAGCTGTGAGACTCCAAAGCCTCAGGCATGAAAGTCTTTGCATACCCTTTATGCTGTCTCCCCAGCCCTTGTGATGTGTTTTTTTTTTTTAATTATCTTTAATTATTTTTTTGTTGGATAGAGTGAGACAGAAATCAAGGTCATAGAGAGGGAGAGAGACAGAGAGACACTGCTTCACCACTTGTGAAGCTTTCCCCCTGCAGGTGGGGACTGGGGGCTTGAATCTGGGACCTTGAGCACTGTAACATGTGCGCTCAACCAGGTGTGCCAGCACCAGGCCCCCTTGTGATCTACTTTTTTAATGTTTTTTTTTTTTCTCTTTTTTTTTCCAGAGCACTGCTCAGCTCTGGCTTATGATGGGGTGGGGGATTGAACCTGAGACTTTGGAGTCTCAGGCATGAGAGTCTCTTTGCATAACCATTATGCTATCTACCCCCACATTTTTAATGTTTTTTTTTAAGAAGGAGACAACAGGAAAACTAGCCAATGTCTATAGAGGAATAAAGTAATATAAAGTAATACAAAGTAATGCAAAGAATATGCCTGAAGTAATACTAGTGACAATTCAATTCTGTTGACAGATCAGCAAGTCAGGTTGCTTCCTATGTACTTAATTATGCCAATGGATAAATGAAGCTTTTTAATCTGTGCATTGGATCTAGTCTAGAAATAGTCTTGCCTTTTCCAATTTACCACCTGAGTCCCTTGTCTTCTCTGTTACACATAGAATTACTCTCCCAAATATATACACATATATATTTTTTTCTTTTGTGATTTCTATTCAAAGTAAGAAAACTCCAAACAAACAAAAGGAAATGAGAACTTAGATTCATGGTGTGTCTTTTCCATACAGTGTGGTTTGTGCGAGTTCCATTGGAAAATATGCAGACCTGAGTTGGTCTGAGTTTCCTCTGGGAATCACCCGGAAAAAATTAACAGCCACCTAGGGACTTAGCTTTTGTCAACAACAAACCAAATAAAACTTTTCCAAGCTCATTTAATCGTCTGCATGATGCAGTAGGACACTGAGATGTCATTTATCTCTTTGCTCAAACATATCATGCCAGTGTTAGAGAAAACCAAATTGGTATCGTCAGTCTTAGCATTCACTGTTTCATTCAACCAACCAGCCAGGTAACCTAAGTGAGAGAGGTTTGCAAAAGGCTAAGAAAGCCACGTATAAAATAGCCATTCTCAGAAAATGATAGCATCAGTACACATTGCCTCCTCTGATGGTTCCTATAATTTTTAATAAGTGGAGTTTCAGAATATTAACATGTAGCTTCACATCTTACTACCTGTGGGACGGGTTCAGGAACTGTGACCAAATTGCTATTGGATTCAACCAACATTCACTTTAAGTGAAATTTGGCCAGGACAGAGTATATTATTTCTACCCACCTATGGCTTTTTATTTGTTGGGGTTTCAGGATGTAAGAAAAGGCAAGCAGATGAACAGGTGAAGTTGACTTGGTATCTCCAATATCTTGATTTATAATACTGTCTAAGCTAAAGAGCCTCCCAACTTTAACCCAAGAGCTTCCCTATTCTTCTTTCCACTTAAGCAATCCCTAAAATCACAGATGGGCAGGGTAGAGCAAAATACCATTGTGTCAGTGGGCTGGGGGCCATTTGAATGTCACAGCTGTCTGGGGGCCAAGGACACAGAAGATGTTCAGTACATCTTTGCTCAGTGATGGGCCAGGTAGTGAAGATGTAGAGGAAGTTTCTCTAGAACTTAAAAGCCTGATGGGTTGGAGGCTAGAGGTCTGGGAAATAACCACCTTCCCATTATCAATGTCCTTCCCCCTGCCACCTCTCAGCAGTAAGACAGTTCATGTGAAAATGGAGGTGCAGGAAACCAGGCCACTAATGGTGAGCTCTTTCTTACATAATTAGGTTCAAAATGAAAAGTGAGAGCCTTGTACACAGGGAAAAAGGAAAAAAGTAGCATCCATTTCACTGAAACTGACATCTACCAAGATCAAGAGAAAAATGCCTTTGCTCTTTCTTCACCCCCTAACCCCACACCACCTTGGTGGCCAGGATCAGAGAGGGCTCAACATGGTGGACTGGCACAGGCCTCCATGTTCCAGACATGCTGTCAATGATCCTGTGACACTCCCAGGTATGTATGGCCTCTGAGTCTCAGAAACACACCATGAAAACACCGAGGGAAAACATTAAGGAGGGACCAACAAAGAGAATCTGTACTAAGTGAATTTTTTGCTGTAAGTCTGTAGCATTTACCTATTTCCCTGCACTTTGTCTCCACTCTAGAGAGTAAGGCATCAGCATCAACCTTAAGGAGATGGAGCGTCTGGGAGTCTCCTTGTGCTGACTAAGAACATCCTGGAGTCCAAATTCACTGGCAGGATTGCAGACACTCAATTCTCGCCAGAGAGAGAAATAGATGGCACTCATTTGATGATGGGGTAACTGAGGCCTTAATCATGTGAAGAGCTGACTCTGCTACTGCTCAGGTAATAAATAGATTCTTGCCTATTGGAAGATCCAAGTGATCTGTCCCAATCAAAATTTTTAATTGCATTTCCCTTTTATTAAAGTTTAAGTGAAAGATCACTGCCTGGTCTGGAACTTGAAAAAGAAATACTATTCAGGGGGCCAGGAGGTGGCGCACCTGGTTAAGCACACACATTACAGTGCGCAAGGTCCTGGGTTCAAGCCCCTGGTCCCCACCTGTAGGGGGAAAGCTTCACGAGTGGTGCAGCAAGGCTGCAGGTGTCTCTCTGTCTCTTCCCCTATTTCCCTCTCCTCTCGATTTCTCTGTATCAAATAAATAAAAAAAAAAAAGAAAGAAATACTATTCAAATAAGGTAGTGTGCTATCTTCAGTGTTTTGAAGGGAACTGTTTACAACCAAGCAGTATGAAAATTATTTGGGAAGTTCCTTAGCGGAATTTATACTTTGTCAAGGCCCAGTGCCTCTGGAATAGAGATTCCAAGTTTAGGAGGTGAGGGTGATCTGGCTGCAACATCTGTCACCTCCATTGGTCACCAGGCTGATCAGGCTGGCTAGGCGGGTGTCCCCTTCCTCCCTTAACACCATGTGTGTCCCTCCCGAAGCTGCACGCTCAGTCAAAGAGGATGGCCTTGCCCATATAGAGACGGACCAGTCTTACGTTGAGGGTATATGAGTAGCTGCGCTCTCCTGCTAGAATCTCCAAACAAGCCAAGTTTATTTAAAGTCAGTCTAAATTTTTGATTGCCATAGGTGTAGATTTCAATTCTGTTGGGTTGTCAGAAAAGTCACGATGCATTTTGCATAGAAAAATGTGATGATTTTTCTGATAACCCAAGATATGGAAGAGGATAATTTTTACATTCTAGTCTGTGTTAGAAAGCAGTGTTCGAAAAGTTCACTCTTACCAGTAACAACAACAGCAATAACAATAGGAATGGACTGGGAATAACCATTATTCTCTACTGATGCTGGAACATCTTCCTGACTAAGCTACACTATGGTTCTCAAAAAAACCTTCCCCCTCACCTGAGCACAAAAATAAATGTGCCAATTACTAATCTTTGTTTTCCCTTTTCATTTTCACTGACAGATGCTGGGTTTCTGGAAAGAGTGTGGACATTTTTTTAACGTCATTTGTTTCATGTAATTGCATAAATTATGCTAGACAAAATTTGCATACAATAAAATGTCAGTCTGTCACTAATTGTTATAAAAATATTTTTATTTAAAATCCAAAATCTCAACACTATGTTAAGAGAAGTTAAAATTCCCTGATTAAAAGAATTTTTGAAATAAATTATTTCTTGAAAAAAGTAAAACAGCATATCAAAATTATCTTTAAAAAGTATTTCTTGACTGCACTGAGTGCCTCTGAAACATAATTAACTTGACTTTGACAATCTTCCCCATATACAATAGAACATTTTTTCATAAAATAATTAGACGCAAAGTATTTTGTTGAAAAACCTCACTATGTCTCATAGTGTAACTATATTCACCAAAACTGTATATACTGAATGTAAATGAGTAAAACTCAAGGCTGGGAACGTGAAAAGACTTTATACCTGCCGGGAGTCAGGCGGTAGCGCAGCAGGTTAAGCACAGGTGGTGCAAAGTGTAAGGACCAGCATAAGGATCCCAGTTCAAGCCCCCGGCTCCCCACCTGCAGGGGAATTGTTTCACAAGCAGTGAAGCAGGTCTGCAGGTGTCTGTCTTTCTCTCCCCGTCTTCCTCTCCTCTCTCCATTTCTCTCTGTCCAATCCAACAACGACGACGACATCAATAACAACAACAATAATAACTACAACAATAAAACAATTAAAGGCAACAAAAGGAATAAATAAATATTTTAAAAAATTTAAAAAAGGGAGTCGGGCGGTAGCACAGTGGGTGAAGCACTCGTGGCGTAAAGCGCAAGGACCCGCATAAGGGTCCTGGTTTGAACCCCCGGATCCCCACCTGCAGGTGAGTCACTTCACAGGCGGTGAAGCAGGTCTGCAGGTGTCTATCTTTCTCTTCTCCTCTCTGTCTTCCCTTCCTCTCTCCATTTCTCTCTGTCCTATCCAACAACAATGACATCAACAGCAACAATAACTACAACAATAAAGAAAACAACAAGGGCAACAAAAGGGAAAATAAACAAATAAAATATATATAAAAAATAAAAAAAGACTTTATACCTGCCAATTTTTTTTTTTTGCTGGGGCTTGGTGTAAGCACTAGAAATCCACTGTTTCTGGTGGCTTCCCCCCACCCCATTTTATTAGATAGGACAGAGAGAAATTGAGAGAGGAGGGGGAGGTAGTGAGGGAGAGAGAAAGAGAGACACCTGCAGCCTTGCTTCACTGCCTGTAAAGTGTCCCCCCTGCAGGTGGGGTATTGGGGCTCAAACCCAATCCTTTTGCGGGTCCTTGCACTTGGCACTATGTGCACACTTAACTGGATACACCACCACCCAGCCCTCAAGAATTTTTTTTTTAAGTTTCTTATTTTACAACTTGGAAGGGATTAGTCAACTCTGTGAAGCTAGGATCTAAACTATCAACAAAACATAAATAGTCCTTGATGTGCAACAACCCTATAAATAACACTTCAAAAATGTCAATTTGATTTCCACTAATAATTACAAGTAGTAGTACTGTGTTGATACCCAAGATACAGAGATCGGACTGCCGGTCTGCCATTTTACAGCTGCTGGGATCCAACCCCAGATCTCAGAGTCACTTCCTTACTCCCATAAGGCATATCCCTAAACATCTATCCCTTTCCTATTCATCTAATCAAAAAATTTCCATGGTATATTTTCTCAGGTGTGTCTGGCATACTTGAGTATCTTTCTGAAATGACCAAGATGGAAACTTCATAGAGGTGTTTTTACGGTCTTAACAGAAGGCAGAATCTATCAGAGAAAAAATTGTCCAGAGGTCAGCAGTGGATCAGGAGATTTACTACCTTGTCTTGTGGCTCTCTCTGGTCAGTGGCCACATGAAATAAAGTTGAGGACAATACAGGGGGTTAATGCTTGTA
Organism: Erinaceus europaeus; assembly: GCF_950295315.1. Lineage (NCBI taxonomy): Eukaryota > Metazoa > Chordata > Mammalia > Eulipotyphla > Erinaceidae > Erinaceus > Erinaceus europaeus. The sequence goes on along the minus strand of NC_080182.1, from coordinate 15,959,377 downwards.
TCCACACAATGGATGAGCTCACCCCATTGATTCTCCTTCCTGTCCCTGTCACCTATCCCTTGAGTCCTGGGGCATTTTCACTGTTCATTATTACCAGCACCAGAAAGCAGGCAGGGGAAATGAGGGAGATGAAATTCAAATGAATCAATCCTGCCACTTGTTAGTGGCTCAAGTACACAAGGGGGAGGAGGCAGTCTTACTTCTGTGGGTTTCAGTTCTCCAAGCTATTCTTGTCCCCCGCGCTGCCAGGCAATATCGAGTGGGCTGTATGGAAACGGTCTGTGGGATGAAAGAAGCATCAGAGAGGGAGAGCCTCCTTCCAACAGTAGCTAACCCCACAGAAAAGGAATTATGTGCTCGGTGGCAGCATGCCACACAAAATAGCCCAATTTTTATTAAACAAACTCATGCTTGGAAGCATCTCTTCCCCCCAGATCTAAAGGGAAAGAAAAGCTGGGACCATATTTAGAGCAATTATAATGCAGAGGCCGTTCTGATTGTCATAGCAGCAAAAAGAAAATGGGAAAGAATTCTTAAAAGATTAGACCGAGGCCTGTAAAAGCAGAGACGGGCAACGACTGTATCAAAACTCTAAGGAGTAAAGAAAAGGGAAGAAAAACACAGAAGGACCCTGATACTTCCATCAGCAATACAAGTAAGAGAGGAGGGAAGTTGGATCTGGTAACAGGAAGAAACACCTTCTTCTCCTGGAGTCCATGAAGTCAGAAGGGGTTAGAGGCTAGTTATGAAAGTCCTGCCCTGGTCTTCAATGGGACATTGTCATGTGCTATCCAGGGCCTCTACAATGAAGAGCTTGTCCCAGTGGTTGGAAGGCTGGTGGCAGAGAAATTTGAGGATAGTCCCTTTGGGGATTTGTCACCATGATAAGGAGTCACTCTGCACTACAGGGACAGCTCACATTCAATGACTGACCAGTCAGTATCGAAGGACAAAGGCCAGGCCGCCTAGGGATGTCCCATCCCTAACTGGGAAAGCTCCAAAAGACCATTTTTAGACTCAGAGTTGCCTGTAAGGTTGGGTAAGCCTGTCATTCTGTCTGTAGCACACCTTGATCCCCCCCCATCCCCTGGTCTCTTCCATCACATTCATAAACATTGATCCCAAGGGCATTTAACAGGCCCCTTACTTACAAAAGCCCACCTCTATAGGACTATTCTCTTTTTTACATTATTTATTTGTTATTGGATACAGACAGAGAGAAACTGAGAAGGGAAGAGGAGATAGACAGGGAAAGAGACAGAGAGACACCTGCAGCCCTACTTCACCACTCGTGAAGCTTTCCCCCTGCAGGTGAGGGCCAGGGGCTTGAACCCAGGTCTTTGTGCAGTATAATGTGTGTGTTTAACCCAGTATACCACTGCCTGGCCCCAATAGAGGCTTATTTCTTTTCCTTAGCTGAAAATTTGACTTTGTGTATGAAAAGCGTAAAAGGAAAAAAAGATAAATTATAAAACACATTAGAAGTTAAAGGAAACTGAGAAAATGGGGATAAGAGGATTTTTTAAAAAAAGGCTATAATTGTGCCAACTGGGATTAGAACAAAGGAACTGGATAAAGTCCAGAGAACAAAATAGGTTTATTTGAACAATCATAAATATTTCAGTGTGGGGGACACAAAGACTGAAGACCTGTGTCCAGAGAAAAGTCAGAGCTCTGAATACCACATGAAAATGAATCTAACAATGAGGACATCAATAAAACAACAATAATAGCTACAAGCACAAGGGCAACAAAAGGGAAAATAAATAAATATAAAAACACTAACAACAAAACAAAAAAGAAAATGAGTCTATTATGAAAAATTGAATGTGTTTATAGAAAGTCAGTGAGGATGCTGAATAAAGGACCAGAAATTGTTAGAGAAGATATAGAAAAACTGCAGGGCAGAAACAGCCACGATTATGGTCAAGTCCAGGAACTGCATCAGCATTTTCTTAACCAACCTAAAACCCTTTCTTGACACTGCTCTGGCCTCTCAATGCTAGAGAGAGAGAGAGAGAGAGAGAGAGAGAGAGAGAGAGAGAGAGAGAGATAAGCTAAAGCCATAAGAGTCATCTGGACTGGCTGTTTCCATGAAGTCTGCTTTCACCTTCCCTTCCCTGAACATTATCAGAAAATGCAAAGTTTTCTCAGAGATGAAACTCCCCCCCCCTTTTTTTTTTAAAGAGAGGAGGAAATCTTCCAAGGAAATGTTCATTCAGTCATGATCCCAACTGAATAACCTTAGCAAATAACCTTAACTGATTGGTTCTCCAGCAGGAATGGACCAAGTTCACACCAGACAATTTAGTCAGAAGGCTCCAGAGAAAACAGTGAGAGGAAGAAGCCCTATAGACAAAGGATCAGCCTCTGTCAGACATTGCTAAACCTTATCCTCAGAAAAGAGCTGGTGCCAAGATCTGTCTGGCAAAGTGCTATCCAGAAAGAGCATAGGTTTATCCCTGAGAAATTATGTGGCAGGTATTCTAGGAAAAGCAGGCAACCCAGTTTTGCATAAATAAGTAGAAGGATACAAAATGGGAATGATGCCATCGCTCCTTCTGGCCAGAAGAATTGACGGCTACTGGGTAGACAGAATGCTGGAAGCTTTACAGCTTTGAGTAGACAATCTTTTAGACATAGATTCAGAAATTAGCTTTATTACTGTAGAAGGATAGAAGCCTCAGGCACCTATGGGCCAACAAAATCATAGGTTTCCACATTGAACCAAACTTTTACAAATAACCATGTTGTAGTCCTGATCCAGTCCCCTCCCTTGATAGCTTCCCTATCCTTTATTCCTCTGGACACAGGGTCATTGTGGGGTGCAGAAGGTGGAAGGCTTCTGTAATTGCTTTCTCTCTGAGCGTGGGCATTGGAAGGTTGATCCATACTCCTAGCCTGTCTCTCTCTTTCCCAAGTGGAGCAGGGATCTGGGGAGGTGGGGTTCCAGGACACAGGGTGGGGTCGTCTGCCCAAGGAAGTCAGGTTGGCATCATGGTATCATCTGAACCTGGTGGCTGAAAAAGAGTTAAGATATAACGCAGAACAAATTGTTGATTAATCATGAACCTAAAGGCAAGAATATTGCAGGTGAAGATTTGGGGTCTCCATTTTGGAAAAAGCTACTTTTCCCCACATCCCAAAAGGAGCCACTGAAGTCCCAGCATGTCTAGAAGCTAAGCATGACTACACAATAAAAGATTTCAGTTTCGAGCTTCCTAGATTTAACTGGTATGAAAATAAATGATGGGATTAAACAATTAATTGCCTCCAGGATTATTTCTGGAGCTCAGTGCCTGTATGAAATATGCCACCACTCCCAGTGGCCTTTTTCCTCTTCTATTTTGATAGGGCAGAGAGATATTGAGAGAGGAGGGTTAGGTAGAGATAGAGAGAAAGAGACATCTGTAGCACTGCTTTGCCACTCATGAGGCTTCTTCCACTTGAGTCTGGGTTCTTGAGCACTGTGATGTGTGCACTCAGACAGGTGTGCCAACCACCTGGCCCCTGATAATTGTTTCTGTGTGTCATTTTTACACATCTTGAAGAATGCCTGTGTAAAGAAACACAGGATATAAACTGAGAAATCTCAGTCTTGCTTTATTTTGGTTAAACACAATGGGAAAGTGAAATGAAAAATACAAAGTTAATTGCTGTAAGAAGAAAAAACAGCAGTCTTGTGACACTAATGTTCTATAGGTGAATGTCACATGAAACACATAAAGGGTGTCAAAGGAACATGCTACCTGGGTAATGATGAGCCTGGTATGAGTGACTTAGTAGGGAAGGGAGGCTGAAGAAAGGCCCAGTGGTGTTTTAAAATGAACACATTACCACCAAAGGGAATGTTGGCTTTTTCTCTGGGCTGGGGACAAAATTTCTGGCAGTATTCAGGCTGGAAGCCCATTTCCCATTTCAATGACAGATCTTTCTGATGGAAAACAATTAGTTCTTCCTACCAGAAACAGAAGCAAAAGAAAACGTAGCTCTGTGGTATACCAGGTTATGAGAGAACAATCAAAGATGCTCTTTTCTGAGGTAATATTGTTTTTATGAGTTGAAAGACTAGAAAACAAAGGAAAAGGAGAGAAATGATTTGACTTTTCAAGGGAAAAGTATCAATCATTGAACACAGACTGTGCACAGAGAAGATCTAAGTCCAGGGCAAGACATAAGAAATGAGGACAGTACTGGGGGAGAGAGTATAGTTTTAAAGCAACACACTTTCATCCCTCAGGCCTGGAGATCTTGGGTTAATCCCCAGAATCATCATAAATCAGAGCTGAGCTGAGCTCTGGAAAAAACATAGATACACACACACGCACATGCACACACACACAGAAAGTAAGTAGGTTGGACAAAGAAGAAGAGCTCTTGGATACAAAATTCTTGCCAAGCCCTAAGTGAAAAGGGAGTTCAGTGTTTGACTTGGTCATGGTATAAAATAGGAAAATGGGTCTGGTTAATTGCTAGGTCTGGTAAACACAATGTACATACTGATGAATTATTTTGCTTAAATTTTCAATTCAAGAGTCTTCGTCCATTTCAGAAACACATTTATTCATACCAGGTTCATCAACCATCTGGTTGTTATTCCAGTACCCGACAGTGATTGACATTAATGATAACATAGTGATGAGAATGATTATTGCAATTATATTGGCTGGCATTTATTTGGCCCTTGCTTTAGACTATATGCTTGACACACAACATATCATTCTATCCCATCAGAAGTACCTGGAAAGGCACAAACTACTGTCATTTTTCTTTTTATTATAATTTTCTTTATTGCCACTAGGAGTATCGCTGAGGATTGGAGTTGGCACTATGAGTCCATTATTCTAGTCGATTTTTTTTTTCTTCTCCTCTCTTCTCTTCTCTTCTCTTCTCTTCTCTTCTCTTCTCTTCTCTTCTCTTCTCTTCTCTCTTCTTTTCTTTTCCTTCTTCTATTTTATTTGATAGGACATAGATACATTAAGAGGGGGAGGGAGGTAAAAAAGAGAGGGAAAGATACATATCCGTAGACCTGCTCTACTGTTCATGAAGCTTCCTCTGCAGGTCGGGAGCAGAGGCTCGGACTCATGGTCCTTGTGCATGGTAACGTGTGCACTCCACCTGGTGTATTACCACCCGGCCCCCACTGTCATTTTCTTTTACAGGTAAATAAAACGAGACTCAAAAATGCTTATCTGAATTAGTTGCATATCTAATATAGAGCCACCAATTCTAGAGACTCAAACATTCATTCAGACATTCACAAATGTTTGAGTTCACAAACATTAAGAAAAATCATCTTTTAATGAAGTAAGCTGATGAGGTTTCTGTCTCTCCTTCACTCTCGGACTTCACTATCTTATATCACAAACATGTTCTCATAAGATCTCCTAATTCAACCTTAGCTTTCAATCTGACTCACCGTTATAGCTACATATTTGACACTGCAAGTTTTAATCCATAAGTTCTATGCGTATAATTATGTCTGTAGACACAGTTTAGCACTATCTTAAAGAACTGACACTAAGCTGCCTGTGTCTGAAAGAACTTCCATAAACACAAAAGAACAGTTAAAAGGACACGGAAATGCCAATGAAAACAGCAAGTATACCATTAATTTTCATCTAACCTTTCCTACTTTATCCTTACTGCCTCAAAAGCTATTTTTGTAAACCAGATTTAGATCATAGTATTTATTTAAATAGTCTTGTGCAGTACGAAAGTGACAAAAATACATATTTGAGAGGACAAAAAACAAAGAAAGTGGGTCTTCTCTGAACTGTGCTAAACTTTGATTCTTTTTCCATCACCATGAAACAAGTGATATCTAAAGGAAGAAGTCAGCTATAACTTTCATTTTAATAGTATTTCATGTAGTTACTTTGGATAGAGGCAGAGAGCAAGTGAGAGGGAAGGGGGAGATACAGAGAAAGAGAGACACCTGCAGTACTGTTTCAGTACTCAGGCAGCATTTGCAGGGTGGTCCAGAGCTTGAACCTGGGTCCTTGTACACTAAAATGTGTGCCCTCAAACAGGTGCACCAGCCCTGGCACCACCATCACCCCCCATCATTCTTTACCACGTGCAACGGGGAACATTTTTTGTACATTAGCTCTAGGCTTTTGGCTTTCTGACTGAAGGTGAATTACACACCTTCATCGTATCTATCCAAGAACAGTCAATTGTTTGAGCAATTCTGGGCTTCAGAGAAAGAATTGCATGCTTGTGATTTGAGTTGACAGAAAGGCATCAGGAAATTGCAGAGGTGCCTTCTGTGTGACATTTCTCAGCGACTCTTTCAGCAAATGGATAAGGCATGAAATCTTATTTCCCAAGCCCATCAGAAAAGTCACACTCTCTGCCCCAGGCATTATATCTCAACCAAGAGGAATCCCTTTATAACCTCCTTTTACCTTATTTGTGAGACAAAGACTTAAGTTGATTCCTAAATTGATATAGAAATATAATTCCGGGGAGTCAGGTGGTAATGCAGCGGGTTAAGCGCACATGATGCAAAGTACAAGGACCATTGTGAGGATCCTGGTTCAAGCCCCCGGTTCCCCACCTGCAGGGGTGTCGCTTCACAAGCGGTGAAGCAGGTCTGCAGGTGTCTATCTTTCTCTCCCCCTCTGTCTTCTCCTCCTTTCTCAATTTCTCTCTGTCCTATCCAACAACAATGACATCAACAACAATAATAACTACAACAACAAGGGCAACAAAAAGGAAATAAATAAATATTAAAAATCTTTAAAAAAAACTGAGGGGGGGTGAGAATACAGGTCCAAGAAGGATGACAGAGGACCTAGAGGGGGTTATATTGTTATATGGAAAACTGAGAAATGTTATGCATGCACAAACCATTGTATTTACTGTCGAATGTAAAACATTAATTCCCCAGTAAAGAAATTTTAAAAATATTAAAAAATATATATAATTCCGATGTCAAATGATCAGAAACTTCAACCAAGAGATTTGAGTACATGATTTTCCCCCAATAGGTAAAAATCTTATGGGAATATTCTTGACATCCTGGGCTAAATGTCACAAGGTACTGATACCTTCAGATTAGTACATGAAGGAAAAACGTTGACAGTATTTTTCCACATTTTACAAAGGACCAGGAAATTCAAAATAAGTGTGAAAATTTCCACAAATTTCTACTAACAACTTCAGTTAATACTAAAGACCTCTGCATCTTTATATTATTAAAAATTAACTATAAAGTACACTTGGTAGTTCATCTATTAAAACAAAATAAGTGGAAGCTTGAATATGCTAGTGTCTACTGTGTAACTTGCAGAAAGCTATTTTAACCCCCTTTGTACCATGCTTTCCTTACCTGTAGTACAGAGAAAATTATCCCTACTTCTAGATACACCTATCATCTGTTTCTGCACTCATCCCATTAACTCTCAATTTTATTCTTAGAGAGAGCCATAAAGACGGGTGATGCAAGCCTCTAGGTGACATGAAAGAGAACCTCACACTGGTCAGGTAGCTTGTGATGTCCTTGAAATGACAGTCTTCAAAATATCGCTATGATACAATAAGGAAATAACTCCAGTGAAATAGAGCCCTTGGGCAGGTATTCTCTCATCTGCTTTTTAAACACAACATGAATGTTACCTATATGAATGTAATAGCACATCTTTTAAGTTGAAAATGATGAGTTTTCATATTGGACTATGGCAGGTGAGTGGTAAACACATCATTCATAGAACATGCCCCCAGGCTGGGGCTTGCTTCTTTTTTCTGGTATTTGGCTGGGAAGTTGTAGTATAGACCTGGGATCTCAGCTTTCCAATAATGGGTATGGGATGATGATAGCAGGGTGCCTCTAAACTTCTTGAGTTTGGGAGGACAGGGAAGAAAATAAACCCTTAGAAGATAAGGAAGATATGGATCACTATTGAAAGGGAAGGAAAAGCAACAACAAGTCATACATAGACTGTGGGGATCATCTCTTTTAACACATTCACAGCAGTCTACATCTTAGTTTGGCATACTGTAAGATCAGAACAATTTTTCATGACAGGCTATAATAATTTTTTCAGGGGCCAAGCAGTGGAGCACCTGGTTAGGTGCACACATTATAGTGCACAACGACCCAGGTTCGAGCCCCTGGTCTCTTCCTGCAAGGGAATAACTTCATGAGTGGTGAAGTAGGTATAATCATTTTCACAAATAACAGTGACATTCAATAACTCATTTGTTCATTCATTCATTCATTCATTCATTCATTCATTCACTCAATAACTACTTATTGGGTGCTTCCTATGTGCCAGACACCAATGAAGGAACTGTAGATGCAGGAAGATATAAATATAGTTGAGTGAGACCCTGCCATCTCACACACACACACACACACACACTCACACACACACACACACACACACACACACACACACACACACACACGCAGCATTATGAATACCATATAGTGACATGGGAAACACATCACTGATACAACAAATGTTTCCTAGGTCTAAAGATGAGTGGTAATAGGATATTATGGAGAGGAAGAAATAGCTCAAGGCTGACTTACAATTCAGGACCAGACGTGTGATTCTGGGCAGATGACTTAATTGCTTTGAGACTGTGTGAACTTACTTATGAAGTGAAAGCATGGCCATATGGTCTCTTTTGTCTCTCCTTACCTTCACTTGTTACTTAGAAATGGAATACAGGGAGAAGCTACAATCTCATTCTAGCCAGAAACTCCTCAGAACTCTTGATACAAGAGTTAACTTAACTGTAGAAGTAGGATTGTTTATATTATTTAACACATAGTTTTAATTTCCTAGAGGAAAAGGCTGTCCACAATCAGATTTATCTGCCTACTTGAGGCCTTTATGTTGTTTAAGAAATTATCCAGTCATGCAAACACTGTACCAAATTCACATCCAGACTCTCAGTGGGTGTCCATTCCACTATTAGTAGAAATAAAATGAAGAGGCTAAATAACTTTCTACAAATTTATATTAAATTGTACTAAGGGACTATTAAAATTTTAAAAAGTTTTTTATTATTTTGAATCATCAGCAAAATTGAGACATATGGAAGTTAATGTTATATAATTTTAGGGGATGAAGATACCCAAGACAAGCTTTTTACTTACCTCTTAAAATAAAAATAACAACATCTGGAACTCCATTAGTTTTTTTTAATAAATATAATGAAAAAATACAAATACCAGAATTCCAGGTACTCTAGGTTTTACTATTTTATAACTTTTACTGATTATATATGTGTGTACTAAATTAAAATATACTTTTCTATAGCCAAGATATAGAAACAACTCAAGTGTATAAAGATGTTACACACACACATGCACGCACCGAACTACTGTTCAACTACAATAAAAAATTTGCCTTTTCAACATCATTGATGTAACTGGTGAAGTTATACTAAGTGAAAGTAAAGCAGAAGAAGACAGACAAACCCAGAGTGATCTCACTCATATGTGAGATAAAAAGAAACTAAGCACAGGATCTGACAAAGTCAAATAAAAACAAACCCTTGGTTTCTGCAAACATGATGTTACCAAAGGAGGGGAGAGGCCAGGTAGACTGTGGTGGAGGGGTATTGGCACAGGAGTGATGGGCACGGTGTTATGATGCATATTTTTAAGAGCTGTGAAGCTGTATTCCTAAAACACATAGCCTTGCAAACTGAAGTTATCTCAATAAAAAGAAATCAAACCACAATACCAAATAGTAACAAGGAACTAGATCTTCAGATGTAGCTAACTTGATGTTATCTCATGATGGGCAGTTCAATTGTATTTACCCATGACAATGCATTACATGTGTACAATGTGTTTATTAGGAATCATAGCAGAATTGGCCTTAACAATCTGAGAACACTTCAAATGCTATAGATTTGATACAAGCTTAGCAGTGCAATTCAACCAACTATTCCACTGGTTATTCTGTTCTGATTCACAAGGAGCCTCTCTTCTGTATAAAAATGTCCACCACTGTCTGCAGATGGGACCAGGGTCACGGTAGAGAAGCCTGTCCCCTACTAACAGTTCTAGAACCATGACAGACATATAGTCTCCCCCAAATCTCCCTTTCCCTGTGTTGTCACCACCTCCAGCCACCAGCCAGTCCTCCCTCAGATTCACCCTTATGTGGCAGTGTAGTCTCTGTACTACTACAAACAGTTAAATATTTGAAATGCTGGCCCACAGTCCTACTCCTCCAGAGAAAAACATAACTTCTTTGTGTGATCAATACCTTATTTTTGTATCATTCCATATAATTTTCCAAGTATTTCATATATATTATTTTCTTCGGTTGATCAACACCCTTGAGATTCAAGTGGATATAGTTTTTGTCGACGTTTTACAGATGAGGAGGTGTCTCGTCTTCATGACTACTAGTCAGTCGGTGGCACTAAAGAGTGAGTCCATGCTCTATCCCTCCCCCCACCCCACCACCACACAGTGACTTTCTTAATGCACTAGGACACTTTATTCAATTGCTATTTTATAGTGTCAGAATGGTTCACAAATGTCCACCAGGCATGTCTGTAATGAAGGCTAGACTCACACCTTCTAAAACCAAGCTTACAGATGGGTGCTCATGAAGGTTGAAATGTGTAAAAATTAAATAAATCAAAGTCCAATCTAGGAATACTAGAATAGCATAATTATCTCATAAAATAAGCGACATGTTCATGAAAACAGAAAGGAAATATTTTAAAATAAACTAGTCTTTCTCAAGAAACAAGTACTAGAACATTTTATATCACTCTACTTAAGAAACAGAATTACATTTTCAAATCTTAATTGTAGAAAAAATGAAAAAGGTTCTCCTCTAATTATGTTTCACATGTAATTATTGGCACACATTTGTGCCAGTCTGAATGTATATATTCTGAGAAGCATATGTAAAGCCTTCAGTGTGTGCACAGACATGTAGACCTTCATTTCTACACACACACACACACACACACACACACACACACACACACACACACACACACACATCCAACAATGCAAGGGAAAACAGCTCTTCCGATTAATTTCATCTCTATCAATATTGTTATCAAATCTCCAGTTTCATACACTGTTTGGCAAAAATGGAAATGACACTTGCTGGGGCTTCTTCACACAGCTTGGAATATTTTGGGTAAACTGAAAGAAGTTGAGAATTAATTGTTTCCATGCCACCAGCTGCTTTTCCGACCGTCCTCTCTCTCTGGAGACAGTGGGTAGTTGGCAAAGTGTTTGTCTGGCTGAAGGTGGTAAGGCTGCAGGAAGGGGGAATGCATCACCTAGAGCTGCTGCAAGACCCACGACTGGTGGCATGGGTTTGTCCAACAACCCATCGTCCCGTTGTACATGAATTCATCTGGTGGCGTATCACAGGTACTTACATCAGCTTGTTTTTAAGAATCCTTGACTTTGCGTTTATACCAGACTTGAATTTCTCCATTTTGTCTTAAGAAAAGTGTAAATTCCTACCTATATTCTATCATATATTACATATACTTAATAGCTTTTGATAGTTTTGCAATAATACATTCATAGAAAAGACATCTGATGGAAAACAGAAATCAAAGAGGTGTTTTGTAGATGGAAGGTGTTCTTGTCCCTTCTGCTTGTGGAACCATGGGGAGTTTCCAATTATCTCAAGTCACAGAACAGCAACTCAGTACTGAATATAAGACCATTTCCGAGCAATTTGGAAGTTGTTACCTTTTTAAAACTTTTATTTATTTTCATGATAGACAAAAGAAAAGAGAAAAACCAGTGCACTACTTGGCTCTGGCACATTTTAGTGCCAGGGATTGAGCCTTGGACCAGAGGGGCCTCTGATGTGACAGCCTGATGTGATGCCACATGGTCCAGGAAGATTTGAATTCACTTTACATTTAGGATGTGCCATTTGAAAGCTAATCAGGAGGCACAGTGCATAAAATTCAGTCTACACTGCTAGTTCATACCCAATGACTTCACTTAGAAAGAACACACAGGAGAAGTAGTTTCTGATAGATAATAAAGTGGTAGCTGATATGTTAGACTTCATTGTATAAATGCTTAATTTGAGGTATCTGTGGGACTTCCAGATTGTAAGTAACTGATAATTATCAACCTAGTAAGTGATATAAAATATATATATATATATATATTGTGGACATCTATTAAACTGCAAACCCTATGTTAGGTATTTAGGGCAGAAAAGAACACGGGAATAGGATGGCAGAGGACCTAGTGGGGGTTGTATTGTTGTGTGGAAAATTGAGATATGTTATGCATGTACATACTGTTGTATTTACTGTCGACTGTAAAGCATTAATCTTCCAATAAAGAAATAAAAATAAATAAATAAATAGGCCCGACTTTAACAAATAATCTAGATTTTAGGAGCATCATTTTCTTTTTGTCACAACTGAAAGAATGTTTTTATTCTTTGAAAAAGCTTGTCCAAAAATGTAGAATTCATTTGAAAAAAATAATTAAGGTGCATCTTTCATTCTTTTTTTATAAAACAGGAACACAAGCCAAGTGCTGTAATTTGCATAATCCCAATATTTAACTTTTCTCATTTATGATCTGCTTAGTTATTTAAGAGCTTGACTTTTGTTTCATTCCATTTACTTTAATCTTTACTTTTCTTCTGTGACAGCATGATAAAATATATTTACCAAGTGTCTATGATTAACCTATTGAACTAGAGATAATACAGCTTTCCATAGACTACAGACAGACCTCTGCTAATTTACTCTGGGAGATATTAAATGCAACAATCATGGGGGCTGGGCAGTAGTGCACCTGGTTAAATGCACATAGGACCAAGTGCAAGGACTAGCCTAAGGACAACGGTTCGAGACCTTGGTTTGAGCTTCTGCAGGTGGGGGTCACTTCACAAGTGGTGAAGCACGTCTGCAGGTGTCTGTCTTTCTCTCCTCCTCTCTGTCTGCCCCTCCTCTCTCCATTTCTCTCTGTCTTATCCAACAGGCAATAACAACAACAACAAAATAGAAAAAAATGGCCACCAGGAGCAGAGAATTCATAGTGCAGGCACATAGGCACTGAATCCCAGCGATAACCCTGGAGGCAAAAAAAGTCACAGTCACATGACTAAGACTACTACATATATCAAGAAATGCATTCCAATATAAACTTTTCATAGAATACTAGGTATGCTTATTCATAAAGAAAATTCAAGTGACTTAAGTGACTTCTACAAAAACATGCAGTTGAGTTAGTTCAAGGTCTCATCATTCGCAAACCTATTTCTTCCTATGTTTATTCTTATTTGTTATTTGCATGCTACACCATACAAAGAGATGAGATTGGGTCTAAGGGGTTTTGCCAATGTGGTGCACAACCCAGGTTCTATATTAAGGAACAAGGGATTCAAGAGGTAAGTGTAGAGAATGTGACACACCAAAATTAGTGGCAGCACTGAGGAACTTTTTTTTTTCTTTCTACTGGGAGGTGGTTCAGTACAGTTGGTACATGCATACAAGTCCCCATCTCACCAAGAGAGGTGTCCGCAAAATACACCCAGATTAGGTCCGTCATCATGTACCAGGGCCTGGAAGCACCCGCTCCTCCCAACCCCCTTTCTCGCCTCCTTCCTCAGTTTTTGTCTGCTTTAGTGTTCTCCTTTTCTGTTTTTTTTTTTCCTTAAGTTCTTCCCATGAGTGAGATCATCTCATATTCATTTTCCTTTTTTTATGGCTTATCTTACTTAACATCTTCCAAGATAAGGTGAAGAAAGTGACTTCATATTCTAGAGCTGGGTGATTTTAGCAAAACATCCTATCTGAAGTTAGGTAGGAAAGAACTCCAGAGGTAAGACATTCTATTAAAATACACCTCAATAACCAGGGAGTTTCCAAATAATAGTTTCTTATCCTTCCTGCTATGACAACCAGTGTTCCCAATTATTTCAAGTCAAGCCCTAGAACAACAAAGTCACTCAAAAAGTAATAAACTATTTTAAATCAATGTTACCTTAGGTGTGACAAGATAGTTCAATCTGTTAGAATACAGAACTGACACAGAACCTATATGGATGAGGCCCCAGAGGTCATGGATTCAAATACCTTTATGCTTTATTCTCTCTCTTCTATTTTATTCTTTCTCATTAAGATAAATAAATAAGTCTTTAAAAATGGAAATCCACTTTAACTTAAATTTAAGTATATTTTATGTAATAAGGAAGGACACTGAATAGAACTTGGCTCATGGTAATACTCAGATGCTAGATCTAGTGACTCTTGAGAAGGTCCAGGAGAATGTTAATACATGAGATGAAGAAGGAATGATAGAACCTCAGGGGTATGGCAGCTGGGGCCTATTGGGCTTCTGTAAAGTGGAAAGGAGAAGCCAGAGAAACTCAAACCAGGAAGCAAGATGAGGGATCTGCTTCCACCCAATTCCATACCAAGAATTTAAACTACTGGGCACTCTCCTGTCTATACTGTAGGATAAAATTAGGTATAGCAATCATGTTACATGAGATAAGTCAGAAAGAGAAGGGTGAATATGGGATGATCCCACTCATAGACGAAAGTCAAAAAACAAGATCAGAAGGGAAAACACTAAGCAGAACTTGGACCCAGTTTGGTGTATTGCACCAAAGTAAAAGACTCTTGGGTGTAAGGGGTGGGTTCAGGTGAAAATGATGGCGGAGGAGGACTTAGAGGGGATTGAACTGTTATGTGGAAAACTGAGAAATGTTACACATGTACAAACTATTATATTTTACTGTTGACTGGAAACCACTAATTCCCTGCCCCACAATAAAGGAAAAAAAAATGGATTTGGAACAGAAAAGAGCCAGCCAATGGGTATTTTTATCCCTACCCACTGAAGTGGCCTGTTTTCTAACACTATTCAAATCATCCCCAAACATCTTGACACTTTATTAGTGGCAGATTTTCATAGTACTGTGGGTCAATTTTTGTGCCATTTTGCCCCCTCTCTCCATGTGTCATAATCTGTTTGGCATCACCGAGTTTTCTGTCATATCATGTAAATGCCTAAAGGCAGTACTGCATTTGCTGCTAGTTATGAAAAAAAAATTATTGTAAGAGAAATGATGACCGCACATGCTCAATTTCAGACACTGTCTGTCTTTTTTTTTTTTTTTTTTTAAAGAAAGAATGTTTCTAGAGAGCTATAGCAACCTTGGAATAAAAGACTGATCACCAGTATAATAAAAGACTGCATAAAATAAAATAAAATAAATAAAATAAAAATAAAAGACTGCATAAAAGACTGATCACCAGTATAATACACCTTCATTTATATGAATAATAAGCTCAAGAATATACTATAAGGTTCAGTTCATATGACAATGTTTCCGTATGATGAGACTTAGGAGTCTCCTGTACTATGAGGTTCAAAGACTGGAATGAAACTTTTGGTCGTTAGATTACCACCCAGCATCCTCATCTGTTAAGCCCATTCTTTTTCTTTTGAAAGTAACTTTTTCCCTCAATATTTAAAAAAAAAATACATATATATATATTAAAATTCACTTTATTTCATAGGACAGACAGAAACTGAGAAGGAAAGGAGATGGTGAGGGAGAGAGAGAGACAAGAGACACCTGCAGTACTATATCACTGCTCATATTAGGAATGTATTTCAAAATCAAGAAAAGGAAAAAAAGATCAAATATCCTGATTGTAAAAATCACAAGTAGCTACTAGTGCAATCACTTAATTTGGGCATCAAATTTGGGGTTGATGTTTTAGTGTCTGATGGAAACAGGATAATAAATTTGAGATTTTTATGTTTAATAACAGAAATGTTAGTGTCATTTGGCTGACCAGGTAGTGGCTGGGAATAAAGATTTAACAGGCTGCCAGTTCAAGAAGTAGGTGTTAAAACTAGTGATATTTTTCAAAGGCAGGTGGTCTTCCCACTGCAGCCCCCATGAAAGGATCTTCCTTTCTGATATTATACAATTACATTTAAATCTTTGGGAAAGGTGAAAGAGATAGCATAATGGTTATGCAAAAAGACTTTACTGCCTGAGGATCTGAAATCCCAAATTCAATCCCCAGTACTACTATATGCCTGAGCTGAGCAGTGCTCTGGTAATAAACAAACAAACAAATAAATAAATAAGTAAATAAATCCTTGAGGAACAGTTCCATTTGCCCATATTAGTATTAACTCTTATGTAATAGCTTAAAATAGATCTACTGGGGTGGAAGCTAGCTCAGCTAGTAAAGTGTACACTTTGCTGTTTGAGGATCTGGTTCTGAATCCCCCAACCATATGACAGCACCTGCTTCACAAACAAAGAGTCTATTTGGAACAAAAGAATTAAGAAATTTCTAGTCACAGAGCCCCAGCAACAATCCCAGTGGCAAAAACAGACAAACAAACTTACCAACTAAGAAAGGAACACAATAAAACTTTGATGATAGTTCATGGTTTGCTGTAATCAATTTATCACATTCTTGTTCTTCTCAAATTACTGACTGTGATTTCCAGAATATAATGTAATTGAAAATTATGATCCTTTGTATCTTTTGCTTAATCCTTTGAAAATCAAGGTTGTTCTTATCAAAATTCATTTTTGTCTTAGGAAAAAATAATTTCAGTATGGGAGTCAAGCGGGTTAAGCGCAAGGCACAAAGTGCAAGGTCTGGCGTAAGGATCCCGGTTCGAGCCCCTGGCTCTCCACCTGCAGGGGAGTCACTTCAAAGGCAGTGAAGCAGGTCTGCAGGTATCTATCTTTCTCTCCCCCTTTCTGTCTTCCCCTCCTCTCTCCATTTCTCTCTGCCCTATCCAACAACAATGACAACAATAATAACTACAACAATGGCAATAAAAGGGAATAAATAAATAAAAATAAAAAATATGTTAAAAAAGAAATAAAAAAAACAATTTCAGTATGGGGTTGCATTTGAATTGAGTATATATTCTTATAAAACACATATATGTATAGTTATATATTTATCACTTTTACATATTCAATATTTTTCTTATAAATGAAAATACATGCAGAGTGACAATTGTTTAATCAGAAGGAAAAATATTTTGGAGAGGACGGATTCCTTAGTAACTAGGTAATTCATTTCAAACTGGTTAAAGTCTGGGGGCTTGAGCAGACCCATGTTTTTGAAAAGTCTATAAAACATTATTGAGTCATTGTTGCTTTATTGAGTTTTCAATTATTCAGTAACAAAATCAATCTTGTATTTAAAATCTACATTGTAATTCTTGCCATTTCTTGGGAGGTTTTATTCTAAAGAAGGACGCCAAGCTCAATTTTGTAAATACAGAAAACAGAGCTCTAAGACAGATGTCTGAGCCTTAGAATGCGGTCCTGGTTCATGTTGTTGCCTTCATATCACTGAGTCTTAATTTCTCTATCTGTAAAACTGGACTAGCCTTTATGCTCTTAGTCGACAAATTATTCTTATAAGATCCATGAGTAGATGGGCTCTGTCTCCCTCTTCCAGTGTTCAGCACACTATGATGACCAATGAAACAAAAGACTGAAATATCAGAATTCTTGCTAGTTCTTTATATGATCTGTTTAAGGTATTAGAAATTATTGAGCTTTTGTTCTCCTCTCATTACCACAAGTGAATTCCTGTTATGTGGATTCCTGCTTTCAATTCTCCGAACTCAATGTGGTGATAACTATGATTATCTCTACTTTATGCTTGGGGAAACTGAGACACAAAAAGGTCAAGTAACTTGCTTCAAGGTCACACTAGTAGGACAGAGGTCATACCCAAACCATTATCTCCCTTTACAGGAAAGGAGCAAATAACACAAAAACAAAAGAATTCTGCCTTCAGCTTGTTAATAAAAACATTTTATGCAGTAATAATTTCTGACCTTTTAATAGCATCTGTGGTATTTCATGGGATTTCCAGATAGCCTGGGATTATCATCAGTTTCCTTTTATAGATTAAGAAACTTTAAAGTTCAGAAAGAAGTCATTTGTCCAAGGGTATTAAGTCATAGAAAGTATAGAGAAAATAAGAATGAGAATTCAATAATAATAATAATACAATGAATACACCACTGTATTGCCCTAGAGACCTTGTAGCATACAATGAGGCTGGAAGGAGGGGACCGGCCTCCTAGCCAAATTCCTTTGACTATTAATATGTTTCTCCATATTATTCTAAGAGACTGCTACACAATTCCTTTTCTGAAAGGCAAAGTGATGAAATTACTTTTCTTTGGAACCAAGCACACATCAGGAAATGCATATCCCTTGCTCAACTACCCCCATTTATGCTCTGATGAAAGAGATTAATTAACCGCACACAGGGGAAAAAAACTGGGATAAAGGAGAGAAATGATTAGAATGAGGTGCTAAATGGATAGCAAACTAATTGTACTCAATTAGTACAAAAGGGGTCAGGAATACCCTAAAAAGAAAAGAGTAAGCAGGGAGAGGAGAAAGAAAAGAGCATTTTATTAAATTCAGGGAAATATGATTAATGTTAGAATGTAATGGAAAAAATATAGACTTACTGGATCTTTCACCTGGAAACCAGCTTCCCAAATAGAAATGAGTCAAACACAACTAGATAAACTAAATTAAAATATTTAACCTTGAAGAAGTATTTGTTAACACATTCTGATTATGGAAAATCCAAGAAATCATCTTTCACTAGCAACCACATGACTTTAAGTAAGATTCAACATGGGGAAAAGAAAAGTAATGAAGTGTGAAATAGTTTTTCTTTAGGGTGGTAAATAGGAAAACCTCTTTTATTTTTCCAAGTTACTGCTTTGCTCTCTTCAAATAGAATTGATGGCTACTAAGATGGTAAATCTTAAGGAATAGGAATCAAGCTACCAGTGAAAGTTGCATTATAGCTACCAAACAGGGTCATTATGTAATTTAAGAGGAGGTAACAGTCACCAAGCTTCTTACTTTACAAATGCTGGCATATTCCAACAGCATCTTTCGCTTCAGTGGTCAGCTGTTTCTGTTTTTAATCTAGCTGAAATAAACCTCTCAGTTTTTCAATCTAGCAAAACTAGTTCAGGTTTGTTAATCCAAACATGAAAGAAGAATGCCCCAACAACACAAGCAACCTGATTCCCCTTAATGAGAGGCAAACTGAAAGCAAAGGATTAGTTCTGGACATGTGTCTGACCTGGGCTGAAACATGACTTTGTGGAAACAGCAATGACACTGTTATATACTCACCCCCTTATCATATTTTTGTTGTTGTGGTTTTGTCCTGAAGAAATACAAGGACCTCCTTAGAACAATAGCAACATTAGCTATTAAATAGTTGAAATCATTTAATATTCATTATTTTAAAAAAGGTAACTAAAGACAGCAAGCTACTCTAAATTCAGTAGTATTTTAATAAATTTGAATTTTTTAATCTCAGTGAATAGCATCTTTATATGTTTACCAACAGATGAATATGTGTGTGACATATTAATCTGTGTGATCTACATATAATGTGTGATAAGTGTGTGGATTTGAATACCTTTACAAGCAACCTATGGCTCTCGGTATTCTTCAGCTACCGGATGTGAACCTCTGAATCCTTCCTCTTTTACTATAGATGCCATGATCTAAAAATAGAACTTCAGAAGGCATTCCAGTAAGTTACCCTGCAAATTATTGCAGTCTAAATACACTGAAAAAGAACCAAAGGATCAGACATTGAAATGGCAGTATGGTTCACCGCCGGCTAGAATAGTTAAGGGGGGGTTATTTGATTTTCTTTATTTTCCATCTTTTAACAATAGCTACTTACCCTATTCTTACTAAAAAACATGCAACAAGAAATATCTAAATGAACAATACAAGGTCTCCATGTGCTAGATGAGGAAGGTTCTGGAAAATCTCTATAATCTTTACAATTCTCATACTGGAAATAAACACCTAATTAATAACTCTTCACTGGGAACCCATTTCTGTAAGTTGATGTAGGAAATTATGGACAACTAAATGTGTACTTTATGACTATGTGATATTTAATTAAAAATATATATGTTTCTGGCTGGACCAACTATATTTTCATTACACATTAAGCCTTCCATGCTTCTGCTTAAGTCCCTCAATGGCTACAGCAATGACCTGTAGGTTAACTTCCTGACTGCAGAAGCTTTCTTAGTCTGTCCCATTTACCTCTGGCCTCATGCCTAACTACTATGGTTAGTAATCAACGTTGCATCTGTCACAGCCCTTCACAGCTATCTTGCTTGCTACTTAATGGAGGAATATAATCATTCCCCAGGCCATAGACAACACAAATAATTAACTTATCTTGAAAAAAAAAAAGACAGCTTAACTATTCCATACATTTCCAAGGTAGACTACAAAGAACTCAAACCCATTCTTCAGATTTAAATGCAACCAAGCATGACCTCATCATCTAGTTATTTGCAAATACGAGGTCCTAAGGCTGGGAAGACAGTGCAGCAGTGTACAAAATAGACTCTCATGACTAAGACACCAGCAGCTCCAGGCTCAGCCCTTGGCACAACCAGAAGCCAGAACTTAGCAGTATTCTGAGGAAAATAATAAAATAAAATGTCCAAAATCATGCAAAACTTAACAATATGTTCAAAACAGGGCTTAGTCCCAAAATTTCCTGTGAATGGAAAATGCTGATAATCCAATTATCTGTGTCTATATATACAGACATTGTACAGCATTCTCAGATGTGGTAGGACCAATATTAAACTCTCAATTTCCAGATTCATCATTTTCGTTGGTGTAAGTGCTACATTTTTGTAAGCTATATAACCATCCGTAGGAAAAATCATATACTCCTGCCTCCTTTGTTAGGAGAATTCATGCTCTTAAATTTTGGTCAAGGAGAGTTAAAGAGGAAGCAATGTGCTGCACTTCAAAAATTTTTCTTGTAAGAGAGAAGTCACATTCTTTCCTGCTCTATCCTATTTCTTGGAAAGTGGGCTTAATAATAGGAGTTTTATCAGCATTAATGAGCCCTGAGGGCAGAAGTCACTTTCCAGTGATGAGTAAAAATGAGTTGGATGAGTCCTATGTCTCTGAATGAATACTTTATGTGGATCCCATTGCAGTTGTCTACTCCATATTGTTTCTAAGTAAGAAAAGAATGCAGGGTTATCTTCTTTAATCCCATGAATTTCCAAGTCAAACCTAATTTCTCAGGATGCATGAAACATCACATTATAACTGTTTTAGCAGAACACAGAATCAGAACCCATAATAAATTTAATATCACACGAAGTTCAGTTAATATTCATAATTAACTAATTAATTAGTTTTCCCCATAGAATTGCTCAGTTCTGTCTTATGGTGGTACTGGGAATTGAACCTGAGACTTCTGAGATTCAGGCATAAAAGTCTGCTGCATAAACCACTATACTATCTCCCCAGGCCATGCTCTTCATAATTCTTAAGAATTCACTCAGAATGGTAGCATCCTCATCAAATTTCTAGTGCCTAAAAAACAATGCAGCGGGGCATACTTGTCTAATTTGAGTCCTTCTTTCTCTGTCTTGAAAGGGAACAATCACAAACAGTGAAAATAAACCAAGAAAAAGAATTCCCAGAATTCAAGGAGTCAATCACTTCATTCTTAATCTTATTGTTTTTTCTAGCAAAGGCTATTGGTGATTACTCCTGCTTTAGTCAGAATACCTACATTTGATTTTAAAATGTTATATACATCTTTCTTTTTTTATCAAAATTTTGCTGCTTCAGGCTAGCTTATTGGTTTGTTTTTCTGGTAGAATGAGAAACAGAGAAGGAAGAATACCAGAGTACCAAAGAACCCTACCGCCACCGCCACCGCCACAATACCAGAGTACCAAAGAACCCTACCGCCACCGCCACCGCCACAATACCAGAGTACCAAAGAACCCTACCGCCACCGCCACCGCCACCACCACTGCCGCCGCCGCCACTGCCACCGCCACCGCCACCACCTGTACTTTGAAGAGCAGGGGCTCAAACCTAGATCTCATGCATGGCAAAGGACTTTTCTCAGGTTAGTTGGCATATTTCTACTAAAATAGAAACTTACAGTCTTATAAAATATCTAATAGTGTAACTCAAAACTGTTAGTATCATGAAATGATAGGTTGAGAAGCTGGAGCTAAGGCCGCATAAAAACTAAAGGAATGCAGCGCCTGGCCTAGGTCCTGGAAAAAGAGAAGCAAAATCACAGTAA
Source organism: Erinaceus europaeus (assembly GCF_950295315.1). Taxonomy (NCBI): domain Eukaryota; kingdom Metazoa; phylum Chordata; class Mammalia; order Eulipotyphla; family Erinaceidae; genus Erinaceus; species Erinaceus europaeus. The sequence goes on along the minus strand of NC_080182.1, from coordinate 15,937,240 downwards.
AACTAGTGACAATCAGATAAAGTCTGCAGTCCAGCTGATACTGAATTTCAGCTCTGACAAGTAAACCAGATATATACAACTGAGAAAACTGGATGAGGAACTTTGTTATAAATTTATTATACGCTGTATCTAATATTATCCTATATTTAAAAATTGTATTTAAAAAACAGTATCTATCTATAAGTCATTCAGAAGATTGGTTGAGATAATAGGTAGAAAGCCATGGGCTTATGGTTAATATTTGTCCTTCCAAGTGAACCTTTAAAATCCCACCAACTCTTTTGTTGTCAAATAGATTACTTGACGTCTGATTCTACCTTGGCATGGCTGGAAAGCTTATTCACTTACCACAAAGTTTCCTAAACTGGGAAATAGCTAGTCTGTTTTCTCCTGCAGCTTTAATAATCTACCCATCCTCAGTTTTCCCTCACAATCACTCTTCTTTCTTCCGTAAAGTCCTTTCTCTTTGTATTCTTTGGAATTCGCACACATATAACTACACTCGTGATCCAAATCATACTAAATGCTCTGAGACAGGCATTCTACAATAAACTGCTTTAAATGTTTCTTGTTGATTGTTTGCTTTATTTTATTTTATTTTATTTTTCTTATATTAGGTAATACAGAGAGAAATTGAGATGGGAGCAGGGGAAAGACAGGGAAAGAGAGACCGCTTCAACCACTCATGAAGCTTATCCTTTGCAGGTGTAGACTTGAACCCATGTTTGCCCAACTAAGTGTACCACTACCCTGCACCTCCCATGCCCCAAATAAGCTTCTTAAGGACAAAAGTCCTCTTTTAATATTTATTTATTTATTCATTCCCTTTTGTTGTCTTTGTTGTTTTATTGTTGTAGTTATTATTGATGTCGTTGTTGTTGTACAGGACAGAGAGAAATGGAGAGAGGAAGAGAAGACAGAGAGGGGGAAAGAAAGATAGACACCTGCAGACCTGCTTCACCACCTATGAAGTGACTCCCCTGCAGATGGGGAACTGGGGGCTCGAACCGGGTTCCTTACGCCAGTTGTTGAGCTTTGTGCCATGTGCGCTTAACCTGCTGCGCTACCTCCCACAAAAGTCCTTTTTTTCCTCAACTTTTTTTCCTATTTCATTTCTTACTCTCAGAGTTCTATGCTTAGTTGTTTCTCAATATGTTTTTGTTAAATTGTTTTTAAATTAAACAAACAAGGAGTATAGTGAGAAAGGCTGTTTCATGATTCTTAAATGATTTATTATCTTTTGCAAACATTCCAGTATGATGCCAGATTTAATTACAGCACTGAACTTTGAGCTTTCACATATTTATTTCAAAGCACCCACAAATTTTTCTAGTGCATGAGCAATACTTGTTAACATCATATCCCTCTGGGAGTCCCATGAACTCATCCAAAGACGTAGGCTAAAAGCAGTGATAGAAATCCTCTTTTAGAAAAATAATAGCATTCCTATGTTCTGACCAAAGGTTCAAAGATTCTTTAATGATGACCCAAAGATTCCTTAATTATTTCTAAGCAATGTCTTAGAAATCATAAAATATATGTATTTTTAATTCAAGATCATTTCTTGAATTAAAGTTATTAATTAAAGCTATTTAATTAAAAGTTATTAAAGAATTAAAGTTATTAATTAAAGCTATTTAGTCAAATTTAATCTTGTTATGTATTTGTTACGTGCTAAGTATATACCTTATTGCCTCAACTCCATTTAGTAAGCTTATCAGTACTGAACTCCATTTTCTTATTAGACAACAGCATTTAAGTTTGCTTTCAGTGAATTATAGTAAAAGGAAGATGCAAATAAGTCAGCTGGAAAGAGAAACATACATAAACAAAGCCATGGTATGTCCAGGAAGATTTTCCAAAGTTGTGCCAGAGAATGTACCAGGAACTCATATACATATACATATATGCTCCAGTTTAGTAAGTATGCTTTTTTTTTTTCAATCACAGCAAAGTGAAGTTTTATTTAGTAGTTAAAAGCTCAGGTAACTCAATCCTTCAAATTGTGATCTAGTGTTTAATTAAAATGAGGCCCACAGAACTCTGTTCTTGGCTTCTTTAATTCTCTTGGACATTAGCAAAAGTCTACTTCCTGGAATCAGATGTTGTTGATGCTTCATTCTCAATTCTTTGGCTCTCTTAATGATGCCATGTACACCAGATTCTGGTACATGAACTCATGACTCTTGCACTGCCATAATGCACCCATTACCTTCAGGCTGCTTAGATTCGAATATGAAACCCAAGGAAAATTTAGGACATGAAATAAGTAATACTATGGGCGAATGCTTCACTGAACGAGAACAGTGATCAACATGACATAGAAATGTCCATGTTTTGGCTAAAGAGAAGCAAATAATTTCTAATCATTATCATTTTCTTTTTGCCAATTGAGAGTAAGGACTAAAGCACTACTTCTGAAAACTGCTCCTCTACCTTGGGGAAGCTAGATACACCTAATATTCTAAATCAACACAGCCAACAGAAAACATCTTCAATTCCGAGACGCAAGGCAGTTCTGATTAGCACCGATACAGAGCAATCTAATCAATGATACCACCAGGCACAATTAATACACACATTCTGCCCGCTAAACATAATTTAGGCATGATTACTTTAAATGGAAAGCTAGAGAAATTTTCCAGTACTTCTTAAATAAATTAATAAAACTCTAAGTCTTGAGAGAATCAGACGCACAAACAAAAGCTTAATAGAAGAAGTAACAGCAAAATGAAGATGTGTGAGTGCATGAGTTGGGTGAGGGTAGTAAAAACATAACCAATGAGGGCATTTAGCCAGAAAAAATGGCTGAATAAATTCTACAAATTAACTACTTGGCAGAAGTAAACGAAACAAAACAAATAAGCAAACCCTAACTCTAGTGTGTAAATATTATTAAAACGTGTCCCTTTCCAAAGACAGAACTTGGTCAAACTAGAAGCTGTTTGCAGAAAGGAAACAATCTGGAGGAGGGTCTTTTCTGGTGTAATTATGCCTGGGAGATCCCTAAAGTACAACTCAAATGTCCCCTGGTCTTTTGACTGATGGACTGGAAACACGTGATGGAATGATGAAGTTAGTTGAATAGTTCTTCCATCCAACCTTCAGTCTCTGATTCTATTTTTTTTTATTTATTTTTTATTTAAGAAAGGATAAATAGTGGTCCGGGAGGTGGTGCAGTGGATAAAGCGTCGGACTCTCAAGCATGAGATGCTGAGTTCAGTCCCCGGTAGCACATGTACCAGAGTGATGTCTGGTTCTTTCTCTCTCTCCTATCTTTCTCATTAATAAATAAATAAATAAAATATTTTTTAAAAAAGGATAAATTAACAAAACCATAGGGTAGGAGGGGTACAATTCCACACAATTCCCACCACACAATCTCCATATCCCACCCCCTCCCCTGATAGCTTTCCCATTCTCTAGCCCTCTGGGATCATGGACCCAGGGTCATTGTGGGGTGCAGAAGGTGGAAGGTCTGGCTTCTGTAATTGCTTCCCCGCTGAACATGGGTGTTGACTGGTCGGTCCATACTCCCAGTCTGCCTCTCTCTTTCCCTAGTAGGGTGGGTCTCTGGGGAAGTCAATCTCTGATTCTTAACAAGATTTCTTCAATAACAACACAGAAGCTAAAATGATATGAATGAATATTAGACATTCGTATTCATATGCAGAGATTAAGAAACAAGGATAGAAAGAGTATACAAAGTACAGTTGCATTTCACCAAATCAGGAGACTCTGGGAAAAAAGGGCAGGGGAAAGGGGTAGTGGGGACCAAGAGTGTTTTTCTGAGCCTCTCGTGAGGACATAAGAAAATGCAATGATCTTTCAACAGTTATAATCTATTAACACCTTGATAAAGTAAATATATATACATATACAATAAAAAAAACACAAATGCACACTCACATCTTCTATTCCCTTTCCTATGATCTTCAATTCCTCAGTATCTGATGTAAGAGAAATAACAATGGAAAAGAACTTTCAGGCTTTCCTAAACTGAGATGCCAACTTGTCTCATTATCTCACCACCAATTTGAGAAGAATGTACACTGAAGAAGCAGGTTAGGTTGGTAAAAACAAATACCAGTAGAACTCTAGAGATATTTTACCACCAAAGTAACCTTACTTACTCTAAGGAATTTATAGTTGTATACTCAACTTACAGTTTGAATAAAGGATGGTGATAACATATACACATCTATGTATATGTGTATGTATGTGCCTATCATATCTATCTATCTATCTATCTATCATCTATCTATCTATCTATCTATCTATCTATCTATCCATTTAGTCTATGGGCAGGTAATAATCAGCACAGGCAAAGCAGTAGTTATGGCAGGAATGAAGAGCTGGACGGTATAGAGATTTCAGAGGAAGGACTCAAACTGGCAGGGAATGGTGATAATGCTATAAAGTTGAGGGGTGAAGTAGGCAATTGAAAAGGAGTATTATGGCAAAAACTATTAATCAGTACTGATACATTTCAATATTTCAATAATTGCTTCTTTGTATCTATGCATATCAAACTAATATCAATCCTTGCAAATAAGAATGTTTTTGAATGAATATTTTCCCGTATTCAACTTTCCAAATTCCAGAATATGGAGCATAAGTAGGGCATAGAACAGATTTTAAGGATGGAAATCAATTAAATTGACTATAATGATCCAGGGGGGAAGGCTAGCATTAATAGCTAGAAGAAATGACTCAATTATATAACTGGAGAGAAGGATAAAGAAAGACATTTATTTAATGCCCATGCCCAGCAGAGAAGCAATTATAGAAGCCAGACCTCCCACCTTCTGCTCCCCATAAAGATCTCTGGTCTATACTCCCAGAGGGATAAAGAATAGGTAACCTTCCAACAAGAAGATGGGATATGAAACTCTGGTGGTGGGAACTGTACCCCTCTCATCCCACAGTCATGTTGATCATTATTAAATCACTAATTAAAAAATCTGAAATTCATAGTGTTTTAAACATGAAGTTAACATGCTTGTTTTTTTTTTTTTTTTTCCTGGAATAGATCCAGCACTGTTGAGGGAATAAGTTCAGGACATCAGCATTTCTTGGAGGAGCCATCCAATCCTCAGACAATTAACAGAAGTTTCTGAAGGGTCACAAAGATCAAAATCTGTCATCTGAAAACATAGCTATCTAGGCAAGTTAATGAGAAGGACTGGTAACCTTTAGCTATTCTAGACCTTTCATCACTTTCCTGACATTTCAAGCTATTAAGAGTCATACAAATGTCAGAAGCCAACTTCAAGATATTATCTTGTGCTGAAGTAATCTAACCCAATCGTAGATGCAGCAGAAGGTACTGATGGCAGCTATACAACAAAGTGCCAACACTGACTGTAAATTCAGGACATGGGTGACCATTACTGTAAGTACTGTGGCATTAGCATGCCACACAGATGTGCATGGAAGCAGTGTTTATGATAGTCACGGACATGGAAAACATCCGTATTTACTCTATAAAGTTGATTCAGAAGTTACCACACAATGGAATACTACTTGGCTATTAAAAATGGTGAATTCACTGTCTTTACCCCATCTTGGAGAGAACTTGAAGATATTATGTTAAATGAAATAAGTTAGAAACAAAAGGATGAATATGGGATGATCTCACCCATAGACAGAAGTTAAAAAACAAAAGCAGAAGGGAAAACACTAATCAGAACTTGAACTGGAGTTGGTGTGCTGCACCAAAGTAAAAGAATCTGGGGTGGGAGAGGGTTCAGGTACTGAAACATGAGACAGAGGAGGACCCATTAGGGGTTGAATTGTTATGTGGAAAACTGAGAACTGTTATGCATGTTATGTACAGACTATTGCATTTTACTGTCAACTATAAACCATTAATACTGCAATAAAGAAAAAAAAGTTACCACACAATGACTTAAGATGATGCTACAATGAACTATTGTCACTAAAGTGATATTTATTTTATGTTGTAGAGCCAGGGTCTGACATATATGTGCCATTTCAGTCAAGTTTTGCATCCAGTGAGAGAGATAAAGAGAAAGGCCATGATAGAAACACAGAGATAAAACACACACAGAGAGAGAACACAGAAGCAGAGATAGCTCTAGTGTCACACAACTACCCACATGGTTCTGGGATTTGAACATGAGCAGAGTAAAGCATGTGTCCTAGCTGCTAAACTATGTTTCTAACCCCTAACTTGATATTTATAAAGACTTTGTTATAATGATTTAATTTTGTTAATTTTTATTTATAAAAAGGAAACACTGACAAAAACCATAGGATAAGAGGGGTATAACTCCACACAATTCCCACCACCAGAACTCTGTATCCTCCCCTACCCCATTAGCTTTCCTATTCTTTATCCCTCTGGGAATATGGACCCAGGGACATTATGGGGTGCAGAAGGTGGGAGGTCTGAATTCTGTAATTGCATCCCTGCTGAACATGGGGATCATTGACAGGTCGATCCATACTCCCAGCCTGTCTCTCTCTTTCCCTAGTGGGGCGGGGCTCTGGGGAAGCTGGGCTCCAGGACATATGGGTGGGGTTGTCTGTCCAGGGAAGTCTGGATGACATCATGTTAGTATCTGGAACCTGGTGGCTGAAAAAAGAGTTAAAATATAGAGCCAAACAAATTGTTTATCTCCCCAGACAATAACTTGGATCCACCTGCATATCAGATGTTAGGCTTAGGAAAAAGAAAGAAAGAAAGAAAGAAAGAAAGAGAGAGAGAGAGAGAGAAAAGGAAAGGAAAGGAAAAGAAAAGAAAGGAAAGGAAAGGAAAGGAAAGGAAAGGAAAGGAAAGGAAAGGAAAGGAAAGGAAAGGAAAGGAAAGGAAAGAAAAAAACAAACTAGTATAGTCATGGGCTCTTTGGAATATAACTGAAATAGGACTACTATCTATCTACAAAATGGACCCCCCCCCCCAACTCTTCATCTGAACTATTCCAGCCTTTAGGTTCATCATCAGTCAACAATTTGTTTGGCTCTATAATGCTTTATCTATGAAAAAGGATAAGATCATCTGTACATTATGATCATAATTGCCATCAATGAAATACTTAAGATGTACCAGAATAGTGACAGAATCTGGATGTGGGCATTATGACATAGAGTGGCATTTCTTCTTGTCTTCTACTAGTCCTTGTCTTCTTCTTGTCCTCTCTACTAGCACTTTCCAATTGACTTGAAAGTAGGCATGTATTCCAAAGACAAAGACAATCGTGTGCTCAGGACGAAGGCGAGGCACTCACAAACTCTGTCGATAACTGTCGTCTTCTTCATCGGCAAGTTAGAAGCAATAACCGTGACCTATAGTTTTTGATAGACAAATCCTTGATCTCTTTTATTCATTTTGTTCCTGGAGAATCAGTTCTTTCAGATATGATTTTAAATGGAATTCTTCTTGATTATTTTTCTTTCTAGTTCATTGCTTTCATATAAAGAGATGGGTTTCTTTGTGCTGCTTTTGTAGCCTGCCATTCTACTATATTGGTTGATTCCCCCCCCTCAAATTTAGAGAGACTGCCTCAAAACTGTGAAAATGGGCTACATCAAAAAGGCTGGAAGCAGCAAAATCTGGTGGAGGTACAGAGATGAGGAATTCTCCCACAGTATTACTCCACTCTGTATGGAGGATACAGAAATTTACCATAATATTAAGAGATCTGCCATGAGTCTACAAAGAGGAACTTCGTTGTTCTTCTTCATCGGCATCTACTAATGAGCACAAAAACATGTCAAAGCAGATAACAGTCCACTGAAATGGACTATTTGAAATAGCAAAGACCTGGAAATAAGTTGAGGAGTGTCCAATGGCAGGTGAGTGGACTATCACATATTACTCAGCTGTAAAAAAAGATGACATTTCGGGAGTCGGGCTGTAGTGCAGCGGGTTAAAGCGCAGGTGGCGCTAAGCTCAAGGACCGGCGTCAGGATCCCGGTTCGAGCCCCCAGCTCCCCACCTGCAGGCGGGTCCCTTCACAGGCGGTGAAGCAGGTCTGCAGGTGTCTGTCTTTCTCTCCCCCTCTCTGTCTTCCCCTCCTCTTTCCATTTCTCTCTGTCCTATCCCACAACGACAACATCAATAATAACTACAACAATAAAACAACAAGGGCAACAAAAGGGAATAAATAAATAAAATAAAAATAAAAAATAAAATAAAAAAAAAGAAAAGATGATATTTTGTCTTTGGCTACATGGTAGGAAATAGATGGGACCATGTTAAACAAAATAAAATAGGAGAAAGACAAATACTGAATGACTTCATTTATACGTGGAATAACAAAAACAAAGCAAGAAAACTGACAAGGTAAAACATGAATCTTTAGTTTATGTGTACAGACTGATGCTACTAAGAGAGAAGAGGTTACAAAGTCTGAAGGGGCCTAACGCCCCGTAATAGAGAAACACTGGCACTTCAGTGCTGGACAAAAAGCGGTTAACGTGGTCCAGGAGGTGGTGCAGTGGATAAAGCATCGGACTCTCAAGCATGAGGTCCTGAGTTCAATCCCTGGCAGCACATATACCAGAGTGATGTCTGGTTCTTTCTCTCTCTCCTCCTATCTTTCTCATTAATAAATATATAAAATCTTTTTTTAAAAAATGTGGTTAACACATATTTTGAGGAGGTGTTACATTGTACCCCCCAATAACAATCTTATAAAAATCATTTCTTCAAATATAAAAATGTATAAATTTAAAAATTGTATAATATCAAAGTATAATTCAACAACTTAGACAAAAGTCAATGTCAGTGTGTATAATGGGAGGAATTCATAACTTTCTTTTATAAAAACAATGTTTTGAATTATCTGTTTGTGAGAAAGAGAACCACAGAATCAGTTCAGCACATGCAATGCTGTGGAACAAACTCAGGACCTCATGCTTGAGCATTCAAGACTTTATCCACTGAACCATATCATGGGCTGTTGTAATGGGAGGATTTCAGTGGAAGATGCACACACCTTTGGAATTAATGTTTCTAAAGACTGATTTGACAGGCGCTCACAATTCATTTAGGATGTCTTTGAAATTACTCAAATACCTAGGAAAAATTATTGTAATTATTAATATCCCAGGTAGGTTAACAGTATTTAAACACAATTAAAATCAGTTAATAGTTTGTGTGTTACTTTGTAATTCCCACTACAACTCCTGATATTACAATTCTTACTGTCTCAAATGTAAAGTTGAAAAAAATATGGCCAGGGCGATACTATAGTGGTACATACAACAGACTTCCCATACTTGAGGCTTTGAATCCCAATTTCAGTTCCTGCTGCTACTATAAACCAGGGCTGAGCAGAGGTCTATCCAAAGTAAATCTTTTTAAAAAAATAATAAAAGTGTAATATTTAAAATATTTAAAATTTTATATATTTAAAATATATAAAAGAAAAAAAATCAAAGGTCTGGGAAGGGAAGTAATTTGGGGTTATACAGCTAAGAAATGGAAAAAGCAGGATTTGAACTCAATTAATTCTGTATCTTTAATCATCAGATATATTTTTACCACCATGAAAATACTGATACCTTAAAATTGTAGCATTTTTAGACACAAGCAGTGCTTGTACTAATATTCCAGAAAAAGCAAACAGTGCCCTAGAAGATACAGAAGCCAGCAAATTCTAATCTGGCTACATGGAATGAAACAGAATAATGTTCTGGTTTAAGATTCAGTGGCTTTGTTATCTTGATTTCCTGATGAAAAAGAAAATTAAATTAATCTCTAATTACAATGTTTATAATCTGATTATCAGATAGTAACTACAACACACACATTCAGGAAACAGTGACCCAGAAATCCTGGTCCAAGAAGCACAAGCCAAGCCTCTTAGTCCTTTCTTATGTGTCCCTGGTCTCTAGTCCCCCGATTCTTTGAGCTGAATAGGGATAAGGCAATACAATCACTTAAAGTGAACCCTGCCATTCCTGCTAAACTTCAGAGAGAGGAATATTTGTACAGCTGACACTAAAATTCTGAGAGAAGTTGGGCTTTTTGAAGAATAAGAAGCTTGCTGTGGTGAGAGATCAAGCAACAAGAAAAATACAAGCTAACTGTGATTGCAAAAAATCTACTGGGGAAAATGACATCATCACAAAACACCTTTCTAAATGCAAGAGGTGTTAGAAATCATTTCAATCCAGATGGGCTAGCACTTCAGAGAAGAATCTACAGGGGATAATATTTCATAAAATAGAAAGGAATGAACTCAGCTGATGTGCCTTCTATTGGTTTTTAGCCTCTACAGAATATTATATTTTCAGAAAAGCTCAAGAAAATAAATCCATAAAGACTTTTTTTTTGCTGTTGTTTTTCATTAGTAGAATAGCTACACAATATCATTCAAAAAATTCTACTGGTAGTCAAATGCTTCAGTCTAATCATTAAATCTCTCTGCAAAGTTGTACCCAATCGATAAAACTTCATATGCATTATCTTATTTCAACTTCCCAACAAATTCTGAGAGTTTGTCAGGGCCTATTTCACAGATGATGGACTTGAGAAATAAGAACAGATGATGGACTTGAGAAATAAGAACAGATGATGGACTTGAGAAACAAGAACAGAAAATAAGAGGGCTTATTAAAGGATATATGCAAATGACATATTCTGAACTTGAAGGGACTGCCTTTGGCACATCTATAGAAACATGGGAAGAGAGTGTGTCCAACAGTTTGTCCAGAAAGCTTTGCGAGTGGTGAAGCAGTGCTGTAGGTCTCTCTCTCTCCCTCTCTATCTCCCCATTCCTCTCGATTTCTGGCTACCTCTATCCAATAAATAAATAAATACAAACATAAATAAATAAAATTAAAAAGTAGGCACAATAATAGCATCAACATCACAGGGTTATTATAAACCTAAAATAAGTTGATATTTGCCAGGTTCTTGGAACTAAGGAGAGCTATACACATGGCAGGAATGATAAAGATATATTTTAATATATCCCCCCTAGTTTCACTATCATTTTTTGTGATGTTTCTAATATTTTATTTGGATATACCGATACTTCCAATGGACCATGTAATGTCCCTAGTAGAATCCGATCCCAATCTAGATTAATTTTCTGTGACTTACAATTACTACCACCTCTGCTAGGCAATTGGTTGTAGTCATATGCACCTCAATGCTCAGATGGAAGGAGAGCTGTTATCTTCCTGATCGTTGTCAGTGTAGGTGCAAAGTTAGCACCAGAGTTGCCTGAATCATGCATGCAGACTCACAAGGATGTAGAGGCGGCAGTACGGAAAATACTGCAGGTTGAAGTAATACAAGTGATTCCAGTTTCCTCCTGATTGCAAAGCTCTATCCATGTCCATATACCTCTGCTGATAATTGCTTATCTCCTGGGGTTGAACTTTTGGTAACTAACTCATGGACTTATGAGACCAGCTTATTTTACCCCTGCTGATAACTGCTTATTTTGCCAGACCTGAAATATACCTCTAGTACTAATGTACTGCCACAGTGAAGCTCTGATTGTTTGAACTCGCTCCCAGCCGCACCACAGCTAGATCCTTTGTGTGCAAAAGCCAGTCCTTTTATTTTTTTAATTACATTATTCCTTATAGAGACAACATCATCTGAAAACATTTTGTATATTATTAAAAAAAGAAAAATATGAGGCCTGAGGAAGCCGAGACTCTGCCTCATCAATTCTCCTCTCCTCCTCAAAGTGTAGTGTATGGACCAACAGCTTACCTGGGGAGAGTCTCTAGGAATGTCCAATTCCAGACCCCATTTCAGATCTACTGTATCAGAATCTGCACTACTGGGAGACCCCTGGTGATTCCTGGGTACAGAAAAGTTTGAGAAGCACAGGATAATCTAACTGCAGGCTCTGTATTTGCAAGCTCCCTTTTACTGGAGGGGTCATATAAGGAATGCCTATATGCAGAACTGAACAATCTTCCAAGGTGTTCAGTGGGTGGGCAAAGTCAAAATTATCCTCCATTTGACATTAAGTACTACAGTATACTTCAGCAGCCATTCTGCAACTACAGACATCCAGTCTCCCTCTGGTGTTCTCTAATGTCTCGTTATTTACTTATTAAAGCTTGAAAAGGCAGATGTGACCTCACCTGCAACAATTCAGAAAAATAAAAGAGTGAGTCATTCCACTCCACAATTAGAAGAGCAGTTTTCTGCCTTTTCGTTCATAGCTGGCTGAGCACAGAAATGAATGAAGGCAACCAGATCATCATTCTCCTGTGAGACCCAGAAGGTAATGTGTGCTTGGTTGAAATTAAGAAGTTTCAAGAGACTCCAACGAGAGAAAGAGATGGGGGAGGGGCAGAAGGAGAAAATAAAGTATCACTATAATTCTGGAACTATGCGATGCATGAGAGAAAATGTGAGTCTGTTGAAAATAACTAATATCACCAAATCAGAAATGTGACTGAGCAAATAAGAAAGTTGGAAGGTGATCATTTAGGGTAAACCCCACCCACAAGAGAGTACTAGGGATAATACGAGCTCCATGCTAACCCCCATGAAGTTAGTCATTGCTAGTAATCAAGCACCATTATAACACTTCCCTGGTGAGAATTTCAAAAACTGAGGTAATTCTGGTTGTTCCCTAAGAAGGTTAAGTAGCTCATGGTAAATGTTCAGAGAATGAATCGATTTTTCTTTTTTTGTTATTGTTTGTTTTTGCTTTTTGTCATTGCCCAAGCTTCACCACTCCAAACCAACATTTTTCAGATAGAAAGGAGAGAGAGAGAGAGAGAGAGGGAGAGAGAGAGAGACAGAGACAGAGAGAGAGAGACAGAGAGAGAGAGAGAGAAAGATATCACTGCATCAAAGCCTTTAATAGCATGGTGGGAGTCAGACCTGGGTTGCACAGATGAAGAATCAGGCAGCCTCCTATCTGGGCTGCATAGATGAAGAATCAGGCAGCCTCCTAGATGAACTACTTCATTGGTCCTTAGTTCATACTTTTGGGGACAAAAAAAAGTTTGATACATAAGTGCTCAATTTCAGATGGGAAGGGGAAAGCTGGAACTTTGGCATTCTTCAAGCAATAAATTCTTTACCAGAAGATGCCAATGACATAAAAAATAATTCAAATCTCTGAATTAAAATGTTTTCCATAGGGGTCGGGCGGTGGCGCAGTGGGTTAAGCGCATGTGGCGCAAAGCGCAGGGACCGGCGTAAGGATCCCGGTTCGAGCCCCCGGCTCCCCACCTGCAGGGGAGTCGCTTCACAGGCGGTGAAGCAGGTCTGCAGGTGTCTATCTTTCTCTCCCCTTCACTGTCTTCCCCTCCTCTCTCCATTTCTCTCTGTCCTATCCAACAACGAATTGCGTCAACAAGGGCAACAAAAGGGGGAAAAAAATGGCCTCCAGGAGCGGTGGATTCATGGTGCAGGCACCGAGCCCAGCAATAACCCTGGAGGAGGGGAAAAAAAAAAAAAAAAAAAGTTTTCCATACTCTTTCTTATAGACTAATGATTTGTAGGGTTCTAGAGTCCTGTCAAAAAGATAGGGCAAGGGCTCTCACTCTTTCCTTAGCAGAAAGGATTGCTTGTGCTTGAGAGGTCAAATGAATGGAATTTTCTTGCATAGCTTTGAAGTGGCAGTATAAAAAAAAAATTGGAAGTTAAGAGTCTGTACCCTAGTGTGGGTCTTCCTCTGATTTTATAATAAGTTCTAAGTTGCTTACAAAACATATCCCCATAGCTTATGTCACTGTCATCTCAATCTTAAACTGTCCTGTGTAATAGAAAGCAGGAGAAAGGGGACATAGATTCTGAATTTTAAGGTGAGATATTTGCCAAGTGGGTTTAGACACCAGTTATTGGGACTTAAACTTCAACCTTTAGTTACCCAGACAGGGAGCCTCCTTCTCATTCCCTCATATAAGGGATTCTCTAAAATCCATTTCTTCTTTTTGGATACCTGACTTGACTACATTTCATGACCTCCCTTACAATTAGGTGTAGGTAGAAGGGAGTACAAGTAATGTCTGCATCTTATAAGACTGGACCCATAATAGTCTCCCATGCTCACTCCTCTACATTTCTTTTCCTGGAGACAACAGGAATGCATTTAGAAGACATGTCTAGATGACAAGAGAATCCCAGCCTTTTAAGCTGCACACTAACTGCATGGAATAAGGTCACCGCTCCCTATTATTTCAATTGCAACTTCAGATTATCTTGAGCCATCATATGAGAATTTATCCAAAGGAAACAAAACACCTATCCAAAAAGATCTATCATTTATGTTTACAGAAGCATAATTTGCACAGCCTAAACTTGGAAGCAACCCAGATACCCAACAACAGATACTTGGAGTGGCTAAGAAAGTTGTGATAGCAGTTATACTGTAAACCATTAATCTTCCCTAACAAAATGATTTTAAATATACACTTCTGTTGCATTAAGTCATTGTTCTATCTGGATGGCGTTGGTATAGCAGTCGGATATCCTAGGCTAAGTTACAGGATTAGACCTTTGGCAGCAGAAGCAACAGCAACATACCTTTTGCTCTGCTTCAGTGATTATGAAACCCATCTATAGAGTGATTCTTCAGGGCAATTGTACATAACTTGCGTCAATGTTCTGGAAAGATGAACAACTAGACCCAGCTATTTGGAGGCACAATAGAGAAGTAGATAAGATTGGGTTTTGCTGGCTTCTTCCAAAACGGAGACCCCAAATCTTTATCTGCAATATTCTTGCCTTTAGGTTCAGGATTAGCCAACAATTTGTTGGGCTTTATATCTTAGCTCTTTTTCAGCCACCAGGTTCCAGATGCTACCATGATGCCAACCTGACTTCCCTGAGTAGACAACCCTGACCCCACCAATGTGTGCTAGGGCCTCACCTCCCCAGATCCTTGCCCCACTAGGGAAAGAGAGAGACAGGCTGGGAGTATGGATTCACCTGTCAATGCCCATGTTCAGTGGAGAAGCCATTACAGAAGCCAGACCTTCCACCTTCTGTACCCCATAATGACCCTGGGTCCATGCTCCCAAAGGGATAAAGAATAGGAAAGCTGTCAAGGGAGGGGATGGGATATGGAGTTCTGGTGGTGGGAATTGTGTTGAAATGTTCCCCTCTTATCCTATGGTCTTATCAATATTTCCGTTTTATAAGTAAAAATTATAAAAATAAATTAAAAGAATACATTTTGCAAAATAAATATCTGAAGTCCAGTACTATTTTGCACTGGCTATATAAACTCTGAGTGATTCCTTAGTATTTCTCTGTCTTATTTATTTATTTATTTATTTATTTATTTATTTTACTACAAAATGGTGGCTATTAACAGCAAGGATACAGTAAGTCACACCATGACTTCAGTGATATGCTTGGCATATACCCTAGTATATAAAGTATACCTGTACTCAGTGGGTATTAGTTAATAGTTAACATGAGTATGCTGAATATTTATGCCCCTGCACCACAACTATAATTGTCACTGAAGGCAATATGGGTGAGTTAATAACAGAGAAGAAGTAGAGAGAATACTTCACTTAGTATTCCAAAGAGGGCACTGTTATGAAAAAAGTTGAGATAATAAAATAGTTTGAGGAGGCTGGGCAGTAGCGAAGTTTATTAAGCACACATGGTGTGAAGCTCAAGAACCAGCCTAAGAATCCCACCTCCAGCTTCTGGCTCGAGCCCCTGGATCCCCACCTGCAGGGGGGGTCACTTCACAAGAGGTGAAGCAGGTCTGCAGGTGTCTATCCTTCTCTCCCCCTCTCTGTCTTCCCCTACTCTCTCCATTTCTCTCTGTCCTAAGGACCAACAACAACAGCAATAACAACAATAACAGTAACAACAAGGGCAACAAAAATGGGAAAAACAGCCTCCAGGAGCAATGGATTGATAGTGCAGGCACCAAGCCTCAGCGATAACCCTGGAGGCAACAAATAAATAAATTATATTAAATAGAGTTTGAGCTTGGCCCCCACCACAATGAAGAAAGCTTTGGTGCTATGGTCTATTTTACTGTCTCTTTTTGACTATCTACTCCTCTGTCTCTATCTTTAAAAGGAAGACAATAAATAAGATGAAGGTAATGTTGATGCAAATAGGACAAATAAATTAGTGGAATAAACAAAAAAGTATTTGTCTCTAGTACTATTGAATTTTGTTAATAATCATAGAGCTACCCATCAAGTAAGATCCACTTATCCAATTGGTATTAGTCATACCAATCGTAGGAGGCACTAGATTAGATTTTACTAATAGGGCCATAGGTAAAGCAGCATGCAATTCAAGATACAGACATCATTATGTTGCTCATAAGCTTTTTGAGAGCTCCGGAAAGTTAGAAAGAATTATTTTTTCCTTTCCTGTGGTCACTGGCTTGAACATCAGGGTTATGTCTGTTCTGTGACTGTCAGACTGTTTCTTGCTTTATTTTCCTGGCCTAATAATTTCAAAGTTTCACCTTAGAAAGTTCTCACTTAGCACAGTATTTAAAGGACATAACAGAGCTCTTCTCTTTGGTGTAATATATCAAACCCAATCCAAGTTTCTCCTTTCTGTTCTTGTTTCTTAAGTTCCACCTACAAGGAAGATTATTCTGTATTCATCCTTCTCTTTTTTTGGGCTTATTTCACTTAATATGATTTTTTTCAAGCTGGAACTTGAACATTTGCTTCCTAATGTTAGAATGCTTTGTTGTTTCTGCATTCTTCTAGATGTTGTTTACACACTGGTGCTATGCTGATTAAAGAACAAACCAAAAAAACCTTCTCTCTCTTCAATGGCCACGTTTACCTTTGAAACTATATGAAGATTTCATCAGCCTGGTATCCAAGTCCGTTCACAGTGTGTTCTGAAACTCCCAGACATTCTCTCCTACTGTTATTTTACACTTTCTTTTATGCCCAGAAGACCTTTGCACTCCCCTACTACATGTGTTCTTAGTTGTTTTTCCTTAGGTTGTGCTCTCCACTTATGCTTTTCCTTCTGCCTCACCCCCCACCCCCGCCTCATTCTCTGCCAGAAAAAGTACTTGCTATTCCTCTTTTCTCTGTAAGTACTCCTAGAACACACTTGCATGATTTCATCATCATTTATTGTACCTTAGTTTGTAGCTCTGAAACAGAATCACCTGGGAGATTTTTAAAGCTACTGATGCCTTTGGTCTGTCTTGGAAATTCTCACTGAGTTTATTTAAAGTATACCCTGGGTCTTGGGGGGGGGGGATTTTAGGCAGATTCCTGGAGATACTGGTATACAGTAAAGGTTGAGAACCACTGCTATGAACACACCTAATCTCTTAGCCACTCGACATCTTTGTATGCCACTCATTTACTTATAAGTAGAATGGCAATGCAGAAAGACGAGTATCCACTGCAACATTTTGGACACAGATCTGAGCTAAATCCATCATGATTTTATGCCAGGACACTCAAATCAGGGCTGTATTTTCCATCCTGGTCCTATGACATTAGAATGCAATTATTAGAGACAGACCACCGGGAGCAGGAAAGCATCGCAACAGCTAAGCCAGGATTTGCACTATTTCCACATCTAGCAAATATACCAAGCAGACAATTTAAGGTTGTTAATTATTCACAGGAAAAAAACTACCATCTGGTGCAACCAGGTATGGTCACTGTAAATTACCTCAATAGCCACATAACCTAATTATAATTATACAAGTATAATTTATAAACTAAGTGACACCAACTTGATGAACTGTCATTTTCAGCATGGCATCTTTGAGCATAGCTGTGCTCCATGCCTATTACATAATATACATGTTATTACAGTTGGTCTCCATAAACAAGAGTGAACTTTAACATGTTACATAGATCAGTTGACTTCCAATGATGCATATCTGAATAATTTAATAAAAATAAATAAACATACTTCAAAGAAGAGGTCCAGGTGAATTTAAATGTGTACATTATAATTCATACTAAATTCTAACATCTACCCTTGATCTACACCCCAAGAAATTATTTAAGGGCCTGAAACATCATGCACAATCAGGAGTTTTCAAAATCTGTTAGACTTCAGGTTATGTTACTACTGTTTTTAAGGGCACTGTCAGCTTTCTTTTCTGTGAATTTGTCCTTCTGACAGTTTACATGTTTTGTTTTATACTCCATCTCCCTCAGCCTCCAAGAGGCTTAGATCAGTAAGAAATGACATGTCAGATTCTCCGAACACATTATTAATGACAGATCAATTTCTGCAACATCTCAACTCACATGGATATTCAAGCCTATCTTTGAGAATATTTCAAATCAGTCTTTCTGCCATATTTGGTACTCTGCCTGCAGGGGGGAAAAAATGACAGAACTTCTAGATTTAATGGAGTAACTATCCAGACAACAATAGCCTGTGGTTAACATAAGTCAGCTGAGCTGGATGACAGGAAGACAGAGGTCATTTTCCTTTTGTTAATTTCAAATAACATCTTCTTTCATTTTTCTCTTTTACCACATATGTCCCTTCTATCTTTTCTTTGTTAGTTTTTTGATGTAGTCTTGTAGGCATTTCTATTCTTTCTGCCTTAGCGTATTCCCTGACATCGCATTCATTCTTTTATTTTGGCCTTAAGCATGAACCTACCAAAGAGACATGGTCATCCCCTTTGACCTTGGCAAAAACTGTCACAGTTGGCAGTAGAAATAACTCTCTCCAAAAACAGTTATCAGCACATCTAAGACACAAACTGATATCATAATAATAATAAGTGTGTAAGTGGACAATATTGGAAAGTACATGAAAGAGTTTTAAGTACATTGCATTATGATGAAATTTAAGGAGATGATTTACATATTTCCCTAGTTTTATTTCTTTATATGAAGACGCCACCTTACACATACACAAAAGCAAATGGTCTTCTGATCCCAATTTCCTCATGTTTCTTTGGGGGGGGGGAGTGAGGAGAAGAAGAGGCATACAGAGAGAGAAGAAACACTACAACACTCCCCCATCAACCAGAGAACCCCCCACCCCAGTTCTGTCCACATGGTATGCCCATGAGGTGCAAGGGCTCCAACTCAGGGTCTTACCCACTGTAAGTCATACTGATCCACTAGGTGATTAACTTGCCCTCCTTAGTGTTTTCATAATGTTATGTTTAGTGGGTAGATAGCATAATGCTTATGCAAAGAGACTCTCACGCCTAAGGCTCCAAGGTCCTGGGTTCAATCTCCCACATCACCATGAACCAGAGCTGAGCAGTGCTCTGGAGGGAAAAAAAATTACAAACATAATGTTGTTCGCTTAACCCGTTGCGCTACAAACATAATGTTGTTATGTTTTTATAACATTGAGAGTAAAAATCTGAATTTTCAATTTTAAAAGCATGTAGTTATTATGTTTTTATTTAAAGTCTCTAAAACAAACTATGATTTTTAAAATTAAGGTTGTGGGGTGAGACACCAAAGGAAAAAAAAAAATAATGAGCACTGTTGTGAGACACCGTGGAAAATGGTCCACCTTCCTTGGATCCAGTTAGCTGGAGGGGGTAAAGGATTCAGAGACATTCTGCCCCCAGGAAACCATCCCTTTTATCCTTGCAGGTTCTGAGCTGACTGTTCTCCTTCCCCTTGAAAGCCTTGAATTTAGTTTCCTGGATCTTCTGTGCTATTCCTTCTTGCTTCTTTCTTCCGCCTCACTTTACAGCTGTGCAGGGACATCTGACACTTGCCGGCAGCATATGCTGGCAGGAGCAGGTGCCAAAACGGTGGAGACTGTGAGAAATGGAGAAGATCCCACCAAGGGTTAGGCTCTGCTTCACAGGTCCCAGCTGTCCCTCTTCCAGTCCCAGGGCAGGGCAGACCCAGAGGGACAGACGAGACAGTCATCACTTTCTCATGTGTAAAAAAGAATTTTGGCGGTGCACCTGGTTAAGCGACATAGTACTGTGTGCAAGGACCTGCAGCAAGATCCCAGGTTTGAGCCCCTGCAGTGGGGACACTTCACAAGTGGCAAAACAGGTCTGCAGGTGCCTATCTTTCTCTCTGTCTCCCAACCCCGTCTCAATTTGTTCCCTGTCCCAGCAAATGAAATAGAGAGGAAAAAAAAAAAAAAAAAGGCCTTCCTGAGTGGTAGATTCATAATATGACACCAAGCCCCAGCGCCCCAGCAATAACCCTAATGTCAAAATACATACATACAAAGAGTTTTTGAAACTAAGTGAGATGTTAAAGTGTCTAACTATAGTTAATCCTCAATATATGCTATTTTCTTTCTTACAGAGTTAGGTTTGCAGGCTCAACTGATGGTGTGTTGGGATAATTGTCCATCCACTTGAAGAAAGCCATGTTATTTGGATTAAACAAGCAAACAAAGAAAGTGATTGTTTACTATCTTTTGAAGTTTTGTTCATTCTCTCTGCTGTAGGGGGCTCCCAGTGAGAAAACAGTAAGTGAAAAACATCAATGGGCTAGCTGATGATCATTCATACACTCTTCCGTCCACTGACTCACTCGCAAGTTTAATAAGCATAGAATACATGCCCGACTGTCTTAGAGGTATCCAGGAAAACAGAATCAATAAAGCAAATTTATTGTCTCCATGACATTTTCTATTCAGAGAAGGAACAGATCTGAACAGAGAAATAGGCATGTGTGCATATGCTCATGTATAATATGTCGGGATGAATGAAGGCAGGTCAAAGTGACAAAAAGTGGGTGTGGGTAAGGCATCACTTTATTTACTGCTAGTCAGAGAATCTCTCTCTACTCAGATGCCATCTGAAAGCTGTCTTCTTTCAAGACTTTCTTGGAAACTATTCTCCAGTAAAACAAGCACATCTGATATACAGGAATTCTTAACATATGTATGATTCAGTGTAATCAATTCCTAACACACCCTTCCTCTATGTTAAAAACAAAAACAAAAAAGAAGATTCAGTGACAATCATGAAGTGAAACAAATACATTTCAACTATAAACAAAAATTCACCAGACAGAAGCATGCACATTGAAGTATGGAAATGTTCAACTCAAACAAAAACTAGTGGGCATGGAGAATGACACAATGAAACTTACTCAAGGTCTATTCAACTTTACAATCACTGAATTCTTCCTGGTTACTCCAAACCCACTGTTTAAATGCAAGGATACATGGTAGCCCAGCAAGTAAAGCACAAAGTGTATAAGTGTAGCAAGAAAAGGATGCAAAACATTTATGTCCTCACTGTGGCTTGTGTGCGAGTCAGTGTAATGGGTCTCTCTGCCCGAACTTCATGCACATCATCACCACCACTGTCATCATCACCACCATTATATGCTAAATTAGAGCTTGCGTAATGATTGTCTTCTTCTTATTACTTTTTATTATTATATTTATTATTACCACCAGGATTATTTTTATTAGTGTATTTATTATTACCACCAGGCTCATCGCTGGGGCTCGATGCTGGCACTAAGATCCCACTGCTCCCAATGGTCATTTCTTTTTTCCTTTTTTGTTTTTTATGTCTACTTTTTTTACTAGATAGGGCAAAGAAGAATTGAGAGAGGAGGGGGAGACAGAGAGAGAAAGAGAGACACCTGCAGACCTGCATCACTGCTCTTGAAGCATCCCCCTACAGGTAGGGAATAGGGCTTGAACCCTAATCCTTGCATGTAGTAACATGGGCACTCAACCAGGTATGCCACAACTCAACCCCCAACTATTAAGTATTTTTATGATAAGACAGAAAGAGAGAGAAACCCAGAAAGACAGCCAAGGCATTACTCTGGCCCCTGCAATGCCAAGGATTGAACTCTGGGCCATGTATCTGTAAGCTTTTTGTTCTAGCCACTACGCCACCGCCCAGATTTCCTATTAGTAAAATTTAACAGTAATCACAGTGACTCATATATGGGGGAGGACAGGTAATTAAGAGGGCTGGGGAGACAGCATAATGGTTATGCAAAATGATTTTTGTGCCTGAGGCTCTGGCATCCCAAATTCAATTCCTTTCACCACCAAAAGCCAGAGCTGAGCAGTGCTAATAAATAAATAAATAAATAAATAGATAGATAGATAAATAAATAAAGTGAGAGGGCATTTTAGCATTGATGCCTAGAAATGCTAGTGTGAGGAGAAAAGTTCGAACAACTCAGTATATTATTATTTATTTTCCCTTCAGGGTTATTACTGGGGCTCAGTGCCAGCACTACAAATCCACTATTTTTTTTATTTGATAGGACAGAGGGAAATTGAGAGAGGAGGAGAAGATAGAGAGGGGGAAAGAAAATAGGCACCTGCAGACCTGCTTCGCTGCTTGTAAAGCAACCCCCATGCAGGTGGGGCTTGAACCATGACCATTGCAAGGAACCTTGCATACAGTACAATGTATGCTTAACCCGGTGCACCACTGCCTGATCACAACTCTAAATATATTACATAGTAATTCTAGATTTTCTGTGAGTCTGTTCTCTGCCTGCTCTTGATATGGCACCGATGGTGAGAGTGAGTCATCCCTCTCAGTTCCAATACAATTCCAAATATGCTTCATACTCTCCTCCAAGGATCTTGCAGGATCTGAAATATGATAGTCCAAACCTTGGAAGAGGAGTGAGCTGGACTCAACTGCTGAGATTCAACAGAAAAGTTTACCTGAGATCAGTACAAGTGGACTGCAAATAAACACAAGAGCTTTTGTATTTGTTAGAAAGAGCAGGACTTCATTTTTGAGAGCAAACAATGGATGTTTACTGAATATTCCTAGTGTGTAAAGATGACACGCTAGGCCGTAAGTAGGGATACATAAAGTTATGAGACATGGTCTTGCACTGGAAGATATATGACCTTTGACACAGTCTGTAAAAGGCCACAGAAAATCTGTGTGATGGCATATCCAGCAGAGCACACATATTATCATGTGCAGGAAGCCAGGTTCAAATCCCTAGTCCCCACCTGCAAGGGCTTTATGAGTAGTGTAGCACTACAATAGGTATCTCTCCTCTTAACTCTACTTTTAAACTCTATCAAAAAGAAAAACAAGGAAAACAGCTGCTGGGAGCAGTGGAATAATCATGTAACTACCAAGCCCCAGCAATAATCCTGGTGACATAAATAAATAAGGCAGGGCAATAATAAAAACCTGGTGACGGGTAGAATTTTGTTAAATAGGAAGGCGTCCTTAGTCGTACATTTCCTGCACTAGTATGTAGCTTGGGTACAGAGAAAAGCAACAGCACTGAATGAGTAAAGAGAAAGAAGATGGGGCAACTCTCTAGAGACTATATTCTTGCTGTAAAAAAATGCAGAATGAGTTCAAAAATCAAGAAAGAATTTGAATGACAATCAGCATGAGCAATGCAATACCTTATGAAATAGATTAAAGGTAGGATGGGGGTCTGAGTGACCCCTCACTCCCACCCCACCAATGCCAAGTTAAGGAATTTGATCACCAAACCCTTTAAATGAGGAAGGAGTTAGCATGACAACTCACCCAGGAGGTTTTCTGCTTTGTCATGTATACAGCCCAGGTTTCAGGCTGACTCTCAAGGGCCCTAGAGAAGGCTTCAGTGCTATGCTGTCTTCTCTTTCTTTCTGTCTATCACTTTTTATCTGAAAGGGTTACCTTGAGCCTTAAGTGATAAAAGATATGAATAAATGGTGCTGGGAAAATCAGGTGATTATATGCAAAAGAATGAAGAGAACCACATAATATCAAACCCAAAAGTCAACTTGAAATGGAGTCAAAGACTTAGTTCTTAAACCAGAACCCATAAATGCACAGGAATAAAATAAGCACAACAGTGCATGATGTCTGCTTTGAGAATGACTTCAGACACTTGAGACTAAAAGCAAGGAGCAAAAGTAAAAATCAGTGGAATTCTATCAAACTGAAAAGTTTCTGTATATAAAAGGAGTCATCACCAAAACAGAAAGACATCCTACAGTATGAGGTAAAATATAGACATAAATGCATACATCATACAAAGGGCTGACAACAAAATGCTGTATATAAAGAACACATAAAACTCAGCAACAAGGGTAACAATCCCATTAAAAATGGCAGAAAGAACTAAACCGACTCTTCACCAAAGATATTAAAGAAAATCAGCAGTCAGAATAAAGAATGCTGGAGCTCCAGTGGCTCAATCAGTCAATGCGTGGTACTTATACAGAATAAAGAATGCAAGCAAGTCAAGACAGTAAGAAGATACCACCTCACCCCTGTGACAACAGCTTCCATTAAAAAAAAAAAAAAAAAGACAGTGATGAGAATGCTATGGAAAGATAGGAAACCTTCACATTATTGGTGAGAATATAAACTGGCCTGGTCCCTGTGGAAAGCAGGTTATAAGTTCTTCAAATCATTAACATTAATACATCCATAGTGTCTGGCAATTTCTTTCCTAAGTATTTATTTAAGAACACAAAATGCTTCTCTGGGATTTCTCATGTTCATGGCCATGCTACCTGTAATAGTCAAAATTTGGAAACAACCCAAGTGCTGCTCATCAACAGATGAGTGACTGAGGAAGTTAAGGTACAAATACACACCAGAATTCAATGCAGTTGGAAACAATGATGAAGTCTTATCTTTTGCTACAACATGAATGGAACTAAAGAGAATTAGGGTGAGTAAAATAAGCCAGAAGGAGGAAGACAGATGCTGAATCAAACAGAGAAACTAGGCAAAGGATAATACAGGGCGAAAACTCCACAAACTGTGGCAGTAAATTATGGGACTTGGGAGGGAGAACTAAGGGGTAGTTAGGGGGTCTAAGGCTCTATGGTGAAATAGGATGATGGTTTAGAGTGGGGTGAGATGTCCTGACACCTTTTTTGGGGAAATGTATCCTCATAACAACAAGTCAACATTTGCTCAATAAATCAATACTAATGTTGAAGAAAGAAATAAAGGAAAGAAGAAAGAAAGAAAGAAAAGGGGGAAGAAATAAAAAGAGCAAACATTCAATGAAAGTCTATTGTCTACATTTAAAAAAAGACATGGATTGAGGAAATTCTCCTTCAAATATAATGGGAATGTGTGTCATTACACAAAGGTTCAAATAGTATAAAATTAAAATTCAGAGTTTGAATTTATTTTTAGTTTGTGAGGATATGAAAATAAGGATATGGGATATGACTATATATTGGTATGCAGAAGAGTTCTCCTTGTTAAATTGAGGTTGTATTCTGAACTGAGTATGAACTATTCTTAACAAAATGTTCCCAAAGAAGGAATACAGAAAATCAGAGAGAGGAAGCAATTCACAATGTTAATCTCTCTACAAAAGCCAGTAGAAACTTCCGCCCACAAAAATAGGTGCAGAAGCTTGCATGTGGTTCCAAGAAAACCCTGTGTGGTGGTGGTTTGTCCTACCTGAGATTTACTTTTTTAAAAAAAGATTTTATGTATTTATTCATGAGAAAGATAGGAAGAGAGAGGGAGAGAGAGAGAGAGAGAGAGAGAGAGAGAGAGAAGGAATCAGACATCATTCTGGTACACATGCTGCCAGGGATTGAACTAGGGAACTCATGCTTGAGAATCCAATGCTTTATCCACTATGCTACCTCTTTGGAGCACAGATTTATACTTTTTTTTTTTTTCCAACAGAGTTATCACTAGGACTGCACTAGGGATCCACTACCAATTTTTTAAAATTCTTTTTGGTAGAGACAGAGAGAAATTGAGAGGGAAAGCAGGTACAGAGGTAGTAAGAGAAAGAGATACCTGGAGCACTGCCTCAGCACTCATGAAATTTCCTTCTTGCAAGTGGAGATCAAGGACTTGAACCAGACTGCAATATGTGTGCATCACTGTTCAGCCCTTACCTGGGAAAGTATGAATCTTGGACACTTTTAGGAATTTGGAACATACCTTCTAGTTATCATTATCTTTATTAAAAACATAAAAGGTATCAGTAAGCAGCACTTTAAAAAGAGGAGTTGCTTAGCCCTCTCTGTATCACCCCAGGACTGCACAAATGTCTGATTTACCCTGTCCTACTTAGTTTACCTTTTCACTTTAAGTAAAACAAGTACAAGAAACCATCAGCTCTCCTGAAGAGAAAAATGCCCCATTCTTACTTGTGAGTTGTTTTAAGAGAAGAATGTAAGCCTAGGAAAGTTTAGACACTATGCATATTTGCCTTTATTGAAAAAAAAATGTTGATTTTGTTTCCTTTCCAATAGTGACAGAAACAGAGAGAGAGATAGAGAGAAACCTGGAATATGGCTGTGTAGATAGACTCCAGACATCTGGAAAGAAGAGAGGAGAAAATAAAGATGTTGAGTGTCTTCAGGGAGACCAAAATCCTTATGCATCATGATTGACATTCATGTTCAGAATCACGAGTGATTGTATTTATTCTAAATTCAAGATTAACTTCATGTTTCTTAAGTCAGTAAGTTTCAATTTCCACACACATGCAAAAAAATAAAAAGATATAGCCCCCCCCCCCGTACTTTCTGTTTATTTCGGGGAGGGGATGTGAAGAGAGCACCAGTAGGGAAAAAGCCTGTAAGCACCTTCCCATGTCATGTCAACAAGGTGGCAGGAGAAAGGGAGGGCTGCCCACCCTCTGAAATCAGCACCTCTCCCTGCCAGGTTTATTCTCCCTCAGGATGACTTTCACACTTCTAAAAAAAAAAAAACTTTCTAAACATCATGAATAATGGATTAAGATTTCTAAAAAACTCCTTCCTTTCCCTCCACAATTTAAATCAAGTTCTTTCAAAGCCAGCATACTACATCTTGATTGAAGCTAATCATAAATAGTAAAGGTTGGCATTTTTTTTTCTACAAAGCTAGAGGGATGTTAAAAAGAGAGATCCTTCAGACCACACATGGGCAAGGTGTCCTGAGCTGCTCAGTATCAGCAGCGCTACGCCCTCTCATCACACTGCCGTTGTCTTGAAGGAAGACAATAAGCAAAATGGGACCGTGGGGCCATTGCACTTTTCTCCAAGTTGAACTCCGCAATACTCCCTGCCTCCCTCAAATCAGGTTTGTGATAGAGATGGTGAGAATGGTGTTATTTTCAATGTGTTCTAAGAAACGTTGTATTATCTGATCTTCAAAACACCCTTGGGAGGTAGTTCCATTTCTCAAGGAGTTCCCATCCAACTAATATTTATTGGTCAGGTTGTATATATTGTAGGTAGGTTGGTATACCTACAATAGTCTAAGTCCCAGATCCCAAAGAGCTCAAGGTTGAGAGGGGGAGATTGATATCAACCACAAAACACTAATGAATCATGAGGATAACAAAGTATGTGAGAGATGCTATAAAAAGAGGAGGGGGAAGCAATGTGTTAGAGCATAGCCCAGGGTGGGAAGGCTGTTCTTAGTAGTGACATTTGAGCTGAGAATAGAAAACAGAGAGTGGGAAGCCAGAGGGTCATATCAAGAAGAAAAAAGTGCAAGTTCAGCAGTTTTGAAGAAGGAATATGCTCACCATATGACTGACCAGAGCTGACGGAGAATAAAGTAGGTGATGTGATGTAAAGCTGAGAAGAGACTACCTGAGTGTCTGACCATAAAAAGAAACAAAATGGAGAAGGAAGGTATCATCTCTTATTTGCAAAGGGCTTTCTTTTTATATATATATATTTATTTATTTCCTCTTTTGTTGCCCTTGTTTTTATTGTTGTTGTAGTTATTGATGTTGTTGCTGTTAGATAGGACAGAGAGAAATGGAGAGAGGAGGGGGAGTCAGAGAGGGGGAGAGAAAGACAGACCTGCAGACCTGCTTCACTGCCTGTGAAGAGACTCCCCTGCAGGTGGGGAGCCGGGGGCTAGAACCGGATTCTTAACGCGGGTCCTTGCGTTTCACACCACGTGTGCTTAACCCACTGCGCTACTGCGGACTCCCTGCACAGGGCTTTCTATGGGGTCAGGATTTGAATTCAGTTCACAGCCATAAGTGGTGAATCTGAGACTCAAACCAGCATCTCTGACTCCAAGTCCTCTTTGACTTGAGTGCCATAGTGACTGGGTTATTTTCTGCCATCTGGAAGGCCAGCTTCAGTTCACCCAGCTAGAATCAGGAAATACAACACTTGCTATTCTAAATTATTATTGTTATTTTTATTTTATCTTTCAGCCTATATCCTGGACACTTTCCTATAAGGCCTATCATGTTAGTCTGAATTGTGAAAGTTGAAAGTTTTCTTGCTATGGAATACTGCCTTGACCTCCTCTCCTTGGTGACCTCTGGGCTGGAGAATCAGCTGACTGGTCTTACACTCCATGCAGATAGAATATAATTACCAGAAGAAACCGAAACATTGACTGAGAAAAAAAATAAAAAAACATATCTGATGAGTGGAGGAAATGAATCCAGATGGATCTTGATCAGTGTAATGAGGAGAATACAACATAAGTTTTCCACCTCCTTTGAGGAAGTTTGAATTTCTTTCTTTCTCTCTCTCTCTCTCTCTCTCTCTCTCTCTCTCTCTCTGTGTGTGTCCTTTTTACGTGAATTTAAATTGCTTTAGAAGCCTGTCATACTGCATTAGCAAAACCAGGTAGTAATTCATAGGGCACCATTGGGGCATGATTGTAAGTTAAGTGTTGGAGGACTTCCTGCACTATTATTCAGGAACATTGACTCACTTCACCACCATGTATCAGTTTCTGTAGTTTTGGGAATAAACTTTCTTAAAAGTTCATCATAAATAAAAGGGCACAGAGAATGTTTATACTCATCAACAAAAGAATGGAAGAAACAAGAGTTCTCCCAAGTGTTGGCCCCACTCTGTAGTCACTGGACATGGGTTAAACCACAAGCCTATGGCAACCCAAGCAGAATAGTCAGGTTTCAGAAGACCCCTTATCTTAATATCAAGGGCAAATTCCAAGTCCAGGAAGAGATATACAAAATAAAATGCCTTTCTGTGTGATGTAAATGATGAGAAAATAAATAAATAGGGAGTCGGGCGGTAGCACAGTGGGTTAATTGCACATGGTGCAAAGAGCAAGGACCAGTAACGATCCTGGTTTGAGCCCCTGGCTCCCCACCTACAGGGGAGTTGCTTCACAGGCAGTGAAGTAGGTCTGCAGGTGTCTATCTTTCTCTCCCTCTCTCTGTCTTCCCCTCCTCTTTCCATTTCTCTGTACTATCTAACAACAATGACATCAATAACTACAACAACAATAAAAAACAACCATGGCAAATAAAAGGTGAAATAAATAGATATAAAAGAAATTATAAAAAGAAAGAAAGCCCTGTGTAAATAAAAGATGATATCTTCCTTCTCCATTTTGTTTCTTTTTATGGTCAGACACTCAGGTAGAGTCCCTTCTCCTCAGAGAAGCCTTCCATGACCATCCTATCTCATTCCAATTCACCACTCTGTCACACTACCCTTATAATTTATTTTTATTTTATAGCATTCAGCAACTTGTGAGCTCACCTAATTTTATCTCATTATTTTTATCCCTCCCACTCTAGAACATAGTCTTCATAAGAAATATATATTTGGGGGTCGGGTGGTAGCACAGCAGGTTAAGCACACATGGCTCCAAGCACAAGGACCTGTGCAAGGATCCTGGTTCGAGCCCCTGGCTCCCCACCTACGGGGGGGGTCGCTTACAAGAGGTGAAGTAAGTCTGCAGGTGTCTTATCTCTCTCTCCCCCTCCTCTCTCCATTTCTCTGTCCTATCCAACAACAATGACTTCAATAACAACAATAATAATAACCATAACAACAATAAAAAACAGGGCAACAAAAGGGAAAACAAACAAACAAACAAAAAGAATTATATATTTACTGGTCTGTCACCAGCCCATAAGGAGAATGCCTGGAACACAGTAAGTAGGCACTGAAGGAATATTTATTGAAAGACTTTTGAATTCACATAATTTTATTATATCACAGTGATTCCATGTATAACAATACGGTTTTATCTAGTTGTTACAGTAAAGTCTGAAAAACTATAATGCAGGAAGCCACTATAAACTGTCCTCTACCTGCCGACACAGGGTATATGCTTAACAGTCACTTAGGAAACACCCACTGTGAAAGAGCTACAGTACAGTTGTGGTCTCTACCCAGTGGAAGAGTGTTCATTAAGAAGCTCAAGAAAAATGTTAACCCACTCAGTACCTACTACTTCTTCTTCTTCTAGCGTTTGCCCTTCTTCCGTAGCCAGTCAACAGTGTCAGGTTGAGCCTGATGTAAAGTTTCGAGACCTCCTTTGAATCTGGAGAGGTGGCAGTCATAGACTATGTGGGTCATAGTCTGTCTGGAGCCGCAGGGGCAGTTCGGGTCGTCTCTGGCTCCCCAGCGATGGAACATAGCGGCGCACCGGCCATGGCCTGTTCGATAGCGATTGAGGAGGGCCCGATCATAACGTGCTAGGTCAAAGCCGGGTTGACGCTTGCAGGGGTCTTTGATGAGGTGTTTGTTCTTGACCTCAGCTGACTGCCAACTCTGTTTCCAAGAGACTGGAACAGAGAAGTTCAGTGTAGGCGTAGGGGATGAGATTGGATGGCGAGACGTCAAGTATTCGACAGGGTGGGCGAAGATATCCACGTATATTGGCAGGTCCGGTCGAGCGTAGATGTGGGAAATGAACTTAGATTCATCCCGACGAATATCTGGCGGGGCGATGTTGCTAGAACTGGCAGCCATGGAACCAGGGTACCTACTACTTGAGAGGTGTGATGAAATTCTTATTTCCTTAACACTTCTCTACTCAGGAAGTCTGATATTTTGGGGGTCAGATGGTGGTGCACCTGGTTAAGCTCACATAGTACTTACTATACACGCAAGGACCTACACAAGGACCAGGGTTTGAGCCCCCACTCTCCACTTGCAGCCAGGGCACTTCACAAATGGTGAAACAGGTCTGCAGGTGTCTATCTTTCTATCTCCTTCTCTATCACCCCCTCCACTTTCAATTTCTGTCTGTCCTGTACAATAAAAATGTTGAAGGGGGAAAAAGAGGAAAAAAAAAAAAAAGGCCACCCAGAATGGTAGATTCATAGTACCAGAAACAAGCCCTAGCCACTGGAGACAAAAAAAAAAAAAGTGTTTTATTTTTATTAAGCATTTGTTTAGAAACATTCCAAGTCAACAGAGAAACTGAAAGAATTACACTTTGAATTGTATGGATTACTCAATTGTTACTATTCTGTCACATTTGCTTTCTCTGTTATATATCTGTGATTTATATGTGCTCCTTTATTTCACAAATTTCACAAATTTGTAGAGCTAAGGGTCATTGTTTTCATTTCAATTTGCCCAATTATCTCCTCAAATTATGTCTAAATTAAAATGTTCATTCCTAATATGACCAGTGTAGAGTAAGTATGACATAGTTTAGATTTCCAAAAGGAACTCTGGGGCTGAAATACTAAGTTGAGGAAGAATAAAAACACTTCTGACATAAGTATCAGGTCTCCCCTAACAAGATAGTCTCTTCTTCTGAATTTGTTAAAGTCCTGTTACTACAATTAGTCTTTTTCACTTATTGCTCACTCATATGCTACCTCCAAGGATTTGCTATATCCAATATCTATCTTTACTAGCATTTTGCAATCCTCTTAAATTCAGTGTACTCATTTACAGCATTTCTTATCCAAATAGTATTGAAATAAGGAGTTTTGATATGCTTATTATGTTTTCTTATTAACTAATAAAGCACACATCAATCCCCCCAAATTGTGCATATCTGAAACTTACCTCTCATACAACATGGTAATTGGAGAAATACTGAAATATTAAGGAGAGAGAGAGAAAGAGGGCAAGAGAGAAGGAGGAAGGGAAGAAAGAGAGAAAGAGAATGTATATATTCTAGTGCATGCAGACAAAATTGGCAAGTAACATCTTTTCAAGAACTGAAGAAATAAGAAGGTGCCCTGCTTGCCAGGCCAGACAAAAGACAAGACCTGCAAGTCCCAAGAGACAAAGCAGCTATCTCTAGTCCCCTGGCATCAAATTGATTACTTTTCCATTCATTTCCCAATCACTGAAAAGACAAGATGGAAAATGCTGCTGAGGAAAATGCTGCTCAGGCAAACTCCTGACACTGATGGAATCACTGTGTCTTTCTGAAGATTCCCTCCTTGTGGCCTGTAAAATATGCATTTGGAGCATAGTATTCTTGGCTTCATACCCTTTTCATTTTCCTGCAAAGGAGACTGAGGTCCAGAGATGTCTGGTGGGTTGTCCAAGGTCAAAGTGCTAGTGGCAGGCAATTCAGGAACTTCAATTATATCTTAAGAGGCCTAGGTCAGTTCACTCCACTTTCCAGCCTGAGGCCTGAACGCATATTGCTGTTTATATATAAAACTAGATAGATAGATTGAATGATAGTGTGTGTGTGTGTGTGTGTGTGTATATATATATATAGACACACATATATTTTATCTACAGTAGTTATATATATTAAGTTATATATTATCATACAGATGACATGTGCATATATATATACACATACATATACATATATGCACTTACGTATATGAACATACACACAGTCACAATCTAGCTGTGTGAGACCATCCTAAATGTTCTTTCAATAACAAAAGTGTCCAGTCCAAAGAGAATGGCATTCTTCAAACCACACTGCTCATGGCCTTTGCTACTCATCAAACAACGGTCTTTCTCTGTCTCAAAATACGTGAGCTGTCTATTCAAGTTCATACTAATGAAGTCAGCTTTAGAGCTCCAGATTATCCTAGGGCTTGGATTTCTTACTTCTTTTTCCTCTCTAGAGTAAACTCTTAAAAATCAGACTGCCTTACTGGCTCAAAGATGGGCAGAATACCCCACACCTGCCCAAAGCAGCTGTAGATACCCACCAACAATGTTACTAGATTCCCCTCTTAATCTGTCACATTACCTCCCTACAGAGTTATCCTCTACACCAATGGCTCTTAAATCATAACCCAGAGATTCCTGGAGGTCCTTACATAAAGGGTCTCACAAGAATGAGATTATTTCCACTATACTATAGATACGATGTGATTTTTATTCAGTTGCAAGTGCACTGCAAAGCTTTCCAATGATTTTCTAACATGGGATACTACAAGAGAGTAAATAAAGAAGTAGATATGGTAAATGATGTCTTGTATAAATCAGACTTTAAAGAAATGTACAGGAACACAAACGATGCTATAAATTACTTTTCAATGCTTTATGTCAACGTGTAATAGGTTTGTTACTTTATTGTTAATTGGCAATTAAATTTTACTAGTTTTAATTTCTAAAATGGTAAATGTGCTGCCTTGTCGTGTGTATTGCCCACATCCGAGCCTGACCCTCTCCACACTGAAAGTTTTAGTGCCGTGAGGTCTTTCCCTCTTTTACTGACTCTCTGTCTCCTTCTATCAGAAAAGTCAACCTAAAATGGTGAAAACTTAGAGATGAATGAGTGAGTAAACAGACAGATAAACAGGCAAAAACCTTTGTTCTTTTTTTTTTATATTTTTTATTTTATTTATTTATTCCCTTTTGTTGCCCTTGTTGTTTTATTGTTGTAGTTATTATTGTTGTTGTCGTCATTGTTGGATAGGACAGAGAGAAATGGAGAGAGGAGGGGAAGACAGAGAGGGGGAGAGAAAGACAGACACCTGCAGATCTGCTTCACCACCTGTGAAGCGACTCCCCTGCAGGTGGGGTGCTGGGGTTCGAACCGGGATCCCCATACTCGTCCTTGTGCTTTGTGCCACCTGCGCTTAACCCGCTGCGCTACAGCCTGACTCCCAAACCTTTGTTCTTATTAAACATCTAAAAGATTTTTTGACACCAAATTTTTGAGAGCCACAACTTGAGTTATTCTCCTAAGGGAACCTCATTTTAACAATTTATGTCTCTGCAATCCCTTACTGGGCAAAGGATAAAAATCTCATCTAGTGAGGGGTCTAGAGGGAGCTCGCCCAATTGAGCACATTTTTATTATGCTTGAGGATCTAGGCTTGGGCCCCCAGATGCCAGGTGGAACACTTGCATGGAATAAGCTTCATGAACAGTGGAGCAGTGCTGTGGTATCTCTGTATATCTCTGTCTCCCTTTCTGTGTCTCTCACCTAATATCTATTAATTTTTAAAAAATGTCTTTTAGTATAATCTACAAGGCCATCCTTCAGCAACATTTCTTTCCCTAGGATGACACCCCATTACTACTTTATTCCCCAACTTTAACACTCCTTATACCCATCCAGCCACCCCCAGTCTCTCACCCCACACAGTTTCTGGTTTTGTACTGTACTGACTTAGCTCCATTTGAACACGTTTTCTGCATCTCCCTACCCTGTGAGGTTCAAGTTAAAACCGGCCACCATAGAAATCTGCATGACATTTGGAAGCAGAAGTGAAGCTATAGCATTACACTCAGAAGACACTGCTATAGCTCATTCCCACAGCCATTGATCTGTTGGTTTGCTTCCTTAGCAAGGGTGAGGTGGGCTCACAGCTCTCCCATCCACTTTCACCCTCAGATTATGAATCTATGCATACAGCCACAGGGCAGAGGGCTGGCATCATTTACAGAAATGATTCCAAGTCAATCCTCAGGGCTCTAGCTCATCCTTGTTTACTCTCATCTAAGTGCTGGTTCATCCCCTCTGAATTTTGCTGACCTAGAGCAACTTCAGGCCCACTACTAATAGAGGCAGCCAGAACCTGCCACAGTCTCTTCATCATCTTCTTTTTTGAATCCAACTCAAGGAAATTTCTTTGTTCTTCCACCTGGGTTGCACTATGTTGCATTCTGAGTAGCTTCCATAACTCTGTTCTCATCCTTACAGTGTGCACATTATTCTCATTACTAGTGGTTCTGTTTCTCCCTTCACGTCTCAATTCATACTAGGTCTTCAAGTGTCCTTATTTCTGTGATTTAACTGCTTAGTTATAAAAGCCTGTGGCAAGGGGACTAAATCCCTGTCCTTTTCTAATCATGTAGATTCAACTTGAATCTTCCATCTATGAAGCAAAGACCATATGGCACTCCTAGTGCAAATGATAAAGGAAAAGACCTTTGGTGGACACACAGAAGCATCCTAAGGAAAAGACAGGAGCTTTATGAAAAATACTCAATTGGGGCCAGATGGTGGGCACACCTGGTTGAGTGCACACGTTACAAAGTGCAAGGACCCGGGTTTGAGTCCCCGGTCCCCACCTGCAAGGGAAAAGTTTTGAGACTGGTGAAGCACTGTTGCAGGTATCTCTCTGTTTCTCTCCCTCTCTATCATCCCTTCCCCTCTTGATTTCTGGTTGTCTCTATCCAGTAAATAAATAAAGATAATTTAAAAATTTAAAAAAAAACTCAGTAAGAGGACTAAAAGAACAGGATAACTAAAAAAAAAAAAAAAATCAGCCACCAGGTTCCAGATGCCAGCAAAATGCTGACCAGACTTCCGTGGACAGACGACCCCATCAATGTGTCCTGGAGCTCTGCTTCCCCAGAGACCCACCCTACTAGGGAAAGAGAGAGGCAGACTGGGAGTATGGACCAAACAGTCAGTGCCCATGTTCAGCAGGGAAGCAATTAAAGAAGCCAGACCTTCCACCCTCTGCAACCCACAACGACCCTGGATCCATACTCCCAGAGAGATAGAGAATGGGAAGGCTATCAGGGGAGGGGATGGGATATGGAGATCGGGTTATGGGAATTGTGCGGAACTGTACCCCTCTTATTCTATGGTTTTGTTAATGTCTCCTTAAATAAATTTTTAAAAAAAAGCAAAGAAACTGCTTTTCAGCCACCAAGCTGCAGATGCTACCATGACACCAACCTGAGTTCCCTGGGCAGGTGACCTCACCAAAGTGTCCTGGAACCCCCACCTCTCCAGAGCCCTTCCCCACTATAGAAAGATAGAAACAGGCTGTGGGTTTGGGTTGACCTGTCAATTCCCATGTCCACCAGAGAAGCAATTACAGAAGCCAGACCTTCCACCTTCTGCACACCATAATGATCCTGGGTCCATAGTCCCAGAGGGATAAAGAATAGGGAATTTTCCAATGGAGGGGAGGGTATATGGAACTCTGGTAGTGGGAATTGTACCCCTCTTAACCCATGGTCTTGTCAATCATTATGGAAGGAAGGAAGGAAGGATGGATGGAAGGAAGGAAGAAAAGAAAAAAACTGGAAGAATAAGAATCTCTCCTAATTTTTCTGGATTTTAAATGCCCCCACTGAGCCTATGGATTCCTCCCCTATAGTTTCTCTATATAATTGTGACAATGGCCAATCCAATATGGTCATCACTAGTCACACACAGCATCCAAGCAATTGAAATATGACTAAGTGTGACTGAGGAGCTAAATGCTTAATAGTCTCTGTCACTAATTCAAATTAGAGATGTAATATCCACTTAGATACCAGAAAACACATATTTGAAACAAATTGACAATGTGAACATATTTTTTCAACTGTGGATTTTTAATTTTTATGTCATGTGCTTCAAATAAAATTTCAGACTCCAACATATATTATGATGTTACTATAAAATATACACTAGGGTTCAAAGATACAGTGGGAAAAATATCAATAAATTTTAATTTTATTATATGCCAAAATGATTATTTTTCTGATGTTAGGTTAAATAAACTATATTATTAAACTTAATTTCATCATTTTTTTCTTTCAACATGAATAATGTCTCTTCTGGGAAAATTTGATTATGTTATGTAGCAATTATTATGTTTCTTCGGAGTTTGATTCCAATCAAGACTATATAGAACATGACTATTTAATGTTATCATTAAATATTTTGATGCCATCTTGGAAGACCATTTTGTAGAGGGAACTCAGTCATCCTAAAGGACTCTCAGCTAAAAACAAGGTTTTTATCACTATGAAATGTAATCTTTTCTGGATCTGACCACTAGTCTTTCTTTTTTATTGCCACCAGTGCTATTGCTACACTTTGGTGCCAGTACTAAAAAAAACACACCACTCCTAGAAGCCACTTTTTTTCTTTTTTTAATAGGACAAAGAGAAATTAGAAGGGATGGGAGGGAAAAGAAAAACAGTTATTTGTAAACCTGTTTTACCACTTGTGAAGCTTCCTTCTGCAGGTGGGAAGCAGGGGCTCAAACCCGGGTCCTTACAACGTGTGCTCTTAACCAGTGTGTCATGCACTGTCTGGCCCCTATCTTTACCAAAGCTACAGCAGTATTCAGGAAAGCTGGTAAGTTCATTCTGTAAAAAAAAAATTCTCAGGATTCCTATGTCCCAATCTGGTGTTTATATACCTTGATCATCTTCTACATTCATGACTCTTACTTCAAATGGCTTCAGCTTGTTTCAAAACATCACACCCGCCCCCAAACATTTTAAAAATAAATAATGATGATAATATTGAAAACATTATAGCTCTGACTCTGAATGAAGACCCAAATTTATTCTGAATAAAGATAGTGACATCTCTTCCCAATTGAACCAGTTATAAATGCCAAACACAGCCCTTTCAACCTAATCCTGGCACGTCCATTAAACTGCTTCCAGAAAATGACCTTTATTAAAATAATCCTTTCTATGGGTCTCTCTTTCAGAAAACTGCCTTGTCATTTGCGTTGTTACCAACCAGATGTTAACTCAAAGCTTAAGACAGGGTTTATGAAGAGGGTGGAGGGTTTTGAAATACTAATGCATGATGGCAGAAAAGAGCCCAAGTTGGGGTGAGAATGTTTTACAGACACTTATGACTGGGAGGTGAGAGTAGTACCCAGGTATCAACAACTGTCCTAGAATCCACTACCCCCCACCCATAAAGTAAAAACTAGAGAAAAAAAACTTGATACACACAAACATACATGGCTTTTTAACTTGTGGTCCATGGTTTTCTAATGAGGGCAAGGCTCAGATAAAATAGATCTGCACAGTGCAAGGCCTTTTGGGAACCACCTCTCACACCAATTAACAACTGGGATTTGACATTCTCCGTTATCTATGCTACCCCAATAAAAACCATAGCTCTTTTTTCCATGACAACACAGTTGTTCCAGAAATCCTGAAATATCATCCATGTACATCATGACAATTAATGAGTCGTAGAAGGTCGAAGAGGCCGTATGGTAAACGTCCGCAAGACACGATTTGGCGTAGATGGCTCGGCCGTGTTTAGGATGGAGATTATAGCATATTAAATCGAATCCACTGATGGTGAATCGAGCAGCTTCATCGACTGCTATATGTGTTTCTTGTAGGCAGATAACATCTGCCTGATGCGGTATCGCCAATTGACCAATAAGAACGCGTTTGGCAAAGGATAGCTCCTCAACATTAAGTTGGAGGACACAAAGAGCAGGACCAACAGCTTGAAAGCTTTCAGGAGCTGCTTGTTGCTGGCTTTGAAAGTGACTGGGATCCACGTGGATTCAGTCGGCTAGGAAGGATGTCAGTTTCCCCAATGAATGGGTACTCACGAGATGCACCACGGGAAGGTCGATCCAATGCATCCATTCCTGTCCCACATCTTGGAATCTGAGTCTATGCCCAAAGTTTGGCGTCGTGCGAAGATAATAGCGGTTTTGAAACAAAAGAAAGACCCAACACTGGCCGCCAGCTATAGACCAATTTCTCTCCTTTCCGTGTGTTAAAAACTCCTTGAGAGGCTGCTTCTGTCACATATTTCTCATCTTACAGAGAAATTCCTATCACCCGCCCAAGCTGGTTTCCGCCCAGGAAGATCTACCTGCGAACAAGCCCTGGCCCTCTCAACTTACATTGAAAATGGATTCCAGAAGAATTTAAAGATGGGTGCTGTCTTTGTTGATCTCACAGCAGCCTATGACATGGTCTGGCACCGTGGTCTCCTAGTCAAGATCTCAAGATGCCTGCCTCCATGGGTGGTCAACACTACATCATTTCTTCTCCAAAACAGAAGATTCCGGGTGCATCTGGGTGACAAGTCTAGCAGATGGAGACTTGTCTCAAGTGGCCTCCCCCAGGGCTCTGTCTGGCTCCTACGCTATTTAATATTTACATCAATGACCTCCCAGAAACTTCTTCAAGGAAGCTCATCTACGCCGATGACATCTGCTGTGCAACTCAGGCATCCAAGTTCGACATCCTCGAGGAAACACTCACGAAAGACATGTCTCTGATATCTGATTACTGTAAAAAAATGACGACTAATCCCTAGCACTGCAAAAACAGTATCATCTGTTTTCCATCTACACCATGCCTCGGCCTCGCATGAGCTTAATGTGCAGCTTGACGATATGAGAATCCGGCATGAAGCCCAGCCAGTCTATCTTGGCGTTACTCTCGATCGCACTCTGTCATTTCATGATCATCTCATAAAAACTGCAGCAAAGGTGGGCGCGATGAATAACATCATTGCAAGACTGGCCAGCTCCTCATGGGGCGTGAGCGCTTCCACACTACGATCATCCTCTCTGGCATTATGCTATTCCACTGCAGAATACTGTGCCCCAGTATGGTTCCGTAGCCCCCATGTCCACTTGGTCGATTCCAAATTATATTCCTCCATGAGGATCATTTCTGGAACCATCCGTTCCACCCCGGTTCCATGGCTGCCAGTTCTTAACAACATCGCCCCGCCAGATATTCGTCGGGATGTGGCATCATCTAAGTTCATTTCCCACGTCTACGCTCGACCGGACCTGCCAATATACGCGGATATCTTCGCCCACCCTGTCCAACGCTTGACGTCTCGTCACCCAATCTGGTCTCCTACGCCTACACTGAACTTCTCTGTTCCAGACTCTTGGAAACAGAGTTGGCAGTCAGCTGAGGTCAAGAACAAACTCCTGCAAGCGTCAACCCGGCTTTGACCTAGCACGTTATGATTGGGCCCTCCTCAATCGCTATCGAACAGGCCATGGCCGGTGCGCCGCTATGTTCCATCGCTGGGGAGCCAGAGACGAGCTGAACTGCCCCTGCAGCTACAGACAGACTATGACCCATATAGTCAATGACTGCCACCTCTCCAGATTCAAAGGAGGTCTCGAAACTTTACATCAGGCTCAACCTGACGCTGTTGACTGGCTACGGAAGAAGGGCAAACGCTAGAAGAAGAATGACAGTTAATTGTATAGTCCCTCATAATCAGAATCCCTCAGCATAGAGAACAACAACCACTAGTCAACCTCTCACCTGAAAGTTATATAGCCAAAAAAGGGAGATGTATCATCTCACCCAGAAAAGTTAGCATTCATTGCCTCTTAAAATGTGATAACCATGAGGACTGCAAGTCTACATTAGACAAGTTCAAACTCTTCTGCTGACTACACTTAATACTAAGGTGCATTATTTAAAGTAATAGTTTAATATTGATGACCCCAGGGCAGTAATATAATGATGCAAAATGTTGTAAGTTCTATAAGAATTGATGTGTTTTGTGTTTATTGTTCTTTGGAATTTTATGTACACCGATCTTAACATTTATTTTATTTATCATTGTTATTGGGGAAATAAAATTGGCTTACAGAACATTTGTCGATATGTGAATGTAAGAAGTGTATAGCTTTCATTAGACTTCCAATGACCTAGTATTACATTATTAATCCAGGACCCTGATTAGCATGTCTCCTTACCAGATACATCAGGTACCAGTACTAGTTAGGTTGTAAAAGTCACATATGCAATCTAGCTAGTACTGGTCAAAGTCATGTTCACACTCCCTTCTCTACCCACAACTGAGTAGAAATATTTCCCTATTGTTATCAGCACAAAGAAAAGGTAGCTAAAGGAACATGGCATTTTAAGAGAAGTAATAGTGCACGGTTTCATCTGAGAAAGCCCTAGAACTTGATGACAACTTGGAGGTTTCAGAGCTTGGTGAAGAAAACAACACTAACCTTTCCTAGAAACAGTCCTATTCTTCTATCTAAAATATGGAAAGTGAGTTAAAATATCTTCCTTGTTGTTACCAAAGCTATTTCCTTCATTTAGTT
The DNA here is from genome assembly GCF_950295315.1 of Erinaceus europaeus. NCBI lineage: Eukaryota > Metazoa > Chordata > Mammalia > Eulipotyphla > Erinaceidae > Erinaceus > Erinaceus europaeus. Next base: position 15,896,482 of record NC_080182.1, on the reverse strand, counting down.
GAGTAAATTAGAATGTGCATTGAGAACAAACAGTACAGCACCTTCCATTCAAAAAGAGTTAGTGGAAGCTGACATGGCAAACCCAGGGGAGGCAGGAGAAAGGGGCACAGACTAGAAGCTCATATTTCTTAGCACTATTCATCCAACACTTAGAAACACCCCTAGTATAAAAACAACACTGCCATTGTTCTGTTTTTTTTTTCTAAGCACTGAAACAAGACTCAGCCCACAATTTAATATTGAGAATATATATTCTTCATTACACAACCGACATGCCAACTGTTATCTAAGCACCTCATATTCTTCAAGTCCCACACCCACACACTCTGAACTCAGCTGCACCCAGATATGAATAAAGATGAATACCATCTTGAGGAAAGAATTTCCCCATTCTCAAATGGCAAAGCCATAGTGCATACTCCTTGTAGTGTGTGAGGAATTTCTCGGAGAAACAAACAAACAAAAAGAACCACAAAGCCACCATTTTGTCAGAAAAACCTCTTGTTTCTACAGAAGCATATCCATTGGGAGCCTGAAACTTGAATGGACCTTGGAGGTTCTTTTCAAGTATCTATTTTCTTTGACTCTCTTACAAATATGTGGCTTTTTAATTTAATTTTTTTTTTAAAAGTTGACTATTTTGCTAAAGTTAACTATTCATTTTGTGGAGAATAGTTCTAGAAGATGTTGATAAGATTGCAAATGCTTAAGAACACTTGCTGCTTGCATGCTGTGTAAATAGAAAGTCATGCTGACTGTATTTATTTTGCTATCATTATATCTCTGTGGGTCTAGCTAGTAAAAAATGCATGCTGTTAAAAGCTTGGTGCAATATTGTGTGTGCACGAGTGTCAGCACGCACACACTATGCATACACTCTCTTTTTATTTATTTTATTATTGGAGAGAGACAGAGAGAAATTGAGAGGGGAGGGTAAGAATCAGAGAGGGAAAGAGACAGAGAGACACCTGCAGCCCTGCTTCACCACTTGTGGAGCTTTCCCCCTCCAGGTGCGGACCAGGGGCTTGAATGTGAGCTGTAATGTGAGCGCTTAACCCGGTCCGCCACCACTTAGCCCCTGCATGCACTCTGCAAGAATTCATTACTCCTAGATATCAAACTATAGTCAGTGAAAATCCTCAACACCTGAATGAAATGCCTTCCAAATGTATGTCAGTACACAGTATTGTTTCACTCTACTCATTAATGTTGATCTTTTCACCCAACAAGCAGCTATCAAATGCCTATGCTACACCAGACTTGTAGTGAAAATCAGACACCATGGTAAAAAACCTAGCATATCTTTACTGAGATAAATATCTTACATGGTGTCTAAGTGTCCACTAACCTATGGTATCCTGCATTAGTTGTTTGGGGCTGCCTGAACAAAGTACTACAGTCTGGCAGTTTAAACAGTGGCAATTTATTCCACACAACTCTGAAGACTGTAAATCCAAGGTCCAGTGTCTGGTGAGGGTTTTCTCCTTAGGTTGCAGATGGCCCCATCTTGGTGTACCCTCATGTGGTCTTTCCTCAGTGTGTGCAAACACATGTGCCCATCTTCACAACTTCAAGTAAGCCTAATTACCTCCAAAGCCCTAACCACCGAAAACTATCAAATTAAAGGCTAGGGGCTTAGCAACTCTGTTACACCAAATGTGTGCTTCGTTAACTCAATAACTATATAATATTAATTCAACAAAACTAGGCATTTTAAATCCATCTCTGAAAAATAGGACCTTACCTCTTCTGGGGCTCAGCTCCTGCAGTGATTGTAAAGGAGACAGGCTCCTAGACACCGAAAGGGGACAAGAGGTATGACAGTATCGAATACCTCAGGACTGAGGGATCAGAGGGCATGAGACTTGCAGAAGAGTGAAACAGACTCTGAGGCTCAGCTCAGCTCCTAAAGCAGGAGTAGAAAGACCTCTGCAGCAAGGTCTGATATAGTTCAAGACATTGGAAGATTTCCATGATCAAGTTCAACCAGTCAACACAAAGCAGAGATGACTCAAAATTAGAGCAAGCCTACAATTCAATGCATCATAAGACAGAGGTTTTTGCAAAGCTGCAATTACGGAGTGCTTTGTTGCAGACCTGATGATGCAGGCTGATGAAGTGACTATGAAAGCCAACATCTACCATGCTCACCCTTCAACTAGAAATAATTCAACTCTCTTAAGGTTCATCATTTCCTTAAGAGCCTACAGTGATCACAGTCAGCCTAGAATATTGAAGGAAATCAAAAGAAGGAAATTAAACAAATACAAGGACAGATTTAGACGTGACCACGCCTAACACCCAGTGTGACTGATTGCTTTGTAGAAAATCCTCCTCCACTTCAAGGAAACAATCAACACATACTGCACAGAGGTTGAGAGCAACTCTCTCCTCGACCTCGATTCTGTGCAGAAACAATCAATAATTCTTAGCTGGAGCTCTGACATTCTTCCCAAATGGGATGTCAGGCTTTTTTCTGGCTTGTGTTTCTCCCTTCCTTCTTCCTTCTTCCTTCCTTCCTTCCTTCCCTCTTTCCTTCCTTCCTTTCTTTCTTTTTTTTTAGCAGAATATAGGAGGGAAAAAAAAAACCTCCTGGGGTTGGGCGGTGGTACCCAGTTGAACAGAAGACCATAACAAAGGGCCCAGGTTGAGCCCTGGCTTACCACCTGCAGGGGGGGCACATCATTAGTGGCGAAGCAGGTCTGCAGGTATCTGTTTTTCTCTCTCCCTATCTGCCCCTTCCTTCTCAATTTCCCTTTGTCCTATCAAATCATAAAATAGAAAGTAAAAGTAAAAGAAAAGGAAGAAATGGCTGCCTGGTGGGAGGGGTGGATTCACAGAGGCAGTACTGAGCCCTATTGATAACCCAGATGACAACAGTACTAACATAAATAAATAAATAAATAAATAAACAGACTTCCATCTTTCTATTTCCCCATCAACTATTGACATTAAATAGGTATATGAGGACATGTGGACATCTCTGGGTAACCTAAATCCCACTTCAGGCTGTGCCAAATACACAGCACTGTCACAGCCAGTAGAGGCTAGAGGATAATTCTAGCCTCTCAGCAAGGTCTGGGGGACAAGGACTCTTGATAGTCACTTTGCAGAAAACCAGAAACTCAGAGCACCAAAGGAACTTTCATCTGTGGCCATGAAGTTAACAGAATAATATCCAACATCAGGAAACTCCAGATCCTATTATCCAAGCCTGGGTACCTAGCGTTTCTCTCTTCTGCAGAAGGCTGATGATGGCCTGTGATTATGTTTTTCTCCTTTGCTCTGTTTCCTTATTTATTTGTTTTTCTACCAGCATCATTCCTTTGTGTTTGTATGATGAATCCACTGCTCCTGGTGACCGTTTTTCCCATTTTAATTTTTTCTCTCTTATTTAATAGGACAGAGAATCATCGAAAGGGAGGAAAAGATAGAGATGGAGAGAGAAGGAGAGAGGTGGCACCTGGTTAAGTGCATAAGGACCCAGATTCAAGCCCCTGGTCCCCAACTGCAGGGGGAAAGCTTCATAAGTGGTGAAGCAGAGCTGCAGTTGTCTCTGTCTCTCTCGGTTTCTACCTCCTCGCCCCTCTCAATTTCCCTCTGTCTCTATCCAATAACAAAAATAAACAAGTAAAAAATTATTTTTAAAAAATAGAGAGGAGAGACATGTACAGTACTGCTTAATGGTCTTAAGACATCCCCCTGCAGGTGGGATTGAGGTTTGAACCTGGATCCTTTCTCATGGTAATGCGCAAGCTCCATCAGGTACACCACCCAGCCCATCTCAGTTTTGTTTTAAACTGAAGTAGGACAGTAGGACTGTCGTTGAACATCAGGAACTTTCACATATAAATATAGATTTCTGACTTGGGACAATCCAAAGTTACTTCTAGGATGAGTCCTGTGTAATTCCTACAGGATCAAAGTCCCACCCCCCAACACCCTCCATGATCTCATTCTCAGTCACACAGAACTTTCACAAACCATGCTGTCTACTCTCCTGTATCCATGCTCCTGGTTTCCCCTTCTTGGGAGGCCTCTGTCTTGTCAGTTTGATGTGTTTGCATGATCAATCTTTTCAGGATTCAGTTCAAATGTCCCAGGCTATATACATGTATGTAGAAAAAGCAGGCTTTCTCGGGACCCTTGATCCTTTTCTTGTGATTGCTTTTATTAAACTTCTTTCCCTATGTGCATATCTGGTACTGGATACATAATGATGTTTTCATTAGCATTAAAACCAAAAATACTTAAAGAGAACTTATGTTACATACTGTTTAAAACACCTTATACATATTAGCTCACATAAGTATCACAACTGCCTACTAATATACCCATAGTACACGGATAATTGGTTTGAACGAAAGCTTGGGAAATGTCTCCTGAGTCACTCACTCAGTCTTTAAGAAGAGTATTTAGCACTGAGTTTGAATATCATTGGACAGATGAGTGGATGAGTAAGTGGATGGACCAAAAAGGAAGAAAGGGAGATAAGGGAGGGAAGAAAGGAAGGGAGAGGGGGGGAGGTGGGAGGGAGAGAGGGAAAGGAAAGAAAGAGAGGAGAAAGGGACAGGTGGGTGAATGGTCAGGAGCTGGAAGTGGAAGAACACTTGCTCACCCGAGAACTACTGCGAGCCTTTGGGTGGGCTAAGCTCAGGGCTGGCAAATGCTAACAGACTCCCTGGGGAGTAAGGAAGACATGGCTTTGCAGTGTTTATGAATTTACATAAACTGATATAACTGGTACTACCATAGCAGATTTCAAACTACTAATATGAACCCACTGACTGTGAAGTAGGGGAGAATAAATATAAATTATGCCAGTACCAGTCAGAGCTAATCCACCAGCTCTACACAACAAAGTATAGAGTGGAACCAGGAAAATGGCAGATGAAAAGACAGGCAGAGCCAGGCAGTAAAGGACCTAATAAGATACCTAATAAGAAGGATGCTTCTGTCTGCAAACCAAAAGTCAACAGTCGTCTGAGTTTTGAGGCAAGGAGTGGCACAGTCACAGCATGTGGTTCAAAAGAGTTGAACACAAAATGGACACAGAGGAAATTTTTTAGTGATCCCTCCTTCACCTGTCTTACTTATTTCTGGAATGAGAATCACGGCAGGAAAGTTATCTATTGTCCTACTTCTTTTCCAACGCCATCATTCATTCACCTGTCATCTACTTTTCCCACCACACCTCAGTGTTACCCCATTATTAAAAGCTCCCAGAAGTTCTCTGGATGTCACCAAGTCTCAAAGAGGGGTCTGAACCTAGCCAAGGCCTCAGTATTTGATTCCTTGTTGTGTTGGTAGAATATAAAGGGCTAGAAGATCTAAGCCAAAGAATCAGCTCGAATCACCTAAGTAAACGATTCATCACATAGACAGAAATCAAACCATGTCAGGTGAAGCCTTAGTGTTACAGACCATAGAACTGGAACTTCAGACACTGCTGAGCTTACACTTTTCCTCTTTTGGGAAAGTGGAGCATGAGGGAAACAACAAACTAGTTAAGTTCAGTAATAAGAACCAGGTTGCTAGTCGAATATCTACATGCTCAAACAAAGGGGTGTTTCTAGGATATTCCCTCACCCTGCAAGGTCAAGACTTCCTTACACAAGCTGTGCTGCTACTAATCAGGTTCCACATCAGCAATGAGGATGTCAGGATACACAGTGCTCTCCAAGAGCAGGGACATCCCGTCATCTTCCCCCAACACAGGACCACAGATGCCATCTGTTTAGGAAACATTCCATGATCACAGCCCCCTTCTTGATCACTCAAGATCATTTCTCTCCAGTTTACGAAGTTTTCAGATTCTGGCCTTTGCTTCTTTTTTTCCATTAACTTTATTGTACTCATGCCATTTCTGACAACTGGAAAGTAAGCAGGAAAAATAAAAAAAAAAAAAAAGCAAATCCTAAATATATATAGTTTCAGGTACAGATAAAGATATCTGAACTTTTAGCTGAAGTGCAACATTGTTCAAGTTCATGTCAGATGAAATTTGCCAAGACTAAGGGCATCTGGCCAGGGTGTCATTGGGAGCTAAACGCAGACTTAACAGTGACCCAGCCAAGAGTCAGCAGCTTCAGCTGCTCCAAAGAAACTTATTTCCTACCTGGCACAGGGCATCCTATAACCTGTATCCCTCTTTCAGCTAAAAGTGTCCTCATTTCCCAATGCCCATCAGCGTCCACAACCATGAGTTCTATGAACAGGGAAAACAGAATCCATTCCTTGGGCCAGGAAAATAAAAACTGCTCTGGGAGAGAGAACGCAATGAAATAATTGTATGAGGGAGGAATCCGACTACGATTTGCCCAAGTCCACTCCAATTCAGTTACCAGAAACAACTTTGCTCTCTTTCATTCACCAAGTGATAGAAAATAAAGAATCTGGGCCAGGCAGTGGCACACCTGCTTCAGCGCACACACTACAGTGTGCAAGGACCCAGGTTCAAGCTCCTAGGCCCCACCTGCTAGGGGAAAACTTGAAGTCTGTCTCTCTCTCCCTCTCTACTTCTCCCTTCCCTCTCAATTTCCCTCTGTCTCTATCCAACAATAAATAAAATAAAATTTAGGAAGAAAACATTAAAAAAAAGAAAGAAAGAATATGAACCCCCTAGTCCAGAGTCGCTAGGGTCACAGACCATCAGGGAATTTATCAATCAAAGTCAAGGACAGGAAATTAAATAGGAAAAAGTCACAACTTTCTTTATGAACATGGAACTATAATTTAGAATACCATTTCACTGTGAAGACAGGTGACAAAACCCCAATGCAGTACCAGTACCAGTGGCTTGTCACCAATATAAATCAAACATTTCGGTATCACAATTCAGCTGCAACATAGAATTTTTGCTGATCCCTGCTTCAAAATGATATCTATCAGTTACATTAATATACCTCTTTTTATATATTGTCAAATATATGTGTGTAAAACTATATAACATATAACTACCCTACACAGGTGCTATGCATTGCATTTAAAAAAAATTTTTTTTGGAGGGGGGTGGTACTAGACTTTTTTCAGAATGTCAAGTGCTCTATGATATCAGTAAAAAGAATTCCTGGCTTGGGAGTTGGGTGGTAGCACAGCAGGTTAAGCACATGTGACACAAAGCACAAGGACTGGCATAAGGACCCCCGTTCGAGCCCCCGGCTCCCCACCTGCAGGGGAGTCGCTTCACAGGCAGTGAAGCAGGTCTGCAGGTGTCTATCTTTCGCTCCCCCTCTGTGTCTTCTCCTCTCTCCATTTCTCTCTGTCCTATCCAACAATGATGACAACAAGAATAACTACAATAATAAAAAAAACAAGGGCAACAAAAGGGAATAAATAAATATTAAAAAAAAAAAAAACTCCTTGCTTGATCTGGTGAGATAGTTCTCTGATGGCAGAGCTCGCTTTATCCCACCCCCATGACAATAGAGGAAGCTTCTGTGCTGTGGTGACATTCCCTTTCCCCTCATTTTCTATTTCTCATTTTTTAACAGTTTATGATCTTTATTTATTAGACAGAGACAGCCAAAAATTGAGAGGGAAGGGGGAGATAGAGAGGGACAGAGATAGAGAGACACCTGCAGCCCTACTTCACCACTTGTGAAGCTTCCCTTCTGCAGGTGGAGTCTGGGGGCTTGAACTTTGGTCCTTGTACACTGTATCATGTACGCTCAACCAGGTGTGCCACCACCCAACCCTTATTTTATTTTATCATTCATTTTTTTTTATTGCCACCAGAATTAACACAGGGACTCAGTGGCTGGACACCAAATCTACCATACCAGTGACTTTTTTTTCTTTCTTTTCTTTTCATTTTTCCTTTCCATTTTCATTTATGTGATAGGATAGAAAGAAACTGATCATGGTGCAAAGCACAAGGTCCAATGGAAGGATCCTAGTTCGAGCCCCGAGGCTCCCCACCTGCAGGGGAATCACTTCACAGGCGGTGAAGCAGGTCTGTAGGTGTCTATCTTTCTCTCCCCTCTCTGTCTTCCCCTCCTCTCTCCATTTCTCTCTGTCCTATCTAACAACAATGACATCAATAACAACAATAATAATTACAACAAAAATAAAAAACAAGGGCAACAGAAGGGAAAATTAAAAAATATTTTAAAAAATTTAAAAAGAAAGAAATTGAAAGGGAAGAAGAAAGAGAAAGAGAAAGAGAAAGAGAAAGAGAAAGAGAAAGAGAAAGAGAAAGAGAAAGAGAAAGAGAAAGCACTGCTTTACTGCTCATGAAGCTGCCCCCTGTAGGTGAGAACCAGCTGAGCCCAGGTCCTTGAGAGCATGCGCTCAACCAGGTGCTCCACAGACTGGCCCCGTTTCTTTCTCTTTCTATGTAAGGGGGGGAAAAAGTCAGTCGTGCTGTTTGAGAGACCATGTCGACAAGAGGCTGAGGAGTACAGGAAAGGCCATGTCCTCTGGCAGAGGAGCCAGCCTGCCTTTGAATTGACCTAAACTTTCAGGAATTACGTGGAGACATACTTTTCCTTGCACACTCCTTCACTGGGACTTTATCACTCTCATTAACTTTGTTTATTGTCTAGCATTTTTATGACTTTGGCTTTTTACACAGTCAGTCAAGCTTACTACCAGATATCTTGGTCTTCCTCTAGATTCTCTTCAGCTGGGTGTTTTGATTATCCTGCTAGCACAGACTCTCTCAGTCCCTGTCCCTCCTACCCACCTGTGTCCCTGCTGCTGCTCTCCTTTCTCTGCTAGTCCGGCCAACTATAAACCATCAGTTCTTTCTGGGGTTCAGTGCAGATGCTCTGGACACCAAGAGTCTATACTATACTACACTTCAGGTATGAAAGAGTATCACAATTTTTCAGAGGAAAAAAGTATACTTTTTAAGTTATTTTGTATAGAAATATAGAGAAATTGAGAGGGAAGGGGGAGATAAGAGAAGCAGAGAGAAAAAGACACCTGCAACACTGCTCCAACTACTCATGAATCCACCCCCAACCTTGCAGGTGGGGATCAGGATCCTTGCACATTAGGTAACATGTGCCCTCAACTTGGTGTGCCACTGCCCAGCCCAACATAGAAAGAAGTTTCAAAAAAGCAGTTAAACAGCAGACTGCCCACCAGAATAAATGAACATGATGCACTCCAAGGCAAGTGTCTACTTAACTACAAACACAGGCTTCAGCATAATCTGTAGAAAGGATAGAGATATTATCACTCCACATTTCTCTTAAGACCAGACATTTAGGGAAGGTTAGCAGCTGGACTAGGACTTGTCAGTGCAGAAATTCCCAGTGTGGCCAGAGGAGAGTGTACTGCTTAGTCACTGCTAAGAGGGACAGCCCTCTGTGAGCAGGCCTATACAAGGACTGCTTTTCTAAATCTGAACTGAGGTTAGCGGAAAAGCCAGTGCAACTCCATGACCTTTGTCCTTTATCTTTAAACAAATACACAAATGCATTGGAACTCCTCCCTGTCATCCCTGGAGAAATATTTATCTTGAAATGTCTCTAATCAGCAGAGACCTGAAAACTTACATGCAACCTGAAATTCTACCAGGGACCAAAAGATAGGTAGATAGATAGATAGATAGATAGATAGATAGATAGATAGATAGATGGATGGATGGATGGATGGATGGATGGATGGATAGATAGATAGGGAGAATAAAGGGAGAGAGGGGAATGTTTATATTTGAAAACACTTAGTCACTTTTAGTATTAGTCTCTGCTTGGGAATGATTCAATGTATTATTTTATTCCCTCCTCATTTTACTTCTAACAAAAGGCACAAGTCCTGTTTAGAAAACAGTTTGATACACCTATGTTCATAGCAGCACAATTCGTAATAGCTAAGACCTGGAAGCAACCCAGGTGCCCAACAACAGATGAGTGACTGAGAAAGCTGTGGTATATATACACAATGGAATACTATGCAGCTATGAAGAACAATGAACCCACCTTCTTTTTATTTTATTTTTATTTTTTTTAACCAGAGCACTGTTCAGCTCTGGCTTATGGTGGTGCGGGGGATTTAACCTGGTACTCTGGAGATTCAGGCATGAGAGTTTGCTTGTATAACCATTATGCTATCTACCCTCCACCTGAACCCACCTTCTTTGATCCATCTTGGATGGAGCTAGAAGGAATTATGTTAAAGTGAATTAAGTCAGAAAGATAAAGATGAGTATGGGATGATCCCACTCACAAACAAAACTTGAGAAAGAAGAATAGAAAGGTAACCTCAAAGCAGGTTTTGAATGAATTTGGATTAGGGCACCAAAGTAAAAACATCTCTGGGTTGAGAGTGAGGGTGGAAGTTTGGCTTCACTGGGAGAGGGGGGAAGGGGAGAGCTTAGGATGGGACACAACCTTTTGGTGATGAGAATGGTGATAATGTACACTCCTATTAATTTGTAGTCATATAAATCACTAATAGATATGAGAGGGGGAAAACTGACTGAATGTCTCAAACTTTTTAATGCATAGACCATAGGCTAAGTCTTTGATATATTGACCCTCTTAAAAGCTTAGACCAGGGAGAACAAAAGCAACCGGTGGTACAGCTATACACAAATAATGTCAAAGGACATAAATTATGGGGATGTTGTATATCCTAACAGTGGGATATTCCAAAGCTAACACAATTAATTGCCAAATAATGTGATTATAGCAATAACTATCTATTGTCTTCTTAAGCCCTAAGACAGCAGGAACCTCCCACTTACTCTATAGAGCCTATCTATATTTCTCCCAGTCCTGGAACCTCTAGGGTGGGGCTCACTTTCTTGTATGCTTCTCTCAATTCATACCAAATGATATTGCACCTACCGATCTCAACCTTATCAACGCAAAGAGTACCACCTCAGCATGCTTCACTTCAGACTGTGTCCAGAGAAGTCAGGTGTGGAATGTCAACCCTTCAGCCTCATTGCTCGGGTGAGACCTTTCCTTTCATAGGATTCTCTAATTCCATTTCAGGTGGTTCACTTCCCAACAAAGTCCCAAAACCTAGATATAGACCAGGTCCCATGAGATAGAGCATATGTTCACATATATCCATAAACTAGGTCAAAAGATATACTTGAAAGCAAAAGTACACAATAGTCTGCAGTGAGTCAGTATGAAGTTCATAATGAAATAGTGTCTACTTAGACTTAGATACCCTCCTCACCTACTTTCTATTACACTTCTCTCACTCACTCCAAAGCTAACCTTTTCAAAGCAAGAACTGCAAAAGCTGAATAAGGGCAAGAGACTGGCATACTTTAATGATGACTCTTTAGTCACTGTCAGGCCACCCCATCAGCTGGGGCCCTCGTCAGGGAGTCCTGAGATTCCCAGACAGACTTTATGGGCCTAGACCTCGAACAAATCCTTCTCCCTAATATTACCAGTCATCTCTATTAGGAACAACAGAATAGACCCCTTTGTGGACTAACAATGGTAGAGAATGTTCCATACTCTGAAGGGAGGATGGAGAACATACCTAATGAAGATGGGTCCTGAAATTGGGGCAGCTTGGAACGTTCCTGCTCATGACCACAGAATATGAGATCAGATCTACAGAGATGCAGAGGTCACATAGGCTCTTAAGCTGAATATGGGCCCCAGATCAGATTAAATTAATGGGATTTACAGTCAACAATATTTATACATTTTCCTCATATTTGGGAGCTACTCTCTTCCCGGATCCAGCTTTCTGGTCCTTTTCCCAGCCATGACACCATCTCACCAGACAATAACTTGGATCCACCTGCATATCAGATTTCAGGCTAAGGGGAAAAAAATAGTATAGTCACAGGCCCTTTGGAATAGAAATAAAATAGGTCTACTAGCTATCTACAAAACAGAGACTCCCCCACATCCCCCAACTCTTCATCTGCACTATTCCAGCCTTTAGGTTCATGATTAGTCAACAACTTGTTTGGCTTTATATGTTAACTCTATTTTCAGCCACCAGGTTCCAGATGCTACCATGATACCAACCTGACTTCCCTGGGCAGACAACCCCACCAATGTGTCCTGGAGCCCTGCTTCCCTAGAGCCCTGCCCCACTAAAGAAAGAGAGAGGCAGGCTGGGAGTATGGATCAACCTGTCAATGCTCATGTTCATTGGGGAAGCAATTACAGAAGCCAGACCTTCCACCTTCTGCATCCCATAATGACCCTGGGTCCATACTCCCAGAGGGTTTAAGAATAAGAAAGCTATCGAGGAAGGGATGAGATGCAGAGTTCTCTTATCCTATGGTTTTGTCAATGTTTCCTTTTTGTAAATAAATTTTTTAAAAAAGTTTGAGCAGCCAGAGAGGTGGCTCAGAGTACTTTTTTTTTTTTGTATGTGCAATTTCCCAGGACCAGTCTCCAGTATTATATATGCCAGAGCAGTGTTCATGTTTCTCTAGCTAACTCTCTCTTCTCTTATAAACTGAATAAGTATTTTTAAACTCTGAAAATGTAGTGATACAGCACTGGAAAAGTGAGCTACCCTTACTACTGACATACCCCCTTTGAGGGAATAATATGTTCCAAAATGTCAACTTTTTAGAAGACTGCAGACTGCATTCTTGAGACACATTTATTCACAAACTTTTAACAAAATCTAAACAGACATATACTAGTATATGAAATACAAGCACTTCCTTCCTGGTTTTTAACCAAAGTTCATCAAAGCCACAATCTGACTTACTGCTGATTTGATTTGTGGACAAATCAAATTTAAATATAGATTCACAGATTGTATATTTATTTAAAATAAAATCCATGGGTGTAAAGCTTTCAAATCCCATTTGGTCATCTTGTTTCTCCCCGCCCCCCAGTACCTTCTTCAAACTACATAGAATGCTTTTCCTTGGTTCATCTTGTTACTTAAAATAGGTCAAGTTCAAATGCTCTAATTTTTGATTATTTTTTTACACATTTGATTCAGAATGAGAATTTTAGCTCATGTTATTCTTACATAAGCATATTTATTCATTATGTCCTAGCCAAAAAAAAAAAACAAAATGGTTTCAGAGTTTCACATCTTTAGACACCACAGCACTGAAGCTTTCTCCAGTATGGTGAGTGCCAGGCTGACGCCCATGTTGGGCACTCAGCAAGGCATGTGCACTATCAAAGTGAGCTATTTTGCTCATCCAGTGAAGCATTTTCATAAGAGCAATTACTATTTTAACTGTCAATGAAGTTATATTAATAACACTTATAATAAACACTCACCCAAAAACAAATGCCCTAGCAGAAGTACTGTGTGGGCGCATTCCGTCTACAACACACAGAAACCACAGTAAAATGTGCAGGCAAGTTCTGAGTGTGTGAATAGGACTAAAAGATAGCAGTCCCGCTGCCACCCTGTGAATCTCTGAATCAAAAAGAAGCAGGATGTTTGTCTTAGTCTAAAATGATTCTTCTCCCTGTGGTTCCGAAAAGAGAGGATTATTTCTTTCTTTTTGGATTATTTCTGATTTCAATATTTCATCTTTTTTTTTTTTCTCAGCAATTGTAATCCACCTAAACCACCTCCAGGAGGTTACCCCTCTGGGATGATCTGGGTTTTGCTAACTCCCTAAAGAATGAGGCGAGGCAGTAGGACCTATTTTCCCTATTCACCTACAAAAGAATATTCACTGATAATGAATTATGTAGAAAGGAAATGGTTCCTTGATATAAATGAGGCACTCTGGTATTCTCACCAGTCAACTAACACAGATGGCAGACAGAGGTGGTAGGTAGAGGGGAAGGGAAGTGCAAAATCTCTTAGAGCACAGTGCAGGGAAAGAAAGCCCTTTACCAGCCAAGTCCATCTCCAGCTCTCCCAGTGCCCTCAGAGAGGAGAGCACTGTTCCTTTATCTTTTTCCTTCAAACTTCAACTATTACCTAAGGGTCTTCTTTCTGACTCAGCCTAGCACCAGAAATGGAAATTGTGTTCCAGGTAACATAAGAGACACCAAATTTCTACTTTCTGTCTATAGTTCTCCATGTTCTACTAAGAAAGGAGTTTTTCCCAATCCCTCACTCTGGCTTACTCAGGCTGACTTCTTGCTGGTTTTTATCCAGTTGGGAGAGGACTTTCTCATACTATAGTCACAGAGAAAGGCCATGGGGTCTTCTCAGAAATCAAAATTCTGTCTTACAAGAATGTTTAGGGGGTATAAGGGATTCCCAAGCTGCTGGAGAGAATTTCCTTTGTTGCTGGGAGTCAGGGTTGAGGAAGTGATAAAGAACAATCTCTCTTCTTTGTGAACCCCAAGTTTAGCTGCCAAAAAGAGAAATACTTTTTTGCTTCAGATTAAAGTTAACATAAAGATTAGAAATCCAGAAGACATAATAAAAATGATTTTTATTGTTTCTGAGATTTTATTTTTTAGCCCTCTGGAAGATAACATTTTTCCCTTATTTTTACAAATACTTAAGATGGGGCCAGGACATAGCTCTTCAACTTGACAGGATGGCTTTACATGAATGGTTGAGAATTCATGCAGAATCAACTAGTCTTGCATACTCTGGAAATATTTATTGACTTGAAGATATAAATATCATATATATGCATATATATACTTACAAAAGAAGTACATTTGTGGTAGTTCACTTATGAATGGTACCAACTGTTTTCTGGTTATGCCAATGGAGACAATTATGAAAAATCTAGCAAGTAGTCTATTTTTAAACAAGTTTTCCCCTAATTAATTAATTTCCTCCTAATTAATTATTAAGATACTAGAGGTCAGCAGCAGTAGATATTAGTTGAGAACAAACATAGTTAATTTTGGCCAGAGGATCAGAAAACAGTGGTCCTAGCACTAGGCATGCTGCAACCACACTGAGTGGACTTCAACACAGTACTGAATCTCCTTCCAGTGTCTAGACAGGGAGGGATAATAACTGAGATCATTCTTAGTACTAACATTTTATGATCCACTCTGTAGAAAAGGAATCATTTTCAGAATGCAGTTTCCTCAGTTTGTAGCTATCCAGTTCACCTCTGAACCCTCCTTTCCTTCAAGCATTTAGAAAACAGAATGCCTACCGAAAGGTTCACAACCTAAGTCCATTTCAAAGCAGTCAGTTCCTTCTATTTGTTTCCAAGATCAAGATCCCATCACTCTGTGGTGCACTCCAACAGAGGGGAACAATATGCACCATCAATCTCTCAAGTACAGAGTAGCTGAGACCCCTTTAATGCTATCTGTTCTCGGATTCACTAAATAGAAAGGGATTCATTTGCAGGATAGTGTTGAGCAAAACTCTGTTCACCTTGCATCCTTCTTTCCATTTCCCTCTTGTTCTCTGCCCATGAAACTAAATAACCCCACCATTCCTGGCTGGATGATAGGAATTACCCATGACTTCTTTCCTCAGAGGTAGGGGGGGAAGGAGAAGAAAGTGACTTCAACTATCTTCCAGGATTATTGTGAAGATAAGGGCTTACAAGGTGTTCATAGAAATCTAGACTAGTGCCTGCCACCGAGCAGGAGGAGCTCAGTACAAGTTTCCCCAGAATAACTCTTAGAACCACTGAAAAATAAATAAATAAATAAATAAATAAATAAATAAATGTCTGGTATGGATTTGCAATCTTCTTTCTATAGTTCTCAAGGGACACATTCCAACCTGTTCCTACTTGCAAAGGGAAGCAAAGCAAGCAAGAATCCAACCAGTAAACACCCAAAAAGAAAGGGCACTTCAGAAGCCTTATGTCAATGAGTGAGGGTGACTTTATTCTGGGGTCCTACCTCAGGTATCCAGATAATCCGGAGAAACCCCCAGCTCAGCCAGGGCTGTGAGGGTGTGGCCTTTGTGCTGGAGAGCTGCACCCTCGAGCCTGCGCGAAGGGAATCCCCGTTCCCGCTCCTCCGGGGCCTTGGAGCTTGCCGCGTGGAGACCTGGAGCTCCCTGCTGCTCCAGGGGTGCCCCGGGATGGAGAGACCAACCTCAGGATTTCTCCCCTGAGCTCTGGTGAGTCCAAGTCTCTTTTAGAGCGGTCTGCACAAGTGCGGGGCCCTGAAAATGGAACTGCTGCGCTGAGCTCTGCTAGCAAGGAGAAGCTGGAGACATCTACAGAGCAACCGCAGAGACGTTTGCACCCCTAAAAAACCCGCATTTAGGAGGCCAGGGGGGGGTATTTCACTCTGCACTAGAGCACTCAATCTCCAGATTCTTCTAGGGAGCCACGAGAAAACCTGAGCCAACTCTGAACCAAAGGCGCTCTTTGGGGAGGGGCGTGCACCTCCCTAGAAAGTGAAGGGTTAAATGGGGGTGCTTCCGGGTGTCTGGCAGCCCAATGTGCTCCCCACTAGGCTAAATCAAGACCCGGAGTTGCACCCTCTTTGCAACAGCTGTCCAGCCAAAGATTTTCCTTTCCAGTTTGCTGGTATGCAAAGGAGAAAAGTGTCTTGCCTTGTGGCACCCTCCAAAGCGCCTGGAACATCCAAAAGGATCTATCTACCTTGTGGCTGCCAGGTGCACAGACTCAATTGTACCTGCTACTCTGGGCCTGGGGGACAGGTCTCCCGTCATATGATGTCCACACCCCACTCGCCCAGCGTTTCTCTGCAAGCCCTCCAGCTCAGAGCTCCGAACCTCCCTGGAGCAGCGCTGGGCTCCCGCCCTCTTGCTCCGCCCAGCCCAGGTGCATTTTGTGGAAGGGGAGGGGGGTGGCTCCCACTGCAGCCTCCGCCCCTGCTCTCTATTCTAAGCTCTACAGACACCAGTCTACTAGCCAGGCGCTGGGGACGCCCCCTACCATGCACAAAAGCCTGCGCCTAGGGGCCAGGAATCCCCCTCCCGCCCCTCTGCTGTGGAAACCACCTTGACTCAGGATCGCTAAGCCGGGAAGGTGGTCATGAGCCTACTGACCTGACTGCGGAGGTGGAAGGGTGTAGAAAAGCGGTACCCTGCAAAAGGGTGAGGTCTGCGATCCTCACAGAGTCTGGAAAAGCATCCCTGGACCATGCATGATCTGACCATTCATTCACAGCCCAAGACGCCAGCGATTTCAGGGTCGTGCAGGGTAGCTGGTTTCTTCCTGCAGCGGGAGAGCACCCCATCCCAGACACCCAGAAACCTACCTTCCCACGTCCCCCCGGGACCTTGCACTCCAGAGCTCCATTCCGCCTCTCTTCGCTTCCTCAGGTGCCCAGCCCCTCCCCCCATCTGTTATTACACACCCAGGCCATCGCCCTCTGGTCTCAAATCCCTTTTTCGCCTAACAGATGAGGGCTAGGGGCTGCCCTTCTTCATTTTGGTCCCTCAACAACCAGCTCTAAGCCCGACCCTCAGCTATCTTCTCCCACCCCCACCCCCACCGGCTGCATTTCCCAGCCCAGACCACTTACTTGGCCCTCCAGGATCTGCACTTGTTCCCAGAGCGCACAGCCGCCAGCCACTCCGAGGGTTTCATTCCCGACTGGGGGAGCGGGGGGACACGCAAGGCTGCAGACACCCGCCTCGCTGGACAGAGCCCCCGAGGTGACCCCGCAGCCTTCCCCCACCTATCTCACCCACTCGGCAGCTATTCGGTCCCTTTAGGCTAGATGAGCACTGCCGGGTCCCAATGCCTCATCTCACTAGCGGGAGCGTCAGGGAGTGAGTGAAAAGTCAAGTGGCTAGAAAACAGCGAGGGAAACCGGGAAATGCAACACCGCTAGGGGGCTGGGGTGTGGGTACGCACCGAGAACTAAATGCACAACTTGCAGGGCACTAGGTGAGCACCGCGCAGGAAATGGGACACAAAAGTTTGCAGACTTGCAGAGCAACTGGCCGGCTGCAGGAGAGCCAAATTGGGGGGGAGGGGGCGGAGCTCTCTCTTAGGGGTCTGTGCTAAGGGGACTTGGAGATTAGACATGCCTCAGAATTGGGGTGATAGTTACCCTCTATTCCGTACAGGGAGGGGCGGTCTGGGCCATTTTTTTCATTTATATTTTATTTGTTTCATAAAGCAACAGGCGGCAACTCCTTACCTTGCGCCAGTCCCGGGCTGGGGTGGCTGCTCCATCCTCGTGGCGCTGGGAAGAGGCGCTGGGCGTGCGCGCTACCGGGACTGCAGCGACCGCCGTCCCCGCGCGGCTGCTCCCGGGGGCTGCCCGGTCCTTACCCGGCCGGCGGGGCGAGCTGGCTCCCGGACCTTGTCTGCGTTGGTGCGCCGCGACCCAAGCGCGGGACCCGGGACTAGCGCGGTGCGTGGCTCCGCTGCCGTCCTACAGCGCCGCCTCCGCTTCCCCCTCCGGGCGAGGGTGGGGCCCCGGGCGGCTGCGGGGCCGGGCTCAGCTCCCTCCGCAGCCGCAGCCTCTGCAGACCCTGCGCCCGGCCCCGGAGCCGCGCGGGAGGAGACAAAGACGCCCGCAGCTTGCCCAGAAATAGGCGGCTCAGTCACTCGAGAGGACTCGCCTCCGAATCCGGGCTGGGGCTGCGGGAGGATGGGCGAGGAGGCTGGGGACGGGGACTGGGAGGCAGCCGGGAAGCAACGCGGTTAGTCGGAGCCCCGCCGCCCCGCTCGCCTGTGTTGCCCTCTCGCCGCCCGGCTGGGGAGAGAGGGCGGGGGCTGAGCGCGGGCTGCGGGAGGAGAGGAGCCGAGGTAGAAGTATTCACTCCCTCCGCCTGGCTTGCCTTCCTGCCTCACTCACACCGCTTTGCAAAAGCTCCACTTGCAGGGTGTCACAGCCCCATTCTTGCTCTCTGCTGAGATCAGGGCTGGATTAAACTGGCCGGAGCAGCATATCGTGGAGTGGATTATCCTCACGGGGGGAGGGGGGGGCAGTTGTTTAAAATTCACAGGATACATGACAGAGCCTGCTGGGTACCAGGTGTACTGTTAGACTGTTCAGAGTAGGAGGAAGAAGAACTGGCTTGAGCTTTGTCCCCATCAAGATTTTATCTCCAGGAAGAAGTGTTATTCAGAATGATGATCCTATGCAGTTTATGAAACCCTAGAGACTTAAGTGTCAATAACTGGATACCCACCAGGCCAGTTTTCCAATACAGAAGGTATCAGAATCCTATTTTTTCCCTACCCTTTCTAGGGGTGACTTTGAATGTGCAACCGAAATGATCTCTAAATACCCCCTAGAGTGTATGAAAGTGTGTGTGTGTGTGTGTGTGTGTGTGTGTGTGTACTAAAATGAACACAAATTACTAGTCTTAGTAACGCTCTTGTTTTATGGTTTTAATTATTTAGTAGAACCGCACCAAAAATACAACATGGGCCAGAAGAACTGGCCTTCCTATCCTCTACAAATGTGACCTTCTTTTAGAATCCTTGTAATTTCCATCTTTCACTCCTCATCCCTCACCCGAGGCAGAACTAATCTCTCACTTCCCTGTGCTTTTCGTAGTTTAATTTGCAATCACTTGCAAAACTTACACACATAGAGATTGTAGAGATTGTATACATCCCCACTACTCCACTCACCTATATTACTGCCCCTCTCCTCTCCTTCCACTGCAACATAAAGCCAACCTTGTTTTGTATCTCATGGGCACTCAAGCAAACGTTCACCAATTCAAGGTCATTTTCTTCAAACTTAACTACATTTCAATGACTCCAGCACTGGAGGAACTGGGATCACAACATTTTCAGAGTTGGGAAGAAAAGAACACATGTAGATATATTTTGACGTAAAAATGCAAGCCAGTTTAATTCTTTTTTGTTTCCAGGCAATCTTCTCCCATTGGTCATCCTATTTCAGTTCTATTTATTGAATTCCCAAAGGCTAAGGGAAGCAAGCTGTTGCACATAGCTATAAGTATAAGATACTTATAGCTGCCAACATCTAGAGCAAGTCCAGTCCAGGTGGAGAATGACCAAAAAACCTTTATCATTTTGTGACCTGTGTCAAGCGTGTTGAGAGCCTGCCAAGATTTCCTCATTTCCACTGAGTCACTCTTATTCTAGAGGCATTTTAGAATAGTTTAGGCATTGTTTCATTGCTGAGAGGTGAAAAGCATGCTTTGTTTACTTATGTATTTATGGGCATTTATAAACTTTTCAAAATTTCTCTATCCCCACTTACTAGAAATATAGGATTGAGATCCCAAAACAGACATATTCTGTGATAAAAGTCCAGAATGTGTTAGGAGTTTAGGAATAATGACCCATGATATATATAATTGTCATTGTTGAGGCTTCACCACTCCAGGAAAACATTTTGTAATAGAGAGAGAGAGATGGAGACACCATGGGACCTCTTTCCTCCAGCGAAGCCAGGGTCATGCTTGAAGCTGGGTCAGATGCATGGCGAACAGAAGCTGACACCCTCTCCTCTCAAGTGTGTTATCTAGAGACGTTAAATATCTTCTGTTTCTAAGGTGATATTTTGATTGTAAAGGTTGTGGATTGAAGTTTTGTTTATTTACATAGTTTTGCTTTTAATGAAATTTTGGGAGCCAGCTACAGGCACATATGAATATCAGCTATATAATTTGCTGTAATTTATTTGAAGTGAAATTTCACATTGCTTTTAAAGCATAACATGTTTATATATTATCATTCTAAAGATTCTACTTCTAAAAGTTTATCCTCTGGAAATAATTAAGGATGTGCACTAATTATCTACAAGGATATTCAATACAATGTTGTGTCTCTAGTGAAAGTAAATCAAAAACTAACAAAACCAAACTCATGTCTACAAGAATAATGAGATATTCCGAAAAACTGGAAATGAAGTACTAAACAATAAAGTGTTGTAATTGAATGTTATCATGAGTGATAGTTTTTATTTGAAATAAAAAGTACGGTGCACAAAATGAGAGAATAATAAAAAGGAACTGGTAAGTCTAGTTTAGGAACCAGACATTTCTACTTGCTGTCTATTTGATCTTCTCAGCTATGTAGTTGGATTGACATCATTTACCTCACATTGTTGTCAGATAATAACATATTTGTAAATCCCTTAACACAGAGCCTGGTACATGGCAAAAGTCTCAATGTTTGTCTTTCAGCAATTGCTAAATGTGTACAGGTGTGTTTAACGTATATGTTTATATATACACATATACATGTAAATAGCTTTACACTATTTACTACATAGACATATATGTTATATTTTAACGATTCTATGATTAAATGATTAACACAAATAAATAGTTATGTGATGATTAGGATAATTTTATGATAATTCAACAGCAATGAAATTTATTTTTTAGGTTTCTTTTAATTAAATCAAATGATTTCTAATGATTGGCACAGAAAATCTCTGGACTTGGATGCTTTCTTGTTGATTCACATAGTCATCAAGACTCGATGACTGTTGGTGTCACCATGCTATAAAAAGGATAAGTGGCAGGGCATGGAGTTTGTCACCTCCAATATAAACTTGGGCTTTGTTTTGTAGCAACCAGGAGTCAAGTCCAGTGTAGCAAAATATTCTGTTTAATACTCAGAGCTGACTGGTTGCTGTTTCTGCCTTATTTTAACAGCCAATATAAAAAGAAGAGAGATGTGGTATCAAAACCTATATTTGTAACTTTTGATTAAAGAATTAGAAAAGGAAGTCTAAGATTGAAAGGCCATGAGATTCACTGACCTTCCTAACTACAGTAGTAATCCTGCTGAGTCATAGGTAGAGTTTTTGTAAAACTTCTCCAACACATTATAAATATTTGAGAAGTATAGAGGCAAATATCATTTAATGGTATTTTCACTTTAACTTTCTTTAGAAGTAGGGATTCTTTGCTCTAGAATCAATTGGCCCCAATAATTTTGCATGCAAATGGAATTTCTTGAATTGTGAATTGTAGCCTCTCTTTAAAAATGTTCTACATAATTATAGAAATATTTTATCTGAGACTCAGAGTTGCATTTCTAACATGTTAATAGTTGAGGTATCTGAATGCCTACTGTCTAATGAATAAATGGGGTCAAGGCAAGAAAATATTACTATTATAATTAGTTGGTTGAAGGTATTCTATTTAGCAATTCTTAATAACAAACTACCTTATATTTCTTGGCTTAAGATAACAGTGGGGTCTGGGTGGTGGCGCACCTGGTTGAAGGCATGTATTATAATGCACAAGGACACGGCTTTGAGCCCCCCCCCCCCCGTCCCCACCTGCAGGGGGGAAGCTTTGCAAGTGGTGGAGCAGTGCTGCAGGTGTCTCTCTGTTTCGATCCCTCTCTACCACCCCCTTCCCTCTTGATTTCTGGCTGTCCTTATCCAAAAAAGATAACAGTGATCTTTTATTAGCCTGAATTTGAATTTGGACAAGACTTGGAGAGGCAGATTCACTTCGATCCCTCTCTGGTGTTTTTTATTTTTATTTTTATTTTTTAAGTATTTTATTTATTTTTTATTTTTGAGTGAGATGAAGAGAGAGAAAGACACAGAGAGAAACACCAGAGCACTGTTCAGCTCTGGTTTATGGTGGTGCAGGGGATTGAACCCAGGACTTTAGAGCCTCAGGCATGAGAATCTTTTTGTATAACCATTATGCTATCTACCCCCACCCTCACTCAAGTGTTAATATTAGGGACACTGGACTCAAGAGTGGAGGATGCCTTTACCAAATGGCTTACTCACATGCCTGGCAGGCTGTGCTGACTGTTAGCATAAACAAGAATTGTGGTCTTGGTACTTCAGTTTCTCTCTGTATAAGTCTCCACAGCATCTTATAGATTTCCTCATTTATGGCAGTTGGAGACACAAAAAGTTGCAAATGGAAGCAGAGGTTCCTGGATAATGAACACTTTCTATACCCGCTATACAAACAATTCAGTCTTAAAATAATAGCATCAATTTTTATCCAGACAAATTAAAGTAGTAAACTAGATAATCATTTAGGCAAATGGCTTAATTTTTTTCCATTTATTGAGACCAATTTATTAAAAATTAAAAGATTCACTGGAACTATAAACCAGGGCAGCCACCACAGAAAACAGTATGGAGGTTCCTCAAAAAAAAAAAAATTAAAAATAGGACTATCATATGATCTAGCAATTCTATTTCTGGGAATTTATCCAAAGGAAATAAAATTGCTATCTTTAGAAAGAAAAAAAAAACTCTGCTTTTCTGTGTTCATCTGAGTATTATTTACAATAGCCCAGAAAGAAAAACAACCAAGTGCCCATGAATGGATGACTGGATAAATAAACATCTGATACCATTGATGCAGTGAAATATCACTTGTTCATAAAATTGAGAGATTCTTTTAAAAAATTTTTCTTTAATCTTTTTATTTACTGTATAGAGACAGCCATAAACTGAGAAGAAAGGGGGGGAGATAGAGAGGGAGAGAGACAGAGAGACACCTACAGCACTGCTTCACCACTAATGAAGCTTTCCTTCTGCAGGTGGGGATCAGGGGGGCTCAAACCTGGGTCCTTGTGCATTGTAAGAAATGCATTCAACCAGGTGTGCCATTACCTGGCCCCTAAAATTGGGAAATGCTAAAACCTGTGACAATGTGGATGGACTTTGAAGGGGTTATGTTTAGTGAACTAAGAAAAAAAAAAGATAAATATGTAGGTGTTGAACTCATAGATACAGAGAACAGATTGAGTGTTGTGTAAGAGAAATTTTGAGGAGAGGGGAAAATGAATAGCAGGAAGCTTTAGAGTAGCTCATTAGAGTATGTCAGAGTCCATAGGAATTTCTACAGTTTGGGGAGAAACTCTACATTATGAAAGTCAAATTCCCTATTCTGATTTTCTTGGGCCTCTACAACTTAAAGGCTTCCAGTCCTATTTCATAGCTTCCTCTCACTTATCATCTTTATCCACTTTATCAGGGCTGTATGTTCTGTTGACAAGTTCACCTTCTTTTCTAGACTTATGTTTCTTGAGAGCAGAGATTTTTCAATCACTTCCACCATGTTTAGTACAGAGCCATCAATGAAGGGGTACTTGGTATTTACTTACTGAAAAGGATCAACAATTTAACAGCCTATCTTTCCAACTCCATCATTCCATCTCCTAAATGGCAAAAGTGTTCGTGAGCTGCTCCACGGGGGAGCTAATTAATTCTCTGAAACTGAAAAATGTTTTGAAGTTCCACAGTGCTTTGGAAGCTCTCAAGAACATTAATGTTGATGAGTGGGATCATCCCATACTCATCTTTAGAAGATCTGAAAGGGAAACTAAAAGCAGGACCTGATCAAATTGTAAGTAGGGCACCAAAGTAAAAACCCAGTGGTGAGGGGTAGACATGTAGCTTCCTGGGCCAGTGGGGGGTGGGAGTGGGCGGGAGGGATGGGTCACAGTCCTTTGGTGGTGGGAATGGTGTTTATGTACACTCCTAGCAAAATGTAGACATATAAGTCAGTAGTTAATTAATATGAGAGGGGGAAATCAATTGTATGTCTCAAAGTTTCTCAAAAGACAAACTGAATCTTTTTAATATATAGGCTATGTATTTGATATGCGGACTCTCTCAAAAGCCTAGACCAAGTAGATTAGAAGCTTCCAATAGCACAGCTATATACAAGATACTGGGTACTGTACAGCAAACCATAACAAAGGGACTTTTCAAAGTTAACCCAATTAACAAATAATGTGATGATAATATTAACTATTGATTGTCTTTTTGAACCCTAAGACAGCAGGAACCTCACATCTTCACTATAGAGCCCCTACTTCCCCCAGTCCTGGAACCCTTGGATAGGGCCCACTTTCCCGTATGCATCTCCCAATCCAAACCAAATAATATTGCATCCGCCGATCACAACGTAACCAAAGCAACGATTGCCATCTCAACATGCTTCAGTTCAGACTGTATCCAGAGACTTCAAGTGTGGAATGACAACCCTTCAGCTTCATTACTCGGGTTCCAGATGCCACCAGGATGCTGGCTAGGCTTCCCTGGATTGAAGACCCCACCAATGTGTCCTGGAGCTCAGCTTCCCCAGAGACACACCCTACTAGGGAAAGAGAGAGGCAGACTGGGGGTATGGACCGACCAGTCAACGCCCATGTTCAGCGGGGAAGCAATTACAGAAGCCAGACCTTCTACCTTCTGCAACCCTCAACCCTGGGTCCATGCTCCCAGAGGGATAGAGAATGGGAAAGCTACCATGGGAGGGGTTGGGTTATGGGGATTGGGTGGTGGGAATTGTGTGGAGTTGTACCCCTCCTACCTTATGCTTTTGTTCACTAATCCTTTCTTAAATAAAAAATTAAAAAAAAAGAACATTAATGTGTGTAATAAAGGCATTATTACTACTTTCTTGACACATAAATGGTAAATAATCCCTTCTTAATGTGCCTGTTTTTAATTCACTTTACAAATTTGCAGGTAGCAATGCAGTGTTGGCTCATTTCTAGTAATGGACACCTTGTGTGGACTGAGTAAGATGCAGTCTTTTTGAACCCTGTTGTTTGTCTGTTTCTCCAGCTTTCAGACCCACTATTTAGGTATGCTTCCTGCCAGGAAAATCCCATGATAGGAGAAACTGTCTTCTGGGAGTTCTGGGGGTACAGTGAGTATCTAAGGGATTAAAGGAATACACTATCAACCCCCAGTCATTCAATAATTTGGGGGAATGTCATTCAACTGTAAGACTAAATAGCCTGTTAGAGGACCAAACTGGAGCTATCATACACTCTTCCCTCAGACTTTTGGGGGAAAAAACAAACAAACAACAACAATAACAACAACAACAACAACAACAAAAAACGGGAGGATTTGGTAGCCTCTTTGGCTGTTAAAGCTGGAAAATAAAAGTCATGAAAACCTTGAACGATCCTATTCTCTGCCCTGTAGAAAAGTCACACAGCCATGTAGCCGCCAAACTGTCACATGGACAGATCTGATCAAACTGTCACATGGACAGATTTGAGACGCAGACTGCAGGGCTGGCTCTGAGTCTCTGATTCCAGCTGTTTGAAGGTCCAAGCAGGTTTTCGCTTCTCTCAACAGCTTACTATTCACCCTTTCTTCCATAAACTGTGCTTTATTCTTAGACCAGTTCAAATGTGGTTGCTGTCTCTTGAGACTGAAAGAATTCTAACATGGAAGAAAGATTTGAGAACTACTTCTCAACATACATACACTTCATTACATGTTGAAGAAAGACCACATGGGAACATTTTGATATGAGGCCTACATTTTGAGAAGTTGAAATAACATAAACTGAACCTGATTTTTTCCAGGCTGTAAAAATACAACCTTACATGTAAAGATAGGATCCCACTGTTTGAAGTTTACTAGAATATGTGCCCCACAGAGTACAGATTAGGATTCTTGTTATCATACCCTGATCACTAAGACAATTCTAATCATAGGAGGGATTCAATAAATATTTGTCAATGAGTTAATCTATTTCTCTATTGTGTCTTATCCTTATTTCCAGTAAGAAATGTGTGTGTGTGTGTGTGTGTGTGTGTGTGTGTGTGTTTGTGTTGTCCAGGAGGTGGTGCAGTGGATAAGGCATTGGACTCTCAAGCATGAGGTCCTGAGTTCAATCCCTGGCAGATGTACCAGAGTGATGTCTGGTTCTTTCTCTCTCTCCTATCATTTCTCATGAATCAATAAATACAATTCTAAAAAATGTTTTAAAAAAGAAATATATAATGTTTTGGCTGAAGAGATAAGATAACTCAGCAGCTAAGATACCCATCTTAATATGCACATGACTAGGTTTAAGGCCCAGCACTGCTGGGGAGATGCTATGGCATAGGAGGGGCTGCCAACACCATTCACTATCTCTCTATAGTATCTCTATTTTCATATCCCTTCTCTCTATATATATAAATGAAAATGCAATCCAGGAGTGGTGAAATAGCACACAGGTGAGACCTCAGCTCTGTGAGAAAAAAAACAACTCTGTTTATTGAATTCACAATATTAGCCAGTTATTGTGCTATATCACCAAACATCTCATTTAAATTGATGTTACATAAAGAAATAGGAGTCGATTTAACAGTTTGTTGAAGGCTTACAGATTCTATGTTCAGGTCCAGGATTTGAACCCATGAACACCTATCTCCCAAATGAATGTTCTCTCTACTGTACTGCAACCACATATTAACACATTGACACTTTTCTAGGCTAAGATTTGGGCTCAAAGGGTGTGGCTAGAGTTCCGAAAGTGCAGTTAATATTCTCACTACAATTTAACCACTATGATGAGGCAACTCAGTTTGCAATGCTAGGAACTTGGGGTGCAGGGGCAGGGGGGAAGCATTATGGCATAAACAATTGATGCCAAAGTGGCCCTACTTAGCATTTAGTTGTTCTTGTTTCTTTTGCATCCCAGCATAGCTATTTTCATTATTATTTGTGTTTTATGAAGATGGTATCATTCCATCAGACCCACACGTAAGCTATCAAGTTGCTGATGCAGACTTTCTTTTCCTCCTTGTGAAGCATGTATGGAAGCCAGCATGATATTTTTGCTAGTTGGTCTGGAGTCAGTTCTGTATCTAATTATGGGGTTGATTTTCCTCTTTTGTATTAGCCTTCTCCACCCACTGGGGGTGTTAGGGATTTGACAAGGAAGCTTTCCCTATCATCCCTGCTTCATTGTAAGAAGTCAAGGAGGGGAGGGGGGAGGATGCCCTTGTTGGAGTAGAGGCTGCAGTTACAGTCCTTGCTCCTAGGTTAAGGAACACAGAAGACAAGAGACAAGCATTTTTGTACTCTAGGCAAAGAGCCAGGAATTAGCTCACGTGGTAGAGTGTGTCCTGCCATGCTCAAAAACCTAGGTTTAAACCCTAGCTCTAAAGGGGAGCTCCTTCCATGGGGAAGCTTCCTGAATGGGAGAGCAGTGCTATGGTATCTTTTCTTCTCTCTCTTTCTTTCTCCCTTTCTGCCTCTCTCTCTCTTCTCTCTCTCTCCTCTCTCTCCTCTCTCTCCCTCTCCTTCTCTCTCTCTCTCTCTCTCTCTCTCTCTCTCTCTCTCATTTAAATTAAAAGAAGAGCAGGGGAAGTCTGCCTAGAGTGTTGTAATCACACAGGTATAATGCCTCTGAGTATGTGTTTGGGTGGGTAGGTGGGTGGGAGTTGGTCAGTTTTAAGTATTTTCCTCTGAAAAATGTAAAGACTGGCCTGATTCATTATGAGCAATCCTTTCAGCCCTGACATTCTCCAAAAACACAAGCATTTCCTGAAGTTTACTGACAAGTAGCTGCCAAGCACCAGAAGAGAGCTGATAGGCTGTTAGCAATCCTACCACTGATCTGTTTGCAGCACATTGAGCATCCCTGCTCTGGCTTCCGCTCCAAGAAAAGGTTCAGAGAACACACACAGCAGGAATAATGCAGATGGTAGGGTTGTACACCATGGACATGGGAGGCCAGGCTGTTATGATGCTGTAGCACATCGTGAGAAATGAAATGGATGGTCTCAGTGCCTGGAAGCTGAATATTACATAAGTGCAATTTTGCTCACTGCGTTAGTCTTTGCTGAGGTAATTGCCTTCGTTCTATTTCCAGTGTGTTGTTGGCAATGCTGCATGGCCTACTGACAGTTGTTCAATAAAAATAGAGATTGTACTCGAGGGAGAGGAAAAGTTAATATCCACACGTGGCCAGTGTTACGCTTCTGAGAGCCACTACACTCAATTCCTCAAGAGTTAAGTGGGAAAAGCACTGGCGAGTAAGTTTACCCAGGGCACAAGAGTTGCATTTATAGTTTATTGAGTACATCTGGCATAAATCTTTCTACTAAAGGAATATGCGACAATTTTGTAAAAGGTAGAGTTAATTCTTCAAAATGAAAGTGGCTGGAAGTCTTGTTTTTCTGTCTAATCACCTCATGTTCATTCTTGCTCTCCATAGGTAGCACCTGATTGAATCTAGTTTACCTCCTAAATATCCACTAAGATTTCACACTAGCACCACCAATTTCACACCCCCACTGCTATCACGATATAGACCATTATCATTTCTCACCTGCATCCTGCAATAATCTCAAAAAAGATGCCACTTTCCCCAGCTGTCCTTACACCCTCCTGTTATTCTCATCACAGTCACTGCGTGGTCCTCTGGCCTGCCAATGTGACTCTGATGCACCTTAACCACAAACTTTTAGTGGTTCATAATAAAAAATTTCATAACTTTATTACATACATATGTATCTTCAACTTCTGTCATTTGACCAGTCCCATTCTCTGCCACTTCTTCTGTCTATGGTTCAGTCCTCCTTATCTGCTCATAGTCTCACCATGCTCTTGTCCTTATATCTGTGACACTAGTTCACATCTCAAACTCATGTAGCCAGCTTCTCTTAACCTTTAAGGTAGGGAGCCATATTGGCTTCCCTAACTCTCCAGGAAGATAAGAACTCTTTCCTCCCAATTCCCAATGGATCATGTATGTTTTCTTCAAATGGGTGGTGCAGTAAAAAGAGAGCACTGCTCAGCTTGGGCATATAGTGGTGCCAGGAATTGAACCTGAACTTTTAGACATTCAGATCCTACATTCTAATGTACTGAGCTATCTCCCCGACCTCCCATATTCATACTTTAATTACAACAATAAACTAAAAAATAAAAATAACAACAAAAAACCTGATCTTTATGGGCTGGGGTAGATAGCATAGTGGTTATGCATAAAAGACTTTCATGCCTGAGGCTCTGAAGTCCCAGGTTCAATTCTCCATATCACCATAAAGCAGAGCTGAGCAGTCCTCTGGTAAAAATAAATAAGTAAATAAAATAAAATAAAAAAACAACCTGATCTTTATCATAGCAATAATTGAACTAACATTTTCATGGGATTTTAAGTACTGTCATTAAAAAATTATGGCCATGTACCGTTTGATGGAAGTTCAAATTCTTTGTACCAGATTAAATAAGAGATGCTCAAAAAAGTACCTAAAGAATAAAATGGGGAGGGCAGGCAGTGGTGCACCCAGTTAAGCACACATAGTAAGTACTATGCTCAAGGACCCCTGTAAGGACCCTGGTTTGAGCCTCTGCTCCCCACCTTCAGGGGGAAGACTCTACAAGTTGTAAATCAGGTCTGTAGGTGTTTGTCTTTCTCTCTGCCTCTCTATCCCTCCCTCCCCTCTCAACCTCTGTCCTATCAAATAAAGTGGAAAAAAAAAAGGGGGAGGGTTTGCCAGGAGCATTCCTCCAGCAACAACCATGGAAGTGGCAGGGGGAGAATAGAGTGAACATTTACTGAACATCTAAGATATGTAAAACTCCATACTTGTAATTTGGGTAGAGAGGTAACAAGGGAAAGGGAACCTATAGCATCTAGCAGAATGGTAAAATAAGAGGGTAGGTGAAGCTCTCTATAATAATAATAAAAAATCATGCATTCTGAAAAACCAGTAAGACACAATGTTTCTACTCTTTGGCGGAACTTAAAAAATTCTAAAAGGGAAAGTAAATAAAAAGTAATATTAAGGAAATAAGACCTTTCCTCTAGAAAACTCCCATCCCTTCAGCAAGTGGAAAAGCCTTGGAGCTCAAGATAGTAAATGCTACTGGCTTATTATTCGGTAATTGCTACAATTGTCAAGCACCTAGCATATGGAATGGATTGGAAAAGGTAAGTGCCCCAAATCAGCAGAGGCCCAGTAATCACTCTTCACAATTTGTAGATAGATTGGAAATATATTTTAATGAGAGGACTTTGATACTCATAGAACATGATCATAAAGTCAGGAAAAATTATTGTCTTTAATATCAATGAGGATTGGAAGGTGAGGATGGAAAAGTAGCAGAAAGAAAATTATATTGAGATTTGAAAACTATGCTGTGGAGTTAATATCTTATCACAAAGGACACAGGGAACCACTAACATTTTTTGAACAAGCTGTATCACAGCCACATTTTCAAACTCTGACAACTATATGACCATTTAAAACTCTACTCCTGATGAGAAATGCTGTTGTTCTAAATCAAGACAGCAAAAATAAGAGTGTTAAGATATACCAAGAGAGGAATATGATTCTCAGGTAATTTATGTCATTTCATGTGATCTCTACTCCAGTGGATTCCAGTCATCTCTTCCATTCAGTAGGATATCCCTGGCCCTTTATGATTCGTATGACCCACAGAACTCCAGCCCTACCTGTGCTAAGTAGAGCTGGCTTCTAAGCAAAGGAACAACCCTCTTCCCATAATTCTTGCAATATAACACATACTTCACTGCAGAGTCTGAAAACCTACTTCCTTTTTTTTTCAAATCTTTTAAATTTTTCATTTTATCTATTTACTTATTATTGAATAGAGACAGAGAGAAATTGAGAGGGGAGGAGGAAATGGAGAGAGAATAGAGACAGAGAGACACCTGCAGCACTGCTTCACCACTGTGAAGCTTTCCTCCTGCAGGTGGGGACCAGGGGCTTGAATCCAGGTCCTGAAAACATATATTCTAAGGATCCTTGCAGTGAAGGGTGGTCATCAGATGTGGTTCTAGTCAATGAAAACTACAGGAAAGCTTTCAGCTAGTGACTTACCATAAATGCTTCTATTTCCATAAGAACACATAAAAGATGGCCATATCACTCTTCCTTGGCTACTCTTGCACCTTGCCATGCCTAAGTGTGATATCTAGGGCTATGACAGATACCTTGAGATCATGAAGGAAAAACCTAAAGACAGAAAACATTTTCTTGAGAATAATGTAGAAGTGTGGGAGGGAAAAAAACTTAGTCATTTTTAAGATTGTTACTGTTACTGAGTCGTATAACTGCCTCCTGTCATATTTCTATTTAATAAGTTAACATAATGTTTTTTTATTTATTTCTTTTTTCTTTATTTATTGGGGGATTAATGTTTTGCAGTCGACAGTAAATACAATAGTCTGTACATGCATAACATTTCTCAGTTTTCCACATAACAATACAGTCCCCACTCGGTCTTCTGTCATGCTCTCCCCCCACCCCACACCCCAGAATCTTTTACTTTGGTGCAATACACCAAACACAATGTTTTGTTCTGAAAGTTACTGCCTTTCAAAGTTTGGTCACTGAACCAACCATACAGTGAACCAACTGTATCAACATAACCAAGAACTTGTTAAAACTGCAGAATCTTGGATCCTATCCCAGAAATACTGAATCAGAATCTGGTTTTAACAAGATCCCCAATACTGTTTTAAGCTACTGCTAATTGGGTATCCTGTGACTTGCTGCTGGAGCATCCTAATTAGTATACTCACATTTATAACTAGATCCATTTATAACTAGAATTAATTGTATTTTCTTACATTATTGTGTTTTTGATTCTCCTCCATCAGAATATACACTTTATCTTAATATGCATATACATATGTAGTATAATTAAAACTAACCATGACAGTCTGACCAATGTGACTCTGTCAATTCCTTAAGAGTAGGCTCTGTGCTCTTACTCACCTGTAATTTCCCTTTCTGCATAGTGCTAAGGTATTTGAAAGACATTCAGATTTTTTAGTGAAATAATAAATAAGATATCAAATGTTTTACACTACCTCTGACCAGTGCAAATCTTAGCACCCCATAAGTAAGCATAAGAAAGTCCAAGGTCCCCGGACAGACAACCCCACCAATGTGTCCTGGAGCTCTGCTTCCCCAGAGCCCTTCCTCACTAAGGAAAGAGAGAGACAGGCTGGGGGTATGGATCAACCTGTCAATGCCCATGTTCAGCGGGGAAGCAATTACAGAAGCCAGTCCTTCCACCTTTTGCATTCCACAAGGACCTTGGGTCCATACTCCTAGAGGGTTGAAGAATAGGAAAACTATCAGGGGAGGGGATGGGATACAGAGTTCTGGTGGTGGGAATTGTGTGAAGTTGTACCCCTCTTATCCTATGGTTTAGTCACTGTTTCCTTTTTATAAATAAAAAATTTTTTAAAAAGAAAAAGAAAAAAAGAGATTCTAAGGTATGCAAATGATCTCTCATGCTCTACTTTTTTAAAGCCACTTTTCCTAGTACAACTGTATTCCACAGAGCTCTTCAGAGCTCTCCAATGAGTTGGGAGTTTCATATGGCCAACAAATTGGGTCAGTGGTAAAGCCCGATGCTTGTATTTACAAGGTCTTGTGTTCAGTCTACAGTGCTGCATTTGTCAGAGTGATGCTGTGATTCCCTGTCTCATTCTCTGTCTCATTAAATAAATAAACAAATCTTAAGTCTGGACCTTCATCAGGGTGAGTTATATCATCTTCATAAATTTGATTGACTTGTAAGTGGAATCATGAACATCTTCTCTACCCAGGTTCAAACTCCTAGACTTCACTGGCAAGAAGAAAGCTTCAGGAGCCATGAAGCAGTGCTGTTAAGTGAAATAAGTCAGAAACAGAAAGATGACTATGGGATGATTTCACTTACAGGCAGAAATTGAAAAACAGTGTCAGAAGAGAAAACATAAATAGAACCTGAACAGGAGTTAGTGTATTGCGCCAAAGTAAAAGACTCTGGGGGGAGGGGGGAATACAGGTTCTGGAAAAGGCTGACATTTTTTTTTTTGCCTCTAGGGTTATTACTGGGTCTCAGTGCCTGCACCATGAATCCACTGCTCTAGGAGGCTATTTTCCCCCCTTTTGTTGCCCTTGTTGTTTTATCATTGTTGTGGTTACTATTATTGTTGTTGTTATTGATGTCACTGTTGTTAGAACGGAAAGAGAAATGGAGAGGGGAGGGGAAGACAGAGAGGGGGAGAGAAAGACACCTGCAAACCTGCTTCACCGCTTGTGAAGCAGCCCTTTGCAGGTGGGGAGTTGGGGGCTGGAACTGGGATCCTTGCGCTGGTCCTTGCATTTTGCACCATGTGCGTTTAACCCTCTGTGCACCACCAGACCCCCCCAAACTATTGTATTCTCTGTCAAATTAATCCCC
The DNA here is from genome assembly GCF_950295315.1 of Erinaceus europaeus. Taxonomy (NCBI): domain Eukaryota; kingdom Metazoa; phylum Chordata; class Mammalia; order Eulipotyphla; family Erinaceidae; genus Erinaceus; species Erinaceus europaeus. The sequence goes on along the minus strand of NC_080182.1, from coordinate 15,862,811 downwards.
TAATAAAGGGGGGGAATTAAGTAAACGGAATGCCACCAAATAAACAAACAAATAAGTAAATAAATAAAAACTAATATTAAAAAAAATCACTCCGTCATTTAGGATCATTCATTACTGAACAAGTCCTAGAAGGAAACTCCTGGTCTCCTAGAATTCAGAGGCAGCACATTCAGTCAGTTGTTTTCCTTAAACAGCTCTGGCAGTGACCAAGTCTAGAGAAGCTAGAATATTGGGCTATATATAGAAAATCAATGTTTTCATTTAAGTTCCTATACATTTCATATAACAAAAAAACCTTCATATGGGGCTTTCAGAGAGAAAACACATGTTTTTATCCATTTTAAACACACACACACACATAAATATATAACAATGTGACTTGACTTTATATCTTATCTATGATCATTTGAATATAGTTTCATATCTGTGCGCCATTCAACTTCCTGGCAAAGGCATTGTGGGTGTGAACAAGCCTGAAACACCCAAGGAAAAAACAAAGTTCTGGTTTCAGCACCACTCTGGATAGAGGTAAAAGTGAGTCTCTTGGGGGTCGGGTGGTAGCGCAGTGGGCTAAGCGCATATGGCACAAAGCACAAGGACCGTCATAATAATCCCGGTTTGAGCTCCCAGCTCCCCACTTGCAGGGGCATCACTTCACAGGAGGTGAAGCAAATCTGCAGGTGTCTGTCTGTCTTTATCTCCCCTGTCCCCCTCCTCTCTTGATTTCTCTCTGTCCTATCCAACAACAGCAATGACAACAACAATAATAATGACAACAACAGGGGTAACAACAAGGACAACAAAATGGGAAAAATGGCCTCTAGGATTCGTAGTGCAGGCACTGAACTGCAGAAATAACCCTGGAGGCAAAAAAAAAAAGTTAGCCTCTCCCTGTCTGTTTATTCAGAGGGGTATCATCCTTTAAATTATAAACATTCCTCATTCTCACATTCTAGGGTAGATAAGAATATCCTTACAATTATTTAGAGTAAATAGTTTTTTAAAATTTCTTGGAGGTTATGCAGCATAATTTAGAAGAGGCTGCAACTAAATCTTTCTGTCTGTTTCGACAATTTCATCTGTTTACCGACAGCTCTAATTGGGCAAAGGAGCAGATGTGATGTAGCAAAATAATCCCTAACAGTACCTGCTATAACTCAATATTGTCAACAAAATGCAAAACTTTAGTGGACCAAATTTCCCAAAAAGTTCACAACAGAGAGAGAGAGAGAGAGAGAGAGAGAGAGAGAGAGCTGTGGTTATAGGACAATTTTCAAATGCTCTTTTAGAATCTGAGAATGTCTATTAGCAAATTTTACCTGTTCAAAGTATGACCTGCTGAAAATCAGTTTTGTAGTTGGTGAGAATATATTTTTCACTCCTAGAAGAAAAATTCATTTTATGTTTATATTAATAACTTATTTTGAGACACATTTAATTTGAAATTCAGTGCAAGTTGACTTCCCAGTTAAAGATGTTGGCTAACCAATTCATAGAGTTTCAGGGCCAGGTGATGGCATACCTGGTGAGGGTACATGTTACAATGCAAGGAGCTGGCATTTGAGTCCCCACTCTCCACTTGCAGGGGGAAAGCTTCATGAGTGATGATGTAGGACTGCAGGTGTTTATCCTCTTTCTCTCTCTCTCTCTCTCTGCCTTCTCGATTTCTGGGTATTTCTATCCAATAAATAGATAAAGACAATACAAATTTAAAAAACCCAAATTTGTTTAGCTTCTAACTTAGGCTAATTAATAGAGGTATTATTCATACTTATGATAAACATACAAGAAAAAAATTAGAACCCTGGAGTTTCTGTGGCTTACCCAAGCTCAATGGAGGCAGAACTTGGACCATGACTTTATTGTCACTTTGCTTGTATTCATGGTTCTCAACTGATAATAGCTTTTTGCCCCATTTTCCCTTGCATACCTTCGAAGGATGGACAACATTCTCTATGCTACACCTGAGGAAGATGGGTCCTGATATTGGGGCAGCTTGGAATGTTCCTACTCATGACCACAGAATGTGAGCTCAGATCTACAGGGATGCAGAGGTCACATAGTTTCCTAAGCTTAATATGGGCCTCAGATCAGATCAAATCGATGGGGTTTACAGTCAACAATATTTATATACCTTTCCCATATTAGGGAGCTACTCTCTTCCCTATCCAACTTTCTGGTCCTTTTTCCAGCCATGACATCATCTCCCCAGACAATAACTTGGATCCACCTGCATATCAGATTTCAGGCTCAGGGAAAAAAGAAAAGAAAAGAAAACTAGTACAGCCACAGGCCCTTTGGAATAGAACAAAAATATGCCTACTAGCTATCTACAAAATGGAGACACCCACTCCACAACTCTTCATCTGCATCATTCCAGCCTTTAGCTTTATGATTAGTCAACAGCTTGTTTGGCTTTATATATTAACTCTTGAAAATAGGACAAGCTACTTCTCGTTAACATTAGCAATCATAAGAGAGAATGGTGGTCAGGGGTCCAGTCAATTAAATGGATTCACCTAAGATAGCCTCAAAAGTTAAGGAATTAACTTCATTAAGTAATTAATTTCATTAAGGAATGAAATGCTTCTGGAACTATTTTGTACTGACAGGCTTAGATGGGTAAATTCAATAAGAATGGTGAGGCAGAAACTATTCCTCCGCCATTAACTTTGATGATTCTGGTGTCTGATTAACTGCAATTGCCTTGAGGCTTGGTTTCAGGCCAAGGAGATAAACTGCTCCTCTCGGGGAAAAATTGGAACTTGGAGACTCCGTCTCCCAACAGTCCCATGAGCAGCTGAGAGAACTTGGCATCTCTCTGGATATAATTTTGAGTTCAGACTGCTCCCTACATCTCTTTTAGTCCCTGATAAAGAACAGAGGAGAGGGGAGTTGGTAGTAATGCAGTGGGTTAAGCACAAGTGGCTCAAAGAGCAAGGACCAGCTTAAAGGTCCTGGCTCCCCACCTGCAGGGAAGTCGCTTCACAAGTGGTGAAGCAGGTCTTTTTCTCCCTCTCTCTGTCTTCCCCTCCTCTCTCCAGTTCTCTCTGTCCTATCCACCAACAATGGCATCAATAACAATAATAATAACTACAACAATAAAACAACAAAGGCAACAAAAGGGAATAAATATTTAAAAAAATGTGTTTTTTTTTTTTTTTTTTTAAAAAAGAACAGAGATGTAGCAGGCTGAGGAGGGGACTGGGACTTGGAGGCATCTGTAACAGTAACTCATGGTGATTTGAAGCTGTCACCACCTTGTATCTGGGGCCAGGTTTCATAGTCTCATAGCCTCAGTGGATTTTTGTGTGCAAGTGATTTATTAGGGATTACTCTCTAGAGGAGGGGAGTTCAGGAGGCAATATAGAACAGGGAAAGAAATGGATACAAAACAGTCAGATATGGAATTTCATTTCAATCTGATTCCACAGGGAACTCTGAGATTCTAGCTGTTCCCTGGAATGGTACTCCTTATGACAGTCTTTCAGACTCTTCCTGAGTCAGTTTTGGGCCTATGACTGCTTCATAGGATCGAGCCTCACCATCCTATTGGACCTCTGTGAGTCCATAGCAGCTAGGACTCATGGGAAGAAGGACACATTCCACTGAAGAAGATTTGGATCAAGCACCAAAACCATTTGCTTCATATCTGTCAGAGTCCCAAAAAGACATGAATGGCATAAAATAAAATAAAAATTTAAAAAGTCTCAAAGTTTTTTCTTTAAGTATCACTGCTTGGCACAACATTATTCATAGTGTCCTTTAGAATCTTGTCTGGCATTTTAAGTTTCTTCTGAGAAATTCTGCTATAGCAGGACAATGGTATTTGTAATGCTGAATAGAATAATATCTCCTCTCCTTGAAATGCTTCAAGCATTCTGTAAAGAGCCATTTTAACAAGTCTGAGAACACAGTGGAAGAGGTTATAAATAGATGTTGAAACATCTAACAAAAATTTTAAACAGGAGTCCATTTTATCAGTAACTTTGCATAATAACTAACTGAAACCCTTTCAACAAGTTCTTTAGAAATCTTATTTCCATATATATCCTTTAAATAAGCAAACAAAAATCTTTGCATCTACATGATATTGTCAGGGGGTATTCACCTCCAACTCTCTCGACATTTAGGGACATGTGTTTTGATGTTGTTCTGTGTATTGTAGAAAATTCACTTGCATTGCTGTCCTCAACTGTATGTTAGTAGCACCTTTATGTCTCTGCTGTCACCTCACATTGTCAAACATCCTGTAGACAATTAAATTGCCCCCTTCACAGTCACAAATAAGCAAAGACTTATGTGTTACTTCTCTTGCTTTCTTCAAGACTAACATACTTCAAAAATAGTTTGTATTCTCCTGGGTAGAAAAGTGGTTAATGGCCAGTTTATGCAAATTAGGACACAAAGCATGGTTTAACTTCAAAGATCAATGGTTGATAGAGGAAAAATAAATTTCTTCTAAGTGGAAAAAAATGTCACTCGTACTTGTCCCTTTCCACTTTGTACTAAATATTCTTTGAAGGAAGCATATTGGGAATTTAAATAAGTGTTTAAAATAATTAGCATTCCCTGAATGTTTAAATGAGAATCAGACAGTGAGCTAAGCACTTCATATGGATTATCTCCTGAGTAGATACTACTATCTCCAATTTATAGATAAAAATGGGAGACATAGGTAGGGATATAGCACACTTCAACATTGAATATGTTCAACATTTTCATATTGAAAAGTGAACAATTAAAAAGTGAAATATATTTTAGAAGCCTTAAGAAAATACAATTTTGGGAGCCAGGTGGTGTCACACCTGGTTGAGCACACATGTTACAATGTTTAAGGAACAGGGTTCAAGTCCCCAATCCCTACCCACTGGGGGAAAACTTTGCAAGTGGTGAAGCAGTGCTGCAGATGTCTTTCTGTCTTTCTCCCTTTCTACCTGCTCCTTCTTTCTCAATTTCTGCCTGTTTCTGTTTAATAAATAGATAAAGATAATAAAACATTATTAAAAGGAAATAATGTTTTCCCTTGATGAATATATTGTTGTGCTTTTCTTTTTGGAAATTGCTAATACCATATTAAAAAAAAAACACTTTCCCCAGATTTAGGCTGCTTATCTTTTATCTGGTACTGATAACTCCAAGTTGCTTTATCTTATAAAATTGCTACTATTAAATCAGTGGCCTTGAAGTTATAAGGAAGTTTTTATGTCCTTGAGTTAGAAAATTTAGCTCGGTTTGCCTAATCTTAGTTTGACAGCCACATCTGGATGCTCCATATTCCTTTTGATGTAGTTCTGGCACCAGCAAACGTTCTTGTATAAAGGGTCAGAGAGTGAATACGTTGAACTTTGTGGGCTTTGTCACAGATATTCAACCATTCACTTAGTGCAAAACCAGCTGCAGTCAACAAGTAAACAATCTGTGACAGGTTGTGTTTCGATATTTTATTTACAAAAACAGGTGATGATCCAGATCTAGTCCATGGGCTATAATTTATTGACCTTTGATCAAGGACATTGTTATCTAACAATATACAAAATTACACAATAAAGCCTACAGGAATTATGGGAAAATAACTTTGGAGAAACAGTAGTCAAAAATGCCTCCAAGAACATGTAGAAAAAGAAAGGAACTTAGCAAAGATATGTCATGTTTTTTTTTAAACAGTTAAGAATACACAATTACCGTGGTCTGGCGGTAGCACAGCCGGTTATGCACACATGGCACAAAGTACAAGGATGGGCCTAAGTATCCAGGTTTGAGCCCATGTCTCCCCACCTGTGGTGTGTGTGGGGGTCGCTTCACAGGTGGTTAAGCAGGTCTTCAGGTGTCTACCTTTCTCTTCCCTTTGTCTCCCCATCTCTCTCGATTTCTCTCTGTCCTATCCAATAACAACAACAGCAATTAAAACAACAACAATAATGACAACAACAAGGGTAACAACAAGGGCAATAAAATGGGAAAAATGGCCTCCAGGAGCAGTGGATTTGTAGTGCAGGCACCAACCAAGTCCCAGCAATAACCTTGGAAGCAAAAAAGGAAGAAAGGAAGGAAGGAAGGAGGAAGGAAGGAAGGAAGGAAGGAAAGGAGGAAGGGAAGAAGGGAGGAAGGGAGGAAGAAAGAAAGACACAGTTACTAAATGCAATATGATATTGTACCTTGAAAAAGACCTGAAAGTTTGCTTATAGAAATATGCTTTGGAACTGTTGAACTCTGTAAGTTATTGTGAAGTCGTATTGTGCAGTTTTTTGAGATCAATGGGAAAAGTGTACCTCCAGATGTGGATGTGTGTGCTTCATCATCTACATGGTGACCTGGTTAACTGCTAAATACTTGAGGTATGAGTGTGGGTATTCTTATGTGACCTAGTGCAGTGGGGTGCCATTTTCTGCACTCACCTAGTGCTTCTTGACAGTGAAACTACTTATTATTATGCTTATTTTTTTCTTAATATGTTGATATCCTTGGAACATAATTAAGGTTTCAAAATAAATGCTACAGCAGAACAGATGTCTCACAAGCATTTCAACGTCAACACATATCACTATACTATGTTCAACTATTTGTCTTTGTGAAGACTTGATTTCTTCATAAAATCTGTTGATGCCTTCAGTAACTACCCAACTGCCTCAAACAGGAACTTCACATAATCATCAGCTACTTCTCTTTCACTCACTGCATCTAGTAAGTCATCAACTGCTATTAGTGCTACTCCCATAACTATACTCAGATTTATCTTCTCTTCTCCATGGTGGGAATTAGATTGGCTTGAACTTATTGTTGGTCTTTAGGACTTGCACAAGAGTCATTTACCTGTCTGTTTGTTTTTTAGTTTGTTTTACCAGAACACTGCTCAGCTCTGGCTTGTTTATGGTGGTGCCAGGAATTGAACCTGGAACATCAGAGCCTCAAGCTTGAAAGTCAGTTTGCTTAACCATTATGTAATTCTCCCCCTCCACCTTTTTCCCCTACTTTTTAAAAAATCTTCATCTCCACCTCTCTTTATGTATAAGTATCAGATTTGATCAATGGACTACAATGAACTGACCAAGGACCTTATTATGCAAAATAGGAGAAAATTATACAACACATCGACAAGAGTTCATGGAAAACATCATTTCTCCTTCTCTGAGCAAGGTTTAAGTTCTTATATTGCCCCCTACACCATATGGTCTTAGGCAACCTACTTCATTTTTCTATCCTTTGGTTTATGTGAATCATAACAAACCTTATGTCAAGGTTTATCATGAGGGAAGCGTGTCTCAAGGGCACAGAGAAATAATCAATGTATCATCTGTGTTCAACAAAAGGAAGGTTTGACAAATCTCCTTGTTCAAATTAGCAGTATCACTGCCGCCATCATCATGAGGTCGCCATTGCATCCAGCTTCCCCATGCTGAAAATCTGGACTATGATCGTTCATGTCATTCATTTTAATTCATTGCATTATAGGTGACACTTATTGAGTGCCTACTGCATCTAAAGCAGTATCAACAGAGATATTCAGTTTGATGCAACCTCCAAGGCTGACAAAAATAGTACATTAATATCTCACTTTAAAGTCAGTTGTCATGATAGTTATAAGTAGCATATACAGGTAATATATAGGAAACCAGAGGTTGTAATGGAGCACTGGGGAGGCCTTAGGGGACAAGATCAAATTTGACTGGTCATGAAGGATGAGATGGGCCATATGAGGCAGCTATGATGGACCAACTCTGTTTTTAGAATCATCACAAAGGTTAGATGTGGCTGGAAGAGAGCTTAGGAAAATGACAGTTTTTTTTTTTTCCTGTTGAGACTAGTATATGGAGTGAGAAGAATTGGTATAAAATATAGATGACTGATGAACTTGGTGAGGGTGAATATTCAGCCATCTTGATATTCAAAATTCATCTCTCTTAGATATGAAAGCCATTTATTAATAATCGCTTTACCAATTACTAGCTCATTGGAGACTTAATCTACTTGAAGATGGCTCACAAGCAGCAAGTGAGAGACACCAACTGAAGAGCTGTCATTTATGAAGGGACTGGAGCCAGGTCTGTCTAAGTGCTATGGGTATTACTGCACCACCAGACAGGGTCAGGCAAATATGTCTGTCTTTTCTGTAGACTAGGAGGGGATTGGACCCATGAAATATTTTCTTCATGAGAGTTGGGAACAAAAGATGACATAGTAATCACCCTTTCTCCACAACTTGCTGTTCTTTTTCAGAATTGGTTCAAACTGCCTTGAAATATAACAAGGATATTGTGACTAAGAGCTGGTAAAGTTCATTAACCTCTAATTCCGAATCTAAGCAAACCAGTGCCTTAACAATTAGACATTGAGCACTTAAACTTGATGTCAAAGAGAGAGATGTGACCCCTTGCTCCCCACCTGTAGGATGGACTCTTCATGAGTGGTGAAGCAGGTATGCAGGTGTCTATCTTTCTCTCTCCTCTCTCTTTCCCTTCTTAATTTCTCTCTGTCCTGTTAAATAAAATAGAAAGGGAAAAAAGGAAAAAAAAATGACTGATGTGATGGGAATGGTAGATTCACAGTGCCAGTACCAAGCTTTAGCGATAACCCTGGTGGGGGGATAAAAGGATTCTCTCATACCACCCAGGCTGCTTCCACAAACCCCTCCCACTGCTACCTTGAGACCTGGTCTTTCCAGTCTCATGAGAATATTCTGTGACCAACTGCCGTAACTTAAATCTAAAATAGAATGAATGTTCCCAAAGTAAAACTCAAACAATGATGGATATTAATCCGTGGATGAAATTAATAAGTAAATCCTTCATTTCATCCCTGGGATGACAGCTTTCAGACAGTTCTTATCCCACTTCCCAGATACCTCCTGGAGGCCTCAGTTTCCGATGTCCATGGTGAAAGCCTGACCCCAATTGGGAAAGCCTGAATCCCAAATGCACACTGGGAGCTGCCTTCAAGAAAAGTTGGTGTTTGGTGAATGTATTATTTTTCAGAAGAAAGGGCTCAGTAAAATCAAGCTTGGGCTTTAAGAACACATCAAAGTCATTGGTTGTCAGAATCCTTCTCTAGGTTATCTCTAAATCACTAATCACATTTGTAAGAAGAAATACTTGACATATAGGGAGCCAAGATGGTAGCATGACTACAATTCCTGACTTTCTGTAAAGCAGTGGCTTAAACACTGGGAATACAGAGTGAGGGCAGGATTAACAGCCACCAGGCTCCAGATGCTATCATGATGCCAACCTGACTTCGCAGGGCAGACAACCCCACCAATGTGTCCTGGGGCCCTGCCTTCCCAGATTCCTACCCCATTAGGGAAAGAGAGAGGCAGGCTGGGAGTATGGATCGACCTGTCAACGCCCATATTCAGTGGAGAAGCAATTACAGAAGTCAGACCTCCCACCTTCTACACCCCATAATGACCCTGGGTCCATACTCCCAGAGGGATAAAGAATAGGAAAGCTGTGATCCAGGAGGTGGTGCAGTGGCTAGGCCATTGGACTCTCAAGCATGAGGTCCTGAGTTCAATCCCCGGTAGCACATGTACCAGAGTGATGTCTGGTTCTTTCTCTCTCTCTCTCCTCCTATCTTTCTCATTAATGAATAAATAAAATCTTTTTAAAAAAGAAAAAGAAAAAGAAAGCTATCGGGGAGGGAAGGGGATATAGAGTTCTGGTGGTGGGAATCGTGTGGAGCTGTACCCCTCTTATCCTATGGTCTTGTCAATATTTTCATTTTATAAATAAAAACTTAAAAAGAAGACAGAAGAAAGTACTCCCAAGTCACAGTGCATTGCAGTGGGTTATCTGGTGCAAATAAGAGCTGTGGCACTTAGCTGGGTGAATTTACAGAAATACTTTGTCACCTGAATTTTGCAGTGTAAGGATATTATCAGCACTGGTTATACCATCCTGAGATCAGGGTCATAATGGATGGAACAAGGCACAGGAGAGAGCTAGTGACTAATAAACTACTTTAATATCCTAGAGATGTTAGGAGACTTGAAATAGGATGTCATATTCTTAATTCTGCAAATAAGAGTCGATGAGGTTAATACATATGGAATATATATGAGATGTCAGACAATGTTCTAGGCTCTGAGGACACAGAGTAAATAAAGCAAGCCTAATTCCTTGCTATACACCCTAATACAAACAATGTAAGTGAAGAATGCATACTGTGCTAGAGGATAATAAATCGGGGGGTGGCAGGCAGTAGCACACCTGGTTAAGTACTCACATTACAGTGCACAAGGACCCAGGTTCAAGCCCCTGGTCCCCACCAGCTTTCCCCAGGGGAAAGCTTCACAAATGATGAAGCAGAGCTACAGGTGTCTCTCTGTCTCTTTCTATTTCTACCTCCTTCTCCCTCCTCAACTTCTCTCTGTCTCTACCCAAAAATAAATCAATGAATATTAAATAAATAAATAAATAAATAAATAAATAAATAAATAAATCGGGATTCAGGTGGTGGCACACCGGGTTAGGCACACATAGTATGGAGTGCAAGGACCCGGGGAAGGATCATGGTTTGAACCCCCAGCTCCCCACCAGTGGGGAATGTTGTTGTAGTTATTATTGTTGTTGTCGTTGTTAGATAGGCCAAAGAGAAATTGAGAGAGGAGGGGAAGACAGAGAGGGGGAGAGAAAGACAGACATCTGCAGACCTGCTTCACCACTTGTGAAGCGACTCTTCTGTAGGTGGGGAGCCGGGGGCTTGAACCAGGATCCTTATGCCAGTCCTTGCTCTTTGCACCACGTGCGCTTAACCTGCTGTGCTACATCCCGACTCCCTCTTTCTCACTTTCTATCTCCTCTTCCCCTCTTAATTTCTCTCTGTCCTAGTCAATAAAAATGAAAAGAAAAAAAAAGGCCTCCAGGCGCTGTGGATTCATAGTGCCAGCACCGAGCCCAGCAATAACCTTGGAGGCAAAAATAAATAAATAAACCCAAGGAGGGAAAAGATGGCAAGAATTTGGCATGAGAGGTAATTGGCAAAATAGTTATAATTTCAGATGGTATGACTAAAAAGGCCTCACTGCGAAGGTGCTATTTGGGTAAGTTCTTGAAGAAATGAGAGTGCAGGTTGAAAAGGAATTAGTCAAACTTCCAACCAACTTTGCCATTCCAAGGAATATACTTTGGTAACCACTGCCCTAGTAACCAGCCTAATCTCACCATACTCTCCAGAACTCCATGACAATAGATTGGATTCAGTCTAGCAAAGAGAAAAGTGACTTTATGATAAATAACTTTTTTTTTTAATTGTCACCAGAGTTGTCATTGAGATTTGGTGCTTGCACTATGAATTCATCACTTCTGGTGGCCACTTTTCCCTTTTCCTTTCTTTCTTTCTTTCTTTATTTCTTTCTTTCTTTCTTTCTTTCTTTCTTTCTTTCTTTCTATTTTTATTTGACAGAACAGAAAGGTATTGAGAAAGGGAGGGAACCCCACCTCTCCAGAGCCTGCCTCAATAGGGAAAGATAGGGACAGACTGGGAATATGGATCAACCTGTCAATGCCTATGACCATTTGAGGAGCAATTACAGAAACCAGACCTCCCACCTTCTGTACTCCATAATGACCCTGGGTCCATGATCCCAGAGAGATAAAGAATAGGAAAGCTTCCAATGGAGGGGATGGGATATGGAACTCTGTTTGGTGGGAAATGTGTAGAATTTCACCCCTCTTAGCCTTTGCTTTTTGTCAATATTTTCTATTTTACAAATTAATTTTAAAAAAGAAAAAAGAGAGAGAAAAGAAGGGAAACAGAGAGAGACAGAGACAAAAAGGAAAAGAAATAAAAAAAAAGGACACCTGCAAACTTGCTTCACCACTAGTGAAGTGTTTCCCCCTGTAGGTGGGGTGGGGGCTCGAACCTGTGTCTTTGCACGCTGATATGTGCCCTTAACCAGGTGTGCCACCACCTGGCCCGATATGGCAAACAACTTTAAATCTAACACTTTCTCACATCTGGAGCCCTAGTTCAAGAAACCTGAAAAAAGAACTCAGAAAGTTTGCATGAAAGTGGCAACTTATGAGAGCCAATCATCTAAGACTCAAGGGCCTGGAGCTCCCTTGGGGCTCTGAATCCTGAGAACACGGGTCGTCTCTAGTGTGGATCAGGCAAATCCACTTCAACTGTCTCCAGAGAGAAGCCATGCTTTCCATCAAGCAGCTCCTAAGAATAAAGTCAACAATGTCTCCATGAACTAAGACAAAATTGGCCAAACTCTTGACATCAGAGCACCACGAGAAAGTCAGTGGCGATTCCCACCACACAGAAGCATCAACAGATCAGTAGCGGCGCCAGAATGGAGGGACTGACATGAGGCTGACTAAAACCCATATTCTGGCCACTGAAGGTCAACTCGATTTAGAAAACCATCACTCTGTCCATGACAAAGAACACTGGGCAAAATTCCCAGACAAGATATTTGACCTGACTTAAGATGACAAGCACTGGACAAAATCTGCTATGCTTGCTTGCTTTAGTGGCTACTTTCCTCCCCAGTAAAGCAAGAGTGTGCAATTGGGTGTTTCTCAGCTATCCTGAGATATGTTCTTGAAACTCAGAGATGAGTAAGAGACTTGGAGGCAGAGTGCAACTCCCAGGATTCCAGGCCTATGCCTGTCAACTATGGCCATTTGGAAAGAGGGTAAGCATTCTGTCTTTCTCTATGTCTTTATATGTACAATGAGAAGTTATTTATTTATTGCAGAAACAAAGCTTCATTCATGTGCCATTACACTATTCTGAACAATATTCTTCCAGTTCAAAGAAAGAGAGAGAGAGAGAGAGAAAGAGAGGGAGAGTCACCATAACACAAGTGGCCCCTCCTGTACCCTAGCATTTCTCGTGTGGTACTGGATATGTCAGCAAGACAAGTGCCCTATTAGATGAGTTATCTCTCTAGTCTTAAAAATTTATGAGAGAGGGGGCCAGGTGGTGGCACACCTGGTTGAGTGTACATGCTACAGTGCACAAGGACCCAGGTTCAAACCCCTGGTCACCACCTGCAGCGAGGAGAACTTCCACAATGATGAAACAGGGCTGCAGGTGTCTCTCTGTCTCTCTCCTCTATCTCCCTCTCCCTTCTCAATTTCTGGCTATCTCTATCCAATAAATAAATAAAGATAAATACAAAAAATAATAAAACTTTAAAAGATTATGAGAGAAAAAAATAAATGTACCAAAGCACCATTCCACAGTCTACTGAGTTCCACCTGTCCTTATACTTATGGCTCCTATGATTCCGGTATTGAACCCAGTGTCACAGGCATAAAAGGTATATACTCTGAGAAACTATTAAGCCACTGTTAAGCTACTCCTCATGTACTTTTCTGACATGCAAGTGAACATGAAATATAAATTATAAGGGGTCGGGCGGTAGCGCAGCAGGTTAAGTGCACATGGGGCAAAGCACAAGGACTGGAGTAAGGATCCTGGTTCGAGCCCCTGGTTCCTCACCTGCAGGGGGCTTGCTTCACAAGTGGTGAAGCAAGTCTGCAGGTGTCTATTTTTTTCTCCCCCTCTCTGTCTTCCCCTCCTCTCTCCATTTCTCTCTGTCTTATCCAACAACAATGACATCAGTAACAATAATAACCACAACGATGATAAAAAAACAAGGGCAACAAAAGGGAAAAAAGTATCCTCCAAGAGTAGTGGATTCGTGGTGCAGGCACCGAGCCCCAACAATAACCCTGGAGACAACATATATATATTACAAGTCCTAAAACAAGGAGACACAGTCTTTAGTATAAGAAGTTGGGTAGGGGAACACTAGACAGGAGTGGACTCTACTAAACTAGTACCAAGAGAATGAGGTTCATGGTCAAATTCCTTTAGTAGGTGGAGCTTACACAAAGTCTTATAGAAGATCTAGTGTTTTATTTACAACTGCAATTTAAAATGGTGGCTTGACTTCTGAGTTATAGACAAAATTTTACATTAAAGTATTATCTATTTTGGGCTGGCGTGGTGGTGCATCTTGTTGAGTGCACATATTACAATGAACAAGGACCCAGGTTCAAACCTCCTGGTTTCTACCTGCAGGATGAAACCTTTGAGAGTGGTGAAGCAGTGTTGCAAGGATCTCTCTGTCTTCCCTACTATCTTAATTTCTGGCTGTCTCTACCCAGTAAAGATAATACAAAAAAATAGAAGGATGCATGAAACTAAGAAAGAAAGAAAGAAAGAAAGAAAGAAAGAAAGAAAGAAAGAAAGGAAGGAAGAAAGAAAGAGAGAAAGAGAGAAAGAGAGAAAGAGAGAAAGAGAGAAAAATTAGAACACAACATCCTAAATGGAGAAACGTTGCTATTTAAATTTACATGAGCAGGCTCCAACAGGACCAGGACTGTCTTTCACACAATGCCCAGGTTATTCTGATAAGCTAAAACTATCTCCCTGGGACTCTATGTTAGGAAGTAAATGAGTCAGGTCATGGATATCCTTTTGGCCCATCAGCTGCACCTCACCTCTCTCATCTGATGCTCATCGAATTAATTTTTTACTGGTAAAAATTACTTTTGCAGCTTAACTACTTATACACTGAATTTGGGTAGATGAGTTTTGATGACTATTTGGATGTGAATAGGCACTCAGCAAACCCTTCACTTGTGGTCTCCTTACCAGCTACATATCAACATGCAGAAATTAAGGGATGCCTCCTTAACACAGAGAGCAGGAAAAGAAGGAATACACTTAAATCAATTGCTTTGCATCCTTCAGAGAGTCTCAGATAACATTGATTGGATGGGATATGTAAGGATAATTGACCCCTCTCAGGACATGCACAAAATCACAAATGGGAACACACACACACACACACTTTTTTTTTTTTTTACAGACACACATTTTTTCCTTTTTTAAAAAATTTATTTATTTTCCCTTTTGTTGCCCTTGTTTTTTATTGTTGTAGTTAGTATTGTTGTTGTTGATGATGTTGTTGTTGTTGGATAGGACAAAGAGAAATGGAGAGAGGAGGGGAAGACAGAGAGGGGGAGAGAAATAATAGACAGCTGCAGACATGTCACCACTTGTGAAGCAACTCCCCTGCAGGTGGGGAGCCAGGGGCTTGAACCGGGATCCTTACACTGGTCCTTGTGCTTCGCACCATGTGTGCTTAACCCACTGCGCTACCGCCCAACTCCCACAGACACACATTTTTATATGTGATTCAGACACAGACAGAAAACACATATGCAAGACAATGTTTATTTTCCCAGACTTTTTGAACACAGATTTGCCACTAGATTTAGTGCTGTTTGTCTCATAACATAACAGGACATAACCTAGCTCAGAAACTAAGAGAGCTTGATAGGGAGAGAAAGGGAGAAATGAACCATAAATATTGGAATTAGTCCACAGCACCAACAATGATAAACTCCTACTGCTCCTCACATAGATCTGTAACCACAACTACACTTGTCCTTTTAAAAAATAGCAGTTGGGGGAGTCGGGCAGTAGCGCAGCGGGTTAAGCACATGTGGCACAAAGCGCAAGGACTGGCATAAGGATCCCGGTTCGAGCCCCTGGCTCCCCACCTGCAGGGGAGTCGCTTCACAGGCAGTGAAGCAGGTCTGCAGGTGTCTATCTTTCTCTCCCCTTTCTGTCTTCCCCTTCTCTCTCCATTTCTCTCTGTCCTTTCCAACAACAATGACATCAATAACAATAATAACTACAACAACAATAAAAAGACAACAAGGGCACCAAAACGGGAAATAAATAAATAAAATTTAAAAAATTAAAAAAAATAGCAGTTGGAGTCGAGAGTATTTCTTTTTTTATATATTTATTTTTTATTTCCTTTTTGTTGCCTTTGTTGTTTTTGATGTCATCTTATTGGATAGGACAGAGAGAAATGGAGAGAGGAGGGGAAGACAGAGAGAGGGAAGGAAAGATAGACACCTGCAGACCTGTGAAGTGACTCTCCTGCAGATGGGGATCCAGGGGCTCGAACTGGGATCCTCACACTGGTCCTTGCGCTTTGCGCCAGGTGTGCTTAACCCGCTGCACTACCACTGACTCCCGAGAGTGAGTATTTCTAAGGTACTAGAGTGTCATATTCATTTTTTAGCATGAGTAAGCTACAGAGATGAGTTCTGTGGGAGCACTAAAGCAGTAGAAGAGAGAGTCAGGACCGAGGAAGAGACAGGGGAAAATTCAATCCAGAAATGGGTCATTCACTCACTCATTCATTCTGTCAACTAGCTGTTTGGTAGTCTTTAGTATGAGATAACTACTGAGCATGTGGAGGCAATTGAATCATATTAAACATAGTCCTTGCTTTATGAAAAGTTAAAAGATATTTATTCCTATATATGTAAGTGACAGATAGAGCCTCCCTCACTTGTTCACTCACAGAACAAGCATTGCTGTATCTAATGCTGTGTAAGATACCTACCGGTGTGGCAAAAAATCCAATGAATGCTCTGTTCTCCAGAGACTGTACATTAGTGTAGGGTCTGGAGTGAGGCATATCCAGAATAATTCTTCTTCTTCTAGCGTTTGCCCTTCTTCCGTAGCCAGTCAACAGCGTCAGGTTGAGCCTGATGTAAAGTTTCGAGACCTCCTTTGAATCTGGAGAGGTGGCAGTCGTTGACTATGTGGGTCATAGTCTGTCTGTAGCCGCAGGGGCAGTTCGGGTCGTCTCTGGCTCCCCAGCGATGGAACATAGCGGCGCACCGGCCATGGGCCTGTTCGATAGCGATTGAGGAGGGCCCAATCATAACGTGCTAGGTCAAAGCCGGGTTGAAGCTTGCAGGGGTCTGTGATGAGGTGTTTGTTCTTTACCTCAGCTGACTGCCAACTCTGTTTCCAAGAGTCTGGAACAGAGAAGTTCAGTGTAGGCGTAGGGGACCAGATTGGGTGACGAGATGTCAAGCGTTGGACAGGGTGGGCGAAGATATCCGCGTAGATTGGCAGGTCCGGTCGAGCGTAGACGTGGGAAATGAACTTAGATGACGCCGCATCCCGACGAATATCTGGCGGGGCGATGTTGCTAAGAACTGGCAGCCATGGAACCAGGGTGGAATGGATGGTTCCAGAAATTATCCTCATGGAGGAATATAATTTGGAATCGACTGAGTGGACATGGGGCCTACGGAACCATACTGGGGCACAGTATTCTGCAGTGGAATAGCATAATGCCAGAGAGGATGATCGTAGTGTGGAAGCGCTCGCGCCCCATGAGGAGCTGGCCAGTCTTGCAATGATGTGATTCCTCACGCCCACCTTTGCTGCAGTTTTTATGAGATGTTTGTGAAATGACAGAGTGCGATCGAGAGTAACACCAAGATAGACTGGCTGGGCTTCATGCCGGATTCTCATACCGCCAAGCTGCACATTAAGCTCACGCGAGGCCGAGGCATGGTGTAGATGGAAAACAGATGATACCGTTTTTGCAGTGCTAGGGATTAGTCGCCATTTTTACAGTAATCAGATATCAGAGACATGTCTTTCGTGAGTGTTTCCTCGAGGATGTCGAACTTGGATGCCTGAGTTGCACAGCAGATGTCATCAGCATAGATGAACTTCCTTGAAGAAGTTTCTGGGAGGTCATTGATGTAAATATTAAATAGCGTAGGAGCCAGAACAGAGCCCTGGGGGAGGCCACTTGAGACAAGTCTCCATCTGCTAGACTTGTCACTCAGATGCACCCGGAATCTTCTGTTTTGGAGAAGAAATGATGTAGTGTTGGCCACCCATGGAGGCAGAATAATGAGATGAAAGCATACAGACTAATGCAGTTTGCATGAGAATGTAGGGGATGCAGTCATATGGCTGAACTTTAGAATATAAATCAATCTCCATATCTATATCCACCTGTCTACCCACTAAGGGGACTTAGAGGTTACAATCTTAGACCCTGCTTTGAGCTGTGTAACTGAAGGTAAATGAGCTGTTGGATGCCTCAGTTTCCTAACCTCCAACTTGGAATAAAAGCGGAGATTACTCCCTATAATCATCTTGAGAAATAAATGAGTCATTGCCTATACAATGCTCAAAAGAGTAAGCTGACACAAATAAGCTCCCTGGAAGGATCAGATATTTATATCTACAGAAAGCCAAAATTTCCATAGGAATGCCTCCCAGTTATGTTCCTGGCTATTAGAAATTAAAATTAGGTGGTATGAAAGGAAACCCAAGATTCTAGCTTTGAGAGTGTTTAGTGAGCTGAGAATTATTTAAGGTCACACTTTGGGAAATGGCAGAGTTGCCAATATTTGGAAAGGAGTGCTGGGACAAAAAAAAACAGCAGCTCAGATTATTCTTCACCATATCAGAAACCCTGAGGTGCAGTGGCACTGACAAATCATGACTGAGCTGTCAAATGATTGCAACCTGGATGGGCAGGAGTAGCTGGGCAGACCTGTAGAATCTTGTTCTAGACAGAAGATGGAAAATGAAAACCTCGTGTTCATTCAGAATTATGTGTTCTCACCTCCTCTTCCCCCTTCCTCACTTTCTTCATTGGGTGGCCCAGGGACTTAACTCAATCAGCTGCAATCAGTGTAGGATATATATCCAATAATAACACTATAATCATGGAGCGGGGAATCTTATCCATAGAAAAATAAATGAGACTAATATATAGTATTTTATCTACATCATGATACCATGCTGTCTGTGTCATTTCATGACATTTAGCTTGAAATCAGACGCCTGAAGGAGTTTAAGATGTGTGAGAAGGTATTCAGGGTAATTAATAACTTCCTCAATTTTATCATCACTAATTAGAACAACTGGGCTTTGTGCCTGAAGATATAAGACTTTAAGCTAGTGCTTGCAACTTGTGTTATGCATGATCTCAGAACTAAAGATTTATAAAATCTCAGAGAAGGAATAGAGCAGAAAACAGATTTCAACAGAGAAATGAATTACACATTAAATAAACTTTTGGAAAATATTTTATTTATTTACCTATTTATTTATTTTTACTGGGAGGTTAACGGTTTACAATATAGTTGGCACACAGGTATAATTTTTCATCTTGTCATGATAGGTATCTGCAAAACAATCTCCCAACTTAGCTCCTTTTTACAGCAACATGTGCCAGGACCTAAAAGCCCACTTCCCCCCAACCCCTCTCCCTGTCTTCCTTCCCCAGCGTCCTTTGCATTAGTGCAATATACCAGTTCAGTCCAAGTTTTGTGTGTGTGTGTGTGTGTGTTTAACTTTTCTGTTCTTGTTTCTTAAGTTTTGCTCCTGAGTGGGATCATCTTACATTCATCCTTCTCTCTCTGGCTTATGTCAGTTAACATGATTTCTTCAAGCTTCATACAAGATGAGGTGAAGAAACTGACTTCATTATTTCATTATTATAGTATTATTTTTATTTCATTATTATGTACAATACAATATATTATATTATTATATACAATATTTCATTATTATAGTATTCATTGTGTATCTATATAACAAAGCTTTCTCAGCCACTCATCTGTTGTTGGATACCTAGGTTGCTTCCAAGTTTTGACTATTACAAATTGTACTGCTATGAACACAGGTATATACAGATCTCTTTGGATGAATGTGTTTGTTTCCTTAGGATATATCCCCAGGAGAGGCCTTCCTGCATGATATATATATGGAAAGTTTTCTCTCTACTGGATGAGCTGTCTTCTGGTTCTCAAGCAATACAATGTTATAGGGATTTACATGCAGACAAGATAAAAGAATGTTATCCATGACCAGGAAATGCCAAAGGTTATGACAGCATAAAATTCATGAAGATCTCAGGGATAAAAGGAAGAGTCTGATATGACCAAACCATGAAGCTATGGTGGGGGGTAGATCTAGATAAGATCTATTTCAAGAAGAATTATTTATTCCTTCATCTGATATAAATGCTTATAAATGATATTATTCCTTTATCAGATGGGGATAGTAGACAGTCATAATAGAAGGAATGGTTTCATGTTCTATGATACATCACAATAAGGCAACATTCTACTCCACCAGATTTTGCTCAAGTCTGATGCTCAATTTCTGCATTACTATCTAAGATAGAAGTAAAGAGTCTTCAGCTGAAATTAGAGATATTAAAGTGGTCTAGCTGTCTGGAATAGTCTTGATGGTGGGAAATGAATGACACAGCAGAAATCAATAAGGACCAAAGCAAAGACTTTTAGGGAAGGAGGCAGGGAAGAGGTAGGGATGGGAAGCTTTCGTGTACCAGTACATGGTGATGAAAAAGATCCTTACTTTTAAGGGAGAGTGTTTTGCAGACACATATTATAGAAAGGTGAGAAAGTGTATCCATATATCAACAACTATACTATAAACTATTACCCTCCCCCAATAAAATTATAAAAGAAGAGAAAAGTAAGGAACTAAAGCTTTGCTGATGGATCTTAAAGTATAGAGGGTGTGTTGTCATTCTGGGAATGTTCCACAGTGATTCATTCCAAACACAACTATTGCCTAGAGAGCCAAGGTTTTATTGACTCATGTTTCATGGTGCTATCAAGTCCAGGATTTGCTTTCAATGATCCTGTTCTTTTTTTATACACCATCCTAGACCAGAAATCATTTCCAATAAGTTGGTACATTATTCTCTGAGGTAATGTGAAAACAAACAAAATTCTAGCCTATTTATTGTGGGAGTAGATATAAAATCATTAAAAAAGTCAAGCAAACTGAATTTGTAACCAATAGTTTAGGTTTGATCTCTCAGGAATAAATAGTTCTATATTCTTAATACTTTATTTTCTTGAGTTTCAGTTTTCTTCCTATCTTTTGAATCATTTTATTTGGGGGAGGAAAATTAATGAATTACAACACAGTTGTTGACACGTGGGTACAATTTCTCATCTCATCATGATAAGTGTCTGTAAAATACTCTAATCCCCAATTTAGGTCCTCTTTCACCATCAATTTTATTACCTTTAAAGTAAGATTTAAAAAGCATACCTTGCAGGATAGATGTCGGCAGCAGTGAGACAATGTGCATAAAAAAATCATTATTGAAAGTTCTCTGAAGTCGAAAGCATTTAGACTGAATGAGATATATAAAAAATAATTTAAAAATCTGAGGGCATATAATCTGCCATAATAATCCCCAAAATGTCTAGCTATGATGTCAGCAAATATTGTTCTGTGCCTCGAAGCTTCATTCCTCTAAAGTGCAATAGGTATTTCCTCACAGGAACAAGACAGGAAGAAGAGTTTTTGCACTGTTAGCCCTTGCTTCAATCAAGGTCTCTGTTTGTCGTAATGGCCCTTTGAGCCCTAGCATGCTAGAGATGGTGCCATGAAGGTATATATCCAGTTTAATGTGTCTTGAACCAGCAGCACAGATCTAAACATTGCCCCTCTCTGTAAGATGGAAAATTCCTTGCATTTCCATAGACAAGAGGACTTAATCAGTAAGCCATTGTTTACCAGATGGTTACAACTGATGGCGAGAGGATGAGGTGACCCTATTCTGGCTAGGGTCTATTGGTTGTGTAGTTTTACAATGTTTGAAATCAGCCCGCGCTTTGTTTTGAGTGGATCCCGCTTTTTGCTAGGTTTGAAATTATTGGATTCCACGTTTTTTATAGCATGTTATTGGATATAGATTGATAAGGTGATGTGTTCCCCCTCCCTGAGTGTATTCAGAAATCCTATAAATTGTGTGGTTTGAGCCCTGTTCGGGGTCGAGCTGGTGGACTGCTGTCGGTCACCTCTCGGCATGGATTCGAATTCGTGAATAAACATCTTTTGCTTCCTTGCAGTGGATGGTGGTTTGATTTTGCTCGCTAACACTCTCCATTTATTTCCTATAATGGTTGGTTAATATCTGTTTGTAGTTATGTGAGAAAGTTATTTAATATCTTTATCCTTCAGTTTTTTCATCTGAAAAATTATATAAACCGTATCTTCTGTATTACTATTTATAAAAATTATTTAAAATACTATGTATATCCCCCCAAGCATATGCATATATGATAGGAATATGGGGAGTCCTGCATACAATAAACAGTAAGTATTAATTACTGCCCATGTTCAGAAGGGAAGCAACCTCAGATGCCAGACCTTCCACCTTCTGCATCCCACAATGACCTTGGGTCCGTACTCCCAGAGGGTTAAAGAATAGGAAAGATATCAGGGGATGGGATACAGAGTTCTGTTGGTGGGAATTGTGTGGAATTGTATCCCTCTTATCCTACTCTTATCTTATTGTTTAGTGAATGTTTCCTTTTTATAAATAAAAATTTAAAGAAGTATTAATTACTATTAGCATTGTTATTTCTGCACTAGGCTACAACCCTATCATTCCTTTACAAGAGAGTCAAAATCCTACTTGAGAGACCACATGTCCCATATAAGAAAGTGGGAAGTGGGAATCTTCCATATGGTAGTAGATGAAGAATAAACAGATTCAGAAATTCAGTCATGCCAGTGGACAGGAATGGGGGGGGGCATATCTGAAAACTACTTGGAGGATCAGAAAGCTGTTATGAAACTCAAAAACTGTAGTGTTCACTAGACAAGGAGAAGGCAAAGAGAATAGTCCTCACTTCAGAAGATAGTGACAAAAAGGAGAGGAGGCCTCCAGGTACCTACCATGCTGACAAGACAAAGACACAGCAAAAGGAAGTCAAAGTGGTAATTAACATGGCTGGAGAGGAAGCAGATACCGGAGGTCTTGAGAGCAACTTGTCAAACCATGTACCATATCCCGTAGGGTCAGGTTTTTCTAATCTTCTATCGGCGTCACCTTCACTATTTTTTGACAGATCTTAAAAATACAGCATCCCTTACTAATCTCCTACTTAATGTTTTCATTAAGTTGTTTAATACTTTTTTACTAAATTTATGAGAAAAGTCTACTAGAATAACAAACAACTCATGTCACTTGCCATAAATATAATAGTGAATTGAGTAAAGTAAAAACCAACTATCTTAGTAAGCTCTTGCTTACTAAGATACTTTTGCTTGCAAAGGCTCTAAGCCTACTTCTCTTGGCTAAAAAGAGAAATCAGTAGGTTTCTGAGCGTTGTGAAAGCCAAAAGCACAGATGGCAAACTTTTCACTTAAAAGATGGAGACAAAACTGGGAAGGGAATGGGCTTGCTGCTGTGGTATCTGACGTGAGGTAACACTTCACCACGATTCTCTAAAAGCATCCTCCCAGCTGCCAGTGGCAAGGGTCCCACAATTAAGGGAATACTCTTGAGGTGATGGAAACATTTCTGAAGAATTTTATTTGGGGGGTGAATACTTTAAAACCTCTTTTTTGGCTATCATGAGGGGGAGGTACATTTATGAAGAATGTGAGATCAGGTGACAGGAAATATCCCCACAACCCAGGTGAGAGGTGAGAAAGGTAGGGCTGAGAACTGTCATGGGGCTGAGGAGGAGAGAAGCAACTGATGGAATAGTCAGGTAACATGGATTGTGTTTGACAACTGATTATTGAACAAAATAATTTGAAAATGCTAATACAAAAATTTAGGTGAGAGGGAAATTGATGATGGTGAAAGGGAAGGAAAAGAAGATTCTGCGGATGATATCCACACTTCTCTTTTCTGAATTTGTCTGGTTTTCCCACAATTTCCAGTCCCTAACTAATTAATTGATTTCCAGGTGCTCAGATTTTTAGGACATCCCCAGTAAGACCTGGGGGTGTGCTCACACCCCAAACCTGATAGCCTGCCTAGGATTCTTCTAGCAGGATAGACAGGAACAGACTATAGACAAGTTAACCTGGGTCTCTCTTCCTCTAATTCACCACAACACCATAGCTAAAACTGGTTAAATCAATGTCTGTGTTGGACATTAAAAACTGACTGAAAAATAAAAATAGTAAAAGAGAAAACTAGTTACAAGGACAATGAAAAACAAGGATAAAAGAATTTCACAATTCATCCAGAGGATCTTATGAATTTAATTGGAAGTGTGTGGAATCCAACAACTCACCCATTTTACTTTTCCAGTTGAAAAGTAAATTAATTAGCAAAAGAGTTAAATATATACATTTGCATCTTCATTTCTTAGTGCTGCTGGAGAACCAGTTTTGTTGGTCCTAGTCTACTCAGCTTCACAACTCAGGCATCTTTGAATGTTATAGTGGGATCTCTATCCTTTCCCTATGGAAAGGTGATCATATATCAATCTGGTATATTTTAGAAATGATACTATACATCTAAATTCTCCTTTTTTTCTTTAATGAAAATAATAGCTGGGATTCACTGTAGGAAATGATTAACCAACCAGCTAGCTCACACTATGATGTCAGTAGTTATGAACAGGTTAACTGCCTAAAATTCAGCAGCAAATTAATCCAAAAAAGAATGAGTGTCACATGTGGAGTTTCAGATCCTTTGGGCTTTATTTCTAAGTGTAAATACATCTTTTACTTTCTGAGAACCTACAAGCTAAAGGTCCACTGATTGAGTAAGAGTGGTCTGTCTATAAAAGATAGAACCAAAAGTGTTACTAACTGTGTACTTCCAAATTTAACCATAGAATCAACTACATTCTAAAACAAATACTCTGCTCTATTTCTAAAAATGATTACATTTACTTCAAAGTGAAATACTTTTACTTGGTAATGGCTTTAAATTTAAAACGTACTAAAGTAGTGGCAAAATGCAGAGTCGTTCTGTAAAAGACAAACAAGTTTTCATGTAAGTTAGTGGGTGGTCTAGTGAAGAAATCTAACATTTTATATGGAAATTCTAACATATTGTCTAAACAAGAAAATAGGAGGGAACCCAGGAAAAAGTAAAAAAATAAAAAGTCCAGAAATGATAGGGAAATTATGGAGTTCACTATCTGAGAAAGTAATGATTTCTCTTTCCTTCACTATAAATATGTCAACTTTCTTGATGTGGCTGGCTTTTCAATTCGATATTGGTGACAAGTTTTGATTTCAAACTACCCTATTTTTTGGCTAGTTTTGAACCTCCCCTACTTGGGAAGATCGAAGAAGATATTCCTAAGTAGGTTTAAAATACTACTTAGCTCTGAGATAGAAAGTCAATAGCTGTTGCAAATTGTGGCCATTCAGAATCTATAAGGTCAGTGTCAGCCAGCAGGTCTATTTCATTCGACCTTTGGAAGGAGAATAAGTTAACCATATAGCTTTATTATAGTCTGCTATGTGGGAGAATCAAAATGAATATGAGTTAGGGAACATATTCTCTCTACAATGCCACTGTTTTCTAGGCCAGAAGTATTCACCGATTTAATAAACCAAGTATAAGTCAGATTTAACTTTGCTGTTGAGCACTGGCTTCTAAAAGATCAAACTCCAGTAAACACCTGACTCATCGATACCGTATGATTCTGCATATAGTATTCACATATATTTTGCTCTTTCCAAATGTAACTAAAACTTTCCTAAAAGGGACAAAATTCTCTGAGACGGTCCTAAAGGGAGGAAGTGACCTCACACTGAAAAACTGACAAAGATAATGACACTCTATGTTTTTTTGTCCTTGTTGCTATTATTGGATAGGACAGAGAGAAATTGAGAGAGGAGGGGAAGACAGAGAGGAGAGAGAAAGATAGACACCTGAAGACCTACTTCACTGCTTGTGAAGAGATCCCCCCGCAGGCAGCGAGCTTAAACCCTCTGTGCTATCGCCGCCCCCCCCCCCCCCCCCCGCCCCCATGCTCTGTTTAGAGGATTTCCAAGGCATAGTTCATGATAAGCATTATTTTGGGAAGCAAAAACACAACATGAGAGACCCACATAATCCCACCCTTTTAGTTTCATGCATTCTGTCCTTTAGAATATGAGAAAGGTTGAAGGCTGTTGTAAAGTTTATTTTAGGAGGGAATTCATGGAAAGCATATCAGGTGGCAGGAAGCCTGATGATCTGAGACCCTATTTGATTTTCCCAGACTTCACCACCTGGGTTTTCCGTTGTCCCTTCCCTACTTCTACCTGTACACAGATTTCCTACTACAAGCGGCCAAGGAGGCTGATTTGATAATCACCCAGTGCTTCCTTCTGTGTTTGCAAATGGAAGAATTCATCCTTTTCCCTTCACACCACAGCTTCTGCAACAGTGATTGTCTTGCTTTCCTTTTCTTCCTTTCTTCCTTTCTTCCTTCCTTCCTTTCTTTCTTTCTTCCTTTTTCTTTCTTTCTTTCTACCTATCTACCTATCATCTATCTTTCTTTCTTTCCCTCTCTCTCTCACTTTCTTTCTTTCTTTCTTTCTATTTTTCTCTTTTTCTTTACCAGAGCACTGAACAGCTCTAGCTTATGGTAGTGTGGAAATTAAACCTAGGACTTTGGAGCCTCAGGCATGAGAGTCTCTTTACATAACCATTATGCTATCTACCCCACCTTTATCTTTCTTTGACACCTGGCCTCAGGCATGAGAATTTCTTTGCAAAACCATTATGCTATCTACCCCTTCCCCTCCCCTTGCTTTTCTTATTTTTATTTTTTTATTTCTTTGACACCTGGAAGTGAATTCACTACAGCTCTAAGGAGAAAACATCAAATTTCCCTCTCTTTTTAAGGTTCTGAAACTGTGCACCAAAAGGACAGAGGGTGATTTGAAGAAGTGCCTATGGGATTTTTTTTTCAACCCAACAGTTAGTATGCTAAAACCAAATTTGCAATCAAAAGATTGACTTTAGGAAACCCACATCCACAAACCCTGTCCTGCTAGCCTTCACAGCCTCTTGAAATAATGAATTGCTAAGACTGATTCTAGGCATTGTTTCTGGAGGAAACTTGATGAGCCTTAGTTTTGAAGGTTAGGAGATTGAGGGGCTTAGATACTTCCTTTAATGCCCCCAAATCTAGCTGTTGATTATCCACCTCTCATCCACTTCTACCTGTTTACAAAGTGAGCATTCTTAGAGGACAAGGGCAATGATTGGAGTTATGACACACTGCACTACAATTACTGGTTCAAACTCATTTCCTTTCTCTCAAAAGCCAGCGTGATAGTTTAAGTTTCTGTAGCACTGGGCAGTGGCCCATATGTAGCTTCATCTGCACCAGTAACAACCAAAGAAGCCAACAGAGTTAGAGCAGAAACAAGGAAACAAAGCCAGTCCTGTGTGTGATATTCAGGCTTTTGTTCCTTCTTCTTAGTCTTTTTTATTTTTTAATTTGTGATTTATAAACTTACAAAATTATAGGGGTACAATCCTACACTGTTCCCACCACCAGAGTTCCATATCCCCAGGGATGCATTGGATTGACCTTCTTGTGGTGCATCCCGTGAGTACCCATTCATTGGGGAAACTGAGGATCCTTCCTAGCCGACTGAATCCACATGGATCCCAGTCACTTTCAAAGCCAACAACAAGCAGCTCCTGACAGCTTTCAACCTGACCTGTTGACTGGCTACGGAAGAAGGGTAAACACTAGAAGAAGAAGAGAGACAGAGACTGACTTGTAGCAGCACTGCTTCACCACTGGTGGAGCATTCCTCCCTGCAGGGGGCCTTGAACCCCCGGACCTTGTGCATGGAATCCTGTGCAAGCTCAAGGGGTGTGCCACTGTGGACTCCCACGAAATTGCTGAATTTACATCATTCTTAATATTATTCTAGGCATTACCAGGTTTCAGATGTTACCATGATGCCAGCCTGACTTCCCTGGGCAACTGACCCCATCAATGTGTCCTGGAACCTTCCTCCACAGAGCCCTGCCCCACTAGGAAAAGAGAGAGACAGAGTGGGAGTATGGATCAATCTGCCAATGCCCATGTTCAGTAGAGAAGCAATTACAGAATCCAGACCTTCTACCTTCTGTACCCCATAATGACCCTGGGTCCATACTCCCAGAGGGATAAAGAATAGGAAAGCTATCAGGGGAGGGGATGGGATACAGAGTTCTGGTGGTGGGAATTGTGCGGAGTTGTACCCCTCTTATCCTATAGTCTTGTCAATATTTTTTTTTTGTGTGTGTGTGTGTGTGACCAAGGTCCTGAAGGAAATCATACAAAATTAATTAATTAAAAAAATCACTAAAAATATTATTCTAGGCATTTTAGTAAACTAATTGGAAATTAAGGCTTGCTTTTAGAGAGCATCTGATGTACTTCCTTGAAAACAAACAAAATGAAAGCTTCAAGACCAGTGACTTCTGGGGTTTTGGTCACTGACCAAAACAGAAAACTATCCATAGCAGAATAAAAAAAATCACAGTTGGACCAAAATGGGGACTTATTAGGAATGGGTTAAAAAAAAGTCAAAGTATAGAGGGAACTATCCTGGCCAAAGGCACTCGAGGGAATTTGGAGCAGAGGAATGCTCTCTGGTGCTTTGAGTAGCAGCACAACCAGAGAAAGAGGCTGGTTGAGTAGACTGAAGGAGGCTATTGGGGTAACCCAAGCAAGTGGGTCTTGTCACCTGTGTGGCAGTGGGATTCCATTTGAATGGGACAAATTATAAGAATGAGTCCTTGAGAATGGAGAGCAAAGTAGAGTAAGGCAAAGAAGTTGGAAGATGTCTAGGGGTATAAAAATACAGACAGTATAATGTATGCACAGTATGTCAAATATTAGCTTTTAAATACATTCAGTGAAAGTCATTCTAGGGTACCTAAGTTAAAAATTGTCAGTTGGTAGATAGAAGTAAGAGGTTAGAGTGTGAATATATACTTACGAAAAAAGCCTGGGTTGTGGAAACAATGAAAGTGATGGATTTTTGAAGATTAAGACTCTAAGAAAGGGGAGCCCGGCAGTAGTGTAGCAGGTTAAGAGCAAGGACCACAGTGAGGATCCAGGTTCGAGTCCCTGGTTCCCCACCTGCAGAGGAGTCACTTCACAGATGGTCTAGCAGGTCTGCAGGTGTCTATCTTTCTCTCCCCCTCTCTGTCTTCCCCTCCTTCATTTCTCTTTGTCCTATCCAACAACAGGGACATTAATCACAACAACAATAATAACTACAACAATAAAAAAAACCAAGGGCAACAAAAGGGAATAAATAAGTAAATATTTAAAAATTGAAACAAAATTTTTTTTTAAAAGTATCTAAGAAAGAAGGATGACAGAGCTCGCAGCATCTAAGAATGAACCTTACAGGGAAGAAAAAACCATTATGCTTTTGTGTGTGTTAGTGCTATGCTTGTGTAGTTTTATTAAAGTGTATGCCTCCTTCTTACATAGTTTAAATGAAGTTGGAATCTCAGACTTTTGCTCACAACAATTATATCTTGCACTAAAAATTCAAAAATATTTCACACAGAATGAATATCCTTTTGCACATTTTTTTTATATCGACCAATTAGTACTTACAGAATGTTCTGTCAGGAAGAAGAAAAAAAATAAAAGGATGCAGAAAAGGAAAGAAATAGTTATTTAATTTTTGACCTTTCAATATTGTATTTAATTCATTTTTGTTTTTAGCAAATAAGGTTAAATTCCTTGCTATTTCAACTGTTTTACTAATTCATCAAATTCATAGGGAAACATTGAAACTTAGCAGCATTAAAGATTTTGAATTTTTTTTAATTAATGGACTAATTATTATTTATTTCTTTTTCAATTGTCAACTGAGTTTACTTCTTATTTTTCTAGACTGTGAAATAAAAAGTAGTAATCCAAGAGATTTAGCAGACAGGAATTTGTAGAAATTGAAACAGGATATTGTAGAAAATAATCATCATATCTGTGAGACTGTGAGTAATATATCTAATATACCTGGACCAAGTTTTTAAAAATATTTATTTATTTATCCCCTTTTGTTGCCCTTGGTGTTTTATTGTTATAGTTATCATTGTTATTACTGATGTCATTATTGTTGGCTAGGACAGAGAGAAATGGAGAGAGATGGGGAAGACAGAGAAGGGGAGAGAAAGATAGATAGATACCTGTAGACCTGCTTCACCGCTTTTGAAGTGAGTCCCCTGCAGGTGGGGAGCTGGGGGCTTGAACTTGGATCCTTAAGCCAGTCCTTGTACTTTGCGCCACGTGCCCTTAATCCACTGTACTACTGCCCGACTCCCCTACCTGGACCAATTTTTATCTCATCTATAATATGAGTTTAGTGAGTAACTGACTTCCTATCCAATAGGCTTTCTATAGAGACTAACTAAACTAACCTAAGTCATTAAAGTGTATGGATATGAATGTTAATACTACCCTCAATGTTTTGAGTACCTTGAAGTTACTTCTGTCTTAGCATAATGACAAAGTAGGTGGTTGAGGAGATGGACAGATAACCTAACACCTGAGGAATGCAGAACATGGTCATGTCTGAGATTGTCCTAGCTTGCTTTCCTACCAAAAGGGAGGCACTGAGGCAAAGGTTTATGTTCACATTGCTTGTCTGAAAAGTATTGTGAGGCAATGAAGAAGGGCCACAGGAAAGAAGTACTGTAATAAAGAATGAAGAAATGAGCAAGGTGCCACCGTGTGCAACAGGCTTTAGTAAACCCTACCTTTTACCGTGGACTTGTCTAAGATGAATGTGAACACGTTCAGATAGCCTCCAATTCCCACTTCACTCAGAAGAGTTATTCCCGGTCCCCTCATACCTAATGTTTTCAGGCTGTGGTAAGTATGAACTGAAAGACATCAGAATGCTACCCAAGAATATGCTTCTTTTATATACAAAATTATTTTAAGTTTTATTTATTTATTTACTCCTTTTGTTGCCCTTGTTGTTTTATTGTTGTAGTTACTGATGTCGTTGTTGTTGGATAGGACAGAGAGAAATGGAGAGACATGGGGAGGGCAGAGAGGGGGAGAGAAAAACAGACACCAGCAGACCTGCTTCACTGCTTGTAAAGCGACTCCCCTGCAGGTGGGGAGCCAGGGGCTCGAACCAGGATCCTTCTGCTGATCCTCGCACTTTGTGCCATAGGTGCTAAAACCCCGCTGCACTACCGCCCGACTCCCAATTATTTTAAGTTTAAAACAACTAAAAAGCATCAGAATTGGGAAAATATCTACCTTGCCAGCCCCCCTTTTTTTTACAGTGTGAGTTCAATTTTGCCAAAATAATTTTTTCATTATATGAGCAATAATCATGACAAAACATACTAAAATTTTGAGTGATTAATTTTAAATGTTGGGATTTCTACTTTAATATCAATTTTCTAATTAAATTATTATTTTTTTGATAGAGACAGAAATTGAGATGGAAGGAGGAGACAGAGTGGGAAGAGAAAGAGAGAAACCTGCAGCACTGCTTCACTGCTTGTGAAACTTTTTCCTTGCAAGTGGGGACTGGGGGCTTGAACCTGGATCTTTACACATGCCAGTGTGTGCACTCAACTGAGTGTGCCACCACCTGGTCCTTTTAATGTTTTTTTGGTAAGGTTTTCTACAGAGTACATTATTATACAATAGTAAGAAAGAAAAACAACACCCAAATTTGATGGATCTCAGGTTTTCACAGTTCTTGTGTGGAAACAACTATGCTAAAAAATAGTATGTATTATAGTATATCACATAGACTATATGCTTAATATGTACTCCTTAAAAGACAAGAAACTGCAACTAATAAACATTAATAACTAAATGAGTTCTTATACTTCAAACAATGCAAAAATCCTAAAACAAACAAACAAAAAATTTATGTTTGTATCCTTTTCATTCCAATGATAAAATGGTCTCAGGACCAGTCATGATCCTACCACCAACGCAGAGACACAGTACACTGAAAAATGTTTAGAAAACTGAAGCTTAATAAAGGAACACTTTGCTTAGTGTCAAAACCCCTCTAAATTTATTAAGTTCTTTGTAGGGTAAATGAAGGGGAATGACTAGAAGATCTCACACATGCATGATGTAGCAAAGCTGTCTCCCTGGAGACAATAATATAATAATATTTATGCAATGTTATTTTAGAGAGACAGCCAGTTAGACAAAGAAGGGTGAGAGCTCTGCTCCGAAATCCTTAAGGTTCCCTTGATACTATTCATGATAATTCCCACATAGTGTTTCGGACTGAATGTAGAGTCTCGTGCCTGGTAAATTCTGCGCTTTATCTGCTAATCTCCAGGTAGTGTTCTTTAAAAAAAATTTTTTTTGTATTATTTTTATTTACTTATTGGATAGAGACAGCCAGAAATCAAAAGAGAAGAGGGAGAGAGACAGACACCTGCAACACCACTTGACCACTTGCAGTCTTCCCTTGCCGGTGGAGACTGGGGGGCTTGAACCCCAGCCCTTGCCCATTGTTGTTGGGCTAGTGTCATGAGAGAGATGACTCAGGAACCAAGCTCTTGGCGGTAGAACAATTCAAATCTTTATTCATGCGAACGCCCCATAGTCAGCGGTAGCCGCAGCAGGTTAAGCCACATGGCTCAAATGGCAATGACCTGAGGCAGCCTCTCTGTCTGCACACCCACCCTCCTCCAGGTTGGGACACTGAAGAGACAAGACAAAAAACAGAAGTGGCTTGACAATACCATACATAATCAGGAGAGTGGTGGAGAAAGGCAAAGGGGCCAGGAATGGTATGGACCTCCCCAGCAACTGTTGCCTGGAGTTCAACTCCTAGGATTAGCAATACCCTGCAGGGAATTAGGAAGGAGACCTTTAGTCATTTGTAAGACAAAGCAGCAGATTGATATGAATATAATAAAAGGACGGGTCATACATAATATCAGGGAATGTAGGGTTCATGTGGCAGGGAGAGGATGGATGTCCCCTCAAGTCAAGCCCTGCCAAGCTCAACCACATCTTCACAATTTCCCGACACATTGTAACACATGCACTGAAGCAGGTGTGGCACCACCCCGCCTCACTAGGGTACTTTCAAACAAATCATTCTGAGTGAAATTCACTCTTATTTTTATTTTCCTTTAGCTAAACTTGAGACGACTTTAGTAGAACTAGGGTTAAGGTTAAAGGCCAAAGAGTTACCCTTGGCTGATGGTCACTGTTGTACCTGACTGAGAAAAAAAGTGTCTAGAAATCAAATGCAGCCAGCTGTTTGGATTGCAAGATACGATTTCTATGCATCTCTGAAATGCAGTTATTTATTTATTTTTTTTCTAGCAACAAAGGAAATCTGGAGAAGGCATTTCAGCCTGCAAAGATTCATATCTTGAAGATGAGAATAGGAGGAGAGGCTGTTTCTTGTAAAGCTCTGCCACAGGTCATAGAATACAAAAGCACCCAGGAAATGTTCATTAGAAGCACAGCCTGTGAAATAAAGAAGGAAGGTTTATATTGGGCAGAAGAATGTTAACTTTATTTTATCTGTTTGCTGACAGCAAAGTGGAGTTCCTTCTCTTGTTTCTTTGTTATTGTTGTTGCTGTGCCATGTTCTCTGCAAGCTTTTACGACTTAAGTAAAACAGTTTAAAGGACCATAGCCTGTCAAGTCCCTCCTGTAAACCCCTCAGTTCTTCCCTAGGTGAATTTCATTATAAACACATGAAAGAGAAAAGTTCTGAGAAATGTTGCCAAGTAAATGAATGGGGGACAAGGTGGTGAGAAGGGAGAGAAAAAGTAGAAGTACATTTCTTTGAATGATCACAAAAGCATTTGCATTTTCAGTTTAATTCTTTTCAAAAGAGAAAAAGCCTCAGCTACTCTTTGTCAGAAGCTGATACCTTTGAATATACATAGATAAAGTTAAGTCTTTTTTTCTCTAGTAATTCTCTGTCTGTTTCTTGCCAGAAAGAGAATTGGAGAAAGGAAGAGAGAAAAACAGCTCTGCTTTTTGCCTTTTTTTTTTTTCCTCCAAAGTAGCAAGAAAGCTTGTAAGTCCTTTGAACATGTACTCCCATTAATTTAATGGAGTCTCCTGTGTAGATGAGAAAAGACCTGAGAACAGAGCCAGTGGTCAGTAATTAATCTATGAGTACTGGGACTCCTATTGGTGGGTTTATGAGTCTTTTTAATTTAATTAATTAATTTATTCATTAGATAGAGGCATAAATTGAGAAAGAAGTGGGGTAGGGGACCTGTAGCACTGCTTCACCACTTATGAAGCTTTCTGCCTGCAGATGGGGACCAGGAGGCCTGAAGGGGAACTTGAAGTGTTGTTACTTGTAATTTGTCTCTAACTCAAAAAATGTGACTTGAGATCCCATATTCCACTATCATGTAGCTACTGACTAAAAATTTTCCCCATTCAGCTTCATTACTCGGCCACCAGGTTCCAGATGCTAACATGACGCTGACCAGACTTCCCTGGACAGATGACCCCACCAATGTGCCCTGGAGCTCCACTTTTCCAGAGCCCCAACCTCCCAGAGAAAGAGAGAGGCAGGCTGGGAGTATGGATCAACCAGTCAACACCCATGTTCAGCAGGGAAGCAATTATAGAAGCCAGACCTACCACCTTCTGCATCCTACAATGACCTTGGGTCTATACTCCCAGAAGGATAAAGAATGGGAAAACTGTTGGGGAGGGGATGGGATATGGAGATCTGGTTGTGGGAACTGTGTGGATTTGCACCCCAGATATCCTATGGTTTTGTTAATGTCTCCTTTTTTAAATAAAAAATAAAAAAAAAAAATTTTCCCCAAAGGACATACAATCCAATGCATTTATAGGTTTCTGTGCATGAAGGTAGAGTGAGTAGTCAATTGTAATTCTTTCAAATAGAGTATCAGTGCAAGGAAATTAGAGAAAAACCAAGCTGAAGCCAGGAGGAACATGCATACAAATGGTCGTAGGGCTGGGATTAGAGAGAATCAAAGTGGGTTACTAATAGAATCAACAACACAGATCAATTATCACTAATTTTTATTATATTTATTTATTTATTAGGTAGAGACAGAAATCAGGAGGGAAGGGAGTGAGAGAGAGGGAAAGAGACAGAGAGACACCTGCAGCACTGCTTCATCACTTATAAAGCTTTCCCCCTTCAGGTGGGGACCAGGGCTTGAACCTAGGTTCGTACATTGTTATATGTGTGCTCAAGCGTGTGTGCCACCACCCGGCCCCAATTATCCTTTAAATAAAATAACATTGTTTTTTTTTAGGGGGGGAGATATTTACCAAAATAAGTTCTATTTCATATAGATTTATAACAAACTTAGGATAGCAATGAGCATCGTGCTTTTTATAATGTTCAAGGCAGGCTTTTATGTCAATTCTGTAGTAATCAGGGAAACACTTTAGAGAATCCAAAGGATAGGAGGATCAGTGAAATAGCTCACTTGCATAGTGTGCTGCTTTGCCACAAGAGTGATGCAGGTTCAAGCCCAGTCCCCACTGCACTGAAGGAAGATTCAGTGCTGTGGTATCTCGCTTTCTCTCTACCTTTCTACCTCTATGTTTCTACCTAAAAGTAGAATATGGAGGTGGGAAAGGAGGAAAAACAGGAGGAGAAGCAGAGGAGGAAGAGGAGGAGGAGAAGGAAAGAGAAGGAAAAAGGAGGAGGAAGAGGAGGAGGAGGAAGAGGAAGAGGAGGAGGAGGAGAGGAAGGAAAGAAAGGAAGAAAGAAAGAAAGAAAGAAAGAGAAGAAGAAAGAAAGAAAGAAAGAAAGAGAAAAAGGAAGAAAGGAAGAAAGAGTCTAGAGCACTGTATGGTAGCCAAACCTCATACTGATCCCCAAATGTGCTCTTCTTTTGCTACTTTATGCCCTTCTATGAACCCTTCTTTTACTTTCTTCCCATCTTCTAAGATATTAGTTTTACAAGTAGTTATAGATATGACCTGCATATCAAATGAGATATTGCTGGAATGACAGAATGCCACTTAATGACACTTTACCATGAGAATCACAGTAGTCTCCCTCAAATTCACTGAGATCACTCTCCAGGAGAAATCAGTTGCATGTCATGAGGACCCCATGAAACTGTATGCAAGGACCAACATGATGAGAAATTAAGCTTCCTGCCAATAGCCAAAATCACTCAGACTCCTGTGAGTAAGCTACTTTGTAAGTGGTTATTTCAGTCCCAGTTAAGACTTAGCATGAAGGCAGCTCTGACGGTCACATTAACCATGATATTTTATGAGATCTAAAGTCCTATGGTTTAGCTATGCCATTCTTGAATTTCAGACACATAGAAAAATATCTGAGAAATAAATTTTAATTTTTATGTTTTAGTGTATACTTTTCATCACAATAACACCTATACATTAGAAATATAAATGCATCACTCTATTTCTGCCAGATAAAAATCTACTTCTCTGAGGAATCATTGTGTTTCTTCTTCCCCCTTTATTTTGTCTCTCCCTTTCCTGCTTTCTCTCTCATTCATGATCTATTCACCATGTAGCAAGAACATACACAAGAAATTAGTCATATGTTGTCTCTCATCTATACTATACAGATCGAAAATTCCTTCCACTTTCCTTAGGTCTGTCAGCTACTATACTAGATATTCAAAGAAAACACAAAGCTGATTAGAAAAGTTATTTGTATATCTAGCTAAAAGCCTGAGCAAAAAAAGAAAATTGTTAAAATAAAGGCAGACTCACTGACCAAATGCACATAAGCACAACATTTGTCAAAAGTTAGTAAATTTGTCTCACAACTGATGCCTCACATTGACCTTGTGGTATCAGGGAAAAGATAAGTTACTGCCACAAGTTTATCAACTGTATGTCTCAAAGTTTTTCAAAACACAAACTGAATCTTTTTAATATATAGGCTGTGTATTTGATATGCGGACTCTCTCAAAAGCCTAGACCAAGTAGATCAGAAGCAACCAATAGCACAGCTATATACAACCAATAGCACAGCTATACACACAGCTATATGTACTGTACAGCAAACCCTAACAAAAGCACTTTTCAAAGTTAACCCAATTACCAAATAATGTGATGATAACATTAACTATCGATTGTCTTTTGGAACCCTAAGACAGCAGGAACCTCACATCTCCACTATAGAGCCTCTACTTCTCCCAGTCCTGGAACCCTTGGATAGGGCCCACTTTCCTGTATGCCTCTCCCAATCCATATCAAATAATATTGCATCTGCCGATCACAACCTAACCAACGCAACGATTGCCACCTCAACATGCTTCACTTCAGACTGTGTCCAGAGACTTCACGTGTGGAATGACAACCCTTCAGCTTCATTACTTGGGTGAGTGAGACCTTTCCTTTCATAGTATACTCTAATTTCATCACAGAATGACTTTTGACAAGTCTACTCAATTTTCACTTCGTACACATTCTCAGAAACAGTAAATCCCTACAAGAGGTGACATAATAGTATACAGGGTACAAACTCTCTCTTTAGTTTCTACTCCAGACAGGTTTCATAATAAATAAAATATATTTTATATTCCATGATTGTGGCCCGAAATAAAGCCTTTTCCAGCACATTCCTTAAATAAAATCATATACTTCATACTCTCATGGACTATTTTCTTTACTTATAATTATTTTTAGATCCACCACCACCTCTTAAATTTTACATATAGCCTGTACTTTCTCTGTTGGGCTGAGTAGGGTTCCAGTCTATGGCTACGATATATAGAATCCGATAATCCTATCAGGTGTTGCTAGGGATTGTTTTCAATTTCTTTACTAGTATTTTATAAATATAACTCTTTATGTGAACATTTATGTCAACTATTGTGGGAGGGGAATCCTCGGAGAGAAATGAATGGGTATTTGATAATTATCTGATATATGCTTAGTATTTAATTAATTCATTCATGCCTCCAGGGTTATCATTGGTTCTCAGTGCAGGCACTATGAATTCACTGCTTCTGGTGGCCATCTTTTCTTTCTTTCTTCTTTTTTTTGGATAGAACAGAGAGAAATTGAGAGAGGCGGGGGAAGATAGAGAGGGAGAGAGAAAGATAGACACCTGCAGACCTTTTTCACTGCTTGTGAAGCGACCCCCCTGCATGTGGGGAGCCGGGGCTCCAAACAGGATCCTTGTGCTCTACCATGTGCACTTAACCCAGTGCACTACTACTTGGTCTCCTATGCTTAGTATTTTAAGAAATGGTCAAACTGTTTTCCAAGGTTGTTGCACATGGTTGTTGCAAAGTAGGGGCAGGAGTAGATAGCATAATGGTTATGCAAAGAGCTTTCATGCTTGGGGCCTCATAGTCCCACGTTCAATCCCCATACCATCATAAGCCAGAGTTGAGCAGTGCTTTGGTAAAAAATACAAAAAAGAGAAAGAAAGAAAGAAAGAAAGAAAGAAAGAAAGAAAGAAAGAAAGGAAGAAAGAAAGAAAATTTGACATTTCATCTGAAGTGTTTGAAAGCCTCAGTTGTTCCACATTTTTGTCAACATAGCATTGTCAAATCTTTTCAATTTTAGATATTGCAACAGGTGTTAGTGATATCGTTTGTCATTTTTTTCATTT
The DNA here is from genome assembly GCF_950295315.1 of Erinaceus europaeus. NCBI lineage: Eukaryota > Metazoa > Chordata > Mammalia > Eulipotyphla > Erinaceidae > Erinaceus > Erinaceus europaeus. Next base: position 15,824,669 of record NC_080182.1, on the reverse strand, counting down.
TTTAAATTATACATATATTAAAGATTTTATTTATTTATGAGAAAGATAGGAGGAGAGAGAGAACCAGACATCACTCTGGCACATGTGCTGCCGGGGATCGAACTTGGGACCTCATGCTTGAAAGTCCAAAGTTTTATCACTGCGCCACCTCCCGTACCACTAAATTATATATTTTTATGGCCACAATGATGATCACTAGGGCTTGGTGCCTGCATGAGGAATCCACCATTCCTAGGGGCACATATACATAAGTATAATGAATTAATAGATTTAAAAATATATATAAGATAATTTTACTGAGTATAAGACAAATTTAGTATAGTACCACAACACTTCTACCACCAAAATTCTCTGCCCTTACCCCCCATCCCAACAAGGTTAAACACCATAGTTCTCCCAATATTTTAAATGTGAATTGACTTTTTCTTGTTTTCAGTTCATGTGTTTCAATTCTCTATCTTCCACATATAAGTGAAACGATTGGTAGCTGTCTTTCATTTCTTATTTTGTGAAGCATAGTCACCTCCAAGTCTATCCATTTTGTCCAAAAGGACACACCATTGTCCTTTTGAGTTGCTGAGTAGTACTCCACTGAGTATATGCCCTATCGTTTCTTTGCCTAGTCTTCTGTCAATGGGCATTGAGGTTGCTTCCATGTTTTGGCTATTGTGAGTAATTTTTTTAAAAATGAGAAGTCAACATTTATTTTTACTCTTTTTTCATACATTGTTGTTTTCGATGGGCTGGCTTCACCAGCGGGTAACAGATGACCTGGGGACTCATGGTTGAGTTCTACACAGTATCTCTTTATTCAAGCAGGACGCAGTGCAATCTATACAAAGCTAAGCTAAACTAAAATCTACAAACAATCTTGTCCTTATAAATATACTATCCCAGTAGGGTGGGAACAGGATGTGACACAGAGAGGGTGGAGAGAAAAGTGACTGGTGAAAATTAGGGTATGACAAGGAGAGAGGGCGGAGCAGGCGAGAATTCTATCACTGAACCACCAATGCCTTGGAAGGAGGGAGGTGCTTGTTAACAGAGGTTATGTAAATAGAATACAGTGTTATATAAATAGAATGCAGGGGGTATTAAACCAAATGAAACAGAAGGGGTTTTTAAAAGCAGAATTAGAAGCATACCAACAATACATCAAATGTTTGACTTTTATCTGTGCATGTTTAGATTTTCTCTTTGTCATTTATTTTCAGTGTTGATGTGCTCTGGCATTATTTGCTGTATGTTTCTTCTGTTTGGGCTGTATGCAGGCCATGGATATATTGTCAGTGTAGCCATTTTAGGCTTACCTTAGCAAAATGGTACAGGCTAGGAAGTTAAGACAACAGAATTTAATTTTCTAGCGATTCATGAGGCTAGAAGTCCCAGTCAAGACTTTGAAGATTTGACAATTTTGAGACTCCTCTCTCTTTGCTTAGTAGATGACCATCTTCACTCTGTGACCATACAGGGTCTCCCATTTTTGGAGAGACTCATGCCTAATCTCTTTTTGTTTGTTTGTTTGTTTGTTTGTTTTTGTTAGAAAGTCAGTCATATTGGACTGGCGCCCACTCTAATAGCCTCCTTTTAAGCCCTGTTACCACATTAAAGGCCCTATCTCCAAATGCAATCACATTCTGAAATGCTGAAACAGGACTTCAATGTATGAATTGGGCTGGAGTAGGCAATTTACAGTCTAAACTGGCTACTTTTGATGCCAACAGCATAATTTTTGAACACACATTATTAGCAGTCATTTTATAAGCATGCTGCAGGCTTTAGCTCATTTAATATTCCCAATGTCTCTGTCAGGTAAATATTATAAACTCTGTTTTGGATCTAAAGCTTCTGATGTTGAGAGAGTTAAATAATTTATTTAAAGAGCAGAACAGTCTGAATTTATACTACTCCAAAACCCTGGTTCTTAAACACTTGGTTCTGCTTGCTTTTAGAACATGCATGAGGGGCCGGGTGATGGCGCACCTGGTTAAGCACATGCATCACAGTGTGCAAGGGCCTGGGTGTGAGCCCCGGTCGGTCCCCACCTGCAGAGGGAAAGCTTTCTGAGTGGTGAAGCAGGGCTGCAGGTGTCTCTCTGCCTCTCTCGCTCTCTATCACCCCCTTCCTTCTTGACTTCTGTCTCTATATCCAATAAATAAATATAATAAAAATATTTTAAAAACCCATTTTTTTTTAAAAAAAGAACATGCATCAAACGCGGGACTAATGATTCAGATTACAATCTAGGAACTATGAGTAGATATTATTGGGATATCTAATCTGGAAAAGCTTAATATAATACGGTATTTTATTTCTTTGCAAACAACTCACAAGTTTTTCTGTCAGAAAATGGAGAAATACTAGAATATATCATATCTCATCATCCAAATGATATAAATATCTATCATTTAGTTCATCTCTCTCATTACTTTTTAAAATTTTAATTAGAGAGAGAGAGAAAGAGAGAGAGAGAAAGAGACCCTGAACGCTGTTCAAATCGGACTAATGATGGTACTTATGATGGGGATTGAACCTTGGTCCTCAGAGTCTCAGCCATGAAAGTCTTTTGTATAACCATTATGTTGTTTCCTCAGTATTAGGCCATTATTTAATACATTAGTAAATAAGATCAATTTTGAAATCTTACATAATTGAAGCAACAAATATCAAAATAACCTCTTTTATCATGAGCAAAGTTTGCTTTATCTAAATTATTGATTCTTGTGGCTATCTGGTAATGATAACTCATCATTTTGGAAAGAATTTATTTAATATTTAAAACTGGTGCTTTCAGGTTACAGGAGAAAATGTTTCCTATTGTTCAGTGTTCTTCTATCTCTGTCAAGGGTAACCAATGATAATCATAAATGTATTATGACAGCAACGTTTTCTAACCTGAATAATATATTAGAGTAACACTTGGCATCTAACTTTTCATTTTAAAGTTGTATCAGATGACAGCTGCAATCTTCTGGGAAGAATGGATAGTCAATAAAAGAGACAGAAACCGACATAGTGATATGTAGTGAGGATTCTAACGTCAACACGCCAGTTTGGGGCACTGTGGTGTGATTTCAAAGCAGATAATCTTTTCAAGTATATCTGTACCATTGTTTGTCAAATTATAATGAGCCTGAAGAGCCCTATCTGGATCAAATTTCTCTAATAAAACTGGCCCTGATTTTAAATAAAGGTACCTATTACCAACCTCCTTGCTTAAGTAATTTTAACCTGTGACTATACTGCCAACATTTTTATTTATGAAAGATTGAGAAGCTAAGGGAAAACATCACATTTTTTTTTCAGGCATCAGGAATTTGAAAGAATACTCCAGTTTATTAGCAAACGTCTATTAAATTTATTTTATAGGCCAACCTTTAATCTGGTTGTTTGACTTATTTACTATTTGAAATTGTAGATCCTGAAGTGATAATGATGAAAATTGGTAGTTGAGACAAGGAATAATAAGTGGTTACTTTATCTGGGAGGTGATCTCTGGAAATAAGAGTGAAGAAAATGGAGAAGGAAACAGAAGTTATCGAAGTGCATAATTTATCTGTTGACTACTATCAACTCTGGGAGTCAGTCTTGTCAGGGTAGTGCTGAAGCATCACAAAATGTGCCTCAGAATTCACTCTTTGAAAGGCACGATGTAGTAGCATTTGTTTTTACTGACTCAAATTCCACAAATTGAGGGTTGCTTGCAGGGAGATTAAGTCCTTCTCAGTTATGTCTTGTGCCTGCTCAGGAATCAGCAGGGCTTTTGGTCTGTCTGGTGGTAGAAGGAGGGGGGTGGGGAGAGGGGAGAGCAACGATGAAGATTACAACAACAGTCAGGGCTGGGGAGATTCTTAGTGGAAGAATGTCTGAAACCCCAAAGGTCCCAGGAGAAGGAGGAGGAAAAGTAGCAGTAGCAGTAACAGTACATTCTGAGATCAAAGATGATATGTAATCTGGGACATATAAAACACTGGACACAAACTGGGTATTTGCTTTATTTAAAAAATGTTGGACTCCTTTATTAGGTTGAAATTCTTGATGAACATGTTTTGTTCTTATGAGATGAAGGCAGTTGTCCAATTTCTGAAGACAGATGAGGATGGAATTTAATTTCTCTCTAGACACAGAGCTATCTGGAACTGGGATTAATGATCATAAAGATGAGACATTTAAAGTATTAATCCCAATACAGTGGCAAATGAACAAAGATAAACATGTGTGCATATCTGGGGCTCAAGAGCATTTAAAGACATTACTCTTGGGAGTCGGGTGGTAGCACAGCAGGTTAAGTGCAGGTGATGCAAAGCGCAAGGACCAGCGTAAGGATCTTGGTTCGAGCCCTGAGCTCCCCACCTGCAGGGAAGTCACTTTACAAGCGGTGAAGCAGGTCTGTAGGTGTCTGTCTTTCTCTCCCCCTCTGTCTTCCCCTCTTCTCTCCATATCTCTCTGCCCTGTCCAACAACGGCGACAACAATAATAACTACAACAATAAAACAACAAGGGCAACAAAAGGGAATAAATAAATATTTATAAAAATAAATAAAGATAATACTCTTATAAAAATAGGAGGAAGTATATTAAATGTGACCTTGTGAGCAGATAAAATATACGACCATTTACAACCCATGATATTAGAATGCTGTGCCTTGGGAAGACGAGATATACTGGTTATTTCCCCATCCTTAAATCAGAGGAATTTTTATTATACTAAAGCTTTAATGGCTTTAATTGGCACACAGCCTATGACATGGTCTGGCATCATGGTCTCCTAGTCAAGATCTCAAGATGCCTGCCTCCATGGGTGGCCAACACTATATCGTTTCTTCTCCAAAACAGAAGATTCCGGGTGCATCTGGGTGACAAGTCTAGCAGATGGGGACTTGTCTCAAGTGGCCTCCCCCAGGGCTCTGTTCTGGCTCCTACGCTATTTAATATTTACATCAATGACCTCCCAGAAACTTCTTCAAGGAAGTTCATCTATGCCGATGACATCTGCTGTGCAACTCAGGCATCCAAGTTCGACATCCTCGAGGAAACACTCACGAAAGACATGTCTCTGATATCTGATGACTGTAAAAAATGGCGACTAATCCCTAGCACTGCAAAAACGGTATCATCTATTTTCCATCTACACCATGCCTCGGCCTTGCGTCAGCTTAATGTGCAGCTTGGCGGTACGAGAATCCGGCACAAAGCCCAGCCAGTCTATCTTGGCGTTACTCTCGATCGCACTCTGTCATTTCACGAACATCTCATAAAAACTGCAGCAAAGGTGGGCGTGAGGAATAACATCATTGCAAGGCTGGCCAGCTCCTCATGGGGAGCGAGCGCTTCCACACTACGATCATCATCTCTGGCATTATGCTATTCCACTGCAGAATACTGTGCCCCAGTATGGTTCCGTAGCCCCCATGTCCACTTGGTCGATTCCAAATTAAATTCCTCCATGAGGATCATTTCTGGAACCATCCATTCCACCCTGGTTCCATGGCTGCCAGTTCTTAGCAACATCGCCCCGCCAGATATTCGTCGGGATACGGCATCATCTAAGTTCATTTCCCACGTCTACGCTCAACCGGACCTGCCAATCTACGCGGATATCTTCGCCCACCCTGTCCAACGCTTGACATCTCGTCATCCAATCTGGTCCCCTATGCCTACACTGATCTTCTTTGTTCCAGACTCTTGGAAACAGAGTTGGCAGTCAGCTGAGGTAAAGAACAAACACCTCATCACAGACCCCTGCAAGCGTCAACCCGGCTTTGACCTAGCACATTATGATTGGGCCCTCCTCAATCGCTATCGAACAGGCCATGGCCGGTGCGCCACTATGTTCCATCGCTGGGGAGCCAGAGACGACCCGAACTGCCCCTGCGGCTACAGACAGACTATGACCCACATAGTCAATGACTGCCACCTCTCCAGATTCAAAGGAGGTCTCGAAACTTTCCATCAGGCTCAACCTGACGCTGTTGACTGGCTACGGAAGAAGGGCAAATGCTAGAAGAAGAAGAATTGGCACACAGTGGGCTGCAGATGTTTAGACAGTACACAATTTTGTTATACAAAGATATGATGGGCCTAGACCTCTAGGAGATCCCTCTTTCCACCATCACTGGTCACTTCCATTAGTAATGTCATCATAAGTCCTTTTGTGAGCCTTTCCAGGACTTCGCCTTCACTGTAGAGCAGCAAAGGTAGGACTGCCCCACTCTCCAAAGGGATGCTGGGTCAACGTAATATGCCACTTGAGGAAGGCTGGACCTGAAACGAGTGAAGTCTAGAAATGTTCCTAGCTGTGACCATAGACTGTGAGTTTAGACTGAGAGGGACTCAGAGGTTACACAGGCTCCTTTGATAAATATGAATAGATATGGGCCCTAGGTCAGATGGATGAGAACAACAATTAATGATATTTATAAACTTTCCTCATATTTGGGAGCTACTCTCTGCCTTAATCCAATTATAGTCCTTTACTCGGACACCATCTTCTCAGACAATATTTTTATCCAACTTCATGTTAGCTATCAAACTCAAGAAAAAGTCAGAGGCCCTAGAAACATGCCTACAATGGACTTCCTAGATTCCTTCCATCTTAAGATCCCTAATCTTATCTGATTGATTCCTACTTTTCAGTTCCTGTTCATTAACCACTTTGTCTTGTTTTATATCCTGCCACTTCCCAGTCATCACTTTGTAGATGCTATCATGATTCCATCCTGACTTTTCTGGGCAGATAACCTCACCAATGTGTCCTGGAACATGGCCTCCAGAGCTCTATCTACCCCACCAGGGAAAGATAGAAACAGACTAAGGATATGTATTGACCTGTTGATGTGCAGGTCCAGTGCACCCCCCAAACAATTTTGATCCATACTTCCAGTGGGGGAGAAGTGATAGGAGGAAGAAGATAAGAGGACTCTGAACTCCAGCTACATTGGGACCTGGAGAGAGCAGAGGAAAATGAGAGGGGCACTTGGATGTAGTAATAGGGTTATGTTTGGCTTGGAGGTTAAGAGAGGATTGGATCTGGAAGAAAAAGTGGGCAATTATGTACAAATGTAGACAGATAGTCGATATTAGAGATGATAATTAACCCATGTCTGCAACCTTAGGAGAACTATGGTGGCTTGCAACAGAGGGACTGGGGATCCAGAACTCTGGTGGTGGGAACAGATTGAAATTATAGCCCTGGGGGTCGGGCAGTAGCACAGCAGGTTAAGCGCATGTGATGGAAGTGCAAGGACCAGTGTTAAGGATCCCAGTTCGAGCCCCTGGCTCCCCACCTGCAGGGGAGTCATTTCACAGTGGTGAAGCAGGTCTGCAGGTGTCTGTCTTTCTCTTTCCCTCTCTGTCTTCCCTTCCACTCTCCATTTCTCTCTGCCCTATTGAACAATGATGACATCAACAACAACAACAATAATAACTACAACAATAATAAAACAACAAGGACAATAAAAGGGGGGAAAAGCAAAATAAAAATAAATTATACCCCTGTTGACATGCAATCTTGTAAATCAATATTAAATCACACACACACACACACACACACACACACACACACACACACACACACAGACATATATTTTAAACAGGGAGCCAGGCGGTAGCACACTAGGTTAAGCATACATAGTGTGTGGAGTGCAAGGACCAGCAGAAGGATCCCAGTTCAAGCCCTTGGATCCCCACCTGCAGGCAGCTCACTTCACAAGTGGTGAAGCAGGTCTGCAGGAGTCTTTTTCTCCTCTTCCTCTCTCAATTTCTCTCTCTCCTATCCAACAACAACAATAACAGCAACAATAACAATGGAAAAAAGATGGTGTTGTCTGGGAGGTGGCACAGTGGATGGAGCATTGGATTCTCAACCATGGGGTCCTGGGTTCGATCCCTGGCAGCATATGTACCAGAGTGATGTCTGGGTCTTTCTCTCTCTCCTATCTTTCTCATGAATGAATAAATAAATTCTTAAAAAAAAAAAAAAAAAGGAAAGAAAAAGAAAAAAGATGGCTGCCAGGAGCTATAGATTTGTAGTACAGGCCAGTGATAACCCTGGAGGCAAAAAAAAAAAAAAGCAGAGGACTGGGTACAAATACAGGTCCAAGAAGGATTCAGAGGACCTAGTGGGGGTTGTATTGTTATATGGGAAACTGGGGAATGTTATGCATGTACAAACTATTGTACTTACTGTTGAATGTAAAACATTAATTCCCCAATAAAAAAAGAGAAAAAAAACATTTACAGGCATCTTTTAAATATAATATTATGCATAATTTACAAATACCGTAACATGAACATTATCTTAGGCAGTCAGGAATAGTAACAATCCTGACTCATCATCTGCTTTATGGTTAAAGAACTGATAATTTTCTCTTCACATTGAATGAAACCCAAATGTCTTCTTAACTACATACAAAATTTCTCATTTAATTTTATCTGAATGTTCTTCCCCTACAATAGTTCAGTTTGATATATAGCTTCAGCATCATATCAAATACTATGTAACAAACAAAAAACTAGATCAGTCACAAGGCTTTGCTCATCTGTCTACTCAATAGCATGATATCTTTTGATGGGTAAAAAAAACAACAGCTAGCCAAGAGCTTCCACCAAACCTTGCATTCATTAAAACCTAAATTTTGAAGAAGTGAGGTTATTACTGAAGATTGCCCTCTGCCTTTATCCTCCCCCCAAAAGTAAGTGTCTAGATAAAGAAACCAATTTTAAATCTATTTAGAGCAATTAATTCACAAAGAGGCACAGAAATCCTTGTCATGGAAGATTTTGTCTACTAGTACAATACAGATGACAGAATCATTTCCCAATATTTCTCATCATTTAATTAGATTCTAAATCTATGAAGTACTCTTTCTCAACAGTGGTTATTTCTGGAGCAACTTCAACATGTACAGAATATCCATTTAAACCCTACCAAGATACAGGAATATTAAGCTTTATACTGGAAAACATCAGAGCTTAACCTATTAAGTAGGAAAGATAAAATTATAATGAATGTCACATTGAGAGAATCTGTTTCTGATTCAGGGGATAAGAGTTTTTCTAGATTTAACAGTGTCTGAGTAAGATCTCTCTTGGAAGTAAAAATACCTTCATATCAATCAGCAAAATTTTGTACCAAAAAGTCTTCCAGACATAAAATAGCCTGGTAGTTAAGACTTGGGTTTTCAATCTTTTTTGAGATCTGGATCCTTTTGGTTATCTGGTATTTCAACTTGAAATGATGTTTTAAAGTCCATTAAATAAAACACATAGGGATGCCAGGAAAATAAATTATTTTAAAACTTAGTTATCAAAATATATGTACAAATTGTGAATGTATGTTTTCATCCTTATTAATGGATTTTCAAAAGTGTTAGTAGTAATTTCAAACAGTAATAAGTGGAAATGATATCTCATGATGTTTATAAAAATTATAATGTAATTTAAAAATGTGGAAATGGATGCTTTCTGTTGTGACAAAGTTATAGATACAGTTAGCACAACTCTGAGCTGTTACCCGATTTCACAATGAAATGAAATGCATTTTATTTACAACTCCTTGAGTTCCAACTTAACGACCCTTGTTGTAAGAGTTTGGGTTCCAGGACTTGGAGAGTTTTCATCATTGTGTAGTTAAATCTTTAGCAGGTTCATGAATCCCTCTAGTAATTGAATTAAAACTATGAATACTTAATATATTAGATAATATCATATATCAAATGCAAATGCAAACTCTCTGATGATGACATAGATGTAGATGTCATCTTTTCAGGACTAGAGATATAGGATACCAAAAAGATTACTCAAAAAGATTAGTTTGGTGTCTGAGAGCCCAGAGATGACTTACCTGGACATGCATCACTATTGGGATGAGTGTGGCCCAGCAATTTTTTTTTTGCTTTAGGTCCTGAGTCCTTTTATTAACAAAGTTTACAAAAAAAAAAACAAAACACAACACAGGATTTTCAGATATGAAGGGGTAGTAGAGTCAGGTGGGAAGCAGGGCAAACTATGGGTAAATGGCTAAATGGCTTAAAACATAGGGTGTGGTGACTGAATGTAAAGATAGATTTAAACTCAGCATATGAGTAACTGCTATTTATCAGTAGATAACTGATATTCCTCTCCCATATACAAGGCTAATACTATTTCCCGGAGTTGTTGCTGTTCTAGAGCTTTTGCTCAACAAACAAAGTATGTTTGATGACTAGCTAGCTAGCTTACTAGAAACAGATTCTTTCAGGTACTGGATTATATATAAACCTGGATTATAGATAAGCCTGAAGTTATGGACATTTGATATGAATGTTCCATATATTGGTTGTTAGAAAAATTATGATGCATTTTTGCAAAGAAAAACATAGAAAAATATGTCATGACTTTTCTGTCAACCCAATATATGACTCACCTATTAAGAATGATGAATATGTTCCCTTTCTCTCATCTTGGATGTTTGAAGGAATCTTATTAAGTGAGATAAGCCAGAAAGAGAAGGATGAATATGCAGATGTGAAAACACAGGGTGAAACTTGGAAGGAATCTGGGGGAGGTAGTAAATGGAGCCAGGTAGGGAGCTCAAGATACTTAGAGAAGAACTTAAGTTGGGCGTGGAAAAGATATGTCACGGGTGCGGGTAGATGGCATAATGGTTATGCAAAAAGACTCTCATACCTGAGTCTTCAAAGTCCAAGGTTCAATCCCCCCTCACCATCAGCCAAAGCTGAGCAGTGCTCTGGTAAACAAAATAAAAAAAAAACACAAACAAAAACAAAGGTATACAGACACCTATCAAGGGGAGATGAAAAAATGTACTTGTGTGTCAACAGTTTCCCCAATAAAATAACTTGAAGAAAAAAAGTAACAAGTGACTCTTACCACCATAATATATAAGAAAAAGTAACAGTTATCATATATCATATTACAGAAAGCCTTCCTATATGTGTTGCTGACTGAAGTGAAAATGCCCAATTCAATGACTATTCAAGTCCTCGACGATGAATAGCTTTTAAGGCAGCAGTATCTTTAAGGATTAACAAGTAGGAAGAGCTTCTTAAATTTAAATAGATTAATTTCTATGTTTTCACCAGGACATATACCATCACAACATGAATAAATCAACACAAAGGTCTAAGCTCTGCATTTAAGAGTGTAACATCTCATATAAACATAAGCAAAACTGTCTGCTATTTAAAAAAACTATTGCTTGATTTACGGAGTAATCAGAAAAGTGCATTTTAGTTAAAGAGTGTTGTCTTTTGTTTCTTTTGGCCAAGCATGAGTCATTTAATGAAATCATGTTGTCTGTGAATTTTGTAAAGAAAAAAAATCATAAAATATATTGACCAGCCAGTCTGATTTCCCCCAGTGCTTAGAACTAAAGAGGATATTTTTTGGAGTGGTCAGTTTGTCTGAGTCATCAGTGTCACAGATGAATATATCACTACCAGTGTCACAGCAGTGGAGCCCCATCTGGTCTCTACCATGCTACAGCAAAAGGAACAAGAGGCTACCAAACGTACCACATTCCAAAAAGGCATGGATAACTCAACTATGTTTTTTTGTTTGTTTGTTTTTTACCAGAGCTCTGGCTTATGGTTTTGGGGGGGATTGAACCTGGGACTTGGAAGCCTCAGGCATGACAGTCTGTTTACATAACCATTATGCTATCTCCTCCAACAGTATCTATTTTTAAGGCTGTTTATAACTTACTCACTTCTGACATTGCCCATATTCTGTCTTTGAGTCACTGTAGAGCGGCACAGGAAACTAGAGGTCTTGCTAGGGAAGAATCATAAATGGAATGTAACGAATAGGGTTTCCTGATAAGACTTAGGTCCTTCTAAGGGTGTATTTTTTTGTTCTGGTTTCATGAGCATTGATGATTGATTTCTGAGATATGACTGAGAAAAGGGCTTTTGCAGCTAGAACTATGTATATCTAGAGAGAGGCAGGCTGGGAGTATGGATCGACTTGTCAATGCCCATGTTGAGTGGGGAAGCAATTACAGAAGCCAGACTTTCCACCTTCTGCATTCCACAATGACCTTGGGTCCATACTCCAAGAATAGGAAAACTATCAGGGGAGAGATAAGATACGGAGTTCTGGTGGTAGGAATTGTGTGGAGTTGTACCCCTCTTATCTTATGGTTTTGTCAGTGTTACCTTTTTATAAATAAATTAAAAAAGAAATATATATCTTATTTCACTTGTTGCATTGTCAGGTGGAGAAATTAATTCTATGACAACAGAGTGTGTGCGCGCATGTGCGTGTGCGTGTGCGTGTGTCTCGGGGAGGTAATGAGAACCAGGCTCAGGAATGTGAGGCCGAAATATCTATGTGAACTTTATGATCACTTTGAAGTAGGCAGAGTTAGCTTCAGTTCCTCTATTTTAGTTTTGGGACCAGGAAAATTACCTCAGATGTGGCTAGAAGATAAAAAGAACACTGACATCAATGTCGTACTGAGTGAAACCTATAATCAGGGGTTGCAGCATCAGTCACCTCATCCTTCCAGAGGCAATGTTAGCCATACCCCATCATGCTCCAGTCGGGGTTGGCAAACTATAATACATGAGCTGAGTCTGACCTGCTGTTGTTGACTTTATTTTGGTAAATAAAATTTAATTGCAACTTGGTCACACTCATTCCTTTATCTACATTCTAGAGTAGTCTCCATGTTACAATAGCAGAACTCAGTAATTGTGACTGAGGTCAAACGATCCACAGAGTCTAAAACATCTGACCCTTTACAGAAGTTTACAAAGCTCTGTTCTAGGATATTCCATTGAAGAAAAAGAAACTTTTAATTTTTAATAGTAGGAAGATAAAAGAAAATATAGAGTGGGGGAGATAGCATAACAGTTATGCAAGCTGACCCTCATGCCTGAGGCTCCTAGGTTCAATTCTCCGCACAACCGTAAAAAAAAAAAAAGAGAAAAGAAAATTTCTGGGTACACTGATATATAATCAAGTGTGTTGTTTACGTAGTTAACATTTCTATAAATCAAGGACAATGATTCACCTGCACATGGCATAAGCTACAGTCTCCCTCAGCTTCTTTTCCCTGTTGTCAGTCTCCTTAATCAGCTATTGCTGTTGTCCAGTGCACCTCACACCTGAGTCAGAAGGTTTCAGAAGCAAGATAGCACCCACATTGCAAGGCCCCATTAGCAGAATCTTATTCAAGCTGTCTGGATTGGGGTCTGACAATTAGCATATCTAATAAGTTCGCAGACCTTAATGCTAATACTGCTGACCCACAATCCGTACTTCAACAACTATTCATGTCCTTTGGCATTATCTGACTTTCCCTAAGGCATATACATGCTTGCACTGTAGCATCTTTGATCTTTTTATTATATCTGCCTAGAATATAGTTCCTTGGCATTTTCTTTTAGGTTATTTCTTTTCTTTATTTTTACATTTTAAAAAAGTATTTATAAAATAAAAATAGAAAATATTGACAAAACCATAGGATAAGAGGGGTAAAATTCCACACATTTACCACCACCAGAGTTCCATATCCCATTTCCTCCACTGGAAGCTTTCCTATTCTTTATCCCTCTGGGAGTATGGACCCAGGATTATTATGGGGTGCAGAAGGTGGGAGGTCTGGCTTCTATAATTTCTTCTCTGCTGGACATGGGCATTGGCAGGTCAATCCATACTCAGGCTGGGATATTTCTGATCATTTGTAGGGCCAAATTTAATAGTATCTGCTCTGTAATGTCTTTCTTTCTTAATATTTTTATTAAGGGGATTAACAGTTTACATTAAATACAGTTGTTGGTATATGCTGGGTTAGCCTGAGAGTGTTTTTCCCGGGCACATGTTCTCCGGGTTGGAGAGATCTCCGCAGGAGCCAACCTAGGCTGCAACTGAGTGACACGAGAGAGGAACCAGGGACTGTTGTGGTTGAGTGGGAACACAATGGAATGCCTTTATTGATCTGCCTTTATATCTTCCAAGGTGGAAGTGGCAGGCCGGAAAAAGGAACTGGGTAGGAGAGTGGGTGGTGAGAAGGAAAAGAGTGTGAATTCCAGTTAACTAGTGGGGATTAAACCAATGCCCTGCAGGCAGGGCAGGTCTCAGGCAAAACAATGATTATGTAAATAGACCACAGTGTTAAGCAATGGAGCAGGGGGAGCTGGCGTAATGCCCTATATATATAATTTCTCAGTTTTCTGCAAAACACTCTCACCCGCAGTCTCAGTCCTTCTCCACCATCCTGCACCAGACCTACAAGTCCCCACTCCCCTGAGTCCTTTAATGTAATGCCTTCCTTATCTCCATCTTTGAATCCCTAATGAATCAGTACTTTCTCAGTAGTTTTGTCCAGAGCACCTTTCACTTAAACACAATTGAACACCTTTTTTCCTTTGGTACAGCTTGTCTTTATACATCTATTGTTTTTTTCCCCTGAAACTGCAAGTTCACATAGGTCAGAATCATAATTTCCTAAAAACTACATGACCTTCTCACTTGCAGAATTTGGGATATTATACATTTGTTCTTGATTAAGTTATCACTCCTACCTTTTCCTTCCTTGGGTTAAACCATAATTGCATTGCAACTTCCTGCCAGAGGCTTTGTTAATTTTTGCTTTTAAAAATATTATATATCAGATCGCACAGAAAGGCTTTAGTTCAAGTCTCTAGGGGCAATGGGAGTTTTAGGTAACTGCTTTACACAACAAGGACCTCAAGGAGAATTGGCACAGTGGAACAGTTCCACCCCCTTTAAAAGCCAATGTCTTTATAAACTCCCTGCCAGACAGAGTCACTAGCAACAAAGGTATCATCAACGTACTTTCCAAAATAAGAGTGCAACCTGTTTGTAATGGAAAGAAATTGGACTAGTGAGACTGTTTACCTGACCTGAGCTTCACTCCAAGTTGAGGCTGTTCAAAGCCTATAAACTAACTGAGATTAATGACGAGTTAGGAAAAAAAAAAAAATTACTGCAACTGTGGCAAAATGTCTGATTTTCTATTTCTGCTTCCTTGAGCTGCTCCATAGAGAAGATCTCAACATACCACAATAAAGAAGACTGATGCTTCCCTCAAAGAGTTTCATTTGTTAGCTTGAAATTTCTCATTTTAGCATTAGCATTTCCAGACAGAAGCTGAGACGGGTTATAGGGAACCAGGGGACAATCATGCATATTAGTTTGACATAATAGTTTATCCTTTCCTACAAAGGATGAACTATAATATCCTGCAAGTCTATGCTTCTGTGAGAACACTGCCAAAAACAGATGAATTAGCTTTTCCCAATAAGGACCTACTGAAGAGGGCCACTAACACATAGCTATCCCAGACATCCAAGTACTCTACTAGTTTCTTCTCTATCTAAGCAACTCTGTCTCAGGAGATTGAATTAGGAGTTAAGGGACTTAGCTTGTAGAATGAATTAGTAGAAACTATTTTCAAAAAGACCTCAGTCTCCTGGAGCCCAGAGGGTACTTGATAAAGTAAAGGTAAAGTTCAGTATAGGCTTGGGGAGACAGCATAATGGTTCTGCAAAAGACTTTCATGACTGAGCCTCCAAGGTCACTGGTTCAATCGCTAGCACCGCCATAAGCCATAGGTGAGCAGTGCTCTCTAGTCTTGGTCTCCCTCTGCCTCTCTGTCTCTTTGTGTGTATCTCTATTTCATTAAAAATGATTAAAATACTTAAGGGAAACTGGCAGTGGTGCACCCAGTTAAGCACACTTATTATCATTGTGTGCAAGGACCTGGGCTTGAAACCCCACTCCCTACTTGCAGGAAGAACGCTTCATGAATGGTGAAGTAGGTCTATCTTTCCTCTCCCCTCTCAATTTCTCTCTATCCTGCCAAATTGTTGGGAAATTGTGAGGAGCCTCACAAAGCACCCTGCATTCCTGATACTATGGCCTATCTACATAAGCATTGTTTTGCCTGAAAGATGCCCACCCATTCCATTCCTTTAATCTATCTTCTTTCTACCATCAAGACCCTCCCTGCCTGAGGGGTAATATTAATCCTAACAGTTAAAACCCTCGCAACAGTTGCTAAGGAAGATTCTACCTTCCTAGCCCACTTTTGCCTTTCTCCGCCCCTTTCCTAGCAATTTCCATTTCTGACTTGCCATTTCCAGGTCTGCCCTTTAAGAAGTCTGGGCTCCCTGATCAATAAATATATTGCATTGTCTTGCACCACATGTTTGGTTCCTGAGTCATCTCCCTTGCGTTGCTGAGTGAGTGGCAGCCCAGGCTGGCTCCGGTTACGTTCTCTCCAACCCAGAGGGTACACTCCTGGGAAAAGGCACCCCCATGCTAGCCTGGCACCAAATAAATATAGAAAGAAGAAAAATGAAAAGAAAAAAAAAAGCTGTCAAGAGCAGTGAATTCATAGTGCTAGCACCAAGCTGCAGTAATAACCATAGTGGTAAATAAAATAAAATAAAATAAAATGAAATAAACAGTTCAGTATAAAGACCTAAGTTTTATCAAAGACAATCATTTTACTTGATTTTGTCAAATAAAATGAAACTAGTGAATAGTTACTTCATATTCTAGATTATAATATATATATACTTTTTAAAAGACTTTATTTATTTGTTAATGAGAAAGATAGAAGGAGAGAGAGAAAGAACCAGACATCACTCTGGTACATGTGCTGCCGGGGATTGAACTCAGGACCTCATGCTTAAGAGTCCAATGCTTTGTCCACGAGCCACCTCCTAAACCACTAATATACATTTTTTAATCGTTCCAGGTTTGGCCATTGAGCACTCTATCAGTTGATTCATGTGCTCACTTACATACTTCCCTGATTATAGGTTTTCAGTTGCTGCTATTGTTTTAGCACTTCCTGTCTTGCTGACATTACAAGAATTTCTAGGTCCTGTTTGATATTGTCTGTTTATGTCCAAGAATCAGCTATTTCACCAAGGATCTCTAGTTCTCTTTATCAGTCAATGGTATTGGATTTTAAGATCTGAGTATGCTTCCTGCTAATGGACCTTACTGCTTCTAGTTCTCTCTACTGCTAGAAAAAAGAAACATATATGCATATACTATATATATATATTTAAATAACTGTATCTACAATAAGCTAGACATGAATTCAAATTGAGTCCTCCAACTCTAGTTTTCTTAAATTTTTTAAAAAATATTTACTTATCCCCTTTTGTTGCCCTTGTTGTTTCATTGTTGTAGTTATTACTGTTGTTGTTATTGATGTTGTTGTTGTTGCATAGGACAGAGAGAAATGGAGAGAGGAGGGGAAGACAAACAGGGGGAGAGAATGACAGACACCTGCAGACCTGCTTCACTGCTTGTGAAGCGACTCCCCTGTAGGTGGGGAGCCGGGGGCTTGAACTGGGGGTCCTTACACAGGGGGTTTGAACTGGGATCCTTATGCCGGTCCTTGGACTTTGTGCCACCTGCGCTTAACCTGCCACACTACCATCTGACTCCCTCCAACTCTAGTTTTATTACTTGGTGCACTTTAGCCTCCTCTTACTTGTAAATTTTCAGTCCAGTAGTGAGAAAAAGGCTTCCCATCATCTACCATGACTTTAGTCAATTCCATATACATGTATAGCAGACTCATAATTTTTAACCAATATATCCAGAGGGAGTAATTGCAATGAGTATAGTACTTATATAGTTTTTTTTCCCCTTTTAGTTTTATAGACTCTACTTCCAATGTAAGTTAGTTCAATACTTCTCTTTCTTTGGTGAGGTTGTTTAAGCAGATTCTTTTATAAGAATCCTGTATCCTATCCTTGGATTCTCCATCTTCTAAGTGTTTTTTTTAGTTAATTCAGATGCAAACATTCATTCTTGATGCCATAAAGTTCTTCTTATTTTTTGTATGTATTTATTTAATTATTACTGGATAGAGACAGAGCCGTGCATTTCTTCTTAAAATATTATTATTTATTCATTTTGGATACAGATATAATGAAGCTGAGAAGGAAGGGGAAGATACAGAGGGAAAGAGACCTACAGCACTGCTTCACCACTTGTGAGGCATCCCCTCTGCAGGTAAGGACCGGGAGCTTGGTGCACCTCCAGCTGGCCCTTATGCTATCAAGTCTGTGGTTAGTGACAAATGCATAGTGACATTTGTCCACCATTATAATGCAATATTAACATGTATTTACAATGGCGTCCTAATCTCAAGAAGCTGGCTTTCTTCCAGAAAACAAATATTACAACAAAATAACTCAAGAAATTTAATCAGAGAGCAGCTGGGATTTCTAGTAAAGGAGGAAACATTACTGTCTAAAGGTTGATTATTACACAGGGACAATGGGAGCAGGAGAAAAGGCAGAGAAGGACCAAAGCAGAAACTTCACTGTATTGCTGGCTGGCACCTACCATATTTGAAATTACTTCAAATCCATGCAGCAAGATTAATTGCTTGTGCAGGACCACTCAGTCATTCAGTAGTGTTTTGTTTTGTTTTGTTTTTTAAAAGAGTCTCAGTGCTTCTATTTAGAGCCATAGACATTGCGGGCCCCTGAGCAAAACCTATGGAACCGTTTGTACCCTGTGGCATTAGGGACACGAAACAAAGTGTCCCATAGCCATAGAGACTGGTGACTAAAATCAAACTAAGGGATTTTGACTTAATAGCCGAGTTTCCATTTTCAGGAGCCAGTCTTGGAAAAGAAGGAGAACCTGGGAACCTCCTCCCAGCCCTGTTCAAACCAAGACTCTGTTTAAAGGACATTAAGTAGCATAACACTGTTCATTTCTTCAAACCACCCCCCCCCCCACTTGCACTCACATACAGAGCAGAATGCAATTCCACCTGCAGACTAACACAGAAACCAAAGTAGAGGTGTAAAGTTAGGAAATACTCACTACGGAAAATTCAAGATAGCTAGGCACTTAAGTGACATCGATCAAAGAACTTAGGCGTTACATTGTTGGGAAATTTGAGGAAATAGAAAGTTCTCAATTTAATATGGAGAAATGGATTAAGAAAGTTGCCATGATCTCCTAGACTCAGTGGATAGGAAAATGGAAAATATGAAAACAGAGCTACAGTTTTTGAAGGACAGTTTAAACACATCTTCACAAGTGTTGAAGCAGGACTGTGGGTGTCTGTCTCTTTCCCTCTCTGTCTCCTGCTCACCTCTAATTTCTCTCTGTTTATGTGTAATAAATAAATAAAATATTAAAAGAGAAAGAACAAATGGATAGACAATATTCAAACAAAGAATGGTAAGACAAGGGAAGTTTAAGAAAGACTTTCTAAGAAAAAGAAAGACTTTTTATATATGCTATATATATAATACTTTAACATATGACACATTCACATGCATACATGTATAGTTAAATAATGTGACTTTTTTCTCTTTTCACAATCTTTTAAAAACTTTTTATTTGTTTCTAATAGCATCTTTAGTGTGTTACAAGACTAATATTATAATGTATAGTTCCACACTATGCCCACCACCAACGTTCTGTATCCCTCCCTACCCTTCTACTTCCCAAAGAGAACCACCCTAGTTATCACAAACCTTAGAGTTTGCTTGCTTCTTCTTTTTTATTTGTTTGTTTGTTTTTGGCAAGTTCACATGAATCAGATCTCCAGATTCCACATTCCACAGATGAATGAAACTATCTGGTAATTGTCTTACATCTCTACTTTTTTTTTTTGCTAAGCCCAATTACCTCTAGTGCCATCCATTTTGTCCCAAAGAATATAATATCATCTTTTGACTGCAAAATAGTAATCCATAAAATATATACCCCATAGCTTCTTTAGACAGTCATCTATTGATGGGCATTTAGTTTACTTTCTCTCTTTGGCTCTGGTGACCAATACAGCTATGAATATAGTGGTGCATATATCCCTTCTAATTAGTGCTAGAGTGTCCATCGGTTACTTCCATATTTCCCCCTTTCATTTTTTTTCCTCAAAAGTGCTTTGGTAATTTGTGGTCTTTTGTGGTTCCACACAAAGTTTTGGACAAGTTATTCCATTTGCTTGAAAATGCATTTGGAATTTTGATAGGGATTGCAATGAAACTGTAGATTGCTTTTGGTAGAATAGCCACTTAAATTTATTCTTCCAATCAAGGAACCAGGGATGTTCTTCTACTTCTGTGTGTCCTTCTCTATTTCTTTTAGAAATGTCTTGTAGTTTTTGTTGTAGAGGTACTTTACCTCCTTCACGAGATTCACCCCAAGGTATTTTCATTTTGAGTTCTATTGTAACTGGGATTGAGCTTTTTATTTCCATTTCCTCTGATTCCTTGTTGTATACAGAAATACCACAGATTTATGCGCACTGATTTTGTATCATACTACTCTCCTGAATCTATTATTTCCAATTGTTTTTTTTTTTTATGGAGTCCTTGAGGTTCTCTAGCTATATTTTCATGTCATTATCAAGTAGTGATAGTTTGGTTTCTTCTTATCGAATCTATATTACTTTGATATCTATTACTTGTCTGATTATGGTGGCAAGGATCTCGATCTTGAATAACAGTGGAGATAGTATCCTTGTCTGGTTTTCCATTTTTTGGGGAAAGATTTCAGCTTTTCCCCATTGTGAATGATGTTAGCTGTGGGTTTCTCATAGTCTTAATTATGTTGAGAAATGGTTCCTCTATGGCCAGTTTCTGGTTGGTCTTTATCATTAATAGGGGTTACTTCTTGTTTAATGCCTTTCTGGCATTAATTGACATGACTATGAGATTTTTATCTTTCATTTATTTATTTATTTATTTATTTATCCCCTTTTGTTGCCCTTGTTGTTTTATTGTTGTAATTATTATTGTTGATGTCATCATTGTTGGATAGGACAGAGAGAAATCGAGAGAGGAGGGGAAGGCGGAGAGGGGGAGAGAAAGATAGACACCTGCAGACCTGCTTCTTTTTTTCTTGTGAAGCGATTCCCCTGCAGATGGGGACCCAGGGGCTCAAACTGGGATCCTTATACCGGTCCTTGAGCTTCGCGCCACGTGAGCTTAACCCGCTGACTCCCTTTATCTTTCTTTTTTGTTGATGTGATAAACTACATTGATTGACTTGTGGATATTTAACCATTAGTCTCCAGCTAATACTGGGCTGCTGTTGATGTCTCCCTTAAGGTCAGTAAGATATATAGAGAGCGTATATATTGATAATGATTATGTGTTCCTGTTGGACTGATCCTCTAACCAATATGTGGGGTCCATGTCTATCCCTTTTCATATTCTTTTCCTGAAAGATTTATTTACTTTTTATTAGAATAGCTGTTCCAACCCTTTTGTTTGCAATATTGGTTTGGAATACCTTGTTCCAGCCTGTCACCTTTCTTTCCTCCACCTGATTAAGTCTGCTTCTGAGGTTTCTTCCCTCCACCTGAACTGCATACGAAGAGTCCTTTAGACCCTTCTGTTTTGTTTGGATTTTTTTTCCCTATAATTTCAATACCTGGTAAAATGATCACTGAGTTCTTGAATCTTACGTTTAGTTTCTTTCTTTTTTTTAATTCTTTATTTATTTGGATAGAGACAGCCAGAAATCAAGAGTGAAGGGGGTGATAGAGAGGGAGAGAGATATAGAGACTCCTGAAGCCCTGCTTAACCACTTGTGAAGCTTTCCCCCTGCAGGTGGGGGCTGGGAGCTCCAACCTGGGCTCTTGCACACTGTAACATGGGCACCCAACCAGGCGCACCACCACCGGCCACTTAAGTTTAGTTTTTTGAATTGATTTCATAATGTGTTTTCTGAATTCTATCTCTGTCATTTTTTCAAGATCTGTGTTTCACAGGCCATTTGGGGTTTCTGCCATTACTGTCTGTATATCTCAGCTTCCACATTTAATGTGGCTTTTGTTATCTTGCCATCAGGAGTTGTTATGGATAACATGTTTGATTTCCCTGTTTTTATATCTTGGTGGGGCAGGGAAGATTTTATTCTGTCTTACCAAGCCAATTTAGTGTCTTTGATGTCAGTATAGGGTTTCCCTGTTGTTATTCTAGCCTTTGGGGGTGGGAGGTGTCTTTGTTACAGCCTTGGAGAATTCCCTGATTAGTGATCAAAGAAAAAGCATGATTTATAGCTCCAATAAATTTATTCAAGGAAGGTATCAATCTACTAAAGTTTTCAAAATTATGCAAATAGAGAAAAAACAAGCTAAGGTTCATTGCCCATTACTTAGCAATAAAAAATAATGCAAGATCAATCTGGAATCATATTGCAAGTCAGTTGAGAAGCCACACATTTTACAAACACAAAGACAACTTACAAAGCTCTCAGTGAGGGGGCCAGGCTGAGTGTACATGCTACAACCTGGGTTCAAGTCCCTAGCCCCCACCTGCAGGGGGAAAGCTTCACAAGTGGTGAAGCAGGGCTGAAGGTGTCTGTCTCTTTCTATTCCCCTAATCCCCTATTGATTTCTCTCTCTAAATAATATATATATATATTTATATTAGAAAGTTCTATGATTATTCCCTGAACAGAATTCTGTTGTCACTCACATTAATGTAAAGCACCTGGTTTCTATTTGGTCTCCAGGCAAAGCTAAAAATACTAATCAAGGTTCTTTTATTTACCAATACTAACCATGCAGCTGTGAACTCTTAGTCTTACAATAGCACTTAATCACCTGCCCAAAAAAACATAAATAAGCCTGGAGCCAGGTATTAATGTAAACATTTTAATGTGAGTGTGGTACAACATGGAAATTTAAAACTGTTTATGCCACTAGAGAACAGGAGAGAAAATTTCCTCCTTCAGCTTGAATAGCACTTGGAGAGTGCGGGGGTCCCAGTTCTCATATCTTGATGATGTTTGTGATGTAACAAGCAGGTACCCACCCAGCAACTTACAATGGGGTTGTCTTTAGCCGCATCCAAAATTCATTCAATATTGTTCAGTTTGGGTGTTGGAAACAAAGCCCTCCATACTCACTACTCAAAGTGGAGCTTCACATTCCAGTGATTTGGGAATTTGTTAAACATATAGACTCTCAAACCACAGACTCCACATTTGCTAATTCACAATCTGCCATTTAAATAAAATGTAGCTTGATTATATGTCCATGAAATTTACAAAGCACTGCTATGGAAGAAAATGCCATAGAAGAACAAAGATCCAGGCTATGTGTGTGCTTCTGTTTTTGTTTGTTTTTAATAGAAAGTCAAAGGCAGAGGTAGAGTGACAGAGAAAGATACCATGCCACAGAAACTTCCTTCAGTAGAGTTGGGGCTGACCTTGAACTTGGATCATGCTTGTGACAAAGCAAGCACATTGCCCAAGTAAGTTATACTGTCAACCCCAGGCTATGTTTTGATCACATACTGCTGCCCTGTGATTTTTGTCTATAAGAATCATTAATACATTACAGTGACATATGAAGAATCCCTTCCAATGGTATAAAGTATACTTAATGGCATATAAGTTCTTCTTCTAGCGTTTGCCCTTCTTCCGTAGCCAGTCAACAGCGTCAGGTTGAGCCTGATGTCTGCTTGTTGCTGGCTTTGAAAGTGACTGGGATCCATGTGGATTCAGTCAGCTAGGAAGGATCATCAGTTTCCCCAATAAATGGGTACTCACGGGATGCACCACGAGAAGGTCGATCCAATGCATCCCGACATATAAATAATACATATAAATAAAATACATAATAATGTGCATAAATACATAACAGCAGTAAAACTTAATTACTAATTAAGTGTGGCCATTGAAATCAGAAGATCTGACCTGACAATTAAACTTTAATTTCCTCATATTTATAATACTAGTGGCTACCTCCTTGGGTTGCACAATGGAATGAGTGACATGACATAAAGCACTTAGCACAGCATCTCTCACATGCTGCATAGGTACTATTGACCATAGTTAATGTTACTGTGTGAACATCATTTCTCTGATAATAAGGTATTGCTTTTAAGTTTTCACATTTTCTTTGACTCACATATCATATTTAATTTATGGAAATAAAAATGTATCATGTTGCATGTTTCCCCCATGAACACACACACACATTAATTTCATCCATCCCTCTACACACACATACTGAATTCTTGGCATCAATAAACTCCAAGAGGAAAGTCTTGTTCCTCTCACCTTGAATCTGACCTGTCACTTTCTTAGTCCAAGAGAATTCAGCAGATAGATCCCATGTCAGATTTATGAGGACTGAAATCTTCTGCTTTTGTTCTTCTAGAACCCAAGCTATTCTATTGGAAAGTATTGGAGAGGAAACTTTGGTGGCAAACCAAGACATCTAACTGGAAGCCAGGTTAAAGCTCAGGCATGTGAACGCAGCCATCATGACGCCACCAATCTCAAGATGCATAGACAAAGCCCTTAACATGTGATTCAAGCATGTTGATGTTGACTGCAAGTAATTTTTTCCTCTAGTCTTTCCCAAAAGATCTTTCCCAGTCCACAAAATCTTAAGCAATAAAATACTATTAGTACTGCTTGCTTTGCAGTTGAGGCTGACAGATGAAGATAGAAGTATTTTTCCAAATTAATAAGAACTTTGAAAATTAAATAGCACCTATATAAGTGTTCATAAGCTCAAAAGCAGTTTGATCTTACAGCATTACTAGTACTAGAACTAATATTTTGTAATATCCTATTTTAAGATGTTTAAAAGTTTAATATAACATACATGTATCCTTTATATATTGAGGGCAGAAAAATAGAAAAGAAACACAGAGATGACATGTCTGTTTTAAAATGTCATCAGAGTTGGGGTTGGGCAGTGGCTTATCTGGTAGAGTGTATACATTGTCATGTGTGAGGAGGACCCTGGTTAAAGCCCCTAGTCCTTACCTGTGGAGGCTGGGGTGGGGAGGGTCTATATA
This sequence comes from Erinaceus europaeus, assembly GCF_950295315.1. NCBI lineage: Eukaryota > Metazoa > Chordata > Mammalia > Eulipotyphla > Erinaceidae > Erinaceus > Erinaceus europaeus. The sequence goes on along the minus strand of NC_080182.1, from coordinate 15,799,878 downwards.
AGATATAGAACAGCACTGTAGTTGATTCTCTCTCTCTTTTTCTCTCTCTCTGTCTCTCTTATTTTCTATCTTTTTTTATCAGTTGAAAAAGAGAATCAAAAAGAAATGTCTTCCAGGAATGGTGGAGCCATCATAAAAGCACTGAGCCCCACAGAGTCGGACAGTAGCGCAGCAGATTAAGCGCACGTGGCGCCAAGTGCAGGGACTGGCTTAAGGAACTTGTTCGAGCCCCCAGCTCCCTACCTGCAGGGAGTCACTTCACAGGCTATGAAACAGGTCTGCAGGTGTCTATCTTTCTCTCCCCCTGTCTTCCCCTCCTCTCTCCATTTCTCTCTGTCCTATCCAACGACGACATCAATAACAACAACAATAATAACTATAACAATAAAACTAAGGGCAACAAAAGAGAACACATACATAAATAAATAAATATTAAAAAAAAATAAAAGCGGGGGTCGGGCGGTGGTGCAGTGGGTTGAGCGCATGTGGCGTGAAGTGCAAGGACCGGCATAGGGATCCGGGTTTGAGCCCCCGGCTCCCCACCTGCAGGGGAGTCGTTTCACAGGCGGTGAAGCAGGTCTGCTGGTGTCTGTCTTTCTCTCCCCCTCTCTGTCTTCCCCTCCTCTCTCCATTTCTCTCTGTCCTGTCCAACAACGAACGGCATCAACAATGGTAGTAATAATGACCACAGCGAGGCTACAACAACAAGGGCAACAAAAAAGGGGGAAAAATGGCCTCCAGGAGCGGTGGATTCATGGTGTGGGCACCGAGCCCAGCAATAACGCTGGAGGGAATGGAAAAAAAAAATTTAAAAAATAGAAGCACTGAGCCCCAGCAAGAACCCTAACACTGGTGGCAAAAGTTAAGAAAAGTCATCAGAATAGGTATAATTTGTGTGACTGCATGCTACATGTCAGTCACTGTGCTAGCCAATTCTCAATACCTCAGGGAGCCATGAAAGAAAGATAAACACCTGCAGACCTGCTTCACCCTCACGATGAATCCTCCCTGCAGGTGTAGAGGTTTGAACCTAGGTCCTTGAGCTCGGCAATGTATGTGCTCAACCAGGTGTGCCACCTCTAGGCCCCATAGAGTTATTTTTTTAAAAGGTTCATGCTTTCTGACTTTACCATTAAGAAAATTTACCCTGCTTCTCATTGACCTATGTCTCAAACACCCCAAGTCTATAACCATGACAGAAACCACAGGTATGGGGATATTAAGCTTGGTCAGGTCTTTCTGCCCTCCTGCCAGAGAAAGCAGGTGCCTGAGTAGATAAATAGGTAGTAAGCATGTTCTGTGGCTTTGGGGTCAGGCCCAATACTATACATATATGCATCTGCCACCTGTAGCCTCGGGACTGTACTGCTGGCTCCTTGCCACTTTTGTTTTCCCCACATATAAATGAGTGGGAAGAAGCCCCTAGAGATTCAAGGGGACTTTGAGGAGGTGGTTACTGCACTCTAAAGACTAGAGGACTTTGGGGGGACTTTAGAGAGAGGGCCGTGGAGGGATGCTGCTACAGCTGAGATATAGAGATACAGACTCAGGGACCAGCTGCCAAGATGTAGAGCGACTGAGAGGTCCCTGCAGGCCTAAGGGAATTGGCTAGGGGAGCAGATGGGGGTCAGGGGTGCTGGGTATTACCTAGATGAGCTGTGCTGAAGGGACGAAGCAGAGAGGAGCTAAGCTGACTCCCTGCCAGAATGAAGATATGCCTCTGCCTTGATGTCAGTGCCTCCCTGTGTCTCCTTTCAGCTCCAATCAGTCCTGAATCCTTGCTTTGGATGAATGGACAGTGTCCTCAGCACATCAACATGGAATGCTGAGGATGTCACCAGAACAACTATGGTGTCTGCAGGCGTCTGCCCAGACTTCTACTTGTAGGTACGGCGGGTCTCATTCCACTGACTAAGGAACTCATAAGCAACATCAGATAGAATAACTACTATGTTTAACTAAACAGAGCCAGCCTGGATAGCCTCTGAACATAATCGAAGCAAACAAACAGCAGCAACAACATAAAGAGAAGGAATTACCTATTAAACAGTGTTTCTAGTCAATGAGAATTGTCAGGAGGGTTTGGGGCATCCTGAATCTCTCTCCCTGAATGTGATGATGTCTATACTAGCTGTCTGGATGCAAACTCATTTTCTGTTTGATTTTGCTTTTGTGGGAAACCAAATGTTTGTTGCATTAAATAAGTAGCATTAGCATAACTATCTCCAGAAACATCAGAATTTGAAGTTAATTTATGAAAAATCAATATTTATAATTGAAGCATCCATGCATGGCCATATATGAAAAGAGTATTTAATTTTCATAATTTAGCCTCCTTAGATTTTTAATTTCATGACTATAAAATATTCACGTTTTGCTCTGTATTTTTTTTTCTGCCTGCTTAGTAAATCCGTAATCCATTGAAAAAGTCTCCCCCAGGGAAATGTTCAGATTTCTTTTTAAAACCCCTCCATGTTCGATCTTAGTTAGGGAAAACCATTCAGACACCAAACAAAAACAAGACATTTTCATTCATTGCACATTTCTGAAAACCCATTTTAAACTCCTATTCTCTCCTGGCAGCATTTCCTGAGGCAAGTGCCTCCTCTGTGCTCCTTGGTCTGAAATCTCTCATCCTTTCGAAACACCTGCCAATATTTAAATTCACATGGAGAGATAATATTTTGGAGGTAAGTAACTTAACTGATGCCCATCTTCTCTGTGATAGTCTTACTTAAAAATCCCTTTCTTCTTTTCTTTGGAATCCAATGCAATGCGCAGATAGGTTCAGGATCCAGTTTTGAAGTGATATTTCAGAAGATGTCTGGGAAGGTGCTAACTGCAGATAGGATGGGGCTTTTGTGACTGAGGCTAGAAAGCACATTTCATAGATAAAAGAGAAAACTGACAACTACCCTCCACAAACCAGCTGCTAATTAGTGTTCATGGAAACATCAAAATAAGCACTCTCAAATAATTGCTTTCAGGAGTATTCTAAGTGCCTTTCCTTAACAGCTGATTTCAATCTGCCTGGTGCTGGGTCGCAGTTGGGAGAGGGAACATAAAATGAAGAACAAAACCCCAAAGCACAAAATAGCAAAAGGAAATACTTCCTTATACTCCAAGGGCCATTTGGATTTATCACTGGGTCCTTTGAAACCAAATGTCTTAGGTCTCAGCCTCTGTGGCTTTTTTGCCCAAGTTTTCATAGCTATCAAAAATCAGGACAACTTCCCTCTTTTAATTATTGTGGACTATGGGTTTAGACAGATTGCCCATCAATGCTTTTAGAAAAGCCACAGTACTGGAGGATTACACAGCAGACAGATGTGGAGGGTGTAGCCCACAGGTAAAGGGAAAAGGAAGGGGAAGAGAACCAGGATTAAGCTGATCCCACTTTATCTCCAATTTCACTAGATTAGAGCCGAGATTACAGAAGGGAGGCCCCAGATATATTTTCTTTGAACTACATAGTGCTTGAAAATAAATGGATATACATTTAAAAAGTGTATGTTGAAAAAAAAAAAGTATATGTTTCTAGCTTCTCTTAAAAAAAAGGAAAAAAGCGAACTGGCAGCAGCAAGCCAAGCTCTGTCTTACCATCAGCAGCCAGGCAAGGCTGTGAAGTTGACTTTTAGATGGAGTGATTGGTCGCTAGTTTGTCAGGGGCCACAGCTGACTCACTTCATGTACTTCATTGCCATCTCTCTGAACCCTACAGGAACTGAAATTGAGGCCCTTATTTAGGTTTTTATAAATATTACTGCCCTTGGGGTAGTAATAAGATAAGTCTGGGAGTTTTCTTTCTTACCCAGGTTTCCATGCTGGTTAAGGAAAGTCTTGACTTGATTATAATGTAGTTGCTAGTGATATTTGCCTCTGTGGTGAGATGCTTTTATAAAGTTTTTTTTTTTTCTTTTTTCATCCTCAGGAATGCTAACCTAGCTGCTGCCCTGTTTCCCCTCACTTCCAGGAGCATGGCATGGCTGCAGGGGTTGGGGGTGAAGCAGAAAGAAGTTAGAGGATGAATGGGGAGATGGCTTAGCTGCACGTGAGTGCTTGAGGACTTGGGTTTGATCTCCCAATACTGCACAGCCAGAGTAGTTCTCTCTCTCTCTGTCTTTCTCTCAATAAATAAATAAATATTTGAGCCTCTTGGATACTGATGATCCTTGAGGACCCTGAAATGACAGTGAGTTCATCCTCTCCACTACAATCCTTTCTTCCCATGAGTTTCCCTGAGCAGAGATGGAAAAAGATGACTTACGTTTCCCTGTGTGATGTAAATTCCTGTCTTAGAAATATGCAAGACTGCACTGGCCCTGCCACCCACACCCCAGTCCTTTGGCCACTGGACTTTCCCCCTAGGTCACACACCATGTTATGAGCTTCTCCTAGTTGTCTTTGCAATTCCTAAATGACTAGAGTGAGGGGCTTCTGATGAAGATACCTGTCTAGCTCATTCACATCCAGATACTTTGTATTGGGCTCTGCAAAGTGTATGTATCAGTTAAGAAATACCCTTCTGCTGAGGTAGTCCTTTCATTAATGTTTAAATGGGAGACAAATATCATTAAATGTCTTCACATTCAATGCCTAGCCAGGTAAGTCTACCACACGTCTTCAGTAAATCTCCCTTGACACTAAATTTCTGATTGTGTGTATGTGGTGATATATAGAATTATCTGTATATAGATAAAGATATAGACTTATATACACATATTTACAGATATATAGATATATATCTGTAAATATATATATATTTGCAGACCTGATTCTCTGCTTGTGAAGAGTTCCCCCTGCAGGTGGAGAACTGAGAGTTGAACCTGGATCCTTGTGTGGTCCTTGCTCTTAGTACTATATCCGCTTAACTGGGTGCACTGAGCCCCTTAACAATAAATGAATCTCCTTCTCCAGCATATAGACAGAAAAACCTAATAGATGTAAAATATCACCTGAAATAAATGTATACGTTGAATGCATAGCATACTGAAAGGAAAACAATAACCAAATAAAGAGAAGTCGCCATCAAATAATGAGTTAGGTCAAGTCTAGGAAGAAGCTTCTGATTTTTTCATGTAAAGGAGCTAGCAATTTCATCATATATAAATGATTTGCAATGCTATCTAGGTTAGAGAAAATTTGTCTTTTATATGACAGAGAGGGAAATAGCACTTGATTCAAGATACCATATTTCTTTCATCTAGATGCAATGACCACATTCTACATTTTCACCACCGTGAAAGGAGCTTGTTCCTTTTGGGGCTCAAAACCACTTGCTGGACCCAGGATAGATATACGATTGTTAGACAAACACTTTTCTGTGTTTGATCACATAACTTGGAAGACTAGAACACTCTGGAGGAAATAAAAGTCCCAAACATTTAGGATGATCATGCATTTCTGAGGTGACTTCTTGTCTTCTGATAATTGCATCATTAAAAATTATGCTTTTGTCTATTGAAGTTCAAGGATGATGCAGAAGCTAGGAACAAAAGATGTCCATTTCCCTTGGGAAATGATCACATAAAAGAGAAGAGAGAGGGTCTGGTGAAAGTGAAGGCAAGAGAAATGAAAACTGCTGAGTGAGAGAGAGAGAGAGAGAGAAAGAAAGTGGAGGGACTTTTCTGAGCCCCATGCCATTTTTTTTGCGGATTTCAAAGGCAATATTTTGCATGAATGAAAAAATAAATCATCTTGCCTTTATACCAGCAGTAACTTTTCATTGTGATATAGTTGCCATGGGGATAGTGTGCCGGGTTGTGTCACTTTATCATCTCGCTCACATGTTCTATTAGAAAGTGAATAATGTGATGATAACATTAAAATATGTGATGATAACATTAACTATTGGTTGTCTTTTTGAACCCTAAGACAGCAGGAACCTCATATCTCCACTATAGAGCCCCTACTTCCCCCAGTCCTGGAACCCTTGGATAGGGCCCACTTTCCCATATGCCTCTCCCAATCCATATCAAATAATATTGCATCTGCTGATCACAACCTAACCAACACAACGATTGCCACCTCAACATGCTTCACTTCAGACTGTGTCCAGAGACTTCATGTGTGGAATGACAACCCTTCAGCTTCATTACTCGGGTGAGACCTTTCCTTTCATAGTATACTCTAATTCCATCTCAGGTGGTTCACTTTCTAACAAAGTCCCAAAACCTAGATATACACCGGTTTCTGTGAGAGAGAGCATATGTGCACACGTATCCGTAAACTACTGCAAAATATATACCTGAAAGCAGAAGTACACTAGAGCATGCAGTGAGTACCCCCCCTAACACTTCCTCTCCACTATTCCAAGCTTTGGGTCTATGATTGCTCAACAATTTCTTTGGCTTCGTATGTTAACTCTCTTTTCAGTCACCAGGTTCCAGATGCCATCAGGATGCTGGCCAGGCTTCCCTGGATTGAAGACCCCCACCAATGTGTCCTGGAGCTCAGCTTCCCCAGAGACACACCCTACTAGGGAAAGAGAGAGGCAGACTGGGAGTATGGACCAACCAGTCAACGCCCATGTTCAGTGGGGAAGCAATTATAGAAGCCAGACCTTCTACCTTCTGCAACCCTCAATGACCCTGGGTCCATGCTCCCAGAGGGATAGAGAATGGGAAAGCTATCAGGGGAGGGGGTGGGATATGGAGATTGGGTGGTGGGAATTATGTGGAGTTGTACCCCTCCTACCCTATGGTTTTGTTAATTAATCCTTTCTTAAATTAAAAAAAAAAAAAAGAAAAAGAAAGTGAATACTTGGGATTCCAGGCCATAAATATGCATCCACAAAATGTTAATCTGTAAACTAACCTGCCAACCAACTTTGGAGCAGCAACTGGGTCTCTGGCTGGCAGAACTGCTTTTCTACTTTTTGAAAGCAACACAGGCAGGGAAATAATGGGACAGGCACAGGCTTCTGTAATTAGAGAGATTATTTCCTTTCCGGGCAATGTGGCCTTTTGGGCCAAAGGCAGAAAATGAAAAATGAATGTAAATTGCTCTTGCAAGGAAGGAAATTTATTAATGATCTCCTCTGTTTCCAGGTTACATGTGGCATTTTGGACTAATTCTTTGAAAATATTTTCTGGAGACAGTCAGCTTCTTTCTCCAGCCCCTGGGAGGGAAATATCATATGTAGACGATTCCTTAAATAATGGTCCTCTGCATCTATGTAAAAGGAGAGCAGTGGTCTGACTCAGGAAGCTCAGATTAATTACATGTGATATAGTTTAGAAGCCCCCAGCCCTTTGAAAAGACCAACTGACCTGTGAGCTCTTTCCTGGGGCTTTTCTGATTGCTTCATTCAGAACTAAATGGTAATTCACAGAAACCAGATTCGCACAGAGAAGGTTTACAAATCCAGCTTCTTTCTACTAGTTGGGCCACCCTGTTTGCAGACTTCTTTTAAGACAATTCATTTGTAGGAAGCAGTTATCAATGCAAACAATGTTAGCAAATTGGTCTTGAGTATTATTTTCTTTTCCTATTATTTGAACAAAAAAAGTAACTATACACCTTTTTGTTTTAATTTCTATTTAGCAGAAAACTTGTACTATTTTCTTATTCTGTCAACCTGTTCTCTCAAGGGAGAAACTAAGTCTCCATAGTTCTTTTGTGAAGAACATCTGGGATCATATCACAATAAAAACAAAAGCTAGTCATTCTAATAAGAGATCAGATTTCTGCTAATTTGCGATAGATCAGAAAAGACAAAACCAGCAATAATGGGCTATTATCAACACAGACATCTTTTTCCATGATGGATTGATTATGTTATTACCCAAAGTCGTGGTTTTTTTCCCTGTGGAGAGATTATACATCCCTGCCTATAGCTTTCAGGTTTCTCATTGATACCAGACTTCAGGCAATTAAGATGTAAGCAGATGTAATGTGTGTTCCATCTAGTTGAGTCTGTAAGAGTCATTTGGGTTTCTGCCATGTTTTCTTTTTCATCTTCTACAAAAACAGCAAAGTCTCAAAGAGTGGCTATTCTTTAGTCCAGATTCCAGTATGATAACAGTTTGAAACACTAAAAGCAAATGGGTTGTAAAATTTGGGGTTTCTTTCTTTTTTTTATTTTACTTTTTTATTCAGGGGGTTAATGTTTTACAGTCACATGCATATAATTTCATTATGTACCCAGCCCCCACAGCTCCCTTCCACCTCTCCTCTTTCCCCAGAGTTCTTTGCTTTAATGCAGTACCCCATGCCCAGAGCATGTTTCACTTCATTTTCTTTCTTTCTTCCTATTCCTAATTATTAGGTCCCACTAATGAGTGAGATCATTCAGAAATAGACCTGCCATATGAGCCAGCTAATTTCTCTCATAAAGATTTATCCAAAGGAAACATCTATCAGAAGAGATGTATACCCATGTTCATAGCAGCATAAGTTTTAATTGACACAACCTGGAAGAAACACAGATGTCCAACAACAGATGAGTGGCTAAAAAAAAACCATGGTATACAGACACGATGGAATACTATTCAGCTGTTAAAAATGATGAAGTCATCTACTTTGCATCATCTTGGAGGTTTATTTCTTATAGCAGCATAACTTAATTTGTATGGCTGCATCCTTATTTTCAAAACAATTCCCTTTTCTCAACATTCAATTATTATACATTTACAGTTGCTGAGTAATGGACTAGATAGTGGGAATTCAAAAATGAGTGGGACTCATTAACTGCTAAAGCTATTTCTGCAAAATAAATTATTTTAAAAATAGTAAGAGCTGCTCACAGATACAATTTAATTATTGGTGTGCTAGATATGTTATTGCATTACTTTCCGCTGCCCCGATTAGACTGTAGAGTAAATTTCTTTAACCTCCTGAGTTGGGGGAGGATATAGTTTTGGTGGTGTGATATGCTGTTATAATATTAATATTTTAATAAATTTCTTCAAGGGAGTCGGGTAGTAACACAGCGGGTTAAGCGCAGGTGGTCTAAGGATCCCGGTTTAAGCCCCCAGCTCCCCACCTGCAGGGGAGTCTCTTCACAGACAGTGAAGCAGGTCTGTAGGTGTCTATCTTTCTCTCCCCCCTCTGTCTTTCCCTTCTCTCTCCATTTCTCTCTGTCCTATCCAACAATGATGACATCAATAACAATAATAACTACCACAACAATAAAAAACAAGGGCAACAAAATGGAAAAAATATATATATATATATATATATATATATATATATATATATATATATATATATATATCTTCAAGAGGAGGGACAGGGACATCCAACTGGAGGGATGGATATTTGCTAAGTTCCACTTTCCAAGCTGTCTTGAATGGGGGCCCAGTTAGGAAAATGAGGGAACAATACTGGATATTCAATACTGGACATCACGTGAACCAAGGATTTTGCTGTGGTCCATCCATCCCAATTTCTGGACATAAATTCATGAGCATGCAAACTGTTTGTTGCTTAAGGTATGTAGGGTTTTGGGATAGCTTGTCACAGAGTGACAGTAAAGCAATACAATGGTCATCAGAACTTCTTTCTGGGTATGCTTTGAAACCCTTTTCCATTGTTTTACTTCTAAATTAGGGGATACCCCCTTGTATTTAGGAGTTCCTAGACTCCAAATAATTATAGTTTCTAATACATTTTATGACACTATTATTTTATTTTGCATCTACACAATCTCCAGAATATTGAGCTCTCCCAGAAGACACCCATTTTCATAGTCAACATAACATATATTCCATTCTAAACGTGTCTAATTTGAGATTAGGGGTTAAGGAAACTGAAAGCCAATATAATGAAGTTTATAGAAGTTAACACAAAAAGTGTCAGTTAAAAAGCATGAGAAACTGTTGTTTGGGATAATTCTACAAATTTAGGTAATTGGATGATGACAACACTCACATCCTGGGTGTAGACTTCAGAAGCACTGGAACCATCTGGAGGGTTTATTCAAATAGGTAGGTGGGCTCCAGCCTAGAGTTTCTGGCTGTGGCCTAAGAATATTTATTGGCACTTCTAAGAGGTACCCACCTGCTGCTGATGCTCCAGAATCCATACTTTGAAAATCACTTTACAAAACTCTTTTGGTATATGTGTTTCTATTTTGTCAACATTATCTATGATAACTATTGATAGGTAGGCAATAGAGACCAAAAAATAGCGTTTTGTGCTTGCTGCAGTGATCAACCAAATTAAAAAAAAATGATACCAAAAGACGAAGCTTTTTTGATTGTCCAAACTCACATTTTATTGAGTTGTTGTAAAAGTCATGCTGTATTTTTTTTCTAATTTTCTATGCAAAAATGTGTCATGACTTTTCCGATAACCTAATAAATAAGAATCAGTAGTTACTGGGTATGATCACCGACCAAAACCATTTCTGAATTTTATGTAATCCCTGTACGATTGAAGTTAGGGGGCTATATTAGTCTTACCTTAAACAGTTCTTTCATGTAGTAGCTTCCTTCATTGCAGCAATAATTCCAAAGCTTATTTAATCTTGCCATGAGCATGCACTGGAAACATAAATATAAATTTAGTGGTGTAGTAGTCATTGTTTAGTAATAAATAATGTTATCCAGTGCTCAGTAGTAAATAACTTGATGCTGCTTTTATAATGATGTAGAAAAAGTGGACTGTCTGTACTGGCATGATGGATTTTCTTCAGAAGTTTTTTCTACTCTGAGGAACAGGATTTTGTCTCTGAAATATCTGAAGATTTGGAAGCATAATGACACTGTTCTATCCCTGGAAGATTTGCAATATTCATCATTTCTCTCCAATGATAAATAGTGAGTTATGGCATCAAATTTTAAAGGAGATATGTTTTGAATAGAAATGAGACACTTTAAATTTATTTTGAAATTCTTTATGAAGGAAAATACCCTATAACCTCCAGTATTTGACAAAGGTTGTAAAGAAGATAACACTCTACAGTCACTTATTTTAGTCATGCTCTTATTAGAGTGCCTGCAAATACGAAACAAAACTCAACAGCAAATTGCAGGATGACCAAGATATTAAACACTCCACAGAAATTTCCAAGGAGATGGAGCCAGGGAGTAAATGTCTTAGAACAAGAGAGTCAGTGTTGATGTCTTTCAGCATGGCATTGGTGTTAAGGTGTTACTGCAGGATACCCAATTCCATATGGCAAAACAAGACTTACTTCCCTGAAAGTACTATTTGGGCCTATTGCTATAGAAAACAGAATAACGGGAGTCAGGCTGTAGCGCAGCAGGTTAAGCGCAGGTGGCGCTAAGCACAAGGAACAGCATAAGGATCCTGGTTCAAGCCCTGGCTCTCCACCTGCAGGGGTGTCGCTTCACAAGCGGTGAAGCAGGTCTGCAGGTGTCTATCTTTCTCTCTGTCTTCCCCTCCTCTCTCCATTTCTCTCTGTCCTATCCAACAACAATAACAACAATAATAACTACAACAATTCCTACAATTCCTACAGGCGCTTCCGCCAAGCCATCTTCAAAGCAGCTTCCCAAGCCATTCCTCGTGGGCGACGTGCTAACGATACGCCTTGTCTTGATGCTGAATGCTAGCAACTACTAAAGCAGTATGATGAGTCGGGCGACCCAGATGTGGCTGACCATCTCATTGCCTCCCTGGATGCAGCACGCCAAGCCCGCTGGCAACAACTCACGGAAAGTCTGAACTTCACCCACTCAAGTAGGAAGGCCTGGAAGCTTCTTCATAGTCTGGGTGCCGGTAGCCAACCCCCTCCCGTCTCCCATCCTCCCGTATCTCCAAACTCAGTGGCCAGTCACCTAACTCAAGTTGGCCGTGCTAAGATCGACCCAGTCTGGAAAAGAGAAATTTCCCACGAGTGGTCATCCCACTTCCGGTTATCTTGTCCATCTCCAAAACTCTCTCCCTTTACACTGTCTGAACTGGAAGACTCTTTGAAGAGGGTTAAACCGAGAACAGCTGCTGGCTATGATAACATCACCCCAGAACTCATTCTTAACCTGGGTCCCGCGGCAAAGAAGTGGCTCACTTCATTCCTGTCCCACATCTTGGAATCTGAGTCTATGCCCAAAGTTTGGCGTCGTGCGAAGATTATAGCGGTTTTGAAACCAAAGAAAGACCCAACACTGGCTGCCAGCTATAGACCAATTTCTCTCCTCTGTTCCAGTCTCTTGGAAACAGAGTTGGTAGTCAGCTGAGGTAAAGAACAAACACCTCATCAAAGACCCCTGCAAGCGTCAACCCGGCTTTGACCTAGCACGTTATGATTGGGCCCTCCTCAATCGCTATCGAACAGGCCATGGCCGGTGCCCCGCTATGTTCCATCGCTGGGGAGCCAGAGACGACCCGAACTGCCCCTGCGGCTCCAGACAGACTATGACCCACAGAGTCAACGACTGCCACCTCTCCAGATTCAAAGGAGGTCTCGAAACTTTACATCAGGCTCAACCTGATGCTGTTGACTGGCTACGGAAGAAGGGCAAACGCTAGAAGAAGAAGAACTACAACAAGAAAACAACAAGGGCAACAAAAGGGAATAAATAAATAAAAATAAATATAAAAAAATTTTTTAAAAACAAAATAGAATAACAACTACCTATTAAGTTTTTCACGTGTGCCAGGCACAGTAACTGACTCATTAATTTTTGAGAAAGTTACCCCTCTTAACATATACATTCCTGCCAAGATTATTCAGACAATTAAATCTGCTCTAAATCTGTGATATCAGCAAAAGCTTGCCAGATCCAATAGGTTGTACAGAACAAGGAATAAGAAGATACTATTGGCTTTGGCCAAAGGTGATTCTGGTATCCTTACATGGAGAAGTTTTGTGGTGTTAGCAGTGGAAGGTTGAGTTATGGCAGAAAAATGAATAGTGTGTTTGTATTTACCTTACAAGGAAGGGTAGAGTTGGACAGTCAAGCAAAAGAATGTGTGGACTTCTTATGCAATAAAGAACTGTATATGACTGAAGACAAAATGGAAGTTATCACACAGAAAGAAGATTCTGGGGAAGGATGGGTTAAAAGTTAAACTAGGGCAGTGAGAGAAAGTAATGATTATGCAAAAAGGTTTTCACATTAAGAATCCAAGATCACAGGTTTAACCCCCAGGGTGGGAAATGAAGCCTGTCCCTTGGAAAGCATGCCATTTTGATCACCAGAGAGATTAGGTTTACAGAAGCAAGAAAAGAAGAAAAAATACCATCTATGCCCCTGGGTAAAAAAAGTGTGACAATGAATAGGAAATATGAAGCAAATTATACTAGCTGGTTTTTGTCTTCTGTTTGATATAAATTACAAGCTGTAAGTAAAATGCCTTAGAAATTCAGACTTTGAAAAACATTGTAATATTTAAAATATTTTACCTAATATTTAAAAGCTCTACCTAATATTTAAAAAGCATCTACCTAATATTTAAAAGCTCAAGCCAGAGAGTTGAGTGGCTTACATATCAAGGAAGTACAAGGGAACTTTGGAAGGAGGTAGTCCAGCACTATGTGTGGTCCAAAGAGGATGCAGACCTCTTTAATCTTTGTCCAGAACCACTAGGAAGATATCATTATGCTATAAAAGACTTCTGAAAAGTTATAGAATTGTATGTAGATATTATTTGATTTTATTATATGTCCTCTTATAGTTCAACCAGAAAAAAAAGGACAAACAAACAGAAACACCTGAGAATTACAATCTGGCTCATCAGAAGGAAATTTAAGTGACCAAAATGGAGTCTTGTCACTGAGATCAGAGGGGAAGGACATCTCCAAAGAAGAAAATAATATAAAGTTGTTGCTTGGTAGTGAATTGTTCAACAAATTAGTGAATAAACCCTTGAATTATTATAGATAAAGAAATACAAAGTCAATAATACAATGAATCATAAAATCAACCATAACTGAAGTTGAGGGGACAAAGAAAAAGTTATTCCCCATTTACTTCTAGGCCCATGACGCTGACCACTTATCTACCGAATTAAAATCAAAAGCAGGCTAGAAAAGGAAGCTCAGTCCCCATGTCAAATCACCTCTCCCATTAGATAAAAAGTCAGTATACAACTTGTGAATATTCCTTCCCAGAGGGCTTTTTATTTGGTTGACATTTGTCATGATTGATTGAGCACTAAACAAATGGATATTTATCAATTCTCAGAAGATCCTTGGAGTAGACAGTCAAGCGTACTTTTAATCATGACAACTGACACTGAATGACTCACTTGGTGCTCTAAGACTGGCCACGTACCCAGGTAGCATTCTGAGGGCAGTGATTTAGTTTACTCTGTGAAGGTAAGGAAAGCCATTTTCATCTGGTCTCCTTAGAAGACCCATATGAATGCCTTAGCTTATTGGATCTGCTTTTCTGGTAAAGACTTCTCCTTTTCTATTGTTGTTAGAACTACACCACTCCAGGCAGATTTTTTTTTTTTTCAGATAGAAAGAGAGATACCACAGAAGTGAATCTTTCTTCACTGTAGTATGGGCTGGACTGAAACTTGAGTATAACACATGACAAAGCAAACTCATCCCACTCAGCTGTCTTGCCAGCCCCTAGCATAGAATTTTATTTTTTAGTGATTTAATATTGATGTAAAAAATTACAAGGTAACAAGATTACAACTCTGCACTGTTCCCACCACCAGAGTTCAGGATCCCCAGTCCCACCATTGTAAGCTACAGCTGTTCTCCCAAGACTGCAGATATGGGTCAATTATTATTCCTACAACCATCTCTCTATATTTGTATATATTTGGTCTCTCTCTCTCTCTCTCTCTTGGTCCCATATTCTCTTCCTTTTCAAGTCACACATAAACCTTTATTACATTCAATTGTCCCTCCGTTTTCTTTCCTCTCTTCTGGTTCCTGATGGAATTGGAGTTCAGAACCCTTTGCTCATTTTCCCCCTGTCATTTCTCCTCAACTTGGAGTATGAATAACATTTGTTTTTGGGGTGCAGAAGGTGGAACTTTTTTTTTTTAATTTTCCCTTTTGTTGCCCTTGTTGTTATAGTTATTATTGTTGTTGTTATTGATGTCATCGTTGTTAGACAGGACAGAGAGAAATGGAAAGAGGAGGGGAAGACAGAGAGGAGGAGAGAAAGACACCTGCAGACCTGTTTCACCACCTGTGAAGTGACTCCTCTGCAGGTGGGGAGCCAGGGGTTTGAACCGGGATCCTTACGCCGGTCCTTGCGCTTCATGTTTCTATCTTTTCCTAGTCGGATAGGGCTCTAAAGCAGTGAAGTTCCAGGATACACTGGTGAGGTCATCTGCCCGGAGAAGTCAGGATGGCATCATGATAGTGTCCAGCATAGACTTTTCAATGTGGGATTCCCTTAACTATTTTCTGCAGTGTCCATGCCTATTATTTACTACACAACAATTAAAAATATTTTTCCTTTATGACAGAGAAGCTTCTTGGTATCAGAAACTCTAGTTCTTAAACATTTTAGTTCTTAAACATTATACTGACTACACAGAACAGCTAGAGAATTTAGTGTTAATGATAGTTTAGACACAGTGTACTGAATAAACATGAGAGTGAACTACATTATCAATACAAATTTAGCATTTGGGGCACTTCACTTCATTGCACAATAATGGTTATAGAAAGAAATTAAAGATTGTTCAAGAAAGATGATATTGTATCCTCTGGGACAAAATGAACGAAACAGGAAGCTGACTGTCATTAGCAGAGTAAGTAAAGAGATGATTTCACTCATATGTGGAATTTAGAGATCTGATTTACATGAAATTACCAAAAACAAAACAAACAAAATAGACGCCAGCAAAATGTTAGACGTATAAGAACGATGGCAGGGAAAGTAGGTGGGGTAAGGGTCAGACATAGGAATGATAGATCTAGAAAAGGAATGAAATTTTAAAAGGCTGTACAAATTCCCACCAAAATAATGCAGCCCTTGGATTTTTTTTCTTAGTACATATATTATTTTGACATTGCTTTGGGCATAGTCTCAAATATTACAGTTCTCTATTATTTCCAGATTGGTTTATGTTGTTTGCTTTTGCAAGCATATGGTATTGGTACTTAATGCCTTCAAAAATGGCAGAATGAACTAAGAAACTTAAGAAAAATAAGTAATGAACAGTGGTAATGTCTGAGTTTACAAAGTATAGAGCAAGAAAGAGGGTCAAGTCAATATCAGTCATCATAACTATCACATGTAGAGCCTAAATAAGCAACAACAACAAAAATACACATAATAATAAAACAGTAAAGCTCATAGTTTAATAGTTTGTATTTGATGAAACAATGGCACAAAGAATGAGACTGATTTTTAAAAAATATTTTATTCCCTTTTGTTGCCCTTGTTTTTTATTGTTGTAGTTATTATTGATGTAGTTGTTGTTGGATAGGACAGAGAGAAATAGAGAGAGGAGGGGGAGGCAGAGGGGGAGAGAAAGATAGACACCTGCAGACCTGCTACACTGCCTGTGAAGCAACTCGCCTGCAGGTGGGGAGCCAGGGGCTCGAACGGGGATCCTTATGCTGGTCCTTGTGCTTTGTGCCACCTGCGCTTAACCCACTGCACTTCCGCCGGACTAGAGATAGCCTGACTTTGTAAACGAGAGGTCAGCATAAGAATGGGCACTTGTAGTGAAAAAGCCACGCCCACTCAGGAAACGTTTCACTTTATCAGGGATATTAAGACTAGATTTAATCTTGAGAAACTGCTTATGTGAGAATGACAGTGAACCTACCCAGGCAGATGTGAGTGTAAATGGTTGCAAGATAAATAGGGGGAGATGTTATGTCTTTAAAGAAGATAGCTTGGGGGTGGTCTTCTTCGGACCATTCTTTCATTGCCTGTTTCTGGCTTCTGGTAACTTCCAGCAGTCCCTGATGCTCTAGTGTGTAATGTGAAACTCCAAACTCTGCTTCCATTGCACATGGCATTTTCCATGCCTGTGTATGTGTCCCTAAATCTCTCTCTCCTTAGAATGAAAACAAGCATGGGATTTAGGGGCCATTCTAAACTAGGATGCCCTTATCTTAATTTGATCTCTTTTGCAAAGATCCCTGTTTCCAAATGTATTGTTATGTTCACAAAACCAAAGAGTTAGGATTTCAGCATATCTTTTAGGGGGACACAGTTGAATCTCCAATACAATGGGTATGAATGTGACTTTTCTCATCAAATGTCACGGTAAAAATGTGTAACATGAAGCTTTTTAATTTTTTTGTGTATGGAATAAGAGTTCTTCTAGTGTATGATTTCAGTAGTCCAGTCCACTTTTTCACTCAAAGAGACAGAGAGAGGACGAGAGACCAAGGCACTGGAGATTTCTCTGTTGTAATAATGTCTCTCATGTGACGCCTTGGGCTCAACCCTGAGTTGCATGCATGGCAATGTAGGTGCCCAGCCTACACTGGTATCTCTCTGACCCTTACATGCAACTCTTAATAATTCTTCCCTTTTTTCCTTCTTCTCTTTTCTCTTCCCTTCCTTTCCCTCCTCTCCCCTCCCCTCCACTTCCCTTTCCTTCCTTTCCCTTCCCTTCCCTTCCCTTCCCTTCCCTTCCCTTCCCTTCCCTTCCCTTCCCTTCCCTTCCCTTTCCCCTCTTTTCTTGCCACCAGGGTTATTGTAGGTTATACCTGCATGACTACTATTCCTGGTGGCCATTAATTTGATATGCATGAGTCATACGTACACAGAGACATAGAGATAGAGAAAGAGAGACATTTGTTTCACTGCTCCTCTAATTACCAAGCTTCCCCCCTGCAGGTAAGGATCAGGGTTTGTACCCAGGTCACTATGCACCATAACTTGTACACTGGACCAGGTGAGCCACCATATGACTCCTCAATTTATTTCTGTTAATAATATCTATATATTCTCCAATTTATATTAATGAGAATTTTTTCACAAGCAAGTGACAGGGAAATTCAGACATTTTCAACCCCTCAAAGTTACCAACAGTTGAAAATCTATCAAAATAACTGGAGAGTTCTTCAAGTTCTTTCCACTGAAAATATAATTACAATTATTTTTGTGATATATAGATGGTTTTAGACCCTTTAGATCCTTTATGGCAAGCATCTCACAATAATAAAGTTGTAAATACACATATTGTAAAGTAGTCACTTGGCAGCTGGCTTGGACTCCGCTAGCCATATCCATAAACTAAATTAATAGGATAACCAAAGGCAGAAAGTCAGGGATACTGGCTGGGCTGGGCCCATCAGAATTCTCATCTAGGTTCTTCAGCCTTTTGCAATAGTCTCTGGTTGGTCTTGGAATGCTCACTGGACTCCTTGCACACCTGATGTAGAAATGCACCCAACAATACTACGCACCCCTTGTCTGTGGATGGCAGCATGCCTTACTGTTGGCAGAGCGTCTGCCTCATGGAATTCAGCGTGACTTGGCAAAGTAGCAGATGCCAGAAATCACTCATTATGTTCACTGGCTGAAAAACGGTGGCATCTATTATCAGAAACTTTTCAGCCTCAAAGGAAGTGCTTGGAATCTGAGAGGATCAACAGTGTGAGGGCAAATCCACCTGTCCTAAGGCTGATCAAATGAACTCTGCAGCATGAGAACTTGTGCCTCTTTGTCAAAAACTGTAGTGTGAAAAGATTTACCATCCAGTAAAAGAAGATTCAAAAGGGGCCACGGGGTGGTACACCTATTTGAGCACACATATTACAAGATTCAAGCCCTCAGTCCCCACTTCCTGGGGGAAAGATTCATAAGTGGTGAAGCAGTACTGCTCAATTTCTCTCTCCCTCTCTCCCTTTCCCTCTCCTTCTCCCTCTCCCTCTCTCCCCTCTCTTTCTCCCCTTTATCTCTACATTCCCTCTCAATTTCTCACTATCTTTATACACAATAGGCAAATGAATAAATGTTCAACAAGACCTCTGCATCACACAGTTTTATATGCCAGTCTCAAACTGACCACAAAGAACAGGTAACTGAATAAGAAATCACTCAAGACTTTTCCAAGTTCCTTTATCTTGATGTACAAATCAGTACTCCCCCCCCCCCATTGGAAGTTTAGATAATGTGATATGACAACTTAGCTGTGGGACTCAAAGAGTAAATGAACTGTACGTAGTCACATCTATTACTTATATTATTATTACTCTCAACCCAGCATTTCTAAGTGTACTTTTAACCTCATAGAACACCAATGGGAAGTAAACTAATAGTGTAGTCCCTGATTCCAGATGGATATAAAAGACCCTGCAGACCTTGAACAAGCAGTAAGGTACTTTGGGAAGGCAGTTCCAGAGTTCAGCTGAAATAGAAAGGAATGATAAGCTTCAATTTGCAATTACGTTTCTCTAATAGATTTCAAGTTCTGGTTTCAAAATTCACAAATAAAGAATTTGTGAGGTAGGGTTCTGCTCAAGTTGATGGTGTTCACCTAGTATGAAAATCAGCTCTTGCTGAATTTCATAGTAATTGTGTTCCTATCTACACAATGTGATTTCTAGCTGCAAATAATAGTTATTGTGTGGTCTTTTTTAATTCATGAAAATGATGAGGATAAATTTAATAATCCTCTATTGAGTTTATTTAAGGCACTACAAAAGATTCATATGGATAAGTTAGTGGCTAAGATGTAAAAACCTTCTAATATGAGGGCCTGGTGGTATCATATCCAGTATAATGCATGTTACTATGTGCTAAGACCCAAGTTCCAGTCCCTGATCCTCACAAGCCTGGGGGGGCTCCACAGGGGAAGGGGGCCAAAGTTGCAGGGTTTCTCCCTTCTCCCTGTCTTTCCCCTCTTTTTCTTTCCCTCCTATCTCTCCATCTCTGTCAAGAAAAGATAAACAACAAAAGAGAAAAATATATGGCCACCAAAGAGTATTGCAGGCAACGAGTCCCAGCAATAAACCTGTTTGAAAAAAAATGAATAATTAAAATAATAATTTGTCTGAAAAAATTCAAATCCATGTAAAATCAATTTAGATGATCACTTTTCTTTTCTTTTTTATCTCATTGAATGACATCACCTTGCTATTTCAGCCAGAAGCATGAAAGAACTTTTTATTTATTGCCCTCCTCTCTCTCAAGTCTTCTGACTAACTGTGAACTTCATGCTGGCCTTGAAAAGCATATGTCAAATTAATCTACCCCTTGCCATCTTGCCAAATCATTCTTTGCTTTCATGATTTAAACCATTAACATTTCACCTGTTCATTTATACCTGATCTTCTCATTTCCATTCTTGATCACCCCATCCATTTTCTACCCTGTAGTCAAAGTAACGAACTAAAACTGAATTCTGTCATATATATCATCAATCAATATATGACAAAGGTAATGGCAGAGTCAGTAAGTGATGCTCGGTCAGTTAGATAACATAGAGAAAAAACTCAATGGAGACCCTTACTTTACAACATTCAAACAACTCTGATGTATTAAGTATCTAATGATGTTATTATTAAATATCTAACGTAAAAATAGAGCAAAAAAACTTTTAGAATTATATGCAAAAGAATATCTTTGGGGGAATCAGGCTGTAGCGCAGCGGGTTAAGCGCAGGTGGCGCAAAGCACAAGGACCGGCATAAGGATCCCGGTTTGAACCCCGGCTCCCCACCTGCAGGGGAATCGCTTCACAGGCGGTGAAGCAGGTCTGCAGGTGTCTATCTTTCTCTCCTCCTCTCTGTCTTCCCCTACTCTCTCCATTTCTCTCTGTCCTATCCAACAATGACAACAACAATAATAACTACAACAATAAAACAACAAGGGCAACAAAAAGGGAACAAATAAATAAAAATAAATATTAAAAAAAAAGAATATCTTTGGAACTCGGGATACAAATTTTTTTCAGTTTTTTTTTTAAATTTTTTATTTAAGAAAGGATTAATGAACAAAAACATAAGGTAGGAGGAGTACAACTCCACACAATTCCCACCACCCAATCTCCATAACCCACCCCCTCCCATGATAGCTTTCCCATTCTCTAGCCCTCTGGGAGCATGGACCCAGGGTCGTTGAGGGTTGCAGAAGGTAGAAGGTGGAATAACAACCCTTCAGCTTCATTACTCGAGTGAGACCTTTCCTTTTATAGTACACTCTAGTTTCATCTCAGGTAGTTCACTTTCTAACAAAGTCCCATAACCTAGATATACACCAGTTTCTGTGAGAGAGAGCTTATGTGCACACATATCCATAAACTACTGCAAAATATATACCTGAAAGCAGTAGTACACTAGAGTTTGCAGTGAGTACCTCCCTAACACTTCCTCTCCACTATTCCAAGCTTGGGATCCATGAGTGCTCAACAAATTGTTTGGCTTCGTATGTTAACTCTCTTTTCAATCACCAGGTTCCAGATGCCACCAGGATGCTGGCCAGGCTTCCCTGGATTGAAGACCCCACCAATGTGTCCTGGAGCTCAGCTTCCCCAGAGACACACCTTACTAGGGAAAGAGAGAGGCAGACTGGGAGTATGGACCGACCAATCAACGCCCATGTTCAGAGGGGAAGCAATTACGGGATACAAAATTTTAATCAAGAAATAATTAGGGGGCTGGGTGGTGGCACAGTGGGTTAAGCGCACACACGAAGCGCAAGGACCAGTTCAAGGATCCTGGTTTGAGCCCCTGGCTCCCCATCTGCACAGGGGTTTCTTCATAGACGGTGAAGCAGGTCTGCAGGTGTCTATCTTTCTCTCCCCCCTCTGTCTTCCCCTCCTCTTTCCATTTCTCTCTGTCCTATCCAACAACAATGACAGCAAGGACAACAACAATAATAACAACAATGATAAACAACAAAAGGGGAAAAATAGCCTCCAAGAGCACTGAATTCGTAGTGCAGGCACCAAGTCCCAGCAATAACCCTGGAGGCAAAAAAAAGAAAAGAAGAAAGAAAGAGAAAGAAAGAATTATAGCTGAATGGGCTAAATACCAACACCTGTTCATCAAAGAAAGTAAAAGTTGCTAATGGAATTGTTAGAGGGTAGACTTCAGGACTTGCATGAATAAGGCCCAGAGTCTGACACCCAGAACTACATATGTGAGAGTGTTGCTCTGGTTTTCTGTCAGTCAATAAATACATTTTTAAAGCACGTAAAACAATAAAACAAGATGCTCCTCACTCCCCAAAAGCTCTAACAGCTAGATTAAAAAGGACTATTTCTAGTGACTGGGTGGGGGCGCACCCAGTTAAGTGCACACAATACCATGTTCTAGGACTGGGGTTTGATTCCCTATTTCTTATCTGCCGTGGGGACAGTTTACAAATGATGAAGCAGGTCACCTTCCTTTCTTCCCCTCTCTGTCTCCCCTTTCCCTCTCAATTTCTCTTTATCCTATAAAATAAAATAGAAAGAAGGAGCAAGGAGCAGCGGAATCATAGTGACAGCACCAAGCCCTATCCATAATTTTGGTGTCAATAAAAATAATTAAAAAGGATTATTTCTAAGTGTCTGATAAATATAATGGTTGACACTTTCATTAACCATTAGAAAATGAAATCTAAAGCCTCATTCAAAAATTATTACCTATACTCAACAGGATGGATAGAATGAAAAACGGCAGGTAAATAACAGGTGCATGGGAATACCCGGAGAAAGAAACTGGAATGTGTTGTTGCAGAAGTGTGTTTTGGCAGAACTGTTCGGAGAGTATTTGGAAGTAACTTCTAAAGTAAATATGTATCTCTTTTGCTATTTAGTTATTATATTTGTATGTCAATAGTTCTGAAAAAATATACATCTATTCACTAAAAGACTTAAACAAAAACTCATAACAATCATTCCAAATGGTTTTAGATAGGCAATAACACCAATATAGTTTAGATAAATTCTGAAACACTTCTATAATGGAATGTTATACATTAGTGATAAAGAATGAATTTGTTTAAGCTAAAAATCAAAAGCAAATATAAATTGAACAAAAAAGTCAGACATAACAGAGAATATACTTTATGATATCGGTTATATTAATCCATTTTCTTTTTACTGAGATTTCCTGCCTCAGGATGACTTTTTTTTAGATAGAGAGTGACAAAGGGAGAGAAGAAATATACACCATACACCAAAGAGCCAAAGTGTCCCTCAGTGCAACGGGCACCAGACTCAAACCAGGTCAGATGTAATAAAGCAGGCACACTCTCCAGGTGAGCTACCGTGCAGGTCCACTTAATAGAAGCGTTTATAACAGGCATGGTATTTTCTGGTGCTCTAAGAAAATTTAGCAATGACTTTAGCAAAGGCTTTTGGACTGGGAACAAAGTAACTGGTAGTTACTGAAAGAAAGGCCGTTAGGCCTCAATGAATTAGTTACACAGAAACTGAGAGGACCAAGTTTCTGTGAGAAAGACTGAAGGAACCCTAACAGTAGCACGTCTGAAAAATGCCCATGAAGCAACCTTAGTGGTCAAGGGTGTGAGAAAGGGAGTAACATGAGTCAAGCTTCAGAGGCGGATGCCAAGCTTCAGAGGTTCTGACATTGCTGACTCAGGGAGAAGATCTGAAAGGGCTCTAGGTTGATCTTTGAACAAGAAAAATATCTGTTTTTAACTATCAAATTCCCTTGGGGTTTTAGTAAAAAAATTATTCTACCATAATTCAAATGAGGCTTTTTTTTTCTGAGTGAGAAATTAACTCCTTCATTCACCTTTTAAAGTGTTTTATGGTTTTCTAGATCTGTATATCCCTTTTCTCATTTTTACCGCTTTGCAGCAACCTGTGTATAAATTTTCTGTTCAAATGATCCCTTATCCTTATTTATCTTCAACACTCAGTCCCTAACTAAAGTTGCTGGGCTTATCTTCCAATGTGCTTCCTTCCCTTTCTGGACTACACAGTCCTTATATTGAAAACCAAGAAAAGTTGATGGTAAGGTCATCCAATCTATTCAAGGTCTTTCAACTGAGGAAGGGGGTAAACAAATACCACAGCTCTCAAAGCCAGCCAGTCTACAGGGGGGAAAAAAAAAAGCAATTTCAATCTGCTCACAGGAGAGTGAACAGATATAACCCTTTTGAAATCGGTTTGTCTTAAAATATTTATTTCCACTGACCCCAAATTTTCAGAAATATATTACCATGAATAAATCTGAAATTCAGAAAAACAGTGTATGAACATAGATGCTCACTTCCTTACTGCATATAATGTTAAAAAACAGAAAGACAACAGAGGGAATGTACAACCCACTAATTAAAAGATAAGAGCATAACTAGATAAGTGTACTTAATCAATTAAAATATTTTAAAGGAATTCAATAGATAAATGTATGCTGTATAAAGAACTGAGTGACAATGCTTTGATGTAAAGTTTTCTATTGGTGTGAACTTAATTTTTTTAATTATCTTTATTTATTGGGTAGAGATAGCCAAAAATCAAAAGGAGGTGATAGAGAGGGAGAGAGACAGGGAGAAAGAGAGAGACACCTGCAACACTGCTTCACCACTCACAAAGCTTTCCCCCTGCAGGTGGAGGCTGGGGGCTTGAACCGGTTCCTTGCACATTGTAACAAGTGCGCTCATCAGGAGTGCCAACCACCCGGCCCTCTTGGTGTGAACTTTATTATTTGACAACAACTAAAAAATATTCAAAACCAAAAAATGGAGGAAAGTAAACTCTTTTTTTTTTTTTTTTTTGCCTCCAAATTTATTGCTGGGGCTCAGTGCCTGCACAACATATCCACTGCTCCTGGAGACTATATTTCCCCTTTTGTTGCCCTTATTGTTTATCGTTGTTGTCATTTTTGTTGAATAGGACAGAGAAATTGAGAGAGGGGGGAAGACAGAGAGGAGGAGAGAAAGATAGACACCTGCAGACCTGCTTCACCACTTGTGAAGCGACCCCCCCTGCAGGTTGGGTGCTGAGGGCTTAAACCGGGATCCTTACACCAGTCTTTGCGCTTGGCGCCATGTGCGCTTAACCCTCTGCACTACCACCTGGCCCCCAGAAATAAATTTGCTTATTTGATGTTTTTTTTTCATTTTTATAAGTTTCTGTGTTATCTACGTAGTATGCAATGAACACATTATTTGTTATTTATTTATGTATAATTAAAAAAATTTACTTGATTACTGGATAGAGACAGCCAGAAATGGAGAGGGAAGGGAGTGATAGAGAGGAAGAGAGACAGAGAGACACCTGCAGCCCTACTTCATCACTCACAAAGCTTTCCCCTACAGGTGGGGACCTGGGGCTCAATCCCAGTTCCTTGTGCTTTGTAACATGTGCACTCCAACAAGTACATCACCATCCAGCCCCAACACATCTTTTTGTTTTTCTTTCAGAGAATGTAAGCAAATTATAAGAATCACATCTTCTTGTAAAATGTAAATGAGGAAGTAAAAATATTATAATTCATTATGAAAATTCACAATTTTCCCTAATTTTTAAAAAATGAATCAAAACCACTGAAGAGATAGACTGTTTCTGTTATTTCGGTTTACTAAAGAAGGACCTGGGTATAATTTATATCTGGAATTCATACTTTTCTTTAATAATATCAGCAAATTAAAAAGTTTGGAGGCTCAACCGACCTGCCAATGCCCATGTCCAGCAGAGAAACAATTACAGAAGCCAGACCTCCCACCTTCTGCACCCCATAATGATCCTGGGTCCATACTCCCAGAGGGATAAAGAATAGGCAAGTTTTCAAGGGAAAGGATGGGAGGCAGGAGGTCAGTGAAAAGAGGTTTACTGTCAGGACTGGGGTGGTGGCACAGCAGGTTAAGCACACGTGGCGCAAAGCACAAGGACCAGCGTAAGGATCCCGGTTCAAGCCCCTGCCTCCCCACCTGCAGGGGAGTCGCTTCACAAGCGGTGAAGCAGGTCTGCAGGTGTCAAAAAAAAAAAAAAAGAGGTTTATTATCCTTTCATGGAGAAAGGGAACACAGTGGTAGAGAGAATGGTGTGCAGACGTCTATTATAGAGATGTGAAACTCAAAACTGAGACGACATGTTTTGTAAATAAATATTCCCCACAATAAAGCAATCTACTAAATATAAACAGAGATTATTTGATTTGACATGGGGCAGATAGACATTTAAAAATCATTGTCTGTGTGCATATTTCTAGACGATGTCTTTACTATCTTTTCTTGCTCTCACTCACTGGAAAGGAGAATAACAGAACAAAGACCATCACAGAGTCACACCGAGTCTGCAACTGAAAATTACGTAAGCGTACATTTACAGACTGGCAACCAATACTGACAATGATTTGTCATTTATGGGCTGACATATGAATCTTTAATATTAAGAGTAAGTGGATATTTTATTTTCTTTCCAAGGAACTAAGAAAGGTTAAATGTGACAAGTGAAATAGCAATTAATGTAAGAGAATAATGTGACAGTGCAAGGTGGAAACTCATGTACCCTGTCAGCAATTGTTTTATGAGTTGACGATCTTCAGAACTACATTTTAAAAGGATAGCAGTGAAGTAACGTTAAACTATAACCTGCTTCATCAGACAGACCTTCTTCATCTTTTATTAGTGATTTAATAGTGGCTTACACTTTAATTAGTGATTTAATAGTGTAGTTCTTCCTGGAGACTATCTTTACTTTATGAAAGTTATCAGCACGATGCTTAAAACTCATCTGATTTTTTAAGAGTATATAGAACTAGTATTAGTTTCTTATAAAATCATTTCTAAATTCAAAGTGCATAATGAAGTTGTATACTCTGTGATGAATAAATATGTATTTTTTTCGCTTGCTGATAAAATACAAATTACACTTCCCTAGTTGCAATGAATAGTCGTGTTTATATTGGAATGCATGTGGCATGCTATTCTGACTTCTTTCTAACTTGGACTGTAAGTGCATGAAATTCAGAAGTAAACGCCTTACAATTGCTTTCTGTCAAACACCACAGCATTTGTACACAACATTGTGAGGCATGTGTGCCATTTATCAAAGAGCTTCAATTTAGCAAGCATTGAGACAGAAAATGCTTTCATGCTAAAGTGCCATCATACTGTGGATTACTTGAAGGAAAGAAGGAAGTGCCATGACTTCAGAAGGAGGTTTCTTATTCCCGTGGCATTTCTGCTTGCCCTTGTATTCAGCAAAATCACTGATGTCTATCAAGGATCATTGTCATTGCAAGAAGGTGAGTAGAAAAAAAATTAGTTTTAAAGTATCTTTTATACTTCTCCACATAAGGAAAATCAAGAACTCAGCTTCTGCTGATTTATGTCTCTTCGGTCTACTGCCATTCCTAAATATTTCTCTCATCAATTCTGAACAAAAGCCAAAAGTCTCAAACACCACAGAATGATGACATATATTCACTGCACCATCAATCTATTGTATCTTTTCCTCCAATCACCTTGTCATTCAAGTTAGACTCTCTCTCTCTCTCTCTCCCTCCCTCCCCCCACTCCTTAACAAAGGTTCCAGGAGGAGAGCTCAGAGACAAATTTAAAATTCATCAAATATCGGAACTAGAAGAAATCTTGGTTATTACATACCCCTTCCTTTCTTTACAAAATGAGATATCAAAGAGTTAGTAATGGTTTTATATTGTGCTTCTAGGAAATGACTTAATAAAAAAAATAAAATTTAGTGGGGCTGGATGTTGGCACACCTTTTTGAGAACACACTTCACCAGGTGCAAGGACCCAGTTAAAGTCCCCAGTCCCCATGAGTATGGTGGAAGTTTCACAAGCAGTAAAGTAGTGGTGGAGCTGTCTTTCCTTCTCCCTGTCTATCTGTACCCTCAATTTTTCTCTGTCCTGCCAAATTAACTAACTAAATATTCAAAAAGAACTAATCAGATAATTATTAACTAAAAATAAAGTTGGCATTGAGTATCAAGGATAAACTGACCTCAACTCACCAGTTCTCTCTCCCCCAAAACATTGTTTTTGCCTGGAGTTAAGCCAATTGTTAGTTATAAGAAGGGATACTTGAATTTTTTTTATAATAGCGTGCTTTTAGTTTGTTTGGTCAAGTAAGGTATGTAGGTTTGAAATATAATGTACATTTCATTTCGAAGGGAAAACTGATATCATTTTCGAGACGAAAACATCTAGAGGAAAACAGTAGTGGCTTTCTTATTGGTTGGTCTATCACAAGGCAAAGTGAGCTTGGGTTGAAAGTAGAAATCTTTTAACTTTTCCAGGCTCCATTGTCATGTCTCATCAGGGTAATAGTTAAGTTAGACTGAATGATCTTGTTTTTAAAATTGCTTATGTAACAAGTATATAAGGCCCTGAGATTGATCCTCAGCATCACATATTTCAGAACAGAGCTTTTGCCATCAGATATAAATAAACAAATATTTCAAGAGGGCCAGGCAATGGGGCACACACTCCAAGGACTTGGGTTGGAGTCCCAGCTCTCCACCTGCAGGGGGTGCTTTACAAGCAATGAAGTAGATTTGCAGGTGTCTTTCTTTCTCCTTCTCCTTCTCCGTCTCCTTCTCCTTCTCCTTCTCCTTCTCCTTCTCCTTCTCCTTCTCCTTCTCCTTCTCCTTCTCCTTCTCCTTCTCCTTCTCCTTCTTCTTTTTCTTCCTCTTCCTCCTCCTCCCCCTTTCCCTGCCTCTTCCTCTTCTTCCTCTTCTTCTCTTCCTCCTCCTCCTCCTCTTCCTCCTCCTCCTCCTCCTCCTCCTCCTCCTCCTTCTTCTTCTTCTTCTTCTTTTTTTTTTACCAGAGCACTGTTCAGCTCTGGCTTATGATGGTGCAGGAGATTGATTGAACCTCTGAACCTAGGACTTTCAGAACCTCAGGCACAAGCATCTGTTTGCATGACCATTATGCTCTCTACCCATGCCCTTTCTCTTTCCCACTCTATCTTCCCCTCCCCTCTCAATTTCTCTCTGTCTTATCCAATAAAAAATAATAATAAGAGAAAGAAACAAATGGCCACCAGGAATGGTGGATTCATATTGTTGGCACCAAGCCCCTGTGATAACCCTGGTGATAGAAAAAAAAATAATCTTTCAGAGTTATCTGGTGCAACCAATGCTGTTTCATAATAAAATTATAATTGCACTTCAAAGGTTTTTGATAGGTTTACATCTCTGCATGATTTGCAGTGCGATTACTTATGTGAGATTATAACGTGGCACATCCTGTCCTCACGTTTGTGTTGGTTAAAAAAAAAAAAAACAGCTACTCTTTTAAACACTGAGGTGATGATGAGAGAAAACATTTACCATTTAGAACAGTAACAAATGAAATTCCAAAGTAAAACCACTTGGCATTGATTTTGAAAATACAGCCTTTAATGTGGAAGAAAATGCCTTACGCAAAAACTAGCAAACACATAGAAGTTATGGAGCAATGTGCCAGCAAGGGAAAGCGGCCCAGAAATCCACTTTATTTTCATAATTTGTCAAGTTCATTCTCAAATACTTCACTAGGAACTAATAATGTATTTATGTGTGAGATGGAGTTTTCTTCCTTTTATTTCTCTTTAAATATCATGTGAATTACACTAGGTTAAGCTTTCAAAAAGAAAAATACCAACGAAAAATTTGGCATTGAAGCATGAGAGTGAATCAACTTATTATTTATTTGCTATTAGTTATATGCTTAAAATAATTCATTTTTCCCCTTAAAAGTTATGACAGAAAGAATTTACCTTATTGGTTTCTGTATAAAAGATTTGAACATTTTTCCAATATAGTTTGCTAATACTTAAAACTAGGTGATGATATTACTGGTTGGTTCACAAAAGGAAAAAGCCTAGCTAGTCTATATGTATTTCTGTGTTATCTTTAACTATTTGACAAGACTTTTCATCACGTTTTCTAATATAATATTATGACTCTTAGACCTGGCATGTACCTCAAGAGATCATCTAATCAAGCCCTCTGCCCTCTGGCAGAGAACTCAATTCAGCAAATTGTTATTGAAAGCCTGCCACGTAAGACTCACTATACTAAGACCTGGGGCAGATTCAGAAAACATGACTCCTGATGTTGAGAAATTCACATTCTTCTCAAGGAGTAGATTAAGGAACTGAGTCCCAGGCAACTGAGTTCTTTGCCCAAAGTCATACAGTATAATAATCTTAAAAAAAAAAGTCTTCAGTAGATTCATGAATTCCTTTCAGACCTGGAAAATCTTGTCACTTTATCAATAATATGACAAAATGATCTGTTTCATGAAATTATGGAAATTTGCCCTTCCTTCAGCTATTTATCGGTTTATATTTTATTTTTTGCTGTTGTTAGGACTTTACTCCTTCATATTGACTTATTCATATAGCAAGTGTAACATAGAGACAGAAGGGGAGGGGACAGGGAAAGCCACTACAGTACTGAAGCTTCCAATACATGAGGGCGGGGCTCAACTTAGGGTGTCTAACATAGAAAAGCAAGCAGCAGACTATCTGTGTGAATTATTTTGTCAGCCTCTTGAATTAGATTTTTTGAAAAAAATTTAAAATAGGGGCCAGGCAGTGGCGCACCTGATTTATTGCACACATTACAGTGCACAAGGACTCAGGTTCAAGCCCCTGATCCCCACCTGTAGGGGGAAAGTTGCATGAGTGGTGAAGCAGGGATGCAGGCAGGTCTCTCTCTCTCTCTCTCTCTCTCTCTCTCTTTCTCTCTCTCTCTCTTTCTCTCTCTCTCTCTTTCTCTCTCTCTCTCTCCCTATCTACCTTCCCTCTAAGTTTCTCTCTGTCCTATCAAATGAATAAATAAAGCTTTAAAAAAAAGTAAAGTAATTGGACAAAAAATATTAAATGACTACACCAAAAAGGAGAAACAAAAGATAAGAGAAAAAAAACTAGGCTTGGGAGACAGCATAACGGTGATGCAAAATACTTTCTATTCCAGAGCTTTTGCGTGGGTCCTTGAGCTTTGTGCTGTGTGCACTTAAACTGCTGTGCTACTGCCCAGCCCCATGCCAGAGTTTTTGAAGTCCCAGGTTCAATCCATAGAACCACCAGAAGAGAGAGCTGAGTAGTGCTCTGGTATCTATCTCTGTATTTTTCTCTCTGTATCCATCTCTCATTAAAATAAATGAAAAATGTTCTTCAAAAATACAAATCAGAAACTGGGGTATAACCACAAATGAAGGAGATAAATTACTAAAATATAACACCAACCTCAATTTGCAGGAGATAATTTATGAGGAAAATTCCACAGTTAAGAATACATATTACTACATTTATTTTAGCAAGATAGTGTAACTCTGACAGAGAAACCTAAAAGTATTACCAAGGAAGGAAAACTGTGAATCTTACATATAAATATAAAGTCTAAAATTTTTATCTGAAAGTTACCAAATCATTTATTACAGGTCATTTATTGCATGCATATTTTGATGACTTTTGTATAATTTATTTTATGTGAATGTGGACATAGAAAACTGTAACAGATTTTTTAACATAAAATAAATTATACAAAAGTCATCAAAATATGCATGCATTCTGCCTTCACTTTTCAATAATCAAATTAGTATTTTTTTTTACTATTTTTCCTTTCTCTTTTTTTTATTAGTGATTTAATACTGATTTACAAAATTACATGTCAACAGGGGTATAATTCCACACCATTCCTACCACTAGAGTTCTGAACCCCCAATCTCTCTATTGCAAACCACCACAGTTCTTCCAAGGTTGCAGAGATGGGTTAATTATCATCTCTACAACTATCTGTCTACATTTGTACATAACTGCCCCCCTTTTCAGGAAAAAAAAAATTCTCACTCTAAGTTCTTACATGTAAGGAGAAAGATACACATACATCCCCAACTCCCAGTACTGAGATTGGTGTGTAATGATGTTTAATATAGATATTCAAATGGTACAGGTCATAAAATGGAAAATGGTCCATGGAAAATAGTTTGTACTTCTCAGGCAAAACACACTTCAATAGTAGAAAGTCTACTTATATAACACATATCAACATATTGTTTACTTAAAGACTGTTAAAATTGTCTCTGACATATTAACTATCTTTGGTAAAAAAACTTGGCTGAAGGACAGGATAGTTCACCTGGATGTAGTTCCTTTTCCTCTATCTCCTGTGTCTCTCTTACCTGAAAAAAAGTTGGCTTAAAACAGTGAAGCCTCAGTGACAAAAAGGAAAAAAAAAAATCAGGTTGAAGAAATAACATTTTAGAGCACTAAAGTTGCATCCCTGAGTCCCTAGAGGGCTCAGTTTACTTCTCTCCTCCCTCTCTCTCTCTCTCCCTCCCTCCTTCCCCCCTTCCTTCCTTTCTTCCTTCTTCCCTCCCTCCCTCTCTCTTTCTTTCCTTCCTTCTTTTACCAGAGCACTGCTTAGCTCTAGTTTATAGTGGTGCATGGGATTGAACATTGGACTTTGAAGCCTCAGGCATGGAAGTCTCTTTGCATAACCATTATGCTAACTGCTTCCTCCCTAGGGCTCAACTTCCATTTCAGTAGCTCCACATGCCAGATATGAGCTATGCTCTAGCCTCTCTCTCTCTCTTTCTCTCTAATGAAAAATAAGTAAATAAATAATTTAAAATAATAGAAAATCTTAGATATTTAAAGAATGTTAGCGACTTCTGACAACACTCTTAAAAAGTAGAAAAATAAATTTAAAAAAAGTAGAAAAATAATTTAGTGGAGAAGCAATTACAGAGCCAGACCTCCCACCTTCTGCACCCCATAAAAAAAGGGAAACTTCCAATGGAGGGGATGGGATAAGAAACTCTGGTAGTGGGTATTGACTGGAATTGTACCCTTTTTTTTTTTAATTATCTTTATTAATTTATTGGATAGAGACAGCCAGAAATTGAGAGGAAGGGGGAAATAGTGAATGAGAGAGACAGAGAGACACCTGCAGCCCTGCTTTACTTGCAAAGCTTTCCCCCTGCAGGTGGGGACTGGGGGCTTGAACCTTGGTCCTTGCGCATTGCAACATGTGCGCTCAACCAGGTGCGCCACCACCCGGCCCCGGAATTGTACCCTTTTTATCCCACAATCTTGGCAATCATTATTAAATCACTAATAAAAATGGTATTACTTGCAAATACTAATAATAATTTTTAGAACTATTATAACTCAAATATAATGCTATTTTTTATTTTTAAGCAGATATAGTTATTAAAAATAATGTTAGTATATACTTGGAGCACATTGATTCCAGAAGAGTCTTTGCAGCAGATTTCATTATGAATACTAAACAGCTAAAATAACTTTTTAAAATTAAACAGAGTTGATGTCAGTTTTAATACTAAGCTAAATACACATAAGAAGACAGAGCTATCCTTTTCTTTTTTTAAAGAATCACTTTTTTTGTGGGCTGGGCAGTAGCACACCAGGTTAAGTGCACATAGTACAAAGCACAGGGACCCACTCAAGGTTCCTGGTTCCAGCCCTGGCTCCCCACCTGCAGGGGGGTCACTTCACAAGCAGTGAAGCAGGTCTGCAGGTGTCTATCTTTTTCTCCTCCTCCCCTCTTAATTTCTGTCTGTCCTATTCCATACAGTGGAAAAAAATGGACACCATGAGAAGTGGATTTGTAGTGCTGGCACCAAGCCCAGAAAGAGAGAGAGAAAGAGAGAGAGAGAGAGAGAATCATTTCTTTTGTAAATAATTTACTTATTTTATTTTGATATGATAGAGAGAAATTGAGGAGGGGATATAGAGAAGAAGAGAGAAAAAGAGACACCTACATAACTTTATCACTGCTTGTGAAGCTTCCCCTTACAGGTGGGGAATGGGGACTTGAACCTCGGTCCTTTTGCAAGGTAATGTGTGTGCTCAATCAGGTGTCACCACCCAGCCCCTAGATCTATCTTTTTTAAAAAAAATTATTTGTTTCTTTCTTTATTTTTTAAAATTTCTTTATTGGGGAATTAATGTTTTACATTCGACAGTAAATACAATAGTTTGTACATGCATAACATTTCTCAGTGTTCCACATAACAATACAACCCCCACTAGGTCCTCTATTATACTTTTTGGACATGTACTCTTTCCCCTCACCACAGAGTCTTTTACTTTGGTGTAGTACCCCTAGAGCTATCTTTTTCACTATGATAATTAAACAGTATTCGAGACCTTTCTGATTAAGTAATACAAACTAAAATAAAACTAAGACTATAAATGTTGAAAATAAAGAAATTGCCACTAGTTACATGTTACTGAATTATCCAACTGGGAAATCCAAGAAAATTAGCTAAAATATGTTAAAATTAAGCATAAGTATTGGGCAAAATATCAGCAAAAGAAATAAATTTACAATGATAGATTTCACATACACTAGTTATCAGTACTATTTAATAAATAGCATATTCTGTGCCATAATGAAAGTGCCATAGTATGCAAAGTAATAAACTAAAAGAACTGCATTCCGATTAGCAATGATCTACCAGATATGTCAGGATTGATTTTAACATGAAAAATGGAGAGTTTCTATGTGGAAAAATTATCACAACAGTGTACTAACCAGTATAAATAAATGTTTGAATAATGGAAATATTAATTTGCTAAAAATAAAAAGGGAAACCATCCATGGAGGGCAAATCTTAATAGGTATTTCACACACATGCCACACCATACCACACACACACACACACACACACACACACACACACACACACACACAAAACAACTTTTGGGTAGCAAAATACCAGCTCTATAGGAGAGCTATTTTCTGGTTTCTTTTTTTTTTTTAATTTCTTTATTGGGGAATTAATGTTTTATACATTCAACAATAAATACAATAGTTTGTACATGCATAACATTTCTCAGTTTTCCATATAACAATACAACCTCCATTAGGTCCTCTGTCATCCTTCTTGGACCTGTATCCCCTCCCCCCCCCCCAGAGTCTTTTACTTCGGTGCAGTACACAAACTCCAGTACATGTAATACTTGTGTTTGCTCTTCTGATCTTGTTTTTCAACTTCTGCCTGAGAGTGAGATCATCCCATACTCATCCTTCTGCTTCTGGCTTATTTCACTTAACATGAATTTTTCAAGGTCCATCCAAGATCGGCTTCTTTCCTGGTTTCATAGTTAAACACATATTAATGAAAATGGACATAATCAAAGATCAATACAATGGTAATTAAAAGAATATCACAACTACTTGCTTGGGGGTGGGTGGGAATTGTGCACTCGCATCTATTTCAGGAAATTGACATTGGCAGTTTTTGAGAGACATTTTGTTGATGTACATTAACGTTGGCTGTGAATATTACTTTGAACTTATAATTAAGCTTTATAACATTTTTTGACAGGAGGGTTATCACTTCATCTCAGTGCTAGCATGGCTCCACCATTTCTTTTTTTTTTAATTTTTATTTATAAAAAGGAAACACTGACAAGAACCATAGGAATTATGTGGGCTACAACTCCACACAATTCCCACCACCAGAACTCCAGACCCCATCCCCTCCCCTGACAGCTTTCCTATTCTTTATCCTTCTAGGAGTATGGAACCAAGGTCACTGTGAGGTGTAGAAGGTGGAAGGTCTGGCTTCTGTAATTGCTTCCCCACTGAACATGGGTGTTGACAGGTTGATCCATACTCCCAGCCTGTCTCTCTCTTTCCCTAGTGGGCTAGGGTTCTGGAAAAGTGGGGCTCCAGGACATATTGGTGGGGTTGTTTGCCAGGGAAGTCCAGTTGGCATCATGGTAGCATCTGGAACCTGGTGGCTGAAAAAAGAGTTAACATCTAGAGCCAAACAAATTGTTAACTAATCATGAACATAAAGGGTGGAGAAGTTCATATGAAGAGTTGGGGGGGGGGTCTCTGTTTTGTAGATAGTTAGTAGTCCTATTTTAGTTATATTCCAAAGAGCCCATCACTATACTAGTTTTTTTTTTCTTCTGCCTGAGTCTGACATCTGATATGCAGGTGAATCCAGGTTATTGTCTGAGGAGATGATGTCATGGCTGGCAAAAGGACCACAAAGCTGGATCAAGGAACAGAGTAGCTCCCAAATATGGGAAAGGTGTATAAATATTGTTGACTGTAAACCCCATCGATCTGATCTGATCTGGGGCCCATATTCAGCTTAGGAGACTATGTGACCACTGTATCCCTGTAGATCTGAGCTCACATTCTGTGGTCATGAGTAGGAAAGTTCCAAGCTGCTCCAATTTTAGGACTCATCTTCCTCTGGTAGAACATAGAGTATGTTGTTTAGCCTCCCTTTGGCGGATGGAACATTCTCTACAGTTGTCGATCCACGTTGAGGGCAAAGTCCTTTGGGGGCCCACGGAGGGGTCTATTGTGTGGTTCCTGATAGAGATGACCGGTAACAATGGAGAGAGGAATCTATTTGAGATCTAGGCCCATCGTGTCCACCACTTCTGTACACACTCTCTTCTTACACTGTTGTATAGCTGGTCTTCTGTATCTGTGTGCTTCAGAGGTGTGAATTCTACCTGCTATGTATTTAGGCCTCTGATGGTCTTTATTGAGCACCTGCAGCCTTTTTGTCTTTTCACCTCATCACTATTCCCGTAGACAATGTAATACAACATTTCCTTTCATGGATTTATACTGAATTCTAATTTATAAGGGGGAATATATGAAGGTCATATGAAAATAGTGCATCAGTTTGGTTTGGTTTTGTAACAGATTGCACATCACTGGATTTTGGTATCCATGGTAGTCCAGGAGCCAGTCCAGAGATGAGGGATAACCCTTTATATATTCTGAACTTGCTGCAGTGAACATTCAAAGACTGTTTTTAAAGTTATTTTAGATTCACAGCAAAATTGAGGAGTGGGTGCAAGATTTCCTATGTGCTTCTTATACAGACACATGCAAAGTTCTCAGCTAGCCATTTATACATTGCAATATGGAAAGAAGTGAGAGTTGAAGAAGAGGGTGTGCATTATTTAGGGGTTGAGGAGGGGATACGGCCCGTTATCTTAGTCAAAGTAGAGAAAAAAAAAAATCTAGATCTCAGGACATGGATACTTAACCATAATCCTGCTGCCTCTTGAGCAATTAAATTTA
Source organism: Erinaceus europaeus (assembly GCF_950295315.1). Classification (NCBI taxonomy): domain Eukaryota; kingdom Metazoa; phylum Chordata; class Mammalia; order Eulipotyphla; family Erinaceidae; genus Erinaceus; species Erinaceus europaeus. The sequence goes on along the minus strand of NC_080182.1, from coordinate 15,763,080 downwards.
CTACCTGCTCTGGTCTTCTTCCCCTTCTAGGCAAATATAGTCAAATTTGCAAGTTAAGGAGACAAATCCAAAGCTTTCCTCTCCAGAGCATTAATTTTTTAAATATTTTATTTGTTTTTTAAACATTTTATGATTTTTATTATCATTATTTATTTATTGGATAGACACAGCCAGAAATTGAGAGGGGAAGGCAGAGATAGAGAGGGATAGAGACAGAGAGACACCTGCAACGCTGCTTCACCACTTGCAAAACTTTCCCCCTGCAGGTGAGGACCAGAGGCTAGAACCTAGGTCCTTGTGCACTTTAACACGTGCACTCAGCCAGGTGTGACCCCACCAGCTCCTTCTTTAGAGTATTTATGTCCTTCATAAGTAACTTTAAACAAATCATATTTAGGTCATCAGAGTTGAAAAAGACCTATCTTGAAAATGTATATTGCATGTTTCTTCAAAAAGTCAGTCTTTTGAATAAAAATGTAAATTGGTGTAGTCATTTTGGAAAACTTGCAACACATATTAAAGCTAACTAAACATACCCCTTGATTCTCTATCTCCATTCATCAGTTTACATGCAAGAGAAATGTATGCTTATGTTCCTTAAAATATCCATATAAGGGTGGTCATGAAAATTACATTCACAAAACTAAAGAAGTGAAAACAGCTCTATTTTCTGGAAAAAAGATTGGTATGAATGACTAGAATGGAATACTACACAATGATGAAAAATAACCAACAGTCAAATAAAACAACATAGATGAATCTCATAGGCATAATTCTGAGGAAACTTGTCATTATAAAAGCATTGCTATTTCTGTGCATATCAAGTAAGAAAGGAAACATGCAGTCAATAGTAATAGAAATTCAAATAATGGTTGCTTTATGGTTTGACTTATTGCCTTAGAAGACAAGGTCACATGTTTGTATACATAAGTAAAAATTCTGAGTAATAAATATAAATCTGTGTATTTAAATTATATAACAGATAACCCAATTAAAACATTTTAAAGAACTAAAAATAAAGCCAGTCTTTCCAGAAAGAAAAAAATAAATTGGGTCAGGACACTAGCAAAGTCTCGTTTAGGGTGTCAGATAGTCAGCACATTTTGAGTCTATGAGAAAATTAGTATATCATCAGAATGCACCTAATTATTACAATTGGCCACCAGTCACTTATAGAAATTGCTCATAAATATTTAAATATACTGCCTGGAAACATTGTCTAAAGAGCTTTTAATACTTTCCAATTGAAGCACAGTGGTGTGAATTTCCAAGATCATGCCCTTGACACTGAAGTATTTGAAAAATCCAGTGCAGATTGAGTAATCTTAATTACAATGAAATTCATTACTTTCTAGTGATTGATTGTTTTATGTCCCTTTGATGTAGGGAAAACATGTTCTTTTTACTTAGGTGAGTTTCAAAGTACAGAATTTCTGCCTGACTCTTCTAAGTTTGTCCATTATTCTAATATGAGCAAATTTCCACCACCTGAATTTCCTTCAGTCCTGTATTGGCAAATATGGTTTCTCAGGAGGCAAGGGAGATGCTAGCAAGATAGATAAGTAGGTAGGTAGGTATGTATGTAGGTAGGTAGATAGATAGATAGATAGATAGATAGATAGATAGATAGATAGGCAGATAGACAGGAGATGATTAGGTTATAAGGATGTTAGCCCTGTACTACAAAGTTGCTGAAATTTTTATCATAGATGCAAATTCCCTAACTCAAACATAAGCTCAATTTCTTTGAGGAATGGGGATAATTTAGATATAGCAATTAAACTTTCAGATTCTCCTGACTTAATAGATTCCTTTCCATATAGACATCTCGGTTTTTTGTGTGTTTGTTTGTTTGTTTGTTTTACCAGAGCACTGTTCAGCTCTGGCTGGTTTATAGTGATGTGGGGGATTGAACCTCAGACTTTAGAGCCTCAGGCATGAGAGTCTGTTGGCATAACTATTATGCTATCAACCCTCCACCTGGCATCTCATCTTTCAAAGGTATACCTTTTGTCTTTTCTTTCAACTAATGCTCTAAATTTTTCTTTTGTAAAAAAAAGACTGTGACCTCTTTCCCTCCCCATCTAGTTTCCTTTCCAGGAGAATGCATATCTGGGCAGGGAGATGCGAGAGGTATAACTAATACTACTTCATGGTTGGAGAGTAGAGCAATTGCTGAATGGCTGTGCATCTTGTAATTCTGCAGGTTTCTTTATTCTTTAATTAAAATAAACAGTAATAACATTTAGTATTTTTCCATTTTATCTACTGTTTACTGCTTGCGTGATCTATGCCCCATAGTACCTACTGGTGCTGAGTTGATCTCTCATGGCTGGGCCAAGGTTCAATGGTATTCACAGATGGTCTAAACCTTTTGTATCTTCTAACTCATGTCATAACATTCTCTGAATACCTCACCTTGGTAGAACCCAAAATAGGAACACAATCTACTTGGTGTCTGCCTCCAGGGAACTTTAAGTGTGTCTAAATCTTAAAGCATAGGACAGCGATCCTCAAGTTCAGGGTGCAAGAAATACCTGGAGACTATGATTCAGATTCTAAGTGATTAGAACAGGTGACTAGAGCCTATTTCAACTTTCTCTGATTTGGAAGGTATAAAGTAGAGTGCACCAAGTTGCATCTCTAATGGCAGGAAATGCTTTTGGTACTTCTATCATCTTTTGAAAACCATTGACTATAAAATACCGAACCATGTGGAGGAAAGAAGAAACTTTGGTACTTTCTATTTTGAATTGATATGACTGAAGGGAAACTGAGATTATTCATTTTTTTAAGATTTTATTTACTATTATTATTTTTTATTTCCTTTTGTTGCCCTTGTTTTATTGTTGTAGTTATTGAAGTAGTTGTTGTTGGATAGGAAAGAGAGAAATGGAGAGAGGAGAGGAAGACAGAGAAGGATAGACACCTGCAGACCTGCTTCACCATCTGTGAAGAAACCCCTGTGCAGATGGGGAGCCAGGGACTCGAACCAGGATCCTCAACACTGGTTCTTGCACTTTGCACCACGTGGACTTAACCCACTGCGCTACCACCTGACTCCCAATTTTCATAATTCTTAAAGATAATTATTAAAAATTTTATAGTGATTTAATGTTGATTTACAAAAATAGGAGATAACAGAGATATAATTCCACACTGTTCCCACCATCAGAGATCTATGTCCCCATTCCCTCCACTGGAAACTGTAATAGTTCTCCCATACAGATATGTATATATATATATCCATTTTCTCTATAGCTCTGCTTTCTCTTCCTTTCTAAGTCACATCACCTATTACTACGTCTGAATGTCCTTCCTTTTTTCCTCTTTTCTCCCTAAGTCCTTATAGAATTGGAGTTCAAAGCCCTCTGGCCAATTCCCTCTAACATTTTTTCCTCCTCTGGGAGTATGGACCAACATTCTTTATGGGGTATAGAAGGTGTGAGTTTCTAAAGAGAGTTTAGAACACTCCCATCTGTTTTTGTTCTTCCTCTTCTCTAGTATTCCCATGTCAATTTGTGCTGTTTATCTCGCTCCTCCTAACTCACTTCCCCACATCCTTTCATCCCTTTGCAAACCTTTGAGCCAGAATAAGTGGATTTACCTGCCCTAGACCCTATGCACAATGCTCCCCTACCTCAGGCAACAAGCCAAAGAGTACAGCTGCCACATGAAAGCGGAGCATCATCTTAACACTTTATGGAAGGCCTGCTTCTGGAAATGCTCTAGATATTTAGAAAGTTCTCTCTCTAAAGAAAGCATAGCTTTAATGTCAGTTGTTTTTTCTGAAAGGTAGGATTTTGGTCCACATGAAAATGAACTCTGTCAGAAGCTCAAGATTACCTATTTTTCTTTGCATCTGTGATGTAACAACCTACCTTTCTGTTTTCTGTCATTCTTCTCCAACTGATGCAGATAGTGATTGCTTCATGTTAGCTAAGTCATAGAATTACAAATTGCAGAGTTTATTCCTATCCTGCTATATTGTCCTTGTCATGGATAGTGTTCACTAGTGACCCCGTTCTATCAATAGTTTTACATTAAGGGATTGGTGGCCAAAGGTCTCAAATTAATATGCACATTGCATATTATAAAATAGAAAGCAAATATATTCTTAGTGCTAAAATAGTATTTAAATTACTTAATTAAACATTATTGAACCAAAACCATCCCTATATGCTGTAATTACTTTTAAAAATATTCCTTTTCTTGCCAGTAGCTACACTGATACTTTGCCAGGTTCTAGAGACAAAGCAAGTTGGCATGAAGAGAGAAAAGCTGTAATTGGCAATATAGAAAATCTTTCTGCTGCCAATATCATAGGCAGGTGCCTGGGATCTGATAAAATGTGTGTTGAAAATGGATTGTATGATTCTGAACTTTATAGAAAGCTACTCTCATGACCCCAAATCTGCACTGATGGAATATTTTAAGTAACTATGTTATCTCAGTGTATCCATCATACAAAAATAACTGAATCTGAGAAAGAAATATATTTAAACGTTTAAATATCTATCTATCTATCTATCTAATCTATCTGTTGCCATCAAGAGTATTACTTGGGTTTGGTCCCTGCATGACAAATCCATCTCTCCTGAAGGACATAATGTGCTCTCTCCCCCTCCCCCTCTTATTATGACAGAAATAGATTGAAAGGATACCTGCAGCTCTGCTCTATTGCTAATGAACTCCACTCCCCTTCCCATGGATGGAACTGTGGCTTGAACCCAGGTCCTTGTGCATGTTAACATATGTACTCAACCCTGTGCACAACCACCCAGTCACTTTCATATTTAAATAGAATACAAAGATAGTACTACTATACATTGACCCTTATTTATTTATCTGATCCTTGATATCATCTCAGTTCATTGAAACTCATCACCTTTGTAGACCTCAAAAACAGAATTTCCATCTGTATTTAAAGAGGATCCCAATACTTCCATTTTTGTTCTAGTGAATTCTCTGCAATGCTTTCTATTTCCTTTCTTTTCGAGAAGCATACTTAATTGAAATAAAATAATTTTCAGGAGAGGCTATGTTGAATGATATCTAGTTTTTAATCATTCTACTGTGATGAAAATAAATAGTGCCAGAGATGAGAAAATTTTTATACATTTTCCAATTCAGCACTAATACTGCAGGTATTGGAATATAAGACTAATTCTTTCAGACATCTCTTACAAACAAGACGATGCCAATTCTTGATTGATATATATATATATATATATATATATATATATATATATATATATATATATATATATATGGGGCTTCCTGGAGGAATCCTTTGCTTGTTTATATTCATTCAGTACTACCAATTACTATTCCAGTTTGCTTCAGTCCATCAAAAAACCTAGCAAGATGCTCAAGGCTATGGAGTGGGAAGAACAGGGTAAAAGGAAATCTTCACAGAAACTATTTCTAATTCTTAGATAGGACCACCTCCTACCATCCTCACTAAACAGTTAACATACTTGTCCCCCTGACAGCTCCCATATCTTTTGAAAGTGTTTATTTGGGTTTGCTATTCTAATAGGATAGAATGCTGGGATTTCCTTCTTTCTTCTAGCCAGGATTTTTATTGTTAAAAAGTATCTTACTGGGAGTGAGGTGGTAGCACAGCGGGTTTAGCACAGGTGGCACAAAAGCTCAAGGACCGGCTCAAGGATCCTGGTTTGAGCCCCCGGCTCCCCATCTTCAGGGGAGTCACTTCACACGCGGTGAAGCAGGTCTGCAATTATCTTTTTCTCCCCGTCTCTGTCTTCCTCTCCTCTCTCCATTTCTCTCTGTCCTATCCAACAACAATGACAACAATAAAACTACAATAAAAAAAAACAAGAGCAACAAAAGGGAATAAATAAATAAATATATATTTTTAAAGTATCTTACCTAGAGATCAGGATGACTTATATTGGTATTTATAAGATCTTCTATCACTGATCCCTATCCTTTCATTCATGAAGGGATGCTTCCTATCTTTTTAGGGAACCTTTTCTCTTTACTTCATCATATATTGTTTAGAATTATGTTGAATCACAAAAAAAAAAAACCCACTATATCCAAGATATACTTTAAGGCCTTCAAGAAGATTGAAAGGCAGATGTGTAGACAGTCTTTCAAAGCAGCAAGTATGCTTGGAGTCCTTAATATGCCAAGTCAGGAGAACAGACCATGGTTTTTATAGTTGGGTGTTCTACAAATTTACCGAAGTCCATTTGTGAACAAGCAGTCATTATATAGTTCATTGTCATTGATCACTGAGTAAGTTTCCTAAAACAAGACTCTTGTGAAGCTTCAGTTATGCCTATAAATATTCCATCCTGGTTGAATCTAATTTTAGTACCTCCACATAACATGCCAAGAAATGAATTATATGCAAAAATCAGATTTAATTAAAAGGAAAAGAACCTATATATACCTGGATGTCCAGTCTTTAGTTCCCTTAATATAAACTATAGCAGATCAGCATTTAAATGGCTTCTGATTATGGAGTACTGTCTCAAGACCACACAGGATGAAATAAGATAAATACATATTAACAGAGTGAGAACATAATAAAAAGAAATGTGTCACTGGTTTTAAATGTGATTCCAAATGTATGGAAATGCAAACATTAAACCAGCATGGAGGACCATCGGCCAATTTTACTATAGTAATTAAATAGTGTCATCAAGTTTATGGATCTTTGGATCATTTTAGGCAACTGAAATTTGGAGCTGAAATGTATAAGTACCACGCGCTAACCAATTGTGCCACTGGAGCTCTGGAGCTGAAATGTTAACTGGGGCCTAATGGAGTAGGCAACATAAGTTTTTGATATCAGTGGGCACATTGGCTGAGTGTCCAGGTCATATTGCTACAGAAATGAATGATTTATTAAATTTGAAGGTAGAGAGACAGTACAAGCAGATGATATACTGTTAAATTGTCACATAACTAAAAAAGTCTTTTAATCCTAGTATTAGCAGTAAAAACAGAAATAAGAATAGTGAAGCTTTACTGAGCAAGGTGCTGGGTGGGTTAAACACATATATTACCAAGTACAAGACCCTGGGTTCAAGCCCCTGCTCTCCACCTGCAGGGAGAGAAGCTTCATGAGCAGTAAAATAGGTTTGCATGTGTTTATCTTCTGCTCTATCTCCCAGTCCTCTCTCAATGTATCTCTGTCTTATCTAATAAAAAGTAGAAAGAAAAACAAAAAGAAAAATATCACTGCTGGGAGCAGTGGACTTGTAGTGCCAGCACCAAGCCCCAACAATAACCCTGGTGTCAATAAAAACAACAACAACAACAACAACAACAAAACCTGGGAGTCGGGTGATAGGGCAGTGGGTTAAGCGCGCGTGGCGTGAAGCGCAAGGACTGGTGTAAGGATCCTGATTCAAGCCCCTGGCTCTCCACCTGCCAGGGAGTCACTTCACAGGCTGTGAAGCAGATCTGCAGGTGTCTTTCTTTTTCTCCTCCTCTCCCCCCCCCCCATTTCTCTCTGTCCTATCCAACAATGACGACATCAATAACAACAATAACTATAACAACAATAAAAAAACAAGGGCAACAAAAGGGAGAATAAATAAATATTATTTAAAAAAACAAACTGAGCACTCAGTAAATTTCACTCACAATATAAACATCTAGTAGCTAGTAAGTCATTCAACTTGGCCAAACCTACACAGACTAAAAAGTATTCTGTCAGCCTACATACAATTACCTATGCCTTGTCTGATCCGCCAATGCAAAGGTCATTTTCATTCCTTCATGATCCATGAATGTGACTTGAATTCAATTCTTCCTACTATGCTTCATCGTAGTACATTTATTGATGTTTACCAATTGCTAGTCCGTATATTAATAACAAATAAACTAAGACTGGAGAATGTTTCTTATCACTTTATCATCACAGTGACAAGATAACTTATTTTCTATTCTCATCTGTACAGTAGGGAATTTAAATGAATTCAGAAATACTAAGTAACTTTCTCTCAAATATTTCAGAATGTTTCAACTGAAAAGTCAGAGATACTAGTTATAAGGTAATATGCAAATTTTGATCCCAATTTGCAAAAAAGTTATTAAAATACATATAGTTTGCTACTAAATACATGTAGGTTGTTACTGAAACACATAAACACAGGGGCCTGGTGGTGGCACAGCTGGCTGAGTGCATACAACACAGAGCACAAGGATCCAGGTTCAAGCCCCTACTATGCAGCTGCAATGGGGACACTTCACATTCACTCTCTCCTTCTTAACCTCCCCTCTCACTCTTGATTTTTCTCTATCTTTATCCAAAACTCATAAAACACATTAAAAGTCAGAATATATGTACATAAAAATGAGTGATTTTTTATCTTTCTATGTAATATAGCAAAGGTGCTATAAAACTAGTAAAATTACTCTTAAGATATTCATTAACTTGAATATAATAATAATTTTGCCCAATTACTTTTCCTAAATATTTAACAGGAAAATTAATTGCAATTAATATCTAATGGATGCAATTAATATCTAATTAATTAATATGCAATTAACATCTAATAGATGCTTATAGAATTTCTAAGAATTGGGGATGGGTGGTGGTGCACCTGGTTAAATGCACACATTACAATGCGCAAGGATCCAGGTTCAAGCCCCCAGTCCCCACCTGCAAGGGGAAAGCTTTACAAGTGGTGAAGCAGGGCTGAAGATATGTTTCTGTCTCTCTCCCCCTTCTTTCCCAATTTCTGGCTGTCTCTATACAATAAATAAAGATAATACAATTTAAAAAAAGAATTTCTAAGAATTGTTATCTTTCCTTTGAAAAATCCAAATTTTACTGATTAAAAACTGATCATGGTATTACCTAATATCTTTCTAATTCTGTCTCCCACAGAACTTAATTCATTAATTTTCACATGACTAAAAAGTCGGAACTCAGCAATTAGTCACTGGCAGGCCACCCCATGGGGCCCTAGTCAGGGAGTTCTGAGATTCCCAAACCAACATGATGAGCCTAGACCTCAAATAAATCCCTCTCTCCATTACAACTGGTCATCTCTATCAGGAACAACACAATAGACCCTTCCATGGGCCCCCATAGGACCTTGCCTTCAACATGGATCAATAACAGTAGAGAATGCTCCATCCTACAAAGGGAGGCTGGACAACATACTCTATCTTCCACCTGAGGAAGATGGATTCTGAAATTGGGGCAGCTTGGAATGTTACTACTTATGACCACAGAATGTGAGCTCAGATCTACAGGGATGCAGAGGTCACATAGGCTCCTCAGCTGCATATGGGCCCCAGATCAGATCAAATTGATGAGATTTACAGTCAACAATATTTATACATCTTTCCTATATTTGGTAGCTACTCTCTTCCCTGATCCAGCTTTATCATCCTTTTTCCAGCCATGACATCATCTCCCCAGACAATGACTTAGATCCACCTGCATATCAGATGTCAGGCTCAAAAACAAAACAAACAAACAAAAAAAACTAGTATTGTCATGGGCTCTTTGTAATATACCTAAAATAGGACTACTGACTATCTACAAAACGGAGACCCCCAAATCTTCATCTGCACTAATCCAGCCTTTAGGTTCATTATTAGTCAACAACGTTTGGCTTTATATATTAACTCTTCTTTCAGTCACCAGGTTCCATGATGCCAACTGGACTTCCCTGCACAGACAATCCTACCAATGTGTCCTGGATCCCTGCTTCCCCAGAACCCTGCCCCACTAGGGAAAGAAAGAGACAGGCTGGGAGTATGGATTGACCTATCAATGCCCATGTTCAGTGGGGAAGCAATTACAGAAGTCAGACCTTCCACCTTCTGCACCCCATCATGTCCCTTGGTCCATACTCCAAGAGGGATAAAGAATAGGAAAGCTATCAGGGGAAGAGATGGGATACAGAGTTCTAGTGGTGGGAATTGTGTGGAATTGTAGCCCACATAATTCCTATGGTTCTTGTCAGTGTTTCCTTTTTATAAATAAAAGTTATTTTAAAAAAGAATCTAGTTTAAAGGGAAAAGCCAATCAGACTTGATTTTTCTAAGACATGTACCATGAATTAAGGTTATTCTAACTAAACTTGCTTTGAACAACTTGGAATAGTGGGGATCATTTAAAACTATACTTGTCAAAGTTCTTATTGATCAAAGACTTCATTCCCCTTCAAAGCACTGTGACTGTTCAGAAGAAAGCATTTCTAACAGACTTGAGCTTAAAGCCTATAATACTGTTTAAGGGTCAGCTTATGTGGCAGGTTTAAAAATCCATGGAAATCAGAAGTATTTTCTATTGTGTTGCTTTGGTTATGTCAGACTCCTACGCCTTCGACGCTCTGGCATCAATGGTAATTCTGGACTTAAGGATTCCATGTAAGATTTCTACTGGCCATGTAACAATAGATAAGATCACGATTAAAGGAGCATTCTAATTGGAATGGTAGAATATTTTCTCCATAAAATATTTTCCATTTGAACTTACTAGGTATTCACTGCATAGATTAAAACACCTTTCACAGGCACTTAAAAAATCCAATTTTATCAGATAGCTCAGCATGTAGAGTTCAAGCTCAGAAAATGTAAGCTAAATTTTGAGATACCAAATCCCTCCCCACTGGTTAGCTCCAGTTTTGTGATTATTTTATTTGATCTATCTGTGTGTTTTCTATATATATCAGATAGGTATGAAATCCTGTGATTTTTTTCCCTACATTTCACTATGAATAACTGTGCACATTGCTATAAATGTTAAAATATCATATTATTTATAGCTTAATATTATTCCATTATATATATATATATATATATATATATATATATATATATATATATATATATATATATACCCTTTCCTTCTTTATTCAACAGCAATTGAGCAATTTGTTTCCAGTTATTGGCTATTACGAATACTGCTGTTTAGATTTAGAACAATTAAATTTAAATTTTACACATGTCTCCTTGAATTAATGTTTCTGTATTTGGGGGGAAAATGCTCAGAAGTTGGATAACAGGATCACACAGAATTTCTAGTTTTAGTTTTTTTTGGTTTTTTTTTTTTTGCCTCCAGGGTTATCGCTGGGGCTCAGTGCTGGCACTACGAATCCACTGCTCCTTGCTGTTGCCCTTGTTTATTATTATTGTTGTTGTTATCATTATTGTTATTGCTGTAGTTGTTGGATAGGACAGAGAGAAATCATGAGAGGAGAGGAAGTCAGAGAGGGGGAGAGAAAGATAGACACCTGCAGACCTGCTTCACTGCTTGGAAGCCTCTGTAGGTGGGGAGCTGGGAGCTTCAACTGGGATCCTTAGCAGGTCCTTGCGCTTTGCACCATGTGTGCTTAACCCATGGCACTACAGCCCAGCCCCCTAGTTTTAGTTTTTGATGAAATATTGCTTTCAATAATACACTGAAACTTTCCCCCTAGATGGGCTAAATCCAATGTAATGCCATCCTGAGAGAATCGCATCTAATCATTTCCATTACCACTTAAAAAATACAGACTGGAGAGGTAGTTCCCCAGGCAATAGTAAGTCCTGCTCTTTGCCTTACACTGCCAGAGGCCCAGGTCTGAGGGCTAGCACCATATGAGGCAAGTGATGTATTGTCTTTCCTGCTTTCTTTCTCTTACGCTCTTGTCTTTCTATCTGAATAAAAAACTTGTGGAACTTCATTTGCAAGATAGTGACTCTACAAAATAAAAAATCATTATAATGTGATTTATTATGAGCATTAATAGTATAATTATAGTACTTGACATATAAATATATCAACATATCAAGTAACAATATTTAACCCTATAGTTCCGGGACTATTAAATGATTTCCACAGAATCCATAAGATTTGACCAAATCCTTTTTATCTCAGTTTTCTTCAAGTAATATTTATAATTTGGATGAGTGTTATTAACATGTATGGATAGACATGAATTATGTCAAATTCAGCCACTAGGGTAAAACTATGAAACATCCCCAAAAGAGTCAGGCATGCAGACCTCTGACTATTGACAATGACTTGGATTCCTGTCTACTTTCAGTCACAGACAAGAACAGACAGAATGCAAGAACAGACAAACTTCAATCTACACATGGAAGCTTCTAACAGAATGAGTATTCTTGATAATGAGTGATACAGTCTGGCTAAGAGTGAGACACACACCGTGAGGTGAGGTTCATTCACTCCCATGATTCTGTGACCCAGAGCAGTTTTCTCTCTGATACACAGATAATAGCTGGGAACTCTAGTGTGTTTAAGGTAACTCTGGCACTCATTGATGACCAAGCACAGAAAGAAAATTCGGACATTCAGAGCTGGAAACAGGACTAGAAAACTGGATCAGGGAAGAGACAGGACTAGAAAACTGGATCAGGGAAGAGAGTAGCTCCCAAATATGAGAGAAGTATATAAATATTGTTAACTGTAAACACCATCTCCCCAAACAATACCTTTAGCCCACCTGCATGTTAGCTGTTGGGCTCAGGCCAAAATTAGTAAAGTCATGGGCCCCTTGGAATACAGATAAAATAGACTTCCTAGCTTTTTCCAAAATGGAGGCTCCAAATCTCATCTGCTATTTCTTGCCTTTAATTTCTGATTATTAAACAATTTGTTCTGCTTTATATCTTAATGCTTTTTTCAGCCACCAAGTTGCACATGTACCAGGTATGGGATGTCAACCCATTACTCTGCCACTAAATTGCAGATGTTATCATGACGCCAAGCTGACTTCCCTGGGCAGAAGACCTCACCAATGTGTCCTGGAGCTCCACCTCTCCAGAGCCCTGCCCCACTAGGGAAAGAGAGAAACATGCTGGGAGTATGGATCAACCTGCCAACGCTCATGTTCAGCAGAGAGAAGAAATTGCAGAAACCAGACTTTGCACCTTCTTCACCCTGTAATGATCCTGGGTTCATGCTCCCAGAGGGATAAAGAGTAGGAAAGCTTTCATAGGAAAGAATGGGAAATGGAACTCTGGTACTGGAAATTGTTTGGAATTGTACCCCTCTTATTATATGGTCTTATTGATATTTTTATTTAATAAATAAATTAAAGAAGAGAAAATCAGATCATATGCTGTGCATGCTCTGAAAATCCCAGTGTTTGCTAAGTAGGGGAAGGGGTTGGGGAGATGGGAAGGCAACGAAGACTGCTTAAGATCAATGAAAGGCAGGCGGTTTCACTGTTAACATGCACATGTGGGCATAAAGAAAACATTTACAGGGCATTTCTCTCCTCAACTAGGAATATCAAAGGAAATCACCTGGGACCACAAAAAGACAGGGCTAGAACTACTTTGGGAACCCACCCAATCACCAGTTAGTGCAAACACTTGTGGACAGAGAAGAATGCTAAGGAGAGATTCCTGGGGCTAAGGCCCATATCTACTCCCAAGGAGCTGATAAGAGTCCAGCAGCTTGCTGGTTGTGGTGCCACCTCCAGTCTCTATATATATAATTTTATTTTTCAAAAGGAAACACTGACAAAAGCCATAGGATAAGAGGGGTACAATTCCACACAATTCCCACCACCAGAACTTCGTATCCCCTCCCATCCCCTGATAGCTTTCCTATTTTTTATCCCTCTGGGAGCACAGACCAAGGGATATTGTGGGGTGCAGAGGTGGAAGGTCTGGCTTCTGTGATTGCTTTCCCACTGAACCTGGGTATTGACAGGTCGATCCATACTTCTAGTCTGTCCCTCTCTTTCCCTGGTGGGGCAGGGCTCTGGGGAAGCAGGGCTCCAGGACATATTGGTGGGGTTGTCTGTCCAGGGAAGTTTGGCTACATCATGGTAGCATCTGGAACCTGGTGGCTGAGTTAATATATAAAACCAAGCAAATTGTTGACTAATCATGAACCTAAAGGCTAGAATAGTTCAGATGAAGATTTGGAGGTCTCCATTTTATTAATAGTTAGTAGGTCTATTTTAGTTATATTCCAAAGGACCCATGACTATACAAGTGTTTTTGTTTTTGTTTTTTTTTCTTTTTATAGAACCTGACATCTGATATCAAACCAGTCTGTTTTACAAACAAAAAGAATGCTGAGAGAAGGAGAGGACTCCCCTAAGGCTCACCAAATGCAATTGTGAATCTCTATTGCTACTGCCCTTCAGAGGCTGGAGCAGCAGCCAGGAGGCCCCATGCTGATATCAGGGGGGTAGAGAACTGGCCAGAAAACTCAGGAGAAGATCTACACTCCGGAGAGCTAGAGGTGGGGCTGTACAGTGGGAGACTTCCCACATTGTTCTCCTGATGAATTGGGAGACATGGTGAATAATTGCCACAGAACCCACAGAGTATAAAGGACTCTTGTTTGAAAACTCACAATGCTGCCAGCTTGGCTCTGGCTGCTGGAAGAGTGGCTGAATTGAACCCAGAGCTTTGTATCTCCTGGGATGTAGGAATATTTTTGCATAACCACTGTGCTATCTCTCCCCAACCCTGATTTATTTCTTGGTCAGGAGTGAGTGATTAAGCTAAAAAGCTTACTTATAGTTAAAAATCCCTCAGGCTCCAATAGCCTACAGAGAAGAAAAAGAACAAATATAAAACATTTTGAACATCATTTCTGGAGGTTTACATCTACCAGAAGACCCATGGGCCCCACATGGTAGTAGAAATTCATATTCTATAGTCATTTGACTCAATACACAAAGGTCCTCAGGAACTGCAAGAAAAAATCATATTCACAGAAACTCACCCTCAGTCTGCTTCTGAATGTTAGGATTTGCTATGAATCACATTACTTGTGACTTTGCCAGTGGAATGCCCTCTTGTGTCAAAAGACTTTTGAAAACCAGAACAGACAGATGGTTCAATTATGTTGTCCCAGTACAGTTGACCAAGAGCTTTGTGAAGGCACCAGTGTATAATAAAGAACCTACCCTGTCAGAGTATTTATCATTCCCATCACTCAGAGGGAAGCCAGTTTCCCTGTATTGATCTCCCATGGGGGTTTCTAGTGTGAAATTCTTTTTCTTGAAAAGTATTAAAATAATGTGGTCCGGAAGGTGGCGCAGTGGATAAAGCACTGGACTCTCAAGCAGAGTTCAATCCCCAGTAATACATGTACCAGAGTGATGTCTGGTTCTTTCTCTCTCTCTCCTCCTTTCTCATTAATGAATACAATTTTTAAAAAGTATAAAAATGATTTGGGGGATGAGTTGAGGTGAGTGGGGGTGGCTTGCATAACTCCCCAGTGCTGCCTTTTCACTGATTCCCCTCATACCCTTTATCAGGACCTGGCTCTATGGCCTGTGTTGCTGGCATAAGGACATAGGTCTTCAAATATTTAACTTATATATTTAACTAAGTAGAGTCGAGTATTTCCTCTGATGAAAGTGATAAGTGCCTTCTGAAAGTGACATTATTTTTCATGAAGCATTGACCTGTTCAGGGAGAAACTGATGTTTTTTTGTTTTTAAATCACAGAGATTCAAAATTATACTAATTTCAAACTAGGTAATAAACCCACACTCATTCACAATACAAATGAGCAGGTTCCCTAAACCAATTTTATATTTATTTCTGATTCCTCTCCTTCCTCCTTCCCAGCTCTCTCTGCCTACTTGTCTTACTCTCATTAACTTTCACCTTTTCACGAAATCTTATCTATAGCATATACCCAGAGGATAGACAAAATAATAAAACACGCTTTGAAATTAGTAAGACTTCTTCCATTTATTTTTAAAAGTTATTTTTATTGTTTTACAAGATGATAAGACACCAAGGGTATAGTTGTGCCCACCCCCTACTCCTGAGGATAACCACCATAGTTCCCCCAAGGTCTCAGAGACCAGTTGGCTACTTTGCTCTTGTAAGTTCAACAAATACATATATGTTTTATTCATTTAGTTTTTGCCTCCAGAGTTATTGCTGGGGCTCAGTGCCGGCACTACAAATCCATTGCTCCTGGCAGCCAGGTTTAACATTCTATTGGATAGGACAAAGAGATTGAGAGGGAAGGGGAGATAGAGAAGGAGAGAGATAGACACCTGTAGACCGGGAGGCAGCAGATTGGACACACGTGGCGTGAAGCGCAAGGACCAGCATAGAGACCCCGGTTCGAGCCCCAGGCTCCCCACCTGCATGGGGTTCACTTCATAAGTGGTGAAGCAGGTCTGCAGGTGTCTATCTTTCTCTCCCTCTCTCTTTCTTCTCCTCCTCTCTCCATTTCTCTCTGTCCTATCCAACAAAGACAGCAGCTACAACAATAATAATAACGAAGATAAACAACAAGGACAACAAAAGGGGAAAAATTAAAAATAAATAAAAGACATTTTAAAAAGACACCTGTGGACCTGATTTACTGCTTGTGAATCATGCCTCTCCTGCAGGTGGGAAGCCAAGGGCTCAAACCCAAATCCTTGCATGCGTCCTTGCACTTAGTACCATATGTATTTAACAGGATGTGCCACCCACCGTCCGGCCCCATATTCACAGTGTTTTTACAGATCATGGCACTGAGATCTGAAGAAGTTGAAAATGTTAAAAACTACATCCCTTAGAGAATTTTTAAAGTATTAATGATCCACTTTCAGGCTAAGACTGTTTTCCAGACACAAGGTAACTTGGAACATACAGGTAACATTTGGATATTTTCAGTAGAAAATAAAACTGATCAGTGAAAAAACGTAGACTGACGATGAGAGATGACCCTTTTATTTGAAGAAAACTCTAACCTTTACTTATTTAATCTGATAGGACAGAAAGAAATTGATAGGGAAGGGCGATAGAGGAGAGATCTGCAGCATTGCTTTACCACTTGTGAAGCTTCCTTCCCCCTGCAGGTGGGGTGTGGGCTTGAGCTTTAACCACATGTACCACCACTTGGTCCCTCAAGAGATTGCTTTTTTTAAAAATATTTAATACAACACTAGATAATAAACCCACAGTCATTCACAATGCAAATGAACAGCTTCCCTAAGCCAATTTTATATTTATTTCTGAGTGTGAAGGCAGATAGAGGGAGAAAAGTAGAAAAAGATACAAACATACATGCACAGGCACATGGGCACTGGAGGCAGGGGAATGCGGAGATGTTACTGCACTCCTCCACCTCCCGTGGAACTTGCCCAGTGTCATCCACAGTGTTTCCATGTAGTGCCAGGACTCTAATCCCAAGCCTGGTGTATAGCAGGGACTGTGTTCTATCAAGTGATCTATCTCCTGTCTGCAGATCTCCTTCTCCTGTCTGCTGGCAATCTTCAGTAGTCCTTGCTATTAGAAACTCTTCTGCTTTGATTTTCATGTGGTGTTTTTTTTTTGTATGCTTGTCTCTATGACCAAATGCCAGGTTCTTCCCCCCCCCCTTTTTTTCTCTTTTCTCTCTTTGTTTCCTTCTAAATTTCCCTCCCCTCCCCTTCCCTTCCTTTCCGTTTCCTCCCCTCCTCTCTTCTTTCTTCTTCCTTTCTTTCCTTCTTTCTTTTTTTCTGCCACTAGAGTCATCCCTGAAGCTCAACGCCAGTGCTAGGAATCCACTGCTCCCAGCAGTGGATTTTAAATATATATATATAGTATATATTGGATAGGAAAGAAAGAAATTGAGAGGGGAGACAGAAATAGAATAGGAGAGAGAAAGAGACATTAGCAGAGCTTCTTCAACTGCTCTGGCCTCAAAGAATTATCTTTTTATAAGGACACCAGCTATATTAGATTAGGGCCCACACTGGTGACATCATCACTATTTAGCTAATTACATCTGTAGGGACCCTATTTCCAAATGGGATCATAATCTAAAATAGTGAGTTTTTGGGAGTCAACAAAACAATGTGAGGGACATACTTTATGCCCAAAATACACACGCATACTTAAAAAAAATAAAACAGATCATACTCTCTTATAGAAGTCTAAATTCAAGGTGTTGGCAGGGTCCTATTTCCTCTGAAACTTCTGGGAACTGTTTAAATTAGATAGACAAAGATAGAAAGGGAGAAAAAAAACACAGCAACAAAACTTTGCCTACAATCTTGGTACTCCCATGTGGTGTTGGGATCTAGAACTTGGTCCAAGCTCATATCATGGAAGGCATTCTACCAGGTAAACCATCTAGCCCTCCTCTATTTAAGCTTTTATTGGTACGGATTTTCAGTTATATGCAGCACAATACACGAGTCATATCAAAATGAAAATACTACTCGGAGAAGTCATTGGCAAGTGCCAGAGTGAACTAGATACACTGGGAGGAGGAATGCCAATGAAAACCAACCTGGATTTGGAACTACAAACTTGTAATATTTAGGGAGATGTAGTTTATAAAATGTTCTTCTGTGAATTTAGTAAATAGTTATTATCCTTCATCCTTACCTTAGTATAGTCTATGATACACACATACACACACACACACACACACACACACACACACACACACATACACATACACACACACATATATATGGAAGAGGCCCACCTGCCACATGTTACAATGAGCAAGAACCTGGATTTAAGCACCTGGTCCCTGTCCCCTTCCTGCCCCCTCCCCCCCGGCAGGGGGGAAGCCTCTCATCTAGAAGCAGTGCTGCAGGTCTCTCTCTCTTTCTCCCACTTTATTCTCAATATCTCTGTAGTCAATAAATAAATAAATAAATAAAATATAAATAGACAAAGACCCTTCAGTATACAAAAACATGAGCTCTCACTGATTTCACTGCCAATTTTGACCACATTATCTAGTAGTCATGAAAAATTTGTTCTACATATTTGATGTCATTTATATAATATTCTAATTTTTATTTGACCAAAAACATTCTACGTCAGAATATCACATCATGATGTTTATGTAGGCAGTATGAAATTATCATTTTATGTATTCATACTTTGGCTTTGTTTAAAGCCCTCTGAAAGTTCAATTTCTAGATGTGCTTGTCACCTGTTTATTATTTTCATTCTGCTGACTTTCAACTGCTTTGAGGCTTGAAAGACTGTTTAGAAACAGATAAAGTTTCACTTTACAGACTGCAATCAAGTACAAGGAATGCATGTAACTCTTTTTTCTCAAAGTCAATCTGCTTTGCTTTTCTTATGTTCTGACATACTCTTTTACTGAAAAATTAAATTACTTGTTTCCTAAAAAATGGAGCCCGAGAGAGAGAGAGAGAACACTTCTGCTGTCTGTCCAAATCTTTATAGTCTAATATCAATAAGTTCTCAAGAACAACAACAACAATATATATATTCATTTTGTCTTATGTTCCTGTTCCTACTTTCTATTATTTCCAGAGAAGAAGGTTTCTTTCTTTTTTTTCTTGCGGATAACCTCCCCAGCTCATTCCTTTTATGTCTTCCTCCTAATTCTAACTCTGTTAGTTTCTGTGGCCTTTCCCTAGAAAGCTCATCTTAATGCAAAGAAGTACAGAGGAATTGCATGACCTAGTAGGCACTGTTTTGAGTGGGCGTGTGACTAACCTGCCTCTTAAAAATGAAGTTATTTATACATTTTTAACTATTTTGACTTCCAAATTTACTCCTAAACTTAGAGTTTAATAAGCTCTTTGCTGTCATACATTTTCTAGCTAGGGACTATAATAATAATAATAATAATAATAATAATAATAATAATATTAAAATAGCAACTATGTTAAGAGTTGCATGAAGTATAAATATATCTATTCAAGTTTTGGATGACATGATTTGCATTGGAAAAAGGATGATTTTATCACCACTGCAACCAAGTTAGTAAAAGAGAAGTATTTTATAACAGGATTTTCTTATGTTTTCTCAACTAGGCTTTTATTAGAAAATAATTCCACAAACAATGACATTAGGTGAAAAGATTTTAGCTGTTGTCCTTGTCATAACTATTTATCCCTATTTCATTTTGTTTTATAAAGAAATATCTTAATTCATTATGCTTCCTAGCTCCTATTTTTTAAACAAATGTTTATACAATGCCCTTCCATTCTGTATTCGAAAATAAATCTTAGTAACACTACTAATGTTTTTATAACTTTCACATGGTTCATTAAACATGCAGAATTTAATTTTGTTCATTTTCACTTCTTAATCTATAATCATAAATGAAATATGCTTAAATTTGGTGGAGCAGATGCAGTCACTTATCTATCCCAAGCATAGGCTTACTTTAATTAATGATTAGAATATGACAATGTCCTAATGTAAGAATATTTTTTTAAGATTTATTTATTTATTTTCAAGAGAATATGTGAGCTGGAGAGTGGGGCACCTAGTACAGATCACACAATACCATGCACAAGGACCCAGGTTCAAGCCCGGGTCCTCACTTCAGGGGTAAATCTTCATGAGTAATGAAGCAGTGCCTAGGTATATCTCTTCCCCCACCCTCATCTCTATTTCCCTGTTTCTATCAGAAAAGACACAAGGAAGGAAGGAAGGAAGGAAGGAAGGAAGGAAGGAAGGAAGGAAGGAAGGAAGGAAGGAAGGAAAGAGATGGAAGGAAAGAAGAAGGGAAGGAAGGGAGAAAAAATGCTGAGAACTGTGGAGCTGTGCAGGCACCAAGTCCCATTCATAGCATTGGTAGAATAACAATAACAATAGTAATAATAGTAATGGTAATAATAACGTACAGCAGTAGATAGCTCTGGCATATTCCATACCAGGGGTAAAACCTGGTACCAGAGACATGTACACCTAGTGTTCAATCACTGACTTATTTCCCAATCCATTTTTTATTGCTTTCAAGTCATAAAAATAACATGGCACAGTAGTAGAACTACTACTATTGGCACTATGAATATCAAAGGCATTAACTTTCTGCTGCCTTAAACAAACACAAAAAGAGAGAAAATGAGGGGGTCTGGCGGTAGCGCAGCGGGTTAAGCACACATGGCGGGAAGCGCAAGGACTTGCACCAAGATCCGGTTGGAGCCCCCCCCCCCCCCTGCAGGGGAGTCTTTTCACAAGCGGTGAAGCAGGTCTACAGGTGTCTTTCTCTCCTCCTCTGTCTTCCTCTCCTCTCTCAATTTCTTTCTGTCCTATCCAACAACAACAACAACAGCAATAACAACAGTAATAACAACAAAAACGATAAAACAACAAGGGCAACAAAAGGGGGGAAAATTAGCCTCCAGGAGCAGTGGATTTGTAGTGCAGGCACCGAGCCTCACCGATAACCCTGGAGGTAAAAAAAGAAAAAGAAACGAGAAGCAAGTTATATATTAAATAATAGTAAGCAACTTCCATGAACTCTAATAATTGTGAAAGGTTATATGCCAATTATAGTAAAATTTGAGTCATATTTCATCATGATGCTAAAAGCAGAATAGGCTTTTTTATGCCTCAGGAAAAATAAACACCTTTGTGTAAGTGTTACAGTCATGAGAGCCATCTATCAACTCACTAATTTGGAGAATAAAGGGTAGTGTATGGAAGCAGGGGTAGAAACACATTGAATAAAGAAGGTATGGGAAAAAGCAGCAGGAAGAAACAAGTCTTCCAATTTAAAGACATAGTTTCTCCTCTGTAACTCCACAGCTATACTCCAAGCAGATCAGATGACTTTTCATTTCATTCTTTATAACAGAGTTATGTAATATGTGATCTTTTGCAATGGGGCTCCTTCACTGATCATAATGTTTTGAGGTCTCATCTATATTATAGCCTTTGTCAGTTGTCATTCATTTCCTCCTCAGTGCCAATCTATTTATCGTGTGAGTAAACAAAATTCTGTGTGTCATGTGAGGAGATGAAATTTATGTGCAAGGCTTAACCAAGCCACCATGTAATACCTGGAATTTGTGCAGCCATGTTCAACAAAGTTCAAACGGAAAGAAAACGAGACGCAAGAAACGTAATATTTACCTAACCTTTTGTAAGAAGGTCAAACTATCCTCAGTACACAAGAGTTCAGAGAATATAGCTTTCATGAATCTTTTTTTTGAAAAACTCCCTAAAGAGGGAAACTCAGTTAAAAAGGGCAATCAATGAAGAATTTCCAGCGAAATGCAGGGCGAGGAGACAACTGACTGGCAGGACACACACTTTACAGGTGTCTAGTACCACAACTTGACTCCCTCCTTCTACCAGGGAGTGTCATGCATAAGGGAAGCTTCATGAGTGGAAGACGGCTGCTGTTAGTGTCTCTTCTCTTTCTGTCACTACTTCACCTTTTTATTTCTTGCTTTCTATTTGAGAAAAAAAGATGAATCTCTGGGAGTGGTAGAACCATAGAAGAGTGAAACCCCAGCAAAGTCCTACTGGAAAAACAACAACAACAAAAAAGAG
Source organism: Erinaceus europaeus (assembly GCF_950295315.1). Classification (NCBI taxonomy): domain Eukaryota; kingdom Metazoa; phylum Chordata; class Mammalia; order Eulipotyphla; family Erinaceidae; genus Erinaceus; species Erinaceus europaeus. The sequence continues at coordinate 15,740,883 of NC_080182.1, read as the reverse complement.
ATTGTGATACAAATAAATACATGTTTAACACAAAACAACTGAAAATTATAACTATTGAATAGAATGTGATATGGACTAATAATATGATACATATATATATATATATATATATATATATATATATATATATATGAAAAAATAATGCAGTTAAAAAAAGAAACACCAAAATGAGCTAGTTATCAATTTCCTCATCTTTAAAAACATGAATTCAACACATATAAACTAGAAGTAAAATGTGAGAATTGAAAAAATTCATTGGTATAGAGTAATTCTTAGAAATAACTTTAAGTGGAGGCACACTTGGTTAAATGCACACATCACCATATGTTCAAGTACCCTGGTTCAAGTCCCTGCTCCCTACCTGCAGGGGGAAGCTTCCCAAGCAGTGAGGCAGGTTTGCATTATCTGTCTTTCTCTCTCTCTCTATCTCCCATCTCCTCTTCCCTTTCAATGTCTCTTCTGTCCTGTCAAATAAATTAGAAGAGGGGGGGAGGAGACTACCGGGGATATGGTGGATTCTTCAGTGTTGGCACCAAGCACCCAGTGACAACCCTAGTGGCAATAAAAGCAAATAAGTAAATAACATAAATAAATAGACATTATATAAAAAAGAAATAACTTTCAGTGTCTCTTTTTAGCTGTTCTTTACAAATAAATGCAATATAACAATATTTTTATCTTCGATAGATTTCATATTTGTATTAATATATGGTACAATACAATACTACTTAATACTTTGTAACTTATAATGAAGCTTGGAATATAATTATGTATTCATATATATACATATGTGTGTATGTGTGTGTATGTGTGTATGTGTGTTTGTGTGTGTGTATTTGTGTATGTGTGTTTGTGTGTATGTGTGTATGTGTGTGTATGTGTGTGTGTATGTGTGTATGTGTGTGTGTATGTGTGTGTGTATGTGTGTGTGTATGTGTGTATGTATGTGTGTGTATGTGTGTATGTGTCTCTGTGTTCCAGAAGGTAATACAGTAGTTAGAATGCTGAACTTGCAAACATGGGGTCCCCAGGTTCAATCCTTGGTATCATATATGCCAGAGTGAAGCTCTGGTTCTCTATCTCTCCTAACCCTTCTCCCACTCCTTTTCTGTCTCCTTCCCTCTTTCACTTCCCTTTCTCCCCCTCCCTCCTCTTTCCTCTATCTCATTTAAATAAATAAATATTTAAAATATTCCTCGCTATTACACAAACAGGGGAGTTCTTTATTATCAAAGGAAATCTAGCAAAAATTAAAAACATTTTGTCTTAGTTCAGAAGTAACTAATGGCTAAGAATGAACAATTACAAAAGCAACAAGTATTAGAATATATTAAACTATGCAAGCATTCACAACTCAAATGTCAAATTAATGCTTATTTTTGTGGAGCAACTGTGTAATTGCACCACTCTGGACCATTGCTTTGAGAGAGAGTGGAGGAAGCGAAGGGGTCAGGTACACTACAGCACTGAAGTTACCTTCTTTGCTACAACACCTCCTGTGTGGTGCCTGGGCTCAAGCCTGAGTTGTATGCATGACAACGCAGGCACCCTAGCAGGTAGGTGAGTGCCCTCTGATCCAAATTAATGAAATTTTAAATGAGACACTGATTTCATCTCTCAGAATAATTAGATGCATGTGCATTTACCCCCCCCATACACAGTTGGTTAGTGCCAAAAAAGCATAGGAGACATTAATATTTTTCTAGTATCTCCAGAATATTTTTCTAGTATCTCTAGTCTCTGGAAAGAAGTTTAGTCATTTTTTATACAACTTTAAATGTCCCAGTTTTGATCTATTAATAGTATATGTTGAAATACATGCTAAGAAAATAGAATTGCTTGAGAAAGGCATCTAGATTTAATGATGCTAATTCAAACATTTTTATAATAGAAAAAAATGTAGAAACCTTCAAGTAAGTTAAAATGCTATTTTTTTCTGTTATATACAGTAAATATTTAGTAAGCAAACCAAATTCAAAACTTGTTATATTTAAACAAGGTCATGCTTTTTCTGTAGTTTAATATTTTATGTTTCATACATTTACAGTACAATTTGTGATCACATCTTATCTGTTATTCAAATTTAAAAACAAAGGCTCACTAATGTAAAACTAGCTTTTGTCTTTGCTTTCAACAAAAATACTAGAATTGAATCTGATCGTTTCTGATTAACTCATCATCATAGGACTTATGTTTATCTGTGTACTGGAATGATTGAAGTATAGCAATAAATTCAGTCTTTTGTATAAGTAATCTGAGCTTCTTGGAATGGCCACTTTCTGTATTTGAAAATAACTAAAAAAAAAAGAAAAGAAAAGAAAAGAAAACAACAAATTTCCAATCAACATTGCATTTTCTGCCTTCTCGCCAACATGCCATGCAATCATATCAACAGCTCTCTCACATTATGCTAATTATTACTAATTAGAGCTTAAGCTCCCATATGTTCTTGCTTAGCTGTTCAATGATTGATAAAGTAACCTTTTATTTTATAGGCACCTTTACTTCTAAGTACACCACATCCCAAGAAATGTTTCAATGACTATATCTACAAAATATTACACATTTTTGTTCTTGTCTATTAACGTCCAGATATCTTTTATCTACTGTTTTGATGTCTTTCTGTAGATCCTCATTTTGATTAAGCAATATATATTACCATTTTCTCTAAGCCTTCTCTCTCCCTTTGGGGAAAAAGGAAATATTTAATTCCTACATCTGTTCTTTTACTTATCAGCTGAAGTCATTATTCTTAAAGAAAATCTCTTCTTTTTGCAGGTTTTACTCATTGTCATTTCCATCAAAGAACAATCTATGGGGGTGGGGGGGACGGTAGCGCACAGGATTAAATGCTCATAGTATGAAGCACAAGGACACTTAAAAGGACCCCTACTTGAGCCTCTGCATCTGCAGGGGTGGGGGGCTTGCTTTGCAAGCGATGAAGCAGGTCTGCAGGTGTCTATCTTTCTCTCCCCCTCTCTACCCCTCCTGTTTCAATTTCTCTATGTCCTATCCTATATAGAGATAGAGATAGATGGAGATATAGGAAAAGATGGCCTCCAGGAGCAGTGGATTTGTAGTGCCAGCACTGAGCCCCAGTGATAACCCTGGAGGTAAAAAAAAAAAAAAAAAAGATAAATCTATGGTCATTGAATGTTTTGGTTAAATTTCAAAGTAATTTTTGAATGAATACTATTTTCTATATTCAGATGTTGGATGTAATAGTGGGAAATGATAAAATCCCAATCTATAATGAACTAAATATTCAGAGACAATCTATTTTGTAATTCTCAATGTTGCCATAGTTGAAATTGTAATTCCTCATTTATTATCGTAAGGAAGCTTTGGGCTGAGTAGATTGCACAGTAGTTATGCAACAGACTTTCATGCCTGAAGCTCTAAGGTTCCAGGTTCTATCCCTGACACCATTATAAACAAGTTGAAAAGTTCTCTAGTCAAATAAGGATTTTTTATTGGGTGGATTAATGGCTTACAATAAATAAATTTGGAACATGTAAAATCTCTCAGTCTTATGTAAAACGCTATAACCACCAGCCTAGATCTTTCCCCACCACCATCCCCTCAAGTGCATTTGTTTGGCTCAGTACACCAAACCTGATAAACCATTATTTCCCCAATAAATTGACTTTTAAAATTTTAATTCACTAAAAATTACAAGTAAAGTAGGAAAGATTTATATAAACTTCAAGGAAAAGTGGGAACCTGAAATCTAAATACAGAGAGACATTTAGTTATTTCTTTATAACTTTCAGAGGTAGTAAGTTTTTATTTTTTTTTTAAATTTTTTAACATGCTTTTAAAAAATATTTACTTACTTATTCCCTTTTGTTGTCCTTGTTTCATTGTTGTAATTATTGATGTCATCGTTGTTGGGCAGGACAGAGAGAAATGGAGAGAGGAAGGGAAGACAGGGAGGGGGAGAAAAAGATAGACACCTGCAGACCTGCTTCACCACCTGTGAAGGGGTTTCCCTGCAGGTGGGGAGCCAGAGTCTCCCATTGGGATCCTTATGCCTGGTCCTTGTGCTTTGTGCCACGTGCGCTTAACCTGCTGCACTACCGCCTGACTCCCGTTTCTTTATTTTTTTTCTAGACACCGTTTAATTACTTCATCTTTAACCAAAACATGTATAATTTTTTTGGTAAGTCTAATATCAAATCAAATAAAAAATACTTTTGATTTGATAGTAAACGAAAAATTTTAGTATCAATCATATATTCTAAAACCATGGCACAGTATTTCTCAAAAGATGAGAAAAAGCAATGACTGAAAAGGCAAAGAAGTAGAACAGGTGCGAAAAAGTAGGATTTCATTTAACATACCTTCAACACACTCAAATGACTTAACTAGTAAATCACAGGCGTAGAGCTTAGAGAAATTTTGGCTCAAATTTTACATTTTGGCACTCAAAATCATGAACCTGGATGAGTTCATCTAGAAACAATGTTATAAAGTGAACGTGAAAGGAGAGCTATCTTAGAATGGAGCTAGTTTCTTATGAAACCCCAACATTTGGCTGAATAGAAGATGAAAATATACAGTAGAATCCAGAAGTCAATTGACGTTAAAGTTCCTAGGAGAGAGGCATCAACAATGACGATTGTTTAGGGAGATCATATCAAATGTGAACAGCAGCAATTTCTATTATACTGAATAATCCTAAATCACTACTCCAAAATGATTCAGTTGTTGTGTAGGATTAAAGAACTGAAGGAGACACTGAGAAGGATTATGGTTTAGGAAAATTGCATGATGAGAGATGTGAGAAAGCTGAGGGAACATAGATGAGTTAGAAAACATCTTTAAAAGATGGACAAGTACACGGATTTTGCTCTATTCTAGAGAGGAAAGTTCTGTTGAATGGGGGAATTTGGCTATGCAAAAGAGAAAGAACTATTATTATACCCAGAAGGGTGAGATGGGAGAGAAGCACTATATCTACCTACTTCTATGTTAATACCATCAGCTGCTCTAAATGAAGAGATAACAAGTAGCTCATAACATGAGGTGGGCTTTTAGCTAGTTACTTCTCTTACCAGTTGAGCCACCTCCCCAGTCAAGCTAGTTACTTCTCATGATGAAGTGATCTTCATTCAATTGCAGTGAGTTATCTAATGTCTGACTCCAAGTAATTAAGATCTTACTCTTTTTTTTTTTTCCCTGCTTCCAGGGTTATCACTAGGCTGGGTGCCTGCACTACAAATCCACTGCTCCTGGAGGCCATTTTCTCCATTTTGTTGCCCCTGTTGTTGTTGCTGTCACTGCTGTTGTTGTTGGCTAGGACAGAGAGAAATTGATAGAGGAGGGGGAGACACCTGAAGACCTGCTTCACCTCTTGTGAAGCGACCCCACTGCAGGTGGGGAGCCAGCTGCTCCAACCCGGATCCTTAAACTGGTCCTTGCAGTTTGCGCCAAGTGCTCTTAACCTACTGCCCTACCGCTGGCCCAACCCGCCCTCTCCGTGTGGTTTTTTTATATGGCTCTTCTAAGATGCCCTGAGACAGTATGAGCAGTTCTCTCAGAGAGATAAGGACACTGTCTATTTAGTTCAACTGATCATGGGGAATCCTTTGGCAGTGGATGTAGCAGGCTAACTGGTTAATCCATAAATATTAATCTTGATGCAGATTAGGCACATGTGAGACACTCATGACCTAAAAAAAAAAATAAGCAGAATGCTTCCTTTCAGTGACAGACAACTGATGCTGGCAACAGCTATTATGGAAAGTTAGTTGACGTTTGGCAGCACCTGTTATGGCTGGTTTGTAGGAAAATAGCACTCTGACATGAGACCACTGGATAGAGTATAAACTGGTTCAGTTATTCTAAAAGGTGATTTGGCAAGATTGAAAATACTGTATTCCATCTCCAAGCAATCCCATTTTAGGTATATAGTCAAAAGAAATGTTCTCACATTAGAACAAAAAGACCTGCAGAAAGATGCTGTACACAATCCAAAATTCAGACTCTCTTAAATGAGTATCACTAGGCAAATGAAGAAATGAAATATCCACATTCAGAACATGAGAAAATATTAGTTTAAAGGAACAAACTATATAAGTGCCAATAGGTTCTATCTCAAAAAGATAAGCTTAAAAATGAAAATTACAGGGGCCGGGCAATAGCACAGCGGGTTAAGTGCACGTGGCACAAAGCACCAAGACCAGCAGAAGGATCTCGGTTCGAGCCCCCTGCTTTCTGCATGCAGGGGAGTCGCTTCACAGGCGGTGAAGCAGGTCTGCAGGTGTCTATCTTTTTCTCCCCCTCTCTGTCTTCCCCTCCTCTCTCCATTCCTCTCTGTCCTAAGAACAACGACATCAATACCAACAACAATAACTACAACAATAATAAAAAAAAAACCAAGGGCAACAAAAAGGGAAAATAAATAAATAAAATATTTTAAAATGTGCATTACGAAAAGTAAACAACTACCATCTCTGAATGTCTGTTACATATAGTGTATTGTGCATAATTCTATAAACTTCCCCAATATTTTAGTTTTTTTTCACAAAGCAATTAGAAAAATAAACAGGCATATAAAGCAGGATGTAAAATGAGCTGAATAAGATGTATATTCAGACCCCAACCCACACAAATGTAAGAGTGAACATTTGATGGATGTGATACAAAAGACCTCTGCATTTAGAGTAAGAATTTCATGGACCCACATCCACCTTCCCTACACCAACTGTGTAACCTTAAGAAATTGTGCATGTGTCTGAGCTTGATTCTCCCTATAATAGGACATGAGACCAACTGCATAAAAATGTTGCATGCTAAATCACCTAGTGCTTACTTTGACATGTGACAGATGCTTATTGTGGGAGATTTCATGGAAAAATCTGGAGAGGTGATCTCTGCTTCCCAACCTCAGCCCTTAAATAGCCACCATGAAATTAGTGGCACTTTCTCCATTATTGATTTTTAGAAGTTTTCATGGTAAGACTATTTTGGACATGATAATTGTGTTTCCAAGATATTCTCCTCTTTTTAAAAGATGTATGTAGTATGTATACATGCATGCATGTACAAATGTATTTGTGTGTGAGAACCAGAGCATTACTTTGTCATACGCAGTGCTAAGGGTCAAACTCAGGACCTCATGTTTGCAAGTCTGGCCCTCTACCCAATCTACAACCTCTTAGGCTACCCCAGGAGTTATTATAATTAGGTGATCAAACAAGATAGTGATAGCCTATTCTTGAGCAATAGAAATTGGTTATTCGGCAAATGGACTAAGTCAAATAAATGTAGTAATATATATAGCAGTTTATTTTTTTAAAAAATTTTATTCATTTATTCCCTTTTGTTGCCCTTGTTGTTTTACTGTCGGAGTTATTGTTGTTACTGATGTCGTAGTTGTTGGATAGGACAGAGAGAAATGGAGAGAGATGGGGAAGACAGAGAGAGGGAGAGAAAGATAGACACCTGCAGACCTGCTTCACCGCCTGTGAAGCGACTCCCCTGGAGGTGGGGAGCTGGGGGCTTGAACCGGGATTCTTATGCCGGTCCTTGCACTCTGTGCAACCTGCACTTAACCTGCTGTGCTACCACCCGACTCCCAGCCGTCCATTTTTTATATTCCACACATTTACTGTATTTTTACTTGCTAATGGCCATGTAGTTGTGAACATTTCCCTGTGGCAACAGGAGAATCCACTCAAATGTTGAATGGTCAGTCAGATCCTTCCTTCTCATCCACTGTCAGCAGTAAGAGTGCACTATTTGTTCAACCATGATTACTTTTTGTTTGCTTTCTTTAAATTTCCTCTGTAAAAATGACTCAATTGTCTTAGGATGTTTATATCCCAAAAGAATTATTACTTCTACCAAGATGGGAGGCCATATATTAATAATTTCTCCAGATGAAATTGTTTCATTGACTTCAGCCTCAGGAAAAGATAAAATCTGGTATAATTACTTTTTCTCTATAAATATTAAAGCTAGCTTGTTATGGACAACTCTCTGACAAAGAACAATCTCCATTTTTAAATTGAGTGGGTGGTTGGGGCTTACTCAGAATATCAGTTGTCATCAATTGCATGTAGTTTTACAAAATTTGCTGTTGCAAACATAGGTGTAGATATTACACATCTCTTTGGATGAGTGTATTTATTTCCTTTGGATGTATCCCCAGGAGAGAATTTGTCGGATCATAGTATACATCCATTTCTAGCATTCTGAGTATTCCATACACTTTTCTCCTAGGTATCCAATGACAGATGAATGGCTAAGAACGTCATGGTAGGGGCCAGGTGGTGGTGCACCTGCTTAAACACACACACACTCAGCACACAAGGACCTGGGTTCAGTCAAGCCCCTGGTCCCCACATTCAGGGGGAGAGCTTCATGAGTGGTGAAGCAGAGCTGCAGGTGTCCCTCTGTCTCTCTCCCTCTCTACCCTCCTCAATTTCTCTCTGTCTCTATTCAATAATAAATTTAAAAAATCCTAAAAAAGAAACTCATAGTATATATAAAATGAAACAGTACTCAACTGTTAAGAATTATGTAGCCATCTCCTTCACCTCATCTTGAATGGAGTGAGAATAAATCATGTTAAGTAAAATAAGTTAAAAAGAGAAGGATGAATTACCTGTTGATCTTACTCATAGGTAGAGCTTAAGAAACAAGAACAGAAAAGAAAAACACAAAGTAAAATATTGGCTGTGTTTGGTGTGTTGCACCACAGCAAAGGACTGGGAAAGGAGGGGAAGCAAAAAAGGGGGGCTTAAGAAAGGGGATGTTTTTGAGTCCTGGTGAATAGTAGTGGAAAAGGACCTAAATTAGCAAGGAAAGTGTTTTGCAAACACCTATCACGGTGTGAAAAGAAATTGTACCCATGTGTCAGTAACTGTACTGTAAGCCATTTACTTCCCAATAAAATGATGAAAGAACTAAAAACATTGTGTGTAGTAATGCAAACAGACCTTAGATACTTGCACCAGATTCTCAACCTTCTGAAAACTACTAGGTACCTGTTATGTAAAAGAATCAGTTACTAACATTAGCACAATTAGAAGAAATTTTAAATATTAAGTGCATTTGATTTGCATCTTCCAGCTGTCAGAATTACTTTCCTTATATTTCTTCATCTATGTTCCCCATTTTTATACGGTGATGAAAAAAGAAAAAGAAAGAAAGAAAGAAACAAAAAAGTCCAACAGGGAAGAAATATTCCAAAATGTCAGTTTGATTGTATGGGGGCAATTTAAGAGCTCTGTATATCTGGCACTAGGAGAAAAATGGGAGTTAAAAGATGCCAAACAGTACGTCATCATGGGTTGTATTGGAGGATTAATTACAGATTTACGCTTTAGGATGGTATGCGCTTCTGTAAAACAAGCCAAAAAATGTTTTGTTGGCTGCTAGAAACCACAGAACTCAAGGCCCAGCTACCTGAATTTCTCATTTAAATAATCACTGGGAAAAAAAAAAGCTCGTTATAGATTTCTTTTGGCTTATTTCAGCTAAGGTCATTCCAGGTTGTAATATGTGCCAATGTAAATTTTGCTCCCAGAAAAAACAAAAAAGCAATTCCATTTTTTAAAGATTTATTTTTATTATCTATTTATTGGATAGAGACAGCCAGAAATCACCACTCGCAATGTTTTTCCCCTGCAGGTGGAAACGGGGGGCTTAAACCCAGGTCCTTGTAAAACCCTGTTTTACTTCTTTTATCGTTTTATTGGGAAGTAAATTGTTTACAGAACAGTTGTTGATACATGGGTATGATTTCTTACTGCACCATGATAGGTGTTTGCACATTGTAATATATAAGCCCAACCAAGTGCGCCACTGCCTGGCCTCTTAGGTTTTTGTTGTTGTTGTTTGCTTGTTTTATCTTTTAAATATATCGACTGAAGGCTCATCTGGTAGAGTAGTAGAGCATCCACATTAACAAGTGCAAACCCTTGATCTTCACCTGAGGAGGCAACTTCATGAGACAAGTGGTAGACCAGTGCTGCAGGTGTGTCTCCTTTCTGTCTCTCTCCCTCTCTATTGCTCTTCATCTACTCTCTATTAAAACAAAAAGAAAAGTTATAAGGAAAAAATAGCCAATAGGAATAGTAAAGTCATGCAGCAATAAGACTGAATGATAACCCTACTGAGAAAAGAAAAAAAAAAAACAGTACTTATTTAGAGAGAGAGAGAGAATGAAGGAACCAGAGATATATTGGCATACATGGTCCTGTGGCCTCACACAGGTTCTGTGCTCCTTCACTGAATCACCTCCTTGGTGGCTCTACTTCACATTCCTGTAGTCTCCTCACCAAGACCACCTGCCAACCTCTGTTCCAACTACAGGGCCTATCTCTTTTTCTGACACACCACCTTCTTTCTGGAAACCGTGATTTTAAAACAACAACAACAAAAACACGTATAGCTACAGACCCTTTGGAATATAACTAAAATATACCTACCAGCTATCTGCAAAATGGAGAACTTCCCAACACTTTATCTGCACTGTTCCAGCCTTTAGGTCCATGATTATTCAACAATTTGTTTGGCTGTGTATGTTAACTCTCTTTTCAGCCACCAGGTTCCAGACACCAGCATGATGCCGACCAGACTTCCCTTGACAGACAACCCCACCAATGTGTCCTGGAGCTCTGCTTCCCCAGAGCCCCACCCCACTAGGGAAAGAGAGAGGCAGACTGGGAGTATAGATCAACCAGCCAACGCCCAAGTTCAGTGGAAAAGCAATTACAGAAGCCAGACCTTCCACCTTCTGCAACCCACAATGACCTTGGGTCCATACTCCCAGAGGGTTAAAGAATAGGAAAGCTATCAGGGGATGGGATGGGATATGGAGATCTGGTGGTGGAAATTGTGTGGAGTTGTACCCCTCTTATCCTATGGTTTTGTTAATGTGTCTTTTTTTTAATAAATAAAAATAAATAAAATAGAATAGAATAAAAAAAATGTATGTCACCTTGCCTGACTGGATCTGAGCTACAGACAGTCCCAAGCAAACGGACAAGCTGATACGTCTGCCTCCTGAAACAATAAGACATATATATGTATGAACACATACATGTTCTGTTAATCTGTCAGTCCCTTCCTAGGTTCTCTGTATACTTCACTCTGTTGTCTGTGACTGGCAGCCCCTTTGCTTTTCTTTCCTGTTCTTTTCTTTTCTTTTCTCTCCTTTTCTTTTCTTTTCATTTTTTTATTTAGTTTATTTTCATTGTTGTTGTTTTTTGTTTTTGTTTTGTTTGTTTGGTTTGCTTTAGTTTGAATTTCAGGCTTTTTTGTTAATTTTTTTAATTTTCTTTTTTTATCTAGATATTTCTGGCCTCAATCTGTAGCTGAACTACAGACTGTCCCAAGAAATATATATGTGTGTGTGTGTGTATATATATATATATTTTTTTCTGTTAGCCTGTTAATTGTTAATTTCTTCCTACTTTTCTGTATATAAGGCATACTGTATATGCCTTCTGTTGGCTGTAGTTGGCTGTTGGTTTTGGGTTTTTTTTCTATTTTGTTTTTGCTGTTGTTGCTGTCTGTGTTGATGTTTGTTTGTGTTTTGTTTTGTGGGAGTAGTTTGTGTTTGCCTTGTTGCTGCTGCTGCTGTTTCAGTCAGCTATCCTCCCACACTTCCGTTTGCACATAAGAGACACTTTCTCTTTCATCTTCCCAAGGCAGTGGCAGTGGTGTCACATTATAACAACAGCTCCAGCCACTCCTGAGACAAAAAACAAGGTGACTAGCTTCAGTAGTCTAGAAATCAATAGACCAGACATCACCCCACACCATACCTGAATGGCAACAGCCAGGTCACAAATTAAAAAGACACCAAAGATCATGGTCAAATTAAAAACAACAACAAAAAAATTACAGCAATGAACCAGGACAGTATCCCAGAAAAAAAAAAAATCCCAACAAGCTAGAAGCAACTAAGAATGAGGAATGTATCCAAACATTAATTGATGATTTAATCACAGGAGTGAGGGAAGCTTTTGAGGAAAATACTATCAGAAATAGGGAAATAAAAAATGAGACCCTGAAAGAAAACATGAATTATCTCTAGGTAATTAGTAAATTGAAAGCTGAAATAGCTGAGCTAAGAGGACAGCTTGCAGAACAAGCTCATACTGTAAGTGAACATGGTAAATATATATATATGGCTGAACACCTGTGGGAGAAAGCTTTACAAGCAGTTAAGTAGTGCTGAAGTTATTGTTCTTTCTCTTATTTTTTTTTTCACTTCTCTACTCTTTTCTATCTCTCTGTCACTTAAAAAAATAGTTAAGTAAAAGAAGAAACAACTGTCAGGAATGCTGGAGTGGTCATGCAAACACCAGACTTAGTGATAACCCTGGTGGCAAATAATATCACTAATTAAGAGTTTCTGTATATCAAAAGAGGCTTCTTTAGATATATAAAAGCAACCTTGCAGTTGGGAGAAGATATTTACACATCAAAAATCTGATAAGGGACTGATGTCAAATATATACCAAAGAAATTATGTAACTTAACAACAACAAAAATATAATAACCTAATCAAAATGTATACAAAAGAATGGAATAGACAGTTTTCTAAAGAAGACATTCAGATGGTCCATCATTAGAGAAATGCAAATTAAGACCACAATGGAATACCACCTCAATCTGAGACTGACCTACATTAACAAAACAGAATAACAACTCTTGATGAAAATGTGGAGGAAAGGCTCTCTATTATCTTGGTGGTAGAAATGCAGACTGGTGGAATCCTTGTGGCGGTGACTTAGCAAGTAGAGCACATGCCTTCCATGTGTAAGGCCCTAAATTCAGTATCCAGTCTCTTGGTGGAACAGTTGGTTTTTTTTCTTGTCTCTCTGCCCCTTTTCTCTCTCACATTCTCTTTGTCTCATAAAAATACACATTATAAAAAATGGGCTGAGGAGACTCAGACAGTGAATGCATACAGTAAGCCCTAAGTTTGTTCCATAGCACTGCATCAAAAATAGCAAGGAAATGCAATAAGAAGGCATACATAATATATATTTAATATATTATATGCATATATTAAAGGTTAATGTTCGCATCTTTTCAAAACAGACCATAAAGCACTTCAACACAAAACAGGCATTATTGGTAGGAGTAGAAACAGTAAGCAGAATAAGTGTACTTACGGAGTAGGACAAGTTATTTATAGGCACAATGGGCTTCCATTACTAAATTCAGGGTACTTGGTTGGAATTCAAGTGGCCAACTATCTTGAGAACAAAGACAACCTCTTGAACTTGCAAACTGTGAAGCTGACTCCTACCATTTAAAGAAGATGAAAGAAACTCTTCTTCTTTTTGTTTTTTTCAGATAAAAGTTCTTTTTGTTAGTCTTTTATAGTTACCAGTACCAGAATCTGGTTAGAGCATAGGCTCCCTGGGGTTAACTCAAGGACCTGTGGCTTCTACAGCTCAAAATTGCAGCCAAATGCTTCTTTGTAAAAGCCACTTTTTTTCCTGAGTGGTTCCTGTGGGCCCTTTAAATCTGCCACATTGATTGAAAGCAACTAAAAATATGGCACCTGACTTAACACTGTGCTATTTTTCTTCTTCTTGAGTCTTTCTCTCCTTCCCCTTCTGTTCCCATGTCCACATGCAATCACTAACCTTCTGACATTATGTTCCTTTCTTCAGCAGAAACTCCAGATTTTTTTTTCTTTTCTGGTGAAACTTATTGAAATGCTTTGTTGTTGTAGTATTTGTTTTCGGGGGGAAGAGCCAACTTCTTGAGACTAAGTCTCCATAACTCTGCAATTCAGTTTTAACTAGCTCAAGTTCACCTCCCTAAAACAATCCTAGCCATTCTGAAAAAAAAAAAAAAAAAAAGGAAGGAAGGAAAATAAAAGGAAGAAAGAAAGGAAGGGAGAAAGAAAGAAAGGAAGGAAGGAAGAAAGAAAGAAGAAAACCTGACCCTTCAAAAATCAGCTTATCTCATCCTACTCCTAAGGCTATGTATGACCTTTGCCTTCCAGTGTTGGGTAGATAGAATCTTGTGTTTGAGGTCAGAGGGATATCTCACTTGCACATGTCCTCCTCCTCCTCCTCCTGAGGCCAACATGGAAGATACTGACACTAGAGGATGTGCCAGTACTTCTTTATCTCCCTAGAATAAAAAAAAAAAAAAGTGGCCAGAAGCAGTTGAGTTCAAGAATGTGTATGACTCTGACTCAAAAACAAATAAAATAAATAGACAAATACATAGATAAGTACATCCTAATTTGGACCTCCACTAGCCAGCAGACTCCATTACATTTACACTGAATAAAGTTTTGTAAATTTTCACTTCTCTGACTGTTGAGCCCTTGCTGGTGCCAGAGCCTCTCTAGTAGCCTTCCCTCATTAATACAAATCAACACAAATTTGAAATAAGCATTTTTGAAAGCTTTCTTTTTTTTTTTTTTTAATTTTTTATTTAAGAAAGGATTAGTGAACAAAAGCATAAGGTAGAAGGGGTACAACTCCACACAATTCTCAACACCCAATCCCCATAACCCACCCCCTCCCATGGTAGCTTTCCCATTCTCTATCCCTCTGGGAGCATGGACCCAGGGTCGTTGAGGGTTGCAGAAGGTAGAAGGTCTGGCTTCTGTAATTGCTTCCCCGCTGAACATGGGCGTTGACTGGTCGGTCCATACCCCCAGTCTGCCTCTCTCTTTCCCTAGTAGGGTGTGACTCTGGGGAAGCTGAGCTCCAGGACACATTGGTGGGGTCTTCAATCCAGGGAAGCCTAGCCAGCATCCTGGTGGCATCTGGAACCTGGTGATTGAAAACAGAGTTAACATATGAAGCCAAACAATTTGTTGAGCAATCATGGATCCCAAGCTTGGAATAGTGGAGAGGAAGTGTTAGGGAGGTACTCACTGCAAACTCTAGTGTAGTCCTGCTTTCAGGTATATATTTTGCAGTAGTTTATGGATACGTGTGCACATAAGCTCTCTCTCACAGAAACTGGTGTATATCTAGGTTATGGGACTTTGTTGGAAAGTGAACTACCCGAGATGAAATTAGAGTGTACTATTAAAGGAAAGGTCTCACCCGAGTAATGAAGCTGAAGGGTTGTCATTCCACACGTGAAGTCTCTGGATACATTCTGAGGTGAAGCATGTTGAGGTAGCAATCGTTGCTTTGGTAAGGTTGTGATCGGCAGAGTGGCTGAAAAAGCTGTGGTATATATACACAATGGAATACTATGCAGCTATCAAGAACAATGAACCCACCTTCTCTGACCCATCTTGGACAGAGCTAGAAAGAATTATGTTAAGTGAACTAAGTCAGAAAGATAAAGATGAGTATGGGATGATCCCACTCATCAACAGAAGCTGACTAAGAAGATCTGAAAGGGAAACTAAAAGCAGGACCTGATCAAATTGTAAGTAGGGCACCAAAGTAAAAACCCAGTGGTGAGGGGTAGACATGTAGCTTTCTGGGCCAGTGGGGGGTGGGAGTGGGCGGGAGGGATGGGTCACAGTCCTTTGGTGATGGGAATGGTGTTTATGTACACTCCTAGCAAAATGTAGATATATAAATCAGTAGCTAATTAATATGAGAGGGGGAAATCAATTGTATGTCTCAAAGTTTCTCAAAAGACAAACTGAATATTTTTAATATATAGGCTATGTATTTGATATGCGGACTCTCTCAAAAGCCTAGACCAAGTAGATTAGAAGCTTCCAATAGCACAGCTATATACAAGATACTGGGTACTGTCCAGCAAACCATAACAAAGGGACTTTTCAAAGTTAACCCAATTAACAAATAATGTGATGATAATATTAACTATTGATTGTCTTTTTGAACCCTAAGACAGCAGGAACCTCACATCTTCACTATAGAGCCCCTACTTCCCCCAGTCCAGGAAAGCTTTCTTAAATCAGCCTCTTTATTTAATTTTTCCCCCCAAGTCAGTCTTTATTCTGCTTTCAAAGCTTTAGCACCCCCATGAACAGGGATATACTATTGAATTTATCTGTTCTAGTCATATGTTTTATATATGATTTCAATGCCACTGTATATTTTCAATTTGTGACATGAATCCAATTCTATTTGCTCTTGTTATTTTGTTATGCTGTTATATTGTTAACAAACACGGGAACACAGAATCCATTCAGTGTTAATACTTTTCAAATACTTGTCAAAGTATTTAATTATAACCACCCTCTATGAGCCCTTTCTTGACAAGTATTTAATTATAACTACCCTCGAAGAGCCCTTTCTTCAAGTATAGTCACATCAGAAAATAAGATTTCATCATATTTAGTGGGGAGCATATGATGCAAACCATATTAGCTATCCTATTAGCTCTTTCTTTTTTTATATCTTTTATTGATTTAATAATGATCACCTAGACCATAGGACAAGAGGGGTACAATTTCACAGAATTCCCATCACCAGAGTTCCACCCCCCCCCAAAAAAAAGCAAAAATAGCATCCCTTTAAAAAAGCAAAAATAGCAAAAGCATTAATAAGGAAAGAGCAGAGAAATGATGGGGTACATAGGGATGGTTAGAAAAAGTGGGGTACATAGGGATAGTTTGGTCTTTGTGGAGATATGGCGTGGAAAGGGAAGAAAGAGGGCCAGAGTGAGAAGAAGGGAAACACCTGAAAGGTGCGATTGGAAGCAGAAAGTGGGTCCTTGCAGGTTTTCCTGATTATGGATAGAAGCTAAGATTACTAGAAACCTTCCCCCCACATGGCTGATGGCTGATGGCTGTGATCAAAAGGTTAAGTCTGCAGATGTGAAGCTAGAGGCCTGTGATCGAATCCCTGCAGTCTGATGTCTCCACTCAAAGGTAAGCCCTCAAGGTATATAGACTTGTTAAGTCAGAGCTGCAAAAAGAAAGGTATATGAAAGCTAACTGTTTCTTCATTGTAGATAATGTAAAAGACTCAATCTACAGCAAATAGATAAAATACCCAACAAGATGTTTCTTAATTTAATGAAGCCTTCATCTTGATCAGGATAATGAAGTCCCTTGGGATGTCCTTTAACAAATGACATTCCTCACACACAAACACACACACACACACACACACACACAGAGAAAGAGAAATTGAGATCTTGGAAGATTTATTTATTCCACCTTGCAGACAAACTTGCACTTTGTTCATTTTCCTAGCAAACATATTGATGACAAAAATAGATGGGGGGGGGCAAGGAAATGGATTTTGAAGGAATCATTGCATTTCTTCAGAGTTTTATTTTAAGATGAGAGAAAGAGAAAGAAAATCTTCAGGTGAGACAAGAAGTGACCTGAAGCAGCTTGGCTAACTAAGAGCCAGAGATGATGATCTCTTCTGCTCTTAAAGGGCTCAGTTTCTATCCTGGGAAAGCCATTAGCAATGGTGAGAATTTTAAATAAGACTGAGGACCTGGAGGATCCTTAGAACTCTCCTAACATTTTCTGCTGTAGTTGCTTCACTGGATGACAAGAAAGAAGGAGACTTTTAAGTAGAAATCGTTTATCCTTCCACCCTCTTCCTACTCCTAAATTCTTACTCTTGGAGGCTTGTTAAGAGAGAGCTATTATCATGACCATTCAATTCACATTAGAAGACTTCCTATCCCTACACCCACTCTTTTATGTTCCTTGTCCTTTTATTCAGACAAAGATTGTGAAAAAAGGAAGATGAGGCATTTTGAACCTTTTTCTAACATAAGTAAAGTGAAGCTCAAAATGTCCTGAAATGTAAGTACATATTACCAAATGTAGATTTTTCTGTTTAATAGGTGATGAAACAGCACTAGAAGAAGAAAACTTGGAGAAAAGCTTCACTCTGCCATAACCTACTAGAAAATAATGTATTAAATAGTTTCTTTCTTTCAGATGCAAGGTATGTTTTACCGAGTTCACTGAAAAGGATTTTCTGAAAAGCAGTCCATGAATCAACCTTTGCAATACAAGCCACAAGTCATCAGAAACTTCTCTAATTTTCTTCCTCAGCTTCGTTTTGAATTCCTGATGATTTTAGTTTCAGCTCTCTTGTCCTATCCCACCTCTTAGTCAAATAACTAATGAGGTATAAATAAAAATTTAAATGCATGTCTGAATTCTCTATTCCTCTAGGAATATTTTTATACTCAGCATCATTTTTCAAAGTGAACCATCAAAACTCAAGTCCTCTGCTTCATAAAATTTGATGGTTACATAATGAGTTTTCCTATAAGAGCATACACTTTATAATTAAATAGAACTTGAACTTACTTTGATGGATCCAATCTCTATTATAATTTGTATGGAACCTTAAGACGGTACAAGGTTGGTGCCTAATAAGTCACCTTCATCACCTTCATCCCAAGTCTGTTTCATGCATATTTACACTAATGTTCACCATCTTTACTAGTCCAGGTTTCTTATTATGCCTTCTTGATCACTACAGACCTTCAGTTTATTAGTTTATTTTGTCAACTTTTTTTTTTTTCTGTGATTGGGATCAGTGCGCTACACTACTCTACAATTTCTGATGGCTTCTTTTTAGTACAGTGTAAGAAACAGAGAAGGACAGAGAGACACACGGATAGAGGAACACACAGACAGGAAAAGATACCTGAATCACTGCTATACTGACTTTGAGGTTTTCCCTGCAGTCCTGGACTCAGGCCTTAAACCTGCATCTTTGTATATGGTAACACATGTGTTCTACCTGGTGACTTACCACTGATCTCTTACTTTGTTAAATTTTATTGTGAATGAAAAATTGCTGTTACCTCAAAACAAACAAAAAGTACTGCACACCCTCCCTTGTATTTGTTATTACAAATTTTTACCTCACAAATTTTTTGCTAATGAATATCTTTAAAAAAAAGCATCTGTGATTCTTTTTTCCTTTTGTGTGTGTGTGTTTTTACTTATTGTGGATAATATAATTATATTTCTTTTTTATTTCTCGCCAATCTCATTACCAAAGGTCTGTATCCCCATATCCATCTTCATAGATAACCACTATAGTTCTCCCACAGCCTTAGATATAGGCTGATTTTTTTTTTCATATTTTTAAGTTCAATTCTCTATTTTTTGCATATGAGTGAAACCATTCTATAATTGTCCTTTACTTCCTTACTTGCTTCACTAAGCATAATCTCTAACTCCATCTACTTTATCCTAAAGGACACAACATCATCTTTTCATTGCTAAGTAATATTCCATTGAGTATATGTCTTACATTTTTTTTATCCAGTTCTCTTTTGAAGGGCATTATGGTTGTGTTCAAGTTTTTGCCGCTATGAACATGGGGTTGCATATGTCTCTTTAAGTCAGTGCTATGATATCTTTTGGGTAAATGCCTAGAAGTGGAATTGCTGGATCATAAGATATTTCCTTTTTTATTTGTTTATTTTATTTATTTATTTCCTTTTGTTGTTCTTGTTGTTTTATTGTTGTATTTTCCATTTCTATTTGTTTAAGGAGTGTCTGTACTGTTTTCCAAAATGGCTGCACCACTTTGCACTCCCACCAGCAATGTAGTTGAGTTCCTCTCTCTCCACATCCTCGCCAACACCTAATTTCTCTTGTTTTATTGGTGGACCCTATTATCACAAGGGTGAGATGGAATCCCAAGGTGATTTTAGTTTGCATTTCTCTAATAATGAGTGAACTGGAATATTTCTCTATATATCCGTGAGCCATGTGTATCTCTTCATTAGAGAACCATCTATTTCTATCTTCTGCCCATTTTTTTTTTAACTGGGCTGTTTTTCTCTTTCTTCCCTTCTTTTTTCTTTATCTTTTTCAAAGATATTATTTATTAGGTGGGCTGGGCAGTGGTGAACTGGGTCAAACGCACATAGTATCAAGCACAAGGACCTGCACAAGGATCCCGGTTTGAACCCCTGGCTTCTCACCTGCAAGGGGATTGCTTCACAAGCAGTGAAGCAGGTCCGCAGGTATCTATCTGACCTTTTCTCTTCCTATCTTCCTCTCCCCTATCAAATTCTCTCTGTCCTATCCACAAAATTGAAAAATAAATGGCCACAGGATCAGTGGATTCATAGTGCAGGCACCAAACTCCAGCGATAACCCTGAAGTAAAATTTATTATTTATTTATTTATTTATTTATTTATTTATTTAGTGAGAAATAAAGGAGTAGAGAGGGAAAGAACCAGACATCACTTTGGTAAATGTGCTGCCTGGGACTAAGCACAGGATTTCATGTTTGAGATTTTAATACCTCCATTTTTCATCTTTTTCCTCAGGAGTGCTCCTGTTATTCGTGTTTTTTTTTTAATAGTTCCATGTGAATGTTCAAATAAGTTGTTCAATTTCCCTGAAATAGGCCATTTGGAATTTAATAGGGATTTCATTGAATCTATAGATTGCTTTTTGGTAGGATTGCAATTTTAATTATATTTATTAGTCCAATCCATGAACAGGGGATGTTCTTCTATTTCTTTGTGTCATCTTCTATTTCTATGAACAATGCCTTATAGTTTTCATTGAAAAGGTCCTTCACCGCCTTTGTTAGATTTATTCCTAGGTATTTTATCTTTTTGGATTAAATTCTTCTTCTTCTTCTAGCGATTGCCCTTCTTCCATAGCCAGACAACAGTGTCAGGTTGAGCCTGATGTAAAGTTTCGAGACCTCCTTTGAATCTGGAAAGGTGGCAGTCGTTGACTATGTGGATCATAGTCTGTCTGTAGCCGCAGGGGCAGTTCGGGTCGTCTCTGGCTCCCCAGCGATGGAACATAGTGGCGCACCGGCCATGGCCTGTTCGATAGCGATTGAGGAGGGCCCAGTCATAACGTGCTAGGTCAAAGCCGGGTTGAAGCTTGCAGGGGTCTGTGATGAGGTGTTTGTTCTTTATCTCAGCTGACTGCCAACTCTGTTTCCAAGAGTCTGGAACAGAGAAGTTCAGTGTAGGCGTAGGGGACAAGATTGGGTGACGAGACGTCAAGCATTGGACAGGGTGGGCGAAGATATCCGCGTAGATTGGCAGGTCCGGTCGAGTGTAGACATGGGAAATGAACTTAGATGATGGATTAAATTATAAATGGGAATGCTTCCTTCAGTTCCCTTTCTTCTGGCCCATCTTTCATATAAAAAAACACAACAAGTTTATGAGTATTGATTTTGTAGCCTCCTATTTACTGAATTTATTAATAATTTCAGGTAGCTTTTGACAGAGGTTTTGGTTCCTCTAGGTATAACAGCATATCATCTGCAAATAATGATAATTTAACTTCATCCTTCCTAATTGAATTCCTTCGATATCTCTTTCTTGCCTGACTGTAGTGGTGAGGATTTCTAGGACTACGCTGAATAGAAGTGGTGATTGTGGACATCCTTGCCTAGTTCCTGATTTTAGGGGGAAATCTTTCAATTTTCCCCAATGAGTATGATGTTAGCCATGGGTTTGTCATATATTACCTTTATCATGTTGAACAATTTTCCTTCCACACCCATTTTCCTGAGATCCTTTATCATAAATGGATGTTGGGATTGATCAGCTGCTTTAGATCCTGCCCACAACCATAAACCTTGGCTTAAAGAAGTAGCTCTTGAAGAGTGTTCCATGAATCAGCAACATTAGCATCGAATGGGGCCATTTTAGATATACAAAAACCAGGACTGCCATGGACCTGCTGAGTCAGAAACTCCACAGTGAGAGCGCTGTAATCTACATTGTCAGGTGTTTCTGATGCATGATAATAACTGGGGAGGGGGGTTTGGGTGGTAGCTCAGTGGGTTAAGCGCATACGTGGCACAAAGTATAAGGACCAGTGGAAGGATCCTGGTTTGCCCCTGGCTCCCCACTTGCAGGGGAGTCGCTTCACAGGTGTGAGGCAGGTCTGCAGGTGTCTATCTTTCTCTCCCCCCTCTGTCTTCCTCTCCTCTCTCCATCCTGTCCAACAACAATGACATCAATAACAACGATAATAATAATCAAACAATGGTAAAACAACCAGGGTAACAAAAGCAAAAAAATGGCCTCCAGGAGTAGTAGATTCATGGTCCAGTCACCCAGCCCTGGCAATAACCCTGGAGGCAAAAAAAAAAAAGAGAGAGACAATAACTGAGAATCTTTAAGCATTCAGTAACTAGTCACTGAGTTAATGACATTTTTCTTTGCTACTAAGTGGATGGAGTTGGAAGGAATCCTATTGAGTGAAATAAGTCAAAAGGAGAAGGCTGAATACTGGATAATCTCATTTATAGATGAGATCTAAGAAACAGAACAAAGGATTTGATTCACAGGGTGAATCCTCAGTGAACTGTAGATTTGGGGACTCAGATCATCAAAAGTACAGTCACTAAAGACAGGCTGGGAATCCCTATGCTGGAAAATATAGGAGTCCTTATGCTGCAACAAAATAAAGATTTGTGAAATATGGGATGCAATGTGTTGATATTTATTGCGGGGAAATAAGGAAGTAGATCCTTATAACAATAGTAGTCCTATAAATCAACACTTCACACAACAAAGTGATAATGAGGTTGGAAAATAAAACAAACAACCAGGATCTGTAAAAACAAGAACAATATAATTGTCAACTGAAACATTCCTTAGAAGCCCCCCCAAAATCGATGTGTCATGATCTAAGTCATATGAGAAGCATAACAGGAATGGAAAGATTAAGAGTTTCAGGTGTTTCCAGAAGACAGGCATATGCTGTGCAGATTGCGCTCTGGAGCTCTGAAGACTGGTAGCATGATGAGGCAGTAGGCAAAGCACTTAAAGGAAAGCCCAAGACATAGGATCTAGCCACTATTCAACTCTGACTTCTTGTAGTGAGAAGGCGATGTAAGCTTAGTTTTGCTAGTTTCCAAAAATGTTTTAAACTTTCTTTTTCAATTTTATTTATTCAATTTCTTAGGGAAAAGGACAGAGAGAGATTGGGAGTGGAATAGGGATATGGAGAAGAAGATAGAAAAAGAGACATCTGCTGAGTGGCTAAGTAAGTTGTGGTATATACACAATGGAATACTACTCAGCTATTAAAAATGGTGAAATCACCTTCTTCACCCTATCTTGAAGATATCATGTTAAGTGTGATAAGTCAGAAACAAAGGATGAATATGGAATGATCTCACTTATACACAGAAGTTGAAAAACAAGATCAGAAGGGAAAACACGAAGCAGAACTTGGACTGGAATTGGTGTATTTTACCAAAGTAAAAGACTCTGGAGTGGTGGGGGGGAGGGTTCAGGTCCTGGAGCATGATGGTAGAGGAGGACCTAGTAGGGGTTGTATTATTATGTGGAAATGTTATATATGTGAAAACTATTTTATTTTACTGTTGACTATAGGCCATTAATCCTCCAATAAAAATAATAATATTAAAAAGAGACATCTGCAGCTCTGTTTCACCACTTATAAAGCTTTCCACCTATAGGTAGAAATGGGGGCTTGAACTTGTATCCTTGTTCATGGCAATGTGTGCACTCAACCGGAAGCATCATTTCCCAGCTCCTCCAATTTATTTTAACCACACATTGAAAATTAGAAAATTTCTGTATAATGAATAAGTGTTAAAATAATGACAATTATTCAATTGCAAGATAGATATTGCAGCTAGGGAGGTGGCTTAGGATAGAACTCTAAGTTCTATAGAACTCAGGATAGGACTCTAAGTAATGGATTAAATTCAAACATAATTATACTGATACCACTCTGTCTTTACGTCTCCATATCATTAAAATAAATAAATATTAGAAGTAAAAAAATATGTATGAGCTAGTGAATACTGGCTATTGGTCCAGATTCAATCATGGCTGAAACTGGTAACAAGCTGGGCAATGGCAAAAAGAAGAGAATAACATGGGGGAACAGGAGGGCAGAAGTTCTTAAGTTCACTTTCTCACTTCTGTTTTTCTGCAGCTACCTTTAAACAGAACTAGTGTCTTGTATTATGATTTTAGCTACTTCAAGTCCACCACTTATAAGGAAATGTCTCCACAATGTCTGAAGTTATAATACTAGAGGTAATTGTTTTCATGTCTCAAATATCTTCTTGTGAAACTTTCCTAGCATGAGAAGGATCATGGAGTATGACATCTAGAGTCACATGAAATAATTTCAGAATTCTAGCTTGGTTGTCTTCTAACAATATAGTTGGGAGATATTTTGAGAAGTCTCTGTAAGATTCAGTTTCTTTAGTTGAAGCTTAAGGATAAACAATGCTACTTCTTTTCCCTGTGATGACCAGCAATAATTGTTTGCTCATTGTTTAGACTCAATAAATGATAAATGATGTTTTCCTTATTTCAATTAGGAGCATCTTCCTGTGAATGTGCTTATTAAACTGTTTTCCTCCAGTGATTTGAGAGAAAGGAAGTGTAATAGTGAAGAGTATAGTCTTGAGAACAGAATAGCAATTAGCATGAAATGATCATGCTTTCCAGAGTCCTAGAAATTAGTTCTACTTGGGCAACAACAGCAAGGGAATTTGTTTTTATCTTTATGTTACACTTGTCACCTATTTCCCCTATATACCCCTCAGACATGCAGCGTTAATGAGAATATGTTATAGGCTCCTTTTTTGTAGATCACCATCACTAAATCCTCTTAGAGGGGCTGATTAATCCTCAATATTCCCAATATTTCTTGAGGTCAAGTCACTTAAATGTCTTAAATGTTTGCATCAATATTAGAACTTCCTTGAAATTTTAAAGACTTATTTATTTGTTTATGTATTTTTGGATACAGAGAAATTGAAAGGGAAGTGGTAGAGGGGGAGGGAGGTGAGAGACAGAGAGAGAGAAAGATCTGAAGTACTGCTTCACTGCCTATAAAACTTCCCCCTTGCAAGTAGGGACGAGGGGCTTGAACCTCGGTCCTTGTGCACTTTAGTGTGTGCAATAAACCAGGTGTGCCACCCCATCCCCATCTTGAAACTTTATCTTTGTCTCTAGCCGTGCCTTATATCTTTCTCCTTCTCTACTCACTGCTCCCCTTTCATTGCTAACTGATAATTGTGAAACTCAATGTAATTATTTCCATTTCCCCATATTTTTTCCTTTCATATATTAATAATGAAAAAATGATTTTACCAGTGAAATGCATTATACAGTATTACCCTATCCAAATATTTATTTTTTCAAATACTTGAGAAATACAAGCTAGAACACTTGGGCAATTATAAATGAAATTTTATTTACTGGAATAATTGCATCTTTCTATCATTATTGCTGATAAATACCAATTAATTGACAATGTAGACTATTTTATCTTCACATTCTTGATAAAGTCTTACTTTAACAGCTCTTGAGTTATATTGGAGTATAATAACAAATAGTAAAGCCACAGATGAGAAAAACACGTAACAATAATTTTTTCAGAGATTTCACAGGCTCTTGTGCTAAATATAAATATATATGGGCCCTGAGTCAGGCTTGTGGGGTAAACAGTTAATTTTATTGATAGATTTTTCTTCAAGATTGGGAGTTACTCTCTGTCCTAATCCAACTTTATAGCTCTATTCTCAACTCTGACATCTTTTCAAACAATATTTTTGTCCAAGTCCATGTTAGCTCTCAAATTTAAGCAAAAATTATGAAAGGCATACGCCCCTGGGAACATACCCAAAATAGACCTCCTCACTTCTTTACACCCTATGGCCCTTATTTTCATCTGCTCTATTCCAATTTTTAATTTCTATTCATTATTCACTTTGTCTTGCTTTATATCTTGCTGCTTTTCAGCCAACAAGTTACAGAAATTATCATGATTTCATACTGACTCTCCTGGAAAGATGACCTCACCTATGAATGCATCCTGGAACCTCACCTTTGCAGACCCAATAGGAAAAAATAGAAATGGTGGTACAGATTGATCTGCCAACATCCATGTCCAGTAAAGAAGCAATTATAGAAGCCAAATATCCCACTTTCTGCACCCCATAAAGCATTTTGGCCCATACTCCCAGTAAGGAAGAAATTATAAGGGAAAGATGACCAGAGGGCTCTGAACTCCAACTCCATTAGGAGCTAGAGACAGAAGAAGAAAAAAAAGAAAGGCATAAAGTAAAAATAATAGTAGGAGATATGACTTGGAAAGGAAGAGATGGGACCATGGGAAAAAATGGGCAAATATATGTAAATAAAGATAGATAGTTATAGAAATAATAGTCAACCCATATCTTGGGAGAATTAATGTAGCTTCCAATGGAGTAATGGGGATACAGAATTCTGGAGACAAGTGTGTGGAATTACACCCATTATCCTATAATTTTGTAAATTGATATTAAGTTACTAATAAATTAAATCAAATAATGAAAGGAAGAAAGAAAGAAAGGAGAAAGGAAACTTCAGCAGAAGTGAAATATTGCTGTTCAGAAGCTGAGTTAAAAAAAAAAAGAGAGAGAGAAACTAGACTTTGGATGCTTGCTAGTGGGTAAAAATGCTGAATTCCTGTGTGTGAGGTCCCAAGTTAGATGTCTGGACTGCAGAAGCCAAAGCAGTGCTCTGACTATTGTCTATCTTGGAGTAAACAATTAAATAAATCATTAAAACGAAAGGAGAAAGGAAGAATTTTTTTTCTTACATAGCTCTCATATCAAAATCTTTTACATGAGATTCAATAAACAAATATATAGGGATCTTGACCAAAATAATGTTTGCCTTCAAGCTACTTAACTTGCTTAAATGATTATAAAGAAAACAAATCAAAATTTTACCTGAAATGGATGATTCTCTCTACACATGTTTTTAAATTTTTATTTATAAAAATGAAACAATGACAAAAACCATAGGATAAAAGGGGGTACAACTCCACACAATTCCCACCACCAGAACTCCGTATCCCACCTCCTCCCCGATAACTTTCCTAATCTTTATCCTTCTGGATTTATCCCTCTGGGAGTATGGACCCAGGGTCATTATGGGGTGCAGAAGGTAGAAGGTCTGCCTTCTGTAATTGCTTCCCTGCTGAACATGGGCATTGGCAGGTCAATCCATACTCCCAGCCTGTCTCTGTCTTTCCCTAGTGGGACAGGGCTCTGGGGAATCGGGACTTCAGGACACATTGGTGGGGTCGTCTGCCCAAGTTGGCATCATGGTAGCATCTGGAACCTGGTTGCTGAAAGAAGAGTTTCTGGTCCTTTATCCAGCCATGAAATCATCTCTCCAGACAATAAATTGGACCCACCTGCATATCATATGTCAGGCTCAGCAAAAGGAGAAAAAAAAAAAAAACTAGTAGAGTCATGGGTCCTTTGGAGTATGACTAAAATAGGCTTACTATCTACAAAATGGAGATCCCCAAATACTCATCTTCAATAATCTAGCTTTTAGGTTTATGATTTATCAACAATTTGTTTGGCTTTATATGTTAACTCTCTATACATTTTAAGATAGTAAAGCTGGAAAAAAATACCAACCAAAGAAAATCTCAACAGAGACTCCAAGAGTCAAAGGTGGAGGGCTAGTTAATATAATGGAAGGTTTCCATATGAAGGGCAAAGGTAACTATGGTCTCAAATCTGAAAGAGGCAAAGTGTCTCAAATCAGTCTATAAACTTTCATTGAACAGCTACTATATGGTCAGCACATAGCTATAGTGGCAATGATGATGTTATTCTATCCTCTAAGAAGCAGTAAACTTAGCACAAAGAAATACCTATGTACAAAAACGTGTATCTGGAGGCTGAGTGGTTGTGCACCAGGTTGAGTGCACATGTCATGATGTGCAAGGACCCAGGTATGAGTCCCCAGTCCCCACCTGCCGAGGAAAAGCTTTGTGAGTGCTAAAGCAGGGCTGTAGGTGTCTCTCTGCCTATCTCCCTCTCTATCCACCCCCCTTCCCTCTATTTCTGCCTGTCTCTATCCAATACATATATAAAGATAATTAAAAATTAAAAACAAACATGTATCTGCATGTATTTGTCTTTTTATTTACTATGCTTCTATTTTATTATGTTACTCTGATAAAATACAAGTTCTCAAGTCAGAGGTCCCAAGTCTGAACCCTGGCATCACATATGTTAGGGTGATGTTTTGATTCCCGCCCCCATCTCTCTCTCATAAATCAGTCATTAAATGTAAAAAAAAAAAACATTATTGCTTTTAATTCAATTTTACTGATTCACTATTGCATTACAATGTTATAATTTTTGGAGTATTTATCTTTCTATGTATCAAAGCTTCTCCCACCCACCATCAAAATTCTAGTGCCTCACTATTAAATTCCCTCAACTATTCTTCACACAAAGATTCCTTTCCTTATTTAAATCTCTTTTTTTTTTTCAAGTTCACCATGTTATGGTCATTTATGTTACATATGAGTGAAACCACTTAGTAGCAGTCTTTCATTTATTGACTAATTTTCTAATTATAATCACTTCAAATTCCACCCAAGTGGTTGTAATAGGTGAATTCTTTACTCAGTCATTAAGTAATGGATATTGAGATTGATCCCATGTTTTGGCTATCATAAAAATATTTCTATAAACACAGAAATGCATATATCCTTTCAAATTAATGCATTCACATTCTTCAGATCAATGCATATAAGTGCTGTTGCTGAGTTACATGGTATTGTCTTTTTTAAAAAAAAAAAAAAAAGATGATCCCATTATTCTCATGGAAGCTACATCAATTACATTCCCATTAACCATGTACTAGGGTTTCTTTTTCTCCAGATCCTTTCCAACACTTGCTTCCAGTCTTTTTTTTTTTTTTTTTTACTCCAAATTTATTGCTAGAACTTGGTGCTGGCATTACAAATCCACTGTTCTTAATGGCCAGTTATCCATTGGATAGGACAGAGAGAAATTGAGAGGGGGAAGGGGAAATAAAGAGGGAGAGAAAATGACACCTGCAGACCTACTTCACCACTGGTGAAGCGACCCTCCCGAAGGTGGGGGACCCGAGGTTGGAACCGGGATCCTTGCGCCGGCCCTTATGTTTCATAGTATGTGCGCTTAGAACCCAGTGCACTTCTGCCTGGTCTGTGGACCCAGTCTTTTTTATGTAGGCCATTATCACATATGTGAGGTAATATCTCATTTTTTAAAATTTTAACTGACGTTATATTAAGTGTTATTGAACAAGATTCATGTATCTGTGAGTTACTTATATGTCATCTTTGAAAGCATGCCTATTCATGTTTCATGCCTATTTTTTTCCTTTTTTGTTTCTATTTTATTTGATAGGACAGAAAGAAATTGAGAGGGGAGGAAGAGACAGAGGGAGAAAGATAGATATCAGCAAACCTGCTTCAATGCTCATGAAGTGTCCCCCCCTCAACCCCAGGTAGGGAGCAGCCTAGAATATTCCCAGCTGTGATGGTCTGTGATGCAGCCCATGGGGGCTGCAAGCTCAGACCAACAGGGATGCAGAGGTTACACAGGCTCCTGTGCTGACTATGAATAGACATGAGCCCAGGGTCAAATCGATGGGGTTTACAGTTAACAGTATTTATCAACTTTCCTCATATTTGGGAGCTACTCCCTGTCCTAATCCAGCTTTCTAGTCCTATTCTCAACTCTGACACCATCTGCCCAGACAATATCCTTAGACTACATGCATGCTAGCTATCAGGCTCAGGCAAACATTACTAAAGTCCCTTGGAATATACCTAAAATAGACTTCCTAGCTTCTTCCCACACAAATACCCTTAGTTTCATCTGCTTTATTCTTACCTTTAGGTTCCTGTTTATTAAACAATTTGTTCTGCTTTATATCTTAATGCTTTTCAGCCACCAAGTTGCAGATGCTACTATGACACCATCCTGACTTCTTGGGCAGATGACCTCACCAGTGTGTCCTAGAACCTCACCTCTCCAGAGCCCTACCCCACTAGGGAAAGATAGAAATAGGTTGGGGTTATGGATTGACCTGCCAACACCCATGTCCAGTGGAGAAGCAATTATAGAAGCCAGACCTTCCACCTTCTGCGCCCCATAAAGAATTTGGGTCCATACTCCCAGAGGGATAAAGAATGGGGAACCGGGAGTCGGGCTGTAGCGCAGCGGGTTAAGCGCAGGTGGCGCAAAACACAAGGACTGGCATAAGGATCCCGGTTCGAACCCCGGCTCCCCACCTGCAGTGGAGTCACTTCACAGGTGGTGAAGCAGGTCTGCAGGTGTCTATCTTTCTCTCCTCCTCTCTATCTTCCCCTCCTCTCTCCATTTCTCTCTGTCCTATTCAACAACAACAACAACAACAATAATAACTACAACAATAAAACAAGGGCAACAAAAGGGAATAAATAAATAAAATAAATATTAAAAAAAAAAGAATGGGGAACCTTCCAATGATGGGGATGGGATACAGAACTGTGGTGGCGGTAACTGTATGAATTGTACCCCTCTTATGTCACAATCTTGATAATCATTATTAAATCACTAATAAAAATTTAAAAATAAAGAAAAAAGAGAGGAGAAAAATTCATGAGAACCTGGGAAAAGTTTAATTAAAGTCAAAAAATCTGAAGCCGAAAAGTATTTAAAGTAGTCTTTCTCCAGACCATGATAAATGAATCTGTCAAGGAAGTCAGGGTTTTCTTTTAAAACTATTCAAAAGCCCAGGTTTCGCTGAACACGATTCCTAATAATATTCATACATCTTTCATCTCTCATAATGTCCATGGTTTCTGAGTGAAATTTTCAATGTGTGTTAGTTATTTGGGTAGATGAGACCGAGAAGGAGGAATAAGAGAAAGCGCAGGACAGAAGACAGTACCCTACACGGGTTTCCTTATTCTTCTCTCCTAGGCCCTTGCCAAAATACAGATTCATTTTTTTTCCTCTTCCAAAACAAATGAATATATTAATAAGCAAAATTGTAGCTTCTAACATATTTCTTTTCTTTTCTTCTCTTCTTGTTTCTAGGGTTATTGCTGGGGCTCAGTGCCTGCACTAGGAATCCACTACTCCTAGAGGCCATTTTTCCCACTTTGTTGCCCTTGTTGTTATTATTATTGTTGTCATTGCTGTTGTTGTTAGATAGGACAGAGAGAAATCGAGAGAGAGGGGAGACAGTGAGGAGGATAAAAAGACACCTGCAGACCTGCTTCACTGCCCATGAAGCAACCCCCCCCCCCAGCAGGTGGGGAGCCCAGGCTCAAACCAGGATCCTTATTCCAGTCCTTGCGCTTTGCATCACATGTGCTTAACCTGCTGCACTACCCGCCCAATGCCCCACATTTCTATCTTATGCATGGAATGGAGTGAATCTTGGGCCACTGTTTCATTAGGCATTTTCACCAGCAGATCCTTAAAGAGAGAAGAGATTTTATTTCGCAGTATAAGCATATACCATGTGTTGAGCAGTTAGACAGATGCACCTGATTGCTGAAACAGGAGTGGATGTTGGAGGGTGCTGTGTGCTCTACAAAAGATGTTGGGAGTTTAATTCCCAGACACTTAGGAATTCAGGTCAGGTTCTTTCAATAGTCAAATAGCCTCTGCCTAGACCAGGTTGACTGAGTTCCCTGTGGAAGTAGCTTCCTTGACTGCTATAGTTTCCACTATGCTCAAGGGAATTTTTTTTCACTCCTGCATGTTCCAAGATTTTTTTTTTTTTTGAGAAATGAGCCAGTTGTTCATATGCAGGAAATCCAACTATCAATAATGCTATGAAAGACTTAGATAAGCTTCCCCATTATAATGTGCAAATTTAATATCTAAGGCAATTATTCCTATTCACCTCAGATTCCTATATTTAGCCAGCACCAGTCTGTGGAGACAACAGACATCCCTTGGAGCTCAGTTTATCTGATAGAACAACATAACCTTTAGGTCTGATAATCATGCCAAATATTGAATACATAAAAGCAAATGTTATTCTAATTAACTGTATTCACAAATGACAGCAGCTTCTCCCTCTAAAACTGGCTTGAAGACATTCCCCCAAGATTCCTATCAGAAAGGGAAAGGGGGAGGAAGGGAGAGAGATAGCTTAAAGCCAGTTTGCACTAGACAACAGGAAGTAATACATGACCTTCAAAGGTTAGCAGGTTTTGTGGGTTAGCGTATTTTGTCCAGCAGTAAAATCACACTCAAGAGGGAATGGTCTAAATAGTCTACCCAAAGTGCCAATAACCACCAACGCTTGTTTGGCAATTTCATAGGATAGGATTAGGAGAAGGTGGGGAGTGAAAAAAAATGGCTGATAACACCTGTCTATATAAATAAACTTCCATGTCCCTGAAGTGATTTTCTGAGACTCAATGCTAAAGTAATTTCCCTGCAAGTTTTCCTCCTCTCTCTCTCTCTCTTTTCTGAACTATTAATGTTTATCACACAGTATAAGTTTTTAAACTCAAATGAGAAAATACTGATGAATAAAAAGCAGCATAAGCAAATCATATACACACCCAAATCCTACCAATCTAAAATAACCAATGAAAATATCTTCATACACATTGATCTTATCTTATTTTTCTAATGTAACTTCCTATGCCCATGACATGATTGTAAATAATAACTGAGTTTTATAGGAAACGCTTTCATCAGAACGTTTCAATGCATCATGCTTTCATATAGTTTATATATCTCAAGTTCATCATTTTCATGTTTCAGCATACATGAACTATAAACTCATTCATTGCCTTAGTGCTATCAGATCACTGGGTCATTTCTCATAGAAATGTTTCTGATGCCACAAACGTCCTAGTGTTCACACTTCCAAAGGCTTCCTAGACATTTTAGTGTTAACACTTCAGGAAGCTCTCTGTTTATTCTGTTAGTGCTCCCACTAAGTAGCACTTCGGATTGCCTCTCAGGGTTGTCACCGGCGTCTGCAGCACATGACTGTGAATAGCACACCTTCCCACTAACAGGCAGGATCGGTAGTCAGGAAGAACACAGAAGGCCCTGGATATTGATCAAGTAACTCAAGTTTCCACAAGATCGTGGCATTTCCATAAAACATGGCTTTACTTTAAATATTTAAGTGAATTTCTAACTCTATTGCCTTATCAATTCATGTCAATTAAAATATAAATATTAATCTATTTAATGAGAGAATAAATTACTACCTAAATTGTTTTAGTAATTAAAAGTAAATTAGTCATAAAATAAAGACATTCCACATGAAATAAAAAAAAGAAAAATGTCCTCTTTCTCTCTGTTTTTCTCTCCCTTCCAAAAAGAACAAAATAAGCCAAAGCACAAAAAACCCAGTCAGGACAATTTTTATTATATTT
This sequence comes from Erinaceus europaeus, assembly GCF_950295315.1. Classification (NCBI taxonomy): domain Eukaryota; kingdom Metazoa; phylum Chordata; class Mammalia; order Eulipotyphla; family Erinaceidae; genus Erinaceus; species Erinaceus europaeus. The sequence continues at coordinate 15,707,782 of NC_080182.1, read as the reverse complement.
GTAAGACAGGAACAAAATGGTCTGTGGTTCTGAGACCTGAGAGAAATGTCTCAAATGATAACCGAACATGTACTCAGTATTCCTTGCCTTTGATATATAGTCCTCCCTGTCCATAATTTTACTCCACTCAGCAGAGTCAGTTCTTGATTTTTTCTTTACTTTAGCATCCTGGTCTTGTTACCCTGCCTGCACTCCTATTATCTTACTAAATGATAGACTCTACCAAGTTCATCTCTGTATTCCCATCCATTATGGGACTAATATATATCAATGCTTTATAGTTGTAACTAAAAGGTAAAAGATTTGTGTCTTTTAATAGTTCTTTGTAATCCAAATAGAGCTATTTCCAAGACTATTTTTTGTGAACTTATTCTAATAGTTTACAACAAAATTTTAGTGTTTCCCACCCAACTTGTAAGGTTCAACTAATTTAAACTACTTTTAATATAAAAAATGTATATAAGAAGCTTGCATGGTATAGTATTAAAATTAAAAAGATACACTGGTCAATAGAATAGAATTGATTCACATATATGTGTGTAGTTAACTTGTGATGAAGGGAATAAGAGCATATAATGGAGAAATGAATCTATGTTCAATAAATGTTTTGAAAAACTGGAAAACCACATGAAAAGAAATAACTAGATCATGAACTATTCTTTACTTCCTACAAAAAAATTAGTTCAAAATAAATCAATGTTTTGAAACTAAGACCACAAACTATAAAATACACACACAAAAGAACATAAATTCAAAGATATTGACCTTAGAAATAACTTTGGAGACAACTCCAGTGACAAGGAAAATAAAACCAGAAATAAACAAATAAAACTTAAGCTAAAAAATATTCTACACAGGGAAAGAAGCCAACATTAAATATATATCAACAAGACCCCCAAAATATGTTGCAAGAGTAAAAACACCAAACATTTGTTAATCAAACCTTTGAGTTTTTATTTTGTTTTGCTATTGCATCAGTGTCTGGTCCTACCTGATTTGCATAATTTATTTTTCTTTTCCTAACAGTAACACTAATTCATGCATAGGGATTTTAAGCACAAACATGTGTTTATCGTACTTAGAAAGATAAGTCTATGTATTTTTTTAATTATTTATTTAATGGTGTTTATAAAAGTAGAAGAATTCAGAGGTATAATTTCACATGTACACTTGGTATATTTAAGACTCTACATGAGAAACAAGCTTATTTAAACAGAATATTCTTCTAATTAGCTTCTCCCAATAGTTATAAAATTATCACTGCAGTCAACATATATTTGGAACCAAAAACATACTCACTATCTAAACTCTTGTTCACTCCATTTTCAAGGGGAAAATATTAACATGAAATGATTTTCATAGAAAAATTAAAAATGCTAGCTGGACAGTGGGACACCTGGTTGAGTGCACATGTTACCATGAGCAAGGACCAGGGTTCAAGTTCCCACTCTCCACTTGTAGAAGGAATGCTTCATGAGTGATGAAGCATGTTTGCAGGCAGGTGTCCATCTCTCTCTTCTATCTGCCCCTCCTTTCTCAATTTCTCTCTGTCCTATCACATAAAATATAAAGAAAATAAAAAGGAAAAATGGCTTCCAAAAACACTGGATTCATAGTGTCAGCACCAAGGCCCAACAATTACCCAGGTGAAGAGAGAGATAGAGGGAGAGGATGTGGGGGTGGAGAGAAAGAGAAAGAGAACTACTAGCATCTTTTCCACTTGTACCAACAATGACCCTGGTGAAGAGAGAGAGAGAGATACTAGTATCTTTTCCACTTGTACCAACAGGGAATATCCTCATATGTTATTGCAGATGGCATATAATTATTTATATACTGAAAGAACGTAAGGAAAATGCTGAAGCTAGGTAAGGATCTTGCTGGAAAGCATGTGCTTCCAAACCTTGAAGCAGGAATGTAGTTTTTGACAAGATGGAGAGGTGTGGCTGCCCAGTCTTCACTTTCTAGCAATAATGATTGGTTTAGTTAATGAGCAGAACTTGAGAGGATTTTTTTTTTGTCAGGTGGAGTATCTCATTGGCAACACATATTCAAGGAATCAAAATGTTAAACTTAAACACAACTCTCAGTTTCTGAGACATTTGTACAAAATATGAAAAGTATCAACATGAACTATCTGGCTGGATTTGTATTAATTGTCTCACTTTCTAACAGTTGCTTTAAAATATATACACCCTTCACATTATCTGCCCAGCCTGACTGCTAATGAGAATGTGCCAAGTATAGGAGAATAGCCTTTAAAAAAAGTAAAAACAAAAGAAAAATAAAGAGATCTTTCTTCTAAAGTAGTACTGGAAATACAGTCTCTTCAGCAATTAAAATAATTTAGCTCAAGTAAAGAGATCTTTATGGCTGAAAACAGCTCTCAAGGCTCCATGATTGTGATTAATTAAGACCCTCACAGTAATAGATGAACTCTCATGATCAGACACTTATGAAGAGTGGGCAATGATTTATATTATGGAGTTAGAAATAAGGGTGCTATTTATAAGTTAATTCAATTTTTTTCTGATGTAAGTTTCTAGGGGCTGGGCTACAGTGTCTCTTCATGTTAAATTCTTAAACTTTAGGATGTTCTCCTGACTTTAGGTAAATGTCAAGAATTTGGAGTCAAGATGCCTGCTTGCCTATTTTATGATAATTATAAAACATACTAAAGTCACGCTAATCTCAGATTTCTAGGTTTGTACATGCGTACTTGTTTCATCTTTATAAATCCCTGTGAGACGATTTACAGATAAGAAATTGTAGGCAAGACAAAATCTGTTTACTCAGAATATATGGGATTCCATTCCATTCTGATTATAGAATTTGCCCTCTCGGCTCCTGTAAAGTAGTGTTTCTCATTTCCAAACATTCTTTTGAACAATTTAACTTACGTGAGATTTCAAAGACCCATTTACAAATGATGAAATTAAAAGTTCTCAAGAAAGTTTCATATTTCTTGAGAACTAGTGAAAGACAGAACAAGAACACACACTATTGTCATGACATTCTAGAGTTCACAGATTTTCGTCAATTAATTTACACCTACTTGATAGAGCTTTATTTAAGATAGCATGAAGAGAACTCTAAAACTGTTTTAAAGTAAGTGTTATATAGGAATTAGAATAAATAAAATGGGGGCTGGGTGATAGCGCACCTGGTTGAGTGCACATGTTACAGTGCACAAGGACCTGAGTTCAAGCCCCTGGCCCCCACCTGCATGGGGAAAGCTTCAAGAGTGGTGAAGCAGTGCTGCAGGTGTCTCTCTGTCTCTCCTCATCTCTATCTCCCCCGTCCTCTCAATTTCTGGTCATCTCTATCTAATAAGCAAATAAAGGGAATAAAATTTTTTTAAGAATAAATAAAATGATACAAAATAGAAGAGACACATGTTACTCTTTCAACTATAACCCACAGAGTCATTTTTGGAAATTCCATAATCTTAGATACTTTGGAGTCCCAACTCACTCAGAGAAGATGGACTTTGGGAGTTAAACATGATCTATAAGCAAACAAACCAAAAAACAAGAGAAAACCATGCTCAGATTCCTGCTGCTAGGAATTAAAGGTAATTCCTTGATGATTAGAAAGACAACTTGTGTTACTTTGATATAAGAAATATAGTCATTGTGTCTTATACAGAATAGTAGTAAATTAGGCAGTTACTAGTAAATGAATAAATGTGCATATGCTTATTTTATTCAAAAGTTACCCTTAAAGAGGCAGACACACTGGATGAGTTCTCCAAGTGTTTAGACCATGGTTAGACAGTGAAAAGAAGTAAAGTGTTTGGTAATAACACTACTAGACATGCTTAAAGAATAATTTTTCAGGTAGCTGGGTGGTGGCACACCTGATTGAGCGATCATGTTACAATGTGCAAGGACTCAGGTTCAAACCCCTGGTCCCCACCTGCAGGGAGCAACCTTCACATGTGGTAAAGCAGTGCTAAGGTGTCTCTCTTTGTCTCTCTTTCCTTTCCTTCCCCTTTCTCTCAATTTCTGGCTGTCTCTATCCAATAAATAAATAAAGATAATAAATGATATAAAAAACAATTTGTCCATGATTAAAATTATATGCAAGGGGGCGAGGTGGTGGCACACCTGGTCACGTGCTCACATGACAGTGTGAAAGGACCCAGGTTCAAGGCTCTGGTGCCCACCTGCAGAGGAAAAGCTTCATGAGTGGTGAAGCAGGCCTGCAGTTGTTTCTCTGTCTCTTCTCTATCTCCCCTTCTTCTCTCAATTTCTCTCTGTCTCTCTCCCTATCTCTCCATCTCAATTTCTCTCTGTATATATATATATGTATATATATATATAATAAAAATATGAAAAAATATATGCAAAGTGAACTAGGGCAAATTGGGGCTGAAAAACATAGAATTATTTAAATGAACACAAATAACCATTTTTTTAGTGTACTGACCAGAGAGAAGCTAAGATTGTTTAAGGTCATACAACAAATATGTGAAAGAGTCAAAACAATCTGGATTAAGACTAACCTGGGTATGCTAACACTCAACATTTTTATTTCGTGTGTAATACTGTCCTGCTACTAACTATAGTAGTAGAAGTACTTTAATAGTATCCATTTCACAGATGAGAAATTGAGGAGTTGAGTGTTTTTATAGATTTCTAGGACTCAAATCTGACATGGAATAAAGTTTCCATTTTAAAAATATATACAATCAATATCTATGCTCATGTATGTTCATGTATCTGTCCACACCTATGGAAATATGCATCTCCTGATACTTGATTAACTATTATCCATATTTCTTCAATTGTTCCCCATAATTTGTAAAATAAAATGGAACTAATCTGCCAACTTTGGAGGACAGTTGATCTTTACCATAGTGATCTTACCCAGGGTCCATAACCATTCATATTTAGCACAGGAGACTGACTGTACAATCTCTGAGACCCTGTCAGACAGCTCACAGTCCATAGTCACAGCTGGAGGGCCAGGTGGTGCCACAACTGGTTAAGTACACATACTATAGTGCACAAGGACCCAGGTTCAAGCCCCTGGTCCCCACCTGCAGGGGGAAAGCTTCAGGAGTGGTGAAGCAGGGCTGTAGGTGTCTCTTTCCCTCTCTAGCTCCTCCTCCTCTCTCAATTTCTCTCTGTCTCTAGCCAATAAAAAATGTTTACAAAAAGAACACCATAGTCACCGCTGGGAAAATTCTGGACTGCACTCTTTTCAAAGCTAGTCTTTCTTGAGTGGCAGAAAATGGGAGTTTGCTTCTTTGCTGGACAAGAGTGTTGGCAAGTCAATCCACACTCCCAGTCTATTTCTATCTTTCCCTAGTGGGAAAACAATGTGGAGAGCTGAGGCTCCATAACCAAATATATTTATTCCACATTACTTAGCAATATTTCTGCTTTATCACTGAGAGTACATAGCTCCATTCATTTCTCCCCTTTCTCTCTATTGAAAATAAAGGAATAATTATCTAAGATCCCTTGAGTTATAATAAACAATGAAAGTTTGACATACTGACTGGATCAGGAAAGGTTGGCTTCATGGTAGTATTTTTCAACTTCTGTCCATGAGTGAGATCATCCTATATTCATCCTTCTCTTTCTGACTTATTTTACTTAACATGATTCCGTCAAGCTCTATCCAAGATGAAGTTGAGAAGGTGAATGAACTATTTTTAGTAGCTGAGTAGTATTCCACTGTATATTTATCACAACTTTCTCAGCTACTCATTGTTGTTGGGTACCTGGGTTGCTTCCAGGCTTTGGCTATTACAAACTGTGGTACTCTGAACATACACACAAATCTTTTTGGATGAGTTTGTTAGGCTCCTTAGGCTATATCTCCAGGAGAGGAATTGCTGGATCATAAGAAAGTTCCACTTCTAGTCTTCTGAGAATTCTCCAGACTGTTCTCCATAGGGGTTAGATCAATTTACATTCCCACCAGCAGTGAAGGAGGGTTCCTTTGTCCCCACAACCTCTCCAGCATTTACTGGTGCTACCTTTTCGAATGTATGACATTCTCACAGGAGTGAAGTGGTATCTCATTCTTGTCTTTATTTGCATTTCTCTGACAATGTTTGTTGGCCTTTTTAATCACTTCTGTGGTGAATATTCTGTTCATATCCTCTCCCCATTTTTGGATGGGGTCATTTGTTTTCTTGTTGCTTCATTTGGTGCTGCTTAGCAATATTTAGTCCAAACTATATAATGACTATTATTGTTTTCATGTCAACATATGTTAACATACACTTGGAGGTCCCAAAGTGAGATAAAGAAAGCACACAGGGGAAAATAGTTGTTTCCACTGAGAAAAATAAAAGATGGAGAGATTGATTACCCCAGAATAGGCAGCTAAAATAATTATAGGCAGGCTTTCAGCTCAGGCAATTTGCTCTTATCTGATAACTGATCAGAGGAGAAATTGTATATTGGTGAATGAAAACATCTTTTCTTTAACAGACTTCTACAGGAAACCCATAGGGAAGTCTAATTTAAAATTGTATATATTGGGTTGTCAGAAAAGTCATGATGTATTTTGCATAGAAAAAAATGTCATGACTTTTCCAATAACCCAATACATGGATAATACTTCAAACTAAATTATCAACATGTATGTATTCTTGAAACTTTAATTTAAGCTGCTAGTGTGCCATCTTAAAGGGAATGAGATGGGGGAGGTAATATGGCGACGGCCTGAGAAGTCGCTAACAGCGAGTGCTCTGATAGCATCGTCGGCAAAGGTAGGATTTTCTGCCTTTAGCAGGCCAGTCAATAAGGGGGGGGGGCACCAAAGAAGTTATTACAGTTTAATTTGGGTTAACAATTAGAGCAAAGGTGACACGGACTAGCGGGGCGCCAGAATTCCCAGGCGGCGCCAGGCAAGGCGAGTGCGCCGGGCATTGTCCTCCGCCCGCCCGGGAAGGCGGCTCCTCCGCCGGTTGCAGAGCACGGCGGGCAGAGGACCCGGAGAGAGCACTTTAGCTCGGGGGCTGCCTCTTGGGAGTTGCCAGGGTCCACCGCGTCCCTGAGGGTGGATCCAAAGACTTCTTGAGTATAGCTCTCATTGGATCAAAGGACTTGGAGCTAGTTTTCATTTTTGAGAAATCCTTTAAAAAAGTCTGGAGGGCGGGGTTTCCCGGAAAATGGCGCCCGGAGAAGCAGAAGCGGCCAGCCTTTGAGCTCCGGACACATCTCGTGTAAACAATAGGATTTTCTGCCTTTAGCAGGCCATCCAATAAGGGGCCATAACGGTCATACCAAGGATGTTTCTATAACTTAATTTGTGTTAAGAATTAGAGTAGGGGGAAAAAATTCTTTTTTCTTCCTTTTAATTTTCAAGCATACATCCTTCCCGCCGCCCCCCCTCCCCCCATAAGCAGTGCCTGGGACCAGCTACTAGCAGGATACCCCATACCACCAAACAGGGTTTTTTTTTTTTTTTTTTTTTTGTTAATTCACTGATACACATTTGGGAAGTTCCTCGCACTGCTCTTTAATTACAACTCTTCTTCCTATCTTCTCCCTTTTCTCTCTCTTATCTCTCTCAATCTCTCTCTCTCTCTTTTTTTTTTAATCTTGTCATACACTTCTTTCTTCTTTGACTTTCTGAATTTGTGAATTACTTTGGGGAAGAAATCTGACCCAGAGTGGACTCTCTATGTGTGTATCTCTGCTCTAGTTCCCTTTACACTCTTGTTACCCTTAGAATATACACTGGATAGTAAATTTGCATAACTGTCTATTCTTGCTATCCTCTCTTCCTTTTCTCTTTCTTCACTGGGATTTGGTTACTATTTTTTCACGGACTGGAGAAATTGTTTGGCTAACTGGTAACGATTAAACTCCTTCAATACTTACTTCAGTTGCTACGGTTATTCCGGAGGTTGGTGAGTGCAATTGTCATAAAGGTATTTAGTACAGTGTTACTTGTGCTCAAAACACAACAACTGAGGAACAACAGAACATTAAAAAAAAAAAAAAGAGAGAGAAACACATAAATTAAAAAAAAATGGGTAGATTAAAAACAAATAAAACTGCTACCCCAATGAATGAAGACAAGAGCCCAGAAGAAACCACAAATCAGTCAGAAGTAACCATAGATAAGAAAAGTATGCAAGCAATAATAAACTTATTAATCACAGAAATGAAAACAACATTGGAGGAAAGAAATGGCAGTATTAGGGAAACAACAGTTGAGACCCCCAAGGAAAATACTGATTATCTTGAGACAATTAGAGAACTGAAAGCTGAAATAGCTGTAATGAAGAAAGAAGCTGAGGCAAGGGAAAGCAGACTAACAGAAGCAGAAAACAGAATTAGTCAGACAGAGGATGAGTTAGAGAAAACTAAGAAAGAGGTGAAAGAGCTTAAAAAGAGATTGAGAGACACTGAAAACAACAACAGAGACATATGGGATGATCTCAAAAGAAGTAACATTCGTATAATTGGCCTGCCAGAGGAAGAAAGAGAGGAAGGGGAAGCAAACATCCTAGAGGAAATAATACAAGAAAATTTCCCAGACCTGAATAACAGAAAGGATATCAAGGTGCAAGAGGCCCAGAGAGTACCAAACAGAATCAACCCAGACCTGAAAACACCAAGACACATCATAGTCACAATGAGAAGAAGTAAGGATAAAGAAAGGATCCTAAAGGCTGCAAGAGAGAAACAAAAAGTCACATACAGGGGAAAACCCATAAGACTTTCTGCAGATTTTTCAACTCAAACTCTAAAAGCCAGAAGGGAGTGGCAAGATATCTATCGAGCCCTGAATGAAAAAGGGTTTCAACCAAGGATTATATATCCTGCTAGACTTTCATTCAAGCTAGATGGAGGGATCAAAACCTTCTTAGACAAACAACAGTTAAAGGAGGCAACTATCACCAAGCCGGCCCTGAAAGAGGTATTAAAAGACCTCTTATAAACAAGAACATCACTATAATACTTGTAATATATCAGAGCAAACAAATTGTTTTTTAGAACAATGGCACTACAATACATTAAATCCATAATATCAATAAATGTCAATGGCTTAAACTCACCCATCAAAAGGCACAGGGTGGGGGGATGGATCAGAAAACATAACCCAACCATATGCTGCTTGCAAGAATCCCATCTGTCACAACAAGATAAACACAGACTTAAAGTGAAAGGATGGAAAACTATCATACAGGCTAACGGTCCACAAAAAAGGGCAGGAACAGCCATTCTCATCTCAGACACGATAGATTTTAAATTAAATAAAGTAATAAAAGATAGGCAAGGACATTACATAACGATAAGAGGATCAATCAGCCAAGAAGACTTAACAATTATTAACATCTATGCACCCAACGAGGGACCATCTAAATACATTAAACACCTATTGAAAGAATTTCAAAAATACATCAATAGTAATACAATAATAGTGGGAGACTTCAATACCCCACTCTCACACTTAGACAGATCAACAAAGAAGAGAACCAATAAAGATATAAGAGAATTGAATGAAGAGATTGACAGACTAGACCTCTTGGACATTTTCAGACTCCTCCACCCCCAAAAACTGGAATACACCTTCTTTTCAAATCCACACAACACATACTCAAGGATAGACCACATGTTAGGTCACAAAGACAGCATCAATAAATTCAAGAGCATTGAAATCATCCCAAGTATCTTCTCAGACCACAGTGGAGTAAAACTAACTTTTAACAACAAACAGAAAATTATTAAAAGACATAGAATTTGGAAACTAAACAACATGCTCCTTAAGAACCACTGGGTCAGACACTCACTCAAACAGGAAATTCAAATGTTCCTGGAAACTAATGAAAATGAAGACACAACCTATCAAAATATTTGGGACACAGCTAAAGCAGTACTGAGAGGGAAACTTATAGCTATACAATCACATATTAAACACCAAGAAGAAGCCCAAATGAACGAACTTACTACACACCTCAAGGACTTAGAGGAAGAGGAACAAAGGAACCCTAAAGCAACCAGAAGGACAGAAATCACTAAAGTTAGAGCAGAAATAAACAACATCGAAAATAAAAGAACCATACAAAAGATCAATGAAGCCAAATGTTGGTTCTTTGAAAGATTAAACAAAATTGACAAACCCCTAGCCAGACTCACCAAACAAAAAAGAGAGAAGACTCAAATTAATAGAATTGTCAACGATACAGGAGATATCACAACTGACACCACAGAAATCCAGAGAATTCTGCGAAACTTCTATAAAGAACTATATGCCACCAAGCTAGAGAATCTGGAAGAAATGGAACAATTCCTAGAAACCTATGCACTTCCAAAACTGAACCAAGAAGAACTACAAAATCTAAATGCACCAATCACAGACAAAGAAATTGAAACCGTTATTAAGAATCTCCCCAACAACAAAAGTCCTGGACCAGATGGCTTCACAAACGAATTCTACAAAACTTTCAGGAAACAGTTAATACCCATACTTCTTAAGCTATTCCATAAGATTGAAGAAACAGGAATACTCCCTTCCACCTTTTATGAAGCCAACATCACCCTGATACCAAAAGCTGATAGGGACAGAACAAAAAAGGAAAACTACAGACCAATATCTCTGATGAACATAGATGCCAAAATATTAAACAAGATCTTGGCCAACCGGATACAGCAACACATCAAAAAGATTGTTCATCATGACCAAGTGGGATTCATCCCAGGAATGCAAGGCTGGTTCAACATCCGTAAATCAATCAATGTCATTCATCACATCAATAAAAGCAAAGCCAAAAACCACATGATTATCTCAATAGATGCAGAGAAAGCCTTTGACAAAATCCAACACCCATTCATGCTCAAAACTCTACAAAAAATGGGAATAGATGGGAAATTCCTCAAGATAGTGGAGTCTATATATAGCAAACCTACAGCCAACATCATACTCAATGGACAGAAGCTGAAAGCATTCCCCCTCAGATCAGGGACTAGACAGGGCTGCCCACTGTCACCGTTACTCTTCAACATAGTATTGGAAGTTCTTGCCATAGCAATCAGGCAAGAGAAAGAAATCAAAGGGATACAGATTGGAAGGGAAGAAGTCAAGCTCTCACTATTTGCAGATGATATGATAGTATACATAGAAAGACCTAAAGAATCCAGTAGAAAATTACTGGAAGTTGTTAGGCAATATAGCAAGGTATCAGGCTACAAAATCAATGTACAAAAATCAGTGGCATTTCTTTATGCAAACACTAAATCTGAAGAAGAAGACATCCAGAAATCACTCCCATTCACTGTTTCAGCAAAATCAATCAAATACCTAGGAATAAAGTTGACCAAAGAAGTGAAAGACTTGTATGCTGAAAACTATGAGTCGCTACTCAAGGAGATAGAAACTGATACCAAGAAATGGAAAGATATCCCATGCTCATGGATTGGAAGAATAAATATCATCAAAATGAACATTCTCCCCAGAGCCATATACAAATTTAATGCAATACCCATCAAAGTTCCACCAAGCTTCTTTAAGAGAATAGAACAAACACTACAATCATTTATCTGGAACCTGAAAACACCTAGAATTGCCAAAACCATCTTGAGGAAAAGAAACAGAAATGGAGGCATCACACTCCCAGACCTTAAACTATATTATAAAGCCATCATCATCAAAACAGCATGGTACTGGAACAAAAATAGGCACACAGACCAGTGGAACAGAATTGAAAGCCCAGAAGTAAATCCCAACACCTATGGGCATCTAATCTTTGATAAGGGGGCCCAAAGGATTAAATGGAAGAAGGAGGCTCTCTTCAATAAATGGTGCTGGGAAAACTGGGTTGAAACATGCAGAAGAATGAAATTGAACCACTTTATCTCACCAGAAACAAAAATCAACTCCAAATGGATCAAAGACCTAGATGTCAGACCAGAAACAATCAAATACTTAGAGGAAAACATTGGTAAAACACTTTCCCATCTACACCTCAAGGATATCTTTGATGAATCAAACCCAATTGCAAGGAAGACCAAAGTAGAAACAAACCAATGGGACTACATCAAATTGAAAAGCTTCTGCACATCCAAAGAAACAATTAAACAAACAGAGAGACCCCTCACAGAATGGGAGAAGATCTTCACATGCCAGACATCAGACAAGAAACTAATCACCAAAATATATAAAGAGCTCAGCAAACTTAGCCGCAAAAAAGCAAATGACCCCATCCAAAAATGGGCAGAGGAAATGAACAAAACACTCACCACAGAGGAGATCCAAAAGGCTAACAAACATATGAAAAACTGCTCTAGGTCACTGATTGTCAGAGAAATGCAAATTAAGACAACACTAAGATACCACCTCACTCCTGTAAGAATGGCATACATCAAAAAGGACAGCAGCAACAAATGCTGGAGAGGATGTGGGGACAGAGGAACCCTTTTACATTGCTGGTGGGAATGTAAATTGGTACAGCCTCTGTGGAGAGCAGTCTGGAAAACCCTCAGAAGGCTAGACATGGACCTTCCATATGACCCAATAATTCCTCTCCTGGGGTTATACCCCAAGGACTCCATAACACCCAACCAAAAAGAGGTGTGTACTCCTATGTTCATAGCAGCACAATTCATAATAGCTAAAACCTGGAAGCAACCCAGGTGCCCAACAACAGATGAATGGCTGAGAAACCTGTGGTATATATACACACAATGGAATACTATGCAGCTATCAAGAACAATGAACCCACCTTCTCTGACCCATCTTGGACAGAGCTAGAAGGAATTATGTTAAGTGAACTGAGTCAGAAAGTTAAAGATGAGTATGGGATGATCCCACTCATCAACAGAAGCTGACTTAGAAGATCTGAAAGGGAAACTAAAAGCAGGACCTGATCAAATTGTAAGTAGGGCACCAAAGAAAAAACCCAGTGGTGAGGGGTAGACATGTAGCTTTCTGGGCCAGTGGGGGGTGGGAATGGGCGGGAGGGATGGGTCACGGTCCTTTGGTGATGGGAATGGTGTTTATGTACACTCCTAGCAAAATGTAGACATATAAATCAGTAGTTAATTAATATGAGAGGGGGAAATCAATTGTATGTCTCAAAGGTTCTCAGGAGACAAACTGAATCTTTTTAATAGATAGGCTACGTATTTGATATGCGGACTCTCTCAAAAGCCTAGACCAAGTAGATTGGAGGCTTCCAATAGCACAGCTATGTACAAGATACTGGGTACTGTACAGCAAACCATAACAAAGGGACTTTTCAAAGTTAACCCAATTAACAAATAATGTGATGATAATATTAACTATTGATTGTCTTTTTGAACCCTAAGACAGCAGGAACCTCACATCTTCACTATAGAGCCCCTACTTCCCCCAGTCCTGGCACCCATGGATAGGGCTCACTTTCCCGTATGCTTCTCCCAATCCATACCAAATAATATTGCATCCGCTGATCACAACCTAACCAAAGCAACGATTGCCATCTCAACATGCTTCACCTCAGAGTGTATCCAGAGACTTCACGTGTGGAATGACAACCCTTCCGCTTCATTGCTCGGGTGAGACCTTTCCTTTTATAGTACACTCTAATTTCATCTCGGGTGGTTCACTTTCTAACAAAGTCCCATAGCCTAGACGTACACCAGTTTCTGTGAGAGAGAGCGTATGCGCACACGTGTCCATAAACTACTGCAGAATATATACCTGAAAGCAGGATTACACTGGAGTTTGCAGTGAGTACCTCCCCAACACTTCCTCTCCACTATTCCAATCTTGGGATCCATGTTTGCTCAACAAATTGTTTGGCTTTGTATGTTAACTCTCTTTTCAATCACCAGGTTCCAGATGCCACCAGGATGCTGGCTAGGCTTCCCTGGATTGAAGACCCCACCAATGTGTCCTGGAGCTCAGCTTCCCCAGAGACACACCTTACTAGGGAAAGAGAGAGGCAGACTGGGAGTATGGACCGACCAGTCAACGCCCATGTTCAGCGGGGAAGCAATTACAGAAGCCAGACCCTCTACCTTCTGCAACCCTCAACGACCCTGGGTCCATGCTCCCAGAGGGCTAGAGAATGGGAAGGCTATCATGGGAGAGGGTGGGTTATGGGGATTGGGTGGTGGGAATTGTGTGGAGTTGTACCCCTCCTACCTTATGCTTTTGTTCACTAATCCTTTCTTAAATTAAAAATTTAAATAAAAAAAAAAAAAAAAAAAAAGGGAATGAGATAAAGCTATTAGTACAAATCACATATAAGTTTTTTTTTCATTTCCTTTGTTGAGTTCTTGGTTCCATGGTTTTTATTTCCATTTTCTTTTCCCAATGAATGAGCTATTATTAGCAATTATTTAGATATTAAATATTAATATTTATTAATTTATTAATATTAAATTAAATAGCTATTATTAGCTATTATTTACAGTCCTTAGAACACCAGAGCAACTTTAACTAAAATTTGTATATGCTTGTATTTAAGAACAAAAAGAAAAGAAAAGAAAAGAAAAAGGAAATGATTTTTACGTATCTGCAAGGACACAAACTAAATGAGAAAAATTATAACACTTATACTACAAAGGGCAAAATTCAAATTGTGGCTTCTTCTTCCCTAACCACAAGGACATGTTTTCATGCTAAAGTTCATTGAGACTAATAACTATCAAAACTGATAGGCTCAGGTAAACATAAAATTTGATTTCACAAAGTGAGAACAGAGATGAAGCAACTATTTTATCTGCAAGAAACAGAATGCGGTGGAATCCTTGGTTACTGAAGTGTATGGCAGTTAGCGTAGAAGTAGGGCTTTAATTACTTCTAAATAAATCACATTTGGTTAACCTGGTTATTTTTAACTGTTTATTGTTAATGTGGTTTATGTGGGTTCAACATTGTCTAGAACTCTTAAAATTTCAGAACCAGCATTAAGTGGGATTTCAGGGGGACACAAATCTATGATTTTCTAGTAAAAATAAAAGATCATGGATATGAGCAAAATAAAGTTAAAATGAGAAAAAAAAACAGTAGATGATTAGTCTGATAGTTTAGTGACAGAATGCCAGACTTGCATTCATGAGGTCCTGTGTTAGTCCTCAAAACATGTTTCAGTCATGTGTTCATGCCCCAAAGCTAAGCTGTGCTCTCATCTCTCACTCATGAAAATAAACATATAGGAAGGTAATGAAAGAAGAAAAAAGAAAAATAACAGGAAACATGTGAAGGTAAGTAGCACTGGTTCCTTGGTCTCAGTATTTGTGGAACACTGTAGTACTGTAGTGTGTGAAGAATTGTCTGACAAGCACATGTCATCTCTAAAGAGGTTGCCTCATACTACTCCAGTCAAGTATTAACAGATCTTCTCATTCTCAAGGAAAGACAGAGAAAACTTGATGATTCTGTGAAACCTGAACTTTAGATTCTGCCTTAAAATATTTTATTCATCTACTTTAATGAGAGGGAGGGAGAGAAGAAGGGAGGGAGAAAGAGAGAGTGAAAGAGAGGGAGGGGAGGGAGAGGGGAGAGGGAGGAGGAGAGGGAGAGGATAAGAGTAATGTTCAGCTGTAGCTTATGGTGGTTGGTACTGGGGATATAACCCAGGACCTCATAGTCTTAGGCAAGAAAGTCTTTTCCATAACCATTCTACTGTATCCCCAGCCTATAGGACACTGCTTTGATCTCCAGTGAATTTTGTTTGCTTGCTTTTTAAAAATAACATAAGAGCCTTAAAGAAAAACATAAGGGAGTGACCAACTGAGCTTATGGGACACAGATCTGTAAATTCCACAGATCTGTAAATTCCACATGCAAATGAATTTACCATGTGAGATAATGGAACACATATCTATTTAATTCAAAAGTCATATAGAATGCCAGAATTTTTAGAGATTTAAGAAACCATCCCTTCCAATTTCATAAACATTAGATAATATTAAGAAACAATTCAAGAATAGTCACAAGTATTTGTATGCAAAATTGTTTATGAAAACCTGAATCAAAATATCTAATCATAGGGAAATCATCAGATAAAATATAATAAGTTTATGTGATATAAGTGCAAAATCATTAAAATTAAAATTTTATATCTGAAAACTAAGTACAATTTTAAAAAGCATTTATGAATAATAACAGTTGTAAAAGACAGGATGGAAAAACAATGGACAAAATTAAGCAGATACTATTTTCTTGTGATTAATCACCTTTCATCTACTTTACCAAATAATTATATATGTAAGTAAATATATATCAGAAAGAATAGTAGCTAGAAATACATAAAATTAGAGGCTATATGGTGACATACCTGGTTGAGCACACTCATTACAGTGCATAAGGACCCAGGTTCAAGCCCCTGACCCCCACATGCAGGGGGAAGCTTCTGAAGCGGTGAAGCACTGTTGCAGTTGCCTCTGTCTCCCTCTCTGTCT
Source organism: Erinaceus europaeus (assembly GCF_950295315.1). Taxonomy (NCBI): domain Eukaryota; kingdom Metazoa; phylum Chordata; class Mammalia; order Eulipotyphla; family Erinaceidae; genus Erinaceus; species Erinaceus europaeus. The sequence goes on along the minus strand of NC_080182.1, from coordinate 15,691,415 downwards.
CCCCTTTCTGCTCAACTTTCTGTCTCAATCCAAAATAAATAAAATATATTTTTAAAAATACATTAAAATAGTTTCATTATTTTTTAATGAGAATACTTTAGGGGATTCTTATCATTCCTTTAATTTTAATTATCTAAAATCAATATATATTATATTAATAACTTACTTTAAAAAAAAAACAACCAGGTAAAAATCAGAAAAATGTTATAGACAGAGGTAAAGTTCCACTATGGGACAATTTTTCCTTTTTTTTTTTTCTCTTTTTTCACAAAAGATCTTTACCACTGTTTATGAATTGCATGGCACATGGATAGTTGAGTGTCTCCCACTTTATCACTACTCACAAGAACTCTACAACATAAGATCTTACAAATCTTTATTTCCCACTATCTGATAGTCTTCTAGTGCAGTGTTACAGAAAAAAATTGGCAAAATATCAATATTTTTCAAATCAGGAGTGTAAAGTAAGAATTCAGATATGTCATATTATTTTTTTAAATTTATTGGGTAATAAATGGTTTATAGTAAATAGTTATTATACATATGTAAAATTTCTCCATTTTCTGAAAAACATGGTCACTATCAGCTTGGGTCTTCCTCCACCATCATCACCAGGACCTGAAAGCATCCCTTTTACTTTAATGCAATACAACATACTCAGTCCAGATTCTATTTTGTGTTTTCCCTTTCTGTTCTTATTTTTCAACTTCTGTCCACGAGTGAAAGCAACCCATATTGATCCTTATTTTTCTGGATTTTCTCACTTAACATGATTCCTTCAAGATCCATCCAAGATGAGGTGAACAAGGCATCATTCTTAGTAGTTGGTTAGTATTGCATTCTCTGTGTGTGTGTGTGTGTGTGTGTGTGTGTGTGTGTGTGTGTGTGTATTCACAACATCCTTAGCCACTCATCTGTTGTTAGATACCTAGGTGGCTTCTAGGTTTTGCCTATAACAAATTTCCCAGAAATAAGCCCCCCACACCTCTAGACATCTAATTTCTGAAAAAGGGGTCCAAACTATTAAAGTGAGAGTCTTCAGCAAATGGTGTTGGGAAAATTGGGTTGAAACATGAATTCTGCTGAATGAAACTGAACCACGCACAAAAGCAAACTCTGAATGGATCAAGTACTTGGATGTTGATCAGAAACTAACAAATAATACTATTATTGCTATTATTAACTTTTAACATTTATATACATTTGAGTATGGGAGAGGTGGCTTTGTGGTAGAAGTCAGTACATGTACGCATGAATCTAAGGATTTTATCTCCACAACTAGATATCCTGGAGTGATGCTCTCATACCTACTGTTTTTAATAAATATCTCTCTTTTTTTTTTTTGCCTCTAGGGCTATCACTAGGGCTCGGTGTCAGCACTACAAATCCACTGCTCCTGGAGGCCATTTTTGTTCCCTTGTTGTGGTTGTTATTGTTGTTATAGCTGTTGTTGTTGTTAGACAGGACAGAGAGAAATCGAGAGAGAGGATGGGAAGACAGAGAGGGGGAGAGAAAGACAGACACCTGCAGACCTGCTTCACCGCCTATGAAGCGACCCCCCCTGCAGGTGGGGAGTCGGGGGCTCTATCAGGATCCTTAAGCTGGTCCTTGCATTTTGCACCATGTGAGCTTAATCGGCTTTGCTACCACCCATCTCCCAATAAATGTATCTTCTACAGTGAATATATACTTTAAAATCAAATACCATCTTAATAGTCAAAACATCTCAGAGAATATTCAAAACTCTCCTTCATGAATCACTTATAAATACTATGCAATTTATTAACTTTCCTCCCCCTCTAATCTCTATAAAAGGATACAAAAGTAATAAACATTAACTGTTCCATTCAAGTTATATCAGGTTTTGTGTGCCATCTATCAAAAATAAATTACAATACTGAAGAGATGAGAATTCATAGTCTCTCTAAAATTAAATTAAATAATCTTATTAGAAATTAAGCTTACCTTATTCAACATCTCTTAGAAAGATTTCACATAAAACTGCCTCCTGGTACCACAATAAAGTAACTGAAAATGACTTGCCAGAACATTTCTTCTGAAACGTTGAGAGTTTCATTTCGCCATCAAATATTCACACTGCCATTTACTTGTAACAAATGTTGTTGTTTTGTGCATACAAAATGAAGGGCAATACAGATTATGTGACTGGTCTCTCTTGGATTTATTCTACCTCCATATTTTTGCATTTAAAATATCAAAATAAGACCTCGTTCAAAGAAAATATTTGCTACTACTATTGTCAAGTTTCCAAGGGAATGATGTTGCATTATAGAGCCTCAAAAAGAATAATCTCAGTGAGAGAAACTCCAGGTACTTAGAATAATTGAGTTGTAGAATTTTATAGCTTAATAAACGTGTGCCAAAGTGAATTTTGAGTTAAAAGGAGCAGGCGACTTGTATTTTTGGCTATGATGTAATTCTAGCTCACAGTCAACCATATCATTCCTTCGATATAGTAAGACAAGTTAAAATCTAAAACCAGAAAAATATGTCTGAAGGCATTCAAACAACCAGGAAGGCAATGAAGACAAAATTGAGAGAAAACTACAGTGAGACTGTTGATATGGAAAGACTTTTCTGAAAAAAAGAACATTAGCAGCACCTCTCCTTGCATCCTGAAGGTGGGATGGAAAAGGGGCCAGAAATCAAGACGTTGTATCTTGCACCAGTATTTCCCTTTCCACTTGACTACTAAGGGCTTAAAATTCAGATGGAGGAAAATGTGTGCAGCTGGAGGAAACGGCTGAAGTTCATCCCCTCAGCGTCTCCTGCAACCCTGATCTCAGTATAAAAGAATATCAGGAAACTTGGGACCTCGTTTCGCTTCTCTCTCTCTCTCTCTCTCTTGGATCTACACACCCCTAAAATGTGTATTTTTCTATAAAAAAAAAATTGTATACTTTTCTATGTCTTCTTTGTCCCAATAAGCACTGACTTCCCTGAAACATGGTTATCTCACTTGTAGTAGTTCCATGTAGATGTCAGTCTAGAACTCTACCAGCAGAAGTTTAAAGAGGATTTCTGCACCCTTTGTCCTGCTCCTTCTTGCTCCCCCACTACAAGATGATCCATCAATCTCTAACATGCTTTTCTCCCTTAAACATCTGGTGATTCTATTCACAGTGTTTATTATGGAGAGCAAAACATATAGGAAATATAAAAAAGAGAATAGGAGGCAGCTGATAAATAAATACATACATACGTAGTGAAAAAATAGTTAATGAGGAAATGATGTTTTAAAAGACAGTTTCCAAATATTTTCCCAAATTGATAAAAGTTATTATTCCACTAAAAGTGTTTAAAAACACAAATCAGGGGCTGAGGAGCTAGTATAAGAGTTATAAAAACAAATTCATACCTGAGGCTCTAAGACTTCAAATTCAGATCCCAGCACCACTACAAGCCAGAACTGAGCAGTGCTCTGCCCCCCCATACTACTGTATTTTTCTCTCATTAAAATAAAATATTAAAAGTCCTTATCTCTAACTGGAATAAAGACAAAGCAGACTATTACTAAAAAGATATATTTAATATAGAAATAAAAGAGTTATTACTTTATGTTATTTTATAGCATAAGGTATATAAGAACTACACAGGGAACAACTGAATCGGTGGGCAAGTTGGATATCCAAATAGAACCAAATAAACTTCATATTCTGTGCAGAAACCAATTCCAGACAGACTGGAGACCTAGATGATAAAAGTTAAACAATAAAGCTCATGGGGGAAGACCTAAATAAACTAAAGCTTCTGGGAAAGTATACTATTGAGATTTCTTTCTTTCTTTTTTTTTTTTTTTGAGAGATTTTTTTGTTTTTATTTATTTATTTTCCCTTTTGTTGCCCTTTTTTTCATTGTTGTAGCAATTATTGTTGTTATTGATGTCGTCACTGTTGTACAGGACATAGAGAAATGTAGAGAGGAGGGGAAGACAGAGAAATGGAGAGAAAGACACCTGCAAACCTGCTTCACCACCTGTGAAGCGACTCCCTTACAGGTGCGGGGGGGGGGGCTCCAACCGGGATCCTCATGCTAGTCTTGTTCTTTACTCCACGTGTGCTTAACCCGCTGTGCTACTGTCCGACTACCACTATTGAGATTTCTTAAGCAGGATGTGAATACTCATAACCTAAGAAAATAATTACAAGTAAATTGTTAGAAGATTTAGTGTCACAACAAACACCAAGAACAGACTGAAAAACTCCACTTAAGAGTAGAAGTAGCAATAAGTTTATATAAAGAATACTGTAGTAATTCCTACTAATTAGTAAGGAGAAAAAATGAAATAGAAAGATGAATAAGAGGGGCAGATGATGGTGCAACTGGTTGAGGCAAATGTTATGATGCACAAGGACCCAGATTTAAGTTCCTGGTCCCTACCTGCAGAGGGGAAGCTTTTCCAGTGGTGCAACAGTGCTTCCAGTCTCTCTCTCTCCTTCTCTATTTCCCCCTACCCTCATGATTTATGGCTGTCTCTACCCAATAATAAAATAAAGAAAAAGAAAAACAAAAAAGAAAGATGAATAAAGGAAGATTTACAAATAGTCTGTGGAGTTGGTCAAGATAATTAGTAATTACGAAGACATGCCCATCAGATTATCAAAAATTTTAGACTGTCAGTTCCAAGTATCAGTAATTATGAAGAGCAAGTATCATCTCCTGTTACTGATAAGTGAATGTAACTTAGCACAAGAACTTTTTTCTTTTTAAAAAATATTTTTTTATTATTTATTCCCTTTTGTTGCCCTTGTTTTATTGTTGTAGTTATGATTGATGTTGTTGTTGTTGGATAGGACAGAAATGGAAAGAGGACGGGAAGACAGAGAGGGGGAGAGAAAGACAGACACCTGCAGACCTGCTTCACCACCTGTGAAGCGACTCCCCTGCAGGTGGGGAGCTGGGGCTCGAACCGGGATCCTTATGCCAATCCTTGCGCTTTGTGCCACCTGCGCTTAACCCGCTGTGCTACCGCCTGACTCCCAGCACAAGAACTTTTAAAAACTGTTGGGAGTCGGGCTGTAGCGCAGCGGGTTAAGCGCAGGTGGTGCAAAGCACAAGGACCGGCATAAGGATGCCGGTTCGAACCCCGGCTCCCCACCTGCAGGGGAGTCGCTTCACAGGCGGTGAAGCAGGTCTGCAGGTGTCTATCTTTCTCTCCTCCTCTCTGTCTTCCCCTCCTCGCTCCATTTCTCTCTTTCCTATCCAACAACGACAACAACAATAATAACTACAACAATAAAACAACAAGGGCAGCAAAAGGGAATAAATAAATGAAATAAATATAAAAAAAACAACAACTGTCTTCTACCCACCTGCATGGGGAAAGCTTCATGAGCAGTGAAGCAATATAACAGGTATCCCTTTCTCCCTCCCCCTTTTCTCTCAATTTCTCTCTGTCTCTATCCAACAAATCAATAAATAAAATTTTCAACAAATTCTAGTGAAAAAAGAGAATTCTTGCTTTAGCAACAACCAAAAATCCCTATCTACTGAAGTTGAACACATTAATAATATAACATTCCTTTCCCTAGTCAACAGAATTTCAAACAAAAGTTTACTAAAATCACACACCAAAATATTCCTAGTAGTCCTATCAGTAGTAGTCACACGAAATAATCAAATCCACTGGAAAAAAATATAAAGAAAAAAATAAATAATTAAAGTGTTTGAGCCGCACATATGGTTATGGCAATGGAGGTCAGTATATTGGTGATAAATATTAAAGAAAGGGAGGTTCCCGGAAGATGGGGGACTGAGAAGCTACTAGTGGCTTGAGCTCTGACCACATCTTCTGGAAACTAAGTGAAAACAACATTGAAGGAAAGGAATGGCAGTATTAGGGAAACAACAGATGAGACCCCCAAGGAAAATACTGATTATCTTGAGGCAATTAGAGAATTGAAAGCTGAAATAGCTGTAATGAAGAAAGAAGCTGAGGGAAGGGAAAGCAGACTAACAGAAGCAGAAAACAAAATTAGTCAGAGGATGAGTTAGAGAAAACTAAGAAAGAGGTGAAAGAGCTCAAAAAAAGATTGAGAGACACTGAAAACAACAACAGAGACATATGGGATGATCTCAAAAGAAGTAACATTCGAATAATTGGCCTGCCAGAGGAAGAAAGAGAGGAAGGGGAAGCAAACATTCTAGAGGAAATAATAGAAGAAAACTTCTCAGACCTGAATAACAGAAAGGAAATCAAGATTCAAGAGGCCCAGAGAGTACCAAACAGAATCAAGACCTGAAGACACCAAGACACATCATAGTCACAATGAGAAGAAGTAAGGATAAAGAAAGGATCCTAAAGGCTGCAAGAGAGAAACAAAAGGTCACATACAAGGGAAAACCCATAAGATTATCTGCAGACTTCTCCACTCAAACTCTAAAAGCCAGAAGGGAATGGCAAGATATCTATCGAGCCCTGAATGAAAAAGGGTTTCAACCAAGGATAATATATCCTGCTAGACTTTCATTCAAGCTAGATGGAGGGATCAAAACCTTCTTAGACAAACAACAGTTAAAGGAGTCAACCATCACCAAGCCGGCCCTGAAAGAGGTTCTAAAAGACCTCTTATAAACAAGAACATCACTACAATACTGGCAATATATCAGAGCAAACAAAAAAAATTTTTTTTTGAACAATGGCACTACAATACATTAAATCCATAATATCAATAAATGTCAATGGTTTAAACTCACCCATCAAAAGGCACAGAGCTGGGGGATGGATCAGAAAACATAATCCAACCATATTCTGCTTGTAAGAATCCCATCTGTCACAACAAGATAAACACAGATTTAAAGTGAAAGGATGAAAAACTATCATACAGGCTAATGGACCACAAAAAAGGGCAGGTACAGGCATTCTCATCTCAGACACAATAGATTTTAAATTAAATAAAGTAATAAAAGATAGGCAAGGACATTACATAATGATTAGAGCATCAATCAGCCAAGAAGACTTAACAATTATTAACATCTATGCACCCAATGAGGGACCATCTAAATACGTCAAGCACTTACTGAAAGAATTTCAAAAATACATCAATAGTAATACAATAATAGTGGGAGACTTCAATACCCCACTCTCACACTTAGACAAATCCACAATGCAGAGAACCAACAAAGATACAAGAGAATTGAGTGAAGAGATTGACAGACTAGACCACTTGGACATTTTCAGAGTCCTTCACCCCAAAAAACTGGAATACACCTTCTTTTCAAATCCACATAACACATACTCAAGGATAGACCACATGTTAGGCCACAAAGACAGCATCAATAAATTCAAGAGCATCGAAATCATCCCAAGTATCTTCTCAGACCTCAGTGGAGTAAAACTAACATTTAACAACAAACGGAAAATTATTAAAAGTCACAGAATTTGGAAACTAAACAACATACTCCTTAAGAACCACTGGGTCAGAGATTCACTCAAGCAGGAAATTCAAATGTTCCTGGAAACAAATGAAAATGAAGACACAACCTATCAAAATATTTGGGACACAGCTAAAGCAGTACTGACAGGGAAACTTATAGCCATACAATCACATATTAAACACCAAGAAGAAGCTCAAATGAATGACCTTACTGCACACCTCAAGGACTTAGACGAAGAGGAACAAAGGAACCCTAAAGCAACCAGAAGGACAGAAATCACTAAAATTAGAGCAGAAATAAACAACATCGAAAACAAAAGAACCATACAAAAGATCAATGAAGCCAAATGTTGGTTCTTTGAAAGATTAAACAAAATTGACAAACCCCTAGTCAGACTCACCAAACAAAAAAGAGAAAAGACTCAAATTAATAGAATTGTAAACGATGGAGGAGATATCACAACTGACACCACAGAAATCCAGAGAATCCTGTGAAACTTCTATAAAGAACTATACGCCACCAAGCTAGAGAATCTGGAAGAAATGGAACAATTCCTAGAAGCATATGCCCTTTCAAAACTGAACCAAGAAGAACTACAAAATCTAAATGCACCAATCACAGAAAAAGAAATTGAAACCGTTATTAAGAATCTCCCCAACAACAAAAGTCCCGGACCAGATGGCTTCACAACGAATTCTACAAAACTCTCTGCAAACAGTTAGTACCCATACTTCTTAAGCTTTTCCATAAGATTGAAGAAACAGAAATACTCCCTTCCACCTTCTATGAAGCCAACATCAACCTGATACCAAAAGCTGATAGGGACAGAACAAAAAAGGAAAACTACAAACCAATATCTCTGATGAACATAGATGCCAAAATATTAAACAAGATCTTGGCCAACCGGATACAGAAGCATATCAAAAAGATTGTTCAGCATGACCAAGTGGGATTCATATAAGGAATGCAAGACTGGCTCAACATCTGTAAGTCAATCAATGTCATTCACCACATCAATAACAGCAAAGCCAAAAACCACATGATTATCTCAATAGATGCAGAGAAAGCCTTTGACAAAATCCAACACCCATTCATGCTCAAAACTCTACAAAAAATGGGAACAGATGGGAAATTCCTCAAGATAGTGGAGTCTATATATAGCAAACCTACAGCCAACATCATACTCAATGGACAGAAGCTGAAAGCATTCCCCCTCAGATCAGGGACTAGACAGGGCTGTCCACTGTCACTGTTAACTCTTCAATATAGTATTGGAAGTTCTTGCCATAGCAATCAGGCAAGAGAAAGAAATCAAAGGAATACAGATTGGAAGGGAAGACGTCAAGCTCTCACTATTTGTAGATGATATGATAGTATACATAGAAAAACCTAAAGAATCCAGCAGAAAACTACTGGAAGTTATTAGGCAATATAGCAAGGTATCAGGCTACAAAATCAATGTACAAAAATCAGTGGCATTTCTTTATGCAAACACTAAATCTGAAGAAGAAGACATCCAGAAATCACTCCCATTTACTGTTTCAGCAAAATCAATCAAATACCTAGGAATAAAGTTGAGCAAAGAAGTGAAAGACTTGTATGCTGAAAACTATGAGTCGCTACTCAAGGAAATAGAAACTGATACCAAGAAATGGAAAGATATCCCATGCTCATGGATTGGAAGAATAAATATCATCAAAATGAATATTCTCCCCAGAGCCATATACAAATTTAATGCAATACCCATCAAAGTTCCACCAAGCTTCTTTAAGAGAATAAAACAAACACTACAATCATTTATCTGGAACCTGAAAACACCTAGAATTGCCAAAACCATCTTGAGGAAAAGAAACAGAAATGGAGGCATCACACTCCCAGACCTTAAACTATATTATAAAGCCATCATCATCAAAACAGCATGGTACTGGAACAAAAATAGGCACACAGACCAGTGGAACAGAATTGAAAGCCCACATCTTTCATAAGGGGGCTCAAAGGATTAAATTGAAGAAGGAGGCTCTCTTCAATAAATAATGCTGGGAAAACTGGGTTGTATCATGTAGAAGAATGAAATTGAACCACTTTATCTCACCAGAAAAAAAAATCAACTCCAAATGGATCAAAGACCTGGATGTCAATCCAGGTCTTTGATCAAATACTTAGAGGAAAACATTGGTAATACACTTTCCCACCTACATCTCAAGGACATCTTTGATGAATCAAACCCAATTGCAAGGAAGACTAAAGCAGAAACAAATCAGTGGGACTACATCAAATTGAAAAGCTTCTGCACATCCAAACAAAGAGACCCCTCATTAAACAAACAAAGAGACCCCTCACAGAATGGGAGAAGATCTTCACATGCCATACATCAGACAAGAAACTAATCACCAAAATATATAAAGAGCTCAGCAAACTTAGCACCAAAAAAGCAAATGACCCCATCGAAAAATGGGCAGAGGATATGAACAAAACATTCACTACAGAAGAGATTCAAAAGGCTAACAAACATATGAAAAACTGCTCCAGGTAACTGATTGTCAGAGAAATGCAAATTAAGACAACATTGAAATACCACCTCACTCCTGTAAGAATGGCATACATCAAAAAGGACAGCAGCAACAAATGCTGGAGAGGTAGTGGGGACAGAGGAACCCTTTTACATTGTTGGTGGGAATGTAAATTGGTACAGCCTCTGTGGAGAGCAGTCTGGAAAACTCTCAGAAGGCTAGACATGGACCTTCCATATGATCCAGTAATTCCTCTCCTGGGGTTATACCCCAAGGACTCCATAACACCCAACCAAAAAGAGGTGTGTACTCCTATGTTCATAGCAGCACAATTCATAATAGCTAAAACCTGGAAGCAATCCAGGTTCCCAACAACAGATGAGTGGCTGAGAAAGCTGTGGTATATATACACACAATGGAATACTATGCAGCTATCAAGAACAATGAACCCACCTTCTCTGACCCATCTTGGACAGAGCTAGAAGGAATTATGTTAAGTGAGCTAAGTCAGAAAGAGAAAAATGAGTATGGGATGATCTCACTCATCAACAGAAGTTGAGTAAGAAGATCTGAAAGGGAAACTAAAAGCAGGACCTGACTAAATTGTAAGTAGGGCACCAAAGTAAAAACCCTGTGGTGATGGGGTAGACATGCAGCTTCCTGGGCCAGTGGGGGGTGGGAGTGGGTGGAAGGGATGGGTCACAGTCTTTTGGTGGTGGGAATGGTGTTCATGTATACTCCTAGTAAAACGTAGTCATATAAATCACTAGTTAATTAATATGAGAGGGGGAAAATTAATTGTATGTCTCGAAGTTTTTTAAAACACAATTTTCTTAATTGCATAGGATAGAATGAAATTGAGAGGGGAGAGAGTTGAGAGGGTGATTGAGAAGGAGAGAGAAAAACAGACTCACTGTACTAGTAACTCAAACTTTTCTCCAACATATAACTTGTTCCTGAATTTGCACACAATATTCACATAAGCAACCTTCTAATCAATTTTTTCCCATGAACTTATAATAAACTCAATACAGAAAAAAAAAAACACAGACTGAATCTTTTTAATATATAGGCTGTGTAATTGATATGCAGACTCTCTCAAAAGCCTAGACCAAGTAGATCAGAAGCAACCAATAGCACAGCTATATACAAGATACTAGGTACTGTACAGCAAACCCTAACAAAAGGACTTTTCAAAGTTAACCCAATTACCAAATAATGTGATATAAACATTAACTATCGATTGTCTTTTTGAACCCTAAGACAGCAGGAACCTCACATCTCCACTATAGAGCCTCTCATTCCCCCAGTCCTGGAACCATTGGATAGGGCCCATTTTCCCATATGCCTCTCTCAATCCATATCAAATAATATTGCATTTGCCGATCACAACCTAATCAACACAATGATTGCCACCTCAACATGCTTCATTTCAGACTGGGTCCAGAGACTTCTCGTGTGGAATGACAACCCTTCAGCTTCATTACTTGGGTGAGACCTTTCCTTTCATAGTATACTCTAATTCCATCCCAGGTGGTTCACTTTCTAACAAAGTCCCAAAAGCTAGATATAGACCAGGGTCTGTGAGAGAGAGCATATGTTCACACGTATCCATAAACTACTGCAAAATATATACCTGAAAGCAGAAATACACTAGAGCATGCAGTGAGTATCCTCCTAACACTTCCTCTCCACTATTCCAAGCTTTGGGTCCATGATTGCTCAACAATTTGTTTGGCTTTGTATGTTAACTCTCTTTTCAGCTACCAGGTTCCAGATGTCATCAGGATGCCGGCCAGGCTTCCCTGGACTAAAGACCCCACCAATGTCCTGGAGCTCAGCTTCCCCAGAGACCCACCCCACTAGGGAAAGAGAGAGGCACACTGGGAGTATGGACCGACCAGTCAATGCCCATGTTCAGTGGGGAAGCAATTACAGAAGCCAGACCTTCCACCTTCTACAACCCACAATGACCCTGGGTCCATGCTCCCAGAGGGATAGAGAGTGGGAAAGCTATAAGGGGAGGAGGTGGGATATGGAGATTGGGTGGTGGGAATTGTGTGGAGTTGTACCCCTCCTACCCTATGTTTTTGTTAATTAATCCTTTCTTAAATAAAGGGGGAAAAAAAGAATAACAGAAAGAGGAAACATACAGTAAAACTTGAACTGGTTTGTAAATTGTACCAAAGTAAAGGACCCTGGGGAATGAGGACAGAATGAGAGGTGGGAAGAGGGAGAGTTTCAGGTCCTGGTACATGATGATGGACCTAATTTGAAGTGAGAGTGTTTTGCAGACACCGATCTTAGCAAGATAAGAAAATGTACCCATGTGCCAACAACTGTACTGTAAAATATTAACCTTGAAACAACAACAACAGTGACAAAAACCTATGCATTTCCTTGCTTTTCCCATGAGTTCTATTATTTGTTCCATCATTTTTGTTGTACTTACATCCTTTAATTTAATATATGTTAAATTATTTACTTTTTCTACAGCACTGTTCAACTCGGACTTATAGTAGTTCTGGGGATTGATTCTGGGCCTTCTGGTGCCTCAAGCATCAAAGTATGTTGCATAAACCACTGTACTATTTCCCTTATCCCTAAATTCTGTCCTTTGGAAAAGATTAAGTGGGGACAGGAAGCTGACATATGACAAGTTTAGCCAATGCTTTTTCTAATTTTGCTTTTATTTTTTATTTTATTTATTTATTTTATTTAAGTTTAGTCAATGCTTTTTTAAATTTTATTTATTTTTATTTTATTATTATTTTTAATTAATTAATTAATTATATTTTATTTTATTTATTTTATTTTTATTATTTTATTTTATTTTTTATTTTGATCTTGGCTCTCATTTTCTTTTTTCTTCTACTTATTACAAAAAAAAAATCATGTTACAATCATTTCTAGTCACATATCCTAAATTTAATCCTGGTTAGAGGATCTGTGGCCTAGTTCCTTTCATCTGTACAGTTTGCTTTATGCTAAACTGAATATAATATGTTATAAACATTAATTCATAATAAATGGCATGTTTTATCTCATTTGTAAATGAAGATCTTAACACTTTCTCTTTTTTATCTTTAGAAAATCTGGTAAGACAAATGATTTAATCATTTTTAACAACTAAGGAGTATTCAATTGTATACATATACCATAACTTTATTAGCTACTTCTCTGTTATTGGCCATCTGTGTTGTTTTCAAGTTTTGATTATTATGAATTGTTCTGTTATGCATGTACCAGAGTGATGTCTAGTTCTTTCTCTCTCTCTCTCCTCCTTTTTCATAAATAAATAAAAAAATCTTTAAAAATTGTGCTGTTATGAGCATAGGTACACATAGGTCTCTTCAGAAGGGCATGCTTGCTTCCTTTGGACATAACCCCAGGAGAGGAATTGCTAAATCATAGGATGTGTTCATTTCTAGAGTTCTGAGAAGTCTCCAGTCTATTTTCCATAGGGCCTAGATAAACTTTCTGCACATGAACATACACGCCGTTGCATGTATTAACATGCATATTCAACCAAGTGTACCACTGCATGATCCTATCATACATATCCTTGGAGAGCTGTGATTTACGTACCTATTGAGTTTATAAGCTAGGAATTGAACCTGTGACAGGCCTCTTGACCTCTTAGACTTACAAACTGGTGTGCTAACAGGCTAAATTGTGTGCCCAGCCCCAATCAATAAAAACTTTGTAAAAATAAAAAATATATATTAAAGAAAATTAGCCAGGCCAAAGAAGTCAAATGGTATGCTTCTATTTATAAAAAGTCCAGAAACAAAATTGACTTATGGAATTCAAAGTCAGCCAATGGTTACTTTTTGGAAATTAACCAGAAAGAACATGAAAGTGATGTGGAGTGTTTTGATATGTCTTTGATCTGCTAGTTTCTGATCAGTGTGCTTGTTTGTGTTCATTTTGTAAAAATTCATTAAGCAATATTATTGAATTACACTATTTTTACATATAGTTATAGTTCAATAAAATGTTGATTTGAAACACCAACATGGAAGGTAGATCTTCTTTTTATCCATATCCATGGAACATTAGAGGAATATTCTGGCAAAGTGTCCAGGGGGACCCTTGAGTGGTAGCAAAGGAAGTAATGCTTGTAAATATGCAGAACAGAAAATGTTAACACTGAGAACAAATTCAAACCTTTCCTTTTTCCATGAATTGCTTTTTGTTAAAGACAGAGAGAAATCAAGAGGAAAGAGGAAGATAGGGAGAAAGAGAGACACCTGCAGCACTACTTCACATTTGCAACATTTTCCCGCTGCAGGTGGGGGCATGAATATAGGTTCTTGTGTATGGTAACATATGTGTTAACATACGTGGTAACATACGTGTTCAACCAGGTGCATCACCACCCAGCTCATTCCCATGAATTTCTTAATAGGCCTTAATAGCCCATAACCATGAATTTTTAAATAGACATGTAGTCTATTCAACATATCAAATATTTCAGTGTAACAACAACTATGAGAAGAAAGTTGGAAATATTATTAAAATCAATTCAACCACTCTGGATTGTCTTCTTAATATTCTTTGAAGTTGACATACTGAACTGACGGAAAACAGTTTGGAGAAATTCCCAGGTAGAAGATGGACTAGGTAACAGATGATAAAATAGTCCAGATAGATGACTGTTTTCAAAATACTGAGATTTACATTAGTTTTTTGAGGAAATGTATTTATAGGAATTTCTTATCACAATTTCTATTTCATTCAATAGACTGATTTACACAAAAGGGTTCAATCAACAGATCATTGAAACATTACAAATAGTTGGTGTTAATTGTGCTACAACACAATCATTTATTAAAACTTTTGCAGAATAAAGCTATGTGTTCTTTAAAGTAGATTTTCTTTCTATGGATTAGTCATTTGCTTCTCAAAAGCAATCTAGTGCCTATAGACGTTTTGACAGACTAATGAACAGATTGATCCATTTTCATAGCAAGACAAGTACGAGTCTTTTTATCTTTTTTCAAGATAAAAAGAGCAGTGAAAGGTGATAAAACAATCAAGTGAGATAAACATGTCACAGGGTTTTTATTATGCCATCTGGCCATCAAGGAAATGTAGCGAATGCACACCAACTACATGTCAAATTGGCACCCTCCTGACCAAATGGCCTTCAAGCATCTCGCTGCTGAATAAATTATTTAAACCTTTTGAATTTTTCTGCCTATCACAGTAATTACTAAACATACTGTATTATGAATTTTGACTTCAAGGCAGTCATTTCAGTTTTGCTCATGTATTAGTGTATTAGAAAAACGCAGGGAGACTGGGTGAAGAAAACTGATCCTCTGCCCTTTAGTTCACAGAGAATTGGTTAACCTGGTTTCTGTAGTATTTATGTCTTCATTAAAAAGAATATACTCTTGATAAACAATATTTCCCTTTCTTAGCAATACACAAGAAAAGAAAGGGATAGCTTTTGGCTACTGCATGACAGACCAATGAAGAACTTCCAATTATTGAATGTGAGGTACTTCATTCTCTCAACAACCCTGTGAGGACACCATTATTACAGCATTTGACACATGCTGAGGAAAAAAGCTTAAAGAAGTAAACACTGAGGGTAATTTTTACATTGCCAATCAATGCACATCTTGGAGAAACATGGGACTTCCTTACCTGCACACTACTCCTGCTGGCTCTATATTAAATAGATCTTGAAATCCAGCATAAAAAATTGCAGCATGGTATAGTAAAAATTACATTTATAATTCTACTACTTAATTTAAGCCACTTGAAATTTTTTCTTCAGGTAGGCATATAACAGTATTAGAGAGCAAATTCTGAACAGTGAATCAGTTCACTAATATTCTAGATGTGTCTTTAGGTATGTAGCTTTGAGGGAGTCACTCCTCTCTTGAAATCTTCAGATAGCCCATTTGTAAAATAAGGTAGTTGGAATAGTGCATGATGTTTGAACCACTTTGTATTATTTTATGAGCTACAATGTGGTTATCTCAGAGATTACTATAGGGTAACATTATGAGATTGACTAGATTATGATTCATATCAATCATAATTGTCTCTCATAATAAATAAATACACTTTAAATTATGAATATACTTTAAAATAAATAAATAACTTTAAAATAAATAATAATAAATAAATAATAAATAAATTTTATAATAAATAAACTTTAAAATACTGTTAAGAGCCAGAGGTTCTCTCACTCCCAAACCACCAAATAAAAACAGCAACATTTCTAGTTTATGAAAAACTGGAAAGTTAGGTATCTGTTGGGTCTTTATTCCAATGCAGTGATTGGTCAGAGGTGAAAAGGTTCCATTTAGAGCTAACCTGTGATTTCTATTTATCAACAACTTTACTGTTCATCTTCCACTTATTCTGGGGAATAAGTGTGAAGTCTAGCTGTGAAGTCTGAGGGAAGACCAAAGAAGACAAGGATATGACCTTTAAGCTTCAAAATTCATTGCAAAGCAATACTTCTGAAGCCAACATACATTGGATAAGAAATATTCACAGTATACACCCCAATTAGAAATCACTAACATAAAGCTGTATTCTCCAAATATAAGAAGATTTAACTAAATTGACTCATTTTGGTATTTTTCTAGAATCCTACCATCAGTATGAAGAGTCCATGCTCCCCCAATGGGCACATTAATGAAATACAAATAACAGAAGTGTGCATGAGATGGCGTAAATTCTGGTCAGGAATAAGGTTCAGTTTCCTACTTGGCTATATTCCTGGCTCTGTCAACAGAAATTATTGAAAATATCACTTATAGCAAGAAGAAGTTGGTTCCAGCTGTTAAACTTTCATTTTCCTCTCTAACCCAGAAGTGGTTATCAAATTTTAGTTGTTTCAGAATCACTGGGTGGGTGTGGGGCTTATTAAAACACTTTGTTGGAGGAGGCCAAGCGGCCGGTAACTCACCAGGTTAAGTGCACATAGTATGAAGCTCAAGGATCCTGGTTCAAGTCCCTGGCTCCCCACCTGCAGGGGGTCGCTTCACAAGCAGTGAAGCAATACTGCAGGTGCCTATCTTTTTCTCCCCCTCTCTGTCTTCTCCTCCTCGCACAGTTTCTCTCTGTCCTATCCAACAACAACAATAAAAATACATTTAAAAAAACTGCTGGGCTCCATTCTCCAGTCTCTGATTCAGTAGATGTTCAAGTTTGGAGATTGGGAATTTTCATCCCTAACAAGTTTGCACATGACTTTTTTTTTTTTTAATGCTGCCACAGGATGAGCTTGATCTTGACAAGGGAACTGCCGGTCTTTCTTTGGCTTCCTTGTTTCATGAAGTACATACAGGGTTTACTGACCTTTGTAGATCCCCTTTTCAAGAACAAGGAAAGAATTACTTTAAATTTTATCTCTGTATCATAGTCTCGATGCTATTTCACTCCCTTTCTTTGCTATCTCAGAGATAGCAAATTTCCCTTTTATTGTGGGAGTGTTTTCGCATTCCTACAGTATATTTATCTTGAGAAAAATCATTCTCTCTGTGTGCTTATTTGAATTTTAAATATTTATTTATTCCCTTTTGTATGTTTTATTGTAGTTATTATTGATGTCATCATTGTTGGATAGGACAGAGAGAGATGGAGAGAGGAGGGGAAGACTGAGAGGGGGAGAGAAAGATAGGCACCTGCAGACCTGCTTCACTGCTTGTGAAGTGACTCCCTTGCAGGTGGGGAGCCAGGGGCTCCCACTGGGATCCTTACGCAGGTCCTTGCACTTTGTGCCACCTGCACTTAACCTGCTGTGCTACAGCCGGACTCCCTTAATTATTTTAACATGAGGGTTATCACTGGAGCTTCATACCTGCATGGTAAATTCACCACACTTGACTGCCTTATTTACTTATGTTTTATAGAGACAGAAATAGAGAGAAAAAATGGAGAGAAAAAGAGAGAGGTTTGCAGCATTCATATTTCATTGCTCATGAAGCTTCCTCCCACAAGTGAGGGCCAGGGGCTTCAACCTGTTCGTTTGTTTGTTTGTTTACCCATAGTAATTGCCGGGCTAGCTTCACCGGCAGGAGAGAGAGATGACCAGAGACTCATGGCTGAGTGGTAGTTTGGTCCTTATTCATGTGGAACACAGCACAATCTAAGCCATCTCTAATCACAATCCTGTCCTTATATATACTTGCCAAGTAGGGTGGAAACAGGATGTGACATAGAGAGGGTGGAGCAAAAATAAATTGGTGGAAATTAGGGTGTGACAAGGAGAGGGGGCGGAGCAAAAAGAGAGTATGAACCAGTGGGATTAAACCAATGCCCTAGAGGCAGGGCATTGCTTAGTTAAGAGTGGTTTATGTAAACAGAATACAGTGTTAAGCAGGGGGGATTAAACCAATGAAACAGAAGGGTCTTAGAAGCATACCAACAGGTAATGGGTGTGCTCTATCCCCTCTCTGATCTTTTTTTAGAAAGTAGAGACTGATAGGGAAGTTCTAGATATATACAGTCACAAAGATTTTTTTTAAGTGATAGTAATGATTATATTTTCTTCCCTGGTCTAGCTTTTTAGTCCCATTTTCTACTCTGACACCATCTCCCCAGACAACACTGTTAGCTCACTGCTATGTTAGCTGTCAGGCTCAGGTAAAATTAGTAAAGTCATGGGCCCCATGGAATATACCTAAAATAGACTTCCTAGCTTTTTCCAAAAGGGAGACCTGAAATCTCATCTGCTATGCAACAACAATGGTAATAATAATAATAATAATAATAACCACAACAATGATAAAAACAACAAGGGCAACCAAAAGGGAAAAAAATAGTATCCAGGAGCAGTGGATTCATGGTGCAGGCATCGAGCCCCAGCAATAGCCTTGTAAGCAAAACAAACACACAAAAAATCTTTGTTACTAGAGGGCTGAGGAGAGGAGCTGTGAATATTGACTTAGATACTGACTTAGGAATAGGGTTATGGAACATTCTGTATCTTTATCTAGTATATTTTTATATGTGTAAAATTATTAACCTTTAGGTTCCTGATTATTAAACAATTTGTTCTGATTTATATCTTAATGATTTTCAGTCACCAAGTTGCAGATGCTACCATGACATCAACCTGACTTCCCTGGGCAGACGACCTCACCAATATGTCCTGGGACCCCACTTCCCCAGAGTCCTATCCCACTAGGGAAAGATAGAAACAGGCTGGGAGTATGGCTCAACCTGCCATTGCCCATGTCCATCAGAGAAGCAATTACAGAAACCAGACATTCTACTTTCTGCATCCCATAGAGAATTTTGGACCTTACTCCCAGAAGGATAAAGAATAGGAAAGCTTCCAATGAAGGGGGTAGTATATAGAACTCTGGTGTTGGGAACTGTGGGGAATTTTACCCCTCTTATACTATGGTCTTATCAATCATTATTAAATCAGTGAAAGAAAGAAAGAAAGAAAGAAAGAAAGAAATAAAAGAAAGGAAGGAAGAAAGGGAATTGGAAAGAAAAAATATTTTAAAAGCTACCAATGATTATTTTCTCTTTCTTTCTTTCTTTCTCTTTCCCTTTTTTTTTTTTTATTGTAATGAAAGATAGATACCAGAACGCTAATCAATTCTGTCTTAAAATAGTGCTAGGGACTGAACCTGAGAGCTTGGTGCCTCAGGCATGAAAGTATAGCCATTAGGTTGTCTCCCCAGCCAATGATTATTTTCTTTATCTAAGGTTTTTTTTTTTTTCTTTTTTAAAGATTTATTTTACAGAGATAGATTGAGGGAGGGTGTGAGAGAGAGATACCTGTAGCACTGTTTCATGCTCTGAAGCTTCCCTTCTGCAGTTGGGGACTGGGGCTTGAACCCAGACCCCTGTGTACTGCAGAGTATGCATTCTACCTAAGGTTTTAATTTATGAGTCAAAAACGAAATCAAATTACATGGTTAAAAAAAAAAGCTTAGAAAAGTATCTATTGCTTCCTATTCAGTGAACTTCATTTTGTTTCTAACACCATTTCATGTTTTAAAAGAAAGTTCTGAATGAACTTCACTAATTAATCATTTACTCGAACATTTTCTCTGCTAACCAGTGAGGCACAGAGACCATAGCTGACTTTTCAGTACAATTTGATGCTGTCAAAATAAATTTCATTTGACTTATAGTCTACCTTCAGGGTCACCAGAGATTGATTAATAATATAGTAGGGGCTGGCTATTCTCTGAAATAATTTCTGAATTGTCATAAATATGATGTAGCTTCTAGGCATCTATTGATATAATCAAATGCCATTTCTATTGTGATAATGATGTTGTGAGGTTTGTTCAATGAAGTAAAAAATATTCTCTTCTATATTTTCCTTTATTGGGAAAGAAAAAAATATGTGCTCACGTACATTTATAATACAAATCACTGAATAATTATGAATAGATATAACAACATAAACATTCTTTTATTAGGATATACTAATGCTCTAATCAAAAGTTTATAGCTTGATAATTTTTACACATATAAAAATGTATTAGATAAAGATACAGAATGTTCCATAACCCTATTCCTAAGTCAATATCTAAGTCAATATTCACAGCTCCTCTCCTCAGCCCTCTAGTAACAATGATTTTTTTGTTTATTTGTTTGTTTGTTTTGCCTCCAAGGTTATTGCTGGGGCTCGATGCCTGCACCACGAATCCACTGCTCCTGGATACTATTTTTTTCCCTTTTGGTTGCCCTTGTTGTTTTATCATTGTTGTGGTTATTATTATTATTATTGATGCCATTGTTGTTGGATAGAAGAGGATTGAGATAAATGGAGAGAAGAGGGGAAGACAAAGAGGGGGAAAGAAAGATAGACACCTGCAGACCTGATTCACTGCCTGTGAAGTCACCCCCTGCAGGTGGGGTACTGAGGTCTCAAACTGGAATCCTTACGTCTGTCCTTGTGCTTTGTGTCATGTGCGCTTAACCCTCTGCACTACTGCCCAGCTCCCAGTGACCACTATTTTAATCTCTACGCTAGCAGTGATTTTTCCCCTTTACTTTAAATTCCATAAATGTCTCAGACAGTTTATAACCAAGTTCTCTCTCTTACAGTCTAATATCTGGGAAATTGATTATGTTATCACCTCAATTATTTTGTCTTTGTTCATTGCCATATAGTATTCTGTTGTATAAATATACCACAATGGTACTGTCTGTCCTTCAGATGAGGAACACTGGGGTTGTTTCCATGTGCAGACTGTTAAGATTACATTACCACAAATGTTTCTGTACATAGTCACTCAAGACCCAGTGAAGGTCTCTGTGACTTGCCTGGGAAGACTCTAGGAAAATTATTTTTCAGAAGTCCTTCTGTATTTTCTAGCTTTTATCAACCTTCATGTCACTCTGACATGAGTGTTTGCCTATATCTATCAATAACCAAGAATTGGGTGGGAGAAAATTGAAAGAATAGTAGGGTCAACTGAGAGAATACTGCCAATATACCCCCTAATCAACCCTACAACAATTCAAAGTTGTGACTATCTGGAATATTTCTATAATATGACAATCAGTAAAGACATTTAAAAAATCAAACCAAGTCCAGCAATTTCAGGTAGATATAGTTTCAATTAAGACCCAGATGTGGAGGTCGGGTGGTGGCGTACCAGGTTAAGTACACAAAGTAAGTAGTGCAAGGGCCCTCTCAAGGATCCTGGTTTGAGCCCTCGGCTCCTCACTAGCAGGAGGGTTGCTTCACAAATGGTGGAGCAAGTCTGCACTTGTCTATCTTCCTCTCTCTTCCTCTCTGTCTCCCCCTTCCCTCTCAATTTCTCTCTGTCCTATCCAATATATAATCACAAAATGGCCACAGGAGTAGAGGATTTTTAGTGCCAGCACTGAGCCCAAGCAATAAGCCTGGAGGCCAAAAACAAAACAAGCAAACAAAACAAAACAAACAAACAAACAAAACAGATAATTAGGGAAACAATGTAGTGTTAAGGTAGTACATAGGGCTTGCATACTTGAATCCCAGAAGCTACTGATTCAGTCCCCAGTATCATAAGTGAGTCTGGCTTCTCCTCTACCCCTCCTTGTTAAAGTAAATAAATCTTAATAGTTAAAGACACATATAATAATTACCCAGAGAGGGTTAGTGATTTTTCAATCACATAGCTAGTAAAGAACCCTTGCAGTGATTGAAGGACCTAGCAGAATTGAAATTACAAGCCAAGTATTAATGCTGTTTAGGTTGCCAGCTCTCAGGCACCTGGAAAGGGAATTGGAATAAAGGTGGGAGCTAACCAGTCATTGCAGGTTAAATAGGAGTTGTTGAATGCAGGCGGGTCATTTTTGTTGTGACTGCACCTCACTCTAGTGCTTATGGGTGTTGTCCGGTCAGAAGCGCAGCAGCCAGATTCTATTAATTGATGGTGGAGGGGGAAAGCAATCCCAGGAATTGTCTTGGACATTGAAAGAAGCAGTCAGAATCCTTTAAAGTCAGACTTTTCACTCCCTTTCCACTTTTATGGAGAATTAGGATGTTGAACTAAGCAGTGTTTAAAGGGACCCAGAATTCCTGTGTTAACATAATCAGTCTACTTTTCACCACCCCCAAGACTAGCTGTCCTTCAAGCACCTTCCAAGGATGCTGATTATCCTGATGAGAGCTTTTTTCCACTTCCAGTCTGTCCTTGACACTCATTTTCACTGGCATAAACAAATGTCCAATGAGTGAGGAAGCAGAACAGAATGTGAATTACTTCCTCCACCTGCTGCGATGCAGTTTGGGGCTGGGGTGAAGGGGTGAACGTTGAAATTAGGAAGGACTGTTATTAGGTCTTACTGGGAACAATAATTCAGGGCTTATTGAGTCAATCCCTCTTGCCTGCCTGTTGATAGATTCTCATGCCAGGCTCCACAATAGAGACTAGAAAGTCAGTCAGAAAATAGAAGTCAGCAGAAAATAGAAGGACCAGCAGAAATGAACTCAGCTCATCACAATTCTGTAATTAAGTCACAAATCCCTCCTCTTGATTTTAACAGAATAAATTCAGCAAATGTTTACTGGATACTTACTAGGTTCTATGGATACAAAGACAAACCATAGACTCTGCCATGAAAGTTTCTATTTATATGATAATAGGGACAGAGGTAGTTTTACTTCTTTATTCACTTATTTAATAATAGATGTTGAGTTTTTATACTCTATCAAACATGATGTCATACTGTCAACATGTGCATTTGAGTAATGCCGGCCTCATAATCTAGAACAGCAATAATATGACAAAATAATGGTGATAGTAAAATATTATTCTACAAAATTAGCCCTATTTGTCCTGAACACTCAAGATGAAATCATGAACAAAACATAGAGGACTGCAAGGTGATACTGGACTAGTCCAATATACAGGGGATACTTTGTATCCATACCTAACCTGTTTAAGAAACCACATTGGGAGACATCTTTGAGTATTTAATCACCAAAAAATAGAACTAACCCAGTAGTTATGGGGTAACATTTTAAAGACATTGTTTTTCTTCACAAAATATAAGAAATTTTATACAATTCAGAATGCCTACTGGCTTCACATGGTCATAATACTTCAAGGGAAATTAGGATTTATTATAGTCCAAATGGAGTCAACTCTTCTCCACTTTGTTCCCAGGATTTCAGTGAATTACACTGGCTAATCATACTCTCCATGTTTCCAGTTCTGCCAGTGAGATGCTAAATACTAGAAAAATTATATTATCACCTTCTTTCCTCACTTTATCTCTTTGTCACTCACTAAAAAAGAGAGAGTAAAAATAATGTTCCCCACACTACACACACTCACTTTACAACTTACATAATCAAGACAAATTCTCTAGTGAACCTCTTAACTTGAATTCCAGAAGGGCAGTAGCATTATTTTCATAATTTCATGTGTATAAACTATCACTGTGGATACAGAATCTTGGAAAATATGAAGAGATTACTTGCTTTCACTTGAATATGAATTTATAAACACCTTTCTCAAAATAAAGAATCTAATTTTACCACGTAGGTCAATACTTAGTGATTGGCAAGATGCTAAGAAATGTCACTCTGTGTAAACTTCTGGTTCTCAGCGGATTATCACTGCAAAAACGATGTCAATACCTAGTACTAATTGGTCATAACAGCTAGTCTGTTAATAACTGAAAATAAACACAGTACACAAAATGGACCTTCTCAGAATTGACTTCATGGCATTTAAGCCTGATAACAATAAAACTCCAAATAAACATGCAGTTTTTGAAAGTTAATATATATTAAAAGTGAAAATTATAAGAAACTGAAAAGATGATAAATACTGGTTGGACTTCTATTATATTCTTTATTGTTAGAGACTTACAAAAATCAAAACAAACAAAAAAAAACACCTCTTAACTAGTGTTGAGGTAAGTGGGTAAATACAAAGAACAAAGTAAGATCATGCCTCTTTCAAGTTACCCATTTTTTCAGGACTCTTGTAACTTTCACCACCTAAGATAGGACTTTTACTGGCTCAGGGCTTAAAGGGACCTCTGATAAATGGTTCTGAAGACGGTCACCATTTTCTTATTGTTTTCTTTTATGGTTGTGATAATTTAAGACAAAGTGGTAATTATTTCTCTCCATATTTGTCACGAAAGATATATGTGATTTTGTCGCATGGTTGTATTCCATGGGAGGACATGAAGATTAAATGCTCTGCCTGACAAGAAGCTAAGGAAACTTTGTAACACAGAATGAGGTTTTCAAGGACTGGCTTGCTGAGACTGCACTTGTGATATCTTAAGAATAAACGGTGTCTAAAGAAATGGCTCAACCGGTAAAGCAATGGTAAAGCATATCTAAAGTTCCTAGTTTTATTCCAGCACCACAAAGTTTCCTTTCTCTGTCATATGTGAAACTCTCTCATATGTAATCAATAAAATAAATATTAAAAATGGATTTCTTTATAAAAAAATAAGTGGAGAAAGGTCATCATCTTAGAACATCTCAAGTAAACACCCCAATGGCTACCCTCATTCCCATAGTTCAATATGACTATCAACAAATATTAAATTACAGAAACTTAATATGAAAATAGGCTTGCGAAAACTAGGTAAATTGGGCAGGGGTATATACCATAATGGTTATGCAAAGAGACTTTCATGCCTGAGGCTCTAAAGTCCCAGGTTCAATCCCAAGATAAACTAGAGCTGAGCAGTGCTCTGGTTAAATAATAAAAATTAAAAAATTGGAAAAACTAAACTTCTTTCTCCAATTAACTTCCATGAATTTTAATGTTATCTTGAAACAGAGTAAACTACCTAGACTTCAGAATTTGGGCTTTCTTTTACTTCATGTAGATAACTTTAATTTACCAAATTCACTTTTTTTTATAGTTTTTTATAATGTCTAATCAAAAATCATAGAATTAGTCCCTTGTTAGACTTGAGATACACTGGAATCATTAAAAAATAATTACTGATCTTGGTTCTAAAAAGTCTAAGATGTTCATAAGGGACATCATATTTTGTGTGCCATACAAAATGTATGGCTGTGGGAAAGACAGGCATTATGTGATACTCCCTTCCCTTGGTTCCTGCCACCACACAGGTACAAGAAAGTGCCTGAAACTTATATAAACTGGGTCCAAATGTATTCCTTTGGGTTGAACTTGAAACATTACATGTCTTTCTCCTTGGCCTCAAGAATTAATATTTCTCTTTTGACACTATGCAGAAATGTGTTTTTCTTCCCACCAGGGTTATCACTGCTACTCAGTTTCAACATAACTCCACCACTTATAGATGCCTTCCCCTCATTTTTTTTTATTTTCTAGTAGAAATATAGAGAGGGAAAGAGGGAAAAAAAATAGAGACACCTGTAGTACTTTTCTACCACTCATGCAGCTTTCCCCTTGTAGGTGGGGGACTTGGTGCTTGAACCTGTGTCCTCAAACACAGCAAGGTATACATTCTATAGGGATGTGCTACAGTCTGACCTCTGTATGAATTAACATTTCAATTTTGATAATGAAAGATCGTTATACTGGGAAGACTAGAATACTGTTGCCCTTACTATAGAATGAGAGAAAGGTTCTCTACTCCAGTCTCCACTATTAACTACTTCACACTGTAGGGGGAGTTCCTGATATGACTGGTAAGCTTGATGCTTTCAATGCATTAATAACTCATTACATTTTACCAGTGCAATAGGTCAAATCTTGAAGTTGACTTTGAGGGTGTAGATTTAGCAGAAAGGTAGCCCTTATTTACTTTTTCAAAACTAAGTTCCCTGTCCCTCTGTCTTCATCTTCTGATACCTCTTCTGAGGCTGAAACATTGGCAGGAGACACAACTGGAGGAATTCCCTGAGTGCTGTAAAACTGTAATCTACTTCTGGGGGTGGCAGAAAGATAGGGGCTCAAGACACAGTTTTCCATGTTGGACACAAAGGTTCAAAAGACCTTGTCCAAACATAACTCATAAAAGCATGGATATGAAGCAGAGACCCAAGTCTGAGGAATAAGTTCATGCAGAGAAAGAGCTAGAATGTGGAGCTTCAAGTTTAAGGCACATATATATATACATATGGACATACATATACAACTGAGGTGAGACTGAGACTGAGTGTGGTGGATTGCACCAAAGCAAAGGACTCTGGGAAAGAAGGCAAATGGAAAAAATGAAGGGATAGTGGGGTCCTGCTGTGTCTCCTAAACACCTATCAGTGCAGATGAAAGGCTGTGCCTCTGTGTTAACAACTATACCATAAACTCCATATATAAAATATAAATATTGATACAGTGCATACAAGAATTAATAAAAATTAATAGAAGAACACAAATTGACACATTATGATAACTTTAAATGGTTAGATAGTGTTCATCAAAAGATTTAAATAACTTTAGAAATATGATGCAATTAAAAAATTATCTCATTTCCTTTTCCCCCAAACCCTCTTTTACTTCTACTTGCAAAATTATACTCCTGGCCAAGTATACAGAGCCACCCAATAGAGAATACAATTTGCTAAACACTTTACTGCACTGTCCTTGGCTTTAAGCCTCAGTCACCTCAATAAAGCACCTGCAAGAGAGAAGCTTCTTGAGCAGTGGAACCGAGCTGAGTCTCCCCTCTCCCCATCTCTCCTCAACCTCTCCCTCTTCTCTTGTCCCTCACTGCTGGGCTAGCATGGGGGTGCCTCTTCCCGGGCGCATGCTCTCTGGGTTGGAGAGAACTCGAACAGAGCCAGCCTGGGCTGCTACTCAGCGATGTGAGGCAGATGACTCAGGAACCAAGCTCATGGCAAGGCAATGAAGTGTCTTTATTGATCAGAAAGCCAAAGCTTGTAAAGGTCCAACCAGAAAGTGGCAAGTTGGAAATGGAAATGGCTAGGAAAGGGGTGAGAAAAGCAAAATGGAGCTGGAAAGGTAGGAACTTCCATAGCAACTGTTTCAAGGGTTTTAACTAGTAGGATTAATTAATACCCTGGAGGCAGGCAAGGTCTTGAGGGCAGAAAGAAGACAGAGCAAAGGAATGGAATGGGTAGGGATCTTTCAGGCAAAACAATGATTATGTAGATAGGCCAATGTATCAGGAATGCAGGGTGCTTTGTGAGCCATGCCGAGCTCAACCACATCCTCACAATTTCCTGACACCTCACCCTCTATCTGAAAAAAAAAAAGTATGCTGGAAGAGAAATTGTGCAGGTGTAGAGCACAGAACTAGAGAAAACTCTAGTGACAAAAAAATAAAGTAAAATTATGTTCAATTATAATCTTTCAATCAAGTTTTTTTATTATTATCTGGCCAGACTATTCATATTTTATATAAAAATACTGAAAAGAAAAAAACATCTCAAGAAAAACCACCCTGAGTATTCCGCATAAACATGGTGTTTGCATCATCATACTGGAAATTCTAGGAGCGTTATATTTAATTCACATCTCTACATCCTTAAGACCTAGCATAATAATTAAAACATGGGAAGTAGTTCGAGAACTGATTTTTTAAATTTCTTTATTGGGGTGTTAATGTTTTACATTCAAAAGTAAATACAATAGTTTGTACATGCATAACATTTCCCAGTTTTCCATATAACAGTACAACCTCCACTAGGTCCTCTGTCATCCTTCTTGGATCTGTATTCTCCCCACCCACTCACCCCTTAGTCTTTTACTTTGGTGCAATACGCCAGTTCCGGTTCAGGTTCTACTAGTGTTTCTTTTCTGATCTTGTTTTTCAACTTCTGCTTGAGAGTGAGATCATCCCATACTCATCCTTCTGTTTCTCACTTATTTCACTTAACATGAATTTTTCAAGGTTCATCCAAGATTGGCTGAACATGGTGAAGTCACCATTTTTTATAGCTGAGTAGTATTCCATTAAATATATATATATATACCACAACATGCTCATTCACTCATCAGTTGTTGGACACCTGAGTTGCTTCCAGGTTTTGGCTATTACAAATTGTCCTTCCAAGAACATATGTGTACACAGATCTTTTTGGATGGATGTGTCGGGTTCCTTAGGATATAACCCCAGGAGAGGAATTGCAGGGTCATAGAGTAGGTCCACGTGTAGCCTTCTGAGAGTTCTCCAGACTGTTCTCCACAGAGGTTGGACCAATTTACATTCCCACCAGTAGTGTGGGAGGGTTCCTTGGACCCCACAACCTCTCCAGCATCTGCTGCTGTTACCTTTTCTGATGTATGACATTCTCACAGGAGTGAAATGATATATCATGTTGTCTTTATTTGCATATCTCTGACAACCAAAGACTTGGAGCATTTTTTTCAAGTTTTTCTAAGCCTTTTGTATCTCCTCTGTGGTGAATATTCTATGTCCTCCCCCCATTTTTGGATGGGGTTATTTGTTGTCTTGTTGTTGAGATTTGCATATATATATATATATATATATATATATATATATATATACTGGTTATTTTATATTTGCATATATATGCATATATATATTCTGGTTATTAGCCTCTTGTCCAATGTATGGTATATAAAGATCTTCTCCCACTCTGTGAGGGGGTCTCTTGGTTTGGGTAGTGGTTTCTTTTCCTGTGCAAAAGCTTTTTAATTTGATGTAGTACCATAGGTTTATGCTTGCCTTAGTCTTCTTTGTAATTGGATTCATTTCACTGAAGATGTCTTTAAAATTTATGCATAAATGATTCTGCCAATATTTTCCTCTAAGTATCTGATAGTTTGTGGTCTAACATCCAAGTCCTTGATCCACTTGGAATTTACTTTTGTATTTGGTGAAATATAGTGGTTCAGTTTCATTCTTCTGCATGTTTCAACCTATTTTTTCCAACACCATTTGTTGAAGAGACTCTGCTTTTCCCCATTTAATAGTCTGGCTCCCTTTGTCAAAGATTAGATGTCCATATGTGTGCGGGCTTACTTCTGGGATCTCAATTCTATTCCACTGGTCAATATGTCTATTCATGTTCCAGTTTTGATGACAATGACCCTATAATACAATTTGAGATCTGGGAGTGTTCTGTTCTTTCTTCTCAAGATTGTTTTGGCAATTCTAGGTCTTTTCTGGTTCCAGATAAACATTTGTAGCATTTGTTCTCCTAAAAAATGTGGTTGGGACCTTGATGGGGATAGCATTAAATTTGTAGATGGATCTGGGTAGTATATTCATTTTGATGATGTTAATTCTTCCAAGCCTTGAATGTGGAATATCTTACCACTTCTTTGTGTCTTTTTCAGTTTCCTTGAGTAGTGACTCATGTGGACTTGATTAAAATGTGTATTCCAGTTTCTTGGGATGAACGACTCTGAAAATATCCAATAGTTCTAGTTTATCTATCTCCTCATTTAGCTCCCTCATGTCTTTATTGATTTGCTTCCTGGATGATCTGTCAAGTTGAGAGAGTGGGGTGTTGAAGTCCCCTACTACGACTGTGTTGCTGTTAATATATTGCTGTAGCTCTTTCAGTAGACGTTTTATGTATTTAGTTGGCTTTTCACTGGGTGCATAGATGTTAATAATTGTTAAGTCCTCTTGATTGACTGATCCTCTGAGCATTAAGTAGTGTTCATCCCTATCTTTTTTAATCTTATCTATTTTAAAGTCTATCATGTCAGATATGAGAATATCTGTTCCTGCCCTTTTTTGTGGGCCATTGGCCTGTATGATAGTTTTCCATTTTTTCACTTTGAGTCTGTGTTTGTTTTGTTGAGTTAGGTGGGTTTTCTGTAGACAGCATATTGTTGGGTTGTATTTTCTGGTCCATCTTCCTACTCTGTGTCTTTTAATAGGTGAATTCAGGCCATTGACATTTATTGATATCAAAGATTGAAGATATTTTAACGCCATTCTTGTAGAGTTTTAGAGTGTTCTGATATATGCCCTATTTATAGTGGTCTGACTGTTCATAGGAGACCTTTCTGAACTTCTTTCAGGGCAGGCTTGGTGATAGTTGATTGCTTCAACTGTTGCTTGTCTGAGAAGGTTTTGATGCTTCCATCTAGTCTGAATGACAGTCTAGCAGGATACAGTATTCTTGGTTGAAAGCCTTTCTCATCGAGCACTCAATAGATATTTTGCCATTCTCCTGTGGCCTGTAATGATTGTGTGGAGAAGTCTGCTGCTAATCTTATGAGTTTTCCTCTGTAGGTGACTCTTTGTTTTTTTCTCTTGCAGCCTTCAGGATCCTTTCTTTATCCTTATTCCTTTCCATTCTAAATATGACGTATCTTGGTGTCTTTAAGTTTGGGTTAATTTTGTTTGGGACCCTCTGGGCTTCTTGAATCTTTATGTCTTTGATGTTGTCTAGACTAGAGAAGTTTTCAGCTATTATGGCCTGAAGAATGCTTTCTTCCTCTCCTTCTCTTTCTTCCTCTGGTAAGCCAATAATGCATATCTTGTTTCTGTTTTTTTAAATATTTATTTTATTTATTTAATCCCTTTTGTTGCCCTTGTTTTATTGTTGTAGTTATTATTATTGTTGTTGTCATTGTTGGATAGGACAGAGAGAAATGGAGAGAGGAGGGGAAGACAGAGAGGAGGAGAGAAAGATAGACACCTGCAGACCTGCTTCACCGCCTGTGAAATGACTCCCCTGCAGGTGGGGAGCCGGGGTTCGAACCGGGATCCTTATGCCGATCCTTGTGCTTTGCACCACCTGCGCTTAACCAGCTGCGCTACAGCCCAACTCCCGCATATATTGTTTCTTTTGAAGTCATCCCATAGGTCTCTGTTGTTGTTTTCAGTATCTCTTAATCTCTTTTTGAGATCTCTTACTTCTTTTTTAGTTGTCTCTAATTTGTCCTCGCTCTTGCTAATTCTGTCTTCAGCCTCACTGATGCTATTCTCTCTGCCCTCTACTGTTTTCTGGAGTTCATCTATTTTGTTTCCCTGTTCTGATACTGTTTTAGCTTGTTCATCTGGTTGTGTTCTTAACTCAGCTATTTCAGCTTTCAGCTGTCTAATAACCTTGAGATAATTAGTGTTTTCTTCTAGAGTCTCATCTGTTGTTTCTGTATTTCTGATGACAATTCTTTCAAGCTTTTTACTCACTCCTGTGATTATTTCCTTAGCTAGTGTTTGGATGATGACCTCATTATTTTGTGCTTCACCCTTTGGGGGGCTTTTAGGTGGCCTCTTGTCCTGGTTCATTTCTCCAATATTTCTTCTTGTTGGTTTATCCATTTTATACAGTATGTTATGAGTTCCCTCTCTTAGTACTTTTCAAATTACTGATCACTATTGCCTAGATTGACTTGTGTGTAAGTAAGGTAATTAAAGGGTTCCCAGTTGTGGAAGTTAACAGTTGTTTCAATAGTATTTTAATCCCTGATTTGGAGCTCAGTGGCTTAAAAGCCTCTTTTGTGCTTTTTCTTGCCTGAGGGCTTTTAAACTATAAGTAGGCTTCTTAGCTTAATCACTGACTCCTGACCAAGAGATAAAGCAAAGTGTGGTAGAGATTATCCAGTGGTTATGCAAAGAGACTTTCACAGCCCCACCTTTATGTCACTGAGGTATAGGTCTTCACCTGAGTTTCCTGGTTAGTTCTCTGTCCCCTGTTTTCAGCCCAGAGCCTCCTCGCTGCTGCTTCAGATTCTGAGGGCAGTAGCAATGGAGATTCAGAGTTGTACTTGGTAAGTCTCAGGGGAGTCCTCTCCTCCCCTCAGCCATCCCCTTGTTGGTGGAACAGACTGCAGGTGGTGTCTCAACTGATAAACTTCCAGACTGTTACCAGCCACTCAATCTCTCCCTAGGCTCCTCGCTGACCACCAGCCACGTCTTTGCACTCACTGGTGATTTGGTGGGTTCCTGAAGTTGTTCTAGTCCTTTCTTGTTTCGGTTCCAGATGGTATCCTTTGGTTTTTCTGAGTTGATCTGGAAGAGGAGAGCGAGAACTGATTTGTACTCCTCTATGGGCTTGCTCTGATATTTATACCACCCAGGTTTCTTTTCTTCCATCTGCTCTCCAAAAAAGACTGAATATGGGAATCAGGCAGTAGCACAGCGGGTTAAGTGCAGTTGGTGCAAAGCACAAGGACTGGCATAAGAATCCCGGTATAAGCCCCCGGGTCCCCACCTGCAAGGGAGTCATTTCACAAGCAACTTTCTCTTCCCCTCTCTGTCTTCCCATCCTCTCTCCATTTCTCTCTGTCCTGTCCAACAACAACAACATCAATAATAACAACAATAATAACTACAACAATAAAACAACAAGGGCAACAAAAGGGAATAAATAAATAATATATTTTTTAAATGTCTGAAGATTAAAAATCCTTTCATCTGAAGGCTTCTGGAGTATCTATTTCTTGTGCTAACTTGGCATTTTAGTTGCACTGCTATGACAATACTTTAATTTGCTGTACAACTAATTGCAAGCATGTCTTGACTCCCAACATTCAAATATAAGTGATACTATCTCAATTTGGAGATAGTGCATCTGACAACTCAAAAAATCCCTGCTCACAGATGATAGATGAGTCTTTTTAATATGCTCAGGAGTCTTCTTTTTTCTAATGCAGTGCGTATATTGATGCTTCAGTTTGAAGTGCCCATTTTTTTGAATATTGTTCTAGAACATAGTGTTTGTAAGTTGAGAAATTATATTCCTTTTTTTATCTGATCTGAGAGTTAGGACTTTGTAACACAGCATACTAATTAATATCAATGTTTATGAAAATGTATGCAGCTACTTTGTCGTACTATATTGGGAAAAGGTGGGTACTCTAGTTTACCGGCTGTTCTCTGAGAATTTAGCCTACTCAAGAAGCTTGGGAGAATAGCAGAAAGTAAAAAGACTAGCTCCTTTAATATTGCAGGGTAAAGGCCAAAAAAAAAAAAAAAAAAAAGAGGAAGGCCAACATTCATTGTGGTGTGACCAGATTTTTACTCTAGATCATTGTGAGGAACCAAACATCTGGGATTCCACATAGTTCTCTTGTTCAGAATGTTTAGTATAGAAACTCTAAGTTAACTTTCTCAGTTTTATTCAGGAGCTTTATAAAATCTCCTTAGCTCCGAAGAGGATTCTAGTCCAGAAAGAGCACAGCATGATGAATTTAACTGCAAAAAGATAACAATGTTCTCTATATTTCTCTCATGAAGGTCATGATTAAAAAAAAAAATTCTAAATCTAGAAAATCACTCTCTAGGAATTTTTTTAGACAAATATGCTCAAATCATCCAAAGAAACTCAGATCAAAGAACATGAGACTTGGAAAGTGTACCTACAAACTCACCAATTGCAATTTGATGCAAGGTCGGTATTACTAATGAACTATGATAATAAATTAAGTTCTGTACCACATTCCAGCCACTGGCAGAAAACATGCTATGTGCTCCAGAAGTTAGTCCAAGGGGCACACTCCCGAACATGCAACAGACAGGAACTTTTTTTTTTTTTTTAACCAGAGCACTCTCAGCTCAGGTTAATGGTGGTAAAGGGGGATTGAATCTGAGACTCTGGAGCCTTAGACATGAGAGCCTCTTTGCAGAACCATTATGATATCTAAGCCCGCCCAGGACCCTGGTTTTCAATGCACACTTCATTCCACTTAACAAACTTTGATTGAGTTTCTCACTATTTACTGGGAGATTTTACACCAAACAAAGTCTTCCTTTCCCATTCAATAGCATCATGGTCTAGAAGAAAAGACAAATTCTAAAATAATTTATTTTAAATTATGGAAGAAAACATTAATTTTTCAGTATCTAAAGCATAAGAGTGCTTAGTTAAGTCCGTGGTAGGGCTGCTTGCATAGTGTGTGTATATACACATACACATACACATACATATACATGTATATCAGATGAGTAAGAAGGGGAGAGCTGAACAAAGATGACAGGCAAAAATATCCAATGAAGAATAACCAGAATTCAAAAAGCACCAACTCTTCAGCAGAACAATGGGGTCAGGGAAGGATGGTGTGTGTGTGTGTGTGTGTGTGTGTGTGTGTGTGTGTGTGTGCGTGTTAAAACTAAAAAGTACGGTGTTTCTAGAAGGAAAATTCTAGATGGGAATATTTTATTATAATTATTTTTATTTTATTGCCACCAGGGTTATTGCTGGCATTTGCTGCCTGCACTATATAAATCCACCACTTCCACTGGCAATTGTTTCCCTCTTTTATTTTCCCAATTTTTATTAGATAGATCAGAGAGAAATTGAGAGGGGATATGGAGATAGAGAGGGAAAGGGAAAGACAGACACCTGCAGACTTGCTTCACCGCCCATGAAGCAGACCCTCTGCAGGTGGGGAGTGGTGACTCCAACCTGGGTCCTTGTGCTTGGTAATATATGTGCTTAACCTGGTGCACCACCACCCTGTCCCCCAGACGGGAATTTTGTGTAAATCCCCCAGATGGGAATTTTGTGTAAATGATTGTAGATAGATAATCTAGAATCAGTTTTAAATGACTTGATGGAAAATTGATCTTAATCTCCACATCCTCCATCCCCCAAACTATGAAACATCATTTAAAGCTTTTAAATATGGATGGACAGATGGTGGATAGATAGGCAGGCAGACAGACAGACAAATTCTTTATTCAGGAATTAAATCAGAAAAAATGTGAATTTCAGATTGTATTGAGGAGTGGGAAAGGTAGTAAGAAGACTAAAGATAAATTTAAGGATAGCGATAGCTCACTTAGTGTCCAACCGAGAGTGTTTCCATTAGTCACCCATGACACAAATGTACCATGCTTCACTTACCTACATTCTTCTAGCCCCACACCTTTGTTAGAATCATCAGTTTGGACAAAATAATAGGCAGTTAGTCTTGAAATGAGCCTATTACATCTGAAGGATGTGAGCTGACTGCAGAGAAGAAGGCAAAGAGTAGCACTTTGACTTCATTTAATGAATTCATCCTGTTTCTTAGTTTAATTGTCAAAATAAGATGGGATAGAAACACACTCGGAAGAAAGAACTTGGGCAGAGATAGTATAAAATGGGAGATTAATGATATAGAACAGTAATAATAGTATCACCTTTTGACAGAACAATTGCATAGTTTAATACTATCACACTTAGAACTACCAAAAAAAAAAGCCTTAAATTCAATAGTTTTAGCAAATACCATGTACCACTGCAGTGATAACTTGATAATATCAAAAACATGCACCATAGATGCATAGAAATATGACTTTAAGTCATGTAAAATGTTAATAAATTTAAAACTAAGTTAGGTATTATGTAGCATTGCTTGGCGGTTCATAGAAACTTGATAAAGAAGACTTCTGTGAATATTTGATAAAGAGAAACTAAATTAGAGGGGCCAGGCGATGATGCACCTGGTTGATCGCACATGTTACAGTGAACAAGGATCCAGATTTGGGCTCCTGGTCCCCACCTGCAGAAGAAAAGCTTTGCGAGTGGTGAAGCAGGGCTGCAGGTGTCTCTCTGTCTCTCTCCCTCTCTATCACACCCTTCCCTCTTGATTTCTGGCTGTCTCTATCCAATACATAAATAAAGGTAATAAAATTTTTTTAATGTTTTCACTTATTCATTTTTAAAAAAGGAAACTGAATTAGAAAAGAATGTAAAAGTCAAATAAGGAGAAGGACCCTGGCTACAATATAGTTTTTAATATACTTCAAATATCTCTTTATAATAAAGGAGGAAACCAAGGAGGAAAGACAAGGACACCAGCAAACATGCTGACTTTATATGGTTTGGACTTTTTATGTAGTTTTATTTGGTTCTATCAGCAATAATTATCCACGTGTGTATTGTTGTATGCTTTACATTGGGTTGTTCTAGCTCTCCCCCGCCAAGAAAATTGGATCAGTCCTGATAATTTCATGGGCCCACTTGGCCCCGCCCCAAGGAACCCCGAGAGGGTTCCAGAGTTCGAGAGTTGGAGAGTTGAAGAGTAAGAGAGTGCTTGGTGCCGTCATGGGGGAAAGAGGCAACAGAGTTCTGTTTGGTGATTAGTTTGGGTTAGTTTATGAATCGTTGTTCCTGAATAAAGAAATACAGCTTCCCTGCCCAGCCGTGTGTCTGGTCGTCTCTGTTACCCGCCCGTGAAGCTAGCCCAGCCAGCTGGAGCCCCGAACTTTAACAACAAATGGCGCCCACGTGGACCTGACCTGCCCATCTCTCAGATAAGTGAAGACAATTTGGCTACCTATGTACTATGTCCTTCTCTTCTGCTTGTGAAGAGATCTCCAAAGGCCTCTGCTCTTTCTTCATGAGACTGTTTTGCTGTTTCTGGAACATTTATCTCTTGACCACTCTGTGGTTTCCACTCACTTGGGCGCACTCAAAACAGCCAGAGGAGTTGGGAAGAGCCAGCGGGCAAGAGGCGAGGTACAGAGCTGCCTTTTCCACCTGGTGGAACAGCCAGCCAGCTGGCTGTGTCCAGATAACCCTGCGCACAGCGCCCTCAGCCCTGCAGCACACAGGAGCCTGACACCAACACGCAGGAGCCCGATGCCAGCATGCAAGAGCCCAATGCCAGCATGCAGGCCAGCCCACAGGAGCCGGCTCTCCACCACATGGCATAGGGCACTGGACACGTGATCCCTCCACGCTGCTCGGCCACTGCGAACAGGGCAGCAGACATGGCAGGGCTATGGGGCAGGGCCGCGGTGGCCTATCATGGCCACCACCCCTGGGCACCTCGGCCCACGCCTTCTACAAGGCTGGCCCACCCACCCTCATGCTATGAATTCTGGAATGATCCCAGACCTCCCGGACCCCCGGGCTCCCTGCCGAAACTGAGCATACGAGATCTCCAGCTGCCGGTCCGGTCTGAAGGCAGACAAGCTGGAGTACGCAGAGATTTCTATAGAGATCGCAACCTGCAATTCCTAGAAGTGAAGCTGCCCAAGAGACCACCACTGGACAACGCACCCCCCCAACAACTAAGACAGTACATATCTAAATTCGTGTTTGAAATGACATGTCTTCGTAACAAAGGTTTCTCTCCTTGTGCATTAATGACCATGTTTATGTGTATGTTTAAAGTTTGGTAAACAGTAACTTTAAGGATAAATTCTTACTAGTCAAAGTTAAATGAAAAAGGTTTTCAACGTAATTCTCATAAAGATAAAATTAACTTACATTTAAAGTCTGAGGTAAAAATTAGTTAACAATCAATATATTTTAACTAAGTTGGTCTAAAGACCTGCGCACACCTAGGGTGTGCCTCCATCTTGAATGTGTATAACAAAAGGTTAAATAGACTTGTTGATATGTAAAACTCTCCATTACCTTCTCTATTAGAAATGGTAGATCGCACACTGGCTATGCTAATTATTCTCATGCCTGAGGTTTCCTTTCCTGCGCACACCTAGGGTGTGTCTCCATCTTGAATGGGTGTAACAAAAAGTTAAAAAGACGTTGTTGATATGTAAAAGTCTCAAATTCCTTCTCTATTAGAAACGTTAGATTGCGCTATGGTTATGCTAATAAGTTTTGTTAATAGTAAGTATTGCAGCCAGCTGCCTTTGGGACTCTAGGCCGCTCCCCACCCCCATGCAAATGCCTGTCGAGGCAAGTACGCCCCCCAGAGGCAAGAAATTTTTTTTTTAAGCTGATAAAGTTTTGCCCACAGAGGCAAAACATGGCCCCCTCAGGCCTTCCCTTGGCAGCACACTGGTTCTTGTTACTTGCTTACATGTTTCTCCATGTTTGTGCCAGTTTCTTTTTTAAAAAATGCCTGTACGATATAGGTTTCTGTTCACCCCACACCCTTGATACTGTAGTCATTTAGTTAAAAAGAAAAGGGGGAATTGTTGTATGCTTTACACTGGGTTGTTCTAGCTCTCCCCCGCCAAGAAAATTGGATCAGTCCTGATAATTTTGTGGGCCCGCTTGGCCCCACCTCAAGGAACCCTGAGAGGGTTCCAGAGTTTGAGAGTTGGAGAGTTGAAGAGTAAGAGAGTGCTTGGTGCCGTCATGGGGGAAAGAGGCAACAGAGTTCTGTTTGGTGATTAGTTTGGGTTAGTTTATGAATCGTTGTTCCTGAATAAAGAAATACAGCTTCCCTGCCCAGCCCTGTGTCTGGTCGTCTCTGTTACCCGCCCGTGAAGCTAGCCTGGCCAGCTGGAGCCTCTGAATTTTAACAACAGTGTATACTTCAGTTCATAGAGTTTAAAGACTGGCCCAAGATTACACAGTTAATAAATCGACAAGTCAGGGAGAGACATTCAATATTGTCTGCCTTTAAAACACACTACCTAGACCCCGACACAGAAGCTGAAACTGGAACAGATAATTCTTTGTTGTGTGGGCTATTTTCTTCCACATACTAAAATTCTGCACTATCTCTTCCCTATAAAAACCAAAACTATAACTTAACATGGCCAAATACCTCCCATGGGGTAAAATAATACCTAATTGAACAGGCAACTGGATACATACTACATGCGATATCACTCAACCATTAAAAAGAATGTATTGTGTCATTTTGGAAAAAAATAAATAAATGGAGCTGGAAGA
Source organism: Erinaceus europaeus (assembly GCF_950295315.1). Lineage (NCBI taxonomy): Eukaryota > Metazoa > Chordata > Mammalia > Eulipotyphla > Erinaceidae > Erinaceus > Erinaceus europaeus. The sequence goes on along the minus strand of NC_080182.1, from coordinate 15,652,631 downwards.
GTTTGTGCTAAGGGAAATAAGTAAAGACATGAAAGGCAGCTACTGGATGGTTCTTCTCATGTACAGTATAGATAACTCAAAAAAACAAAAAATGTGGTGACATAGCATGGCTGTTGGAACGTCATTGGCTGGGGCTAACATCAGGCTGAGAGACTGATGTAAATCAAATTACTGAACTTGCAAGCAGCTTAAGTCCAACCCTTCTTTTGACCAGGATGTGGGAGCTGTGGGCAGAGCCAGTGCTTGGGTTCCTGGCTCCTTCTGCTGTTCACAGATCCTGGCTGAGTATCCCCAGGACCCGCCATGCTGCTTCTAATCAGAGAAAATGAACAGGTGGGGCTGAACTTTTGATGACTAACTCATGGACTTATTCTTAGCTCTGCCGATAATTGCTTCTCTTGCTGCCGTAATAAATCAGTGATTGGTTAAACTTGTATACAGCCATGCTCCTGCAAAAGTCTTTATTTTATAATTACAATAAGAAAACACTGTGGTAGTTATTAGATGGAGAGTAGCGGTATATAGTTAAAAGTCATATTTGGTATAATGACTTCAGTGGTGGGTGCCAAGGTGAGTTGTACACACACACACACACACACACACACACACACACACACACACACGAAACTCTATTCCTAAAATCTTGTTAACACGGTAAGCTAATGTTAGATCATTTTCTTAAAAGGGCCTATTAAATCATTCTTAGTTGAAAACTTTTATGTAAAGATTACTTATATGATAAAAATCTTCTCACATGGATTCAGAGGGAAGTTAGAAAATCGATTGTGACATTTCATTAGGTGCATATTAAAAGGTATAGCAAGGGAGCTGGTCTGTGGCACACTAGGTTAAGTGCACATAGTATGAAGCACAAAGACCCACACAAGGATCTCAGTTTGAGCCCCTGGCTTCCCACCTGCACGGGGCTCACTTCGTAAGTGGTGAAGCAGGTCTGTAGGGGTCTTTCTCTCTCCCTCTCTATCTTCCCCTCCCATCTCAATTTCTCTGTCCTATCCAAAAATTCTAAAAAAATAGCCAAAGGAGCAGTGGATTTGTAGTGCCAGCACTGAGCCCTAGTGATAACCCACTAAATAAATAAATACCTGACTGAGCAATAACAAAAAAGCACCCACCAGCTATGTCAATAGGTACAGGGAGAGAGGTATTCAATCCTCTACCAGTTCATCAGTGCCATGTCGGAAATTACTAATATGGGAAGAAAAGAGGCAATACCTATCTGTTAACAATGGTAATATAAACCATCAACCCCTTCCCCCAAAAGTGGAAAAAATTCCAAAGTGAAGAAATATAAATAAAAATAAATAAACTCAAGATATTACATGTTATCAAAGGATGTGAAATAAAAAAATATATGCAGGAAAGTTTAAAAAGTCCTATGGAAAAGATAACATCCTTTAAAAAGAGTGAGAACTATGTGTGTGAAAACGCATGTGAATCTCTGGAAGCCCACCTTTTCTCCAGTCTCTAGGTAACCCACTCAGGTTATATATACGCAGTGAAAAATGATTCCACAACCAGAAAGGAACCTAAACACTTTTTTAAATAAGTTTTTTGATCTCCAAATTTTAATTACTGAAAACAGGTTGTCTGTCACCTAGGAGAAGTGGCATAGCAGTGGTGGAATTCATGACTTACATGCTTGGGTTTCTGTGTTCAATTCCCCAGCACTGCATATTACATATGCCAAGGTGCTGCCTCTCTCTCTCTCTCTCTCTCTCTCTCTCTCTATCTCTATCTCTATCTCTCTCTCTCTCTCTCATTAAATAAATACTTCTTTTAAAATGGGTAACTTAAAACTGTCTCTAAGACTTTGTGAGAACTAAAGTGGTTATTGGTGGTGGATGTGTTTTGGAAATATATCCCTACACTGTTATAATCTTTCAAACACTACTAAATTACCAATAAAAATAAGGGGGGAGAAGATTATGACTAGGAACTACAACTTTACATCTCCATGATGAGAAATAGACTCTGGAAGCTTCTCATCATAAGAAGATAGACTAGGCAATGGAAAGAATAATAATAAAAAAAAGTAACAGGAAAGAAGGAAGAAAGGGAGGCAGAGAGGAAGGAAGCAAGAAAGGAAAAGCATAAAAAACAATGTATGCTAAGAAATTTTCCCAAGGGGCCAGGTGGTGGCACACATTGTTGAGTGCACATGTTATAATGTGCAAGGACCCAGGTTCGAGCCCCCAGTCCCCACTTGCAGGGGGAAAGCTTCACAAGTGGTAAAGCTGGATTGCAGGTGTCTCTCTGTCTCTCTCCCTCTCTGTCACACCCTTCCCTTTTGATTTCTGACTATCTCTATCCAATAAAGAAAGAAAATTTAAAAAATTTTTTTCCCAAGAGGCAAGAGAGACAATGCTAACCTTAGAAGACTAGAAGGAGATAATAAATCCTTTTAATAACACCCAACGTAAAGAACTTCTAATTCTATTCAGAGAAATGGTGAAACAAGTTTAGAAAAAGCTGAGAGGACCACTCTATCATAGTAATCGAATACTTCATGGCTTATTCTTGATATGCATACATAGTTTTAGAATTAGGGGATGAGCCATTGCTTTAAAGCAGAGTAGTGTCACAAGAAGATCTTCCTGAGAAAAGATAGGAAAGTGATTGAGGGTAAGACTCCTTGAGGACAATTTCAGATCCTCCATTATCCCCCCCAACAATGACATTCCTGTTACCCAAGCTGACTTCTTCCTCTCCCTCCACTTCCTCCCATCACTGCTTGGCAATTTCAATTGTCTCTGTGCTATTAAAACAGAGTGACCACATTTCAGGCATGCATGAAACAGTCTTTTTTGCATGCATGCAAACAGTCTTCAAAGGAATGTAGATTTTCCTCTCATCTACAAGTTCCAGGAAGAAATTTACAGCCCATTTGCTATCCAATCCAAGGGCTAGAATCAGGAGTTAAAGAACTGAACACCTTGCATTGACTGTGATCTACACAATGAAGGAACACATCAAAAGAAGCATTTCCCGTTTTGACATATGTCCTGAAACAACATATCCGCTTTATAATCAGTGCTTTCAAGTAAGTTACACCTTGAATTACAGAGAGAGAGAGAGAGAGAGAGAGAGAGAGAGAGAGAGAAAATAAAAGACCAACCTTGCAAATGTCCTTCATATTCAGCCAAGTTTCTCTCAGCTTTTTTTTTTTCTGGTTTCTAGTATACATATATTGTTCCTAGCTGTGACCAGTAATTCAAAGGCAAACTAAACTATGAATAAAAAGTACTTTGTGTTATTTTTTGCTTATTGATACAAAGAATACTTTATTTGGATAGAAATTTTTCTTCCAGTAATAGCCAAAAACACAATACAATACAATACGATACAATACAATACAATACAATACACAAAATAAAAGTCCTCCCAACTTACTCTATTGAGTGTGGCTTGTAAAAAAGTTGAAGCTGATCTTTAAATACAACTTCCCACCCCGAATGTTGTTAACTCCCATAAAAAGAAAGAGAGAGAGAGAGGTGTAGAGAGAGAGGGAGAAAGAGAGAGATGGTAAGGAGATTAAGCTAGAAATAGCAAAGGATTGTTTTTACCAGGTAGCTGTAGTATAAAGCAACTTACTTCTCCTTCTCTCTTAGCAAAAGAAATCAATATTTATTTGGTTAAACCAACAGAGCTGTATGGTATTCTTCCAAGTGATTTTTCTCTGCTTTAAATCAATTTCCTGAATGAATTAGGAGGAGAAAGAGAGAGAAATGCCTTATAATACAGATTTGGTCTTACCACGCAAAATCAATGAAATATCTGACAGAAAATTTATTTTTCTTCTTTGTAAGCTTATGGACCAGATATACTATATAAATTATTTAATATTCTTTCAGAAGTAAGTAACAAAACCTACCTTCAACTGGCATGAGATATAAATTTTGTTGAATAATGTACAAGGAAATTTCAAGATAGCATGACTCTCAGTTGTTTGACAGAGAAAATTAAGGACCCAGGGTTTTACTTTTCCATCAACTTTAGGAATAATTTCATTTTCAAGATGATATCTAAATACTAAATTATCATGATTTTAAAGATGGTACTAATACAACATTTGTTGTATTGTGATATTCTTGACAAAGTGAAGAAATTTTTTCTATGTGATCCTCAATAGAATTTCCTTTATTTCTTAATTGTCAGAATTGTATCACATGCCTGCACTTAACTTTATACTTGGGGCTTACAAGTGAGACACATTTTATTGCTTTGGATGGCTGTTGATGCTTTGCAGGAAATTTAGACTGCTAACCGTTCAGTAATACATGCTTCCCTTAGGCATCTGATTGTAGGGGAATAGGATGAACACATGAATACAATAAACAAACAACCTTATTGTTAAGAAAAAAAATATTTGGCATGGTCTAAGGAGACAGAATGATGGTTCTCTGAAAAATTTTCATGCTTAAGCCTCCAAGGTTTTAGTTTCAATTCCAGACCCCACCATAATCCAAAGTAAGCAGTGCACTGAATTAAAAGGGTTGGGGGCTAGGTGGCTGCTCACCTGTTAGACTAGACATGTTACCATGCACAAGGACCCAGGTTCAAGTCCTACAGGAGGAAGCTTCATGAGTGGTAGAGTAAAACTACAAGTGTCTTTCTTTTATTCCCTCCCTTTTCTTTCTCTCTCTCCTTACCTTTGTTTCTTTCCCTGTGTTAATAGAAACAGACTGCTGGGAATAGTGTAGTTTCGTAAGTACCAAGCCCTAGTGACAACCCTGGAACCCTAGTTGCAAAAAAAAAAAAAAAGGTGGGGGCAGGGGGAGTTGTTGATAGATCTGCATATTATATACATAGTTGGTGAGAATTATTGAGATGTTGAGTATATTTTTAATAAAAGGGAAGTATGCTTTTAAATAATTGAACATGTACTATAAGAGAACAGGAGGAATATGAATAACACTAAGCTTTGGGCCTCCTCTTCTCTTATAGTACTAAAAAATAAAAAGATGAAATTGTTATCAACTGAAATGGGGAATAGTGGATCAGTTTTAGTGCAAAGATCAGGAGTTCATTTTTGATTCTTTTAAGTTGGAGATGGTTCGTATACATCCAAAGAATGGTGTTGAATAGAAATTTGAGTTTTTAATTACAGACAAAACATATAAGCAAAAGTTTGTTGGTATAGTAATGGTGTTTGAAACTACAAGACTATTTACCTCATAGTTGTAGAAAATAAGCAACCTAAATGTAACTTGTCAAATTGTGTATGTGTGTGTGCACTCTGTAGCTGAAGATGTCTTTACGGATGGAAAAGAAAGGATGCAGACTTGGAAAGGTTTTTGAATGTAGCAAAACCAATCTTAACATCAATTAATGCCACGCTCCTACTTTAGGGGAGACATTGCAAAAGGTGCGATTTAGACCACCAATCCATAACAACATCACTTCAACATCACTTCAACATCAGTCGCCTCCCAAAATAGCATGGAATAATAGTAATGGTGAAAGTCATAATAGAGGAAATAATTGTAGAAGCAGTACTAGGCAGAAACTAAGAATATATTACATTGTAACACATATTTTATGGTTATTAACACATCAAGTCATTACTAAGAAAAAGTTTCATTGTCGTTCCCAATTTTCAAATTGTACAGGCAGAAACTACAGTCTGTGTAAAATGCTCAAAATTCATAACCAAAATATAGACTCTGCCCCAGTTCTAGATCTAGCCCTACACTGGTCAAAAAAGCTTCCACCTTCTTTTTTCTTGGAATGTTCCTTATTAGAACTCAGATGTCATCCCTGTGGAGAGGAATCAAGGACCTAGTCAAGAAGGCTTAGTCCCCAGTCTAGCCCTGAAATAACAGCAGCATCTTCCAAGCACCTGAATCAGCTGCTGCCATCTAAAGCAAAAGAATCACTTCGTCACCCACCAATATCACCTAATGCATCATCGTTTAAAGTTTTGGAGTGTTTTTTTTCTCACCCCAATCTGTAGCTAAATAGTTACCATGTTTATGCATTTTAAAAAGACAGAGATTAAAATAATTTAATTAATCATAAATCCATATTGAGGGAATGGTACAATAAGTCAGAAGTCCTGGTGCATGTCACAGTCCACACCTGAAGACACTCTTGGAAATTACCACTCAGTTTAATGCCTATTAGAAGTTCGAAGTCCTATATTCATACTTTAATATGGACACCATTTCTCATGGCCATTACAAAAATATGTTCTGTTCAATTAATTTAAAATTCCCAGAAGTAGTTGACAAATAATCTGCACTAAGCATACTCTGAGATACTTCGAGTGGATGACAAATGAAAAGCCAGCAATCTGGAGGAACTCCTTTCAGGGTAGTTTGTCATTTTCCTAGAGCCTAAGGCAGTTACATGCAGCCTTCAAATCTCCTTGTCCATCTTGCCAGCATCTTCCTTTTAGACACCCGTGCGTTAAATTACTGCAATATTACTTTCAGTGCGCACTTCGCATTTCCAAGGTCTTATCATCTAGAAAAACGCACCGATACATCACAACTAGGATCCAAACAGATGGTGCGAAATTCCATTTACCTGATACCTCCTTTTAATGAAACTAAAGTAAAATTCTTCCAGCAGAGGCAGTTATCATAAAATAATTAGATGTGAGGGAGTGCTGACTCAGCACAAGTGAGCGGTCTTTAGTGATTTACATTGAAACAAGCCAAGGTAGTGATTTAAAGAGGCGGGTGTGTCCTTTTTGTTAATGCTGCACCCTCCACAAAAACTGCTCGAACTTGCCAAAATATAGTTGAAATGAAAAGTTAATGGTGTTCGTCTATGTATAATAAAAAAATTACGTAGTATAGTTCAAAAGTAAGCAAACAACGAGACCCGATGCCACATGGAAGGCAGGGAGTTATGTTTATTTTATATTAACGTGTTACAGGCTGATTCCTACCAGACCTGCACACGCTTGTCCTGCAGCACCCAGCATTTATCAGTTTCAAACTGGGCACGGCACAAGCTGATTGGTTAAAAGCAATGTCTATCAAGGTGCTGACAATAAAGGTGAGAGAAGGTTGGCTACCAGCAGACCCAGCCACTCAGATGCTGGAATGGAGAAGTGGGCGTCCACCAGGACCCTAGAGATTTTTCATTTTATATGGACAATTTCGCTAGAGGAACCTTAAACAGAAAATGTGGTGGAGTGTTGAACGAGGAGTAGGGACACATATTGGGTTGTTGGAAAATTAGGACATAGTTTCTCTGTTTTTCTATGCTAAAACGCATCAGGACTTACCTGACAACCCAATATATAGTCAAATGTACACAAGTTGCAATGTTTAATGAGCTCAAACTCACTATAGCAGCCATAGCGGGTGATTTTAAATGTTACTACGGTGGTAGTATCTCTAGCATTTACATTTAAAACTTAAAAGTTTTGGTTAAGTTTTCCTTATTAACTTAGAAAACAACAATTGCAGTGGCCAGGTGGTAGCACATTACACTGCACAAGGACTGAGGTTCAAGCCCCCTCCCCATCTGAAGGGAGAAGTTTCATAATGGGTGAAGTAGTGCTGCAGGTGTCTTTCTCCCCCCCCCCACTCTCTTTCTTTCTCTCTCTACCTCCCCCTTCTTCTCAGTTTCTGGATAACTCTATCCAATAAATTAATAAAGATAATAAAAGGTTTTTTTTAAAAAAAACTTTAATAGTATATATTCTTGTAGAGCTCTGAGATTTAAAAAAAAACACTATGTTACACTTGATTTGACTCCAGAATAGACAGGATTATCTTATCATGAGCAAAATAACAAAACAGAAGTTAATTTAAGACTCCAAATTATCACAATTTCAGCTAAGAACTTAAGTGTCTTTAGAAAAAAATGTAGAGAATGGTTTAGTACATGTCTTTTTTTTTTCTTTTGCCTCCAGGGTTATTGCTGGGGCTCAGTGCTTGCACTAAGAATCCACTGCTCCTGGAAGCTATTTTTCCCATTTTGTTGCCCTGTTGTGCTTGTTATTGTTGGATAGGACAGAGAGAAATGGAGAGAGGAGGGGAAGACAGAGAGGAGGAGAGAAAGATAGACATCTGCAGACCTGCTTCACAGCCTGTGAAGGGACTCCCCTGCAGGTGGGGAGCCTGGGGCTCTAACCGGGATCATTCCTCAGGCCCTTGAGCTTTGCGCCATGTGTGCTTAACCCACTGTGCTACCGCCCAACTCCCGATTTAGTCCATATCTAATTGGTTTTGATAACATATGACTGTTCTGATTAATATCCTTTGCTTATGTAAAGTACACACTAAGCTTTCAAAAGCAGCGTGACTTAGTATGAGCTCCAAATAGTCAGTGACAAATTCATTTCAGAGTTTCATTGCCTACATGTTTTCATAAAAACAAAACAAAACAAAAAATTACTTGGCACTTCTATCAATGGAGCCAAGTGTTGCCAAAAGAAGTTGGTGTGTTTTTGGAGCAAGTGCAAAACACTCACCTCTGTAGATAGCACTTCACACTCCCACCCATAACCGTTTCTCCAATCCTTTCTCGGGGCTTTTTTTTAAAGTTCATTTATTTTCATGGTGGTATAACTAACATACACTAACATTTTATGATCTTAAACGTGTAACTATAAAAAGATATAAAAAGATATAAAAAGATACATGAAGTATTCCATACTTCATGTCCTTTTTCCAAGCAATCCTTATCTTAGGGACAACTAGTTTCCTATACTTTTTCATGCTTGTTTTACCTTTACCTAATTGTACTATCCTTTGTGTTTGAGACCTCCTTCATTCAGCACGCTATTTTGCAATCGATCCACGCTACTGAATGTAGAAATAATTTCTTCTCCAACATATGAACACAGTAATTTCTTCTCCAATGTATGAACACAGCACGAATGAATTTACCCATTCTCTTGTTAATGAACACTTAAATTGTTTCAGTTTTCTACAACTTCATTTGAAAAACTAAAGTCTTAGCTCTTTTAATGGGCCCTTACATCAGGAAGTCTGTGGGTAAACTCAGACCTTACTGTCTATGTGTATAAGTTATAGGCTCTGTTCTGGCTCCTATGCTATTTAATATTTACATCAGTGACCTCCCAGAAACTTCTTCAAGGAAGTTCATCTACGCCGATGACATCTGCTATGCAACTCAGGCATCCAAGTTCGACATCCTCGAGGAAACACTCACGAAAGACATGTCTCTGATATCTGATTACTGTAAAAAATGGCGACTAATCCCTAGCACTGCAAAAATGGTATCATCTGTTTTCCATCTACACCATGCCTCGGCCTTGCGTGAGCTTAATGTGCAGCTTGACGATACGAGAATCCAGCATGAAGCCCAGCCAGTCTATCTTGGCATTACTCTCGATCGCACCCTGCCATTTCACGAACATCTCATAAAACTGCAGCAAAGGTGGGCACGAGGAATAACATCATTGCAAGACTGGCCAGCTCCTCATGGGGCGCGAGCGCTTCCACACTACGATCATCATCTCTGGCATTATGCTATTCCACTGCAGAATACTGTGCCCCAGTATGGTTCCGTAGCCCCCATGTCCACTTGGTCGATTCCAAATTATATTCCTCCATGAGGATCATTTCTGGAACCATCCGTTCCACCCCGGTTCCATGGCTGCCAGTTCTTAGCAACATCGCCCCGCCAGATATTCATCGGGATGCGGCATCATCTAAGTTCATTTCCCACGTCTGCGCTCGACCGGACCTGCCAATATACGCGGATATCTTCGCCTACCCTGTCCAATGCTTGACGTCTCGTCACCCAATCTGGTCCCCTACGCCTACACTGAACTTCTCTGTTCCAGTCTCTTGGAAACAGAGCTGGCAGTCAGCTGAGGTAAAGAACAAACACCTCATCACAGACCCCTGCAAGCGTCAACCCGGCTTTGACCTAGCACGTTATGATTGGGCCCTCCTCAATCGCTATCGAACAGGCCATGGCCGGTGCGCCTCTATGTTCCATCGCTGGGGAGCCAGAGACAACCCGAACTGCCCCTACGGCTACAGACAGACTATGACCCACATAGTCAACGACTGCCACCTCTCCAGATTCAAAGGAGGTCTCAAAACTTTACATCAGGCTCAACCTGACGCTGTTGACTGGCTACAGAAGAAGGGCAAACGCTAGAAGAAGAAGTTAAAGGTAGGATTTACTTTGTGCATCAGTGTAGGCACATTAACAGCATGAATTAACAGATGAATTGCCCGAACTCTCAGACTTCCAGGTTATGAAGTAGACAGTAGTGGGGGGATAAGATATGCCAAACGAATCTCAGAACTAAGAGGCCTTCTGTCTGGACTAATTAGTGGGTGTTATCCTTACAAGAAAGACATGTAAATTCAACTCTATCTGTCATTGCAGGGTGCTAGCTCAGCTCACAGCACTTTGGCTGTTAAAATACTCCTATAATATTCACCAGCAAGAGTCTGGCACTCTGTGTATAATCAGATCAGCCGTTCCAGTAATTTAAAATCCTAGTTTCATCTGCTTCTCTCCCCTTTCTGAAAGCACTTAGGATCATATTGGTTGACTAATTGAGGCAGGACTAAAGCTTGTGTGTTCAACTAATGTGACCTTCAGGGATGCAGTAAGTGAGTCAATTAGCATTCAATAGCATGCATTTAGCTAGCTCCTGCTGTGTGCCAAACACTGCACAGTGCTCACTGAGTCTCCTAACAGGCTGCAGAGAAGAAGTGGGGAGAAAACTGGGATTGGTGCGAGGAAGCCTGAGACAGAGACATGCCTCTCCCTACTAAAATAACCACTGCTCCTACTATCCTCACGTTCTTGCTTTCTTCCCATATATGTCTTCCTTACAAAGGACATGAAAGAGCAAAATTATTTGTTCAGGTAAATCATTCCAATTTTCAAGTATTCAAAGCAGAAATGGAGGGCGGGGTAGTGCAGTAGCACACCGGGTTAAGTGTACATAGTATGAAGCACAAGGACCCACGGAAGGAATCCAGTTCAAGCCCTCACCTCTCCACCTGCGGGGGCAAGGGGTCACTTCACAAGTGATGAAGCAGATCTCCAGGTGTCTTTCTTTATCTCCCTATTGTCTCCTCCCCTCTCAATTTCTCTCTGCCCTATCGAAAAAAAAAATGGCTATAGGTACAGTGGTTTCAGGAACTGAGCCCCAGTGATAACACTGGAGGCAAAAAAAAAAAAAGCAGAAATTAAATTATTTCTGCATTATTTGTAATGTCTTACCAGTCATCCTCATAAACAAAAAAAGGCAAAACAGATTAAGAACTACCTTGGAAAGCTTTGCATAACCCCCAAACAATAGTTCTACTTAAATAGAGTCCTATTTTATTGAAATTATTTTTCAAAATCACTACAAGTGACTAAATCAAAATGAGTAGGAAGGTATCAGAAGTGCTAATTTGGCAAATGTCAGTAGCTGTTGGGCAAAGACAATTAAAACTGGATTTTTTTCAAGTTAAAATCATGACATTTTAGGCATAATATGAAGATAAACTTGTTATATGTATCTGCTATGTCTTATTTATTACTTAATGTCTAATCTAGGACTAAAAATATTTTATTGACTAGGTAACTTTTAGATGTAAAACAGACGAATTAAATGCTAGAATTACTCAGTCTAGCTATCTAAATTTTGTTGATTTGATTTTTGAATGCCATTGATTATTTTCCTAAATCAAATTAATTTTATAAAGCCTTACTTTGCTAGGAGAATGCATGTTTGATTAAGCATGTGTATGTGTCCCAGAAGAACTGAGGAGTGATTTATTGGAACTTGATTCCAGAATAGGGATGCTTTCAGAATTCTAACTGGCTTCCTTACCACCAGATATTTTTTCTCTTCTCAAGTATTCTGATAAGAAAGATGGAGTGTGAGGTGATTATTATAAAAAGTCAATACAATGTAACGTCAGTTTGACTAGGATGAATCTTCTTTGCTCATAGCCAAACAGATTCTATTAATCAGGACTAGATCTACAAAGTAGTGTGAGCAAAGTCCCCCAGGCAGAAAAGAACAAAACAAAAAAAACTACTGATAAAATTCAGCATCAGGTATAAGAAGCCATTTTTCCTGTCATTATTATTATTATTATTATTATTATCTTTATTTATTAGATAGAGACAACCAGAAATCGAGAGGGAAGGGAGAGATAGGGAGAGAAAGTGCCAGAGACACCTGCAACACTGCTTTACCACTCACAAGGCTTTCCCTCTTCAAGTGGGGTCCGGGGGCTCGACCCTGGGCCCTTGTGCATTGTAATACGTGCACTCAACAGTGTGCTCCACCACCTGCCCCCCCGTCATTCTTATCAATAATAAATATATAAAATAAAAAAATGTAACAAGTTACTGGCATGTAGTATATACCATGTTACACTTTTCAAAGCATCTCTTCATTCAACAAAATGTTTAAGCATAAATATAGTAATAATCTCCGTGTGAAATCATGGGGTATGTTATATATTCATACTTTCACAAACTCCTTCATTGATGTCCATGGGAGAAACAGGGAAATCACTAGTTACCCTCATTTTATCTCTAAACTGGAATCTCATACGTGCACCATTTCTCTGTTCCTAGGAAGAAATTTCCATTCAGATAGAGAGGTAGAGATAGAGATATCTCAATGCCACCGCCTCCCCCATTGTTGCAGCACTCTATGTGGCAGTGAAGTTTGAACCCAACACACACACACACACACACACACACACACACACACACACACACACACCTTCCAAGATTAAAATTTACCTGAAAGTTTAGGGAAAATATACAGTTAAGATCATACAGTAAAGGACCAACCATGAATAAGGTAGAGAAAACAATGATTCTCAAGATACTGAGGCTTCCTGATATTTCTTAATATCTATAAATCATCATATGCTCTATATGTGCTACATAGTGTTTAGTTTAATAAATGTGTTAAGATCATTTAATGTTTTAAGAACATATATGAGAGACAGAGCAATGCAACATTGGCGCAGCAGTAACTTTTGAGTGCATCAACAATTATCACCCATGTTCTTCAGGCTGGTTGGTTCCTGGCAATGGAGATGACATTTGGATTATACAGAAGTGGGAGTCCGGCAGTTGCTCAGTGAGTCAAGTGCACGTGGCGCAAAACACAAGAACCGGCATAAGGATCCTGGTTCAAGCCCCCAGCTACCCACCTGCAGGGGAGTCACTTCACAGGTGGTGAAGCAGGTCTGCAGGAGTTTATCTTTCTCTCCCCCTCTCCATCTTCCCTTCCTGTCTCCATTTCTCTCTGTCCTATCCAACAACAACAACAAGCGCAACAAAAAGGAATAAATAAATATATATTTTAAAAATATATATATATATATATAAAATAAAAAAGATTTGGATTATACAGAAGCAAATTCATAGTAAATTCTGTAATGGTGTATACTGAAATAATGAAGTTTTGCTTCTTAAATAACTGTACAAAGGTCTCCTACTATAAGTATAAAAAGCCATCCATATAAAGTAGAAGATTAAAAATGTCTCCAGCATAGGCATCATTATCATAATACCTGTATCATCACTCAAAGTCAGAATGATATATGAAACACTCATTTAGATGTAAAAATTATGTTATCTGACCACTGGAAAACAATTCATTGCTTTTTTACCCATACTTCCTACTAGGTTCGAAATAATATAACCTGGAAGGAAAATGTGGGCTTGAAAGAAAGATGAGGATAATAAAGGGGAGAGGGAGTTTAGAGGATGAATACGTTCTGATAACTGAAATCCTCTACAAGTTTAAAATTTGCTTTTTGGATTTCTATATGTAGCAAAGAGATTGTCCAGTAAAATGAGGAGGAGGTGAGAGAAAGAGAGACAGGAAGAAGATATTATAAACAAGTTTTAGGGCCAGGCAGTGGTGCATACAGTTGACTGCACAATGACCCAGGTTCAAGGCCCTGTTCTCCATCTGAAGGGGAGAAGCTTCACAAGGCATGACATCAGTGCTAGAGGTGTCTCTCTTTCTCTCTCCCTCTCCTTCTCTCCTCTCAATTTCTTTCTGTTATATCAAATAAAAGTAAAGAGAAAAGAAGGAAAAAATAGCTGCTAGGAAGAGTGTATTTATATTGCAGGCAGCAAACCTCAGCAATAATACTGGTAGGAATAAAAAAAAATTCTTGCTTATAAGCTGTATCTTTTTTCCTTCAAAATGAATCATTTGCTTTTTGTTTTAATTTTTAAATTACCTTTTTTGATTTGGTGGATAGAGACAGTCAGAAATCAAGAGTGAGAGTGAGATACGGAGAGACAGACAGACAGACAGACAGGCGCCTGCAGCCCTGCTTCACCATTCGCAATGCTTTGCCCCTGCAGATGGGAACCAGGGGCTCGAACCTGGGTCCTTGTGCATTGTAACATGTGCACTCAACTGGCCACCACCTGGCCCCTAGAATTGCTTTTTTTTTTTTTCATTTCCTTTTGTCATTAAATAGTTCCTAGTCTGCTCTGCTTTTTCATTCAGATAGCGAAACAGAGAGAGAGGAGACATCGTGACATCAAAGCTTTCCCTGGCGCTGTGACTGCCCCTAAATGATGCCAGACCTTGAACTTGAGGTGCACATGATAATCAAAGCATACATATGATCTTATGAGCTATTTCTCTGAACTGATTTTACTTGTATATTTTCACTTTAAAACATTTTATTTCTTTAAGTAAAGCTTCTCTATGGCCATAGTGACAAGGACACAAGAGAAATAGAAAAACTAAGGTTTCAATGAAGGGTTCTTGTCAGAATTTGGGAGTTCTTGAGTCTTACGTTTCAGTATTTTATAGAAATAGAGAGGACATTTGCACTATTTACAAACAAGTTATTTTGGTCACCTATACTTTTGTCATGCTCATATGGTCTTCATTTCTTAACATGAGATAGGTTATTTCATTAAGGTTGGTATACCAGGAAATTGAAATGAAATAAAGCAATTGGTGGTCAAAACTTCTAGGACCTGAAGAAGTTATTCCTATGTCAATAGGATCTTATATTTATTTTTTACTCACAAAGAGACTCATTTTGTTACCTAACCTTGCAACAGCATATAAAGTCATCCTGACAAGTAGACTCATTCTGCTTCTTTTATTTTGTGATTTCTTGTTCCCAGCACACCCAGTGATCTCTTTCAGTCTCTTCCTGAGTGTCCTGATGAGTAAATTAAAGAGTAAATTGAATGGTTGTCTTATTTAATTTCTTTAGAAATTAGTTTAATGACAGATAGGCTATGTAAATATGCAAATAGCTTTTAAAAAGGAGACTTGTTTTTTCCAAGGACTCTGTGCTCTGGCTCACATCTCATGATAACATTGGCCACAGTTCTAATAAAACAAGCTTCAGAAAGCAAATGAGGAGCTAGTGGCCTAATTGACAAGTGTCTAAACTGAAATCACCCAGCACCTGCCAAAAAATGTCCTTCACTACAAAGTCAAGTATGGATGTGCCTTAGAACACATGGAATATGCAAATGTTCTTGGTTTCCCACTAAGTAAGAAAATGCTTGTTGAAAAGTTATTTTTCCATTGTTTTAACTTCAGGCAGCTGCTATTTTGCTTTCCTTTACATCTACCATTGACACCCTCTCTATAGTAAAAAATACAGTGAAACTATAACTAATTAGCATGTTATCAACCAGAATCACCTTGGGTAATACTGAAAATAAAGAACATGTGGAAAAGCTTGGTAGAAAGAAGGTAACACAGTAGTCAATCATTTAATGAGAAGCAAAATCTCAAGAACTCAAAAGTCCTTCTCTGACCTCCAGTCTTTCCTTTCAAAGAAATATGTGTTCCTTCTTGCAAAACTATTTTAATTAACATTCATCTCTGGGGATCTATAAGTCACTGAGAGATCAAAGACTGAACAATAGTGAAAAAAAAGATGATTTTCTATTCAAACTCATATTTATCACAAGTCTTTGAAAACAAAAAGCTATTGAGATTCCAGAGGACACTGAAGCTCATACTTCTGGACTACGATGTGTCCAAAGCCTGAAGAGTCAGGGCCAGTTTCAACATTATTGCTATATGTTATAGAAAATAAAATTAACCCAAAGTTATGCAGTTCATTGTTAAAATTGCTACTTTCATCAAGTTTTCTATGGATTCTTGAAATGAAAACCTAGAATCATTTATCATTATATATCCCTTTTCTATACACACACAAAAAATTACAGTCAGTTTTGATTTTCAAAATTATGAACCTTTCTTTTTGTCAAAAGTTCCATTGAAAGATGATATTATTTACAAATAATTCATTTTTTTTCCAGAGCACTGCTCAGCTCTGGTTTATGGTGTTATAGGGAATTGAACTTGGACTATAGAGCCTCAGGCATGAGAGTCTTCTTGCATAACCATTATACTATCTCCCTTTACCCTCTAGTCATTTTTAATGTAAGCCTACTGGATAGATTACTAAGGGCCAAATAGTCATAATTTCTAAAGAAAATAATAAGTAGGGAGTCGGGCAGTAGTGCAGTGAGTTAAGCGCTGGTGGCACAAAGCGCAAGGACCGGCATAAGGATCCGGGTTCCAGCCTCCGGCTCCCCACCTGCAGGGGGGTCGCTTCACAGGCGGTGAAGCAGGTCCGCAGGTGTCTATTTTTCTCTCCCCCCTCTGTCTTCCCCTCCTCTCTCCATTTCTCTCTGTCCTATCCAATAACAACCACATCAATAATAACAACAATAATAACTACAACAATAAAAAAAGACAACAAGGGCAACAAAAGGGAAAATAAATAAATAAAAAAATTAAAAAAAAAGAAAATAATAAGTAAAGCTATGACATGCCAATACCTATTAAATCTAACCACATCCATGTTCAGAGAAAAGTCTGTAACTATATTTATATTAGTAAATAACATTTATTTAAATAATTATAAAAGCAAGTAGGCAAAACTAAGACAAAAGAATTGCTTTAACAAAGCAAAAATCAAATATAATAGGAAAAATGGAGATTATATATGAATAAAAGGCTTGATATTTGGAAAATAAAATAAATTCTTATATGACTACTAATTTATAGCCAAAGTTACAAACATAAGCATTTCAGATAAGAGCATAGGAAAATAACTGCAGATAAGAAAGTAATGTAGGAAGATTACGCAGGATATAGTTGTCCAACTCCACTAATTAAATGATAAAATTAAATACATACATACATACATACATATTTTTAAACAAAAATAAAATCATTAAAGTAAAAGGGGAAAATTATGCATTCTAGCATGAATTTCACTTGAGAATCATCTAGGGTGTTTTTCAGAGGTAATCATCCTATTCTAGACTAAACAAGGACTTCTTCATCTATTTAAGATGTAGAATGCGTAAAAATAAGAATCCCATCAAGTATTAGAGAAACAAGATGACAACAC
The DNA here is from genome assembly GCF_950295315.1 of Erinaceus europaeus. Taxonomy (NCBI): domain Eukaryota; kingdom Metazoa; phylum Chordata; class Mammalia; order Eulipotyphla; family Erinaceidae; genus Erinaceus; species Erinaceus europaeus. The sequence goes on along the minus strand of NC_080182.1, from coordinate 15,635,271 downwards.
AAATTGCATTTTTATGAAGTCCTTGTAGAATTTTATAGACACCAGGGTTTTAAAGGAAATGCCAGATAGAAGAAAATTCCAAGAGCTGAACTCATATTTTGCATGTTTCCTTTCTGTTTGGGGGCACAGTCTGATTCAGGGTGCAAGAACAAAAGGCCAGGGACATAAGCAAATCAATGCTGCAGAGAAGCAGACAAGTCAGTCAGCAAGGTTTTGGCAATCTCACATGGCTGGGTAAAAATCAGAATTCAGGGCTCATAAGACTATCAAGATCAGGAGTGCCAAGATCCCAGAAAAGTAATGAAGAAAACAGGATTTAATTTGTTTTCCCCAAAGACTAAATTTTCAGGCTGTCCAGGTTAGAAAGTTAAAAATCTATGCAGAGAACACAAAATATAAGGATCCAATTCTGGCTCTCTCATAGTGCTGACTAAATGAAAACTGGAATGTGAGAACTGCCTAGGCTCTCAGTTGAAGTTCCCAAAGGGTAATGTTCTCTATAATCTAAATTTAAGAGGGAAAATAAATAATCTTCCAGGGCCAGGTGGTGGTGCACCTAGTTGAACACATGTTATAATGTGCAAGGACTGGGGTTTGAGCCCCCAGTCACCACCTGCAGGAGGAAAGCTTTGCAAGTGGTGAAGCATTGTTGCAGGTATCTTCCTGTCTCTCTCCCTCCTTTCCCTCTCGATTTCTGGCTATCTCTATCCAATAAATAAATATAATGCTTAAAAGAAAGAAGGAAAGAAAGAAAGAAAGAAAGAGAAAAAAGAAAGAAAGAAAGAAAGAAAGGAAGAAAGAAAGAGAAAGAGGGAGTCTTCCCAAGGCTAGTTTTATCAACTTGATCCTTGAGTGGATTAAATTTATCTGCATTGTGATGAGCATTCACAATTTTTCACATATAAAGTATGTACTTGAGGGGGCCCAGTGGCAGCACACCTGGTTGAGCACACATATTACTAAGCACAAGGACTGGGGTTCAAGCCCCCATTCCCCACCTACAGTGGGGATGCTTCACGAGTAGTGAAGCAGGTCTTCAGGTGTCTCTCTCTTCCCTTCTCTATTTCCCCTTCCTCTCTCAATTTCTTTCTGTCTTATCTAATAAAAAAAATTAGGAGGGAAGAAACCTGAATAAATGGCCTCTGGGAGCAATGGAAACATAGTGCCACCACCGAGCCCCAGTGATAATTCTGGTGGCAATAAAAAACAAACAAACATTGCCAAATAATTTGGTTATAGGAATAACTATTTACTGCCTTCTTAAACCCTAAAACAGCAGGAACCTTCCCCTTCCTCTATAAAGTCTATACACCTCTCAGTCCTGGAACCAGGAGGGTGGGGCTCACTTTCCAACATGCTTCTCTCAAGTCATACCAACAGATACCACATCTGCTGATCCCAACCTAATCAATGCAACCAGTACCACCTCAGCATGCATCACTTCGGGCTGTGTCCAGAGACATAAGGTTTAGAATGTCAGCTCTTCAGTTTCATTACTCTGGTGAGACTATTCCTAGTTCTTAGGACTCCTTAATTCCATTTTGAGTGGCACACTTTTTAACAAAACCTAGATATAGACAGGGCTCATGAGATAGGGCATTTGTACACATGTATTCATAAGTTAGGGGAAAACATATACCTTAAAGCAAAAGTGCACAATAATTTGCAGTGAGTCAAAAAATGAAGGAAGAAAGTAGAAAGAACTAAAAAGACACTTTAAAGTACATAATGAAATACTTTCTATTTAGACCTAGACCTCCTCACCTACCTCCTATAACACGCCCCAAATCACTCCAAAACTAACCGTGTGAGACAAAGTAAGGACTACAAAAACTGAAAAGGGGCAAGAGATTGGCATACCTTAATGATGACTCTTTAGTCACTACTAGGCCACCCCATCACCTGGGGCCCTAGTCAGGGAACCATGGGGTTCCAACACAGACATGATGGGCCTAGACCTCTAACAGATCCCTCTCTCCACTGTCACTGGTCATCTCCACCTAGAACAACATAAAGGACCCCTTTGTGGGCCCCTATAGGATCTTACCCTCACTGTGAATCAATAATGGTAGAAAGTGTTTCATTCTCCAAAGGAAGGTTGGACAACATACTCTACCGACTTACTACCTGAGGAAGATGGGTCCTGAAATTAGTGCAGCCTGGAATGTTCCTAGCCATAACCACAGAATGTGAGCTCAGAACTACAGGGATGCAGAGGTTACATAGGCTCCTAAGCTGAATATGGGCCCCAGATCAAATCAATGGGGTTTATAGTCAACAATATTTATATACTTTTTTCCATATTTGAGAGCTAATCTCTTCCTTGATCCAGCTTTCTAGCTCTTTTTCCAGCCATGATATCATCTCCCCAGACAACAACTTGCATATCAGATGTCAGACTCAGGAAAAAACTAGTAGTACAGTCATGGGCCCTTTGGAATATACCTAAAATAGGTCTACTGGCTATCTTCAAAACGGAGACCCAAATCTTCATCTGCAATATTCCTGCCTTTAGGTCCATGATTGTTCAACAATATGTTTGGCTTTATATGTTAACTCTTGTTTCAGCCACCAGGTTCCATATGCTACCATGATGTTAAATGGACTTCCCTGAGCAGATGACCCCACCATTGTGTGATAGAACCCCACTTCCCCAGAGCCTGACCCATGAGGGAAAGAGAGAGGAGTTTGGGAATATGGATCAACCTGTCAATGCCATGTTCAGGGGGGGAAGCAATTACAGAAGCCAGACCTTCCATCTTCTGCACCCCATAATTATCCTGGGTCCATACTCCAGAGGGTTAAAGAATAGGAAAGCTATCAGGGGAAGGGATGGGATACAGAGTTCTGGTGGTAGGAATTGTGTAGAGTTGTACCCCGCTTATCCTATGGTTTTGTCAGTGTTTCCTTTTTATAAACAAAAATTAAAAAAAAAAAAAAAAAGCTTCGTGTGAACAAAGCATAGACTTGGAACTCAGTTTAAGTCAATATTACAAGTTTGGCCCAATAGCTAGGATTCAGCTCTTTTTTTTTTTTTCCACCAAGCTGAGTGACTGTTGTTTTCGATGGGCTGGCTTCACAGGCGGGTAACAGACGACCAGGGACTCATGGGTTGTACGCAGTATCTCTTTATTCATGCAGGACGCAGCACAATCTAAGCCAAGCTAAGCTAAACCTAACACTACAACTTCAACTTACCCCCTCCAAAATGAACAATGTTGTTCTTATATACTTTCCAAGTAGGGTGTAAACAGGATGTGATGTAGAGAGGTTGGAGATAAAAGTGACTGGTGGAAGATCAGGGTGTGACAAGGAGAGGGGACGGAGCAGGTGAGAATTCTACCACTGAACCACTAATGCCCTATAGGGAGTGTGGTGCTTTATGTAAATGTAAAAGTGATTTATGTAAATAGACCGCTTTGAATGGGATCAAACCAGTCCCTATACAGGCATACCAGTGCTTGCTTAAGCAGAAGCCAGGGGGAGCTGGCATACTACCCAACATCTCCCCCTTTCTTTTTAACTATTTGCCATAGTATCAGGAGTGTGGGGCACTTTGTGAGGTAGGGAGACTGATAAGAGGCACACCTTTTGGGGTTCTACTGTCCCTCCTTGTTCAACCTCTCCGTAGAGAGAGAGAGAGAGACTAACAGGATTGACACACCCCTCAGGCTCAAGCCCTTCCAAGCTCAACCACATCCTCACAATTCCCCATCTCCCTCTTACTTAATGGAAACCTATATCATACAGGTGTTTTCAAAAGAATTGGCATAAGACATGGAAAACAAAATAGGCAAGCAGCAATAACCAGTGTGATGCCAAGGGGAACATTTCTTGCCTCAAAGGGCAAGGCCTAGCAGGTGAAAGGGCATTTCTTGCCTCTGGGAGCGCTTCATGCCTCTGGGGGCATCTCTTGCCTCAAAGGGCGTTTCCTGCCTCTGTGGGCAAAACCTAATAAGGAGGAGGAGTTTTCTACCTCTGGGGAAGAGCCTGTAGGCGAGGTGACATGGTCTATAAAGTCTCAAGGCAACTGGCTGAAGTTAGTCTTTGAGAAACACAGCAGCGTGTACCAGTAAGTCCAATGGAGGTGTCAGTCCAAAGTAGCTGACCACAGAAGAAAATGCCAAGGGATGAAACGCTGCATGTCTGTCTCGATGGGGAATGTCGCCAGGTACCATGATGTTAAATGGACTTCCCTGAGCAGATGACCCCACCATTGTGTGCTAGAACCCCACTTCCCCAGAGACCTGACCCACAAGGGAAAGAGAGAGGAGTTTGGGAATATGGATCAACCTGTCAATGCCATGTTCAGGGGGTAAGCAATTACAGAAGCCAGACCTTCCATCTTCTGCACCCCATAATTATCCTGGGCCCATACTCCAGAGGGTTAAAGAATAGGAAAGCTATCAGGGGAAGGGATGGGATACAGAGTTCTGGTGGTAGGAATTGTGTAGAGTTGTACCCCTCTTATCCTATGGTTTTGTCAGTGTTTCCCTTTTATAAACAAAAATTAAAAAAAAAAAAGCTTCATGTGAACAAAGCATAGACTTGGAACTCAGTTTAAGTCAATATTACAAGTTTGGCCCAATAGCTAGGATTCAGATCTTTTTTTTTTTCACCAAGCTGAGTGACAAAGGCCATAAACTACAGTGACCAATTTCAGGAGAAAAATGCCATTAGGCTGAGCAGCAAGAAGATATAATAGATACATCCATTCTTAGAACACTGAAGTCCTAGGAAAACATAGTTGAAGATCCTGACCATCCTTTTCATGAGATCACACAGTATTTGCTTCTCTTCATGCTACTAGACTCAGATGTCACCTTAGAAAGTGAGAGCTTTAGAAATTAAGCACATAATTTAAGAGGTCTACTAAACTATCATAGTAGATAATTTTTAACATGCACACTCAATCAGGTGTGCCACCACCTGCCCCCTTCTTCTTCTTCTTCTTCTTCTTCTTCTTCTTCTTCTTCTTCTTCTTCTTCTTCTTCTTCTTCTTCTTCTTCTTCTTCTTCTTCTTCTTCTTCTTCTTCTAGCATTTGCCCTTCTTCCGTAGCCAGTCAACAGCATCAGATTGAGCCTGATGTAAAGTTTCGAGACCTCCTTTGGATCTGGAGAGGTGGCAGTCATTGACTATGTGGGTCATAGTCTGTCTGGAGCCGCAGGGGCAGTTCAGGTCGTCTCTGGCTCCCCAGCGATGGAACATAGCGGCGCACCGGCCATGGCCTGTTAGATACCGATTGAGGAGGGCCCAATCATAATGTGCTAGGTCAAAGCCAGGTTGACGCTTGCAGGGGTCTGTGATGAGGTGTTTGTTCTTTACCTCAGCTGACTGCCAACTCTGTTTCCAAGAGACTGGAACAGAGAAGTTCAGTGTAGGCGTAGGGGACCAGATTGGGTGACGAGACGTCAAGCATTGGACAGGGTGGGTGAAGATATCCGCGTATATTGGCAGGTCTGGTCGAGCGCAGACGTGGGAAATGAACTTAGATGATGCCGCAACCCGATGAATATCTGGCGGGGCGATGTTGCTAAGAACTGGCAGCCATGGAACCGGGGTGGAACGGATGGTTCCAGAAATGATCCTCATGGAGGAATATAATTTGGAATCGACCAAGTGGACATGGGGGCTATGAACCATACTGGGGCACAGTATTCTGCAGTGGAATAGCATAATGCCAGAGATGATGATCGTAGTGTGGAAGCGCTCGCGCCCCATGAGGAGCTGGCCAGTCTTGCAATGATGTGATTCCTCGCGCCCACCTTTGCTGCAGTTTTTATGAGATGTTTGTGAAATGACAGGGTGTGATCGAGAGTAACGCCAAGATAGACTGGCTGGGCTTCATGCCGGATTCTCCACCTGCCCCCCAGAATAGATAATATTTAACTTAAAAATATTAATAGTTATTATTCTTCTATGGTAAAGAATTGAGTCTGTTTTTTGAGAAAGATGAGATTGGTAACATATTTTTTCTGTCTCTAATAGGTACATGTGAACTTACTATTGGTAATATTTGTGAATATGCTACACTTACATACTTTTGAAAATAGAAAATATTTCATTTGTACACTCTTCAATGACTTAAATATACATATGTCCAAACATCCAGTCAAACTAGCATATATACGTGTGTGCTAATATACATGCAAACATCCGTAAATATATAAATGTATTTTTACACATATAACAAGATATGAGCAGAAGATTTACAAGGATGTACTAGACAGAATATAAGAAATTATTTTAAAAGACATACAACATTATTTTGCATGTGCTATGAAACTGCATTCCCCCATCATTTAGAAATAACATATGACTTTAAACAGCATACCATAGAAATTTTACAATTCAAAAAATGTGTGTTTATTGTAACTCCAGATCAAGCAAGCATACTCTGTTTCTCTTTGTCCTACTTCACAGGCACTAGCCATGCCAGAAATTTCCTAGAGAATATCTAATTAGGTTGTTCAGGATACGCACCTAAAAGAAAGTATTTTTACTGCCCAGCATTTGCAGTTCCTAAATTTGCCCTGATTCTTTAAAAAAAAAAAAATCTAGAAGTGACACTATTTAGGTGCTATATTTAGAATAGCTTGATGAGATTTTTTGTGTCTCACGATGACTTAGAAAATGAACTATGATATTTTACATATTTTAATGTCTCTCAGTCATTCCAACTCTATAGTGTGTCTTTTCCAGGCATGCCAGATATAATAACCCTGGGCATATTGGCCATGAATTCTTACCATTCAACATTTATTAATTTATGCTACTTATAAGTCTGCAGTAACTTGTGATCACATATCGTGAAATCTCCAACCAATTATGAAACTGAGTTGATAATAGAGCAGTCAGACCTACTCACTTTCATCAGCTTTTTCATAAGATATATTGAGATTAAATAAACATGAAAGCCTTTTACTTTTATTTTTAACATGAAGTGGTGGCACACCTGTTTAAGCGCACATAGTACTAAGTGTAACGGACCCGTGCAAGGACTTGTCTCAAGCTCCTGCTCAAAGTCGCAAAGCATGTCTGCAGGTGTCTTTCTTTCTTTCCCCCTCTCTACGGCTCCTCCAATCTCAATTTATAAATAAAAAATTAAAAATATATACAAGAAGAAAAAAAATGGCAGCTAGGAGCAGTGGGTTCGTAGTGCTGACACCAAGCCCCAGTGATAATCCTAGAGACCAAGCCCCAGTCCCCACATACAAGGGAGGGAAGCTTCTTAAGTCATGAAGCACTGCTAAAGGTGTCTCTGTCTATCTCCTTCTCTATTGCCCTACCCTCTCCACATTTCTCTATTTCTATAAAAATAATAAAGGATTAATGGGAATATAACAAGTTGAGAAGGGAGCAGAGAGCTATCAAGGGGAAATGAGAGATTTTTACTCATATGCCAACAACTATACAACAACCACTGATCCTATAATAAAATTATTTTAAAAAAGAGAGTCAGGAAGGCACTGAAGGCATGCATAACACTAAGAACAAGTCAAGAAGTAAAGAGTATGAAGTATAGGGCATGCACATGGGAGAATGGTAGGAGACAAACTCAGAATAAACTATCTGAGTTCACTGTGGTGAAAGGGTACTTAAATAATATTAAGACTTTTCTTATATAAATAAGAAGAACTTGGGAGTTGGGCAGTAGCACAGCAGGTTAAGTGCAAGTGGCACGAAGCACAAGGACTGGCGAAGGATCTCGGTTTGAACCCCCGGCACCCCACTTACAGGGGAGTTGCTTCACAGGTGCTTTGCAGGTGTCTGTCTTTCTCTCCCCTTCTCTGTCTTCCCCTCCTCCCTCCATTTCTCTGTCCTATCCAACAGCAACAACATCAGCAACAACAATAATAGCTACAAAAATAAAACAACAAAGGGAATAAATAAATATGTATATATTTAAAAAAGAAATAAGGATAACTTAATGTTTAAATGAGTAAGTTAAGTTTTCAGACTTGAAACTTAGAGGAAAGAATGTTAGAGATAACAGAAAGAACATGATGGAATGAGATGAGGAAGACCAAGGAGATTTTACAGATTAGTGCCACTGGCAAGGCAATAAAGCATGAAGGATCATAGAAAGCCACTCGGAGAGGATCCAGAAGATATGCAAGTGACGGGAAATGATAGGTTACAAGGCTTATATGTGTGTGTAAGAGGACGTACGAATTGTGGATAATTCCCAAATTCCTGTTTTGGTCAGGAAAGAAGAGATACTAGTGGGGGAAAAAATGTTTGTTGTAGACCTTAAAGTTTCCATCTCGAAATTTTTATAACCAGAGAGGAATATCTGTTCAGAAGTAAATTAGAAAACTCAGGACCCAAAGCTTGGAATAGTGGAGAAGAAGTGTTAGGGGGGTACTCACTGCAAACTCTAGTGTACTTCTGCTTTCAGGTATATATTTTGCAGTAGTTTACAGATACGTGTGAACATATGCTCTCTCTCACAGAAACTGGTGTATATCTAGGTTTTGGGACTTTGTTAGAAAGTGAACCACCTGAGACGGAATTAGAGTATACTATGAAAGGAAAGGTCTCACCCGAGTAATGAAGCTGAAGGGTTGTCATTCCACACGTGAAGTCTCTGGACACAGTCTGAAGTGAAGCATGTTGAGGTGTCAATCGTTGTGTTGATTAGGTTGTGATTGGCAGATGCAAAATTATTTGCTATGGATTGAGAGAGGCATACAGGAAAGTGGGCCCTATCCAAGGATTCCAGGACTGGGAGAAGTAGAAGCTCTATAGTGGAGATGTGAGGTTCCTGCTGTCTTAGGGTTCAAAAAGACAATCGATAGTTAATGTTATCAGAAGTACACTAGAGTTTACAGTGAGTACTCCCCTAACACTTCCTCTCCACTATTCCAAGCTTTGGGTCCATGATTGCTCAACAATTTGTTTGGCTTCGTATGTTGACTCTCTTTTCAGTCACCAGGTTCCAGATGTCATCAGGATGCCGGCCAGGCTTCCCTAAACTGAAGACCCCACCAATGTGACCTGGAGCTCAGCTTCCCCAGAGACACACCCTACTAGGGAAAGAGAGAGGCAGACTGGGAGTATGGACCGACCAGTCAACACCCATGTTCAGCGGGGAAGCAATTACAGAAGCCAGATCTTCTATCTTCTGCAACCCACAATGACCTTGGGTCCATGCTCCCAGAGGGATAGAGAATGGGAAAGCTATCAGGGGAGGGGGTGGGATATGGAGATTGGGTGGTGGGAATTGTGTGGAATTGTACCCCTCCTACCCTATGGTTTTGTTAATTAATACTTTCTTAAATGAAAAAAAAATTAAAAGAAAACTCAGGACCAACCAAGAGTCATCCAAAAATTATGATTACTGGTTCTACTGTCATTGTGTTCTATGATTTTAGTAGGATTGCCTAAATTCTTGATCAATGGTTGGTTTCCATTCACCAAGCAAGTATAATGCTATCTAATTTTGCTATCTAAGTTTGCAAAGGGTGTAATGTGACTTAACAAATTGGTAAATTTCTTTAAGCACATCAAAAATAACTATAGTGCTGCCATAGATTTTATCAGGTTACAGCCATCTGTGCATGCACCATGACTAAATTGTATCATTTCTTTATGCAAAAACTTAAGGTATGAATTAATGATCTATGATATTTCTTTATAGCATGTATTAAATATATTATTTTATTGAACAACAATTATTTTCCCGAACGTCAGCTTTACTCACTATGATAATGATTCAGCCTACTGGCAATGTGTTTCAGTATTAGCTGACTCCTCTCCCCATTAAATTCATTTTTGTTAAAGTTTTATAATTATCTCAGTAGCTTACCATAGTAAGCTATTTATTGAGAGAGACCAGAGCACCATACCACCATTTAAAATTATCTTGTTTCCATGTAGTATTCGGGATTGAATCCAGGGCTATTTAGATACAAAACATGAGTTTTGCCACTTAACTACTTCCCATGCCCAGTTTCCCATATTTGCATGTGAATATACTTAATTCTTACAACTCTTGATGTTCTGCTCTAGTCTATTACAGGGGTATTCCTGTCCCACATCTTGGAATCTGAGTCTATGCCCAAAGTTTGGCATCATGCGAAGATAATAGCGGTTTTGAAACCAAAGAAAGACCCAACACTGGCCGCCAGCTGTAGACCAATTTCTCTCCTCTCCATGTGTTACAAACTCCTTGAGAGGCTGCTTCTGTCATGTATTTCTCATCCTACAGAGAAAGTCCTATCACCCGCCCAAGCTGGTTTCCGCCCAGGAAGATCTACCTGCGAACAAGCCCTGGCCCTTACATTGAAAATGGATTCCAGAAGAATTTAAAGATGGGTGCTGTCTTTGTTGATCTCACAGCAGCCTATGACACGGTCTGGCACCGTGGTCTCCTAGTCAAGATCTCAAGATGCCTGCCTCCATGGGTGGCCAACACTATATCGTTTCTTCTCCAAAACAGAAGATTCAGGGTGCATATGGGTGACAAGTCTAGCAGATGGAGACTTGTCTCAAGTGGCCTCCCCCAGGGCTCTGTTCTGGCTCCTATGCTAATATTTTAATTTTTTAATATTTACATCAATGACCTTCCAGAAACTTCTTCAAGGAAGTTCATCTACGCCGATGACATCTGCTGTGCAACTCAGGCATCCAAGTTCGACATCCTCGAGGAAACACTCATGAAAGACATGTCTCTGATATCTGATTACTGTAAAAAATGGCGACTAATCCCTAGCACTGCAAAAACGGTATCATCTGTTTTCCATCTACACCATGCCTCGGCCTCGCGTGAGCTTAATGTGCAGCTTGACAATACGAGAATCTGGCATGAAGCCCAGCCAGTCTATCTTGGCGTTACTCTCGATCGCACTCTGTCATTTCACGAACATCTCATAAAAACTGCAGCAAAGGTGGGCACGAGGAATCACATCATTGCAAGACTGGCCAGCTCCTCATGGGGCGCGAGCGCTTCCACACTACTATCATCCTCTCTGGCATTATGCTATTCCACTGCAGAATACTGTGCCCCAGTATGGTTCATAGCCCCCATGTCCACTTGGTCGATTCCAAATTATATTCCTCCATGAGGATCATTTCTGGAACATCCGTTCCACCCCGGTTCCATGGCTGCCAGTTCTCAGCAACATCGCCCCGCCAGATATTCATCGGGATGCGGCATCATCTAAGTTCATTTCTCACGTCTACGCTCGACTGGACCTGCCAATATATGCGGATATCTTTGCCCACCCTGTCCAATGCTTGATGTCTCGTCACCCAATCTGGTCCCCTATGCCTACACTGAACTTCTCTGTTCCAGTCTCTTGGAAACAGAGTTGGCAGTCAGCTGAGGTAAAGAACAAACACCTCATCACAGACCCCTGCAAGCGTCAACCCGGCTTTGACCTAGCACATTATGATTGGGCCCTCCTCAATCGCTATCGAACATGCCATGGCCGGTGCACCGCTACGTTCCATCGCTGGGGAGCCAGAGACTACCCAAACTGCCCCTGCGGCTACAGACAGACTATGACCCACATAGTCAACGACTGCCACCTCTCCAGATTCAAAGGAGGTCTCGAAATTTTACATCAGGCTCAACCTGATGCTGTTGACTGGCTACGGAAGAAGGGCAAATGCTAGAAGAAGAAGAACAGGGGTATTTTCTGTAATCATGCAGGTGCCCGGGTGAGCTATTAGAGTGTCTTTGCACATCACACCTGTGCCCAAACAAAGCCTTATATTGTATGAAACTTGCTCCTTTAATGATCAATGCCATGGGATAAGAACCAGGATTATGCCATGGATGAAGTCCTTTTGGTCTTTTCCATAAGGACAGGATGAATACAAGGGCACTCAGTTCACCCTGCTCTTGCCTTTGCCTTTACCCCACTGCCATTATCAGGAAATATTGCCCTTCCCCAAATTGGAAGGTGCCAAGACCACTGTTCTGGCAGAACATATAGTCCATGGGAAATGAGACCCACTCCCCAAATTCATAACTTGGCTCAACAGGTTTTATGTACCACATTGGCACCTCCTTGAATTTCCTTCAGGGAGCTTTAATCTATTTTTGTGACATGTGCATTTACCAATGAGCTCCTTTCCTTTATTAAAAGAGGCTTTCTTACCTATTGATAAGTGGAAGATTTCCTTTAAAGACAGGGATCACTTCTAAAGACAAAAGCACATCTCTTTGGAACAGCTATTTTGTTCAATTATAATCCTATTATCTATTCTCACCCAGACTCAACTTGAAATTCCCTTTCCTCTCTCCTAAACATTGTAAAAGCTTTTCCCCAGGAGCACCATCTTGGCTCTGCAGTAACCCTACCAGTATCAGTCAGTTCCAGGAAAGTTCTTGCCCCACTAGAGTTCCAGTACATTTATGAAATGCTCTTTAAAAAGAGGGAGTAGCAGGTGTGGATTTCTCTGGAAAGGTGTGGAGGGTCAAAAGGGGGATTTCTAAAATTAACTGCAGTTATAAAATTAACTGCCTGTATTAGCTTCTGTACCCTTCTTGCTTGGGAAAGTTGTGATTTTGCCTACATAACCAGTTGTGTAACAAGAGCCATTACTGCTCTCTCTATACCAGCACTTTGGGAGACATCCCCTGGCTGGGAACTAAAGACTTTCATAATTAGACTTTGGTCTCAAGTTGTCTTCCTTGCCTGGACCCCACAACACCACTACGTGACTTTTTATGCTATATTTTAGTCTTTTTTATATTTCTTTATTGTGGGAAGTATTTTACAGTCAACATTAAATAATATTTTGTACATGCATAGCACTTCTAATTTTTCCACACAACAATACAACACACACTGGGTCCTCAGCCATCCTGGTCCAGGACCTGAACTCTCCCCACCTTTCACTTTGAGTCTTTTACATTGGTGTAATACACCAACTCTAGTCCAAGTTCTGTTTAGTGTTTTCTCTTCTGATCTTGTTTTTTTAACTTCTGTCTGTGAATGAGATCATCTTATATTCATCCTCCTGTTTCTGACTTATTTCACTTAACATGGTTTCTTCAAGCTCCAACCAAGTTGGGCTGAAAATGGTTAAATCACCATTTTTACTCTAAAAATGTCCAGTAGTTCTAGTTTTTTAACTACCTCTTACTTTAGATCCCTTATTTCTTTATTGATTTTCTTCCAGGATGATCTGTCTAGTTGAGAGAGTGTAGTGTTTAAGTCCCCTATTGTTACTGTGTTGACAAACACAGACTCAAAGTGAAAGAATGTAAACTATCACACAAGCCAATGGCCTACACAAAGGGCAGGAACAGCTATTCTCATATCTGACATGATAGACTTCAAATAAATAAAATTTTAAAAGACAGGGATGGACACTACTTAATGCTCAGTGGATCAGTCAATCTAGAGGGCTTAACAATGATTAACATCTATGCACCCAATGAGAAGCCAACTAAATACATCAAACATCTACTGAAAGAGCTACAGCAATATATTAACAGCAGTAAAGTCATAGTAGGGGACTTCAACACCCCACTCTCTCAACTTGACAGATCATCCAGGCAGCAAATCAATAAAGACATGAGGGAGCTAAATGAGGAGACAGATAAACTAGAACTATTGGACATTTTCAGAGTCATTCATCCCAAGAAATTGGAATACACATTTTACTCAAGTCCACATGGGTCATTCTCAAGGATCGACCATATATTAGGCCACAAAGACAAGACAACATCAGCAAATTCAAGAGCATTGAAATCATCCCAAGCATCTTCTCAGACCACAATGGAATTAAACTAACACTTAACAATCAACAAGAGATTAGTAATAGTACCAAAATGTGGAAGCTCAACAGTACACTCCTTAACAACTACTGGATCAAAGAAAAAATAAAGGAAGAAATCAAAATGTTTCGAGACTTCAATGAAAATGAAGGCAGAAGCTATCAAAATATTTGGAACACAGCGTAGGCAATACTGAGAGGGAAATTTATAGCCATACAAGCACACATTAGGAAACAAGAAAAAGCACAAATAAACAGCCTGATTGCACATCTTAAAGACCTAAAAGAAGAAGAACAAAGGAACCCTAAAGCAACCAGAAGGACAGAAATCACTAAAGTTAGGGCAGAAATCAATAACATTGAAAATAAGAAAACCATACAAAAGATCAACAAAAGTAAATGTTGGTTCTTCAAAAAAGTGAACAAAATCGACAAACCTTTAGCCAGACTCACAAGACAAAAAAGGGAGAAGACCCAAATAAATCAGATCATAAATGAAAGAGGAGATATCACAATAGACACCTCAAAAATTCAACATATCATGTGAGGCTTCTATGAACAACTCTATGCCACCAAGCTAGAGAACCTGGAAGAAATTAACAATTTCCTAGATACCTACGAACTTCCAAAACTAGGTAAAGAGGAAGTGGATAACATGAACAGGCCCATCACAGCTAATGAAATTGAAACAGTTATCAAAAATCTTCCCAAAAATAAAAGTCCTGGACCAGATGGCTTTACAAATGAATTCTACAAAACCTTCAAAGAAGAACTAATACCTCTACTTTTAAAAGACTTCCAGAAGTTTGAAGAGACTGGAATACTCCCTTCTAGCTTCTATGGAGCCAACATAACTTTGATACCAAAAGCAGACAGGGACACAACCAAAAAAGAAAACTACAGACCAATATCTCTGATGAACATGGATGCTAAAATACTGAACAAAATTCTAGCCAACCATATATAGAAGTATATTAAAAAGAGTTTTCATCATGACCAAGTGAGGTATATCCCAGGCATGCAAGTTTGGTTTAATATACATAAATCAATCAATGTGATCCACTAACATCAACAAAAGCAAGACCAAAAACCACATGGTCACATCAATAGATGCAGAGAAAGTCTTTAACAAAATACAACATCCCTTTATGATCAAAACACTACATAAAACAAGAATAGATGGAAAATTCCTGAAGATAGTAGAATCTATAGATAGCAAACCTACAGCCAACATCATACTCAATGGTGAAAAACTGGTAGCATTTCCCCTCAGATCAGGTACTAGACAGGGCTGCCCACTATCACCATTACTATTCAACACAGTGTTGGAAGTTCTTGCCATAGCAATCAGGCAGAAGCAAGGAATTAAAGGGATACAGATTGGAAGAGAAGAAGTCAAACTCTCCCTATTTGCAGATGACATGATAGTATACATAGAAAAACCTAAGGAATCCAACAAGGAGCTTTTGGAAATTATCAGGCAATACAGTAAGGTGTCAGGCTACAAAATTAACATTCAAAAGTCAGTGGCATTCCTCTACGCAAACACTAAGTTAGAAGAAGTTGAAATCCAGAAATCAATTCCTTTTACTATAGCAACAAAAACAACAAAATACCTAGGAGTAAAACTAACCAAAGAAGTGAAAGACTTGTATACTGAAAATGATGAGTCACTACTCAAGGAAACTGATAAAGACACAAAGAAGTGGAAAGATATTCCACGTTCATGGGTTGGAAGAATTAACATCATCAAAATGAATATACTACCCAGAGCCATCTACAAATTTAATGCTATCCCCATCAAGATCCCAACCACATTTTTTTAGGAGAATAGAACAAATGCTATAAAGGTTTATCTGGAACCAGAAAAGACCTAGAATTGCCAAAACAATCTGGAGAAGAAGGAACTGAACCAGAGGCATCACACTCCCAGATCTCAAATTGTATTATAGGGCCATTGTCATCAAAACTGCTTGGTACTGGAACATGAACAGACATACTGACCACTGGAATAGAACTGAGAGCCCAGAAGTAAGCCCTGACACCTATGGACATCTAATCTTTGACAAAGGGAGCCAGACTATTAAATGGGGAAAAGCAGAGTCTCTTCAACAAATGGTGTTGGAAAAAATGGGTTGAAACATGCAGAAGAATGAAACTGAACCACTATATTTCACCAAATATAAAAGTAAATTCCAAGTGGATCAAGGACTTGGATGTTAGACCACAAACTATCAGATACTTAGAGGAGAATATTGGCAGAACTCTTTTCTGCATACATTTTAAAGATATCTTCAATGAAACTAATTCAATTGCAAAGAAGACTAAGGCAAGCATAAACCTATGAGACTACTTCAAATTAAAAAACTTCTGTTTTGCTATATTTCCAGATTTATGACTGTGATTATGTCCCCAGGCTCTCTTCCTACTGCCTTTACTAGAGATTTCTCACTAATGTTTTTTTTTTTCTTTAAATGGCAAGGTTATAAGGCTATCTGTCATTCTCTAACCCATTGTTTTGATGTGCAATTCCTTATATCAAAAATTCTTTTTTTTATTTAAGAAAGGATTAATTAACAAAACCATAAGGTAGGAGGGGTACAACTCCACACAATTCCCACCACCCAATCTCCATAACCCACCCCCTCCCCTGATAGCTTTCCCATTCTCTATCCCTCTGGGAGCATGGACCCAGGGTCATTGAGGGTTGCAGAAGGTAGAAGGTCTGGCTTCTGTAATTGCTTCCCCGCTGAACATGGGTGTTGACTGGTCGGTCCATACTCCCAGTCTGCCTCTCTCTTTCCCTAGTAGGGTGTGTCTCTGGGGAAGCTGAGCTCCAGGTCACATTGGTGGGGTCTTCAGTTTAGGGAAGCCTGGCCGGCATCCTGATGACATCTGGAACCTGGTGATTGAAAAGAGAGTTAACATACGAGGACAAACAAATTGTTGAGCAATCATAGACCCAAAGCTTGGAATAGTGGAGAGGAAGTGTTAGGGGGGTACTCACTGCAAACTCTAGTGTACTTCTGCTTTCAGGTATATATTTTGCAGTAGTTTATGGATACGTGTGAACATAAGCTCTCTCTCACAGAAACTAGATGTATATCTAGATTATGTATGTATATCTAGATTATGAATGTATATCTAGATTATGGGACTTTGTTAGAAAGTGAACCACCTGAGGTGAAATTAGAGTGTACTATAAAAGGAAAGGTCTCACCCGAGTAATGAAGCAAGGTATCAGGCTACAAAATCAGTGTACAAAAATCAGTGGCATTTCTTTATGCAAACACTAAATCTGAAGAAGAAGACATCCAGAAATCACTCCCATTTACTGTTTCAGCAAAATCAATCAAATACCTAGGAATAAAGTTGACCAAAGAAGTGAAAGACTTGTATGCTGAAAACTATGAGTCGCTACTCAAGGAAATAGAAACTGATACCAAGAAATGGAAAGATATCCCATGCTCATGGATTGGAAGACTAAATATCATCAAAATGAATATTCTCCCCAGAGCCATATACAAATTTAATGCAATACCCATCAAAGTTCCACCAAGCTTCTTTAAGAGAATAGAACAAACACTACAATCGTTTATCTGGAACCTGAAAACACCTAGAATTGCCAAAACCATCTTGAGGAAAAGAAACAGAAATGGAGGCATCACATGCCCAGACCTTAAACTATATTATAAAGCCATCATCATCAAAACAGCATGGTACTGGAACAAAAATAGGCACACAGACCAGTGGAACAGAATTGAAAGCCCAGAAATAAATCCCAACACCTATGGGCATCTAATCTTTGATAAGGGGGCCCAAAGGATTAAATGGAAGAAGGAGACTCTTCAATAAATGGTGCTGGGAAAACTGGGTTGTAACATGCAGAAGAATGAAATTGAACCACTTTATCTCACCAGAAACAAAAATCAACTCCAAATGGATCAAAGACCTAGATGTCAGACCAGAAACAATCAAATACTTAGAGGAAAACGTTGGTAAGACACTTTCCCACCTACACCTCAAGGACATCTTTGATGAATCAAACCCAATTGCAAGGAAGACTAAAGCAGAAACAAACCTATGGGACTACATCACAAATCCTTAATCTGAGTCCATTTTGATTGACATACTCCTCTGTTTCTACCTTACTATCTTTTTTTCTAAGACTGAATTTCCCTATTTTGAGTTAAATTTATTATTTCTCCTGATTTATCACTAAAAGCTTCTGCCTAAGCATTGAAACTTTTAAGCACCTATGTATCTAGCTACTAATTGGCCTTTTCATCTATTTACATGTGATTTTAGTTTTTTGATTGCTTCGTTTGGTTTTGTTTTGCTTCCAGGGTTATTGCTGCAGCTCTGTGACATTACAAGGAATTCAGTGCTCCTGGAAGTCATTTTTGTTTCCATTTTATTGGATAGGACAGAGAAAAATTGAGATGGGAGAGGGAAACAGAGTGAGAGAGAGAAAGAGAGAGACACCCACAGACCCACATTATCTCGTTTATTATGGGAAATTTATTAGCCAAATGAATTTAGTATAGCCTGCCCCTTATGAGGACCTGAACAGTAACTGTGAAAAATTGAATGATTGTCACATGATTTACAATCGTATTTATTTGAGTCATCTCCCCTTTGCTTTAGTGAATTTGTCCATCTATGGCCATACCACTGTGAACATATCCGATATCGTCTGATCTTGGAAGTGAGTCTGGCCAATGGCTTATCAATTTTGTTTGCCCTTTTAAAGAACCATTATTTACAGAAAACAAAACTAAAGAACCAGCAGGAAGCTCCAGGAAATTATCAGGCAATACAGTAAGTTATCAGGCTACAAAATCAACATACAAAGTCATAGCATTCCTTTATGCAAACAGTTAGAAAAAGAAAAAGTCAGAAAATTGTTCCATTTAATATAGTTCCAAAATTCAGAAAATATTTAGGAATAAACCTAACAAAAGAAGTGGAAGACTTGTATAATGAAAAAAATTAGGCACTATTTAAGGAAATGGAAAAAGTTACAAAGTAGTAGAAAAATAATCTATGCTCACAGATTGGGAGAATGATCATCCAAATGGATATTCTACCCAGACCCATATAAAAATTTAATGCAAAATCATACCAATTATTTTAAGAAAATAGAACAAAAGGTATAAATATTTATCTGGAACCATAAAATACCTAGAATTGCCAAAAATAATCTTGAGGATGAAGAACAGAACTGGAGGCATCACACTCTCAGATTTCAATCTATATTACTACAATGTCATTGTAATCAAAACTGCCTGGTATTGGAACAAAAATAAGCACACTGATTAATGAAATAGAACTGAAAGACCAGAAATAAGCTCCCACACCTATGAGCATCTAATTTTTGACAAGGGGGCCCAAACTATTAAATGGAAAGGAGAGAAATGGTTTCTTCAACAAATGGTGTTGAGAAAATTGGGTTGAAACATGAAGAAGAATGAAACTGAACCATAACATCTCACCAGAAAATAAAAAAGGAGAAGTAAACTCCAAGTGGATCAAGAACTTCAATGTTAGACCAGAAACCATGACATACTTAGAGGAAAATATTGGCAGTGCTCTTTTCCATCTAAATTTTACAGGAATCTTTAATGATACAAATCCAATTGCAAGGAATACTAATGTAATTATAAACCCATGGGACTATAACAAATTGAAAAGATTCTGTACAGCAAAAGAAACCACCACCCAAACAAAGAGTCCTCTCACAAAATGGAAGATCTTTATATACTATACATCAAACAAAACACTAATAAACAAAATATAGAGAGAGGTCATCAAACTCAGCAACAAAAGACAAATGACTCCATCCAAAAAGAGGAGAGGATATGAACAGAATATTCACCAAAGAAGAGATCTAAAAGGCCAATAAACATATGAAAAAAATGCTTCAAGTCATTGATTATCAGAGAAATTCAAATAAAGACAACAATGAGTTATCACTTCACCCCTGTGAGAATATAATACATCTGGAATCATAGTAACATCAAAAGCTGGAGAGATTTGGGGGACTACGGAACATTCCTACACTTCTAGTGGGAATGTAAATTGGTCCAACTCCTGTGGAAAACTCTCAGAATGCTAGAAATGCACCTACCCTATGACTCTATAATTCCTCTCCTGGGGATATACCCTAAGGAACTAAGCATACCCATTCAAAAAGATGTGTATATAACTATGTTCATAGAAGCACATTCTTAATAGCTAAAACCTGGAAGCAACCCAGGTGTCCAACAACATATGAGTGGCTAAGAAAGTTGTAGTATATATACACAATGTAATACTATTCAGCTACTAAAAATGATGAATTCATAGTCTTCACCTTATATTAAATGGAGCTTAAAGGAAACATGTTAAGTGAGATAAGTCAAAAAGAGAAAGATGAATATGGGATGATCTCACTCATAGACAGAAGTTGAAAAATAAGAACATAAGAGGAAACACAAAGCAGAACTTGTACCGGGTTTGGTTTATTGCACCAAAGTAAAGAACTATTTTTTTTTGGGGGGTGGGGTCTTTCAGGTACTGGTGCATGATGGTGGAGGAAGACCTAGGCTGGGGGTGAGCGTGTTTTGCAGAAAGCTGATAAATTTTACACTTGCACCAGCAACTGTATTTACTATAAACCATTAATCCCCTTAATAAAACAAAATATCAAATACTTGATCTACACTTGACCTTGTGTGTATATGTGTACATATGCATGCGTGCACATGAAACACCAGATGCTACATTTCTAATCACCCGACCTTTAAATAAAGTATTTTTAAAAGAAAAAAAAGAAAGAAAAAATGGTCACCAGTAGTGGTAGATTCATAGTACAGGCATGAGCTCCAGTAAAAACCTTAGTAGGAAAAAAAAGAACCATTAACTTGGAATTCAGTGAACTAAGTAAATACTGCACTGGAAAAGAAGATAAAAACAATAGTAAATTCTCAGCAATACATTGTCACTGCCTCTCACTTAGGACACATAAAACAGAAACCAAGGGTCTTCAAGGTCTAGGGTCAGTGACACACAGTGATGTTGAAATGGAGCTACTGTGTTCACTTCCCTAAATGAGCACACAGATTCTAACTGTAGAATAATAAATGTGGTGTGAATAGAGGAAGGAAAACATTTCTAGTCTAGGAAGTTTTTTAAAACTGAGCATTGAGATATATTATTATGCTGCCTCCAATTTTATAAACTAAGTATTGTTTCCTTTTAAATAAACAACCTATTTAACAGAAAATTCCCAACCATTTTAATCTCTTCAGGGCACACTTGGACTTGTCAGCTTTGGTTCCAAGTAATCACTCTACTCAAGTAATGTTGATCAGAAATTTACAGAATTTGACATTAAGTCTGGGAAGAAATTGATCATCGATAGTTGATAAAGTTACTATAAATTGTTTTTTAAAAATTATCAGAATGGAAGCGTATAGTCCTTAGAGTCAGGAAATCTTAGTACAAATCCAGAACCGTTGTTTATAAATGGAACAATCTTAAGAAATTAGTTTCTGTTCACACGTATCCATAAACTACTGCAAAATATATACCTGAAAGCAGAAGTACACTAGAGTTTGCAGTGAGTACCTCCCTAACACTTCCTCTCCACTATTCCAAGCTTTGGGTCCATGATTGCTCAACAATTTGTTTGGCTTCGTATGTTAACTCTCTTTTCAATCACCAGGTTCCAGATGCCACCAGGATGCTGGCCAGGCTTCCCTGGATTGAAGACACCACCAATGTGTCCTGGACCTCAGCTTCCCCAGAGACACACCCTACTAGGGTAAGAGAGAGGCAGACTGGGAGTATGGACCGACCAGTCAACGCCCATATTCAGCGGGGAAGCAATTACAGAAGCCAGACCTTCTACCTTCTGCAACCCTCAATGACCCTGGGTCCATGCTCCCAGAGGGATAGAGAATGGGAAAGCTATCAGGGGAGGGGGTGGGTTATGGAGATTGGGTGGTGGGAATTGTGTGGAGTTGTACCCCTCCTACCCTGTGGTTTTGTTAATTAATCCTTTCTTAAATAAAAAAAAATTTTTTTAAAAGAATAAAAAGCCTAAAAAAAAAAAGAAATTAGTTTCTTTGTCTCCATTTCTCCCTATGCATGAAACAAAGTTTTTTTTTTCATCAAAATGCTGTAAAAGATACTACCATGAGGAAGACTGTTTCTCGGTGTGTACAAGGCAGGCAAAAGAATAATGGAAGTGACAAAAGAAGTAAGAAATAAATAAGAGATATAACATCATCTTGAGGAACTCTGGGAAAGGAGATTGATCTGGGGGTTGAACAATAAAGCCAGTTAGTATCTGCACTGAGAGGAAATTAGGAGAGAGAGAGACATCTAGGGAAGAGTTTTCTTAAAGTGAGTTGATGATAATAGGAGCACAAAGGCTGTGTGTCCATTTTAATAACAAAGAACTACACCACTTATCACAGTTTCCAGAGTTAGATTTGAAAAGATAGTAGACAAAGTGGTTCTAGCATAGCCTTTTGATATCAGGGTTGATGTGAGGACACAAATGTAGCAGTGCACGTAAAGTATTTGTTCCAGCACATCAGATAAATAGACAATAATGCGCCGATTATTATTATCATGACTATAATTATTATTGATTTTCCCGTCTTTAAAGATAATAGTCATCCATTCATTCCAAAAATGCATATTTCAAACATCCATACCACTGCATAAAACAACATTTGATCATGTAACCTGCTAAGCAAACAGCAAACTGATGGACATTTTGTGTGTGTAAGACTTCAGCATGCAAACACACTCTTGGCTCAATTCTTTATCTACTTTAGGCCAAAGAGAAGGGGTGTTTCAGGTTGTTAAGAAAAGGCAATCTATGGGAGAAGACACATTTGTCATATGCCAACCTTCAGGTCAAATAATCGGGGCAAGTCCATTTCTGCTGGAGTTTCCAAAACTGTTACTGACGTTTTAGTGACTGGGAGAGAAAAGCTGAAGGGGATGAGCTGAAATGAAGTGAAATCAATGTGGTTATTCAAGTATAAAATAATAATAGATGTTCCCTGAGCTAAGTTCGGATACAAACTTTTCCCTTTTTAATTTGCTCGCTTTCTAGTTGGCCAAAGAAAGTTCCAATGTCTCAGTCACATTGGGAACAAATCATTCAGTGGCAGTTGGCAATGCACTATGCAAATTCTCTTCTAAAGGCCAGTGTAGTCCAGAGAAACTTGAGAGGTACATGAAGAGTCAGTTCTAGGGAAAAGTGTCAGGCAGCAGCTCTGGAAATGAAGGTGCCTCTTCTCCTAGTGAAATAGAGACCTCTCCTCAAATGAGGGAAAAAAAATGTTGGTGTTCATATGCTGACTATGGAAAAGTTAAAAACAGGGTGCTAAGGAGACAGTATAGCAGTTAGGCAAAAGACATACATATATAGGAAACACTGACAAAATCATAGGATAAGAGGGGTACAACTCCACACAATTCCCACCACCAGAACTCTGTATCCCATCCCCTCCCTTGATAGCTTTCCTATTCTTTAACCCTCTGAGAGTATGGACCCAAGGTCATTATGGGGTGCAGAAAGTGGAAACTCTCAGAATACCTGACTCATGAGTTACATGTATGAGAAAGTTAAATTAAAAAAAACTAAAGTACAGGAATATTTTTGCCAATCACCTGAATTACCAGTGACAGTGAAATCATACAAGTAAATATTTAAATGGTCACTAATAAGCATATTATGGAAGAATAAGTAATGGCATGGCATAATAACATAAAAAATAGTAGCAGGGGTCCAGGTGGTAGCGCACAGAGTTAAGCACACATAGTGCCAAGCACAAGGACCTGAGCAAGCACCCGGGTTCGAGCCCCCAGCTCTTCACCTGCAGGGGAGTTGCTTCATAAGTAGTGAAGCAGGTCTGCAGGTGCCTATCTTTCTCTCGCCCTCTCTGTCTTCCCCTGCTCTCTCAATTTCTCTCTGTCCTATCCAGCAACAACAACAACAATAATAATAACAACAAGAACAACAATGGAAAAAAGATGGCTGCCAGGAGCAGTGGATTCATAGTGCTGGCACCAGCTCCAGCAAAAACCATAGAGGCAAAAAAAAAAAAAAAAAAAATGGTAGCACTGTGCTCTCTTAGGTCTGGTTTTCAAGTGTTCTTCAGTCTGTATTGTCTTTCCCATCTCAAGGATTTTATAATAAAATCTTAATGCCAATTTGCATGGCTCCAAATGTAAGTCTTCATACTCCTTTTAAATTACCTGTATTAATGTGCTTGGTGAAAGATTTATGTGAGTACCTGGTGATTTAACTTGACTGCCCCACCAGTCTATCTATACTACCAAAGTCTATCAATTGATTACATTATCCTTTATGATCCTCATACTTACTTAAATAAATTGATTTTGGGAGGAGTTTGAGGCACAGTCCATTGTAGATGAAAATGTTAGCATGACGGGGATCTTTTTTTAAATTCAGAATCCAGAAGTCTAAAGCAAACAGCATTTAGAGAATTAGTTGTAAGGGATCACTCACTACGCTACAGGTCCAATTACAATACTATTAAGCAGACAGTTTTAACATCACTTTTACACAGGAAAAAAAAATTGCTCAGGAATTTTCAAGGTGCCCCATCATTGACATGGTATTTCAGGTCTCTAGCTAAAGGTTCATGGATGGTTGCTCCTGTTAGACCATTAGTCATTCTGTTACATTATGGACAAGTTCATGTTTGAAGTTATTAGCTTTTTAAAATTTTTTTAATATTTATTTTCCCTTTTGTTGCCCTTTGTTGTTGTTGTTGTTGTAGTTATTATTATCATTGTTGTTAGATAGGACAGAGAAATGGAGAGAGGAGGGGAAGACAGAGAGGGGGAGAGAAAGATAAATACCTGCAGACCTGCTTCACCACCTGTGAAGCGACTCCCCTGGGGAACCAGGGGCTCGAACCCGGATCCTTATGCCAGTCCTTGCGCTTTGTGCCACCTGCACTTAACCCACTGTGCTACTGCCCAACTCCCAGTTATTAGCTTTTTAACCCTTCTTGATAATTATATCAGCATAATTTTCTGTTAAAATGCAGCAAATCAGTAAGTAGGCAAAGGAAATATTCTCTCCCTTGGGAAGTGAGTTGCTTGAGGTTTACTGTTAACTTAAAATTCCTGTCCTTTTTTAAGTATCTACAATGTTTTTCTATACCCCGTTATATAGCAACTTTATTCCAAATGTTCATGTACACACACATACACACATATTATAATTCAATTATAATACAACTGTTTGATCTTTTTCAATTTATAGCTCTTTCTTGTTAAAAACTGGTTCCAGATGCTACCATGATGCCAACCCGACTTCCCTGGACAGATGACCCCACCAATGTGTCCTGGAGCTCCACTTCCTGAGAGACCCGCCCCACTAGGGAAAGAGAGACAGGCTGGGAGTATGGATTGACCTGCCAACGTCCATGTTCAGTGGGGAAGCAACAGAAGCCAGACCTTCCACCTTCTGCATCCCATAATGATCCTGGGTCCATACTTGCATGGGGTTAAACAAGAGGAAAGCTATGGGGGGGGGGGTGATGGGATACAGAGCTCTGGTGGAGAGAATTATATCCCTTTTATCCTATGGTCTTGTCAGTGTTTCCATTTTATAAATAAATACATTTAAATGATTTTTTAAAAACTGAACAACACTCTATGCACTAAAACAAGAAATAGAAAGTCGTCTTTGTAAAATAAAGGTATAAAAACCAAAAACAATGACCGATGTAAGGATCCTGGTTTGAGCCCTCGGCTGCCCACCTGCAGGGGAGTTGCTTCACAACTTTCTTTCTCTCCCCCTCTCTGTCTTCCCCTCCTCTCTCCATTTCTCTCTGTCCTATCCAACAACAACAACACCAATAACAATAACAACAATAACTACAACAATAAAACAACAATGGCAACAAAAGGGAATAAATAAATTAAAATACATTAAAAAAAACAAATTTTCACTAAAGGAAATTTGCTCCAGAGTATTGTTTGGAAACATTTGATTTATTACACTAATTCATTTTCTAGAAAATCACTAGGAAGTACCTCAAAAAACATGTGGGATTTTTTTGTTTGTTTGTTTTTGTTTTCTTGCCTCCAGGGTTATCACTGGGCCTTGGTGCCTGCACTATGAATCCACTGCTCCTGGAGACCTTTTTTTTTTTTTTTTCTGTTTTTGTTGCCCTTGTTGTTGTAATTATTGTTATTATTGCTGTTGTTGTTGGACAGGACAGAGAGAAATGGGAAGACAGAGATGAGGAGAGACACCTGCAGACCTGCTTCACCGCTTGTGAAGCAAGCCCCTCCCCCCTTGCAGGTGCAGAGCCAGGGCTGGAACCGGGATCCTTAGGCCAGTCCTTGCACTTCGTGCCATGTACACTTAACCCTAAAAACATGGTCAATGAGGCCTGGAAATATATCAACTGGTAGAGTACATTCCTTACTGCATGATGGCTCCGGGTTTAAGCTCTGGCGCAACATAGGGGCACCAATGAGTAGCACCAGGGAAGTTCCAAGATGGCCAAATGATGCTACGGTCCCTCTCTCTCTCTCTCTCTCTCTCTCTCTCTCAATGTCCAGGAGGAGAATTTAACATGCATGAGATTCCGGTTGTACTTGGAACTTCCCTGGTGCTACATGGACCAATAGCACACTACTTACTACCATTCACTGGTTAGTTAGGTGGGAGGGGAGATCCCAAAAGATGTGAACCATAGCCATGACATTGCCTGGCCCTTACAAATTCATCCCCTTGATTCTATTTATGTTAGGGACAAGGAAGGAGAGACCCACCCAGCTAGGACTGCAACCTGTAAACTTTTGGTCACTGTACAATCTCAGTTTCTCCAAGGAGCTTTTAAGTTGGAATACTCTTATGATTCTATTGTTTCTTGTTTCATGAATTGCCTTCCTTCTTTTAAAGTTTTTATATTTTATTTACCATCAGGGTTATTGCTTTGGCTTGGTGTTAGCAGGGCAAATCTACTGTTCCAAGAAGGTCCACCTCCACCCTGCCTTAGAAAGAGACAAAAATTGAGAGGGAGGAATAGAAAAGAAGCAGAAAGAAAGAGAGATACTTACAGCACCACTTCATATTGGTAAGATTTTCTCTTTGCTGGTGGTGACCAAGAACTTGAACCTGGGTCCATGTACCTTGTAATAATTGCAATTTACAGGATGCACTCCTACCCACCCACCCTCACCCAAGTTTTTTGAAAATGTAATTTTGATCATAATGAATTGATGTTCTTGTTCCTCTCTCATAAATAACTAAGTAAATACGGATTTTTCTTTCTCTCTTTTTTCTTCCTGAACTCCAACATTATTTTATTGTAAATACATAATTTAAAGCAGGAACACCAAGGGGGCTGGTAGATAGCTTACCGGGTACCACATATACTTAACTTACTTTGAGTTCAAGGTGCGGACAAACACAGGAGAGAGCCATGCTAAAAGGAAGCTCTAGGGGCTGGGGGAGATGATGTAATGGTGATGCAAAGAGATCTTCATGCTGAGGCTCCAAAGTCTCAGGCTCAATCTGCAGTGCCACCATAAACCAGAGCTCAGCATTGCTCTGGGGAAAAGAGAGAGTGAATTGCCATGAATATGACCTAGATTTGAACCTTCCACACACCACATGGAAGTACCATGTATTTGGGGAATCTCTCTTCTAGGGATCTACCCAGGGAAAACAAAAACACAGTAATAGCCCAAAGTTGGAAGCAACCCAGATAACTTAGGACAGGTGAATGACTAAGGAAGTTATGGTAAATAGACACAACAGAGTACTATGTAGTTGTGAAAATGATGAAGTCATCTCTTTAGCAATATAATGGTCAGAACTTGAAGGCATCATATTGAGTGAGACAGCAAGAAAGAGAAAGATTAATACCAAATTATGTCACTTATAAGTAGTGCTTAAAAACAAAGAACGGGGCACGGAGGCAGCGCTGTGGGTTAAGCACACATGGCGTGAAGTGCAAGGACTGGCACAAGGATCCCAATTTGAACCCCTAGCTCCCTACCTGCAGTGGGGAGGGGGGTCGCTTCACAAGTGGTGAAGCTAGTCTGCAGGTGTCTTTCTCTTCCCTTCTCTGTCTTCCCCTCCTCTCTCAATTTCTCTCTGCCCTATCCAACAATAATGACAGTAATAATAACAATAATCACAACAATGATAAATAGTCTCTAGGAGCAGTGAATTCATAGTGCAGACAGCAAGCCCCAGAAATAACCCTGGAGGCAAAAAAAAAAAAAAAAAAAAAGACAAAGAACAGTAAGGGCAAGAGTGAAACTTGGACTGAATGTGGCATATTGCACCAAAGCAAAGGACTGTGGGGAAGGAGAGAAAGGGACAAGTTGAAGTGTGTCTTCTAAATGCCAGGCAAGAGGAGATGAGAGGTTATTTCTATGTTCTAAAGACGGTACTGTAAGCTATTTTCCTCTCAACTAAAAAAAATTAATTTTAATGGTTAAGATGGGGGGAAAAAGCAGGAGGCAAATTTCATTTTCTATTAGATGACCATATTAAATTTTTCTGCCTTAGTCATGATGGGCCTAGACCTTGAATGGATCCCTCTCTCCATTGTTACTGGTCATCTCTATCAGGAACAACACAGTGGACCCCTTTGTGGGCCCCCATGGGACCTTGCCCTCAACTTGGATCAACAACGATAGAGAATGTTCCATCCTCTGAAGAGAGGATGGACAACATACTCTAATTTCCACCTGAGGAAGATGGGTCCTGAAATTGGGGCAGCATGGAATGTTCCTACTCATGACCACAAAATGTGAGCTCAAATCTACAGGGATGCAGAGGTCACATAGGCTCCTAAGCTGAATATGGACCCCAGATCAGATCAAATTGATGGGGTTTACAGTTAACAATATTTATATACCTTTCCCATATTAGGGATCTACTCTCTTCCCTTATCCAGCTTTCTGGTCTTTTTTCCAGCCATGACATCATCTCCCAGTCAATGACTTGGATCCACCTGCATATCAGATGTCAAGCTCAGGAAAAAGAAAAAAAAAAAAAGAGTAGTATAGTCATGGACTCTGAAATATAACTAAAATCAGACTACTAACTATATACAAAAAAGTGTCCCCCTGCCCCCAATTCTTCATCTGCACTATCCCAGCCTTTAGGTTCATGATTAGTTAACAATTTGTTTGTCCTTATATGTTAAATTTGTTTTCAGCTACTGGGTTCCAGATGCTAACATGGTGCTAACCGGACTTCCCTGGACAGATAATCCCACCAATGTGTCCTGGAGCCCTGCTTCCCCGGACCCCCCCACACACACACACTAGGGAAAGAGAGAGACAGGCTGGGAGTATGGATCCACCTATCAACACCGTGTTCGAGGGGGAAGGCAGACCTTCCACCTTCTGCACCCCATAATGACCCTGGGTCTATACTCCCAGAGAGATTAAGAATAGGAAAGCTATCAGGGGAGGGGATAGGATACAGAGTTCTGGTGGTGGGAATTGTGTGGAGTTGTACCCCTCTTATCCTATGGTTTTTCAGTGTTTTCTTTTTATAAATAAATTTTTTTTCAATTCTGCCTTAGATATATTTAAATGTTTCTGAGGTTACTATAAATCACTCGAAGCAACCTCTATCCAATGAGCATGTGTTAATTGATAATATTTTCCTTTGACCTGGGAAAGATAGCTGATATTGACAATTATCAGATCTTATGAGAATTTTCGTGAAAACCAAAAATATACCTGAAAATTGTTCCTGCCCATTGTCACGATGGTAACATGGAATTATGACTACCCTATATAACTAAGTAGCTATACATAAATATTTCTCCACTCAACATTACAGTTATTCTACTTCAAAAGCATTCATTTTAAATCAGACTTCTCAATATAGACTAACAGGAGAATAATGTCTCGGAAAAAATAAAGATGAAAGCTTATTTTGTGAGTCTTAACAGCACTGAGATGAATTCTGACTGTAGTTCATCAGCCGCGCTTAGGCAGTAAGCAAGAAAAAATATCCTGACCAAGATTCCATGACCAAGGCAAAGTAAATAATTAAGGCTATTATTTGGCAAATGCAAATTAGGAAGCGTTTTTTAGTAGTAAAATTATTCAGTGATAGTGTTTTCTCATATAATATATTCATAATTATATGTCATTGTAGATAAATAATTTTTGCTATGGGTCTTCATTTCATCTTTTTCTGAGATAACTTTCTTTCTGGTATATTGCAGCACTGAGTAGTCATTTAAAATTCTGCTTCAGGAATAATTTCAAATATATAAAGATGCAAAGCTGTGTATCATTTAAACCATTTTAAAAATTCACAGTTGTCATGATATTGACATTGAGGCCAAGGTAATATGACATGATCAAAGAAAGATCTTTTGGTTGTGTATCAGTGTTAATACAATGATTTATTTAGAGCTTGTATTACTAAAGTAAAATGTACAGCAAAAGATGTACAAAGATGATCTTAGTAACTCCTTTCAAATTGGCATAAGCCGTGCTGGATCCTGATGATACATTCTTATTCATATCTCAACATGTCACCACAAATGTGTCTCTTTCTCCTGTGATGATTTTAATTTCTTTATGCTTCCCCTAGTTTTCTTTTTATTCTTGAAATATAAACTGTCTAAATGCACAATGTGATGATTTGAAATGTGCATATGTTATAAAGCAATGATTGTTAAAGTCAGTGATTTAACATGGTTAACTAGATACTTTTACATCTCTACACATAAACAGAATTTTTTGAGAAATATTTCATAATAAAACCTTGGCCTTTGCTGAGTGTTTGCTAACTAAAACACTGAATAATGTACAAGAATAACTTTTCTCAGAAATTTAACATTTCTCTTAAGTTGTAATATTGGCACACATTACTGTTCATTGTCTAGACACCTTCCTTTTTCCCTCCCTTTTTTTCTTTCCTTTTTCCTTCCTTCCTCCCTTCCTTCCTTCTTTTCTTCCTTTACCAGAGCACTGCTCAATTCTGGCTTCTGGTGATACAGGGGATTGAACCTAGGACTTTGGAGTCTCAGGCATGGGGTCTCTTTGCATAACCATTACGCTATCTACCCCACCCATTCACTGTTTTAACTATGTTTCTCCTCATAGTTGCTATTTCATTTATTTATTTGTTTGTTTGTTTATTATTTATTCATAAAAAAAGGAAACACTGACAAAACCTATTTCTACAACTGACTCCTACCTATTTTTCATCTCTATGACCTACACTCCCTCCTGTTTGGAGTTGTCCTTCTCATGCTTCTAGTTGAAGCATTCTGAGCCTTATAATTCCATAACCACTCACCTACTCAAGACTGTTATTCCAGCAATCCTCTCCTCATCTGAAAATTCTTCTACTTGAGCCTATATAAAATAATGTTGCTATTAATGTGATATTAGGTGAATGTGTTAGAATCCTGCACTAAAAAAAAAAATTGCAACATCTCAGGCTCCTTTATCTAATGGAACTTTATGTAATAAATTTGAATAGGCTTTTTTTAAAATGATTTTTATATTTGTTTATTTATTTTCCCTTTTGTTGCCCTTGTTTTTTTCATTGTTGTAGTTATTAATGTTGTTGTTATTGATGTCGTTGTTGGATAGGGCAGAGAGAAATGGAGAAAGGAGGGGAAGACAGAGAGGGGGAGAGAAAGATAGACACTTGCAAACCTGCTTCACCGCTTGTGAAACAACTCCCCTGCAGGTAGGAAGGCGGGGGCTCGAACCAGGATCCTTACACCGGTTTCTGTGCTTTGCACCACTTGCACTTAACCTGCTGCGTCTGACTCCCTTGAGGAGGCTTCTTAAGAAGGTGATGGAAGTATTCCTGTGTTGTGAATATTTAGGTAGAGCATAGGAAGTGATACTTGATTTGTGTTTGTGTACAGCAGCGACCAGCAGATGAGCTTCTACGTGTCCCTTATTCAAATAAGTTTGCATTTTTCCTGTACATGAGATTAGCACTGAGTACAAATTAGAATAATAGTAATCTTGCAATTGAACCCTTAATCTAAATTTTGTTTGCATATTCAGCAGTCAGTCACAATCTGAGAGTAGAGATTCAGGCGATTTGTAAATTTAAAGTATGCTTGCAGCCAGATGATATGATGCCACTGGACTTCAATGTATAACTTTAAACACTAAACTGTTTATGAAAACAAACAATTCTTAGGAAAATAAGAAAGACCAAAATCCTTGATCCTTTTGATTTCGTATGAGAGAAAGAACTCCTAGGGTACATTAGTCTCAAATAAAAATATTATCTCAAGCACTGTGGGCATCTTCTTTTAAATGTGTTAATTATCTAATAAGAGAAGAAAAGAGAGAGAGGAGAGCACTGTTCAGCCCTGGTTTGTGGTAAGGCTGGGACTGAACCGATGGAACCTCAGAACTTCAAGCATGAAAGCCTTTTGTATTACCATTATGCTATCTTCCCAGCCCAGCCCAGGTGATATCTGTTTTAGTATGTATATATTTATATCTTAGATTTAGTGTTAATTATAGTGTTTTTTTCTCCAGGGTTATGGCTGTAGCTTAGTGCTTGTACTACAAATCCACTGCTGTTGTGACCATTTTTCAAATTATTTTTTTTGGATAGGACAGAGAGAAACTGAAAGGGGAGGTGAATATATATATATATATATATATATATATATATATATATAGAGAGAGAGAGAGAGAGGGAGAGAGACAGAGACAGAGAGAGAAAGATAGAGAGAGACAGAGAGAGACAGAGGGAGACAGAGGGAGACAGAGAGAGACAGAGGGAGACAGAGAGAGAGAGGCAGAGAGACAGAGAGTAAGGTAAGCACCGGCAGACCTATTTCATCGCTTTGTGGGGCAACCCCCCTGTAAATAGGGAACTGGAGGCTTTAACCAGGATCCTTTCGCTTTGTACTAAGTGTGCTTAATCCAGTGCACCACTGCCCAGCCCCCAGATTTAGTGTTAATTATATAGAGACACAAAATGAAAATAAAAGGCAGATGTTTGCAAAACAGCTCCCTGTAACTTCTCTAAATTGCATGCACAAAAGCACAGAGCTAAATGACTTGAAATGTAGATACTGCAATTACTAAACTGTTCTGGGATCTTTCTGTCTTATCGCTCATCTACACACTCTTGTAATAAATCTCTTACTGAAATGTGTGGCTCCATTAAATCCGTTATGTTAAATTTAGTTATACGGAAACTTTAAAATATATTTGAGAATCCTTGAGATACTGGAATGCTAAGTAATTACTACCTCGGAATATTAAAGTTAAGAAGCATGTCCTTCAATAAAACAAACACAATAAAATCAAACCTGAGACTTTTGACATAGTGTTTCTCAACCATTTACAGTTTAATAAATATAATGAGAAAGCTTTCTGAAACTGAGAAAAGAGGTATCTCTCATTATCATAAGGGAGAAGTACCAATGAAAATCAATAAAATCTCTCTTAGGTTGAGGACAGAGCATAATGGTTACTCAAAAGGCATTCACACCTGAGTCTCAAAGATCCCAGGTTTAACCTCTAATTATAATAACTCTATCATAAGGCAGAATTGAACAGTGCTCTGGTCTGTGTATGTCATTATATTCCTCTCTGTCATTAAAATAAAATAAAAATATTTTTAAAGTCTCAAAAAAATCAATAAAATAATGATGAATTATACATTGATGTGTGTGTATTTTCTTCTTTTTCTTTTCTTTCATTTTTTTTAAATTCCTACTTATTTTGTTGTACATTTGGAGGAAAGATGTTGCTTTTCTAATATTAAAATTCTCAAATAATTACACCAGCACTGTGACAGATGCTATATGTCAAAGTTTCACTTTCTAGAAGCATAAAGAAGAATAGTTTTGAGAAATTAAACAAAAAATGATATGGGCCCTAGGTCAGAACAACGGACTTTACAATTAATGGTATTTATATACTTTCCTCATATTTGGGATCGAGTCTCTGCTCTAATCCAGCTCTCTAGTCCTGTTCTCAACTCTGACATCATCTTCTCAGATGATACTTTTAGACCACCTGCATGTTAGCTATCAGGTTCAGGCAAACATTAATAAAGTGTTTGGGTCCCTTGGAATATACCTAAAATAGACTTCCTAGCTTCTTCCTACATGAAGGCTCCTTGTTTCATCAGCTCTATTCTTACCCTTAGGTTCCTGATTATTAAACAATTTGTCCTGCCTTATATCTTATTACCTTTCAGCCATCAAGTTGCAGACAACATCATGACAACATCCTGACTTCCCTGGGCAGACAGCCTCAACAATGTATCCTGGAACCCCACCTCCCCAAAAACCAGCCCCATTAGGGAAAGATAGAAACAAGCTGGGGATATGGATTGACCTGCCAACACACATGTCCAGTGAAGAAACAATTACAGAAGCCAGAACTTCCACTTTCTGCACCAAAATAAAGAATGTTGGTCCATACTCCCAGAGGGATAAAGAATAGAGAATATACCAAGGGAGGGGATGGGATACAGAGTTCTGGTGGTGGGAATTGTGTGGAATTGTGCCCCTCTTATGCTATCAGTGTTTCCATTTTATAAATAAAAATTATTAAAAAAGAAACAATCTCAATCTAGGAGATAGCTCAGTGGTAAAGCAGCACTTGTGTATCTGAGGTGCCAGGTTCAATTTTCTATATCACATATGCTGAAGATGAACAGTGGTCTGTATATTCTCATTCTCTCTCTCTCTCTCTCACCACATACACACACACATACACACACTAATAACAATAATAATTAGTAAGAATAACAATAATAGTAAGAAAAGAAATCTTAAGTGTCCTAATTCTTTTCAACAAGCCATTATTTAGCCTCAAACAACTTGTCTCTTTAATGGGTATTCTAATAGTATCCACACTTAAGGCATACACTTGAAAAAAGTTTCTTTTGCTAACTTCAAGCTTTATTGTTTCATTCTGTAGATGATAGGAGAAAAAAAATTCTAAAAACTTTATCACAGCCTGAGGACAATGTTCATTAGCATACAATAGTACGAGTTTCATACTAGTCATTTCATTTTCTGTTTGAGCTTTTGGAGATAATTTGTACAGAACTATATTTTGTTTCCCCAAGGAGTTTCCCTAATTAATCCAAGGAAAAAGTTACTTCCACTGACACAATTCAATGTTATGGGAAAAGTTGATGTTACTTTGAATCTCATAAGTAATTGGAAAGATAAGTTGAGGAAAGTGATTAATTTAGGGCTCAGAATGAGGTTCACTCATTTTAATCTCATTTAACTAGAAGCTCCAACATCTGGTTTCTGAAATGTCAGCTTTTTTATTGCTGTAGTAATATTGGTTTACAACTCTGCGTATGTTAGGAATTCAATTTTATGCTTTCATAACCTATATGTTACCACAACAAGCCATTATGTTATCACAGAATAAGCCATTTTTAAACTAAAGTCCTATTTTTTTCATCTTTTGCTATATAGGTGATTTTTCATACCTTATTTTTGTGCAAAAGTATTATCACAGACTAAAGTCAGAAATGTTGTCTTCCAAATGCTATCATATAAATTAATGAACCTATTTGAACAGAAAACCAGAAACTAATCATTTGGGGGTAACGAAATTATACAATCTGTCTGATTTCAGATTCATGGAGTATCTAAGACAATATGAAACTATAAACACAGACACTAAAGCTAGATCAAGGCATTTTGGTTAAATTTCCAATTTTAAAAGGTGAAGTCCAAAAATAAAAGCATTCAACTGTGTTCTACTTGATTTTCATTAGTTTGATGGAGAGTACTTTGAGAAGCCTAAGAATGGAATCCTCTCTGTTATAAATCAAAGATAATTTATATCAGAGAGCAACTGGTCTAGCAATTGTTAAGTAATCAAGTAAGTCTTGTAAAGGTTTAATTTTTTTTAATTCATCATGTTGGGTTTTATTGTGATTGTTAAATAGAAGAATGTGACAGTACAATTCAAAACTCAGGCTGCTTTATAGAAATGTTTTTCTCACCATATGGTGTTTTGTAACAAGCAATAATAGCTCTATACTAAATTAACCAGCAAAGTTCATTAAGTAAGAAAGGTTTCAGAAGAGTACAGTATGGCCTATGTCCATTCACCAGTATCTACTCCCTTCTCTTGATTCAGTTTGTCCATGTTCATGAAATTTCTTGGTGAACAATTTACCTTGATATTTAAAAAAAAAATATATATATATATATATATATATATATATATATATATATATATATTATTGGATAGAGGCAGAGGAAAGTTGACAGAGGAGGGGAAGATAGAGAGGGAAATAAACAGAGAGACACCTATGGCCCTGCTTTACCATTCGTGAAGCTTTCCACCTGCAGGTGGGGACCAGGGGCTTGAACCTAGGTCCTTGAACATTGTAATGTTTGTGCTTAACCAAGTGTGCCACCACCTGCCCCCTTTACCTTGATCTTTGACCTTCATTCAACAGTCCCATCATTTTATACCCTGTTCCACTAAGCTTTTTTTGCTTTAAGAAATGAAACTTATGTTATCTGACTGAGTCAGTGAATTTTAACTAGAATTGCTAGTGTTTGCATTATAAAGTTGAATATATTTCATTAATTTTACTGGACTTTAGCTTTGACTTCTACAAAGTAATCCTTTGAATTATTTTTATTCTTTCATTCATTCTTGTTTCATTTATTTTGATAGGACAAATAGAAATTGAGAGGAGAGGGGAGATGAGAAAGACAAACACCAGCTACACTGCTTTACCACACATGAAACTCCCCCTCCTTACAGGTTGGGACTAGGAGTTTGAAGCCAAGTCCCTGCGCATGGTAATGTGTGTGCTCAACCAGGTACACCACTTCCTGGCTCACTAATTCTTTTTAAAGCTTTGTTTATCAAGTGTGTGTGTGTGTGTGTGTGTGTGTGTGTGTGTGTGTGTGTGTGTGGTGGGGGGGATACAGAACTCTGGTGGTAGGAAGAATCCTATGGTCTTGTTGATCATTATTAAATCAATAAAAAGAAAGAAAGAAAGGAAGGAAGGAAGGAAGGAAGGAAGGAAGGAAGGAAGGAAGGAAGGAAGGAAGGAAATGACACCATACAAAAATATTTGGAAATGTTAGAAAAGTAGGCTTTAGTTTGGGTCTAAAGAAATGGTCCCCAGAATCTTCTAGAACTGATCATTAGTCAGCTACTACCTCTTTTTAAAATTTTTATTTATAAAAAGGAAACACTGACAAAACTATAAGATAAGAGAGAGGGGTACAACTCCACACAATTCCCACCACCAGAACTCTGTATCCCATCCCTGCCCCTGACAGCTTTCCTATTCTTCATCCCTCTGGGAGTCTGGACCAACTGCTGTTATCTCATCCTGACATCTCAGCCCTGATTTTTCTATGACAACATTTAAAAATCTTTTTAAGCTCAAATAATTGGTGCCAGTCCTCTAAGAGACCAATCAGTATTATCTCAACTAATGAAACTTAAAATGGATGTGGCATATTGCACCAAAGTAAAGGACTCCGGGTAAAGGGGGAAACGGAGAGATGGAGCAGATCTTGAGTTCCTGGTGCATCATGGTGGAAAAGGACTTAAGTTGGAGGTGAGTAAGTTTTTCAGACACTTACCACAAGAAGATGAAATACTGTATTGTCGTGAAAACCGTTAGCCTCCAAGTAAAGTGATTCGATCAGAAAAAAAAAAAAAGACAAAACATTAGCAGTCTTGAGAACAATCATGATGTCTTAAATTTCAATCATGCTAACGAACTTTCAGGCTTAATTTTAGTTTCTTCTTTTTCATTTTCCAAGATTATATAATTTGTACGTAACAGGTCCAGAACCATTAATTCGACTTAAGAAACGCAATGAGAGCCTTTAAAAAAAAAATTGGGAGTTCTGCGGTAACACAGCGGGTTAAGTGCACATGGTGCAAAGCGCAAGGACCGGTGTAAGGATCTCGGTATCAGCCGGCTCCCCACCTGCAGGGTAGTCCCTTCACAGGTCTGCAGGTGTCTGTCTTTCTCTCTCCCCTCTGTCTTTCCCTCCTCTCTCCATTTCTCTCTCTGTCCTATCCAGCAACAACGACAACAATAATAACTACAAAAAAAAAAGGGCAACAAAAAGGGAAAATAAATAAATAAATATTTTTAAAATGTAACATATTTGTGATCATCTGGAAGGAGAAAAATATAAAATTGGTGGTAAAGGTCAAATGTGGTCACTAAAATGAGATTCTTTTATAGATTACTAATCTATTCTTTCCCGTCTTGATAATGCAATAGTAACACAGTCCAGATAGAAGATCTTGACATTGAATTAGGTTATAGAGTTTTAACTGAACATGTACTCATCCTCCCTTCTCTTCTTGGACTGTAAGGGAGACTGTAGAAATGGGCACACTTTAAATCAATTATTCGCTGCATGTGACTTGGTAAGTTCAGAGGCTATTTGTATAGAAAAGAAGACTCTGCATCAGAAGGTCTGAAGAAGTGTGTGTGTGTGTGTGTGTGTGTGTGTGTGTGTGTGTGTGTGTGTGTGTGTGTGTGTTGCAGCATTTGGATAAATTAGGTCCTTCCTAGGTTTTCTACTTTCTTCCTAAAAAGTGTCATGAAATTTCAGTATTTGAAATGCAGAAAACCCTGTATTGGATGAAAAGAACTTGTGTCAGGTCTCCATTGTGGCTTCCTTTTATGTTCTCTAATGTTTTTCAATTAATTTACTTATTTATGCATTCACTTATTTGATAGAGACAGAAAGATACTGAGATGCAAGGGGGTGGAGAGGGAGAGAGAAAGATAGACACTTGTTAGCCCTCTTCACCACTTGTGAAGCTTCTCCTGCAGGTGGGGCTTAGGGGGTTGTACTTGTGTCTTTGACCATGGTAAAGTGTGCGCCCAATTGCGTGAACTACCACCGGGTCCTGAGGCCTATTTCTCTATTTCTGGTTTGATGATCTTTGGAATGTTCTTTAAGCCCTTTGAGTCTCAATTCTCTCTCTTCTATCCTATAGAAAGTATGTATGTGTGTCTGTGTGTGTGTGTGTGTGTGTGTGTGTGTGTGTTACCATCAAAAAGATATTTATTATAAAGATTATATTCTGTTCTTCTACAGTATTTGCT
Source organism: Erinaceus europaeus (assembly GCF_950295315.1). Lineage (NCBI taxonomy): Eukaryota > Metazoa > Chordata > Mammalia > Eulipotyphla > Erinaceidae > Erinaceus > Erinaceus europaeus. The sequence continues at coordinate 15,596,413 of NC_080182.1, read as the reverse complement.
TTTCCAATGTGAATTAACTTATATGTGACTATCAAGTATACTAATGATATCAGTATCGTTCAGAAGTCTATTCAGTTTTTAGAAAAATTTTCATCACATGGTATTTTGCACCAAGCAACTAGTTTTATGCTAACTAGACAAACATAGATAACGTAGCAAGTTTCAGAGGAATACTCTAGTTTCCATTATTCTGTCTCTTGGTACTGTCTTTACATGTACTGTTTTAAAAGTGTTCATTTAAAATCTCTTTCTTTCTTTCTTTTTTTTTTTAGGATAGAGACAAGAGAGGCAGAAAGAGAGAGACTGACTACAGCATTGAAGCTTCCTTCAGTGCAGGGGGGCCAGGCTCAAGCCTGGATCATGCCTATGGCAAAGCAGCACATTATCGAAATGAGTGATTTCACTCCCCCAAATGTGTTTATTTAACAGTGCCCTCATCTGTGACCCTTAGCAGTTGCAATTTCCTTTATGTTCCTTCGCCTCTTGTTTCATTTTAATGCAGCACTAGACCTTGAACTCCAGGTTTCAAGTACAAGATACATACTGTGCTGGGTGAACTTTGTCTTGGCCCTGTACACCCTATTTCATCAAGCTACCTCCCAGGAAAGGAAGGAGAAAGAAAGAAAGAAAGAAAGAAAGAAAGAAAGAAAGAAAGAAAGAAAGAAAGGAAGGGAGAGAGAAAGAAAGACAGAGAAGAAGGAAAAGAAAGGAAGAAAGAAAGAAAGAAGAAAGAAAGGGGAAGGAAGAAGGGAAGAAGGAAAGAAGAAAGAAAAAAGAAAGAAAGAAAGAAAGAAAGAAACCTGTAACACTTTTACTAAACCCATAGTTTCTAAATTAGTATCATCAAGGCTTGCATTACAAAGTCAAACAGACTTTAACGGCCTCTGTAAATTCTACTTTTCCATTATCTTATTATTTTTTAGAGCACAAGTTTTTTAAAGTTCTGAGGCTTCATTTATTTCACAGTTAAATTTTTAACAACCTATAAATCAGGTAACGTGTATAGTACTTAGCATAGTGCTAAACATCTAAGTTTTGAGTGTTTCCCCACTCTTTCTAAAGGTCTCTTCAGAAGTCATATAAATGTCAATATTTCTCTTCAAAATACAGATAAATGAATTATGTAAAATTCAAACTGTCATCCTAGGAAGAAAACGTCTGAAAAAACAAGCTATGAACATGAGTGTAAAGTATCTTGGGAATTATTCATGACTCAGTGTAAAGAAACTGCAAGGGTTAGACAAAGAGAAAAAAAATACACCTAAGGGTTACAGTGCAGTTCATGTATTTGCTTTAATTCACCAGGTACGTCCCAACCCATCAGAGATTCACCCAGATTCATGTGACTTTTCATGCTACATTAGTGATTTCATTCAAAACCCCCATGAAAATTGAACTGACTAGCTGGTACTGGTGTATTTGCAATGCTCCCCTGGAAGCTTCGTTTCTAGCACTGTTCCTGACACCACATATATAATGGAGCGAGTGATAGAGGGTGGCTGCCAAAAAGGAACCTGAACTGCAATTATTTGAAGTCATTAAATACTAACTTGTGTCTGGGGTGGCAGGAACCCAACCTAGCCATAGGATTTAGACTCTGGCCAAATTCTCAATCACTTTTTTCGCTTTGGAAACCATCCTTCAACTCACAAACTGAGATGTCTAAAATCAAACATGAACTGATGGCAAGTATCTTCCAAATCTAACTGAACTTTTGAACATTTGGGATTAATCGGTTGAAGCAGAGGAGCAATTGAATAGTATAATTCATACACTGCCTGGCAGAATTGCTACATTTTCTAAATGTCATGTCCCACGTTCCTCAAGAAATTACTCTCCTCTAGTTCCTTTGCCTTCCTGCTGATAAAAGGGAACTTTGGGTCTGTCAACATAGCTCTCCCGAGAATAACCATGGGATGTTTTTTCTTTAAATCAAAAGAAATAGTAGTGTTTTAAAAATAGTAGGTACTCATTAAACCTGTACCTATATTTTTCCCTGTGATGTATAAAAAGAGGTATAAAAACTTACTCTAATCAGAAAGAAGATTTTTCTCATACTAGAAACAAAAAGAAATTTGAAAATGCAAGAAACTGTCCATTTTATCTTTTACAGAATCTGAATAGCCATTTTTTACATGACAGTATGCTTTCCCCCTCAAATTTCCTACAAAGTACCAGGGATTGGTCACTTCATTTTCAAAGAGTGACTATTTTTATCTTCTTTCTTTCTTCCTCTGCAAATAGTGCTTTTCACTTTGCCAAGCAATTTTTTTTAATGAAAGCTGTTAAGTTTCCATGCAACAAAGAAGCGACAGTGACTCAGAAGATTCTATCTGCCCACTATATTCTTGGCCACAAAATGACTATACAATGATCAAGCAAAAAGGTGACCAGAACTAAAAGTCAGATAGGGTCACTAATATACAAGTTAAGTTATAGCAAATTTTAATACATTCATTCAATGAATACTTACTTTGGATATACTCTGTGCTCGGCAATGATGAACAAAAAGGCATTGTGCTCATGAGGACTATAGTTTGTTCTATGGAGAAGATGTATATTCACCAAGCAAATCTCTTTAATGGATACAGAAAGACAAATGCAGTGAAAAAATATGTAATATATTTCTATTATAGCATATAACAAAGTAATATGATCAAGATCAGAAGGGAATTAGAGAGCAATTTTTAAAAAAAAAAATTTATCTAAGATTCAAAAGATGATTAGGCATTATACAAAAAAGGATACAAGAGAGGGACAGGGAGAGAGTGTTGGTCTGCTTCTAAACTCTGCTGCTAAGACCCCTTCTGTTTCATTGGTTTAATCCCCCTTGCTTGGCACTGTATTCTATTTACATAACCACTGTTAACTAAGCACCCCCCCTGCCTCCGGGACATTGGTTTAATCCTCACTGGTTCAAGCTTTTTCCTTCTCCCCACCCCCTATTCTACGTACATCCTCTTCGGACCTGACTCTTCCACCTCAGGAGAAATAAGGACAAGATTGTGATTAGAGATAGCTTAGATTGTGCTGCGTTCCACATAAATAAAGACTGAACTGTGTACCACTCAGCCATGAGTCCCTGGTCATCTGTGTCTCCCACCCGTGAAGCTCAGCCTGACGAGAGAGAGAGAGAGAGAGAAGTAACTTACTACACAAAGATTATGTAGTAGAAAAAAATGTAAAGTTTCATGGATACTATTAAAAATTTTGGCACTCTCAATGTAGAGCAACAATGGTAGAAACTGCCCCACTCTCTGAAGGGAGGCTGGGTCAACATACTCTGCCACTCAAAGAAGACTTCTCCTATAACAAATGCAGCCTAGAATGTTCCTAGCTATGACCATGAAATGCGAGCTCAGACCTACAAGGAAGCATAGGTTACTCGGGCTCCTGTGCTGAATATGAATAAATATATTTATTTATTCATATTCACACAGATCAGATCACTAGAGTCTACAGTTAACTGTATTTATATACTTTTCCCATATTTGGGAGCTACTCTCTGCCCTGATCCAGCTTTCTAGTCTGATTTCCAACTCTGATACCATCTCCCCAGGCAATACCTTTAGCTCACCTGCATGTTAGCTATCAGGCTCAAGAAAAAATTCGTAACTTAATACCTGATTGAGTGCACATGTTTTTATGCTCAAAGACCTGGGTTCAGACTACTCAGTTCCCACATGCAGGAGGAAAGCTTCATGAGTGGTGAAGCAGGGCTGCAGGTGCCTCTCTGTCTCTCTCCTTCTCTATCACCCACTTCCCTCTCAATTTCTGACTATCTCTATCCAATAAATAAAGATAATAAAAAAAAATCAGTAAAGTTATGTACCCCTCAGAATACACCTAGAAAACTTTCGAGCTTCTTGCAACATGAAGACCCCAAATCTCATCTGCTATATTCTTACCTTTAGGTTCCTATTTACCAAACGATTTGTTCTGCTTTGCAGTCACCAAATTTACAGATGTTACTGTGATGTCAACCTTCTTCACTGGGCAGATGACTTCACTAATGAGTCCTAGAACTCCACCTCCCCAGAGCCCTGCGCCACTAGGGAAAGATAGAAGCAGGCTTGGGGTAGGAATCGACCTGTCAATACCCACGACCAGCAGAGAAGCAATTAAAGAAGCCAGACCACCCACCTTCTGTACCCCATAAAGATTTTCCATCCATATACCCAGAGGGATGAAAAATAGTAAAGCTTCGAATGGATGGGCTGGGATGTGGGACTCTGGTGGTGGGAATTGTGTGGAATTGTACCCCTCTTGTCCCACAGTCTTGTCAATCATTATTAAATCATTAATAAATACAAAAAAATTAAGGTGCTTATTTTCATAACAAACATGAAAAGTATGAATGCTTTGAAGAATAGGAAAACTTTGAAGGAGGAAGCCCAGAAATAGTACAAAAACTCACTTGGGAGTTTTTCTGTGATCTGAGCAGAAAGTGACACCAGCTTTCTCTGTGACGTATATATGCCCATTTCTCTCTATGCCATTGTTAGTTTTCTGAAAGTTCCCTAGTCCCCTGCTTAGCTAAAAAATGTTGGGAAGATAGCAAGGTTTAGGAAGGGATACTGTGAGTTTAATTTGGGATTTTTTAAAAATGATTCATGTTAGCATAATTCAGGTTAAGAAATTGAGCTGGACCTCAGAGCTTCAGGTGTGAAAGTCTAGTATAGCCATGAGGTTATCTCCCCAGACCATATCACTTGAAATTTTAATAGCTTTTACTGTTCTTCTGTATTTTTCGAGCTAAGCTGTCATAAATGCTTAGTTTTAAAACTACCAACTTAGCAGGATTCAATTACTTATTGTCAAACTGACTTGAAAGTATACTGCATGCAGGACAGAAACCAGTAAAGGTTAATGTATCATGTTATTAAAATTACAAATCTGAGGACATAGAGCACCAACTGGTTAGCCTATCAGGAGAAAGTGAGTCCTGAGAAGGGGGGGGAGAAAGAGAGAGAGGGAGAGAGAGAGAAATGTTTTTTAAATTTTTATTTAAAAAATGGAAACACTGACAAAAACCATAGGATAAGAGGGGTACAATTCCCACCACCAGAACCCCTGTCCGATGGCTTTCCTGTTCTCTATCCCTCTGGGAGTGTGGACCCAGGGTCATTATGAGGTGCAGAAGGTGGAAGGTCTGGCTTCTGTAATTGCTTCCCCATTGAACATGGGCACTGACAGGTTGATCCATACTCCCAGCCTGTCTCTCTCTTTCCCTAGTGGGGTGGGGCTCTGGGGAAGCAGGGCTCCAGGACACATGGGTGGGGTCGTCTGCCCAGGGCAGTCCAGTTGGCATCATGGTAGCATCTGGAGCCTGGTGGCTGAAATAAAAGGGTTAATATATAGAGCCATACAAATTGTTGACTGATCATGAACCTAAAGGCTGGAATATTGCAGATGAAGTGAGATAGTTTCAAGTGGAAAGGGAGAACAAAACAAGCTGTGACTCTTGTTGATTTTATCTGTTGTTCCCTCCCTCATCCCCACCGGGCATTTCTCTGAGAAGCTGGGATTTAACCACCTGCATCTAAACTGCTTCTAACACTCAATGGAAGAAGCTTCTTTCGAGGTGGAAAAAGGAAATGACCTCTGAAAATAATTACAGATTGTTATGATTCCATCTGTGAGTAGATGCCAAGAATCGTGACCAAAAGCAACATTCTTCACCACAGGCCACACCTCCCACAGTGCGCCTGAACATTTTCCAAAATGCATCATCATATAACTGCAGTATATACACAAAAACTGAAGCCTGAGACTCTGAGATTCTCCTGTATCAAAAGTGTCTTCTGAAATGTGACGTAGGAAAGTGTCACCTTCTTTATGGATCTTTGCTCCATCAACCCACAAAGGTTATTTGAGTTTCTCCAGTCCCTTCAATATCTTTGAGGCATCTATGGCACACTGCGTAAAATAGTTCATAGATAGTGGGAGCGCATGAAAGGATAAGTAGTTTCTCAGTACTGGGTTCACAGAGACAGTGAAGTCAAGAGAGCAAAGAGAGAGACAAGGCAGTGTACCAGGCAGCACCAGACTTTTTTGTTTGTTTGTTTAAGGAGTCCATGTACAAAGCTAGCCCTCATCAAACACTGTAACCAGCTCTGGCATCACTACTCACTCTGTTTGAAGCTCATGTCTAATGAATTTGACCCCCTATCAGAGAATGACTGAGACTTGAGGTCTAAGGGTCATGCTGAAGTTACCTCCCCTTCCTGAGGGCACATTCTTTCCCTAAACGAAATAGACATTCTCTCCTAATGATTGGCAGAGCAGCAAGAGGTCCCTGGATGCAATGACCTAAGAAGACCTTGTCATTCATATTAGACAGACTTATGATCCCAGGGACCTACCTTAGAGAGGAGAGAGGTGTAGTCTAGAAGCTAAATCTTGCTCTGACGAGCAATACTGCATTGTTTATATGTCTCTATAGTAAAATAATTCAAAAGCATGAAAAGTGTCAACTGCCTCATAGGTGAACAAGTCAGTTTTTAAGTATATGGAAGGGCCTTTTTAAAATTTCTTTATTGGGGAATTAATATTTTACATTAGACAGTAAGTATAATAGTTTGTACATGTATAACACTTCTCAGTTTTCCAAATAATAATGCAACCCACACTATGTCCTCTGTCATCCTTTTTGGACCTGTATTCTCCCCCCGACCCATCCCAAGGGCCTTTTTTTTATTTGAACCTTTGCAGTATATATATATATATATATATATATATATATATATATATTACTCATAAAAGTCAAAGTGTATAGATCAGGATTCCACATCAAAATATTTAATCTCATTCAACAAAAACTGTATTTACTATTTATGGCCTTGGGTGGCTAAAACATAGTTCTTGGTTCAAAAGAAATAGTATAGAATTTCTTTCTCTCTCTCTCTCTCTCTCTCCATATATATATTGTGAGGGAAAGGACTCAGTGGATGTTTGAATCAACAGCTCATTCTTTGGAAGTAGATTTTCTCAGAGAATCTGCCTGGAATTCACTCCAGTTTCCACAGAGGTGCCTATGTCAGATAAACGCTCTTTTATTCATTACTATTGCTGTTATCTTACCCTATTTTCACTCTGTCTCATACTAATTATATGAGAAGATTGCCCTAATAAACTACCTACACCTACAGTCTTGCCTCAGAAACCCAGTTTTTTTTTTAGGGTCAGCACAATTCCACCCATTTTCTTTGAGTGCTTAATACATTTTTTTATTTACCACTGCTCCAGGTCCAGGGTGTTTTTTTTTTTTTTTTTACATAGAAATAGAGAAACAGAGACAGAGAGAGAGAAGTAAAAACATCACCACACCAAAACTTCCCAGTACCACAGTATTCCCATGCAGCATACCAGTGCTCAAATGTGCCTCAGTCACATGTATGGCAAAGTAGGCACCTTCCCACGTGACCTATCTCACCAATCTAAAGGCAGCAGATGAAATTTTCCGAGGTTTTTAAAAATTTTTATTATCTTTATTTATTTATTGGATAGAGACAGTCAGAAAACAAGAGGGAAGGAGAGGTAGAGAGGAAAGGAAAGAGAGAGACGCCTGCAGCACTGCTTCACCACTCACAAAACTTTCTCCCTGCAGGTGGGGACTGGGGGCTCGCACCTGGGTCCTTGTGCATTGTAACATGTTCACTCAATCAGGTGTGTCCCCACAGATAAAATTTTGAAAGTAGCTGGAGAAGGGAATTTAAGCGAGGCAAGATGCATCCATAGTCCCTCATGACCCTGGAATTGTAGAAAACTGCTTTCCCCCTCCCTCAGTTTGAGCTCATCTCAAACTGCATCCCTTTCCTTTAACAAACCACACCCTTTGCAAGTTAGTATAAAACAAATATTCAAGTACATCCCAGGCAGTCTATCTTGCAACAGGACATAATTCAAAGTAAAATCAAGAAATACAGAGTTTTTAGGGAACAAAATAAACTGTCCATCATCTTGTCCACTAGGAATCACTTTAAGAGAACTGTCTGAGTCATCCTTGCAAGCAAGGGTAGCAGTGAGAACCTCAAACAATGTTATGTCTCAATTGCTCATGAAACTTCATCTACACATGCTCTCCTTTCCCCTTTAAAAAGTTCTTCCTGGAACCCCACCTCCCCAGAGCCCAACCAGCCTAGGGAAAGATAGAAACAGGCTTGGGGTATGGATCAACCTGCCAGTGCCCATGTTCAGCGGAGAAGCAATTACAGAAGCCAGACCTCCCACCTTCTGCACCACATAATAATCCTGGAGTCCATACTCCCAGAGGGATAAAGACTAGGGAATCTTCCAATAGAGGGGACAGGATACAGATCTCTGGTGGTGGGAATTGCATGGAATTGTACTGCTCTTATTCCATAATCTTGTCGACCATTATTAAATCACCAATAAAAAAATAAAAATTAAAAAAAATTCTTCCTCCTTGTACTGGTAGGTAACTTGAGAGTTTTTAAGTCTACCATTCTACAGGACATGCATCTTTTGTATCTTTTGTCAGCTCCTAGTTGTCAGCCTTTAACTTTCTGTGTGACAAGAGTTAGAAGTGATGTGTCAGTGATACAATGACCTTAAGCCACAACAGACTTGAGAGCAGCAAAACACAGACTACCCAGTGTCCCTTGAGACTGGCAAGCATAGTTACAGCACTGAGAACAAAGCAGGTTGTTTTTTAACTTGAATGACAATATAATTATTAAAGATTATCCTTTGGTTTTTTTTTTTTTACTTTGACCTCCTCACTAAATGAGCTCTATTTTTTAAAGAATCTAGAGATTCTAAACTTTCTGTTCCTCAACAGCATCTACTGTTAAGATGTTAGAAAGTGAGACATAAAATCATCAGCATTGCACTTGTGTCGACAAACTTATTAACCTTTGATACCAGGATGCTTTTCCAATCACAGTGAAGTTTCAAAAACTGAAAGTCAAGCATGTTCTCAGCTGGGGGTGGAAGATCACAAAAGAGGGTCAAGGAAGGGAGGGCTCTTAGAGCTGAATCTAGGATCCACTCCAAGCATCTGATTCTAACTAAAATCTGATTCTGTACTCTATTTGGGTTTCTTCACAAAAGCACAGGCACATTTAGCAGCAGGTGAATTCCATAGCTCCTTTCAAGAGGATGATAGCAGAGGCTTTTAGTGGGGGAAAAATGAATGGTCACCACATGAATATTTCATCATTCACTCCCCAGGCACCAGGATACCAGCATATACAAATTACACTGATGTGGAGCCAAGAAGAGGCTGCCCAGATTTCTCAGGTAGGAGGTTCCGGAAAAGCACTTGAAATTCCAACCACCACATGATACAATTTGAAGACAGCTGGAAACCTCCATAGGTATTTGAGGGCTTAAGAAAAAATTATGAATTTCAGGTGTCTTTACTTTGTGCTAACATCACAGAGCTGCTGATTAGGGAATGACTAACCTACATTCTGATCTAAATTAGTTATCACAGAAAAAGCTGAGGGTTCTCACTAACGTTTTCAAAATTCCAAATTCTTCTCTAAAACAAAACAATTTCATATATATATATATATATGCACATAATTGTTATTTATAAAATAGAAACATTGACAAAAACCATAGGATAAGAGGTGTACAACTCTGCACAATTCCCATCACCAGAACTCTGTATCCCCTCCCCTCCCCTGAAAGCTTTCCTACTCTTTATCCCTCTGGTAGTATGGACCCAGGGTCATTATGGGGTGCAGAAGGTGGAAGGTTTGACTTCTGTAATTGCTTCCCCCCAAACATGTGTGTTGACAGGTCGATCAATGCACATTGACAGGTCGATCAAAAAAATAATAATAACAATCTCTTAAATATGGGTTGGTGGGGGTAAAAAAAAAAAACCCCATAAAACAAGAGGTCATAATGGAAGAGAAGGAAAACTGGAATCCATGGGGGGAATGGTGGGTGGGAAAGGTCACAAAACTCACTCCTTTATTCTGCGTAGACTTCAGTTATCTAAACAAACAAGATATATGCTCCATGCCACCTTTTTTTTTTTTGCCTCCAGGGTTATTGCTGGGGCTGTGTGCCTGCACTATGAATCCACTGATCCTGGAGGCTATTCTTCCAATTTTGTTGCCCTTGTTACCCTTGTTGGTGTCGCCATTATTATTATTGTCATCATTGCCATTGTTGTTGTTGGATAGGACAGAGAGAAATCAAGAGAAGGGGGAAGCTAGAGAAGGGTGAGAAAAGATAGATACCTGCAAACTATAGTTCCACACCAAAGTTCTGTGTCACCCCTCAAACACGTAGTTCTTACAAAGTCTTAGAGAGTTTAGATACTTTTTTGTTGTTGTTGCAAATTCACATTTCAAGTCTGTATTCACAGATGAGAAAAATCATCAGATAGCTGGTTTTCGCCTCCTTAATGTCTTCACAAGCCATAATCATTTCCAGTTCCATCATTTTATCTCAAAGGTTACAATACATTTTTATTGCAGCTTGGTGTTGCTTAGAGTATATATTTAATGATATGAGAAGTATGTTTCCAAGGATTAAATTACCTGTACAATATCTGAAGACTGATCAGTTACTGGTGGACAGAACCTGGCCAGGGCTTGGAGCTTTTAGTACAATATTTTTTCTGCTATGAAAGTGTAGTTCTTGAGCTTTAGCAAAGACAGATCTCCATTTCTCCAAGTCAGAAAGTCATATTGCAAGTGAATTCTCAGAGTCTATCAAGATTGCTGAATTTACTTTGAGCCAGAAATACTTTGTTCTTGTGTTGCCCACACTGTCAAAATATTATCCATTTCTGCTACTCTTCTTAATATTCAGGAGGCTAAATACACGTAAGAGGACTAAAGACCAGGGGTTTGGTGCTGGTGCACCTGGTAGAGTATACAGATTACCTTGTTCAAGAACCCAAGTTCAAACTGCCTCCCCCACCCCGATGCCCACCTATAAGTGGGAAGCGTCTCTCTCTATCAGACAAGAAAGAAAAAAGGGAGGGGGATGATCAAAAGAAGTCATCTTGCAGGCACTGAGCCCCAGCCATAATCCTGGTGGCAAAAAAAAAAAAAAAAAAAGCAAAGAACAAATAACCAGTCTATAAACAAATTTGATAGGTAAAGTTAAACAAAACAGAGATCGCTAGAATATAGGTGAAGGTCCTATGAAATATAAAAGCCACACCAGTCACTATGGAAGTTGGAGGAGCAACAGCAGCAAGGTAAGCTATGTTCACCAACATAGCAGAGAGTCTGAAGTTGCTACCTATTGCCACATCAACAGAATACAGTAGCAGGTCTTAGGCCCTCTACCATAGACAAGCAGAGAGTGCAAGTTATATGGTGAAATCAAATCTTGATGTAAGTCTGGCTGCTACTATAGGAACCAATAGCTTCCACTAACTTGAGGGTTCTTTATTGGGTTGTTGGATAACTAATTGGTTTATTTGTTTTTAGTCTCTTTCTTCTAGACAACCTTTTCTCCTTTCTTTTTTCTTTCTTTCTTTCTTTCTTTCTTCCTTCCTTTCTTTCTTTTTTTTTATAGAGGCAGAGAGAGAAAGATACCACATCATCAAAGCTTCCTCCAGTATGACAGAGGCCACATTTGAAACCAGAGCATGATGATAATCTTGCCAGCCCAAATGTGAGGGGGGTTTGTTTGTTTATTTGTTTTTGCCAAATTACTCTGATCAACTTACACTAGACTCAGTTTCTTCACCTGTAAAATGGAGAAATTAATAATACCTCTCCTGGAGTGTAGTCGAGACAACTAAGTGGAGATAATCAACTAGCATGATATTTAGCAAGTAGCAAAGATTAATTAATTTTTAGGAACTGTGTCCACTGTATGTTTTTACTGTATTATAATCAGATGGTAAATATTTTTTGAAAATTTGGTAATTTTGTCTCTTCCATTCTGCATGATAATCCAGAGAGCTGTATCAATGTATATCAGTTGGTATTTTGAATGATGAGCGATGATTTTTATGAGACTACACTCAAAATGCTTCAACAAACAAAACAGACTGTGCTCTCTATTTGACAGTTTCTTTGAACAGATCACTGAAAAGAAAGTCTACAAAAATAAATCTGACTCAGCAACTTAGAAATCTGAATTTTAAAACTTCTCTGGGAGATTCTGAGATAGATATACTATAAGAAAAATCATTTTGAGAAATATTATATATATATATATATACATATATATATCATATAAGCCATAGTCTCTAGATTTGAAAAGTAGAAAACATCATTGAACACTTTAACAGATCTTAACTGAACTCCATGCATTGCCGTTTCTATAGAGATGCATAGCATCTCAGGATTGCTCAGGATATGCCACTTGAAACAGGTGGAATTTCTCTTCTATGCTCATTCTATAACGAATCAGGGAAATGTGATTTCCCATAACACAGTGAAATAAAACAGTAATCCATAGTCAGCACAGTATCTACAAATATTTTTTCCTTAGAAAATTATAACAAATGGGAGTTTTTATAATGGATTTCTAGCCCTAGGACACACCCATATAGGGATGTAAACTTTTTAACTTCTATAAATCATCCAGTGATGTCACCCAGAAAAATATAACCTTCTATTTATATTTAGTGGAACTAAAGTTGCTCATTAAGCTTAGGGGGGTGTGGACCACTTTCATGCCTGATGTCTTAGGTTCTTTCCTTGGCATCATTATACACTAAAGTTGAACAATGTGCTGATCTGTTTGTCTTTCTAATTTAAATTAAAGCAATGAACCACTTAAAAAAGTAAGTTGCAACTGGAAGTATGGACCGACCAGTCAACGCCCATGTTCAGCGGGGAAGCAATTACAGAAGCCAGACCTTCCACCTTCTACAACCCACAATGACCCTGGGTCCATGCTCCCAGAGGGATAGAGAATAGGAAAGCTATCAGGGGAGGGGGTGGGATATGGAGATTGGGTGGTGGGAATTGTGTGGAATTGTACCCCTCCTACCCTATGGTTTTGTTAATTAATCCTTTCTTAAATTAAAAAAAAAATTTTTTTAAAGTAAGTTGCTCTGAGATGAAGAGGAACATGACAGTTTAAGAACAGAAGCAGGATGACAACTACTAGGTTTACAACATTTTGCTTTGTTTTATACTTTTTTGCTATACCAGTGATTTCTGGCCTAAGGTTCTAGTTAGTGAATGAAGAAAAAGATGCAAGTTTATAAAGTTAACTTCAGGAGCTCTGGATAGCTCCTAGATGAATTTTCTCATAATAAAGCTATGGGAGAGACAATTTTCTTGTTTTACCAAGAATTTCAGTATAGCCCACACTGATTTATACTCAGTAAAGTAATACTGATACTCACATGCCCAAGTAAGTCCAAAAGATTCTGAAGAAGATCCTAGAAATTACCACACATAAGCTACTGCATTTTCTGAATTTTCTGAATCAGTATTGGTAGACCTGACTAATAAAATTCCAAGAGACACCTTTATCTAAATAAAACATGTTCACCAAGACCAAAATGCAGAGAAGCAGGCAAAACCAAGTTGCTCACAGAAATAGTGTTTCCTGCCTGCTTCTTAGTTAGCAACATTGTGAAGTAGTTGTATAACTAATGTGGTGATTTTTGCTTTTTCACAATATGATAAACTTGGATCATCGGTTGGTTTATGTCATAATTTATTTCCATGTGGAAAGCTAGTAATAACTCATGCAACTAATTATTAGTTCATGAATGCAGTTCAGTAAAAGATCTTTCAAAATACAAGCCTTTCATAGCAGTAAGAAGAAAACAAATTCCTGAAATTACTTCTTGCTACAAACTCATATTTTAGTTTCATGAGTTAAATTCCAGTAGCTGGAGAGATGTCTTAACTATAAAGTTAGGACTTGAGTTTAATCCCTGCCACTGCATAAACCAAAGTGGAGTAGTGCTCTGGTTCTTTTATTCTCTCACAGATATATAAACAAATCAATACAGCTTAAGAAAACAATTCCCAAAGCCAATGGATCTCAAGGAGATAAAAACTAGTAGACACGAGTTTGAGGGGCAGGATTTAACTCGACATTCATAATAAACTTTTGCTTTTATTGGAAACCCCAATTCCTTCAGAGCTTACGATAGATAAATTTACTTAGTAATTTGATTCTGTTAAATATTTAAATTCATCATAAGTGAATCATTAATGGATATTCCACATGATGATGACATCACCCAGTAAGATAAATTTAGGTAGGTGAATTGATTTTCACCAAATCATATTGCTACTGGTTATTCTATTAGCAGGTTTTCATCTTTCATTTTAGTGTTACAAGTTATCTCCTTAGCATACTCGGCAGCACATTTGGCTTCATTCCAGCGCGACAAATTTCATTAGCCTTTTTTCCCCATGAAGTTATTTATCTTAGCTAAAAGCATTGCTTATCTGCAGGGTTAATAATGAAAGACAATGGAAGAAATACTATGCCATTAAAAAGTATGCATTTTGTTAACTGTGAGCTGCATGAAAGTCCTTTTAGATAAATACATTCAGAAACAGACAAAACAAATGAAATTATCTATCTCTTGTTTTCTAAAATCCATGTATCTCATGAAAAATACAAGTTTCGGTCAGCTTCTTCAGTACTAGGATTTACTATCCAGCATACATAATCCATTCTCTCTACTGAATCAGAAGGGAAAAAGTCAGCATAGTCATTTGCCAAGTTTTGTAAGTTTTTGTAGTATTATTATATCAAAGATCTTATATTTTCAGTACTTTCTATCTCTTTTATATAAATTTCTTGCAATTACAAATCAGACTTCTATATTTTTAAAATACTTTTTTTATTTTAATGAGAGAGAAAGACACAGTGCAAGACCAGAGTACTAGTCAGCTCTGGTTTATGGTGCTTCAGGGGATAGAACCTGAGACCTCAGAGCCTCAGGCATGAAAATGATTTATAACTATTGTGCAGTGTCCCCAGCCCCAGACTTTTATCTTAATCTCAATCCCTGCATCCAAGGGAGCAAATATGAAGAATATTTTACAACAAGCAACCAAAAAATACTCCAAAATATTTCCTTGAAAATAAGTCATTCACTAATATGTAAATAAGACAAAATAGAAGAATTTTAACTTAGTAATCTAAAAACTGCTACCAATGATTTTGCAAAACACAAAATTGAAAAATTAATAGATAAGTAACACAGGTAAACATGGTTCTCATTTTTCCCATCTCTAGTTGTTACTCCCTATAACCATCATCCACTTAATATTCTCTCCCATGTCTTTCTTTTAAGAATAAAAGCTGGCGCAAAGCACAAGGACCGGCATAAGGGTCTTGGTTCAAGCCCCCGGCTCCCTACCTGCAGGGGAGTCGCTTCACAAGCGGTGAAGCAGGTCTGCAGGTGTCTGTCTTTCTCTCTCCCTGTCTCCCCCTCCTCTCTCCATTTCTCTCTGTCCTATCCAACAACGAAGGCATCAATAACAACAACAATAATGACTACAACAATAAAACAACAAGGGCAAAAACAAAGGGAAAATAAATAAATATTTAAAAAAATAAAAGAATAAAAGCCACAGGATTTTCAAAAGTACATTGGTAGTAAGTAGAGACAGTCAATTAACTCAAAAATGAAACATTGCAAAGGCTAGGTGAGGGTTATTCAATATCCATTCCTATTAGATTATGGCCCATTTCAGTTGATATTTATAAAGCAGAAGGGCAATGGAGGAACTAGATAATTGCTCCAGAATATAAGACCCATAGGATCATCAATATGTCAGGCAGAATTATTTTACATAAATTAGAAAAACAAATTGCCAATTCTAAGTATTTCACAAAGTTAGTTAGAAAGAAATCTCAGCAAATCAGAGTCTGTTAAAGTTTGGCAACATCCACAAGCCCCTGGGTAAGTAGTTTTGATCCTTAGAAGAGTTACCCAAAAAGTTTCCAGTTTTGGAAAGGAATCCCTGAGAAGAAATGGGAGCAGAGACAGGATACTGGGCCCAGCTCAGCTCTAACAATCTGATTTATTTTAGTTCTCAGTCTCTCTCTCTCTCTCTCTCTCTGTCTCTGTCTCTCTCTCTCAGTCTCTCTCTCTCTCTCTCTCTCTCTCTCAGTCTCTCTCTCTCTCTCTCTCTCTCTCTCTCTCCCTCCATGTTTATTGCTGGGGCTCAGTGACTGCACTATGATTCCATTGCTCCTGGGGTTATTATTCCCATTTTGTTGCCCTTTTGTTATTTTTATTGTTGCTATTTTGGTTGTTGTTGGATAGAGCAGAGCGAAATAGAGAGAGGAAGGGAAAACAGAGGGGGGGAGAAAGAAAGATACCTGCATACCTGCTTCGCTGCCCATGGTGGGGAGCTGGGAGCTCGAACCAGGATCCTGGGTCCTTCATGCCATGTGCACTTAACCTGGTAAGCTAGCTCTTGGCTCCCTTAATTATTCATCTCTCTGATCTCACTTCACTCAACTGTAAAATTATGTGTAGTGTTGTCTCAGGACCATTTCTCCCTGGTATATCCTGAAATCTAAGACTGTGGTAGTGGTTCCAAAGAACACCTCATTCTGAGTCTAATCCAAAGAGTTGTTAAGCACTTTTCCTCACATCCTGAAATCAACTGGATCAGGGAAAACTCTGTATGCAATTCAACACTATTTTCATAGGAGAGGTTTTATACTGCCAGGCTAGCATGAGGGTGTTTCTTCCCAGGCATGTGCTCTCTAGGTTGGAGAGAACTCGAACAGAGCCAACCTGGGCTGCCGCTTACTCAGCGACATGGGAGAGGAACCAGGAACTCATGGCAGAGTGGGAACGCAATGCCTTTATTGATCAGAGACAATGCTTATTGTATCTTAGAAACTGCAAGTGGCAAATCAGAAAAGGAAACGGCTAGGAAAGGGGGTGGAGAAAAGGAAAGAGCCGGCTAATGGTAGAAACTCCCTTAGCAACTGTTGCAAAGGTTTTAACTGGTGGGATTAATTAATACCCTGAAGGAAGGGCGGGTTTCAAGGTAGAAAGAAGATAGATAAGGCAAAACAATGATTATGTAAATAGGCCATAGTGTCAGCAATGGAGCATGGAGCAGGGGAGCTGCCTGACATTATACCAATGGAGCCTTACTCCATAATCCCTGTTTGGATGTTCTCTATCACACTTAATAATGATTACTGCATGGCCATATCTTCATATTACACTTTTAATTAGCTATCTTCTGTCTCTTAAAGCCAGCCATAAAAACTGTTTTAGTGGTGCATCTCTATTGTACTGCTTTTGTCGTAATTTCATATCTTTTTATCCCTGTTATTTCTTCTACCTCTGACATATATTTGTTTATGAATATTTATAGTCTCTTGTCTTTTAAACAATATTTTCCAAAGCTATTTAACTTTCAGTCATTCAAAAGTTTTATAGCAGACTCAACATAAGCATACAATTCAATAAAAAGTATGGAAGTTTCCAATGTGGGAGTCAGGCAGCAGGTAGTGCAGTAGGTTAAGCACAGGTGGTGCAAAGCTCAAGGACCGGTGTTAGTATCCTGGTTTGAGCCCCTGGCTCCCCACCTGCAGGGGAGTCGCTTCACAAGCAGTGAAGCAGGTCTGTAGGTATCTATCTTTCTCTCCCCCTCTCTGTCTTCCCCTCCTCTCTCCATTTCTCTCTGTCCTATCCACAACAGTGACATCAATAATAATAATAACTACAACAATAAAACATCAAGGGCAACAAAAGGGAATAAATAATTTAAAAAAAAAGAAGTTTCCACTGTACAGTTTGTTATACCCAAGTGTTCCGACTTAGACTTCAACAGACTGGATGATTTCAAATGCCCCTTTTGGTTATTGCATTCTATGAGCACTACATAATTGGCATTAAACACACAATTTAAAGAAAGATACTTCCTTTTTTTTTTAGAAAGATACTTCCTGTACATGAGCAGCAGTTAAAGATACTTCCTCTACATGAGCAGAACTTCAAAAATAATCTTTCATTAGCAGCAAAATGGCTGTAGAATTTGCACCTATACTGACAATGTGATGCCCTTATCAGCTATCAAAGGATAGACTTGAAGCCCATGCCACCCACTAAGCTCTGCAAAACATACCCTTCCTATGTCAGCTGAGTTACAGAATAATGAATTAAAGAATGAAGGGGAAATGCCCAAATCCCAAGAGATTTTCTCTATTCCCCAAAAATGAGTGGGAGCCCACATGCACTTTCCTTGTGATGTGTTAATCACCATGACTAACACTTTACTGAACCTTCTCTTTTACTTCAAATTGCGGGGGTGGGACTGGAGGTGGTGATATGCTTTTGAAGAAACACATCAGGGGAAAAAAATGCAACCAAATTAATGTACTTCCCCAAAGGACATACCCTTCTTCAACCAATGCAAACCTCTTTGAATCTAAAAGCCACTTTGCCATCTATATCAAAAAATAAGACAGTCCTATCATGATGGGGGATGTGGCATAGTGGGTTGAGGTTTTTTTTTTTTCCTTTATTCGGGAATTAATGTTTTGCATTCGACAGTAAATACAGTGGGTTGAGTTTTGAACTCTGAAGCCTGATATTCTGAGTTCAAGCACTGATATTAATCTTACCAAAATGATACTCTAGTTTTTCACCTCTCTCTCTCTATCTCTCTCTCATTTCCTCTCTCTCACTAATAAATAAATGTTTCAAAAATTCCTATCACTTTGTACTGCATGTTTCATTTTTTAAGTTGATTTTAATTATCCAACTTAATATTTGGAGCTATCTAGATTAACTGGCTTTATGATAAACAATTTGGGCTTTATCTAGAAAACAAAATAACTCACAAGGCTTACAATCATTAATGATGTTTACACACTACGCAGGCACCTAAGGAAAATGCTACAAAAGAAGTTTCAAAGATGTTTTTGTTGGTGACAGTACCAACTGCAATAAATTTATGGTCCCATGATAAAGATTTTGAATGTGTTAATAGTCATTAGGAAGTAAAACATCTGACTAATATGTTCTCTTTTAGTCTGTATTTTTTAATTTAACCTTAACTCCTACTATGTATTCATCTTTATCAAACTCTCACAAGACATTAAAAGGTAATAAATAACAAGAATTAAAAGCAAAGTGAAATAGTAATTCTTCAGACCAATCAGGGATATAAACAAAGGACAAGACTGGAGTTTAAAATGTACACCTTGCCGTGAACTTACGACCCATAATGTGGCCAGCAGCCAATGGGAAAAGGAAAACCAGGTCAGCCACACAATTCACAGCAGAAGAGGAAGCACATCAACAGCTCACAAAGAATTGTGTGACTTCCATAGTTTCCTTTTTCCCATTAACCCAGACAGGACCAATGAAGCTTCTTCTCAGAAAGTCATTTCAAACCCATTCCATGCCACAGATGATCAAATGAAAGAGGGCCCCAATTATATTCCACATGAAATTGCTCTGTGGGTTACTTCAGCAATATCCATAGATTTTTTTTTAATATCAAAGCATATATAACAAGAACTTACCTTTATCAAAATGAGATTTGAAAATATAATGAGAGGCCGGATGGTGGTGTAACAGTCCTCGCCTATAGGAGGAAAGCTTCATGAGTGGTGAAGCAGGGCTGCAGGTGTCTCTCTCTCTCTCTTTCTCTCTCCCGCTCTATATCTCCCTTCCCTCTAGATTTCTGGCTATACAATAAATAAAGACAATTAAAAATTAAGAAAATATAATAAGAATGTAATTCAGAAAAATATTAATTCTAGAATAAACTTGAAAATGCCTCCTAAAGTTATTTGATTAAGCCATTGGTATACAGAATTAGAATGTAATAACTAATCAAATTTAATGAATGTTGACCTAAAATTTTTATTATTGAATAGTTAGTGTGTCTGTGCTTTAAGAAATATATTTGGCAGGTAGGGGAGATAGCAAAACGGTTATGCAAAAAGACTTGAGTGTTTACTACCATAAGCCAGAACTGCGCTTGCTTGCTCTCTCTCTATCTCAATCTCTCTCTCTCCCTCTCTCCCTCCCTCTCTTTCTCTCTCTCTCTCTCTCTCTCTATATATATATATATATATATATATATATGTGTGTGTGTGTGTGTGTGTGTGTGTGTGTGTGTGTGTATATCATAAAAAACAAGTAAATATAAAACTATGTATTTAGCTAGTTTATTTGATCCTAAGCAATGATTTATTTTAACCATTTCATGAGATAGAAACAGAGATGAAAAAGATAGAGGGAGAGAATAGCACTCTGGCATATGCAGTACAGGAGAATGAACTCTGTACCTCATGATCACAAGTTCAGAACTCTCCCAAGAAGTACCACCTCCCAAGTCACATAGTTGATTATTTATGTTTAATTTTTAATTTTGTTGCCCTTGTTGTTTTATTGTTATAGTTATTGTTGTTATTGATGTTGTTGTTGTTGGATAGGACAGAGAGAAATGGAGAGAGAAGGGGAAGACAGAGAGGGGGAGAGAAAGATAGACACCTGCAGACCTGCTTCACCACCTATCAAGTGACTCCCCTGCTGGTGGGGAGCTGGGGGCTTGAACCGAGATCCTTATGCGCTTTGTATCACCTGAACTTAACCTGCTGCACTACTTCCCAACTCCCAGTTGATTATTTTTATGATTTTAGTATCATCAAATTTCTCTGCAGATATTCATGATAAGCACACACATTTTGAAAGAGACTTTCTGTTCTCATCTTTGCACATTGTGTCTACGAGTGGAAAATTGGAAGGAGTGTGTGTCCTTTAACAAACTAATGGTCTGAGAAGTTGTGCTACAGCCTACAAGGTTACACAAAGATTTAAAATAACAAGACTGGGGAGTCGGGGGGTAGCGCAGCGGGTTAAGCGCAGATGGCGCAAAGAGCAAGTACTGGCGTAAGGATCCCGGTTCAAGCCCCTGGCTCCCCACCTTCAGGGGCGTCGCTTCACAGGCGGTGAAGCAGGTCTGCAGGTGTCTATCTTTCTCTCCCCTTCTCTGTCTTCCCCTCCTCTCTCCATTTCTCTCTGTCCTGTCCAACAACAATGGCATTAATAACAACAATAACAATAAAAATAACAAGGGCAACAAAAATGGGGGGGAATAGCCTCTAGGAGCAATGGATTCACAGTTCTGGCACTGAGTCCTAGCAATAACCCTGGAGCCAAAAAAAAAAACAAAACAAGACTTAAATTAAGTCATGAGACGACTCTAAAATGCATATGCTAGCATTTTCTGTGTGCTCTTCTGAATTCTTACCATTTGGGTTCATCCTATGTGTTTATTCTGGTCAAAGTGTTAGTTCTCAAAGTGTTTTTGCTCAAAGTGTTAGTTCTTCTCAATATTTTCAGTGATTTTTGTACTGTGTACTTCTGGTTTTGTGATCCCCTACTTGCCTGTCTGGTGATACTCTTTGCCATTCTCCATTGTGTGCTGTAGACAAGACAAACATGTACCTGCTTATTAAAAGCAAGTATGTACTTGATTTTGAGGCCCAGCCATCCATGTGATGTCATATCCTTTTCTCGCAGGTTCCCTGCCAAAGATGGAGAAGGTGGGTATTTCTTTTTTTTTTTAAATTTCTTTATTAAGGAATTAATGTTTCACATTCAACAGTAAATATAATAGTTTGTACATGCATAACATTCCCCAGTTTCCCATATAACAATACAACCCCCACCAGGTCCTCTGTCATCCTTCTTGGACCTGTATTCTCTCCACTCACCCACCCCAGAGTCTTTTACTTTGGTGTGATACGCCAATTCCATTTCAGGTTCTACTTGTGTTTTCTTTTCTGATCTTGTTTTTCAACTTCTGCCTGAGAGTGTGATCATCCCATATTCATACTTATGTTTATTTCACTTAACATGAATTTTTCAAGGTCCATCCAAGATCAGCTGAAAACGGTGAAGTCACCATTTTTTACAGCTAAGTAGTATTCCATTGTGTATATATACCACAACTTGCTCAGCCACTAATCTGTTGTTGGACACCTGGGTTGCTTCCAGGTTTTGGCTATTAAAAATTGTGCTGCCAAGAACATATGTGTACACAGATCTTTTTGGATGGATATGTTGGGTTCCTTAGGATATATCCCCAGGAGAGGAATTGCAGGATCATAGAGTAGGTCCATTTGTAGCCTTCTGAGAGTTCTCCAGACTGTTCTCCACAGAGGTTGGACTAATTTGCATTCTCACCAGCAGTGTAGGAGGGTTCCTTTGACTCCACACCCTCTCCAGCATTTGCTGCTGTTACCTTTTCTGATGTATGACATTCTCACAGGAGTGAAGTGGTATCTCGTTTTTGTCTTTATTTGCATTTCTCTGACAATCAGAGACTTGGAGTATTTTTTCATGTATTTCTTGGCCTTTTGGATCTCTTCTGTGGTGAATATTCTGTCCATGTCCTCCCCCCATTTTTGGATGGGGTTATTTGTTGTCTTGTTGTTGAGTTTGGCAAGCTCTTTATATATGTTAGTTATTAAACTCTTGTCTGATGTATGGCATGTAAAGATCTTCTCCCATTCTATGAGGGGTCTCTTGGTTTGGGTAGTGGTTTCTTTTGCTGTGAAGAAGCTTTTAATCTGATGTAGTCCCATAGGTTTATACTTGCTTTAGTCTTCTTTGTAATTGGATTCGTTTCATTGAAGATGTCTTTAAAATTTATGTGGAAAAGAGTTCTGCCAATATTTTCCTCTAAGTATATGATAGTTTCTGGTCTGACATCCAAGTCCTTGATCCACTTAGAATTTGCTTTTGTATTTGGTGAAATACAGTGGTTCAGTTTCATTCTTCTGCATGTTTCAACCCATTGTTTCCAACACTATTTGTTGAAGAGACTCTGCTTTCCCCATTTAATAGTCTGGGCCCCTTTGCCAAAGATTAGATGTCCATAGGTGAGAAGGTGGGTATTTATGTTGTATACAGGTTGGAGCAATTTGAGGCAGGGAATACTATGAGTATCATGGCTGGCTTCTATAGCAGCAGTTCACAATTTCTCCTCCTCTTTCATCTACCTCTCAAACTGTGAACCTTCTGAAACTTCTATTTTGTGCCATTGCAACATTAACAATTCTTGGGATTGCTTAGATATTTGTCCACTTGGAGGATCTGTTAGAGCTTATCAGATTCTTTAGTTTATTTTTAAAGACGCTGGGGAAGTTGCTCGGTGGTAGAGTACATGCTTTGCATGATTGATCCCTAGGTCTGAACCCCAGCAACACATATGGCAAAGCAGTACTTCAGACTCTTATGAAATATGGAATAGTTTTATATTTATTTTTATTTACTTTTTTAAGTCTTCTTTTTTTAACCAGAGCATTGATCAGTTCTGGCTTATGGTGGTATGAGGGACTGAACCTAGGACTTCGATTTTAGGGCCTCAGACACAAGAGTTTCTCTGCATAACCATTATTTTATCTACCCCTGCCCCACCCCCTTTTTTCTTTATTTTGATTTATTTTATTTTATTTTTGTCACTGAGGAGGTTTCACCACTCTGAGATAGCCTTTCTAGATAGAGAGAAAAATGACAGAAGGAGAATAAAAAGGTGTCACAACACCAGTTTCCCTTGGCATGGAGGGGCCTGAGCTTGAACCTGGGCCAGGCAGGTGATGGAACAGGGACACTATGTAGGTGATCTATCTTGCCAGCCCTGAATTAGTTATTTAAAAGAGTTGTTTTTAGCTGTTAGACTTTTTTTTTCCCCTAAGAATCTGGAGTGGGCATGGGAGGCAGGTATGTGAGTCACCTCCTTCTCATGATCCAATTTCTGCAGGTGCAATGTGGAAACACTGCTTAGTTCCTTCTGCATCTTCTTCCATAAAGACACAGTTGGGACTTCCATGGGGACTGGGTTGGCAGAACAGATTCAATTAAAGAGAATTTATAACCTAACAGTTCTGTGTTGTTTTTTTCCAATACATCAAGAGACGTTTCTTTTGCCCTGTAAATCTTCTCCATGGAATGTTATAATTTTGCTCACATGGCTTTTTGATTGTTTACTCATAGGTAGTTGATGTTCCTTGTGCTCTTATGAATGGAATCTCCTTTCCCACTAAAATTTCTAGATGATTTTGCTTGGCATATCTAAAAGCTATTGATTTTTATGCATGCATTTTTACAACTGACTACCTTGCTCAGCAATTTTAATTCTTTTTCTAGAACTCATTCAGTTGATTCCCTGAGGTCTGCCAGAGAGATGATCAGAAGACAATGTGAATATGTATACCAGTACTTTCATTTCAAAACTGTTTATAGTGAAGGAAAGCAGAAAAGTAAATTGAATTTCCATCAGTAGAAAAATAAGAATATAGGTGGGGCTGCCCCACTCTCTAGAGGTTGGGTCAGCTGACTCAAGTCCTAAAGTGAGTGCAGCCTAGAATCTTTCTAGTTCTGAACATGGACTGTGAGCTCAGACTGACAAAGATGTAGGAGTTCCATAGGCTCCTGTGCTAAATATGAATAGATTTGGGCCCTAGTTCATATCTATGGGGTTAACAGCTAATGGTATTATATACTTACCTAATATTTGGGAGCTACTCTTTGTCCTAATCCAGCTTTCTAATCCTGTTCTCAACTCTGATTCCATCTTCCCAGACAATACTTTTAGTCCCCCTGCATGTTAGCTATTGGGCTCAGGCAAAACTTAATAAAATCATGGGCCATATGGAACATACCTAAAATAGAGTTCCTAGCTCCTTCCCACATTGAAGACCCTTAGCTTAATTTGCTCTATTCCTAACTTTGGGTTCCTGATTATTTTAATTATTGCCTACAGGGTTATTGTGGGGCTAGATGTCTGCACCATGAATCCACTGCTACTAGAGGCTATTTTTTTCCCATTTTGTTGTCCTTATTGTCTATCATCATTGTTATTATTGTTGTTGTCATTGCTGTAGCTGTTGTTGGATAAGACATAGAGAAATTGAGGGAGGATGGGAAGACGGGTTGGGGAAGAGAAAGGCACCTGCAGACCTCCTTCACTGTTCATAAAGCGAACCCCCTGCAGTGACATCCCCTGCAGGTAGGGAGCCCAGGGCTTGAACCAGGATCCTTACCCTAGTCCCTGCAATTTGTGCCATATGCACTTAACCCACTACACTACTGCCCAGCCCCCTGGGTTCCTGTTTATTGAAAAAAAATGCTTTACATCTTACCACCTTTCAGCCACCAAGTTGCAGAAGCTACTATAATATCATCCTGACCTCCCCGGGCAGATGACCTCACCAACGTGTCCCAGAACCTCACCTCTTCAGAGCCCTTTCCCGTTAGGGAAAGATAAAACAGGCTGGGAGTATGGATCAACCTGCCAATGTCCATGTCCAGTGGAGACGCACTTACAGAAGCCAGACCTTCCACCTTCTGTATCTCATAAAGAATTTTGGTTCATATTCCCAAAGAGGGATAAAGAATAGGAAGCTTCCAGTGAAAGAAATAAGATACTGAACTCTGGTGGTGGGAACGGTGTGGAATTGTAGCCCTGTTATCTTACAATCTTGTTAATCATTACTAAATCACTCATCAAAATACCAAAAAAAACCATATTAAATAAGTTATAATGCAATCATGATAAATGCAATCATGATAAATGCATGCTTGTGCATGTGTGTGTGTGTGTGTGTATCAAGAAACCCACACATTAATAGTTTACAAAGGACATGATATAAGTGTTTTGGTCCAATTTCTTTATAAGTATAAAAATCATTTTTGCGTTTATGTGCATATATACCTCGAGGGAATAGGCAAGGAGGGAGGGTTAGAGGAAGAGAGGAGCTGAGCCAACAAAATAGCTCACCAAGGTAGTGCGATGGTTTTACTCTGTGCGCAGCACAGGTCCCAGCCTGGCCTACATCACATTGGAGAAAGTTTTCGTGCTGCAATGTCCTTCCCTTGCTTTATTTCTCTCTTTCTCTTTCTATCTGGAAAAAGGAACTCTAGAGCAGTTAAGTCCACTCAGTGACTACCGAAACAGAAAGAAAACGAAAAGAAAAAGTAAGGTCAACCTAAAGCCATGGTTTTAAGAGAAATCAATCAATCAAACAAACAAACAAACAATTAAATATGCTTAAGTAGAATTGGGTTTTTTCTTTTCTTTTCTAAGAAGTTTATGATGGTGATGCAATAAGTTATTTCCATATGCACATCTGAAAACGCAGAAGTGCACTTCTTCTCCTTCTTCTCCTTCTTCTCCTTCTTCTCCTTCTTCTCCTTCTTCTCCTTCTTCTCCTTCTTCTCCTTCTTCTCCTTCTCCTTCTCCTTCTCCTTCTCCTTCTCCTTCTTCTTCTTCTTCTTCTTCTTCTTCTTCTTCTTGTTCTTCTTCTTCTTCTAGCGTTTGCCCTTCTTCCGTAGCCAGTCAACAGCATCAGGTTGAGCCTGATATAAAGTTTCGAGACCTCCTCTGAATCTGGAGAGGTGGCAGTCGTTGACTATGTGGGTCATAGTCTGTCTGTAGCCGCAGGGGCAGTTCGGGTCGTCTCTGGCTCCCCAGCGATGGAACATAGCGGCGCACCGGCCATGGCCTGTTCGAAGTGCACTGATGACTTATAATCACCCACACCACCATTTCTTGAGTCATTCCCATGCTCTTTGTCAAACTAGCCACACTGCCTTTGCCCCAAAAAGAGCCAGGCTTGTGGGGACATCAGTACATTCTCCAAACAGGGTTCTCCCATAAGAAAGGAGAAATCTAGAGAGAATGAAGGAGTCTTAGGGCTATCGTAACAGAGGACCTGGACTGAGCTTAACTTAAAGATCAGGAGCGTGACCATGAAGTCATATCCAACATGGAGTAAGTCCCACTAGACTTACTAAGTTAAAGGTATCGCAAACATGTAAACTGCACCATCTAAATAGTACCAAGGGCCAGAGGATACCTCACCACTCCCTAAGTACAAGGTTCATGCTTGAGTCCTTGCACCACATAGGAGTGACATGTTACTGGATAAAACTACAGTGCTGTTTCTTCTCCTCTCTCTCTTTCTGAATAAAACAGGCAACCTTGAATTTATAATCATGCAAAACGTGATTTGCTTTGGGGGGAAAAGTATCAAATGTATTATTTATGCTTTGTCAACATAGCCTGGCAAAATCTGAATATTAAATGTCAATGAATGATGACTGATTCCTAGTCTAAGGTCTTAGCATTCACAAAAGCAAGCATCTTCTTTTAGAAATGAGTAGCATTGGGGGCTTGGTGCTAGCACACTTGGTTACACATAGTACCAAGCTCAAGGACCTGCACCAGGATCCCGGTTCTAACTTCCAGCTCCCCACCTGCAAGTGGGTTGCCTCACAAATGGTGAAGGAGGTCTGCAGGTGTTTCTCTCTCCATCCCCCTCTCTGACTTCCTCTCCTCTCTCAATTTCTCTCTGCCCTATCCAACAACAACAGGAATTGAATAAAAGATGGCCTCCAGGAGCAGTGGATTTATAGTGCAGGCACAAAGCCATAGCAATAACTCTGGAGGCAAAAAAAAAAAAAGAGTCACATCATACAGATAGACACATCTTAACATCTTATAATGTTCTATCCCTACTCTAAACATTCACTTTTATCTATGGCAAAAGTTCTATAATATAAATATGAAAAGGTTTCAGATATTTTGGGCATGGGCTTTCAGAATCATTTGTTTATATCATCGATCAGAAGTCAGCGATAAATCTGTGATAAGAGGTTAAGTAGAAATTACAGAAATCAACAAAAAATAAAATCAGCCATGGATAATGATTAGTAATGAAATTATCACTAATCTGATCTGATTCAGAGAGAACTGGCAAGAGTAGAATATTCCAAATCAGATAAGGCCAAATAATTTTAAATCTGCTGGTTCTAGCATACAAGCATTTTGTTTTTCATGCAACACTGGCCCAAGGGCTTGTTTACATAGAACAGTCTTCTCACATTCCGTAACTCCCACTTCCCTGCGAACCTGTGGTTTCTGCCATGAACTGGCACTGTGCTTCTGTGAATGCTTTTGCTTTCGTGTTTCAGGCTGTCAGGGTCTCACAAATGCATGATTTCACAGCTCCTGGGCCAACAGTTTTATTCTTTTTATTTCAGAGACATAAAGAGAGACAGGGCATGGGATTTCACAACACCACAGATTTCTCCAGTGTTGTGACACTCATATGGTACCCTACCCAGTGACTTAACTTCCCAATCTCTTTCATAATTTCACTCGTGTCAATTCACTTGGCCGCATTTTCTTACATGGTAGTCTGATGCCACTTCTAACTCAGTTTCTATACTAATGCCTTCAAATATCTTTTTTTTTAAGTTCTTTTTTTTTTATTTAAGAAAGGAGACATTAACAAAAACATAGGATAAGAGGGGTACAGTTCCACACAATTCCCACCACCCGATCTCTATATCCCATCCCCTCCCCTGATAGCTTTCCCATTCTCTATCCCTCTGGGAATATGGGCCCAGGGTCATTGTATCGAATATCTTTTTGCACCAATATACAAGGGTTGGTATAGCACATTGTTTGGATTAAATGTGCCTCACTCCCATGTTCTGTATGGTCTATGAGCTAAGAATAGTTTCCATAGAAATTGTACTCACTCTTTTTTTTTCTTATACCCAATCTTATTTTTTAAATTTTATTTATAAAGTGGAAACACTGACAAGACATAGGATAAGAGGGGTACAATTCCACACAATTTCCAACACCAGAATAACCTATCCATCCCCTCCCCTGATAGCGTTCCTTTTCTTTAACCCTCTGGGAGTATGGACCCAGGATCATTATGGGATGAAGAAGGTAGAAGGTCTGGCTTTTGTAATTGCTTCCCTGCTGAACATGGGCATTGGCAGGTTAATCCATACCCCCAGCCTGTCTCTCTCTCTTTCCCTTTGAATTTCAATTATGATATACTGATTAATAAAAAAATCACAACAACAACAAAAACTTCCCTCTTGATAGAAAATCTGTTACAAGAAAATGTATTCATTATTAATATATTTTAAACTATCTCAATAAAAAATTCCAGATGTTTCTTTGCTCTTTTCACACAATCTTTTAGTCTACGAAGACAAAAAACACTACTACCTCACCCTCCATACAAAAATACTACCAACCTCTGCACTTGAATCATAGAACCTAAACATTCAGGGCCTTCTATTCAACATCCTAATTAAAAAGATAGAATCACTGTCCAGAGAAGGAAAAGGGCTAACCCTTCTTCTTTCTCAGCAGTACTAAGGCCAAAACCCCACATTTCTGGACTGTGACATACTTTACTTCAAAGCACAGCTCACCAAATATCTGTTAAATGACAGGGGGGGGAAAAAAAGACTTCTCAGGGAACATGGAAATCAGAGATGATGTCCTGTCTCCATCATATGTCCCCTTCTTCCTCTTGCCTTTGGCTCCTTGTTAATTAAAGAGAAATCCAATGCTTGGGTGGTGTTCAAACCTTACTCTGTCTCTTGTGCTTGCAAATGTCATTTGAGAAGCAGCTGTGAAGAGGGAGCACAATCAGTCAAGTGTGAGCAGATTTGAAAGGCTGAAAAGAATTTTACAGCCTAATAATGGTTTACTAAGAAGCCCTGGCAAGGCTGTACCAGATTGACAGTTGGCTCACACCTTTTGGCTTCCTTTTGAAATGGCTCAGTAAAACCAGTCTGCCTCTGCTTGGAGACTGCCACTCCACACAGGGGAATCTTTTTACCTAAGAGGTAGTGTTCACACTGCAACTTGACCCATCATATTTGCAAAAAGGTCAGATACCAACAAACAGCCTGCCTGGAGATTTTATTTAAATCTACTTTATTTTTAAAACATGTTTTGCAAAAAGCATTCAACCTGTGCTTGGAATGAAGGAGCATTTGCTTTGTGTAATTTCTATATCAAAGGTCATCAGCTATACGAAACTTGGTTATCAAAGACTGAAATGTGTGTGGGGGGGATAATTTTCGAGCTGTAAAATAACGAGACAGTTTTCCTTCTGTGTTCATGGTCGTATAAGAACATAGCAGGTGCATTGATTGTAAATCCTTTCAAGAATAATCATTCCTTTAGAAGTTGTGCCTGATCTCACTCTCCGGCAGAAGTTAAAAAACAAGATCAGAAGAGAAAACACAAGTAGAACCTGAACTGGAATTGGCATGTTGCACCAAAGTAAAAGACTCTGGGGTGGATGGGTGGGAGGGAGAATACAGATCCAAGAAGGATGACAGAGGACCTAATGGGGGTTGTATTATTATATGGAAAACTGGGAAATGTTATGCATGTACAAACTATTGTATTTACTGTCGAATGTAAAACATTAATTCCCCAATACAGAAATTTAAAAAAAAAAGTTCTAGCATTACATCTGGAAATTCCACCCTGAGCGCTTATGTATATATTTGAGAGATAGGACACATTTACAGGCTGGAGTTTCTATGTAGAAGTAATGGCATTTCCATTAGTGCTCATGATTCTTAAATTCCATCTGTAAGTACTCATCCTTCTATTTCTTGGCTTATCTAAAAGAAAGGACTCTGGGGTTGGAAGTAAGAAAAGGGATGGGATGAAGAGGCATTGGATTCCCAGTATATGATAATGAAAAAGGACCCAGGTTGGGGTAAAGAGTGTTTTGTCATGGGGAGATAAGAAGTTGTACCCGTGTGTGTGTCAACAGGTATATATATATATATATATATATATATATATATATATATATATTTTTTTTTTTTTTTTTTTTTTTTCCTCCAGGGTTATTGCTGGGCTCGGTGCCTGCACCATGAATCCACCGCTCCTGGAGGCCATTTTCCCCCCTTTTTGTTGCCCTAGTTGTTGCAGCCTCGTTGCGGTTATTATTGTCATTGTTAACGTTGCTTTGTTGTTGGATAGGACAGAGAGAAACGGAGAGAGGAGGGGAAGACAGAGAGAGAGGGGGAGAGAAAGATAGACACCTGCAGACCTGCTTCACCACCCGTGAAGCGACTCCCCTGCAGGTGGGGAGCTGGGGGCTGGAACCGGGATCCTTACGCCGGTCCCTGCGCTTTGCGCCACATGCGCTTAACCCACTGCGCCACCGCCTGACCCCCCAACAGGTATATTTTAAGCCATCGCCCCCCCCCCCCCCCCCCCCCCGCCCCCGGCCCCACCGCTATTGTGGGGGAAAAGAGAAAAGCAATGATACTGCTTTTGATCATAGCAAAGGAATCAAGTCCGGAATCATAGTTTTTAATCCTTCATCAATTTCTAAATTCTTCATCCTGGTATCCTTCATATAACTTGTATAAGCTGATCCTACTTTAGGGACAAATAAAGACATACACACCTGCTGCTTTTTATACAGTCTCTGGACATACTAAAGCCATAGTTTCCACTTCAGGGGCTTTACACTTTCTATTTTGTCTGTCTGCAAAGCTATTGAGTTTAGCCACCCAAGGCCATAAATAGTCAATACAGTTTTTACTGAATTAGATTTAGTATTTTGATGGGGAATCTTGATCTACACACTTTGACTTTTATGAGTAATGTATTTTCTTACACTGCAAAGGTTCAAATAAAAAAAAAAGGCCCTTGGGGTGGGTGGGTAGGGGGAAATACAGGTCCAAAAAGGATGACAAAGGAACTAGTTGGGGGTGTATTGTTATATGGAAAACTGAGAAATGTTATGAGAAAAGTTGTGCCTGAATTGTCAGTAACATGTCTTTTTTAAAAAAAAAAAAAAGTTCACATAATTTTCAGTATACAAGACTTTCACTTCTTTGGTTAGGTTTACTTCTAGATATTTTGTTGTTTTTGTTGCTATAGTAAAAGGAATTGATTTCTGGATTTCAACTTCTTCTAACTTAGTGTTTGCATAGAGGAATGCCACTGACTTTTGAATGTTAATTTTGTAGCCTGACACCTTACTGTATTGCCTGATGATTTCCAAAAGCTCCTTGCTGGATTCCTTAGGTTTTTCTATGTATACTATCATGTCATTTGCAAATAGGGAGAGTTTGACTTCTCTTCCAATCTATATCCCTTTAATTCCTTGCTTCTGCCTGATTGCTATGGCAAGAACTTCCAACACTGTGTTGAATAGTAATGGTGATAGTGGGCAGCCATGTCTAGTACCTGATCTGAGGGGAATGTGTCCAGTTTTTCACCATTGAGTATGATGTTGGCTGTAGGTTTGCTATCTGTAGACTCCACTATCTTCAGGAATTTTCCATCTATTCTTGTTTTATGTAGTGTTTTGATCATAAAGGGATGTTGTATTTTGTCAAAGGCTTTCTCTGCATCTATTGATATGACCATGTGGTTTTTGGTCTTGCTTTTGTTGATGAGGTGGATCATGCTGATTGATTTACATATATTAAACCAGCCTTGCATGCCTGGGATAAACCCCACTTGGTCATGATGAACAATCTTTTTAATATACTTTTGTATCCAGTTGGCTAGAATTTTGTTCAGTATTTTCGCATCTATGTTCATCAGAGATATTGGTCTGTAGTTTTCTTTTTTGGTTGTGTCCCTGTCTGCTTTTGGTATCAAAGTGATGTTGGCTTCATAGAAGCTAGCAGGGAGTATTCCAGTGTCTTCAATCTTCTGGAAGACTTTTAAAAGTAGAGGTATTAGTTCTTCTTTGAAGGTTTTGTAGAATTCATTTGTAAAGCCATCTGGTCCAGGATTTTTATTTTTGGGAAGGTTTTTGACAACTGTTTCAATTTCATTAGCTATGGTGGGCCTGTTCATGTGATCTAGTTCCTCTTGACTTAGTTTTGGAAGTTTGTAGGTATTTAAGAAGTTGTCCATTTCTTCCAGGTTCTCTAGCTTGGTGGCATAGAGTTGTTCATAGAAGCCTTGCATGATATGTTGAATTTCTGCAGTGTCTGTTGTGATATCTCCTCTTTCATTTATGATCCGATTTATTTGTGTCTTCTCCCTTTTTTGTTTTGTGAGTCTGGCTAAAGGCTTGTCAATTTTGTTCACTCTTTTGAAGAACCAACAGTTACTTAAGTTTCTCTTTGTATAGTTTTCTTATTTTCATTGTTATTGATTTCTATCCTAACTTTAGTGATTTCTGTCCTTCTGGCTGCTCTAGGGTTCCTTTGTTCTTATTCTTCTAGGTCTTTAAGATGTGCAATCAGGCTGTTTATTTGTGCTTTCTCTTGTTTCCTAATGTGTGCTTGTATGGCTATAAACTTCCCTCTCAGTACTGCCTACGCTGTGTCCCAAATATTTTTATTGCTGTGTCTTCATTTTCATTGAACTCTCGAAACATTTTGATTTCTTCCTTTATTTCTTCTTTGACCCAGTAGTTGTTAAGTAGTGTACTGTTGAGCTTCCACATTTTGGGACTATTAATATCTTATTGATTGCTAAGTGTTAGTTTAATTCCACTGTGGTTTGATAAGATGCTTGGGATGATTTCAATGCTCTTGAATTTGCTGATGCTGTCTTTGTGGTCTAACACGTAGTCCATCCTTGAGAATGACCCATGTGAACTTGAGTAAAATATGTATTCCAGTTTCTTGGGATGAATGACTCTGAAAATGTCCAATAGTTCTAGTTTATCTATCTCCTCATTTAGCTCCCTCATGTCTTTATTGATTTTCTGCCTGGATGTTCTGTCAAGTTGAGAGAGAATGGTGTTGAAGTCCCCTACTATGACTGTTGCTGTTAATATATTGTTGTAGTTCTTTCAGTAGATATTTGATGTATTTAGATGGCTTCTTGTTGGATGCACAGATGTTAATAATTAAGTCCTCTTGATTGACTGATCCACTGAGCATTAAGTAGTGTCCATACCTATCTTTTTAAATTTTATTTATTTTAAAGTCTATCATGTCAGATATGATAATAGCTGTTCCTGCCCTTTTTTGTGGTCCATTGGCTTGTATGATAGTTTTCCATCCTTTCCCTTTGAGTTTGTGTTTGTCTTGTTGAGTTAGGTGGGTTTCCTGTAGACAGCATATTATTGGGTTGTGTTTTCTGATCCATCTTCCTACTCTGTGCCTTTTAATAGGTGGATTAAGGCCATTGACATTTATTGATATCAAAGATTGAAGATATTTTAATGCCATTCTTGTAGTATTAGAGTTTTTTGATAGATGGCCTATTTATGATGGTCTGACTGTTTATAGGAGAACTTTCAGAACTTCTTTCTGGGAAGGCTCGGTGATAGTTGATTCTTTCAACTGTTGCTTGTTTGAGAATGTTTTTATGCTTCCATCTAGTCTGAATGACAGTCTAGCAGGATACAGTAGTCTTGGTTGAAAGCCTTTCTCATTGAGCACTAGATAAATATCTTGCCATTCTCTTTGGGCCTGTAGTGTTTGTGTGGAGAAGTCTGCTGCTAATCTTACGGATTTTCCTCTATAGGTGACTCTTTGTTTTTCTCTTGCAGCCTTCAGGATCCTTTCTTTATCCTTATTACACTCCATTTTAAATATGATGTGTATTGTTGTCTTTAAGTCTGGGTTAATTCTGTTTGGGCCCCTCTGGGCTTCTTGAACCTTTATGTCTTCGATGTTGTCTATACTAGAGAAGTTCTCAGCTATTATGTCCTGAAGATTGCTTTCTTCCCCTCCGTCTCTTTCTTCCCCTGGTAAGCCCATAATGCATATACTATTTCTTTTGAAGTCATCCCATAGGTCTCTGTTGTTGTTTTCAGTATCTCTTAATCTCTTTTTGAGATCTCTTACTTCTTTTTTAGTTGTCTCTAATTCATCCTCGATCTTGCTAATTCTGTCTTCAGCCTCATTGATTCTATTCTCTCTCCCTTCTACTGTTTTCTGGAGTTCATCTATTTTGTTACCCTGTTCTGATACTGTTTTAGCTTGTTCAGCTGGTTGTGTTCTTAACTCAGCTATTTCAGCTCTCTAATAACCTTGAAATAATTAGTTTTTTTCTTCTAGAGTCTCATCTGTTGTTTCTGCATTTCTGATAACAATTCTTTCAAACTCTTTACTCACTCCTGTGACTATTTCCTTAGCTAGTGTTTGGATGTTGACCTCATTATTTTGTGCTTCACCCTTTGGGGGGCTTTTAGGTGGACTCTTGTCCTGGTTCATTTCTCCAATATTTCTTCTTGTTGGTTTAACCATTTTATATAGTATGTTATGAGTTCCCTCTCTCAGTACTTTTCAAATTACTGATCACTATTGCCTGGATTGACTTGTGTCTAAGTAAGCTAATTAAAGGGTCACAGTTGTGGAAATTGACAGTTGTTTCAATAATATTTTAATCCCTGATTTGGAGCTCAGTGGCTTAAAAGCCTCTTTTGTTCTTTTACATCTGGGTAGGCTGTGGGAGCCTAAGGGATTTTAAACTATATGTAGGCTATTTAGCTTAATCACTGACTCCTGACCAAGAGATAAAGCAGGATGTGGCAGAAATAATCCAGTGGTTGGTTATGCAAAGAGAATTTCACAGCCCCACCGCTAGGCCACCGAGTTATAGATCTTCTCCTAAATTGCTTCATTAATTCTCTGCCCCTGGTATCAGCACAGGTTCTCCCTGCTGCTGCTCCAGATTCTGAGGTCAGTAGCAATGGAGACTCGCAGTTGCACTTGGTGAGTCTCAGGGGAGTCTTCACCTTCCTTCAGCCATTCCCTTGTTGGTGGAACAGACTGGAGGTGGTGTCTCAACTGGTAAACTGCCAGACTATTACCAGCCACTTAATCTCTCGCTAGGCTCCTCTCAGTCCATGAGCCACACATGTTTGCACTCACAGGTGATGGTGGGTTCCTGAAGTCATTCTAGTCCTCTCCTTTGGTATTCCTAGTTGAGCCGGGAGAGGAGAGGAGAGGAGAGAAACATAGCTTCTGCTGTGCCATTGCCCCACCTCCAGAAATATGAAGTTTTTTTTTTAAAGTCACTGTCATACAAGAGTTTGTTCTACATAGTGGTACCAAAGTTCTTTTATAGTTAGCAAAAGCCCAAGAATATTCCTCCATGAGGATAATTTCTGGAACATCCGTTCCACCCCGGTTCCATGGCTGCCAGTTCTCAGCAACATCGCCCCGCCAGATATTCGTCAGGATGCGGCATCATCTAAGTTCATTTCTCACGTCTACGCTCGACCGGACCTGCCAATATACGCGGATATCTTCACCCACCCTGTCCAACGCTTGACGTCGCGTCACCCAATCTGGTCCCCTACGCCTACACTGAACTTCTCTGTTCCAGACTCTTGGAAACAGAGTTGGCAGTCAGCTGAGGTAAAGAACAAACACCTCATCACAGACCCCTGCAAGCGTCAACCCGGCTTTGACCTAGCACATTATGATTGGGCCCTCCTCAATCGCTATCGAACAGGCCATGGCCGGTGCACCGCTACGTTCCATCGCTGGGGAGCCAGAGACTACCCAAACTGCCCCTGCGGCTACAGACAGACTATGACCCACATAGTCAACGACTGCCACCTCTCCAGATTCAAAGGAGGTCTCGAAACTTTACATCAGGCTCAACCTGATGCTGTTGACTGGCTACGGAAGAAGGGCAAATGCTAGAAGAAGAAGAATAGTTGGGTGACAAAAGCTCTTATCAGAATTTATATGTTAGTTCTAATCCTCACTACAACATATGAGACAGATAGACAAAAACCATGGCTCATTAAACTACAATACTTTTCGTAGGACTAAATAACTATCAATAGTTTGCATTACTCTTTATTGTCCCACAAGTAGTTTCAATTTTAATATCTGTTGGCCCTTACAACAACCATATGGAGTGAGAAAAACAATTCTTAGCCTATGTCATAGGGGAGATCTAGTTTGTATTTGACAGACCACAAATGAGAGTCAGACCTTCTAGTTCTATGAGCAGTATTTTTCTGTAAAGTAGAAAAACACACCTTCAATGCTTCTTTATGAATGTTGGAGGTCAGTGGATATGGGTGATCCTCGAGTCATGACTCAAATAAAAATTCAAGAGTTCATTGATGAAATGTCTTTATAACACATTTACCAAAATACCTTTCTGGAAAGAGTTATGGGGGAAGGAGAAAATTAATATCCCTAACAATTATTTATTTTATCAAAGTCCCAGTCTTGTTGAACAGCATGGAAATTTCTACAGAAATAATGTTGCCTACATCTGTCTGAGAATAAGAGAAGCAGAGGAAAGTTAGACATGCAAATGATGCTGCAAAATTCATGACTATGGATGAATCTCAATTCCCAGCTTGATGCTTTAGGGAGGCACCTGGTTACCTCAGATAAAGAACCACAAGCAGAAAAGAAGCTGGCAGGCTGTTCCAGGACACAAACCACAGTTAGATGCCCTGCCTGAAAAAATAAATCAAGCAAAACAGCAAGACTATTTAAATGCTTAATAGCTAACCTCCATTTGAAGAAGCTTTGTCTGTGGTCAGTCTTCTCTAAGATTAACAGTTAGTATATCAGCTTGGCACCCCACACAATAAAGAGCTACAGAGAAAGAGCTTCCTGGGTGGACATTTCTGGAACAGACAATTCCCACTACCTCATATATCTATGAACACAGTTTCCAAGTACTAGTAGAATGAGTGGGTTGCATTGGATCGACCTTCTCGTGGTGCATCCCGTGAGTACCCATTCATTGGGGAAACTGATGATCCTTCCTAGCCGACTGAATCCACATGGATCCCAGTCACTTTCAAAGCCAGCAACAAGCAGCTCCTGACAGCTTTGCTGTTGACTGGAAATGGAAGAAGGGCATATGCTAGAAGAAGAAGTAGAATGAGTTGGCAACAAAGTCAATTACTGCTTTAAGAACTTTCATCTGGGTTGAGGAAAGAGCATAATGGTCATACAAAAAACTCTCAATGCTGTGACTCTGAAATTCCAGGTACAATCCTCAGCACCACTATATGCCACTGATGAATAGTGTTTTGGTCTCTCTCCCTCTCTCCATATATATATATTTCTCTGTATCTCTATCTATTTCCATCTATATAGATAGAAGTATATATAGATAAACACATATATATTAAAATAAATTTCATGCACCCATATTACCAACTGTTTTACCCACTTGCTTAATATCCCTTTATTACACATTGGGCTATTCCAGGGCTCCATGATGACTCACTGGGATATCTTTGACCACAAGTGGACATGCCTCACCCTTTAGTGTACTTTATATTCCAGTAGGAATCATTTCCCAGCCTACTAGATAGTAGAGGAGAAAGCCTGAAGCACCAGAAAAGTCAAGTCACTTAATCAGTGACTGACAGGTATCAGAGAATGGAAGACCCATCATCTTTGCCCAAATCTTCAATCATGTTTGTTTATGTCTATACTGCAGCAAAGATTGTCATTAAAAGTTTTTAATCTCTGAGGCATGAAGGAGCATACCTATTTCTGGGGACCAGCTGGAAAAGAAAGAAAATGCCACTCCTGAGGCCAAGTGGTGACACACATGGTTGAGCACACACATTACAGTGCACAGGACCCAGGTTCAAGCCCCTGATCCTCACCTAAAGGGGGAAAGCTTCATGAAGCAGGGCTGCAGGTGTCTCTCTGTCTCTTCTCTATCTCCCCCTCTTATCTCAATTTCTCTTTGTGTATGTCCAATAATGAGTATACATGAAAATGCTACTCTTCGTAATATACACATTTTCTCTTGAAAAGTATACCTGCAAAAACAAAAAATTCATTCCTTCCCGTCTTCTTTTGTTGCAAAAATCAAATGTTCCCATAACCATCACACAGAAAGCTACTTACTGCAAAGGGTGCAGGACTTGTGGTCCATATCTGCAATATCTGAGGCAAATATTGCCAAGTAAAAATGCTCAGTTGCAGAAAACATGTTTGGATAGAAATAAGCTATGAATGGCAATGAACATTTGTGTTTATTGTACAAAGAGCATAGAGATTTACATTGGATAGAAAATCTGGACAGCTGAAAGAAAAAGGGAAGTGTTGTTGAGGAGGTAAATTAGAGTGAAAGGTCAGGCACTACTTAACTGTTTCTCCTAAAACCAAAGTACCTATAGTATGTTCTTAAAGACAGAAACGTCAACATCACCTGGCAACTTATTTAAATGTCCAAATACTCAGGTGCTGCCACTGATCTCTTAGGGTATGGGTCCAGAAATATGTCTTAGCAAATATCCCCAGATTTAGTAAATCTGAGGAAAATAAACATTGAAAGCCATTGGTGTAAAAACTACTACTCGCTGTAGCCATTCTCTAATTCTAGATGCTATGGATTAAATGGCTTAAAGTTTATAGAACTGGTATCATTCTGGTAAAGCTTGACTAAAGATGTTGGGAAAAGAAGGTCTTCAACTCCTTCCAGCTGCTATACTTGTCTGTTAGCTTACTCTTAGATGTCAGGAGATGGGGTCAGGGTGACAGCCGTGCATAGCA
This sequence comes from Erinaceus europaeus, assembly GCF_950295315.1. NCBI lineage: Eukaryota > Metazoa > Chordata > Mammalia > Eulipotyphla > Erinaceidae > Erinaceus > Erinaceus europaeus. Next base: position 15,557,214 of record NC_080182.1, on the reverse strand, counting down.
GGACTACAGGCTCCAGTTCACTTCTGCATGAAAACATCTTTGATGGCTTCAGAAACAGAAATGGAACTGAAGTCACCAGAGAGATGTTCATTCATCCAGATTAGTTAGACTGGCATGGGCCTGGTAGGTCTTGCAAAAAATCATAGTAGATCCAGAACATGGAACATATTTAAGTCCAACGTGCCCCTTGCAGTCTAGCATGGGTAAGATTCAGGTGGAACTAAGATAAAGTTAGAAGAATGGAGATAAATAGAAAAGGGAAGAGATGAAAGCAATATTCTATAAGTAGGAATGTCCTGACATACTAGAGACTGAGAAACCTCTCTGATTTCTCATCACTTATTTTTTATATGTGATAAACAAGTCAGTTGATAATAAAATTGAATGACTTTCAAAGGTTCATTTCAGCTCTCACATTCTGCAAATCTTTCCAACCTTAGCTATTTCAGCTAAGGTTATTTCAGCTCCCTGTTAGTCTAATCATCATTTCCTAATCCCTGAATATACTTTTCTTGATGACGTTTACAAAAGTAAACTTTTAGAATGAGAGGACCTAGTGGGGGTTGTATTGTTATGTGGAAAACTGAGAAATGTTATGCATCTACAAACCATTTTATTTACTGTTGAATGCAAAGCATTAATCTCCCAATAAAGAATTTTTTTTAAAAAAAGTATACATATGGATTGGGCTGGTGCCTACAAGGAAGGTAATCAAGATGAGCACATTTAGGGATGGAGGAGTAGATTTCAGTAACAAAGGGAGGACAACAGATATTGATAAATTTTAATTAAAACAAAATGGAGCTTAAGAGAAATATTTTCTCATTTAATATGTAATAGACTCTGTTTATATATTTCACTCACCTTTCTTTTACCATTTGTTAAATTCTTATTTCAGGGGACCACATGGTGACACACCCTGTAGAGCACACATGCTCCAATGCACAAGGACCCTGGTTCAAGTCCCCAGCCCCAATCTGCAAGGGAAGAGCTTCGTGAAAATTGAAGCAGTGCTGCAGATATCTCTTTCCCTATCCCTATCTTCCCCTTCCCTCTCATTTTCTTTCTGTCTCTGTCCAGAAAATTAAATATTCTAAATTCTTATTTCATATTTAGCACCATTGTTTTTTTAGGTTATTTTCATGAGCAAGTAGAGACAGATAAAGAAATGAGAGCTCTGCTCAACTCTTGGCATATGAAGATGCTAGAGATATAACCTGGAGCCTCTTGAACCTCATGCATGTAGACCTAGGGTTTTTTTAAAATATGTATTCATTTATTCCATTTTGTTGCCCTTGTTGTTTTATTATTTTAGTTACTATTGCTGTTATTATTGATGTTATTGTTTTTTATTGTTTTGTAGTTATGTCATCATTGGTGCCACCTGCACTTAACATGCTGCACTACCACCCACTGTACCTAGTTCTTTATCACCCTTTTAACACCATTTTTCACTTGTATCAATCAATACATCAACCACAGGAGATTGTCTCCATCTTACAGTAAGGGAATAGAGGTTTAGGGATAGGAATAATAATCCAAAAATGACACAGAGAGTAAGTGGTAAAGTTGGAAACTGAAAAGAGAAATAACTGAGGCAGAATCAGACTCGCAATCATCCCCTGCTGTGTTACAACTCTCAAATTTTCTTTTAGACTACCAGTTTGGAATAAAAATTAATTGTAGAGAGCTGTTACATGGTATACTTGTTCTTTGCAGTGATTCTGTAGTATCAGTCACAGGAGGGAATCCTAACATTGGATCTAGACAGTTACTTACAGAGTACTCACAGCACCCAACAGGGAACCAAGGCAAGTGGAAACAAAACAGGTTTGCTGACAATGAAGACACAATACTCAAGCTCAGGGCCAAGTACTGGTCCAGATTCTGTTTTGCACGATCTATATGACCTTGGGAAAGTCACTTGACAACTGCAGACTTTGGTCTATCTGTAAGGGAAGATTCCTTCCCTAAAAAGAAAAGTAATAATTGATTTCACATCAATTTTCTTGAGAGTTGTTGAGCGATGCAACCTAGCTCCTTATATCTAGGGGAAAAGTAATCAAATCGTTGAATTTGATGTCTGGAACTACTCTATAGTTAAAACTTCTCAATGATAAGCTTTTACACTTACATACCAGAGATCGAGTAGTTATTTTTCTTACATCCCTTCCTTTTGTTTCACCTCCTATGAGCTAAAATATTGTGAGACATATTTGAATGTTATTATAGAAATTAACATTCTTTCAGTACAGAGCAGTTGCTTCCACTCCAGTATCTAGTCTGCTTACATTATTGCTCCAAGTCTCATAATTTTACAAGTCCTTCCCTCTTCTTATTCACTATAGAGTGGCTCCTAGGAAATCCTCCTTTCTTCCCTCTATATTTTCCTCTCACTTTCCTAGAAGCAAATAGTTAAGCACAGCATGAGGATGATGATTAATATCCTCTTTTAATCATGTTGTCTAGACCACCTTCTCTGACTACTTGCATTTCTAATTACTATTCGGGTTCTGCTGGGAAATTGTGCCGATGCAGTCACATCTGCCATGTTGTCCCCTCAGGCTACTTCTAGTTCCCGCGAGAGTTGGGACATTCTCAAAGTGCCTGTTTAGCCATGTTGTGCCCTCAGGGCATTGTCTATATCCCCGTGATATTTGGAGTGCTTTGGTTACTCCTCCCCCCTCCCATTCTCAGAGAGTTATCATCCTATCCTGGAGTGCTATGGTTACTCCTTCCCCTTCCCATTCTCACAAAAGCTACTCCTATAAAAGCCCTTCTTCTTCTGCACATTGCTCTCTTGCCAGCGCTTCACTCTGGTGTTCAGCTTCACTCTGGTGTTCAGACGCAGGAAAGGTTACTGCATGAGGTGGCCATTTTCACTACCTCCACGTGGCCCAACCTGCCTCTCTAGCACCCAACTCTGAGGTGCCAGCGCAAATAAAGATGTGTGTTTCCTCTTCGCTCCAGACCCCCTCTCTCTCTTTTCCACGGCCTGCACACAACAACATCTCGGGCCCGATGTGTCCCGCACTCATGCCCAGCCTGAGGTCCAGAAAAACTGCCCAGACACAGGTAAGTGGCAGCCGCCTGACTCTGCGGCCCCACATTTTCCCCACCATGGGATTTTTTCCGTTTTATGAGGAGGTGTCCCAGACATTCTATCCTTCTCTCCTGGGACAGGCTTTCGATCTCAGAGACACTTTAATTTTCGCTACACCGTGGGTTCTCATGGCTATATTTACTATTTTCAGGATATGTACAAGGCCTCCTGCCAAAAGGTTAAGTGACCTTGAGGCAGAGATACGGGAGTTAAAGGATATTTGCTTAAGACTTAAACACCCTAAGCAATCTGCAGTCAGCCCCAAAACCACTGCCCCTGGAGACACGTGTCTGCTTTCTTCTGCAGCGGCTTCTGCCTCCATGACCCCTCCCCCACTCCCCCCGCAGACATGTGTTCGGCCGCTCCTTTGACCCCTCCCCCAGCTGTCCCCACAGACACGGGTTCGGTTTCTCTTGCTGCAGCTTCCGCTTCTTTGACTCCTCCCCCTGCTAATACCTCATCATTAAGAGATCCTGTGGCTTCCTCTCTTTTGACTCCTCCCCCTGCTGACACCTCATCATTAAGAGACCTTGTGGCTGAGATACGAGAGTTAAAGGATATTTTTTCAGCATTTAGGGACCTTAAACCATTTGCAGTCCACCCCAAGAGCTCCATCCCCGTAGATAAGTGTTCAGTTTCCCCTGCCACTACAGCACCTTCCACTTCCGTAGATCTCTCCCCAGTGTCATCGAACCAAATCCACACCTTCCTGGTAAATGTGGCCCCAACTAGACAAAATACTCAGGTGTGGCATCCATACTCCTCCAAAGAGCTCAGAGAACTCAGATAAGCTGTGAAGGAAGACGAAATTCATGCTCCATGGACCAAGTCCATTTTAAGGAGTTTTTACCAGCACCTTAACACCCCCCAGGACTGGAAAGATCTGGTTTGTGCTGCACTCCCAGACCCCCTCTACCTACAGTGTACAGCATACTTCCGTGATGAATGCTGTAGACAATCTCAGGAAAATAGTAACAAACAGATAGCATGGAATTTTGATGCATTGTTTGGAGCAAGAGAGTTTGAATCTGGAACTCAGCAGGCAGAAGCCAAGTTTCCAACTGGTTATTTTGAACAGGTGCGCATCTACGCAACACAAGCATGGGAAAGATTAACCCCAACCACAGTAGAGGCCTCAATCCCTATTAACTCTCTTCGCCAAAACACTGATGAAACCTTAGCAAATTTCATCTCAAGGGTGAGGCAAACCTTAGAGAGAAAGGTCTATAATCCTGAAATCCTCTCTTTCCTCCTGTGTTCTATTATCTGGGATGGCATGATACCACAATTCCGTCAGGCATGCCTTAGTCTTAAACACCTACACCCAGATAATTGGATTTTACCGACACAGGAACTTATATCAGGCAATTATGGGGCACCCACTACGACACAGGTTTATGCAGTTACCCCATGTAAGCAAACGAGGCCTGCTTTCAGTGCGGTAACCAAGGGCATTGGTGTAACCAATGTCCAGATAAGCTGTGACCATGCCTCCAGTTAGAGCTACCACGCCTCCAGGCAGGGCAATACCGCCTCCAGTCAGGGCAATCCCGCCTCCAGTCAGGGCAACCCTGCCTCCAATCAGGACAACCCCGCCTTCAGTCAGGGAGCCAGAAGCCACGTATGGTCTGTCCAAGATGTCGTAAAGGGTTTCACTGGAAGAGAGATTGTTGGTCAAATTTTCACAAAGATGGCACGCCCCTGAATGCTACAAATTCGGGGCCTGAGATTGTGTGGACCACTCCTGTTTTAGAATGAGGTCACCCTTCTATGAAAGTAAAGATTGGCAATATTTCTTTTAAATGTTTGATTGACACAGGAGCAGAAAAGACGATTTTAAGGCAAGCAGAGGTTCCCCAAGATTGGGAACTCCTCCCTGGTCCCAGTATACATGGAGTAGGAGGGGTGACCCCATCATTTCACACGCAAGATTCGCTCATGTGGGAAGACCCGGAAGGTTCTACCGGACACTTCCGTCCTTTGGTAGCTAATATTAGCACCAACCTACTGGGCAGGGATCTTCTGGAATGTCTTGATGTTAGGATATCCACAGATGCCTCTGCAGAGCATAACACCCGCTCCTGTGAGACCAGATCTAATCAGCACCCCCAATACTAAATGCCACTGTTCGTAGCCAAACACCCAGCTTAAGCTGGCTTTCTAATGAGCCTGTCTGGGTGGAACAGTGGCCTTTACCTAGGGATAAACTAGAAATTTTAAAAGAGCTCATCCGAGAGCAGTTGTCCTTGGGACACATTCGTCATTCTCGAAGCCCATGGAATACTCATGTCTTTGTGATTAAAAAGCGCTTGGGAAAATGGCGCCTCCTTCAAGATCTCCGTGCGGTAAATAAAACCATGCAGGTCTGGGGCTCCCTCCAAAGGGGTTTACCTCTTGCTTCTGCAATTCCCACAGGAATTCCAATCATAGCTATTGATATACAAGATTGTTTTTTCTCTATTCCCTTGCATCCACAAGATTGGAAACGTTTTGCCTTCTCTGTTCCTTCTATTAAAAACGCCAGCCCTGCTGATAGATTTGAATGGGTTGTGCTGCCCCAGGGCATGGCCAATAGTCCTAAAATTTGTCAAGAGGCTGTTAAATCTGCCCTTTTTCCATATATCCATAAGGGCCTTACTGTTTTTCATTACATGAATGACATATTAATATGGGGAAAATCAGATACAGATCTCTATGCCTTACGTGATTTTCTCATTCCTGCATTAAAGAAAAGCAGCCTTAATGTGGCTCCAGAGAAGAAACAGCTAATTCCTCCATCTCTTTAATATTTACAATAACTCGGACTTACCTCCTATTATTCTTCACTGGCAAACACCATCTACTCTCCCATCTATTAAGGTCAAATGGAAAGACCCATTTGATAAAATTTGGAAAGGGCCTGACCCTCTATTGACCATGGGAAGAGGTTTTGCATGCATTTTCCCACATAATTACTCTAAACCTGTCTGGGTTCCTGCCTGCCATGTCCAACAATACCCTCATGATGGCACTGTTATCCCTGAAGAACAAGAAATACAAGAGGACTAGCCACAGGATACATCCCAGGATCCATAATATGACATGGCAGAACCTACAAAAGTTGTCTCACAGAGCCCTCTCTAATACACCTTCCCTGAATGTCTTATGTTATGACTGGCCAGTTGTGTTTTGTGAGTGAGTGTGTTGAATGACCAAAAATTTTTGTATGACCCATCTGCTCAGAGTACTCTAAATGTTAAAACCATTGTCACTAACATGCGTTAACTCTCTAAGTAACCTGAGTCTATTTATAGTCAAAAGTCAATTATAGTAAACTTCTAACTTGTTACAAGTTTTATTTTTCTTCACAAGTAAGTGATCACAGCTATCAAGCCTTCATATGAGGAATCATCTGTTCATATGGTAAGGTATTAAACTGTAAGAAGTTCCTCCATATCCAACCTATGTGAATTAACAACATTCACATATTCTTGTACACTTAACTGGTGTATCTTGTCTTGCCACCATAGGCCTGCCTTTGTCAGCCAACAATTTAAAGATATTTCCCTTTATAACATCACCCATGCCATGGACATCCTTTACTACCCCCAAAGACAAATGGCTGTTCCCCTGGACATCACATCCACTGACTGCTTCCCTTAGACTTGAGATATGATCCCACCTCTTCATACCAATGGATACGTTCCCCCTTCCTTACCTGTCTACCCTTAGTTGTGGGACCCTAGCTTGTTTTACTTCTCATGCTCACAATAGGTCCTATAATTCTTTTTTTTTTTAAACATTTTAATTTATTGAGAAAGAGAGGAGGAGAGACAAAGAACCAGATATCTTTCTGGTACACATGCTGCCAGGGATCGAACTTGGGACCTCACACTTGAGAGTCTAACGCCTTATCCACTGCGACACCTCCCAGACCACGGTCCTATAATTCTTAACAAGCTCATGGCCTTTTGCGGCAACAGATTGATGCCATAAAGATGCAACCTATACAAACTCACTATCATAGGCTGGACATGGCAGAATATTGAGTTGCTGTGGAGGATTTGCCCCTCTCCATCAGAACGTCCACCATGTAGAGGACTGGCTAGCCAATGACAGGTAAAACGAAACTAGCACTATCCAGTCAACCTAAGACAGGGCACCTGGTACTACTGGGCAAAAATGACCAGGTGTTCCAATGACAGGTAAGATGGAAGGCTGATCCAAAACCTAAGACAGGCACAGTCTACCCTGCCACAAAACAAAGTCCTCCAAACATCAAAACATGATATAAGACAGGGGGACATGTGGGGAGCCACATGTGCCCTCAAGGTTGCTATTGGCATGGCCATAGAGTTTATGTTAAAAGATAGTTCCTGGGAATCGGGCGGTGACGCAGCGGGTTTGGCGCAGGTGGCGCTAAGTGCAAGAACTGGCTTGAGGATCCCAGTTTGAGCCCCCGGCTCCTCACCTGCAGGGGAATCATTTCACGGGCGGTGAAGCAGGTCTACAGGTGTCTTTCTCTCCCCCTGTCTTCCCCTCCTCTCTCCATTTCTCTCTCTATTCTATCCAACAACCACAATACCAGCAATAACAACAATATAATTACAACAATAAAACAACTAGAGCAACAAAAGGCAAGACCCCCCCCCAAAAAAAGGGGGATAAGATAGTTTCCACTTCCCTACACCTTAGAGTCTTTGTTAAAAGATAAGTTCTTTTTCCCCATGAATATATAATAATAAATGAATAGGAAAGATACATCCCCCAATACTCAGTTGGCTAAGGCACCAAACCTCTTTTTCTATAAAGCATTCAAATCAGATGCCTGCTAACCACAAGAAGCAGATTGTTTGTGTTTCTTCCACAGGAATCCCGGAAAAAACATCTGGACCCTGACATCACACCCTGACACACCCTGACATCACACCCTGACACACCCTGCACACCCTGACATCACCCACTAGATGGCACGACTACAGTGGCACACACCCCCGAAACCCTAGATGTCACCTGACGCGATCTGAAGAACCTGATTCACAGACTCCAAGGACAGAACTTTTTTACTGTCTGTCTGCCTTTCCTGCTTTTGCTTTGTCTGTCACGTTTTGGTGGTTCCAGCTCACAATCTACAGAAAAGCGGAATTCCAGAGGCTGACCTTCCTCATGCAGCATTTCATCCCCTGCCATTTCTCGCCCTAGTCGCCTACTTTGGACTGAGACTTCTATCGGACTTGCTGGTATACCCTTTGGACACTTTAGACAATTTTACAGCAGCTTCCTTCCCTTCACGTTGCTGGTTTTTCATAGACTGACCCTGAGTAGTAGTTCATAGACTTTACACACTGTTGCCCTGGGAATTAGATAAAAGGAAAGGGGGAGATGCTGGGAAATTGTGCCGATGCAGTCACATCTGCCATGTTGTCCCCTCAGGCTACTTCTAGTTCCCACGAGAGTTGGGACATTCTCGGAGTGCCTGTTCAGCCATGTTGTGCCCTCAGGGCATTGTCTATATCCCCGCGATATTTGGAGTGCTTTGGTTACTCCTCCCCCATCCCATTCTCACGAGAGTTATTATCCTATCCTGGAGTGCTATGGTTACTCCTCCCCCTTCCCATTCTCACGAAAGCTACTCCTATAAAAGCCCTTCTTCTTCTGCACCTTGCTCTCTTGCCAGCGCTTCACTCTGGTATTCAGCTTCACTCTGGTGTTCAGACGCAGGAAAGGTTACTGCATGAGGCGGCCATTTTTGCTACCTCCACGTGGCCCAACCTGCCTCTCTAGCACCCAACTCTGAGGTGCCAGCGCAAATAAAGATTTGTGTTTCCTCTTTGCTTCGGACCCCCTCTCTCTCTTCTCTGCGGCCCACACACAACAACAGGGTTCTTCAATTATTTTTCAGACTTGGTGAGCTGCAGATTAAAGGAGTCAGAGAGGCAAATCAGAGTTGCTTTTTGAATTTGAACTTCAGCAAGGAAATTACAGTGTTAGTGCACCTACTAGGAATAAATTTGTCCTTCCTATTTCTTTTTCTTGACAAGTTCAAAGAGTAAACTCAGAATATGTAAAATTACATCTCTTCTGGGTTCTCATAATGAATCCATTTCTTCCCAGTCCCATAGCACACAAGAACCATCTCCATTTAATCATCAAATCATGTCATGATTAATAACCCTTTAGAAGAGTAGTCATCTTATGCACCTAACTAAATGCATTTCTCTCGGTGGGAATTTTGACTCATGTAGTGAAATCATGGATATAGGAGCTATGGAGATGAAAAAAAAACTTCAAAGGTATTCTAGGTGATCTGCATGTCTAGACTGAACCAAGTTCAAATAAATATGGTCCTTAAATAAAACAAAGATTCGTTGATCTCATTAGTAACAATAAAGTAAATTAATGCAAGAAAATAAGTTACCTATACTTTTCAGAACGAAAGTGTGAAATAATTGGATTTATCAACCTGGTTTTTTATACAGTTTTTCCATAAAATGAAATTTATAAGTTACCTAATTCAAATGTTGTAGGTATTAGCCCCACCAGAATTTCCCCCTCAAAAGGAAAGAAAGAAAATGGAAAAAAAATGTGTAATTTAACTCAGTAAGAGTGTTTTAAAGTAACATTAATTTAACAACATGAAAAGAAACTGTGTACATTTCTAAAATAAATATACTATTGGCATGAAAAAGCTATAGCACACACAGCAACTGATTCACGCTGCCAGAAATATACTAAAATAACCCTACACATTAACAAAGAAATTCTCAAATTAACTTATATATTGTATTACTTGAGACTGTTATTTGCAAGCATTAACTCGGGCTGATTTAATCTGGAAGTGAATGAAGTGACATTGTATCAGTTGCTTGCAGAGTTGAGTTTTTAGGAAGTATGAAAATTGGAAAGGAACAAAAGACACTTGATTCTATCCCAATCAAGGTCAGAATTACCCCATAGTATCTATTCATTGATGATTGCACCACTGATATCTTTAAAAATCAGACTGAGTAATTTGCAAAGACTTTTTTTTTTTTACCAATGACCTTAGGCCCCCATGCATTACTGTTATACCTACGCATTTCTATTTTTCTCTTAGATATATATTTATTCTATGGTTAATGTCAATAAGATAAGTGAGGATAAATTATCTACTCTCCCTACCTTTTTGCACTTCTCCTCCCAAATTTAGATAGTTTGGTGTATCAGTTCACTGGTCAATTTCATATCAATGTGCCTACAAGAGGGTTGTGAAAGCAACTATCCAGTCTTTGATGCACTGTTATGTAATTCTGCCTCCTACAGAGAGTGGGATTAGAGCTAAGATAGGTCACGATATGCTGCAATAATAACCCGCAAATCTTGGTGGTTTGACTCACAATGAATTTGTTTACTTTTCCTTCTTTGCTTTTTTTGATTTACTTTTTTAAGTCACACAATACGTGATGACTAGTTCACTGGAGGCTATGTTTTGTGCCATTCACTCATTCTCACTCCAACACCCAGGCTTGTAGTAGTACTGTCTCCAAGTGGACAATTGGAGGTTATCATGAAAAAGTAGAGCATACTAGTAGAGATATGCAAGTACTTAAACTTTCCAGCTGGAACTGATACATTATTCCTATTTATATTTTAGTGCCAAATCAAACTACATAGTCACATGCAGCTTTAAAAGCAAAAGGAAAGAAATAAGGCCTGTCTGCCTGTTTTTATTACCTGAAACTGTTGGCTTAGAGTGATTCAGTTCTAGCAATCGACAAAAAATATTAATATTACGTAGATTAGCAGTAACTAATAAGACTTGTCATCCTTTCCAGTTGTAACCTTGGAAGAGTCTATTCACCCACCTCCTTAGCACTCTCATTTCTAAATAAATCTAATTCCTTAAGAGTCTCATCCTAACACTCCCTAACACATTTCAGGCTGCAGTAACAGCAGAAATCATGGGATAGCTTATTCATCTAGTTAATGAACAATAATTACATGTGCCTTCTGGAGAATTATCTGTAAAATTAATACAATGACTCTGTTCATTTTGAAGATGTCATTAGAAATCAACAAAGTTGATTTCTAAATTCTCATACTTTTATTAGGACAGGAGAGGTCAGCATGGAAAGAGAGTGAAAGCATATATGTGTTGTATGCTTTACATTGGGTTGTTCTAGTTCTCCCCTGCCAAGAAAACTGGATCAGTCCTGCTAGTTTCGCGGGCCCGCTTGGCCCCACCCCTAGGAACCCCGAGAGGGTTCCAGAGTTCCAGGGTTGGAGAGTTGGAGAGTTGCAGAGTTAGAGAGTGCTTGGCGCTGCCGCGGGGGAAAGAGGCAGCAGAGTTCTGTTTGGTGATTAGTTTGGTTTAGTTTATGAATCGTTGTTCCTGAATAAAGAAATACAGCTTCCCTGCCCAGCCATATGTCTCTGGTCGTCTCTGTTACCCGCCCGTGAAGCTAGCCCAGCCAGCTGGAGCCACTGAATTTTAACAACATATATGAATAGGGAAAGAGGTGACAGCTGATGATTGAGAGAAAGTGTCAGTGTCAACCAAAAGTTTCCACCAAAACATCTCCCACTGCAATTTATTATGTGATTGCTATGGCCTAGAATGTTCTGGTTACCCCTTTAAGCCATTTCCATTAATTAAGATATTTTTCCATTGTGTAGATTAGAGTATAACCAACTGCTTATAAGCATCCACATCCAAAATATGTCTAATGCTGTTTATTCAAAGCTGCTTTGTGTAAGACCTACCCAGTCACAGATGATGGACATTTTTTGGATGTATTTATTATAAAATAGAGACTTGCTTAAGAAATAATACACTTTATGCTCCATTTAAAAAATTGAAAAAAAAGAAAAACATTCTTCCTTTATTATGTATCTGAAACATTGATTTCAGCAATAAGGAAAGGAGAGCTCAAGTTAAGAAAAAGTCTGTAGTTTCCAGAGAACTTTGGGTAAATTACACTTATGTCTTCGGTAGCCTAGGGGAGAAAAAAATGACTACCCCAAATATATTGTTTTTGGCAACAATTTTATTTCATGGAAGGGACTTGAGACTGTGTAGAAGTTGCCATTTCCACGCAATCTCTCTGTAAGAACATCTTCATTTATAGGACTAGGAAGAACCAGTAGTATTATCTCTTTTTTATTAATTTATTATCTTTATTTATTTATTGGATAGAGACAGTCAGAAATTGAGAGGAAGGGGAAGACAGAGAGGGAAAGAGACAGAGAGACACCTGCAGCCCTGCTTCACCACTCGCAAAGCTTTCCCTCTGCAGGTGGCGACTAAGGGTCTCAAACCCGGGTTCTTGAGTACTGTAACATGTGCGCTCAACCAGGTGCACCACCACCCAGCCCCCCATATTATCTCTTCAGCGGAGAAGGCAGAACTGAAATTTGTGAAGTCATACTTTTATTTATTTTTATTTATTTATTTTTACTGTGCCTTTCCAGGTTACCTACCTGATGTTTCTCTTTCTCCTCCACACCCCTAAATCCACCCCCCCCCAATCTCCTCTGTTTTAGCTGAGTTACTTAAGATGCCATCTGAGGCCATGTGACAAATTATTTAGTTACACTCTGATTTTACAAGAGTCACATACATTCCATTACTAAACTTGTTTCAGACATTTTTCTCTTGTCAGTCTATCTAAGCTTCTTTGATTATTTGTCTAGCTCTGAAGAACCTGGAGGGTTATGGGATTAATTCCCATATTATGGGATGGATTCCTTGGCACCCTGATAGCATTAGATGTCAGGAACACTAAGTACTTTTGAAGACCATGTACTATCTCTGATTTAATAATATTCAGTAAAAATTTTAAAGCATAGTTTCCTCATATCTTAAGCAAAATTTTTTGAAGAAGATACAATCTTTCTTGAAAAATTGATATGTTTGGCTCCTATGTTATGTTGTAGTCTACTTATTTGCCCCATAAATATGAATTGCTATTAAGTAATTCTAATGCATTTCTTTGTGATTTCAGTCAAAACTCTCTGGTCTTCAAAGAACAGTTTTAAATTTTCATTATAAAACTCTGAGACCTACTTTAGCCTCCATTGTTTATAAATACACAGGTCAATTTTTCAATTATAAACTCATCATTTACTTCTCCTTAATGAATTCTGCTATTAAGAAGTAGACAAGGAAGGATTATTATTTTTTGGAATGAGTTCCTCCAGACTTCACATACATTATTTCCAAGGAGATAATATGAAATTCAGCATCTCTGTTTCCTTGTATAAATATGCAAAATTATAAAAGTACAATCTAATCTCCCAAGTAAATAATAGCAATAGCTTGAAAATGATCAAGATGGCAATACCACTCCAAGGAATACCTCTTATCTATCCAACTGTGTTGCTGTGGTTGTGCCTCTCAGTATGTGAGCATACTACCGTTGGTGGTGTGTGTTTCTTTGGAAGGGAAGTGGTTAGTGGAAGGAACCCTCTTGGATTTTTATCTTCTATCATTTCCTCTTGTTATCAGCTGTCCTGCTGCTGTTCTACCACAATTTCTTTCTGGAACTGATTTTCAAATGGGAAATATATGTTTTGTTTTGGTATTTCTATTTCCAGCTTCGTATATTGAGCATCAAGCTTATAATTATATTTGAAAAAGAAAAGACTATACCTCTTATTTACATGATTTTAAGCTACTCATTTTCTAAAGGCCCTTAATGCAAAAGTATAAGAAAGAAACACACACCATTTTGCAAAAAAGACTCCTCTGGAGAGAGTGCATTCAGCCACATTTAGTACCTTGAGAGAAAGACCTTGCAGTCCTCCTGTGTCCCTTGCTGGGAAAGTCTGGGGAATGAGGGCCATTTACACATATTTTGTTGATTAAAAAGTTGAGTTACACTTTGCTGAATCTATAGTGCTATTCCTTTTCTTTTTTACATTTTAAATGTAAGCTTAGCACAGATTTGTATAATTCAATGCTTTAGAAAAAGCAACAATATAAAAATTTTTATATACATTTTCAACTATAAATCCTAATGACATTTTCTTCTGTGGAGTAAAACTGGAAGAAAAAAAAAAACATAATTCAGATTTTTCAGGACTTGTCTTTAGTGAAGACAATATAAATCAACAACTCCACTAAGATTATATGCATTCCACTTGATGACTTGTAATCAACAGTGACTCCATGACTATCATTCCCATGAGTTTTAAAACAAAAAGTAAGAAAGACAATAAGGAGCTTTATAATTCGTATTTAAACAGTGGTGAGTTGAATCATTCTACATGGACTGGAAAAAAAAACAAAAACCTGAAGACTTCTCTCCCTTGATGGGAGAGCATACATTTATTTATGTGTTACTTACTTACGTGGTGGTGGTGTTTTTTCCTAAAGCAGATTAAGTATAGTGTTGCTGTTACTACAGTCAATAACATCTAGATATACAGTTATGCTCTTAATTAAAAACAACAGAACACAACTCTAAATAACCAAAAGAAGATATACTAGACAGGTACCTGAGAGACTAAACCATCGGTTTAGTAGAAGAACAAGGTTGGGAACTAAAAGAAATCCAGAAAAGTTGAGAGGGATATCGTTTAGAAATCTAGGAGAGCCTTTCCTTTAAAATATCAAATACATGGCTCCTTCCTTATTCCTAGGCTATTCACTCAAGATTCAGCACCTAATGGTGTTAAATGTTTAAGAAACATCTCATCATTGAGATATTTAGAGAGCAAAGAAATATGAAATGATTTGCTCCTTTCATTTTCCCAATAGGAAACTAGCATTCTCACTCCAAGATAGAGGACATTAAACACTTGAAGGGACTGGGATATCCAGAGAAGTGGAGATGGGTTCTGTGCAGATTCAAACAACATTTTACCTAGTTAAAGAAAATGAGCTTTGAGTTTAGACAGATTTTAGTTACATTAAGGAGGTTACTTCTCTTTAGATTTTGATTTAAATCTGTTATTATTATGATAGAATTCTTCCAAAGAACCAAGAAAATTATATGTACAAAACGAATCCATGGCATAGTCCTTATGGCCCATCAGCACCGTTAGCAACATCATCACTGCACTATATGGGAACACAGAGCTCGCTCAGGAAAGACACACACCCCAGAGATGGGGAGAATTGGGGGGTCCTGGGTACCCGAGTGAACTGGGTTGACTGGAATCAGTCCCCTGCTCAAATATGTGAATGAGTTGCAGCCCTGGACTTAAGGAGTTGCCCTACCTGATAAGCAGCTCTGCCTCTGCTGGAATCTCTGGGTTCTGGAGATAAGACAAAAGTGCACGTGGACGTGGCCTGATGTGAAACCCTCCCCCTTTCTAACTAAAATGCTTCTGCTTCTGGAACTCACTTCCCACCATAAATTATAAATTCACAATTTCTACCTTTGGTCTTATTTCCCACCTAGAGGCAGATAAAGCACCTATGTGATCTTACTCAGGGTCCAGTACTCTTTTTTTTTTTTTTTACCTCAAGGGTTATTGCTGAGGCTCGGTGCCTGCACCACAAATCCACTGTTCCTGGAGGCCATTTTTCCCCCTTTTGTTGCCCTTGTTTTATCGTTGTTGTGATTATAACTGTCGTTGTTATTGATGTTGTTGGATAGGACAGAGAAATGGAGAGGAGGGGAAGAAAGGGGGAGAGAAAGATAGACACCTACAGACTTGCTTCACTGCCTGTGAAGCGAACCCCCCTGCAAGTGAGGAGCCAGGGACTCGAACAGGGATCCTTAAGCTGGTCTTTGCACTTCATGCCATGTGCGCTTAACCCACTGCACTACCACCCGGGTGACCCCCAGGGTTCCGTACTCTTGTGCATTAGCTCTGCTGAGCGGAGTAGCATAAAAACGCTGTTGTCCATCATCCTGGTGTATCACTTGGTTCTTCTCTGTTCTGTCTGCTTGTGCACTGCTACAACATTACCATACAGTATTATTTGCTAAAGAGAGGAGAGAGATCTATTGGAATAACAACTTGCTTACTTAATGAGAGTGCTCTTTAAAAACTCATAATTTGGGGGCTGGGTGGTGGCACACCTAGTTAAGTGCATGTTACAGTGCACAAGGACCCAGGTTCCAGCCCCTGGTCCCCACTTGCAGGGGGAAAGCTTTGTGAGTGGTGAAGCAGGGTTGCAGGTGTCTGTCTCTCTTTCTCTCTCTCTGTCTCTCTCTGTGTCTCATCCTCTCTCTCTCTCTCTCTCTCTCTCTCTGTCTCTTTCTCTCTCCCTCTCAATTTCTGGCTGTCTCTATCCAATAAATAAATAAAAATAATTTAAAAAATAAATTTAAAAAATTCTGCACCCCATAATGTCCCTTGGTCCACTCTCTCTTTCTCTCTGTCACCCCCTTCCCTCTCAATTTCTGGCTGTCTCTAATAAATAAATAAAGGTAATTTAAAAAATTCTGCACCCCATAATGTCCCTGGGTCCCTACTCCCAGAGGGATAAAGAATAGGAAAGATATCAGGGGAGGGGATGGGATTCAGAGTTCTAGTGGTAGGAATTGTGTGAACTTGTACACCTCTCTCTTATCCTATGGTTTTTTTCAGTGTTTCCTTTTTATAAATAAAATTTTTAAATTAATTTTAATAACATCCTAGAGAATGGTATTATCAAAAGACTAGTCAGGAACTCATTAAAAGTCTTTTTTTATTCCTTTATGGGGGGATTAATGGTTAACAGTCAACAGTAAAATATAACAGTTTGTACATGTGTAGCATTGCTCAGTTTTCCACATAACAATTTATTCTCCACTAGCTCCTCCTCCACCATTATGTTCCAGGACCTGAACCCTGAATCATTAAAAGTCTTGTCTTTGGTGGTGGGAATGGTGTTTATGTACACTACTAGTAAAGTGTAGTTATATAAATCACTAGTTAAGTAATATGAGACGGGAAAAATTGATTGTATGTCTCGAAGTTTCTAAAAAACAGACTGAGTCTTTTAAATATATAGGCTGTGTATTTGATATGCGGACTCTCTCAAAAGCCTAGACCAAGTAGATCAGAAGCAACCAATGGCACAGCTACATACAAGATACTGGGTACTATACAGCAAACCCTAACAAAAGGACTTTTCAAAGTTAACCCAATTACCAAATAATGTGATGATAACATTAACTATCGATTGTCTTTTTGAACCCTAAGACAGCAGGAACCTCACATCTCCACTATAGAGCCTATATTTCCCCCAGTCCTGGAACCTTAGGATAGAGCCCACTTTCCCGAATGCCTCTCCCAATCCATATCAAATAATATTGCATCTGCCAATTGCAACCTGATCAATGCAACGATTGCCACCTCAACATGCTTCAGCTCAGACTGTGTCCAGAGACTTCACATGTGGAATGACAACCCTTCAGCTTCATTACTCGGATGAGACCTTTCCTTTCATAGTATTCTCTAATTTCATCTCAGGTGGTTCACTTTCTAACAAAGTCCCAAAACCTAGATATACACCAGGTTCTGTGAGAGAGAGCATGTGTTCACATGTATCCATAAACTAGTGCAAAATATATACCTGAAAGCAGAAGTACACTAGAGTTTGCAGTGAGTACCCCCCTAACACTTCTTCTCCACTATTCCAACCTTTGGGTCCATGATTGCTCAACAATTTGTTTGGCTTTGTATGTTAACTCTCTTTTCAGCCACCAGGTTCCAGATGCCATCAGGATGCCAGCCAGGCTTCCCTGGACTGAAGGCCCCACCAATGTGTCCTGGAGCTCCGCTTCCCCAGAGACCCACCCTACTAGGGAAAGAGAGAGGCAGACTGGGAGTATGGACCGACCAGTCAACGCCCATGTTCAGCGGGGAAGCAATTACAAAAGCCAGACCTTCCACCTTCTGCAATCCACAACGACCCTGGGTCCATGCTCCCAGAGGGATAGAGAATGGGAAAGATATCAGGGGAGGGGGTGGGATATGGAGATTGGGTGGTGGGAACTGTGTGGAGTTGTACCCCTCCTACCCTATGGTTTTGTTAATTTATCATTTCTTAAATAAAAAATAAATTTAAAAAAGGTCTTAATTCCATTACTGGGTCTAAGGAGAAACTTTCTTGTGCTTGGAAATCAAGTATCAAAATGTGTCTACATTCTTATGAATAAAATTCAATGATTACAGAGACTTCTGAGTGAATATCACATAATTGACTTAACCCCCTTACCTGTTGGAGATACATATTTTTGCTATTTTTCACCCTTATAGCTTACTACTAAAATGAGTAACTTTGCAATTGAAACAGCTGATGAAATAGTTCACTTGGTAGTATGCAGGATTTGCACACCTGAGACTTCAGGTTCCATTCCTGGAGACCCATTACCAGATCAGTGGTCTGGCTTTCTTCTCTTATCTCAGGAAACTCTCACTCTCTATCTTATATGAAATACATCAAAATAACCTTTTAATTGAATGCATCTAAATACTATATATCTTCTATCATTTTAATAATCATACTTCTTTCAACAAGCTTGAATTGTTCATTGTCTCTGAAAATGTTTAAGACAATCTTCCATGTTGACATAACCAGGCTTAATTCAAGGTCAGTAACAATTACACAGAGCCATGTTCACCCCCTCAACTTTCTCTCCTCTCTCCTAGATAATGCAGCAGCATTCATCCCTACTAAGGTGTCTGCTGTGATTATGTTTAAGATCAAGGACTGTTTCTTAACCATTTTCAGAAGACAGATAGTAGCTGGCTAATTTAAGTTCCAGCAATAGCCAAGTCATCAGTTTTAAGGAATAACCCTAACATGAACTGATCTAATAACAGAATTTATCTTTTATATCTCAAACTGAAACAATGAACTAAAGGTGTGTGATAATAATTGCTTTTTGAAAATACCAACACAACAAAACCTGTTAGCTTAGTCCTGAGAATTCTTGGTTTTATAAGAAAAGTTACTTCATGGGTAGGAGTTGATAAACTGAATAAAGTCTCTTCTGTGACATTGAAGAAATTTATTTCTTCTGAACTTGGACTCTTAAATATGTGTATTTGTTGTTTCTTAAAAAAGGAAGATAACTAAAATAATTACACAGAACTTTGGATGTCAGTCCAGTTATATTCATGGTCCATGAAATAATACTCAAAACTTTATTATAAAGACAAAGGAACTAAGCCTCAGAGCCCCACAGAATTTAAAATACAAAGCCAAGGAGGGGAAGAACACAAATTCTGAAAATAGAATTAGAAAGATATATTTGAAAGGGCTCACTTTGTATTTCAAGCTTCCTGGATGTCTTAGATGAAAAGAAGACACACCTATTATCTCTAGTCATTGGGAGCTAAAAGAGCAAAGAGTTAAAATAATACTGAAAAAAGATAACCTTGTATCTAAAGTATTTTTTTCTTTTCTCACAAATATTTTAAATTTACAGTTCCCGCTTATCTATCAGAATTTTACTTTTTTTCTCAAAGCTTTATTTTACGTATTTCCTATTTATTTTATTTTAGAGCCAGAGAGGGAAGCCAGAGCACTACTTCAGCACATGTCATGTGATGCCAGAGATCAGACTAAAAACCTTAAGAATGCAAGTCCTGCAATTGGACCCGTTGCTGTTTGACTGCCAGAATTTTCCTTAGCAGCTTTTCAACTATGGCCAGTGGGTGTTGGGTGCATCAGTACCATACTCAAATAGTGTCCTTGGTGTCCACGTTAAACTTCACCAAGTAATAAACAAAAAGACAGCTCTTCTGGATGATTCAGAGGATGGCAAGAGAGGGAGCATTTATTAAATCATCACATTTGTGTAAATAGCTTCACTGACCTGAACTGTGTACTGTAGGTTGCTTCTAGATACAGCAAACATGTTGAGGAAGTTGTAAGCCAATAGTTATGCAAATATTTTCATTCCCAAGGCTCAGAGATCCATGGTTCAATCCCCAGTACTACTATGAGCCAGAGCTGAGCAGTGTTTTTTAGTCTCTCACTATATCAGTATCTCTCTATTTCTCTCTGTATGTTTCTCTTTGTATCTTATTAAGTAAATAAAATATTTTTAAAAATAGAAAGGTACTCATTTCTGAGGACAATTTTACTCAATGTAAAATTTCCCTCCATTGGTCCACAAACCATTCAAGAACTCATTCACCTACCATGAAATCTCTGTCTAGAGACACAGACACAGACACTCATTCTTTTGAGCCCTTTTGAATTCACTAAATGGCCCATGGACAATTAAAAAAACTACGAATCCACTTATTAAAACAGAGGTGAACATTTTGTGATTTTGTAGTCATTATTATTTTACCTTAAAGAATATGCATTGGGGAATTTCCAGTGTTACAACTGGTTCATTCTAGAATCCCGGGGAATCTAAGAGATTGCCCTTTGAAAAAGGCACTGAGATATATCAGTGTTTTGTTTCCAGCTGTGAAGCAGATAGTTTTAAGACTTTGCACTGATGAAATCAGAGACTAGGACATCTGGGTACACTATTCTTTCCCTAAAACAGGTCACCTCCAGCCTGAGAGATCATTAACCAAAATGTATCTCAATGTTTCTCACAATAGTTGCTTATGAACAGTACAAATCAATTTAACCAAAGAAGGTGGGAGAGTTATTTTCTTTATTTTTTATATGCCACTGTCAATTCTCTCTTCTTTATCATTCATTTAGCTTATCTTCCAAAGGCACTTTTAGAGTGGTACAAAAATTAATAAGGGATTGATTGGGAAACTGAAACAAGCAAAGAACTAATTGAAAATCAGTCACCTGAGAAGGTTTCAGTGAAGTGGCAACTTATGAGCTGATATCTACATGATAAGAAGAAGCCAGCTATATACCTGGAATATTCAGCAGTTGATTCAAAGGCTTGAGTTTGGACTGTTCAAGATAGAGCAAAAAGGCCTTTGTGAATTGAGCATTATAAGTAAAGAGAGAACCATGGTGGGGGGGGGGGTGTTGAGAACGGTCTGGTGACATACAGAATTTACAGACCTCTGTTTTTATCTGCATGCAATTGGAACCTCATCTGGAGTCTATTAAAAGGGAGAGTGACCTGATATATTTAACATTTTAAAAGAGAACTACCAGGGACTAGAACTAGCCAACTGCCAGGTGGCTCATCTAGAAAGGCATATGTGTTACAATACTCAAGGACCCTGGTTCAAGTCTCAGATCTCCACTTGTAGGGGAGAAAGATTCACAAGCAGTAAAGCAATGCTGCAAATATGTCTCTTCTCTCCCTCTCTATTTCATTATCCCTTCTAGATTTCTTTCTGTCTCCATCCAGTAAATAAACAAGTAAAGTGGTTTTGTTTGTTTGTTTGTTTGTTTTGTTTTTTAATAACATTGCCCACAGGGAATTTATTGTGGAGGGATAAGAACGGGGAACCAGAGAAACTGGTCAGAAGGTTTATCACAGTAGTCATGGTAAGAGCTAATGGAAAATTATAATAGTGTGGTAGCTATGGAGATAAGGAGAGATGTTGATGCCCTGGATGCTGAGGCAAAAGAAAGTGCTTGGCTTGGTTTTGAGTGTGAGAGAAAGTGAGAAAGAAAGAATAGTTCTAGGCTTTTGGGGTTTTTTTGGCACATGGGTAGATGGTGATACTGTCCACCATGATAGGCGATCTGAGGAGTAAGAGGAAACTACAAAGTCAGTAAAGAGTTCTGGATTAGTCTATGTATGTTTTTACTATTTATTTTCTAGGGGTATTAATGGTTTACAACATAGTTTTTAACACATCTCTCCTTGATAGGTTTCTGGGAGACACTCAGTCCCCCAACCCAAGTCCCTCCCCCTTCATGCACCAGGCCCCAATAATGTTCTCTCATCCCTCTTCTCTCCCTCTTTCCCCAGAGTCCTTTGCTTTGGTGCAATATGCCACACCCGGTGCAAGTTTAGCCTTATGTTTCCCCTTACTGTCCTTCCTCTATTCTTAAGTTCCTCCTTTGAGTGTAATCATTTGGTATTGGTCTTTCTCTTTCTTGCTTGTCTCACTCAACATGGTGCCTTCAGGTTCAGATCAGGATATTACAAAGGAGATGACTTCATAACTATTAACAGGTGAAAAAAAATAGATTTTTCTACCTAAGTTTTAAGGGAGTATTCGTAAATGAAGGTATGCAATAATAATTGAATATTAAGAGATAAATTAGGACTGATGTAAAAATGCCGTAAGTCTTGAGGTTATGTTGCCCAGTGCTTGGACCTAGGTTCAAGCTCCTAGTCCCCACCTGCAGGGTAAAAGCTTCATGCTGAAGCAGCACTGATGGTATCTCTCTTTCTCTTTCATTCTCTATCTCCTCCTACCCTCTCAATGAAGTTGAAAAAGAACACATTAAAAAAAAAGTGGTAAGTAAAAGAAAGTTAAAATAAAATCAGCTAAAGAGAATGGGGTGAAGAGAAAAAGACAGCAATGTAATTAATATTAACTCAGTCAGCTTTTCTTTGAAAGAGCTCAGAGAAAGAGACTGTAATAAAGAAACCCCCCCCCCCCCACACACACACACACAAAATAAATAAACTGTGAGTAAGAACTCAGAAAGAGACTAAAGGATTTTCACTGGTGGGTCGTGGTCTATGTGTGTGTCTTTGTGGTTGTTACTAAAGATGTAAAAGCATATGTGTATGTCTATAGAAAGATTTCAGTGAAGCAGACAACACTTGTTCTGCAGGAGCTAGGAGGGTATAGCTCAAGACGGAGGGACTTGACTCTCACTAGTCACTTTCGTATCTACTACTAAAAAATAGTGGTGCCAAATAAAGGAAAAGCTGCAAACGATTGAAGAGTTACATTGCCTTTTTATTACATAAAGCGCAGGCCAGAGTTTCAATCCCTGGCCTCCTCTCCACTCTACTAAGTGCTTGCTCCTTCCTCACAGGTGTGATGGTCAGACTTTTTAAAATTTGTTTGTGCATCAAGATCACACTCTCGGGAGTCGGGCGGTAGCGCAGCGGGTTAAGTGCATGTGGCACAAAGCATAAGGACCTGCATAAGGATCCCGGTTCAAGCCCCTGGCTCCCCACCTGCAGGGGAATCACCTCACAAGCGGTGAAGCAGGTCTGCAGGTGTCTATCTCTCCCCTCCTCTCTCCATTTCTCTCTGTCCTATCCAAAAAGCAATGACATCAATAACTACAACAATAAAACAACAAGGGCAACAAAAGGAAATTAATTAATTAATTTAAAAAAATTTTTTTAAAAGATCACACTCTCCAGTATGGACTACCAGTTAATATATATTAAATGCTTTGGCCCACCCAAAATGGGTTGGAACAAGAAAATTGTAGTAAGGGTGGCAAAGGGGAAGAAGTGATATGGCAATCATTAGTCATCTTTAAGTCATTAAACATGACTATGCTAGAGTTCTAGCATAGAAAAGGTAAATGTTATCACACAGAACATTCTGCAGAGCATAAAGGTGAGACAGGAAATGCTATTGTTTCTTGGAATCAACTCTGTTGTTCTAAACGATTTCCATCACTGTGAAGTATTACTTCATATGAAAGAAGCGTAACGATCCCACTGATGAACTTTTCTTTAATACTCTTGAAATTACCTACGTTGAAAATGTCTTCTTGGTTTTTCTCATATTAATCTTCACCTCTCTGATGCCTTTCTGCAAACTCTCGAATCACAATTCTACCCAGTACCTCCCCAAACAACTGGAAAAGGATCAGAAATTTCTACTTCAAACATGAATTTGCTTCAAAGGACAAATGGTAAAACTTGATGTCATTTGAAGTCTAAAACTAATTATTTTCTTCTCTGAAAACAGACTGCAGCTGTCTAAAAAGTGTATATAGGAAAGACATTTTCCTTTTCTTTGAATTGTGTTCAGTATGAACATGAGAAAGGTTAGTTTTAATACACTTTGGAAGTCGTTGCTTCATCACAATCACAGAAGCGTATTTCTAAATTGGTTTAAGATCATCGCATCTTATTTCTGCTCTAATCCCGTGAGAGACATGATTCCATTTAACTTGGGGGAGTTTAACAAATATAACATCAACATTTTCCCCATAATGAGTAACACCCTTCCAGTGCTGTGCCTTGATACAAAGTGCCCTTTTCATTCTAGTATATATTTCTCTGCTGGCATTACTTAATCTGCCACGTTATATGTTAGCTTTGTCTGGGAAACCTCTTTAGATCCACTTACACAGATTTAGTGGGATGTCAGAGAAATCATGATGCATTTTTCCACAGAAAAACAAACAGAAAAAAGTGGTCAGGGAGGTGGCACAGTGGATAAAGCATTGCACTCTGAAGCATGAGGTCCTGAGTTCAGTCCCCAGCAGCACATGTACCAGAGTGATGTCTGGTTCCTTCTCACTCTCCTATCTTTCTCATTGATAAATAAATAAAATCTTTGAAAAAAAGAACTTCAAAAACAGAACAAATATATCATGACTTTTCTGACACCCCAATAATAACTTTCTCTCCAGGGCCATTGATGGGTCTCTTAAACACCCGTGTGAACATCCGTTATACCTGAGGTACCATAATTATTTTGTTCATGAGCCTCCACCCTACGCCACTAGACCATAAACACCTTGAAAGCAGGAGTTGTCCTTTATTTCTCTTACATTCTCTTGCACACAGCAAGTGTGTAAGACCTAGTAGCCTAATGAATGACTCTCCATAACACTATTCACCAGTTGAGATGCCAAATGAGTTATACAGCCACCACATTAAGGAGAGATTCAATGTTGTAGTATCTTGCTCTCTGTCTCTCTACCTCTGTCTTTCTATCTAGAAAAGCCAACCTGACATAGTGAAGTCTCAGTGATGGCTATAATATATATATAAAGAGGGGATGATTTCAGGCTAGTGAAATAGTATACAGGTTAAGCAGCAAACTGTGCTCAAACCAGAAGTACCAAAGACACCAGGTTCGATCCCCACAAGCACCACCATAATCTGTGGTCCGATTAAAAAAAAAAAAAAAACAGATCAGGCAAATCCTGACAGAAAACAAATGACACACTCCAAACTGGACATAAGATGAAACAATTTGTAGAAAGTTCTGCATGGGGAGTCGGGCGGTGGTGCAGCGGGTTAAGTGCACGTAGCGCAAATCGCCAGGACCTGTGTAAGGATCCCAGTTCGAGCTCCCGGCTCCCCACCTGCAGGGGAGTCGCTTCACAAGCGGTGAAGCAGGTCTGCAGGTGTCTATCTTTCTCTCCTCCTCTCTGTCTTCCCCTCCTCTCTCCATTTCTCTCTGTCCTATCCAACAACAACAACATTAATAGCCACAACAATGTTAAACAAGGGCAACAAAAAGGAAAATAAATAAATAAATAAACCTTAAAAAAAATTTTTAAAAAAAGTTCTGCATGAGGCTATAAGAAGGGTCACGAAGAGATAAATGCAGAAACTGGGAGCAGGAGTCAAGTTTACTACCACACTTGGGTGAGAAAAAGGATGGCCTGGGGGTGGGGGGAGAAGAGACTGACTTGGAACAGTATAAAGCTACCCTGCATCCACTCTATGAATACAATTAGTCCACAGCATTTTTCATGGGTTTTACTCTTCTCTCTTCCTCATTAAAGGAGCCAAATCAGAATCCGGAGGATTTGGGAACTTTATAATGAAACGTACATACATCCACTTACGGGGCAGAGCATGGGAGCAAGAGTGAATAATAGATCTGGAGAGACATACTGCAGACTCGAAGCAGATTATTATGGAAAGAAAGGTTCTGCCTGGGCTAGAGATGGTTGACTTTCTGGAAAGCATGTTTCATTCTGCAGATGTTGAGATTTAGTGGAGAGTGAAGGAAAAAAAGCAGAATCAAAAACCTCTTGCCATTCGCCTACATTTGGTTGAATGTAAAGTTTCCATATTCAGGCCACTTAATAGAATCTGAATACTAAAAGAAATTTGGATGAGATATTCTGAGAAAAGATATTATAGGAAGAAAAAAAATAGAGAAAAACGAGAATTTAGTGTTTCTCCTGTGGGAGTACCAGTTTTTCATGACTACTTGAAATAGATGTAAGTATGGAAAAAAAAAATTAATTGTAATTTTGGTAACCCCTAAAAAAAACTGGAAGTTTATTTTAAATATTAAAGTAGTGTGTTGTGAAAGAAAAAAAAAACTTCATTTATACATTACAAGAACCATGAAGAGTGACAAATTCCAAAAGGGTTAAGTAGATAATACATGTAATTAGCACAGATCAGGCAGATAATAGCAATAAACAGACGGCATCTACTTTGTCTAAATCACGAATCTGAGAGTTTTACCTAATTGCTAAGCAGTAGGCATGTAATCCCCCTCCAGTTTTACTCTGTATACTTTATCAATAGTACACAATAGTTAATAGTATACAATGCAGTTGCTGACACATAGGTACAACCCCTCATCTCCCCATGATACGTGACTAGGTGTCTGGGAGACTCTGATTCCCCCTTTCTAGGCCCCTCCAATAATAATATACCAGAGCCTTAGTGCCTCTTCATGCTACCTCTTTCCATGCTTCCCCCAGAGTCCTCTACTTTGGCGAAATATGCCACACCCAGTCCAATTTTTCACCTCGTATTTTCCCTTATTGCTCTTGTTTCGTAAGTTCTACCTATAAATGAGATCATTTTGTATTTGTCCTTCTCTTTCTAGCTTATCTCACTCAATACCTTCAAGTTCTATTTAAGATGTTACAAAGGAGTTGACTTCATCATCTTTAAGCATTGCATACCATTCTGTTATATGGAAACATTTTAAAGTACTCTGATTTAACTTAGCCTAAACTAGACATTGGATCCAAAAGTAAGGCAAGTCACTCTGTAGAAAACCCACTTTTGCCCCAGATCAGATTGATGGGATTTACAATGAACAATATTTGTATACTTTTCCCATATTTTGGAGCTGCTCTCTGCCCTGATTCAGCTTCCTAGTCCTATTTCCAACACTGACACCATCTCCCCAGACAATACCTTTAGTCCACCTGCATTGTAAGGCTCAGACAAAAATTATTAAAAATCATAGGCCTCTTGAAATATAACTAAAATAAACTTCCTATCTTTTTTCCAAAATGGAAACCACAAATCTCATCTGCTTTCTTACCTTTAGGCTCCTGACTATTAAACAAGCTGTTCTGTTTTATATCTTAATGTTTTTTTAGCCACCAAGTTGTAGACGCTAACATGACATTGACCTGACTTCCATGGGCAGATGACATCAGCAATGTGTCCTGAAGCCCTACGTCCCCAGAGCCCTGCCCCACTAGGGAAAAATAGAAACAGACTGGGGTCATGGATCAACCTGCCAATACCCATGTCCAACAGAGAAGCAATTACAGAGGCCAGACTTTCCATCTTCTACACCCATAATGATCCTGGGGTCCATACTCCCAGAGAGATAAACAATAGTAAAGCTTCCAGTGGTGGGGATGGGATAAAAAAAAACTCTGGTAATGAGAATTGTGTGGAATTGTAACCCTCTTATCCTATGGTCTTATCAATCATTATTAAATCAATAAAAAGAAAAACAGAAAACCCACTTTTGTCCTGCACAGAAGTCATTACTCCATTTATCTAGTTGCTTAAATTTTAAAGAAAGTCTTTGCCAAAGAAAGTTATTAATTTAGATTTTCCTGGGCGGTAGCACACC
The DNA here is from genome assembly GCF_950295315.1 of Erinaceus europaeus. Taxonomy (NCBI): domain Eukaryota; kingdom Metazoa; phylum Chordata; class Mammalia; order Eulipotyphla; family Erinaceidae; genus Erinaceus; species Erinaceus europaeus. Next base: position 15,529,592 of record NC_080182.1, on the reverse strand, counting down.
TGGTTAATCTCACATACTACAGTGCTCAAGGACCCAGGTTCAAGCCCCTAGTCCCCACCTGTAGGGGAAAAGCTTCATGAGTGGTGAAGCAGAGCTACAGGTGTCTCTCTGTCTCTCCCTCTCTGTCTCCCTTTTCCCTCTCAATTTCTCTCTTTTTCTATCCAATAATAAATAAATAAGTAGATAAATAAATAAATAAATAGCATATTTTTTAAAAATTAGATTTTCTTATGCTTTTGGAATAGTATAAATATGCTTTTTCACTTAAAGTATTCAAATACGTGTTGTATAGTCATAATTAGTTTTTTTGTCAAGTAAAGATTTATTTTCTTTATTTTTTAAATGAGGCAAGCTATATAAGAATAAAAGCTGGAGGTCTGGCGGTAAGTACAGTGGGTTAAGCGCACATGGCACAAAGCGCAAGGACTGGCATAGGGATTCTGGTTCAAGCCACCAGCTCCCCACCTGTAAGGGGAGTCGCTTTATGAGTGGTGAAGCAGGTCTGCAGTTGTCTAGCTTTCTCTCCCTCTCTCTGTCTTCTCCTTCTCTATCACTTTCTGTCCTGTCCAAGAACTACATCATCAATGGTGACAACAGCAATAACGACAACAAGGGCAACTAAGTGGGAAAAAAATGGCCTCCAGGAGCAGTGGATTCATAGTGCAAGCACCGAGCCCCAGCAATAACCCTGGAGGCAAAAAAAAAAGAATAAATAAATGTCATATGCTTTACATTGGTTTGTTCTAGCCCTCCCCCACCAAGAGAATTAGATCAGTCCAGTTAGTTTCGCGGGCCTGCTTGGCCCCGCCCCGAGGGACCCCGCCAGAGTTTCAGAGTTCGAGAGTAAAGGAGAGTTTCAGGGTTCCAGAGTTGAAGAGTTGCAGAGTTCGAGGGTTCCTGAGTTCGAGAGTTAGAGAGAGTGCTTGTGCCGCCGCAAAGAGACAGCAGAGTTCTGTTTGGTGATTAGTTTGTCTTAGTTTATGAATCGTTGTTCCTAAATAAAGAAATACAGCTTCCCTGCCCAGCCGTTGTCTCCACGTCTCTGTTACCCGCCCATGAAGCTAGCCCGGCCAGCAAGAGCCTCCAAAATTTTAACAACAAATAAAAGCTAAATTTCCCCATGAACTTTGATCCTTCTCCTGTCACCAAATATCCAGTTCTTAGCATACTTCCTTCCAGATCATTTGTCCATGAATTTGAACTATATTTATATTTATAGTTATATTTATAACTATAAACTACATGTGCATAAATACATATGTACTTATGTATAGTGAGAAAGTAGTTTCATTGAAACTTTATAGTATTATATAGTGTTGTACTATGTAATAATTCTGAAACTTTTTCTCTCAATAATGTGTATTGAAATCTATCAATGCTATTTTTATATGGATTTAATTCATTCCTTTAGGTTATTATTTATTTTTTTAATTTCTTTATTGGAGGCCTAATGATTTACAGTTGACAGTAAAATACAATAGTTTGTAAATGCAGAGCATGTCTCAGTTCTCCACAGAACAATTCAACCCCCACTAAGTCCTTCGCCATCATGATACAGGACCTAACCTCCCCCCACCCCAGAGTCTTTTTCTTTGGTGCAATACACCAACTCCAGTCCAAGTTCTGCTGTGTGTTTTCCCTTCTGATCTTGTTTTTTAGCTTCTATCTAAATACATTCCTCTTAATATTGTTATGAATTTTCCACAGTTTACTTGGGTATCCACCCAGTAGTGGACAGTTCATGTGGATTGATATAAAAAAAATACTATAGAGATTTGGAGACATAGCACAGTGACCATGCAAAAGACTTTCATGCCTGAGTCTCTGAGGTTCCAGGATCAGTCCCCAGCATCACTATAAGTCAGAGTTGATCACTGTTCTGGTAAAATAAAATTTTAAAAAATGCTACAAGGGTCAGAGGACTACTCATCTGACAGGGCATATACCTTGCAATGTGTATGAACTGAATTTGATCCCTGATATTACATGGGAGTGCTGTGGCACCAGGAGAAGCATGGAAACGTATTTCTCTGCCTCTTTCTCTTTCTTTTTCTTTTTCCTTTTCTTTTCCTTTTTCTTTTTTTGCTTATGAACACACTGCTTCTGGTGGCCATCTTTTTTCTTTTTTTTAATAGGATAAGAGCGAGAAATTGAGAGAGGAAGGGAAGATATAGAGGGGAAAGATAGACACCTGCAGGTCTGTTTCATCGATTGTGAGGCAGCCCCCTGCAGGCGGGGAGCTGCGGGCTGAAAATGGGATCCTTGAGCCAGTCCTTGCACTTTTTCTGCCTCTTTCTCTCTGCATGTCTGACTCTGTTAAAGTGAAAAAAGAAAAACTTGTCCAGGTAGCAATGAAACGTCACATGAGGAAGACCTCAGCAATACCAAAAAGTGACATGAGTGTATTTATTTTTATAGAACAACTATAACGACAGAGAATTAGCCATCCATACATAGGATGGTTTTTGAAACTGGGTACCGTAAATTACTTACCTCACTATAACTCTGTGCTACCCCTCCTGTCAGTAGGTGGTATCTAATTCCGATTTCTATAAAAACAAGCTGGCATTATTTTTGGATCAATATCATGCATAGAAACTATGTTTCAAGAATGCCTAGGCTAACAAGTTGGCATGTGGATAGAGAAAAACCTATCAACAGCATGTGTGTTGCAGATACTTAAGCTGAAGCACTGTATGTTATAAGTGAAGAGGTCATTGTGAATGTTCAACACAGTTGATATATTCTATAAATCCAGCTGTAGCTGCCAACTTTCTGTAACCATACGCAAGATTCATAACCACCCAGCTGAACCCAGTCAAACTTCCGAATTATTAAAAAAAAAGTAAAAACTTCGAATCTTGTAACAATAGATGAGTAGATAGATAAAAATGCTAATTGTAAATTGTGATTAGTGTAATCTAAGAGTCATGATAGATACACAATTTATTCAGCTACCACAATATCTGAAGATTTATCTGTATCTACAATCCAAGTTTTTACACTCAGAATCCTTATGAAGCTATTTTCTTTCTTTTTTTTTTTTTTTGCCACCAGGGTTATTGCTGGGACTCAGTGTCTGCACCACAAATCCACTGCACCTAGAGGCTATTTTCCCCCTTTTTGTTGCCCTTGTTGTTTTATTATTGTGGTTATTATTGTTATTGTTATTTGATGTCATTATTGTTGGATAGGACAGAGAGAAATCAAGAGAGGAGGGGGAAATAGAGACAGGGAGAGAAAGATAGACACCTGCAGACCTGCTTCATCACTTGTGAAGCAAACCCCCCTGCAGGTGGGGACCCAGGGGTTCAAACTGGGATCCTTATGCCAGTCCTTGCACTTTGGGCCATGTGCGCTTAACCTGCTGCACTACTGCCTGACCCCCATGAACTATTTTTTTCCCCTAGCTGTTATTTTAACTTTGGTTCTTAAGTAAAAGAAACATTTATAATTCACATTTGTAATAAGGAATTTTGTTTCTCTTGTATTTAATACATAGACTCATCCTTCCTGTCTTCAATAAATTAGCTAGAGAGTTTCTTTTTCATACTAAAAACTGTGTAAACAGCTTGTGGTAATTATAAAGCCTGGTTATCTGGGGCCCTAAGTTTCCAGACCATACTATTCAAACACAGCATTTGTAAAACAGCTCTGAATCATTACCCAGTGGTCCGTCCAAGGCTGACCTCAGGCCTATCCATGCCAGTGAGCAGTTCATCTCAAGGTAGACATGGATCTAAGTCCCTCCTTTCATCTCTCCAATCCAATTAAGTACAAGCAAACCAATCATTGTCAGAATTTGACTATAAAGAATTGGGTCCCCACCTGCAGGGGGAAAGCTTTGCAAGTGTCTCTCTTTCTCTCTCCCTATCACCCCCTTTCCTCTTGATTTCTGGCTATTTCTATCCAATAAATAAAGATAATAGAAAAAAAATTAGGTCAATGCATCTCTGTGAGAAGTTCTTTTGGACCAAATAAAGGGTCAGTGCAATCCTTTTCAATGGTTTGGAGGGTGACAGAAAGTCTCTCCTTCAATTCTATCAATTAACTACTGGCAATTAGATAGCCATAGTATTAGTTCCATAGAGTGTGGTGTTTCTTCCAGCACTGAATATGCATCAGTGTGTGGTCCTGATCAACAAAATCTATCCTTTCTGTGTCATCCTTCTTTCTGCATCCAGAAAAAGCCATCACTCGGCTTCTCTAGCTTTTTTCATAATGTAACTTTAAAATAACATTATTTTACTACAAATAAAATACTTGAGTGTTTCATAAAATCCAGCAAAGTAGAAGTCTGTATTACTCCAACCTCTCCCTTCCCCAGTGAGACAGCAGATTATTTTCCCAAATACATTACATTGCACTGTGGTATTGTTATTTTGATGTGCTATTGTACAAACACCAGGTCATAGTATTATACCTTGCAGGTATCATCTTTATTAAACATGCACCACAGGTTCTTGGCAGAGGTGTGAATGTTTTACCTGGCTTATGCTGTCTAAACAACTGCACAGGGCTCTATTGTCTCATTCCTTTCTGATGGGAATTGTGCAGAATCATTAAAGAAAAACAAACTCCCACCTTTCAACGTCTGGTTCCAATCTCAGGATGAGATTTGTGATGGCTGCAAAGCAGCAAATAGTTTGGAAATGGAAAAAGGAAGCAAGGTAAAAGTGACACCAGCTATGTTGACGATTTCAAATTAGCATCAGTATCTTTTAGCTGGAGTCTGGGAATTGTGAAATAGTTTGTTGTTGTTGTTTTATTTAAGACCATAGCAGGTTGTTAAATGAATATGATGGTCTCTCATAAAAGTATGGGGATTATGACATGATATCTAGCATTAAGATTCGCTGTGAGAACACACTAGAGAGTCATGTTCCCCCAAATGGAACTGAATGCAGACACATCATTGCTGCTAGAAGATCCACCACTGAGCCTTCACTGACATATTTATTATAAGAAATATCAGTTATGGGAAGCTCTACTTCTTGGCATTGTAAAACCATCCCCAGAAGCTTTCATTTGCCTTTGAAAAACATTTGTTTAGTATAGTTGATATTAACAACAAGCAACAAAATATTTGCCCTGGCTTAGGCCTTTTTTTAGGGGGGAGGGGTATAATAAGAAAGGACAGATTACTTATGGTGAGATATTTTTTAGGCATCTTGAGAGGAGCAATAAATTAAAATCACTGATTGATTACTGAAGAAAAATCTTGCGCGCAAAGATAAAAACCCATTTCAGTTAAGTGTGATCCTTTCAGTAAATCAGAAATGAGGGCTGAACACACACATTACCACACAAAACAACCTGAGTTTGAACCTCTGCTCCCCACTTGTGGGTAGAGGAAGCTTCTCAAGTGGTGAAGCAGGTCTGCAGGTGTCTATTTTTCTCTCTTCCTATTCCCTCCTTCCCTCTCAATTTATGTCTTATTTAGCTAAAGAAGAAAGAAAAAATATAAGATAAACGGCCGCCAAGAACAGTAGGTCGGAAGATTCATCATGCAGACACTAAGTCCCAATGTTAACCCTGGTGGCAAATAAACAAATAAATAAAGTAGATACTTTATCTTAAAGAAAAATAAATCCTGTCAATGGAATAGAGGAAATGCAGTTTAGGAAGTATTTCTTCTGCGGAGCAGGAAGTTGACTCTGTGGCAGAACACCTAGCTCACATGCATGAGACTGTGGGTTCTATGCTTGGAACCACAGGGAGCATACGTGGAGTTCCATGTATAGTGGAGTATGTTTTTATGCAGTTCCACTCTCCATCATTCTAGAAAAAGAAAAGTTAAAAATTGAACCAAGGTGTGGGGAGGAGTAAAGCAAATGATTGAGATGTTGGGTTCTATCTCTTAGTACCATGCTAATTTCTTTTTTCCCCCATGAGACTCCAGTTATGCTCCAAAGAGCCTTCAATTCAAAAGAAGTACATTGGGAACTACTCTGACAATAAAGAAAATAAAGAGACCAAGCAGATGTCAAAGATTAACCTATCATTTTTAGTAATGTGTTTGCTGTTCTATATCCTTCATCCCTGCATTCTAACTCCAATTACTCTTAGATTTTTTTTTCATACATGTCCACTGTGTTTATGTTAAACATATATTACTAAATGTCATCTTTGTGTTTTCAGAAACTATTCTCTAAAATAACATGTCATATACCAAATTTTCTAACTCTCCAGTGAATTAAATCAAGAAATAACATAACTATCCTTTCAGAACCCAAATTAAGGACAAACAACCTTGCCAAGGAGTCTTGAAGTCTCACTTCTCCAGAACCCCATCCCACTAGGGAAAGGCAGAAACGGCCTGGGAGCATGGATCGAACTGCCAACATCCATGTCCAGTGGAGAAGCAATTACAGAAGCCAGACCTTACACCTTCTAGACTCCATAAAATTTTTTGGTCCATATTCCCAGAGAAAAATAGAATAGGGAAGCTTCCAACGGAGGGGACAGGACACAAAATTCTAGTGGTGGGAACTGTCTAGAATTGTGTCCTTGTTATCTTACAGTCTTGTTAATCATTATTAATTCACTAATACGAAAATAAAAACCTCAGTTTAAATTATTCCATTCAAGATTTCAGATATAGGGTTGAAACCAAAAAGCATGCATTGGTTGTTTTAAGTGTCATAAATTTCCTGAGGTTCTCTAGATAGAAAATTCAAGGAATAAATTATAAAATATTTTATTATTCCCACAAAAATTTTCAGTTAAATCCCTAAGAACCTGTACAGATATCACTCCTGTTACATCTCTCTTTTTTTTTTTATCAACAGCATATTTTTTAAACTTCCTTATTTCTTGGATTTGAGTTTACTATTAACAATAATTTAGCCAAAAGAAACATATTGATCCAGCATATTCTTTTGTTTGTTTGTTTTTATTTTTGTTACCAGAGTACTATTTAGCTCTGGTTTATGGTGGTAAAGAGGACTGAGCCTGGGACTTTGGAGCGTCAGGCATGACAGCCTGTTTGCATAACCATTATGCTATCTACCCTCTACCCTCAAGTGTATTTCTAGTTGGACTTGTGCCTAATCCCTTTATTTGTGAAGTTCAACTTTTTTCCCCTGTAAATTATGTGTTACAAATACAAGTGTAAAATCTCCCTTAACATCTCCAACATTTCCTACTCGCATTCTTAGAGATGTTTCTATCGAGTGGAATTACCACTCAGAGACACCTTGGTACTTACACCTTCAGTAAGATGTTTTCTTAAACATAAAATTGTTTCTTAAGTTTAAACTTGAGACCATAATAAAACTGCATATTTCATAGTGGCAAACAGGATTTAATAGAACCTGTCAAATACTGGTATTTTCTCTAGTTTTCTCAATAAAAAGACTTCTTACAGATGCACTAAACAACCTATAGTGGATAAGAAAGTTTTCTTCCAGGGGAAAATATCATACAACCCAAAATATCAATAGTGGCTAGGTTGAGAGACTGTTTTAGATTGTCGTGAGTTTGTATTAAAAACTTGGTTTTCAATTTTAATAAAAATTAAATGCAAGACTAATCTAAAGCTACTTTTACCTTGACATGATTCGATTATTTTAGTATACTTATTTTGTCAAAAATCTCATTTTGCCTAGCGCGAAGCCCTATGGAGAAAGACAATCTTCCCAGTAAAGTATGTATTCATTGAAGAAAGACCCCAGGAAATTGGCTGAGACTTACAAAATTATACACTGTTGAGATTTACCAAGGGCAAAAATCACTGCACAAATCAATAATCCCCTGGGGTTAAAAATACTCTGCTCTGCATGGATACTCTGCTTTCACCTTAAGATGTATAATTGTTTGCCTTATTGTTGACTGCCACAGAGAAGGACTAGAGAACAAAATCTATCGTGTTAAAAGAAGTCACAGAGTCCCCTAGCTGATTTGAACCACACTGACAAACAAGGAGTTGTAGGAGTCATTTTTGCTGGTGAGGATGGAGGACAGAAGTTTACAGATGACATGTCATCAGCAATCAGAGTTCAGGATAGTTAGACTTCATGCTGCTTTTTTGAAAATGCCTTCCTGCTCTTCCTAATATTCTATTCTTAATCTCAGTTTGCCAGGGAGAATTTTATTTTCCTCTCCACAGTTTGTCCTCACTTGCAATAAAAAAACTTTGTGTATCAGATTCATTCTGACAGGAGAATATATTTAAGTAGCTGATTGGGGTGTATGTGTTATTGATTCACACTGCATATACATGTCTTTGTGCACATGTATGAGTCCCCTGAAACTGTGTTATTAGCAATTTACCACACTCTTCTGTGAATAATTTTAGAAGAGATCTTAAGACTTGTGAAATATTTTCATTTAGGCTCTCTAGTCACATTAGAAAACATAATTATGGGGGCCGGGTAGTGGCGCACCTGGCTGAGTGCACATGTTACAACATGCAAGGACCTGGGTTTGATCTCCCAGTCCCCACCTACAGGGGGAAAGCTTCACAAGTGGTGCAGCAGGGCTGCAGGTGTATCTCTGTCTCTCATGCTCTCCATCTTTCCCTTCCCTCTTGATTCTCTCTCTCTATATCCAATAAATAAATAAAGATAATAAAAAATTTTAACAAAAGAAAAAATAATTATGATATTCAACTTGATTTTTACTTTGTTTTTCTAGATTCCTGTAGATTTCTCAAGTCTTTTCCTTTATTCATTGTCATACATAATATTTTGCTAAAATTAAGGTCTAGCTGTACATCTTAAGTTATTTTTATTAAATATTCTTGTTTGTTTATTTACTTATTTAGGATAGAGACAGAGAGTAATTGAGAAGGAAGGGGGAAGAAGAATGGAAGAAAGAGACACCAGCAGTATTGCTTCACAATTTGTGAAGCTTTCCTTCTGTGGGTAGTGACTGGGACTTGAACCTGGATCCTTGTGCACTGTGCTATGTGCAGGTACCAGGTGTACCACCACCTGATCCCTATACTATGTTCTTAAAATATCACTAAGACAAATTGCCCAATACCTTTGATTTCTTTAATGTAACTCAGATTTCCACTCCTATACTACATTTTCCTCTCTTTTAAGCCTTTTTTTGATTTTATTATTTCATAGAGACAGAGAAATTGAGAGGGGAGGGAGAGATAAGAAGAAGGTAAGAGACAGAGAGATACCTACAGCCCTACTTCACTACTCATGAAGCTTTCATCCTGCAGGTGGAGAGCAGGGGCTTGAACCCAGACCCTTGTGTACTGTAATGTAAGCGCTTAACCAGGTGAGCCACTGCCTACCTTCGCCCCCCCCTTTTTTTTTCTCACCAGAGTACTAATCAGCTCTGGTTTATTGTGGTGCAATGGATTAAACCTGGGACTTCAGAGCCTCAGGCATGAGTCTCTTTGCATAACCATTATGCTATCTACTCCCACCCAACATTAGTATCCATAAGATACCATCTTTATTCTTAGTTTTCAGATTTATTTATAAATGAATATTACATAATCTATGCCAAATCAAGTAATATTTATCTTTAGTAATCAATTTCAATAAACATGAGTAACATGATTATAAAGTATATATGCAAATGAGTCTATATAAAAAGGGAAGAAGAGGAGGGAAAAGGATATTCAGCAGAGACTTCTATGAGTTAATTGTGAGAGTATGTTTTATTTAGTATATTTAATTTTTTAAAACAAGCCTCTGAGAGCTATTTTATTGTCCAAGCAACAAAGAATGATAGATATGGAGAGAAAACTGGAAATTTACAAAACTGTAAAGAAGGTTACAAAAGCTGCTAGTTCAAAAGTTGTACAAGGCTGGGAAGTAGCTCAAGTAATAGAGCAAACACTTTACTATGTGCAAGGACTTGGGTTCAAGTCCCTACCACCACATGGGAGTATCATGTAAAGGAAAGCTTTGTTAAGCTATGGAGTTTTGTAAAGTATACATTCTCCTTATCTCTCCCCCTGGTTTCTTTCTTTTTTTTTTTTTTGTAAGAAAACAAAAAAGGAGTAGGAGATAACCCACATAGTAAGTCACAGTGAAAACCTTACTACAGACATTTCCAGAAGAAAAGTTATAGAAAATCTATATAAAATACATATTTTGAAAGAGAGACTTTGGAAAAATAAAACAGAAGGAAAAATTTTCTAATGTAACTAAAAGGAGACCATAAAAATTCATTAACAATAGTAAGAGGCATGACTGAATATTGAATCAATTTTGATGAATCATGTTCATGGAATTGATGTAAGAAACAATTTCAGGTTTTATATTTTATATTCTGTCATCTTTTGTGTTAGTTTGTTATAAGTAGTCATTATATCAAGATCTATTCTGGAATTATAAGTTCCTGATTAGATTTATGTGCACAGCTATAAAATATATTAATCATAGATTTGAATTTTTTCTAACAATTGATTTTACATAAATTATTCAAGCACCTATAATATAGTCAAAATCCAGAATCTTGTCATTGTGGTAGCTTGGTAGCATTTTCAGTTGAATTTTAATAACCAGGACACACTATGTTCCTTAAAGTATGAATCATTAGTTTTTCTTTTTTTTTTTTTCTCACAGCTCTAAGTCAGGGATTAAAAAATGGACAATGGCACTGTTATTTCCACCTAAATGTGAGTTTTTGATATGGCTGTGGAAAGAAATTCAAGACAATACTAAAATTCAAGATAATGCAAAACAGCTCCCCTGCATAGTGCACTTAATTTACCATGTGCACAGTCCAGGTTCAAATCCAGGAGAAAGCTTCAGTGTTATGGTAACTTTTCTCTGTGTGTCTCTCTCTTTCTCCCTGAAAAGTCCAAGAGCTATGAAGTCCCGGCAGCAAGCCAAAAGAGAGCAAACTAACAGATTTGAGGGCTGAAATCTATTTCCGGAAACGGGTAAGTACATTCTACACAAATGGAGAAGAGGCTGTCTTTATAATGAGCAGCAGCATTTCTGAGCTGCCTACCTATTTTTAGGGAGCTTACTTCTGGAGACTATTTCATTCCTGAGGAAGCAAAAGGACAGGATAATGATCGATACGCAGGAGGAGGAATCAGTAGTTTCAGCTGTTCACAAGTCCAAATTGCCTACTAACCTGTAAAGTAAGTAAACATACACCAAAACTAAAGATGTTAGATTAAACTGTAAAGGAGACAATACAAAGCTCTCTATTAAAAAGTGTCCAGTCTAAGAGGGACTCTGTTGCATTGTTAGTGGGAAGGCAAACTGGTACAGTCAGCCCTCTGGGAAAAATTTATGGAGAGTTCTTAAACAAATAAAAGTGCAAATATCTTATGATCCAGCGATATCACTCTTAGGCATTTACCCAAAAGACATGAAAACACAAATCCCAAAGGATGCACCCTGTGCTCCTAGCTGCATTATTCACAATAGCCAGAGTGGGAGCAACATAAATGCCCATCAACAGATGACTGGATAAAGAAGTTACGGGATATATATATACTCCATGGAATACTACTCAACAATAAAACAAGATAATATTGTATCGTTTGGGGCAAAAATGGAATTGATTGGTGGTGATTATGCTTAGCAGAATAAGCAAATAAGTGAAAAACAACTACCCAATGGTTTCACTCATGTGTATAAACTAGAGAATTAAAACATATGAACAAAGAAACAAAAACAGAAGTAAACTAATTGTCCTTAGGATTTTGTGAGAACTATATTTATCACATGGAGAGGTGAGCCCACAGAACTAAGGTGGTCAGTGTAGCATAGAACTGTACATTGTAAAATTACAGCCTTGTAATATACTCTTAATAACATATAAAAACAGTTCTTTAAAAGAAAACATACCCCACTTACAACCTTGTAAACAACTATTAATCACAAATTTATAAGAAAAAAAAATGCCTTTAGGGAAAATGTTCCCAGTAGTAATTGGTTACACCTAAAATAAATTACACTCTATTTTGAAAGTACAAGGATGTCAGGAGTAGTTGAAATTCTGGTCCAAAGTTATAGCTGCAATTTGCTTGACTGTTAATATTCATTTGCACAAGACACATCAAAACTAGGTAAATGTTGGAAGCCAAGTAAAAAGATTATACCCTGGCTAATTTATTTTGTAGGACAATAAATACAGACTTTGCTTTACATGCTTATAGAGGTCTACATGTAGTAAAAATCTCAGAAACTCAACCAAATGAGTGCAGGACACCTACCATACAATAAGCAAGAACACAAATTGCGGAGATTTTTTAACGAGGCATCTAAGCATATTAAATAACTACAAACAGAATAACAATAAGCTATTTTATAGAAGTCCCAAAGGAGACCTACTTTGATGACTAGGAGAGGCAGTTTTGCAATTAGCATATTCATTCTTTATATCTTAATCAACGATTCCAACAGCTGTTTATGGGTGTAAAAAGCAATTTGTTCTATTAAGCGGTTTAAACATTCTCCGTAAATCCGTATTTACTTGTTTAGTTTGCTGAACAATGTCTTCCTTCAAAGTACTAGGGGAGAAACAATCATACAGATTGCCTTTTCCTGGGTCTGAAGGTGGCACAATGGGTTAAACTCAAAAAGTAGGAAAGGCAAGAACCCACTCAAAAATCCAGGTTGGAACCCCTGGCTCCCCACCTGCAGAGATGTGGATCACAAGCAGAAAACCAGGTCTGCAAGTGTCTTTTTCTCCCCCTCTCTATCTTCCCCTTCTACCCAATAAAACAGAAAAATAAAATAAAATAAAAAATGTCCGCAGGAGCGTGGATTCAGAGCCCCAGCGATAAACCTGGGGGCAAAAAAAAAAGACAGACAGATTGCCTGTTCCTGCTGTCATTCATTGCTCCTCTAGTAAGAGCCTTAAGCAAAATATGAGAGAGGGAAACCATGGTCATGTTTTGGCAACCTTCTACATTCCTTAATTAAGTGCTAGAGCACTTCCTGGTTTTGGCAAAGATATATTTTGCAGCACTAAAGAAGTTCTTTCCTAAATAATCTTTTATTCATGAATCCTCTCTTGAAACTCAGAGTGAACAGGTGGCCAATTTAAAACACAAAATTTGTTCTCAGGGATATTTGGCAAACAGTTCATGATCTTTGCCCTAATTCCTGGTCAATCTCAAAAAAAAAAATGCTTGTGAGAGCTCGGATTTGAGGTAAGAAGATACCTAAACCAGATCACCACCACCCGCCCCCCCCCCCCCCAAGATATTCAGATTTGATCTGATGGCGCCTTGCTCCAGGTTGCAGAATTTTTTGAGCTGAGATGTATGAAGGTCCTGGAAGTTACGAAAAAGCTCTTGCCTTTCACTTAGTCCTTTGCCCTTACACTTATCAGAGAACTTGATCCCTTACCCCTTCTGACCTTGTACAATGTAAAGGGGGTCCCACTCAAGTAACTTTATCTGTAAATGAATCTTCTCAATCTTAGAATGTCCCCTTCACTCTCAGAATAGATACAAGTCTATCCTGTCATGTAAAAGCTTCTCTCTCCTTCAATATCTCAGGTCCTCTAACGAGGAACCCATAGCCTATCTCTTTTCTGAACGAAGAACCTGCATAATCACTGTTTTTCCCCCATGTATGCTATTAAATTGATTTTTCATTGTAATATAATGCTGTTTTATTGAATTAATTGCTGCATGAATTTATCAGCTAGAGACAGGATGACAGAAAGAGAGATATCACAGCACTGAAGCTTCCTTCAATGTCCAGGGGGGGCGTGATTCTAGGAAGCACATATGACAAAGCAGCACACTCAGTAAGCTATTTCACAGGTCCCCAATTCTATTTTTTTAAATGTTATTTGTTTTTTAGGCAACCTTTGTTTGCAAGACTGTGTTTCATATATACAATTGTACCATTCTTCAAAATGTGTTACTACATCATACCAACCAACAAAACATATCAACATCCCTCCACCAAAAGTCCATGGGACCTACTCCATCCTGGCAACCAATTTTCCTCCCCCAAATTCTTCCGGTGACCTCAGTCCTGTGGTCCAAGTTCAAAGATTTAATTTCACTTAACTTTATTATCTTCCTTGCTGTCCCTCTGTATTTATACCCTTTGGGTGAAATCATCCTATGTTTTCATTTTATATAAATCTCTTCAGTATTCCATTAACATTATTTTGATTATCTGTCTCAATCTGAAAAAGAATTCAAAGGAGTGGGGATTTTCCCTCTGTGTCCCCATTCTCAAGTCTTCAGATTTCAGTTGAGAGCCATTCATTTTATTCTTAACTAAATATAAGTGAAATATTTGAACAGAAACCAAGACAACAGCTTCTGGCTTCTGTGTTCCTCTGCCAGCAGGAAAGTCAGAGCACATCATCCCTTCTACCATCCAGCCCATCAGCCCATAAAAACAAACCAGCATTAGTCCTTGGTCAGGACACTGCTTTGAATTTTATAACCTCAGCTCCACTTTCATTCTTTCCACCTAGACATGTTCTTTGATGTAGACTAGGGCATCTCAGTCTCAGACCTCCTCCTGCTGCATATGCATCAGTCAGATGGTCTTGTTAAAATGCAGAGTCCCTTGAGGGGGCCAGGTAATAACACACCTGGTTAAGCACATATGTTATCATGCATAAGGACCTAGTTTCCAGCCCTCACTCCCCAGCTGCAGGGAAGAAGTTTCATGAGTAGTGAAACAGGACTGTAGGTGTCTATCTTTCTCCCTCTCTGTCCCCCCCACCCCTCTCAACTTCTCCAGGTCCTATCAAGTATAATAGAAAAAAAGGAAAAAAAATTGCCACTGAAAGCAGTGGATTGCTAGTGCTGGTACCAAGCCAGAGATAACCCTAGTGGCAATTTAAAAAAAAAATGCAGAGGGGGCCAAGTGGTGGTGCACCTGGTTGAACGCACATGTTGCAATGCACAAGCACCCAGGTTCCAGTCCCCAGTCCCCACCTGCAGGGGGAAAGCTTTGTGAGTGGTGAAACAGTGCTACAGGTGTCTTTCTGCCTCTCTTCCTCTCTATCCCCCCTTCCCCCTCTCAATTTCTGACTGTTTCTATCCAATAAATAAAGGTATAAAATTTAAAAAAAAAAAAAAATGCAGAGTCTGAATCAGGAGGAATACCTCAGGGCCAGAGATTCTGCATTTGTAACAAGCTCCCTGGTGGGACTGCTGGCTGCTGGACTTCATTTGAATAACAAGAGATTAGGAGAGGGTGGAGGATGGTGCACCTGGTTAAGCACACATACCATACTATACAAAGACTGGGGTTTCATCCCCTGGTCCCCTCTTGCAGGAGGGAAGCTTCACAAGCTGTGAAACAGTACAGGATGTTTCTCTCCCTCTCTCCCTCCCTCCCTCCCTCTCTCTCTCTCTTTCTCTCTCTATCTCTCTCTCTCTCTGTCTCTCTCAAGCAGTTAAACAGTATAGCAGGTCTCTCTCTGTGTGTCTCTCTCTTTCTCTCCCTCTCCCTCCTTCCCTCCCGCCTTCCTTATCTCTTCTTTCCCTCTTAATTTCCCTCTGTCCATCCAAAATAAATAAATAAATAAATAGTATTTTTAAAAGGGGGTTAGGATTTAACTGCAAGTGTCTGGTTTTACCCTTAAGTACAACCACAGTGACAATAGCAGCAGTAGTAAAAATAACACTTTGTGTACCACAGATGTTACACCGATGATTTAACTCATTATTTTCCCTGTGAATATAAAAACTGTGGTAATGAGAGATTGTGTCCTAAATCCTTCATAAGGTACTTCACAATCTGAGTATCCTTGTGGTGGTGGAAAAAATGTCCAAATCAAAATATCCAAGACAAAATGCTTCAAGTACTAGGATATCAGAAAGAGCTCACAAGAGCACTCCCTGTGCAAGGGACTCTTCATTTTGGCATAAAAATTAGACAGTAAGTTTGGTTTCTGCATTATCTTCCTATAGTAAGCGTTGCTTGTTTTATAATTCTAATGGATTGTATTTTTAGTCACCCACCTGTTCCCAAAATCTCTAATATATTACAAAATTACTATTCACACTGAAGGAAAAAAAATGCTTGCAAAACTGAATTTTGACTAAGCCTTTCCACTTTTTGCCTCCAGGGTTATCACTGGGATGCCTGCACTATGAATCCACTGCTCCTGTGGTCATTTTTTCAAAAAAAGTTTTTTTGATAGGACAGAGAGAAATTGAGAGCGGAGGGGAGAGGAAGATAGAGAAAGGGAGAAAATGATACCTGCAGACCTTGTTCGCTGCTTATGAATTGACCTTCCTACAGGTGGGGAGCCAGGGGCTCAAATCCAGATGCTTCCTTGCATGGGTCCTTGCGCTTAATACTATGTGCATTTAACCCAGTGCCCCACTGTCAGACCCCCTCCATTGTCTTTTTTTTTTTTAAATTTAAATGCTGTTATCCCAACTTCCCTGGGCAGATGACTTCATCAATATGTCCTAGAACCTCACCTCCCCAAAGCCCTATGCCACTAGGGAAAGATAGAAATAAGCTGGGGGTATGAATTGACCTGGCAATGCCCATGTCCATCAAAGAAACAATTACAGAAGTCAGACCTCCCACCTTCTGCACACCATAAGGAATTTTGGTCCTTAATCCCAGAGGGATAAAGGCTAGGGAAGCTTTCAATGGAGGGGACAAGATATGGAACGCTGTTGGTAGGAATTATATGTAACTGCACCCTCTTATCCTGTAATTTTTTAAATTATTATTAAATTGCTAATTAAAAAATAAAATAAAATAAAAGCCCTGAAAATAAATAAGTAACTGCTAAAAACCATGAAATTGTTGGAGACATCAAATCCTATTGACAATGCTGGTGGGTAGAGAAGGTATTAAAATAAACATTTTGTATTCTCCCTATTCAATTTTAACCACTGAGGCCTCAGAACTGCTGTTCTTCTTAGTACCACGATCATTTTATCTTTACTGGAATGTTATGTAATTGGACTCATGGTTCTTGTAAATTTGATTATATAATTTGATAACCTTCAAAAAAGCTGTTCAAGTACTTCTCTTTTATTTTGAAATTTCTATCATACCTGGGAAGTTATTTTCATTTGTTTATTTATGGAGAGAGACAGAGAACTCAAGAGGGAAGGAGGTGGCAGAGAAAGAGAAAGCAAGATACCCGCAAGATTGCTCTGCCTCTTGTAAAGCTTCCCTCTACAGCTAGAGACCGAAGGTCTGGAACTGGGTCCTTGAGCACTGTGACATGTATGCTCAGCCAAGTACACCAGCACCCCAGACCCTCTGGAAAATTCTAATAGCTAATGGCTTTACTTTAATAAGAATTCTGGAATTCTTAGGCTGTTATCTTTTGGTAAGATTGAGTGTGGAAGCCACAGAAAGCAAACTCAAGGGAAAAAAAAAATTAAACAGCCCACATACTGTTTCTATCTGTCTGTCTCAGAATGAAGAAAGAGATTGGAGGAGAAACAGCACAGGGTAGGGAGAGAAGATGGATTTCATCTTCTGGATTAATTTTCTTAGACAATACTGCTGTTGTTGGGACAATCTTGCTAACATATGCACACCATCTTCTTTCATTTGGTAAGTATTTTTGAGGACATTCTATGTGCTGGGTACTATCTAAGGAGCTAAGGGCACTGCGACAAACAAGACTGACATAATCCTAGCCCTCAGGAAATGTATGGTGTACAATCCAGGCAGTCCCTCTTCCATGCCTGACAAAGCACTTCAAACACTACTTAGTCCACCTGTGCTCTTTATCTTTTTAATCATCTTTTTCCCTCCACAAGAATCATTCTACAGATCCTTAAAATACTCTAGCAAATATTGAGGATTCTACCAGCATAACTGCATTATTAATAATCTCATCCTATCTTGAATAATCAGTGAACAAACAGACCTAGAACCCTTGGAGTTAGCAAGGCAGAGTTAGAATAGTAAAGTTGAAAATAAAGTCAAAGTCAATTTTACTTACTTATGTGTATTTAACAACAGTGATAATAATAAAAAGTCTGAACATTCTATAATGTCTATCTTTTCTAACACCCATAACAAACCCTGGACAAGTAAAGTAAATTTATCTGTTAAAACTACTCTTCAAGCGATATAAAACGATGCTTGTAGAAGGTAAATAATTTGCCTAACAAATGAAACCAAAAGCCAGGGGTTAGACCAAACTCAAGTAATTTAATTCAAAGACAAAATGTTTAAATTTCATAAGTTGGTCTCTTAGAATCTGGCATCTGGATCTGAGAGCCAAAGAACATGGGAAGTAAAAAAAAAAAAAAATAGCATGGGTCAAGGTAAAATTAATTAGTAAAATTAATTAAAGAAGAGACCAAATTCAAGTGCCACCGAGAACAAGAAATCAAGTACTAAAACAGTCAAAGACTATACGTAGTGGGGCTGAGAAAGGAATAAAACCACAATTTTCAGACAATTTATTTTAGATTAACATTATCTCAGGTCAAAAGATAGATCAGCTAGGTGTAGTTCAGATTTGAGTCCTGACACTGCAACAGTGGGGAAAACTCTAGTGCTGTGGTGTGTGTGTGTGTGTGTGTGTGTGTGTGTGTGTGTGTCTGACATAAAAAGAATGTAAAAATTTGGCCAATGAGGCAATTAAAACAGGCCATGAAATAAACTAGTTAAATAAATAAATTTAGAAGATCTAGAATGTTAACCCTGAACATATATTTCAATTTCCATGACTGGACATTATTCCCGCTCCAGAACATTTGACAAATCCATAGTTTCTTAACACTAAACCCCATTTTATGATATTGCCAGCAAGCTTAGTCACCAAGTACTAACAACTATGAAGTAGCCATCATTTTCCCCATCACAGTATTGTCATGGAAATACAATAAAAATGAACTTCTCTACTGTCAAACATGAGGGAAAATGCTATAGTATTTTTTAAAATCTAGTAATTATGTAGAAGTCTGTAATAATAACTGTAGGAAGTTAACTTCAGATCTTTACCTCACAGTGTTGGCAGGTCTGAAGAGTTTCCAGGTGATTTGAATAGTAGACTTCTTCAGGAATCTAGAAAAAAATAATAATAATCCTGAATCATACAGATTAACTTCCCTGGCAATTTTCATGTTTAGATACCTCCCTAATGTTTTGCTTTTTTTTGTTGGTTGAAAGCATGCTATAAACTGTCTAGGACCTCATAGTGTGCAGATTAACTGTGGAGAGTGGGTCCTGTGATGAAATTCACTAAGACAAGTCGATCCATACTCTCAGCCTGCCTCTCTCTTTCCCTAGTGGGGAAGGGCTCTGGGGAAGTGGAGCTCCAGGACACATTGGTGGAGTTGTCTGCCCAGGGAAGTCTGGTTGGCATCATGCTAGTATCTGGAACCTGGTGGCTGAAAAGAGAGTTAACATACAAAGCCAAACAAATTGTTGACTAATCATGGACATAAAGGGTGGAATAGTGCAGATGAAGAGTTGGGGGTGGGGGGTGGCTCCATTTTGTAGTTAGCTAGTAGGCATATTTTAGTTATATTCCAAAGGGCCTGTGGCTATACTAGTTTTATTTATTTATTTTTCTCCCCTGAGCCTGAAATCTGATATGCAAGTGGATCCAAGTTATTGTCTAGGGAGATGATGTCATAGCTAGAAAAAGGACCAGAAAGCTGGATCAGGGAAGAGAGTAGCTCCCAAGTAAGGGAAAGATGTATAAATATTGTCGACTGTAAACCCCATCAAACTGTCAATGCCCATGTTCAGCAGGGAAGCAATTACAGAAGCCAGACCTTCCACCTTTGGCATCCCACAATGACCCTGGGTCCATACTCCCAGAGAGATAAAGAACAGGAAAGCTCTCAGGGGAGGGGATGGGATATGGAGATCGGGTGGCGGGAATTGTGTGAAGTTGTACCCCTCTTATCCTATGGTTTTGTCAGTGTTTTCTTTTTATAAATAAAAAAAGAAATTTACGGAGAAATTTAAAATTCATAAAGTATCTGAATCACCTGGCTATAGAGATGCTTTTCATAAAAAAATCACATTATTCTATTATCTTGGTCCTCTTAGATGTATTTCCAGAAATAGACCACACAAAAACATTGATAACTACATTTTCCAATTAAAAAATCTCCCAATCCAAGCGTGTCTAATTCAAAACTTCTAACTCTTAGCCATTTTACTGAACTAAAAAGCCTGCTCTGTCGATGTGAGATTTAGACTGCAATATGTAGACATGTGTGAGTGAGCAGGGAATTTTAAAGTAAAGGGTAAAGTGACTGAGTTGATTTTAGGTAGTTGTCTTATTTTAGAACTGGGAAAAATTATTGGAAGGGATAAGGAAATGGAGACAGAATTTGGAGCTACTGCAAAGATGTAAGATTTTATTTATAGTTGCTTTTCATCCTAGATTTTCTCACTAGACAGTACTTGGCACAAGCTCTTCCCTATCTAGACTCCTGAAACCGCTGTCTTTTTATCAGTTGCACTAAGTTTCTGACTAGTTTCAAATGAGACTGTCAAAGTTCTCCATTTTTCTATTTTAAGATTTTCAGCGATACAGCTACATAATGAAATAACCTAAATTCACTATATTGCATGATTCTGAGGACCACAAATGTGAGCAGCCTTTGGCTATTTTATTCTGCTCCTACTAGTGTTGCCTGGCACAGTGGGTGATATTCAGGAGAAGCCATGCTGGTCTGGAGAATCCAGGCTGGCTTTCCATACATACCTGTGTGCTTGACAGATAGTTACAGCTACAGTCAGCTAGGACTGGTGATGGGTACTTACACGGTGGCCTTTCTAATATGGTAATCTCAGGATAGTCAGACTTCTACTATGACAATTGGTGTTATAGAACATGTACTCTAAGAGGACCAGGCAGAATCTGAATGGCTTTGGGTCCTTTCTAATCTAACCTTGGAATCCATGCAAGTCTTTGCCTTTCTTTTGTCTTTCCTTCCTTCCTTCCTTCCTTCCTTCCTTCCTTCCTTCCTTCCTTCCTTCCTTCCTTTCTTTCTTTCCTTCTTTCTTTCCCTTCCTTCCTTCCTTCCTTCCTCCCTTCCTTCCTTCTTTTCTTTCTTTTTTAATACATGTCTTTTCCATCATAGTCTATTTAGTACAAGTGAGTTACAGGACGGTCCTGAGCCAAGGGACAGGGAGCTAGGTAGCACCGCTTGATGACACAGAGGCAATGGCGTATTATAGAAGAGCTGAAGGAGCAGCAGATAATACAGGAAACATTTCTGGAAAATATTTTCTGCCACAATGGCAAAGATTTGAAGTCAGATAGACCAAAGTTCTTAACACCTCTTTCTTTCCTAATTGTATAATTCTTGGAAAAATCATAGAATTTCAGTGTCTACATTTCATCCTATGAGTGAGAGTACAAAAAATGCTACCTCTCATACTTGGATGATAGGATCAGACAAGGCAACACACACAAAGCAACATGATTATACTAAGAGTTCAAATATGTTTCTCTCCCTTTTGAAAAATCCTTAAGTACAATAAGCCTAGCAAAATGCTTACACATCAGAGGTTTCCACTGCTATCTTGCAACTATTGCTTCCTATGGGCCAACCCAATTCTATATACGTCTGTTTTTTTTAATCTCACCTTACATCCTTCACATCTGTATTAGTACCTCGTTACCTAAGATGCTGACAAATGGATAATTCACTACAAACCATGATGCCCACACAAGCACAGTCATTTCTCAAGAAGATTGTCAGTAATCTTGAGCCCTAAGTAAAAAAAGTAGTATTCAAAGGAATACATGCAAAATTTGAAGTCCACTTATACCTCAGTAAAGCAAAATCTCAGGCCAGTGTCTGGTGTGTATGATTTCTGGATACACACACACACACACACACACACACACACACACATCCAGAGTCTCAAACAATGGTACTGCTCTGCGCAATCATTTTGTTCTTTTTCTTTTTTTAGCTAGGGGAAAGTTGCCACTGTACTGTTTCACCATCCAGTGCCATCCATGGAAATCCCATTTCCAACCAGGACTTAAACTCAGGATTCCACACATATGGAAATCTATACACCACCGGGTAAGCCATTGCACAGCCCTGCAAGTTCCTGTTTAATTCATCACAAAGTCTAAATGCACAGGTGCATAGTTCAAAGTATATATAATGATACTTGTTTTACAACCTGTGGGAAAAAGATGAATTCATCTTTTACTGTTATGTATAATTATCAAATCATAGTATGAGTTTCTGTTTAAAGCTTCAAATTCAGGCCTTCGAAACATTTACAGCAAATTTGTTATGGTAAGCATGAGTCTTGTTATAATAGGCCACCATGTTCATTTATTTATATTCTTTATTGACAGCATTCTCCTCCTGATCTTTCTCCTCTTCCCCCTCCTCCTCCCCACTTCTTCTTCCTCTCCTCCTCCACCTCTGCTGCTCGCACTGCCTTAGCCTCCTCTTCTGTCTCTTTCTTCTTTGCCAACAGGGTTATTGTTGGGGCTTACTACCTGCACCATTCCTGGTGGTCTTTTTTTCTCCATTTTCATTTGACAGAGAGTGAGAAACAGGGAAGTATAAAGAGATAAAGAGAAACAGTGTAAGAAAGGGAACAGAGGAGAGGGAAACACTGCAGCTCATGAAGATTCTCCCTTACAGGTGGGGACAGGTGACTTCAGCCTGGGTCTACATGGATGCTAACATTGTGCTCTACCAGCACATTAAACATAACCCCCCCCTCAGTGGTTCTTTTACCTTTCTTTCCCTCTTCCCTTCCTTCTCTCCTTCATTTTTAATTTTTTATCCTCCAGTCATCTTGGTTGTGACAAATTCTCTGGAACATATAAAACTAAGATAAAATATGAAATTTGAGCCAGCCCAACATAGGGCAATCCAAGACCAGTTTTTTTTTTCTTTTATTTCAGTAAAGAAAGCAAGGACCCCTGGTAGAACAAAGTCTCCCACAGCTGGGCTTTCTGTCAGTTCTGCAACATGGTGGGAAAGCAGAGTGAAATAAAGCAGATCAATACAGCTGTCTTAGGAAAGTGTTGTGATGTTTTCTTGCTGTTAGCCATAAAGCAACTTAAATTCATTGAAGATTCTTTTACTGGAGGTATAAAGCTGAATCCAGTAACTTTGAAAAAGCCAAAGAAAACTGACTAGTAAAAGCCATAGCAATCTCAGAGCTGTATTCTTCTTAAAGAATGGACTCTGAACAGGAATCCCATCAAAAGACAACTTCACAACTTGGGGGTCTTGAGCCCAGAAATATTCAATGCAAGGAAAACACCACATAGCACTACCCCTAGATTACATGCCAGGTAGAGTCATGCAAACATAGCTAGTCTCTTCCATCTCTGTGCTTTTATTTTTCCTAAGAAAGACAAAGATAAACAGACTATTTTCAGTGGCTTGTTTGCATCTTTTCCCAGCAAAGGGTGTTGGCAGTCTTGTTTGAGCAGACATGCTGCGGCCTCACACCAACCAAGAATAATTGGAAGCTAATTTACCATGGAAGTCTTAATGATGTTTGAAGTCACAAATAAGTGCTTTAGGGACACAACGGGTGGACTGATCTGAGAAGGCAAACAGACACATCATCAGTGACAGTCACAGCTTTTACCTCTTGAGTTACAAGTAGCCCTCCTCTCAGAATCCCTATCAAGTTCCTTTGCCCATTTCTTCCAAAATGAATGATAATAGGCTTTAACTAAACTCATTTCAGTTGCACCTGCAGATGGCAAAAGAACTATGTAGTTGTAGACAACATGGGGCCATGTCTGTCTCTCTGCCACATCAGCTTTCACCTTTAGTCACTCCTTGATCCAGAAGTGATCATCCTTTATACAGATACATTTCAGAGACTTGTAAGTTCAGAAGAGTCTCAGGAACACGGCTGATACAGATATGAGCCCTTAAAGCACATTTGTTTTTCATATCCCAGTCTAACAGTGTGGCAAGAAATTCAGGTCTTGAATTATTCAAGGTTCTACTGGTAAGTAGCAGAATGGAGAAAAGACCCAAGACCTCTTTTATTCATGTGAATTCACTATCGTAAAGATTCTACATTAAATCCATATACTCTGCACCCCAAAACCATCTTTATTTTCTCTCTCCTCCATCTCTTCCTCCTCTTCTTGACTGAGTACCATACATCATTACTGGCTGAAGGAAACACAAGTTAACATTTAATGCCACTTCTCACAGTTTCTTAGACTTTTTATAACACTTGTCTCCTCACTCTTCTTCTTCTACGTTTCAATAAAAAATAAATTATAAATAGGAGTTCCCTTTATCTTTTCCAGACCTTCTTTCTTTTTGAATTTACTAGACATGTCCACAGGTGAGTCCCTGAGAGACTTAATGCTATGTGAGTTGTATTTTTCCCACTAGCAAAAGTCAAGATGCTTATAAAATATTGGATGATGGAATAGGAAAAGTTTGTCAGTGTCATAGTATTTATTGTTGGTAACTAAGAGTTTGGTCTCTGAATTTGAGCAACCTCAATTCAAATCTGGACTCTTGTTGGGTAATTGCGCAGATGTGGTCAAACATTGGCAGGGCCCACAAACCATTACATATCTATGCAAGTTTTATTTACAGATATCCACCACATTATCCCCTCAGGGTATTGCTAGCTTAGTTAAAACCATTGCAACAGTTGCTAGGATGCTTCCACCTTCCCAGCATGCCTTTTGCCTCTCTCCACCCCCTTTCCTAGCAAATCCCGTCCAGACTTGCCACTTCCAGTTATTACCCTATAAAGCCCACTGCTGTTCCAGTACCCCTGCTGCTGTACCCCTTTTTGCTCTTCTCTCTTCCGCGAGCAGACCTGGAGAAGGGCTGCTGTGCATAGCGGGAGGCAGCTGTTTTGCTAGCTCCACATGGCCTGAACCGCTGTGCTCTCACCCAACTCTGAGGCACCCACGTGAATAAAAATTTGCATTTCTGAACCCACAAACTCCTGGTCTCTTCTCTCTCCCCCGTGACGGAACCCAACAGACTCTCCTACTTCCTAGTAACTAGTAAGCTACTTCATCTCTCTTCTCTAAGAACTCTCATAGAACTTTATAGAAGTTTCCTTAGATTTTGCCCCATAACAAATAAGTGATTCAATTATATATTTTTCTCTCTTCTTAGGGAAGCTAGGATAAACAATAGTTGCTTTCTCTGAGGCCTATAAACATGTTCATCACTCTTCTTGAATCATTTGTTTCCACACCAAATCCCTCATTAGTTTTGTTATGAGATCTTCCTTTAGCCTCTCCACCAATGGTTCAAGTTTTCTAAATTTACTTAATTTTACATGTGAATATTATGCAAATACATACAAAGAATCTTTTATCTCCCACATACATTAGCTTTATAAGAAAAATGGATCTTGTCTATTAGATTTATTACTAATCTATCAGTATATTGCTATAACTATTGTTCTATATAACCCTAAGTCTTCTAAAGGAAGTAAGGGAAGAAATATGGGGGAAATCTATCTAGAATGCTATATGCTTTCCAGCCATTCAACCTCGTGGATTTGAATTACCATCTTGTGGCTCTACTTTTCAGACTGAAGGATGTCAGGTTTACCTTTCAAAGCTCCTTTCTTCAGTCTTCAAGCACCCCCAAACATATGAGTGAGCTCAACAGGAGTTGTTATCAACAATGAAGAAACTTGACCAAGAAGACCAGCTTTCAGTCTGGAAATCAAACTACTTCCCTTGTTTAGGGGAAGAATTTGATTTTAGTCAAATGGGAGAGAGTTTTACTCAAGCATAAAGTAGGAAGCTCGCCAATAATCTGTAAGTAATGTTTGAGAATGCTAAATTCAACATGGATGTTATCACATACAAATTAAAGATATTATTGCATACAAAGCAAGAAAACAAAGCATTTCCTGTGATAGATGATAGTTCTGCTCCATTGCAAACTGTAGATCAGAATCTGAAACCACTGACTTTATTTCCCAGGAAGTTTTTTTTATATTTTATTTTATTTTTTATATTTTTATGTTACAAAATTACATGTCAACAGGGGTTTGAATCCACACCATTCCCACCACCAGAGTTTGGAATCTTCACTCTCTCCACTGCAATCCACCACAGTTCCCCTAAAGTTTTAGACATAGGCCAACCATTTTCTCTACAAGTATCCGGCCACATTTATACATAAGTTGCGCCTTCTTTTTTCTGACTCACTCCTCTCTTTCCCTCTAAGCCACTCCTGACATCATAACTACCTCCATATGTCCCTCTCCTTTTCCTTCTCTCTCTCTCTCTCTCTCTCTCTATCTCTCTATCTCTCTATCTTTCTCTCTGGGTGCTGATGGAACTGGAGTGCAGAGTCCTCTTATCTTCATCCTATCACTTCTCCCCTGCTAGGAGTATGAGTCAAAGTTGTTTATGGGGAGCAGAAGGTAGGAGCTCTGGCTTCTGTAGCTGCTTCTCCACTGAGCATGGGCATTGACAGGTCAGTCCATACCCCCAGCCTGTTTCTATCTTTCCCTAGTGGACCAGAGCTCTGGCGATGCGAGGGTCCAGGACACATATTTGATTCAAATCTCCAAGGAACTATAACTGTGATTTTAGACACACCTTGAACATTATGTATATATGAAAGTTTAAACTAAATTTTTCTAAACCAGGAAGACATAAAGAATTCAACCAAGAAAAATAAAAACAAACTTCAGTAGTATGATGCCTTCTTTGCATTGTTCATTATACTGCAAATATTTACAATAAAGCTAAGGATAAAAAGAAGAAGAGCATAAGGGTATCTTGACAAGACATGAAACTGATTTTTTCCTATTAGTTTTCACTCTTTAAAAAGCAGCATTTCACCACAAGTTACACTGTGATTTTACTCAATATACAATATTATCTATGAATGCCATGCTTGGTACTCATATCCTTTGAGTACTAATGCTATTATTAATCATTTTGAATTTAATCATTACAGTTACCAATGCATACAAGGGTTTGTTTTTGACTTTTGGGAATTCTATTTTAATTTTTTTGCTTTACATTTTTCTTGGTGACACTTTCTTATTTCTTTGAAGTTTACATTCTTTTTTATTTTCTGAGAAATGTCAGTAGGTATTTTTTATTTCTGATAACTTTTCCACAATGTTAGAAAGCCGCAAAGATTTGTGAAGCTGAAATGAATCCCTTCTTAATCATTTTAGACATTTCTATAATAACACATATATGTAATTTCTTAGCTCCTTTGATTCACTGTACTTCAGAAATGTTCCTTTAATGTGAGTGAACATTAGTCTCATTTTTTTGTGGTGCAAGAAAAGAGAACAAGAGGAGCTTGGTAACTATTTTGAGACAGTGGGGAAAAAATTGCCTTTGTGTTGGGAGTGAATTTGATGAAGGTTGTTCATGCACTCTGCCTTACAAGAGGAGACGAGCAAGTCTTCACCAGAAGGCAGAATTGGGAGATAGCTAATCGGTGAGTACAGAATGCCTTCTTGTTACCTAAGGGCTTGGTCGCATCTGCTTTAATAGTTTCTTAGTAAATTTATAAACTGATTATCCTTTCCTCAGTCGCATTTTTAAAATTTTTTATTATCTTTATTTATTGGATAAAGGAAGCCAGAAATCAAGAAGTATGGGGGAGATAGAGAGGGACAGAGACAGGGAGACACACCTGCAGCCCTGTTTCACCATTCACAAAGCTTCCCCCCTTCGGGTGGGGACCAGGGTCTCAGAACCAGCTCCTTACACATTGTAACATGTGCACTTAACCAGGCACGCCATCACCCCCCACCCCACTCCCACCACCCAAGAATCAAACTTACGATTTGCTTTATGGTAGGCATTATTACAAAAGGTAAGCTTCAGAACAAACAGTTCTGTTAGTTCAAAGCACCAAGTAGACTATTTGATGATTGCATATAGAAATGCTCTTTTTCAAACCTCCTACAGAAGGAGGAGGAGAAAGAGAAGGAGAGGAAACATCCTTTTAAGCTTTTTCTGAGGTCCTTTCTCCACTAAGATTTATTTTATTTTAATTTATTTTTTACCACCAGGTTCATCACTGGGACTCAGTACCTACACAAGGGATCTACCACTCCCTGGTAGTGGTGGCTATTTTTCCTTTTTTTATTATTATTTATTTTGCTAAGACAGAGAGAAAGTGAGAAGGGAAGGGAGATAGAGACAGAGAAAGAGAAACAATTCTTCTGCACTTGTGAAGCTTTCTCCCTGCAAATGGGAATCATGGATTTGAACCTGGGTCCTTGTATGTGATGACATGGACTTGAACCTGGGTCCTTGCATATGATGACATGTGCACTCAGGCTCAACCAGGTGTGCCTCTGCATGGCCCCCTCACCCACAATTCTTTTTTTTTTTACTTTGGTGTTAATATTTTGCCGACTTCATTATGTCACCTCAAAACTTGAACAGCAACAATAACAAAGCTAATGGCTTAACAGAGCATTTAAAGATGCAATCTCAAACTGAAGAAAGTCACATAAAATGAAATATCAGGAATTCACAGAAAGGAAAGCTGGTGTGATTTTCTCTCTGTAGGGCTCTTCTACTACAGAAGCTCACACTGTCTTTTACATACTAAAAAACTTATCAAAACTAGAAATTTTTTTTTCTCTTTTAAATACAGGTAGATCTTCCTGTGCCATCTGACAAACACTGGCTGAAGGTTTGTGTGTCAGAGGCAGTCTACTTAAAGATGGAAAAACACAAATTCAGCTCTCAATGAATTCTAAGTCCATATAGGGAAGACAAACATGTCCACACATTATTACAGTCAAGTATTATTTGGGCAATAATAGAAGTGTGTTCAAGCTAGAGGGCACTGTAAATAAGAAGGTAACTAATGCTAGAAGGAGAGAGGCAATGTCTGTATAGGAATGGTGCTGTGTGAATAGGTTTAAAATATGAACAGAAATCTGTTGGATGCTCCGTATGACAAAGCACACCTGCAGTGAGCAGGGAGCTCAGAGTATCATACTAAAGGGAATGCAAAGTTGTGAAGGAATGAGAAATAAATACAAGAGGCTTGTGTGTGCAAAGGAAGGAGAATGAGTAGGCTAACACTCTTACTAGTTTTACCACCCTAGTTTCTCCTCACTTGCCTCTGATGTGTTACAGAGTCAGAAAGATGGGCTAGGACTTAGGAGAAGTCCAGATGTTACAGTGTAGGTAGCTCCCAGACCATAAATTAATATTTGACCATTCCCTGCAGCATTATTTACAGTGGAAAACACATGGAGACAGCTTAGATGTTCACTATTTGGGGTCGGATT
Source organism: Erinaceus europaeus (assembly GCF_950295315.1). Classification (NCBI taxonomy): domain Eukaryota; kingdom Metazoa; phylum Chordata; class Mammalia; order Eulipotyphla; family Erinaceidae; genus Erinaceus; species Erinaceus europaeus. Next base: position 15,500,487 of record NC_080182.1, on the reverse strand, counting down.
CAGTGAATCATGATTGCTTTATAAAATAAAAGAGCATGAAATTACTTTTAAAACTAAGGTCGTTCTACATGTATTTAAAATCGGTCTCATACTAGGATGTAGTATTCAGTGAACAAAAGATCAGGCTGATTCATGTGTATACTACCTTTTCTGGGGGATTTTTTTTAGTAGTAGTTTAATAATGATGAACAAGACTGTAAGATAATAGGGCACAATTCCATACAGTTCCCACACCAGAGTTCTGTATCCCATCCCCTCCATTAGAAGCTTCCCTATTCTTTATCTCTCTAGGAGTATAATCCAAAATTCTTTATGGGGTGCAGAAGGTGGAAGGTCTGGCTTTTGGAATTGCTTTGCTACTGGACATGAATGTTGACAAATCAATCCATGCAGTGGGGGAATTTTTAGTGATGAAAACACATTACTAGGTCGTGATCTACTAAGCACATAATGGTATCAGTTTTTAGAAAACTGACAGCTCAGAAATTCAGTTTCTTTGTTCATTCCATTACTTCCATCTGGGAAATAAACAATGGAAGGTTGGGAGATAAAACAATTAATAGAAATTCATACTTATTTGTAGATTGCTACAGAACTAAATATGATCAACAAGACACTTAAGTGAGATTTTTTTCTACCAGTCCATGGTTCTTTTGATCAATACATAAAACATCATTTTCATTTTTACTAGGCAAATGCACCACTGTTCTAGTGTTAACACAAACATTACAAATGCAGTGCTTGGTGCAATGTTCAAAACCCTTTAGTTTGATCTTAAAGAATGAAGAAGAAAAATGGGTTGTGTCTATTTTACTTTACTTCATTCCTTTAATCACCATCATAAGTACCACAGATAACCTTTAGAGAAGGACTTCTGGTTCTATCTATGTATCTCTGAGGTTGGGGAGTCAGGAAACATGGAGGGGGGCAGTCACTGTGTCTTTGCCTGCCATAATTCTTCTAAGGAGATGGGGTCAGAATATGACCTTATCAATTCAATATTCAACTGTAAGCTTCCATAGAAGTTCATCATCCGGGAGTCGGGTGGTGGCGCAGTGGGTTAAGCACATGTGGTGCAAAGCGCAGGGACCGGGCGTAAGAATCCCGGTTTCGAGCCCCCGGCTCCCCACCTGTAGGGAAGTCGCTTCACAGACAGTGAAGCAGGTCTGCAGGTGTCTATCTTTCTCTCCCCCTGTCTCTCTTCCCCACCTCTCTCCATTTCTCTCTGTCCTATCCAACAAAGAACAACATCAACAATGGCAATAATAATAACCACAACAAGGGTACAACAACAAGGGCAACAAAGGGGGAAAAAAATGGCTTCCAGGAGCGGTGGATTCATGGTGCAGGCACCGAGCCCAGCAATAACCCTGGAGGGGAAAAAAAAAAAAGTTCATCATCCAAAAAAGTTCATCATATCCATAGATATCCTAGGGGTGCTAAAACTTCACTGTTTGATTTACACCTTTCACTTGAATTCCCAGGGTTCAAGGTACATATGCAATTTTTTCTGCTTTAACTTGTTTGGAGTCTGATCTGTTCTTGCCCCTGTGGAGTCCAGCATCTAGAGATAATCCATACTACAATTTCACTTGTCTACTTGAGCCTCACTCCTTCTAATAGATTTCTCAATTATTAGACCTGAGGCCACTTTCTGAACCAATTATCTATATATCACCTTAGCTAAATGATCCAATTGACTGCTTCTCTGAGCTCCATTCTTATCTTTTATGCGGTTAAGTATGCTCTTATCTAACGATTGTTAATGTTTGTCACACACACTTGGGGTTTTCCAGGTAGTTGTCTACTTTGTACTTGCCTAGCATTGTGGTCCACAAAAGGATATGAAAGACTGAGTTTCTGGTTTGCTCACTAATATTTATGCTGGTCTGAGAGCCCTCATATCTCACCTCAAACTGATCATAAAGTCAAACTTCAAATATAAAATTCAGCCTCCAGTGGAGTTCCCAGGAAAGCAGAATCTGAAGCAAAGTTGATGTGTGGAATGTTTAGTACTGAAGACTTTGGTTTTGGGAACTAGCACTTTTGAGAAGGAAACAAGGAAGTGGTATTGGACAGATGGACAAGTTGAACTGGTATAGTGTCACAATAAAGGGCCTAGTCAACCCTTGATGGAACTTTGGAAGAGGGAGGTTCTTCAGTGTTTTCTAGATTGGGGCAAATGGACTGAACATTTTCATTTCTGCATAAGTCAGTAACTGAATAAAATTTGACCTTCTGATCCCCAAAAGAACACCATTGGTTGGATGACACCTTTTGCCAGCGCTCTCAACAGCTGAAGAAATCAGGTTTTTACTATTCAAGGGAGATCTGAGCAGCTACTTAGTGCCCACTACTCAGTGCCCACTCTGCCTCCCCTCCCTCTTTTCCTCAACTCTCCCTTCATTTTCATTTGTTTCCTAACCCTTTTACTTATTTCCTTAGAGTTACAAATTCCTATATCTGCCTCTTCTCCTTTCTTGTTATACTATCGTCTCCCCACACTGTCCCACGCCCACATGCCCACTCCAACTTTAGCTTCTTGGACCTTGACACATTAGCATAAATTCAGTTCTGTTCATCATTTCAGTTTTCCCATCTATGGGACCTTTTCCTTTCTTGGGATCACAGAACATTTTCATGCCAAAAGGAAAGTTGCAGGGGATAGGGGAAGGGTATGGATTCAGTGGGTCAGCGAAATCAAACTCTGGCTGGTAAAATACTTGCAGTACCTGCAGTCACTGAAAGAGGAGTACTCCTTTAACCACATTTGAGGATTAGGTCAAAAGGGCAGATAAAATTCACTTAGCAATTTTTATTAGTTTTGATACATAACTTCCCCCAAGGGGCTTAACATTTTAGAACTCTGAGTGTGAAATATTCAAAAAGTAAATCAGAAGTTAGAGACAATCCTGGAAATCTAAAAAAGAAGTCATGGAGAAGTGATTAACTACGAGAAAATTCAATGAAATGCTAATTACAGAAAGCTTTCAGAAAGGCACTCTTTCTCCTGAAAGGTCGCCTGCAACCCTCTATTGCTATTTACTTTGAAGTTTACTAAGATAGATTTCAACATGTCAGCAAGTACAGTGGAGAAAAACAATATAGCAGGGGCTGGGTGGTGGTGCACCGTTGACTGCTTATGTTACAATGTGCAAGGACCCAGGTTCAAGCCCCTGGTCCCCACCTCCAGGCAGAAAACTTCACAAGTGGTGAAGATGGTCTGCAGGTGTCTCTCTGACTCTCTCCACTGTCCCCACCCCTCTCAATTTTTGACTATCCAATAAATAAATAAATATTATTTAAAAACTGAAAAAAAGAGAAAAATAATGTAGCCACCGTTATCACAACATCTAGGCAATATTTAAAAGAAGAAATAACTCCATCCTGTTGAGTTCAACAGGGTATCAGTTGAGAAGCCAGAGACCCAATATCCTTATTAAGCTTTAACTAAAAAGTCAGTAACAGATTCACCCATAATGAAGTATAATGAACCAGAGGCATTTTGTATAACATCAGATACTCCCAAAGCAATAAGAACAGCAGACTCTTATAGCAAGTGCGAACATTAAAGATTACGATGATGATTTATTTTGCAGTGCCAGGGAATGTGTGATTTAAAATTTCAGAGATGACTTTTCATTCTATTTTTATTTCAGAGAGACAGAGAAACTGAGAGACACCACAACACCAGAGCTTTCCTTGGTGTCATGTCACTCCCATATGGCACCAGGATGTCCACGGCAAGGCATATATTCATGATAATTTTAAATCCTGAAAAAAATCACTTTAATTATACTTTCTAACAGAGGAAGGAAATATATTACATTTTATAAATATAATATAAAACATATTATATTATTTTATAAAATATTTTATAGATGAAAAAAGGTTAAAATGAAACAAATTTTTTAAGACGAGCCATCCATTAAAGGACAATTGCAACAATGGATTTGGGGTGAAGGCCAACTCCTAAGTGTGAACTGAAATTTATGGAAGCCACTAGCTAAGTTGATCAAGGCCTAGTCCTTCATTCTGAAGCTGAAAAATGTGTGGAACCCAGACCTGCTGCAGGTGAGATGACATGTAGTTCTCAGTGACTTTCTGGTCTTTGAAGTCTAGTCAGAAATGCTCTGGTCTCAGAAACACAACTGCTCACTGTTAAAGGGACTAAAAATAGTAAAATAGATCACTTGAAAGAATAATCTTCCTTGGACATATGTATGAGTCTAACATCACAACTCAGTGAGCCTTAATTCTGTGAAGAGTTCATAATTCAATTTTTCTTACTCTGGAGGGACGGGAGCTCAAAGACCCTAGACCTGATATTCATTAGCCATTGAGGAAACACAAAATTGATCTATCTTGCCTGACTCTCAGTTCTCAGAAATACAGATTATCAGGGTAGGTAGGGGCAAACGCTAGAAGAAGAAGGGTAGGTAGACTAAAATAATTTAATGACATTACTTGGTTGTCTCAATATGTAGTTAAGACCAAGAGGCATGCTGGGTTCTCAGAAAAGTTATGACATGTTTATTCATAGAAAAGCAGAAAAAATATGTCATGACTTCTGTAACAATCCAATATTATTGATAGACTCACTCTATATTGAAATTTTCCTAAAAACATTTCTGGAACTTCCCCTCATAGGTACACAGTATATCAAATCTTCACGCCAGGATCCAGTCTTCAGATTGTTTTTGCAGAACAATGCAAGATTGTTTCTATGTCTAAATCTCTCCTACGTATGAATTCTCAATGAGATTATTTAATAAAGGCAAGTCTGCAGAACTCACAGACACAGTAAGTACTAGTACATGTACTTCAGCCTTGTCGATTTTTTGAAAGTTCTTCTCAGCACTCTTCCGATGCTTTAGGAAGATTTCTGTCTCAAAAGACAAAGAAGACATTGATATAGGAGCTCATGCTTCCATGCCTCCTTTCATCTCAGGATTCTGTGTCTTTATGACATCCTGAGGGCAAGTTAATGGGTTGTTATCTGGTTTTTAATTTCCAACAAATTATTTTGTTGATATTTCATACAGCCAAAAAAAATGTGTCTGCAACAAGTTTTTTTTACCAGCAGAAGTAATATCTATGGGGAGCTGGGGACTTAAGGCCTTATTCTGATCCAGAGTTATAATTTATTTGATAGATTATTCATAATTATAAATTAAGTACTATCTACATTAAAGTCACTTTTCTAGGATAGGTATTGGCTGCTGTGGTGATTAAGACCAAAAGGCACTGGGACTGGAGAGATGGGTTAGCAGTAGAGCAAGATCCTTGCATGAATGTGGACCAGGTTGATCGCCAGCACCACATTAACAGCAACAAGATCAGAACTCCCTGCATCATGGAGCAGTGTTTGCGTCACCGTCTCACTCGCTTGCTCTATCTCTCATCTGTCTCACTCTGTCATGGCAAAGTAAGGTTAGAAATTCAACTGGATAAGGACAGAGAGAAGTCTCAAATATGGGAAAAGTCTAAAAATACCATTAACTGTAAACCCCATCAATCTGACCTAGGGCCTGTGTCTATTCATATTAAGCACAGGAGCCTGTGTAACATCTGCATCCCTGTCAGTCTGAGCTCACATTCTATGGTCATAGCTAGGAACATTCTAGGCTGCACTCATTTCATGATCAGTCTTCCTTAAGTGGCAGAGTATATTGACCCAGCCTCCCTTCAGAGACTGAGGTGATATCTAACACTGTTGTACTACATTGAGGACAAGGTCCTGTGGAGGCCCACAGGATGGTTTATAATGTTGTTCCTGATGGAGGTGACCAATGATGGTGGAGAGAGGGATCTGTTGGAAGTCTAATCCCATCAGATCTATATGGGAATCCAAGAATTCCCTAACTAGAGCCCAAGATGATGGGGTGGCCTGGTAGTAACCAAAAAAGCCATCATTAAAATATGTCAGTCTCTTGCCCTTACCCAGATTTTGTAGTTCTTTTTTTTTTAAAGAGGTTCTTAAAAATTATTTTAATATTTATTTATTCCCTTTTTTTGCCCTTGTTTTTTGATTGTTGTTGTAGTTATTATTGTCATTGTTATTGATGTCATCATTGTTGATAGGACCAAGAGAAATGGAGAGAGGAGGGGAAGACAGAGAAGGGGAGAGAAAGACAGACACCTTCAGATCTGCTTCACCACTTGTGAAGCAGCTCCCCTGCAGGTGGGAGCCAGAGGATCAAACCAGGATTCTGATGCAGGTCCGTGTGCGCTTTCCGCCACCTGCGCTAAACCCGCTGCACCACTGTCCGGCTCCCAGATTTCTTACTTTATCTGACATGGTTGGACTAGAGTAATTAAGGGAAGTGAAATAGGGAGTAGGTGAGGAGGGTATCTAGGCCTAAGTAGAAAATATTTGACTGTACCTTACGGTGTCTTATTTTCTTATAGTGTCTTATTTAGGTCTTTTCTACTTGCTTGCTGCACTTATTAAGCCACTGTAGACTATTGTGCACTTTTACTCTAAGGTATTTATTTTCCCCCAGTTGATGGATACATGTGCCTTATCCCATGGGCCCTGGTCTATATCTAGGTTCTGTAACTTTGTTAGGAAGTTCGCCACCCAAAATGGAACTAAGGAATCCTATGAGCTAGGAAAGGTCTCACTGGAGTATTAGAGCCGGAGGATTGACATCCTAAGCCCGGCATCTCTGGACAAAGTCTGAAAATAGAGCATGTCAAGGTGGCACGGACTGCATTGATGTTGTTGAGATCAGCGGATGCAGTATCAAATAGTATGGATAAAGAGAAGTATGAAGGAAAACAAGTCTCAGAGGTTCCAGGAATGAGAGAAATACAGATTTATAGAGAATAGTGTTTATATACTTTTCCCATTCTTGGGAGCTTTTCTCTGCCCTGATCCAGCTTTCTAGTTCTGTCCTCAACTCCGACACCATCTTCCCAGACGATACTCCTAGCCCACCTGCATGTTAGTTGTTGGGCTCAGTCCAAAATTAGTAAAGTCAGGGGCCCCTGGAATATACCTAAAATAGACTTTCTAGCTCATTCTAACATGAAGACCTCAAATTTCATCTGCTATTCTCTTACCTTTAGGGTCCGAATTATTAAATAAATTGTTCTGTTTTTTTTTAATTTTTTTATATTTATTTATTCCCTTTTGTTGCCCTTGTTGTTTTACTGTTGTAGTTATTATTGTTGTTGTTGTTGTTGGATAGGACAGAGAAATGGAGAGAGGAGGGGAAGACAGAGAGGAGGAGAGAAAGATAGACACCTGCAGACCTGCTTCACCGCCTGTGAAGCGACTCCCCTGCAGGTGGGGAGCCGAGGTTCGAACCGGGATCCTTATGCAGGTCCTTGTGCTTTGCGCCACCTGCGCTTAACCCGCTGCGCTACAGCCGGACTCCCAAATTGTTCTGTTTTATATCTTAATGCTTTTCAACCACCGAATTGCAGAGGCTACCATGACACCAATTTGACTTTTCTGGGCAGACAACCTCACCAATGTGTACTGGAACCCCACCTCCCCAGAACCCTCCCCAACTAGGGAAAATACTAACAGGCTGAGTGTATGGATCAAACTTTCAATTCCCATGTCCAGCAGGGAAGCAATTATAGAAGCCAAACCTTCTACCTTCTGCACCCCATAAAGATCTTGGGTCCATATTCCCAGAGGAATAGGGAAACTTCCAATGGAGGGGAGGGGATATGGAACTCTGGTGGTGGGAATTGAATGGAATTGTACCCCTATTATACCACAGTCTTGCCAATCATTATTAAATCACTAACAATTAAAAAAAAAATTCAACTGAGAGTTGACTGAATCTTGGCAAGCATGTTTGAGATCCTGAGTTTGAATTTTGGCAATGTATTTTTTAAAATATATATTTTATAGTGTTACATCAACAAAGAGTTTAAAAGAACAATTGAGTCACTGAGTCACCTTCATTGAGATTAAATCAGATACTCATATAGCATGTGTGGTATGTGTAACACAGTGTTTGCTCCGTAGTATGATATGAAGTCCAGTCATTATTTGCTCCCTCTGTAACTGAGACATTTCCTTCAGTGCTCCAAGTTTGAGAAGAGAGAATTGGAGGGTGGGGGTAGATAGCATAATGATTATGCAAAGGTATTCTCCTACCTGAGGCTCTGAAGTCCCAGATCCAATCCCCACATCAACATAAATCCGAGTTGAGCAGTGCTCTGGTTAAAAAAGGAGGAGGAGGAGGAAGAGGGGAAGAGGAGGATGAAGAGGAGGAAGAGGAAGAGGAGGAGGAGACTTATTGAAAAGAAAGCACTGGGCTCCATTTTAATAGTCTTCTGCACATAAAAAAGTTAAACAGAAAGTTAAGATAATAAAGTGTATGTTCTTCCTGGCAACACCTGGTATTTCTAAATGATCAGAACAATGAAATACCTCCCAATTCTACTCATATCAAATAATTGGACTAAAAGATCTGTGAAGAGTCCCTTCTTTAGCTCCTGTGAATTCTGCAAAAATCCTAGAGATCTGAACTATGTGTTTGTTTTCACTGAGGACTGGGCTATTCAGTGAGCACAAATTAGGAGGTGCAGTGTTAGTTCCTCTGGCTACCTCCAACTGTGAACTGTAAAAGCTTTTGCTTTAAAGGAGCATGCTCCAACTTGCCTTTATTTTCACTACTTTAGCATCCCCATTTTCACTGCTCAAGACTTCCAAGCAGCCAACCTGACCCTAGGGCACCTTTGTTTTATGGTTTTTAAAAAATGGCTTTTCAAAGCTGGACTCCATAGCTGTGTAAATTCCAGGATTATAACTGGAATTCAGAAGGGCTTTCCTCATCTGCCTGTGTGGCCTGCTGTTATATGATGAGAAAGCATTGCTGGGGTTTCCCTTCTCCCAGCAGCCATGGCGTGGCCTCATGAGGAAATATGTCAGAACAGAGGTTTTGCAGGCTAAAAATACATGACTAGGTTCTCAAAATAGTCTCAAAGCACTCCACAGCAGCCTGCTTTGTCCATCTGATTCACCTAGAAATACATTCTCTCTCTCTCTCTCCCTCTCCCTCTCCATCTCCCTCTCCCTCTCCCTCTCCCTTTCACTTTCTCTTTCTCCTATAATTCTTCCTTTGCCCATTGTTCACACAAAGATATCCATTTCTTCTGAGTGCTGGAATATCCACAAGCATAATAATATGAAAAGGATACCTTGAAAGACTGTCCATGAGACATTCACAAGCAGTTTTAAAAATTATATACTGCAAATACCCTACACAAAACTCTAATTTACATTCCCTACTCCTACATTTGTAAGTGGTCTCCTGCAGTCAGCATCCATTACTCACCATATCATGGAACCAGGAAGACATAATTATGAACTGTTGCTTCTCAAAGAAAGATAAAAGCAAAGAGAAAAATAAAGGATTCAAAAAGATGAAATTTCTTTAGACCACTCAAAAGAAGAGAAAAATTTCTACTGACATTATAAATGATAGATTTCTGTGTTAAAATATATATTTTGGGGGATGATTATTGTGATTATTATTATTTGTCCTGATCCCATGACAACATCCCTTCTTGAGGTCCAGCAGCCTGAGACTAGACAGAGTTCCAGGGTAGATCTGAGGTTTAGGGATATTAATTGAGGCAAACTTCTACAGAATAAGGCAAGTGTGGTTGAACACCTCTGTGAAGTTCTGACAGAAAGGACTGTAGTCTAACCATACTGCACTCTTCAAAGTAGCCTAACCATTAACTCAGGCTCTCTTAATTTCAGATTGTTGAATGAAGAAGTAATGAATGATGGAAAGTACTTGGGCCTGGGACATGGGAGGTTTCTTGTTGGGTAGTTGCCATCTCCCCCTGGCTTCTGCTTAACCATATGCCTATATAGGGATTTTACTGATCCAAAGCTTTGGTCTATTTACATAAATCACTTTTACATAAAGCACTCCAGGGCATTGGTGGTTCTATGATAGGATTCTCTCCTGCTCCACCCCCTCCTTGTCACACACTGATCCCTTCTTTGTCACACTCTGATTTTCACCAGTCACTTTTCTCTCCACCCTCTCTATATCACATCCTGTTTCCACCCTACTTGGAGAGTATAAAAACAGCTGCTCTTCTGATTAAAGACACTTGGAAATTGCTTTCCGGCTCCGAGAGTTCCAGAGTGTATCTCCTGCGGAAGTTGGTGCAGCACGAGTTCCTGATCCCTCTCCCACACAGCAGCCTAGATCAGCTCCAGTTGAGTTCTCTCCAACCCAGAGAGCACTAGCTCGGGAAGAAGTACCCTCAGGCTATCCCAGCAGTTTCTAATATCTAAAGAAGACGTTATTATTGCCATTTGCATTAATCATAACACTACTTTTGGCACTTCTAACATCATATGTATGATAATCTTCAACACATCAAGCAATTCTGCACATTTACTCTGGAGACAATTTAACTCGGTTCTGACACAACCTAGAGATGGCATCAGACCACACAGACTAAGGGCTCAGTCCTATTAAGATTCCTCCCCTCCCCCCAATTTAGATGTCAGTCACAAGCTCAAGTTTGATATCTGTGCTTCTGACTGGGTTCAGTTAACTGCAAGAGCAACTCACTGACCTAAGGAAAATGGTTCCCTGCTGGGAGCCAGCCCCAGCTGGTTATTAGGGTAGTCTTAAAGATGAGGGGTGTCAGTAAGAATGAGATGAGAGACATGTCAACTCCTTCAAGAGCAGGAGAGAGGCACCTCTGCCATGCTCAGGCAGAACTTTATTTTGTAGTCTCATAATGCTTAGATCATTAAAACAAAAATCACCAAGGCTTTGGTCACTAATACATAAATCACCAAGGCTTTGATTATTAAAACAAAAATCACCAAGTAAGAACAGTACAGGTAGGGAACACCTCCTGCTTTGTGGAACATTCACATTCCAGAGGTACTTTTCTCCCAAGAGATCACATCACAATTTCTATGTCTTTTGTTATTCCTGTATCTGTGTGCTAGGCAGATGTCCTATTGATTAAGAGTAATATTCTACCTGTATGGTTATGCCATCCTCTTGTCCCTATGCATCAAAAGCTGTGGTTCATAGAAAGTTCAAGCTTGTTATGTTTCTAGGGGCCTTAAACAAATTGAACAGCCCATTTTTCATAAAATTGGTTCCATTGTTTGATCAAGCAGTTTTGTTTTGTCCTTTACTGATAAGGCACCAAGGCAGTGCTGACCTGGCCAGCCACTCCATAAAGTTAAGCTTTCTAGCTGGAATCCATCTTCTGTGTATGCTCACTATGGGACCTAAGTTCTTTGTACTCTTCCTGCATAAGGAAGTGGAAGCATAGTGGTGGGTGGTAGATTAAAAGCCCCATTGTATCTAGGTGGGTACCATAACTTTCCATTTATTAATTATGCTATGTAAGGCAGCCCCTCCACTGTGGGAAGCACCACTCTTTCTCTATATTTTAGTAGGAATACTAAAGGAAGTGGTGTAGATAAAGGGAGAAACAATTCTTCCTCTTGGAGTTTCCTAAAAAATTCTGCATTACTGATATTGCTTGTTCCATTATGATCAAACTTACAGAGTGCAGTGCAGGTTTTGTCATTATTTTTGTTATTGATCAGGCTCTGAGCCCGGCCATAGGTCAATATAGTTAATATCACACAGAGCTTAATCCCAAGCCCTATACATGGCAGAAGGTAAGACGGTTTCAGTTTGGCCTGGAGAGTCCAGCCATGCTGAACTTCCTGCAAAGCTGGTACCATGTCAAGGAGCTTGCATGACAGTGCCTGCGCCAGTTCCCTTACTACAACACCTGCTTGTTATAAAAAGAGATGCTGAAGAACAACCAGATATAGAGGGCTTGGTATTTAGCAAGGAGGAAGGAGTTTTCCATGCTCTCGGGGAATCCACATACTCACCAAAGGAGACTCTGCAAACCCAGTACTTTGTGTACTTTATTAAGAGTTCATTAAGTAGGCATGATGAGCTAAGTCATTAGTCACAGGTGATTAAACTCAATATCCAGCCCATCTCTCCTCCCAGATGGCCTGAGGCAGGGTTGAAAATTGTAACTCAGTGACGACCTGGTGGATTCTACTGGCAAGCAGACCCCACCCTTAAGGCAACTAAGGGATTCCCAAATGTTCCCTCACTGGCTAACCAAAAGACACCTTGCTAACTTTCCTCAGAAAATTATTAGAACACTATGTCAGGAATTGGGTAGATGACCAAATAAAAAAAGGTTTTTATTATAAATCACAGTATGAAAGCCATTATAGATATTTTGGTTGAATTAGCTTCTGTTGTATGGAATTCTTGCCCTGGACCCATTTACTCCCATTGCCAAATGTCTCTCAGGGGGACAAATTCTCAGGAACATAGTAAAATATTTAGGGAGATATTCAGAATACACGGATTCTGACAAAAGAATTTCAGGCACAGTGACTAAGCTGTAAGGATATATTGTAGAGTCCAAGGAAGATCTGAGAGAATACTCATGGAGGCCCTACTAGTTGAAGGTGATCTAGTTCATATGACTTGAGGAGGGAAAGATAATCATCTATAACAGCAGTACCTAAATATCTCAAGGATGTGCTGGTCTCAGGTATGGCAGAATCTAGAAGCTCAGACACAGCCATTAGGATTTGCTTTCTCTCCACGGACAGACTCTATTTTCCTACATGAAAGTTCCTTCTCACGGTAACAAAGTTCACATCTATTCTGGATCCATCTACCAGCCCAGCAACTAGCCTTGATAAGAATATAGCATTTCTCTCTCAATAATTCTAGAAAAAAGTATGTGTGTGTGCATAATTTTCACAGTTCAGTCTCTTTGAATCAGCCAGGTCTTATGCTCGCCTCTTATTTATCAAAGTTGTAGGATTGACTAGCTGCAGAACAGACCACATAATCATAGCTGACACATTTTCATTCCTGGATAGGAGAGCAAAGAATGAGCCTGATCCACCCAAAGAATCTAAATGAACATTGTACAATAGTGTCAAAACACTTTGAGATTTTATATCCTTTTTTTTCCAGTCAATAAAATTGATGTGGACTGCCTGGAGTTAAGTAAAGCAGAAGCCAGAGGGAATTACATGGAGCTAGATAAGCCAGGAGGGGAATGATGAATACTGGATGATATCACTCACTGATGGGCTCTAAGAAATAAACCCAAGGACAATACTAGGTGAATCGTCAATGAACTATATTCTGTTGCAAAAGACTTGGGGGATCAGAAGGAAAAGGGAGGGCTGCTAAGGGGAGGCTGAGGAGCTAAGTTCTTAGGGTAGAATAAAACGGTGGTTTCCTTGAGGGTGAAATGTACTGACACTTAGAACTTGAAGAGGGGGTGGGGGAGGAAAATGGAAACTGACCTGAAGTTTATTGTTTGAAATGTGTGTTAACTCTTCCATAGGTATAGTCATATTTTTATATTCTTTTGACTTTGAGTTCCCATTACAGAGTCTAATTGATAGGAATTTCAGGCCCGGGCAGGAGGTGTTGCACCTGGTTGAGCCCAATTGTTACAAAATGCAAAGACCCAGGTTTGAGCCTGGTCCCCATCTGCAGGGGGAAATTTTTGCAAGTGGTGAAACAGTGTTGCAAGTGTCTCTGACTCTCTACTATGCCTTCCCTCTCCTCTCGATTTCTGACTGTCTCTATCCAATAAATAAAGATAATACTAAAAAAAAAAAAAAAAGATTAAAAGATTTCAGACCCTTAGCCAACAGAGGTTACTCATTTTGGCACCCTTCTAGATGTCTGTTATATAAGCCTGATGACATTTTTCTGTATACATGCAGTCTTATCATTGTTATCTCTTGAACTTGTCCACATTTCCTCATATAAATATGCATACGATTTTTCCTGGAAACTCTTAAGTATGTAATGACTATTACATTAGCACAACTGTAATCTGGTTAAAACCAAATCACAAGGCCAGGTGGTGGCGCACCTGGTTAAGCTCACACATTACAGTGCACAAGGACTCAAGTTCAAGCCCCTGGTCCCCACCTGCAGGGGGAAAGCTTCACAAGTGGTGAAGTTCCCTCTCCCCTCTCAATTTCTCTCTGTCTCTATCCAATAATAAATAAATGACAATGTTTGGGAATAAAAAAAAACAGTTCACTACATCTTCTTCCTCGAAGCATGCCAACAAGCTTCCCAACTCAAGTATTTTTTTCAAGCCAATAATCCTATTCTTTTGCATTTATTAGTTTCTGTGAATTCTTTAAAGACAGCAGAATGGTAACTCAAGAAAGTTCAGAATAGAGCACACAGGTTGATTACAGGGACTTCTGGTTCCTGCTGTTTGCTGACACGGACCTGTGGGCTGGCTCAGTAGGTTGTGTCTACTGTATTCAAGGACAACGAAGTTCAAGTACTCATTCTGCACTCACAAGGGGAAAAGCTTCACAAGCAGTGGAGCAGTGCTACAGGTGACTCTCCTTCTTCTCTCTCCTTTACTCTATATCTTTCTCTCTCACACTTCTATTTAAGTAAAAGGAAGAAGAAGGAAAAAAAAAAGGAAAGAAATAGGCTCCAGTAACAGGGATAACTCAGATGGAAAAAATAAATAAATAAATAAACCTTTAAAGCACTAGGCAGGTAAGACAATATAAATTAGGAGACCAAACCTGCGGAAAGATGAAGGTGAGTGAGAAACCAAGGCAAGAGTTCCTGTACCAGGATAAATGCAGAGACCCAGTGCCAGCCTCAGGGCAGAAGCTTTTGAGATGGGATACTATTTATAACTCTTTACTCTGAAATTTTCTTTCCAGACCCGTGAGTACTTATTAAACATGAAGAGGTTTATGCATTCAGATAGCAACATTTAATCTTTCCCTCTGCCTGGCTCTATTTGCATACCTTTGCTTTCTTTCTGCCCTTTCTGAAGATCCCCTCTGGTAAATTCAGACTCAGAACAACTCCTTCCAGCTTAATAATAGACACTTCTGATTCCTGCTGCTCTCTGACACTGACCTATGGGCTAGCTTAGTGGGATCTGTTAGCCTCCCAGGCCAGGCTGAAGACTGAAGAAACACTTACGACCTAACCCTGGTGGTACCAGGAGATTTCATCTTGAATCAGCTTGTGAGAGTGTATATTCTGAACATAATGTTTATAAATTATGATCTGCCGGATGCCACCAAAAATGTCATTTTCACTTGTTTAAGTGCTAATCTCTTGTCTAAATCTTGTCGGGTATTTTTTTTCTATAGACTTCATCTTGTCACTCAGTTCCAAATAGCATGTTCTATAAGACAGGAGAAGACCAGCATGGGATCAGTGGGGGTCTTGCTGTTTTTTAACAACCATCAAGAAGACCATGTGAAGGCCTTAGAAGCAGCATAATGGTCATGCCAAGTAAATAAGTAAATAAATAAATAAATAAAATAAAGGCTTATGCCTAAGAAACAAAGGTCCCAGATTCAACTCCTAACAATGCTTTAAATCAGAGAGTCAGAGAAGCAATGCTCTGGCTTAGAAAAGGAAAATAAAGTAAAAGGAACGAGAGAGACAGAAAGAGAGAAAGAGAGAGACAGAGAGAAGAAACGTATTTAGGGTCAGCAGGTTGGTCTCCCAACACAACACACATAGACCCAAGTTCAAGCCGCAGGCCATCACCAAGATGCACCTGAATGGCAAGAGGGAAGAGCTTCATGAGCCATACAGCAGTGCTGTTGGGCCTCTTCTTCTCTCTGTCTCTCTCTCCTTCTCAGTCTCTCACCATTTAACTAGAGGAAGGGAAAGCATGACCACAGGAGAGGTGGAGTCCTATAGACACTGAGTCCCAGTTGTAATTCTGATGGGAAAAAAAAAAAAAAAAACTAAGTTTCTAAGAAAATTGTGGTGAACCAGGTAGGGTCCCACAAGTTTAAGAATGCAAGTTGCTTGCACACAGTGACTTTATCTGGCTTCAGAAAACAGCAATCTATGAAGGCAGAAGCCTTGGGAAGTCTGCTCAGCATCTGTTAATCAAAGGACATTGTCTCCTCTGGAGAATATTAACCCAAAATTTTAGATCCTTAGTACTGAGCAAGATCTACATCTGTGATAAAAATACAAAGGCAGTTTTTAAATGTGGATATTCCTAAATGACAAAACAAAAATAGAACCATGAATTTACAGGTATAACAATGTTCACTGTGCTGCCAGGGTGGCTCTGGTAAAACATAGGCTATGCACGTAAGAGATGCTGTCTTCAGCCTCAAACACCTCATACAATGAAGCTGTGTCTCTCCACTTTTCTCTGTTTCTCTCATAAAGCTAATGATTTTTTAAATATTAAGTTGCAGTGGATAAAGCATCAGACTCTCAAGTATGAGGTCCCATGTTTGATCCCCAGTATATATGTATCAGTAGCCCATGTATCAGAATGATGATCTGATTCTCTCTCTCCTCCTTTCTCTTTCATAAATAAATAAATTATTAGGTAGAGCAGAGCGGCCAGGCAATGATACACCTAGTTAAGCTCACACATTACAGTGCACAAGATCCTGGCTTCAAGCCCCTGGTCCCCACTTGCAGGCAGAAAGTCTCAGAAGTGATGTAGCAGGGCTGTAGGTGTCTCTCTTGCTTTCTATCTCCCTTCCCCTCTTGGTTTCTGGCTGTCTCTATCCAATAAATAAATAAATATAATTTTAAAAAATATTAAAAAGAAAAGAGAGACAGAGGGAAGGGGAAAATAGAGCAGAGAAAGACACCTGCAGCACTGTTTCACTGCTTGTGAAACATCCTTCCTACAGGCAAGGATCGAGGACTTGAACCCAGATCCTTGCACACTGTAACGAGTGCACTCAGTCAGGTAAACTGCTGCAGAGTGAACCCACTGTCCGGGAAGTCCAGACCATTGTTTCAATGAGGTCTGAGTGGGTCGATCCCAGGCTCTCCCCCTCTGGGTCGACACAATGGCAGGTTCCCCTGATCTCGTGAACTAATGATGGACGGCTTCTCTGGATGGGGACTATATGCCCTTCTCTCCCCTTAAAACAAAGGCCATGAATTACTGTACATTGGGTATGGCCAAACTTGAATGCCACTGTAAATGTCCTGTTACTCAACTGCCCCCCTCCTTCCCCTCCTCTGAAGGGCCTGTAATTTACCCCTAGGGAAAACTGCATTGTGAGCTTGTGATCAAACCTTGTATGCTAACTCTTCACTTGTGATCAAATAGTTTGTAGGTCAAAATGTGACTATGCATTGTGTTGCTTTGTGTTTGGGTTAATGATGACCTTAACTTTCTTCCTGTGCAGTGGGTATATCTACTTGCTTTCTCTCTCCATAAACAGGTCACCCACTTCTCTGAGGCCTCCCCCAGAGCTGGATGAGTCTGGCATGATTCTTGCCTCTCCGTGAACATTGGCCCCGACACACAGAGCCACCCCAGGACTCCCAGGGGGCCGCTCTGACCTCCGTCGCCCAATGGCTGGGGAGGTGGGGGACCCAGAGCAACAGCCCACAGTAAACCACTTCCCAGCCCCAATAAATCATTTTTAAAGCATTTAGTGAATGAATACCAGTCTGGGCTGCCCTTTATCAGGGACCTAGTCTATTGTGATAACTCTTTAGGTTAGGTTCCTCTTCTGTTTTTGCAAGCCTGCTTTTATTTGACAAATCAAATCAAAGTCTTGTCCTGCTTTATTCAGGGCTGAGGCACTGCATGGCAATGCACTGAAAAGATTTCAGATCTATGGAATCATGCGAACTTCATTTTTAATCTATGTTCTGCCTCTTACAAGTTTGTAGTCTATAATTCATTTCGTATCTATTTCCTCAGCTCTGAAAGGTGCCCAGGCAGTGCTCTGCAGAACCTCCATCACTTCATAGAACACAATGTAATTCTCTCTACCTGAAGTCAACAAAATCAATTCCAAAACACAGCTTCAGCAAAGAAACTCTAAACAAAACTCTTGATTCTTTGTGGGGTATTTTCACACATCCTTTATTCATTCCAGGCACTAAGGACAAGAAGAAAACAGCAGCAGGAGAAGAACTAAGGAAAAGCAGTATTATAGAGGCAGTTACCACAGTGGGAAACCAGAACTTAATCCTGAGAAGAAACACTAGAAAATGGCATGAAAATTACACCAAAGAACTTTCCCAATCTAAATATTATAGCCCCAATCCACCCACAAAAGATATCTGTAAGCCCTTGCCCTCACTCAGTACCTTAAAATGTGACCTTATTGAAATAGTATAACATTTAAGATGTAGATAAGTAAAGATAAGATCATGTTGATTACTTAATTCAGAAATAATAGTGTCATTTTAAGATGATGTGAAAATATCAGGGAAGAACATTAAATGAAGGTGAAGATTGAAGTTATACAGCTGCAAGTCAAAGAACATCAAGGATTGATATTGACAAGCAGAAATTTGGATGGGGCAATGAAGGAGTTTAACCACAATCTCAGAGAGAGATCAAAACTCCAAAACTCTGGGTGAATAAAATCTTATTGCTCTAAAGTCCCTAACTTGTTATATTTTGTTATAGAAGTCCTAGGAGATTAATATACTAAGTAAGGGATGTGGGACATTTATATATTACCATTGACCTTTGGCTGAGGGATACTCAACAAAAGATGGATGTGAGTGAATTCCATAATAATTTCTGATTTTCATAAATGAGTATGGCAAACTTTCAAGACTCAAGGAAACCCACAGGAATAGTGATACAGGCACATGCAACTAAAAATGCACTGAGCACACCAAAATAATCTAGGAGTATGGTTGAGATTCCATTATCTATTGTCTTCAAATAAAACCCAAATCTTTATGCTGCTGACAGAAGAAAAGAAAAAAGGTTTTATGTTGGAAAAGTAGTCCATGTAGTCTTGCTGCTTTGAAGAAGGGGATAAGGCATTGCCTCTAGAAGTTAATGACAATCTATTTACTGAGAGCCAGCAAATGGAATGAACTTGGAATGGATTCTTCTCCAGGATTCCAGATACAAGCCAATTAGCTGATGTTTTGTTTATTTATTTATTTATTTGTTGCCCTTGTTGTTTTATTGTTGTAGTTATTATTGTTGATGTTGTTGTTGTTGGATAGGACAGAAACAGAGAGAGGAAGGAAAGACAGAGAGGGGGAGAGAAAGATAGACACCTGCTGACCCGCTTCACTGCTTGTGAAGTGACCCCCCTGCAGTTGGGGAGCCTTGGGCTCTAGCCAACATCCTTAAGCTAGTCCTTGCGCTTTGCACCACATGTTCTTAACCCACTGCGCTACTGCCCGACTCCCTTAACTGAAGCTTTGACTTTGAGATTTTCACCCTTTGAGTCAAGAGGAGGCCATTAACTTTTGAAGTGTCTTGTTTGAAATATAGATCACAAAAGTATAGTCATTTGTGCCTGTTTTTTCCCACTTAAAGCACTTCCCCAGAATAGGCTCTTACTTTATTGCTAACTTCACATCAACCTTGAGCAGTGCGTTCTGAATGGTTCTCCCCATTTTATAGATAAAGAACTGAGTCTCTTAGAGGTTAAACAATCAGCAATGTCCATGGTATCTCTATTTCTAACTCTTGCTAATAAAACTCTACTCAAACATCTGCTTTAATAAGGTCATTTCCCAATTTGTGCCATGGAAGGAAATTCTGACACAGTCACTGAAATGGACTAGATTTCTTGTCCCCTTGGTAAGGGGAAATGACACCACTGTAAGAGTTAAATAGGCATATGCCCAAACACATATGGACCTCTCCAGGAAAACAGTGGGGAGCAGATGTCCTATAAGAACCATATGTCAAGCAGTGACAGGTCAGCATTTGTCTACAAGGTAAGCATCCTCAGAGTTGTCACTTGAAAACATATGGCCATCAAGATAAAATAAAATGTCCCAAAATCCTGTCAAGTGATAAATACCATTTGCCAAAATATACATTGTTCATGATGGTTTTTAATATTTTGGAGGCAGATAAAAAGGCTTATTTCCCTAGACAACTTCCTGGAACTACTCAGTTACACTCAACCTTCAGTAACTATAAAGAGACAAAATAGTCTAGCCCTACATACAGTAGTGGAATTATTCCATGCTTTAAAAAATATGGTCCTAAATTATAATCTAGGCTATTCAATATTTGCATCCAGACACCCAAGTAAAAAAATGGAAGGATACTTCACAACAACAGGTATCCAAATGGAATACACATGTGGAAAAAGTACTTAGCTTCATTAGGTATCAAATTGAAACACTAATGATACTCTATGGGCAATGTCTAAAATGGAAAAGACCAGCAATATTAACTATTGACAAACACAGGGACCAGCTGGGAGGGGTATAAATTGTACTACAGGAAAATCATTAACAGCTTCTATTAAAGATGAACTCACTCTTGCTATATGACCTAACAATCACATTGTCAAGTATACCCAACAGAAATATGTGTATGTGTTCACCAAAGAAGTCTCAATATGTATTAAGTCCCAATATGTATTAATTGGACTTAGTAATTGAGATGCAGTCAATTGCTTCTAGGTTCCTATCCTGTTCTGATTCATTATTTGTAAGATAACTTACTGAGGATTCCAGATAAGAGTCAGAAGATAGAGATGAGAATGATGACTCTACGCTATTCCAAGCAATAGCCAGAGCTGGTCTTTTTTCTTGCTCTCGGATAAATAAATCAACGTTAAAAAAAAAATCTTTAAAAGACTCAGGGATGGGTGGGGGTGGAGAATACAGGTCCAAAAAGGATGACAGAGGACCTAGTGGGGGTTGTATTGTTATATAGAAAACTGGGAAATATTATGCATGTACGAACTATTATATTTACTGTCAAATGTAAAACATTAATTCCCCAGTAAAGAAATATTAAAAAATCTTAAATCTACCATTATACAAGTTTTGTGACTTTGGATAACTCATATAAGCATTTGTTTCCGTGTGTTAAAGTGACAACCAGCTAACAGGGAAGAAACTCAACTGTAAAGCATCAATTTGCAGCTCTTCCCCTGCACTGCATATACCAGAGGAGTGTTCTAGCTTCTCTTTCTGTTATGAAATAAATAAGTAAATATTAGAAACAATAAGTAAAATGAAGTCCATAGCTCTGTAACAAAATATCAATCTGGATAGTGTGTTGATTTGCCATGTGTATGACCTAGGTTTGATCCCAGCCATCCCTCCACCACCCTGAAGGAAGCTTTGGTACTGTAATCTCTCTCACTCCTTCTACCTCTCTGTTTTTACATTTCAAAAAATCACTATATCAGTGCAAATAGAGAGGTCTGAACAGTGCCTGCCACATCTTAGATAGTCCTCAAATGCCTGTCAATCTCTCAATTCGTGTGTTCAGGTAGACTCGGGCTCAAGGGAAAGTAAACTTTATACGAGCTCAGTCAATGGGCTGGAAAGCCTTAAAAGGATAAAGTGAAAGGAAAACATGTTACTTGCTAAATGTTGACATTAGTAGGTGACAGATAGGAATAAATTTATAAGAAAAATTTTTATTAAAAAATTTATATAAAAAAAAGCATGTATCTTTCTAATTTTGTAACTAAATTGAAATGAATATAAATAGTGGAATAATGGTCATGTGTTTCATTAACATAGAATATTTTGAACTCAGTATAGTCGATAGAATGTTTATACTAATTTTACTCATATTTATCTTCAGCTTTTCCGAGTTAATGCTTAAAAATTTGAGGAAGTGCAATAAAAAGCTACGTGTGTATGATAATCAGGAAGTTTTAACACAGACAGCAAATAGATCACAGAAACGATATACAGGTCTGCAGCCAGAAAGATGAGTAAAATGCATCACAGAAGACAAAAATCGGGAAGAACTACAAAAAAGAAATACACTTGGATAAAATTGAAATATGAAGTATAGATGATCAATAAGGTATAATAACATGAAAAAGTATAGCATGTTTTTTTTTGGTTTGCTTATTTCTTTTTTTTGTAATTAATTCATTTTCCCTTTTTGTTGCTTTCGTTGTTTTATTGTAGTTATTATTGTTTTTGTTACTGATGTCATCGTTGTTGGATAGGACAGAGAGAAATGGAGAGAGAAGGAGAAGAAAGAGAGGGGGAGAGAAAGATAGACACCTGCAGTCCTGCTTCATCGGCTGTGAAGCAACTCCCCTGCAGGTGGGGATCCAGGGGGTCCAACCGGGATCCTTATGCACGTCCTTCCGCTTTGCGCTACCTGCGCTTAACTACTACGCTACGTCCTGACTCCCTGGTTTGCTTCTTTTTTCTTTCTTTCTTTCTTTCTTTCTTTCTTTCTTTCTTTCTTTCTTTTTAATGAAATGACATCTTTTTTTAAATATTTATTTTCCCTTTTGCTGCCCTTGTTGTGGTTATTGATGCCGTTGTTGTTGGACAGGACAGAGAGAAATGGAGAGAGGAGTGGAAGACAGAGAAGGGGAGAGAAAGATAGACACCTGCAGACCTGCTTCACCGCCTGTGGAACTGCCAGGAGCCATTTCTCTGCTTTATAGATGATAAGCTTTGAGACAATGGAACCCCTCAAGACAAATGTTAATTACCCCCTGGGCAGGCCATTTCCCCTTAGGTAAACCATTTATCAGTAATCAAGTGAGTCAACACAAGTGAGTCAACACATAGTTTGGTTCCTGCCATTTGTTGCAAGGAACATTCCTCTTTGAAGTTTGCTCCCCCTTCCCCTCCTCCAGCATTCCCTCTCCTTCCCCAAAGCCTTATAATGCCTGTATTCTCAATAAAATTTAGAGCTTGATCAGAAACTTGACTTGCTCTCGTTCTTCGCGTCTCTTGTCCCTATCATTTCAGGTCTCATTGGGTTGCTAGCCCCTGCTCACCGCCCTGCTGGCCGGGGCATTCTGGCGCCCGAGCGTGGGGCAAAGAAGCCTTCTGGACCTAGAAACTCCGCTGATCGAGGGGGTAGGCCTACCCGAATTCACAGAGTCACCGCAGCCCGAGGGGGGTAACGCAAAGACTCGCAGAGATCGCCACGGAAATACCCGCCCGTGAGTCGCATCTGGGGAAGAGTGTCACAGCGGCTGAGGTAAGCAAAACCATGGGACATGAATTCAGCAAACTATTTATTCATTAAAGGACTCAAGGAGTCACTCAAGACACGAAGAAATAGGGTTAAAAAAAAAAAAAGAAAGAAAGAATTAAAGAAGTTTTTAGATTATATTGGGAATATTTGCCCCTGGTTCCCCCAGGAAGGCACTATAGATGAGAAACGTTGGAGGAGAATTGGTGACTGTCTTAATGATCACTATCAGTCTTTTGGTCCTGAACGTGTACCTGTTTCTGCCTTTTGTTACTGGAATTTGATTAATGATATCTTAAAAATCTATAATAATCACCCTGATATTAAAAACCTTATTACAGAGGGTGAAAAGGTCCTCCGGCAACTTTCTCGTCCGCCGTCCAGGACAAAGACCCCATCTCCATGCCCTTCTGTGGTTATTGATCTTGATCCCCCGGTACCCAGTCAAAATAAAAGCCTCCCAGCACCTGATGAAAGTAAAAGCCCTATTCCCCTCCCTACAGGTCCCACTGCACTTACTAAAGTTCCCTCCATTGACTCTCCTATTGCTAATTCACATGAGAGTGAAACCCAGCATTCTTTCCCCCGCCTCTATCCAGTTTTACAAAACCTCCCACAAAGCCCCCCCTCTCCTGAAGCACTCCCCGCGGAGGATGAGGCTTTGCTAGAAAAAGAGGCTGCCAAATATCACAATCCTGATTGGTATCCTCCTCCCTTTAATCTCCCTCCCTATATCCATGCTCCCACTCTCCAGCCTGACCCTCTCCTTGACAACCCCTCCGTCAGGAGGGCACGCTCAGGAGCCCTTACAGGAATTTCCACCCTCCGCAAGGTCCTTACTGACCAGAGAGAGCAGCTTCAATTAATGAAAGAAATAACTGCAGTCACAGAAGAGCTTACATTTTTAGCCTCACCAAAAAACCTAAACCCAATCCCTAAAACTAAAACTAAAACTAAACCATCCAAATCAAACCCGGTTTTGGCTTTCCCTGTTACTCGGAGCCAGGCTCAAACTGGCTAGCCCTAACCCCTATGCTCTTCCTTGTCCAGACTGCCTCCCTACACCACCGCCCCTCCGTTTTGTGCTCCGGTCCTTGACTTGGCCAATAATACTGATTAGACCACTTTCTTTAAAACTGTAAAATGTACCTTAGCCCAGAAAAAAAAAAAAAAAATTCAAAAATTTTTCTCTGCGCGGCGGCTGTAAACTAAGCCCGCCTGTTCCGCCCTCGCAGCCAATCACGGCACAGAGCCCCTGCTCCACAGATTGGCAAATTCAGTCAGTCAATCATTCCCCTAAGCTACAAAGGCCCCTCCTGGGGGGGGGGGGGGGTAGCGAGTCTGTGAGTTAGGAATCCAAAAACCAAAAGCGGTTTTTCAAAGAGAAAATTTCACCAAGAATGTATGTTTTAAGTCTGTGCTAACCTTGTTTTCATTAATGTGTGTTAACCCCTAAGTAACTAAAGTTTTTTTTAAGTTTTAAATAAGATTTAGTTAAGCTAAATGTGGTTTTAAAGATCCAGACTCATAGAGTTGGCACACCTTTACCAGAGTAAAATATAGGACAGTTTCGTCCTTCTGATAGCTAATATCAGCATCAATTCATTAGTTAAAAAGATTTTCTGAGATATCTAGGCATGGTAAAATGCCTCTGTAGTCTCTCTCACTCTTGTGAAAATTGTAGATATTACCAGCACCTCAATATCAACTGCCACTGTTTGTTAATTTAATTCCATGCTTGAACTGACTTTCTAATAACCCAGTCAGTGTAGAGCAGTGGCCTTGCCAGGAAAAAAAGGGTTAAACGTGCTATTCCTGGCCTGATAAAAAAAAAAAAATTTTATTCAACAGATGTGATTCAACAAAATTATTTAGTGTAAAATGGTCATCTGAAATAAATGTTAACAGTAAAAAATTATTTTAACATTTCAGCTATAAGGTTTATGTTAGCTTTTTAAGTTACCTATCTAAATCAAAGTAAAAGATCAATTAAGTTGTGTACCCACCCTTGTTCATAGCTGCCCTAAGGGTGTGATAGCTTTGTGATAAACAAAGGTCCTTAACAAACAAAGTTTAACATTTTACTTAAAATTGTTTAAGTGATGCCAGAGGCTTTTGCGCTGGTTTTCCTCTTTATATCTTTCTGCTTTTAAAAATTATCTGGTTTGTTTTAAGACACTGCCAGAGGTTTATTCTTGATAAATTAAGGTAATACATTGTGTTTTTGGCCTGATAGAAGATTTGTTTTGGCAAATCCTGATTTAACAAAATTAATATTTTAAATATTTAAACTATGAGGTTTTATTTTAGCCTTTTAAGTTGCCATATTAGAGTTCTAAGGAACAAAATCTATTAAGAGTTTTATATCTATGCTTACTCATGATAGCCTTGTGATGAGTAAAGATCTTAGTAAACTAAAGGTATAATAGTGTACTTAAACTGTCTAATCAGTTTAAAATAATGCTAAAAAATGGTAAATATTTTATCATGTCAACACATTAGGTATTGACTTTCTATAACATATTGGTTTATTCTAATAAAGAGCCTTCTAAAATCATATAAAAAAAACAAGTCAATTCTAACCATTAGATCATCAATTAACTTGGTACAAGTTCTCTCCCTAAGTAAATAATTATAGGTACATCTGCACATGAAGAACTGACTGCTCATATGGTAAGATTTAAAACTAAACATTTTTAATTTTTTATGTATGGGTGTGTGATGACTCCTAAAGTCACTCATATCCTAAAATTTTTCTCATTTTTTAACAAGCCTCTTAAAATTTTAACGCTTGACCTGCCATAGTGAGAGCACTTTACTGGCTCCTGCATTATTTAATTAAGATCTTGCTATTCAGACTTTTAAGATTCATCTCCATTGATGAAAGCCAATGCTCTCTGACAGATTGATATAATTCACCTGCCCATGTTTAGTAAACAAAAAAAAAAAAAAAAAAAACTTTTTCTCTCAGTTGATATTTTTTCTAAATTTATGTGGGCTACAGCTCAAACAAGAAAAACTAAAACCCTTAAGCTTAATTAATAATAAAAAAAGAAGGGTAATGCACCCTCCAGTATTCAGTTGGCTAAAGTGTCAATGAAGTAACATACTAAATCTTTTTAATATTTACAAAAATTTGAATTGTCCATTTATTATATCTCATTGACAAAGCCACCCACTTTTCCAGTCACAGAGACATATTTCCTTTTTTCTCTTTTATCAACACTGGATGTCCATGTTTGTTTTCCTTTTATTATGGTGGATGACATTGCTCTTGCAAAATCCACAGAGTCCCTGTTGGCAAGTCCTTACCACAAAGGACGCCATGGCAGTATATACTCCAGCTAACCTCACCAGCTTATCTAAGTCTTCTCTTTCTGCTGACCTACCACTGCTGACTTCATCTTTGCATGCTTATTGACTGCTCACTTCTCAAAATGTTCCTTGATGTTCAAGGAACCTCACCTTGACTTCTAATGTGTATGCACCTCCTCTGTGTTTTGGCAAACACCATCCTATATTTTCATGTCAATTCTTCTCTACCTGGTCCTTGCCTCCTAGTTTTGCTTGTTCCACAGCTGACCAGAAGAAGAAAATTTCATCAGTTGGCGCTGACCAGAAGACCAGACGTGCTGTGTTTCTTCCCCTGGACATCACATCCACTGACTGCTTCCCTTAGACTTGCTGGTGGCACGCTAGGACACTCTATATATTCCTCCCATAAATTTTCTGACAAATTACAACAGGTTATAGACTCCACCACAAATAGTCTTGAGTCACTACAGAGCCCCTTATGAGACCCTTATTAGTCTTTTGTTAATAATTACCTTAGGACCCTTTATTTTTAATAAGATTACTGATTTTATAAAACGGCAGATTGACTCTCTGGCATCAAAACCTTTGCAAATACATTATCACAGACTTGATTTGGCTGACAGAGGCCTGGCTGAACCTGAGGATGACAGACCCCCTTTTCGGATGGCATAAAACTCAGAATTATGCATCGAGACATCCAACCTTGGCAGGGCAAGGACACCAGTAAGGGGTGCAAGGCAAAGCACTGCAGGGGGAGGACCCTATTGTCCGCCTCTGAGTCCCCCGTGAAGCAAACCTGATTTGCATGGAGGTTGGTGTCAGCAACAAAAATTGTTTCCCTAGAAACTGTGGCTCTGCCTCCCCTCCCCAAAAAGACACCAAGAGCCTTATAAGATGCGGGAAGGTTGGTTTTGCACCCACCCCGTGGGAGGATTCAGGTCAATACTTCCCTCCTCTGGTTAAGCCCACCAAACCTGCTGTCAGGGTCTCTGCTCCTCACCCACATTGCCTGCCTCAATTTTAAAATTATAACAAAGGGAGGATATGCCAGGAGCCATTTCTCTGCTTTATAGATGATAAGCTTTGAGACAACGGAACCCCTCAAGACAAATGTTAATTACGCCCTGGGCAGGCCATTTCCCCTTAGGTAAACCATTTATCAGTAATCAAGTGAGTCAACACAAGTGAGTCAACACATAGTTTGGTTCCTGCCATTTGTTGCAAGGAACATTCCTCTTTGAAGTTTGCTCCCCCTTCCCCTCCTCCAGCATTCCCTCTCCTTCCCCAAAGCCTTATAATGCCTGTATTCTCAATAAAATTTAGAGCTTGATCAGAAACTTGACTTGCTCTCGTTCTTCGCGTCTCTTGTCCCTATCATTTCAGGTCTCATTGGGTTGCTAGCCCCTGCTCACCGCCCTGCTGGCCGGGGCATGGAACGACTCTCCTGCAGGAGGGGAGCCAGGGGCTCGAACCGGGATTCTTACACCGGTCCTTGTGCTTTGCGCCACGTGCGCTTAACCCGCTGTGCCACCTCCCGACTCCCGGTTTGCTTATTTCAACTGTTAATCCTGTACATGTATAATTCCCTTTGAAAAATATACTGTTAATATTCATTTTCTAGGTCTTGAATCTTTCCAGTGACTGGAATCAGTGATATAGTGATAGGGAAAGAGTTTTGACAAAATCTATTTGTACTACTTTCTAAGGTAACATTAATATTTTGCCCTCTCAGCATCCTAACATAAGAGGCAGAAAGCCCTTCAAGACAGCTGTGAAGCAGCTTTGAGAACACAAGCTGTCCCGGATACCACATTGGGGTTCAGGGCTCAGATTTTGTGGAGAAAGTGGAGTCCATAAACTACTAATATGCTGTGTGGAGAATTTCACAGCTCAAGTAGGAATCAGGGAACACAGAATTAGTGACAGCTAAAAATGAAACAAGCCACAGAAAAGATAGAGAAATTACTAAAACTCCAGGAAAATAAACAGGAGTAGAAGAAAGGAAACGTAGTCATATCAAAAACCAGTTGGCTCAGTTGGAAGTAATATTGACATCAATATACTAAGGAAAACACAATACTGATTTAACATTGTAGAATCTGACTCTATTGTAATGGGGGAGGGGGTTGAGGAGGGTGAGAGGATATAAGAAGAACAGAGGAAGAGAGGCAGTGTGTCTTTAGCCCAGATTAGGAAGAGTAGGTAACAGGCCAGGCAGTGGTGCACTAGGTTGAGCACACATGTTACAATGCACAAGGATCCAGTTTCGAGCCCCTGGGCCCCACTTGCAGGAGGAAAGCTTCATAAGTAGTGAAGTAGAGCTGCAGGTGTCTCTCAGTCTTTTCCCTTTCTATCTCCCCTCTCAATTTCTGGTTATCTCTATACAATTAATTAATTAATTAATTAATTTTTAAAAGAGGTATAGTGGGTAAGAAAACTAAATTCTCTAACTGGCAAGAGAACTCGCCCAGGAGGATGCCTGCTTTGCTGTGCGTGCAACCCAGGTTCCGATCAAGCCCCACTGCACTGGAGGAAGCTTCCACACTGCCATACACTCCACTCTCTTTGTGTCTGAAAAACTGCAGTCATGAAGACTTGATAACAACAATAAAAAAACAAAAAAAGAAGATTAAACTATCTTTGGCCATAGGATATCACAGTGGCAGTGCACCCGATTTGCATGCGCGAGTCCCAGGCGCTACCATACGCTAGAACTTAATGGTATTCTGATTTCTCACTTGCTCCCTTCTCTCTCTCTCTCTCCTATCTCCATTTCATAAAAAAAATTAAGTTAATCTTTCAAGAGAAAAATAACTAAATTATCTCTTAGAAGAAAACCAAACCATAGCAGTGTGATTATATTAAAGACGTAATCGCCCACAAACTAAGTAAAACCTAAAAGAATGGATAGAGGCTAGGTTCAGAGGTGAAAATAGAAGGATTTATTTATCATTTTTATTATTGGATTTGCCATGCTATCTGATTTTAAATCTGTGCACCTATATCATTCTGACTAAAGATACCTAAATTAAAAAGGAGTTAGTTTTTAGATTCACTGAGTCTCTATTCTGAAAACTTTAATATGGCTGGTAGTTGTTAAAATAAAACTAAACAAAATGCATAAATCAAATGTGCATACATTTTATAAATAATGAATTGATTCCACTGAATGATTTATGCGTTACTTATAAAAGCATGGTCAGCTGAATTGTTCCCAATTAGTCAATCTCTGCAAGAATTAAAATAGAGGAGTGGTGCAATGTGATTATAAAGTTGTAGTTCCTTTTTTCTCCCACAAGGGTTTTTGCTGGTGCTTTGTTCTTACAGACTTCATGACTCCCAGTAGACTCAATTTTTTTCTCTTTTCCAGATAAAGTGTGAAAGACAGGAAGGAACAGAGAGATAGTGAGGGAGAAAGACAGACACTATAGATGCTCTACTGTGAAGGTTTGTTTTGTCTGATTCTCCCACGTGGTGGCCAAGGGCTTGAACCTGGGTCAGCACATAGATAAAGTATGCACACTACCAGGTAAACCCTAAGCCCCAGTCTGTAAATTTTATTTATATAAAATACCATGTTGAAACTTAAGCACATAGTTTGATTTAACTGTGATATAATTTGGCAGGATTATTGTATGCCATGTACTTTTCCTAGTGTAGCCCTGACTTTTTGTTATTCACTTGAGTATCCTAAAAAATGAGCAGACCCCCAATGGGCAGACCCCCAGACTTTCTCTCCCAGACACTCTGAATTTTTCTTCAGTGGTAATTTTCTAGATAAAACAATTAAAAGTCGTTTTGTTTTGTTTTGCTTTGCTTCTTTAAGCTTTCAACTTTGAGTCATGCTTGACAAATCAAGTGGCAAGAGACTTTAAAAGTACATTATCAGGATCACAGCTCAGCTATAAGAAAAAAAGATGAAAACTTGTCATATGTTATAACATGGATGGAACTTGAAATACTTAAATGATTAAAATGAATGCAAATATCTGATCGTTTAACTCATAGGTGGAATCTAAAGGAGGAAAGTAAACTACTCAACAAAACAAAACAAGCAAACAAAAAACATTGACTCTGACAATAAAACTGTAGTTGCCATAGGAAAAGCAGGGCCTGTGGGATGGTAGAAGGAAGAGGCTGAGTGCTGAATGGGCTGGGTCCCTAATCGGGGAGTCCTGAGATTCCCAAACAGACATGATGGGCCTAGACCTCAAATAAATCCCTCTCTCCATTGTTACCAGTCATCTCTATCAGGAACAACACAATAGACCCCTTTGTGGGCCCCCCATAGGACCCTGCCCTCACATGGATCAACAACGGTAGAGAATGTTCCATCCTCCAAAGGGAGGATGGACAACATACTGTATGCTACACTTGAGGAAGATGGGTCCTAATATTGGGGCAGTTTGGAATGTTCCTACTCATGACCACAGAATGTGAGCTCAGATCTACAGGATGCAGAGGTCACATAGGCTCCTAAGCTGAAGATGGGCCCCAGATCACATCAAATCGATGGGGTTTACAGTCAACAATATTTATACCTTTCCCTTATTTGGGAGCTACTCTCTTCCCTGATCCAGCTTTCTGGTCCTTTTCCAGCCACGACATCATTTCCACAAACAATAACTTAGATCCAGCTGCATATCAGATTTCAGGTTCAGGGGGAAAAAAAAACTAGTTTAGCCACAGGCCCTTTGGAATATAACTAAAATATGCCTACCAGCTATCTACAAAATGGAGGAACCCCCAACTCTTCATCTGAACCATTCTAGCCTTTAGGTCCATGATTGTTTAACATTTTGTTTGGCTTTGTATGTTAACTCTCTTTTCAGCCACCAGGTTCCAGATGCTAGCATGATGCCGACCAGACTTCCCTGGACAGACAACCCCACCAATGAGTCCTGGAGCTCAACTTCCCCAGAACCCCACCCCACTAGGGAAAGAGAGAGGCAGACTGGGAGTATGGACCAACCAGTCAACATCCTTGTTCAGTGGGGAAGCAATTACAGAAGCCAGACCTTCCACCCACAAAGACCCTGGGTCCATACTGCAACCCACAAAGACCCTGGGTCCATACTCCCAGAGAGATAAAAAACAGGAAAGCTATCAGGGGAGGGGATGGGATATGGAGATCTGGTCATGGGAATTGTGTGAAGTTGTACCCCTCCTATGCTATGGTTTTGTCAATGTTTCCTTTTTATAAATTAAAAAAAGTGCTGAATGATACTACAAATTTGGTGGTGGTTACAGTGTGGTTATTCATTAGAATATGGAGTTAAATTCTTTTTTTTTTTATTGTCACCAGTATTACTGCTGGGGCTTTGTGCCAACACTATAAATCCACAACTCCCAGCAACCATTGTTTTTTGTTTTCTTTCCATTTTTTTATTAGATAGAATAGAGAGAAAGTGAGAGCAAAAAGGGAGATAGAAAGGGAAAGAAAAAGATAAACACCTGTAGCCTTGCTTCACTGCTAGCAAACAAAGCATCCTCCTTGCAGGTGGGGAGAGGGGGCTCCAACCCAGATCCCTGTGCACAGTAGGTAAAGTGTGCATTTAACCAGGTGCACCAGTAACCTGGACCCCAAAGCTATATTCATGAAATATATATATAATATTGTAAACCAATGGTACACAATAAATTTGACTAATTAAATTTACGCTGTGGTGATTAGAAGTGCAGTTATAGGGGCCGGGCAGTAGCGCACCGGGTTAAGTGCACATAGTGCAAACCAAGGACTGCTGCAAGGATCTGGGTTGGAGCACCCAGGTCCACACTTGCAGGACAGTCATTTGGCAAGTGGCAAAGCAAGTCTGCAGGTATCTTTCTGTCCCCATTCTATCTTCTCTTCCTCTCTCAGTTTCTCTCTGTCCTATCCAACAACAACAAAAATGAAAAAAAAAAAAATTGGCCGCCAGGAGCAGTGGATTCGTGTACTGCAGGCACGGAACCCCAGCCAAAAAAAAAGGGGGGGGGGAGTCAGGTGCACGTGGTGCAAGGACCTGCATAAGGATCCCAGGTCGAGCCTCGGGCTCCCCACCTGCAGGTGGGTCACTTACAGGCAGTGAAGAAGGTCTGCAAGTGTCTTATCTTTCTCTCCCTTCTCTGTCGGACTCTCCTCTTTCCATTTCTCTCTGTCCTATCCAACAATGATGACATCAATAATAACAATAATGACTGCAACAACAATAAAACAACAAGGGCAACAAAAGGGAAAATAATTTTTTAAAATTACAGTTACATTGTGGTTAGGAGTCTCCCCCCAAAAAAAAAAAAAACTACTTAATTACCACATCCATCACCTCTCAGGTTGCTGTGTATGCAAGAATAACTGAGTTCTAGTGTCTTAGAAAATTTCAATTCTACAATGGAGTATTATTATTTTTTATTTTTATTAGTGATTTAATACTGATTTACAAAATTGTAAGATAATAGGGGTATAATTCCATATGGTTTCCACCACCAGAATTCTGGATCCCCATGTCCTCCACACAATAGAGTATTATCAATGATAGTAACCATCTTTTACTTGAGATTCTCAGACCATATTTATCTTATAGCTGAATGTTTGTAATCTTACACCCATCTTTCCTTATTGCCTTTGCTTTATGCTCCTAGCCACTTTTCTACTTTATTTCTATGAGTTTGACTTTTCCTTTAGCTTCCATATATACAAGAAAACAGAGACAGGCTTTGCCTGTTTAACTTGTTTCACTTAGCACAATAGTCTCGGGTTGTTCCCAGGTCATCATAAATAGTAATTTTGTTCTTTCTCATGAATGAATAACCTATCATTCTACACAAGACCCTCAGGTTGGCAAAATAACTCACTTTGACAGGCTGTTGCTTTCCCATATGTGTGACCTAGGTTCCAGTCCAGTGCCCATCACATTGAAGGAAGCTTCCATGATATGGTCTCTTTCACTCACTCTACTGCCTCTCTGTCTCCCTGTCTCTCAAAAAAAAAAACCACTCTAATAAGTTTGCTTTGTTTAAATTGTTTAACTATAAGAATGATTAGACAAAGAGGATCCTGACCAAAGTTAAACAAATCAATACTATTCAAGGACCTGGTCTCACAATATGTCATTTTGCTTAAAGCTGTAGTTTTCAAGAATGGATCCAAGATGTTGAGTGATGATTAACTGACCTATATACATCTTCATTATTCATTTATCTGTTGATGAACACCTAGACTGTTTTCATGTATTTGCTATTGTCAAGTAGGTTTTTATTTTATTTTATTCTTATCTTTATTTATTTATTGGATTGGGAAAGTCAGAAATCAAGAGGAAGGGGGAGACAGAGAGGAAAAGAAACAGAAAGACACCTGCAACTCTGCTTTACCACTAGCAAAGCTTTCCCCCTGCAGGTGGGGACCGGGGACTCAAACCTGGGTCCTTGAGCATTGCAACATGTGCACTTAACCAGGTGTGCCACCACCTGGCCCCTAGGTATTTATTTTTTATTTACTTTGAGGAAGTCTAGTTTGTACAATACTCAGCAATTTCTCCCAAGAATGATATAAAATGACAAGTCCCTGGCTGCCATCTGTGATCATGAGAGGTCAGAAAATTAAGTTAGGAAAGCAGAGTGTAAAGGCTCACAAAGAAAGAACCTTTCATAAACCATGGTTGACACTACACTTACATGTGCACTATTTAGTAATAGGAGCCAATAAATCTTTTCTGTTGTTGAGGTTAACTGAACTCCCATTTACTTTTACTTGCAATCAAGAAGTTTCCAATTGACACTGTACTCAAATGGACTGCATGCATGAAGAAGCCAAAGGGTGAAGAAGTTTTGGACACTAGGACAGAGGATTGAATAAATCTGAAAATAATCCCATTAAAACAGAATCCAAAAGACAATTAGTGAAAAACAATAGTGCTGTAAATTAGAAGATAATTGTTTAATTATAGTTCAAGGACAACACTTAGAACAGAAAACATTCCACCCAAATGACACTGCAGAGAAGAAAACTGAGCATTTGTCTCACAGATACAAAATCTGAAATCTCTTATCTAAGGATTATTGTTTTATTGATTTGCGTATATTTTCTTAAAAGAGCATTTTCCCCCTAGAAACCTTAGAGGAAATAAGTAAGGACTACAAGAAGATGAAGAGTTGACAATTGAATGAAAGAATGTAAAGTTCATAGAATATATTTTCAAATATATTCTAAAAGCCACATAAGTCATTTTAAATGTTAAAGCTTGAACTTACAGATAATATAATACAGCATACACTGCTGCTGTATGCTAGTGAGCAAAAGCCCTCACTCCAGCCTTTTACTCTCTGCCTGCATGAAAATTAGATCAATCAGGATGTGAGATGACATTTATTTCCTCCCTCAGCCATTCCTCTCCCTCACTTAGCATCATTAGGATACCATTTACTGGCACAGATTAAATTACTCTTTGATATGAGAACTCTTAATTTGTGTATGAAAATTATACCTATTTAGATTGCTTTTAATTTTCAATTCAATTTGAAATTCTCCATTTCCACTTACTTAAATGACTGAGTCAAGGCCACCTAAATACTATAGTTCTTACTTTCACACAAACACACATGTACAGAGCATGCTGACTAGAAAGTGTATATTAAAAAAAATTCTAGAGGGAATAGATCTGACAATTGTAGTATATAAGTGATGAAAAATTGAAGAGAGGGACCAGGTGGTGGTGCACCTGTTTGAGCACAAGTTACAAGTGCAAGGACCTGGGTTCAAGCCCCCAGTCCTCACCTGCAGGGGGAAAGCTTTGTGAGTGGTAAAGCAGGGCTGTGGGTATCTATCAATTTCTGGCTGTCTCTCTCCAACTAATAGAAATAAATAAATAGATAGATAGATAGGCAGATATTAAAAAAGAAAAGAAAACTGAAGTGACATATGTTTTTAAAAGAAGAGGAACCTTTAACACATGTAAGAGACAGTCTAGAGATGTCCGTCTACAGAGAAGATACTTTATATGGACACAACAGAAAATAGCAGCCTACAAGATAATAAAAGAAGCCTCAGGAGAAACCAACCTACATTAAAATCTTTATCTTAAACTTGAAGTTACCAGAATTGTGAGAACATAAATTGAAAATGCATTTCCACCATTATTTAATAGCCATAAATTGACATACATCTTACAATTGACTTGGGGCTGTTATTGTGATTTAGTTTTAGTTGCCTGCACAGGTGTGAACCCCATCCTAGATCATAAGTTAGCATCCAGAATGTTATATGAATTGTTTAGTTTAAATACTATTTAAAATGTCTTCCTGACTGTGTTAGTGTGTTAAGGCAATTACAATGGAATACCACATACCGGTCCTCACAATCCTGGTAACTTCAAATTTAAGATAAAGATTCCGAAGTAGGCTGGTTTCTCCTGAGGCTTCTTTTATTATCTTGTAAGCCGCCATTTTCTGTTGTGTCCATATAAAGTATCTTCTCTGTACACAGACATCTCTAGATTGTCTCTTATGTGTGTTCAAGGTTCCTCTTCTTTTAAAAACACCAGTCAAGTTGGTAAATAGTTCACTAGATTTCAATACTACTGTACGGGAAGGGGCACACATCTCAGGGCACAACACTGCTGCACCCTGAAACATTCATGGCTCATCATCTGGTAATACCATAAAAGCAGTAACACCACAGAATAGAGGGTTATCTGTGACTTGGGAAATTTTGAATAGACAATAGTGAAGCATTCTTAGAGAATACTGTTTAGCTTTCTTGTATTGCACAGGACACCACCGAAGGAGGGCAGGGAAAGTTGAGGTAAACAGGAATTTAAGGTCCTGGTCCAGATGGTGAAGGGAAGGCCTCAGTTGGGGATGAGAGTGTCTTACAGACACGTATTACAGGGAGAAGAGAAATTGTATGCATTTGCCAACAACTGTACTGTAAACCACTAAACTCCAATAAAGTGATAACAAAATACAATAAAATATTTTTAAAGAATACTGCTTTGTAATACTTCAAGGGCAATCCATGTGGGAAAATTCGGATATGCCTAAATCTTAAGCTGTAGTTTATCTAGTTTCTTTTTTTTTTTAATGATAATGAAATAGTGTATGATCAGTGACCTCTGAGTAATTTTTTAAACTATTCCTCATAGTATCAAGCTAAGATTTATGTACTCTGTAATACCTGATGTTGACCATAAAAATGACAGATTCCCTTATCCTGCTGCCCCAAGGCTTCCTGGTGGGCTCTATCAATTAAAGACCCAACAAGGAAAGTGGAAAGTAGGGAGAGAGGAAGACTAATTATTGTTTCTAGTTACTGTCAATATTGCTTCAACAACAGAGTTTAATTACTGCTCCTCAGTTTGCTTGGCTGATCTAGAACAAACCATAGAGAACACTCCATAGACATGACCATCTATACTCATATCAGTCACATGTTGGCCCCCTCAGAGATTCAAACAGCAGCCACACGAGGAAACATCTAGGCTTCATAAACTTCCCTCTATTTATTCCCTACCTTGGTAGCTACTTATTATGTTTACCATAACTAAGCAATATCAGTGACTAATTTTCTTACTTTTAGCATTGAAAGTATGAAGTTTCCACATTAAATTTCTTCTGTTTTTTAAATATTACTTCATTTATCATCACAATCATCATCATCATTGGATAGAGACAGAGAGAAATTGAGAGGGGAGAGGGAGAGAGACAGAGAGATACCTGCAGTCCTGCTTCACCATTCATGAAGCTTTCCCCTTGCAGGTGGGGACCAGGGGCTTGAACCTAGATCCCTGTGCACTGTAATGTGAGTGCTTAACCAGGAGCACCACTGCCTGGCCTCTAAATTTCCTTTAATTTAAGTACTAGCATGTGTCATCTTTCCATGTGTGAATTTTGATCAATACATAAACATCTTAGATTAAATGAAAAGTATTTTGATAATATTAAGTGCACCAACATGATTCATTTACTTTATAGAGTCTCTAGATACCACTTTATAAGGATACTTTGATGCAATTATTTGCTTCTACCATTTAGAGCTTCTGAGTTTATTTTCTATATTTTCTTTAGTCTACATGTTTCACAATAAGTGGTAGATTGACTTATACCAGTTTATTTGCAGCTTCTGACACTTTGATGCACGGAAATTTCCATCTATAAAGGATAACTATATAAAGTGTGGTATGGAGGTGGTGCCGTGGATAAAGCACTGGACTCACAAGCATGAGGTCCTGAGTTCACTCTCTGGCAGCACATGTACCAGAGTGATGTCTGGTTCTTTCTCTCTTTCTTTCTATCTTTCTCATTAATAAGTAGATAAAATCTTTATTTAAAAAAAACATAACCATATAATATATATATTCTCTAATAATTGACTTCCCAAGTAATTTTGTGATTTTTCAAAATAAACTCTAAGAGTAGTGGAAGAGATCATTTTGAATATGTTTATGACCAGATGTTTACAGTTGACTGTAAAACATTAATCCCCTAATAAATAAATAAAAAATACATATATCATGGTGATCCCCATGTTTTTAAACTTTTAAAAATGTCTTAGTAATTTATTTAAAATAGATACAGAGAGAAACTGAGAAAGGGAGAAATAGAGAGGAAAATAGAAAGAGATATTTCTAGTATTATTTCACTTGTGAAGCTTCTCCCCTCCTCCATGCAGATGGGCACTGAGGGCTTAGCCTTGAGTCCTCAGGCACTGAAATGCATGTACTCAACCAGGTGTGCCACCAACGCAGTGCAGTCATTTCTATCATTGTGTTTATGAGACTTTATAATAGTGTTCCAGATTTGGAAAAACTAGCCTCAGTTGTCTATGTTATTTGTAATCTAAACTGTACTCTCAAACTTAATTCCATTGTTTATATTAGTGAAGTATCACCTTAGGCAGCATCCAGCTATACCTAGTGGGAACTGAAATAGAGTGGAACCAAAAGAACACATGCTCCTCTGTTCCTTCAGGATCACTTTATTGATCACTCCTATTAAGGTTACCAATTGACAGTTCTCAGTATGTCAAGATTCAATCACACTTGCAAAGACAAAGTTTTGAGATTTCATGTATTAATGCAATGATAGAGTTGACAGCAACCCCATTAATTAGTTTTACTGACCTGTTAATTTTTAATCTTTGTTTTTATAACATTCCTGCCCAATATTTGTCCAAACTACTCTTGAATGAATTCAATTGCCAGAATATTTACAATATTCTATAATACAAGTTGTTCAAACATCTATGCCCAAAATATTTTCCACTTGCCTGAAACTAAAGACCCACATTCTTTTAATATCCCTTTGCTGATATAGAGAAGTTAGTCATTAAGTAATTGCTAATGCTGAAGGAAAACTCTTATCTACTCAGCAACATCTACTGAGCAGTTTTGCATTAACTCACCTGCATGGAATGGAAACCATCACAGTCCATGTTTATCTGTACGAGCAGAATAAAGGAAACAATCAAGTAGTCATCCAGATAATTGAGGTCAATGGGAAAATTCAATTATTGAAATAAAAGTGAAGTGAATTCAAAGTTCTCACCATCATCCAGGTTGACATTTGTTTTTGGTTAAATTTAAATAACTGCTCCATCTAATCTGTCTATAAAGTCTCTCCTCCCATGCTGCATCTATTAGAAAGGGTATGTAAGCCCCCTTTAGCTGTTTTTCCTCTGTTAGCAACTGATTTTCTTAGAAAGGGTATATATCACCCATAATTTAAGTAATCACCAGTTTTTTCTTTTTGCCTCCAGGGTTGTTGCTGGGGCTTGGTGCCTGCACCAAGAATCCCCTGCTCCTGGAGACTATTTTTCCCATTTTGTTGCCCTTGTTATTGCTCTTGTAATTGTTATAGTTGTTGTTGTTGGATAGAACAGAGAGAAATGGAGAGAGGAGGGAAAGACAGAGAGGGGGAGAGAAAGGTAGACACCTGCAGACCTGCTTCACCACTTGTGAAGTGAACCCCCTGCAGGTGGGGAGCAGGGGGCTCAAACCAGGATCCTTACATCAGTCCTTGCACTTTGCGCTATATGCACTTAACCCTCTGCACTACCGGCCAGCCCCCTAATTACCAGTTTCTAACAGACTTGTTGATTTTCTTCATTGAACTTGGCTAACAAATCATTTTAAAATAGAAAACGTAACAGTATTTCCTACTTCAATGAACTGTTTTCTTTTTTTATTCCATCTCTCTAGACTAGTGCATAAAATAACACTTCTGATTTTACTAGTGTCATCTTACATTCTTTGTTTCAAAAGTTCCTTAAAATACTATTATTTATTTGAGCTTTTTCTTTTTGTTTAATATGTGATTGTATGGCTATAAGTTTCCTTCTCAATACTGCTTTAGCTGTGTCCCAAATGTTCTGATAGTTTGTGTCTTCATTTTCATTTGTTTCCAGGAACATTTGAATTTCCTGCTTGAGTGACTCTCTGGCCCAGTGGTTCTTAAGCAGTATGTTGTTTAGTTTCCAAATTCTGTGACTTTTAATAATTTTCTGTTTGTTGTTAAATGTTAGTTTTACTCCACTGTGGTCTGAGAAGATACTTGGGATGATTTCAATGTTCTTGAATTTATTGATGCTGTCTTTGTGGCCTAACATGTGGTCTATCCTTGAGTATGTGTTATATGGATTTGAAAAAAAAAGGTGTATTCCAGTTTTTTGGGGTGAAGGACTCTGAAAATGTCCAAGAGGTCTAGTCTGTCAATCTCTTCATTTAATTCTCTTGTATCTTTGTTGATTCTCTGCTTTGTTGATCTAAGTGTGAGAGTGGAGTGTTAAAGTCTCCCACTATTATTGTATTACTATTGATGTATTTTTGAAGTTCTTTCAGTAGGTGCTTGATGTATTTAGATGGTCCCTCATTGGGTGCATAGATGTTAATAATTGTTAAGTCTTCTTGGCTGATTGATCCTCTAATCATTATGTAATGTCCTTGCCTATCTTTTATTACTTTATTTAATTTAAAATCTATTGTGTCTGAGATGAGAATGGCTCTTCCTGCCCTTTTTTGTGGTCCATTAGCCTGTATGATAGTTTTCCATCCTTTCACTTTAAGTCTGTGTTTATCTTGTTGTGACAGATGGGATTCTTGCAAGCAGCATATGGTTGGGTTGTTTTCTGATCCATCCCCCCACTCTGTGCCTTTTGATGGGTGAGTCTAAGCCATTGACATTTATTGATATTGTGGATTTAATGTATTGTAGTGCCATTGTTCAACAAATTTTTATTTGCTATTATATATTGCAAGTATTATAGTGATGTTCTTGTTTATAAGAGGTCTTTTAGAACCTCTTTCAGGGCCAGTTTGTTGATGGTTGCCTCCTTTAACTGTTGTTTGTCTAAGAAGGTTTTGATTCCTCCATCTAGTTTGAATGAAAGTCTAGCAGGTTATATTATCCTTGGTTGAAATCCTTTTTCATTCAGGGCTCGATAGATATCTTGCCATTCTCTTCTGGCTTTCAGAGTTTGAGTGAAGAAGTCTGCTGATAGTCTTATGGGTTTTCCCCTGTATGTGACTTTTTGTTTTTTCTCTTGCAGCCTTTAGGACCCTTTTTTTTTTACTTACTTCTTCTCATTGTGACTATGATGTGTCTTGGTGTCAAAATACTATTATTTATTGAGAATAACATAATCAGCTTGTGTCCTCAGGTATATGATAAAAGGAAACCATAAAAAGGAAACAACACTGGAAGTTTCATGAAAGGAAAACATAGACTTCCAGAGATATTACGAATTATTTTTGAAGAGGTAAAATTTGTTATACTGAGTATGGGATTTTTTTTTTTAATTTCTGCATACTGCTTCACTTATTTTCTGACTTGAAATTGAATACTGTTGCAGCTTAAATAAACTGTCTTTCTCTTTTCAAATATTTTCTGTGGCCTACAACTATTTTCTTAAATTATTCTTTCCTTAGTAATATTTTCAAAGATAAGCTACTTTATGCAATTTCACAGAAACCAGTCTAATCCAGAATCTTGATTCCTAGCCATGGTCAATCATGATAAACATAATCATAATTCTTCCCTCCACTCTCTCCCTGTCAAGTACAGAACTGTTATGAATGATAGTCAAGAACACAAGATCCATTCAGGAAACTGCTCTCCTCAGGCTGGTTCTTGCAATGGATGTACTCCGTTGCAGTTCCACAGCTCCAGTTCTTTCAGGATAGGTCTGATATGGCTCCAATCTTGACCTTGACCTTCAACTATTAACCCCATCCCTGACTTCCTGCAACACTATTTTCTCCTTGTATTCTTTCAGCCTAGATACCACAGCAGCTTTCTGAGCCTGTGAATCTAAAATATCTCAGCATCCTTCTTGGCTTCCATCAATTCCATCACCTGTGTGTTAAGTCCATGCTGTTTTATTCAAGATAGGGTTAGTTAGAGCTTTATAATGTTATTAAGAGTCTTAAGTGCATTAATATATTGAGAACAGAACTTTAAATTTAATAGATGTTAGTGATTGTTAAATATTTTTATATATTATCATTCCACTAAGTATCTAGAAATTCCTTAGGCTTTTCTTCCACAAATGCAATTGATTTCACATTGATAGCAGTACTTAAATTCCACAAGCTTAATTATTTTGCCATTGGGAAACTCAAAATCCTGAAATTTCTTATCTTCAATATTTCTGAAGTCTCCTAACTTGACTCTTACTAAACAAGTTGACCTCCTCTTCTTTGTAAAATATATAATTTAGCATAGTATTCTAGCATTTATAGTGTATGAGTACCCTGAGGCCCTCATAATAAAACACAACAAACTGAGTAATTTAAGACAAAAAAAATGTGTTCTCTCACAGTTCTGGAAGCTAAGAATCTAAAATCAAGTTATCAACAAGGCCATGTTCCTTCTGAAGACTCTAGGGAAGAATCTTGGCTTGGTTTTTCCTAGTTTGCAGTAGTTACCAGCAATGTTTTCTGACAATCTATAGTGTCCTTTGACCTATAACTGCATCACTGAAATTTTTGCCTCTGTCATTATATGATCTTATTCCCCTGTGTATGGATCTCCAAACCTCCCTCTACTGATAGAAATCAACTATTAGATTAGGAGCTTCGAATTTTTAACTTACTACATCTGCAAAACTACTTCCAAATCAGCTATATTCAGAAGCACTTAGGGTAAGAACTTCAACATAGCTATTTGAGGAATACACTTTGTTCCACAAGATATATATTTCACTAAAGATACACATCCTACCTGAGCAATATTAGTTATGATAAGATGATTGAAACAAGCAGTTTTATTCCCCTGTTTTAGGAATCAGTAGGTTGCAGTTAAAGAACTTAGGGAAAATATCCAAAGCAATAGAAGTAGCAGTTGCAAAATCAAATTTGAATTCAGGCATTTAGAATTTCTGATCCATTCTCTCCAAGTCACATTATTTTTACCCTTAAATTTAGTGAGGACACTAATTTAGTACATAAAGAAGTTTAAATTCTTTAAATTTAATGTTTAGTAGTCCACTAAACATTAAAATGCCGTTTCTGATTTAATGAAACTGTCTAGAAAGCCAACATTCCTGTTATGGGTTAACTTTTATTACATAAAGGCCTCAGTGATTTATAATAGGGACCATGATTCATAAATCTGGAATCAACTGAGTGTTATCTATAGTATCTGTTGTCTGTGGTTGAGAAACTTACATTTCTGGGTTTGCCTAACTGTTCACTGGACCTCAGCTAGATTCAACAGAATCTACCCACACATCTCCATATCTTCTTTATGCTTCCTCTG
The DNA here is from genome assembly GCF_950295315.1 of Erinaceus europaeus. Classification (NCBI taxonomy): domain Eukaryota; kingdom Metazoa; phylum Chordata; class Mammalia; order Eulipotyphla; family Erinaceidae; genus Erinaceus; species Erinaceus europaeus. Next base: position 15,457,506 of record NC_080182.1, on the reverse strand, counting down.
AGATCAGCAAACTAGCCTGGATTTGTTTTCACAATGATAATAGAAGTTAAAGAGAGAAGATAAGACCTACTGTTTAAGCCTAATTCAAGTTTCTTCTGTTTGCATGGCCTGTTAGTATACTACTACAATTTATATGGTTTATTTATCCCAATACTAAATGTCAGTCAGGTTATACTACCTACAAAATAACATAACAAAGGAAATAATATAACAAAGGGTGTCTTTAGAGAAAAGGATAAAGAACTGGAACCCTTATTGCAGTTTCCTTTACTGCCTTAAAAAAAAAATAAGTAGCTTCTTCTCCCTCACAATGACTACCATCATTGAACACTTGAAGTTTATTACCTCTCTGCTCCCTATGACTGAGTGATCTTTCTGCATTCCCTCAATAAATTCTGAAAATTCTTATAATTCTATGGCTGATTCTAACATAGACTTGAACCTATTCAAAATGAAAGGGTCATTTTAGAAATATGGAAGTACTTGTAGAGTGGAGAAACATATATATTTTTTTTACTGCAGCAGACAGAATCATTTACATTGAACCATATTTCTTTCCCTCCCCTCCCAGTTCCAATATCCTTTTTCATATTTCAACAGAAGGTTTAATTTTTCATTTTAACACTGTGATTCAATGTCCTCTGTAGCAGCTTATATCTAAAGGAAGAATATGTTCAGCATCTCAGTAAAGAGTTCTCACTCTTTAAAAAAAATAAGACTTTAGGCTGGGGAGACAGCAGAATGGTGATGCAAAAGACCTGCATGTGTGAGACTCCAAGATCCCAGGTTCAGTCTCCAGCTCCATCATAAGCCAGAGCTGAGCAGTGCGCTGGCCTTTTCTCTCAGTATCTTTCTCATTAAAAAAATGAAAAAGAATTTTTTTTTAAATCAGATACTAACAGTACTCTAACAACTGCATTCATATGCTAAGTTTTTCTTAATAAACACCTTTTTTCTATACTTCACTCCTTTGAATGTAGATCCATGATTCTATTCATAAATTCTGGTTATACAGTTGTTCCCCCAATACTAAATTAGTTCACATATGTCTAAGCATCTACTAATTCTCAATCAATAATGCCATAGAGGAAAAGTGTTAGTCATGAAATTTGTAAACAAAATTATTTCCATCTAAAACATAGCAACCAGAAAGAAATGTGTGGTTTCATAATGTCAAATCAAGTTTGTCGTTTCATCTCCAATTAGCCCAATAGGAAAATAGTTTTCATCTCTGTAGCCAACCAGGAATTTACACCCTCAAACAGAAGGAACATAAAGAACCTCTTCCACTATCACAGTATGCAATCACTATATTCGTGGGCCAGCTTTACAGCTAAGAAAACTTGTGTGCAAACACGCAGGAAGCTATCTTTTTAAAGGATATTGTATGCTATAACCTTTCTTTAAACATGCATCCAGTTATAAATTAACTTAATATGTATTTTGATGGATGGGAGTGGAGGTGATTATGCTAAGTGAAATTAGTAAAAAGACAAAAAAGACTACTACTAAATGGTCTTACTCATATCAGGAGTATAGGTAACTAAAGCAAACATACTTGTAATAAAACAGTAGCCAAACTGTTTTAGACTTGTAAATATTTCTATATACATATGTATGTCTAAATATATGTAAATATATGCATGTAAATATATCTGGTAAAATATGGTGGTTTTTGGAGATGGGAGCATAGGAACTTTGGTGGCTGGTCATACACATGTACAATTATAATTTTATAAATCAATATCAAATTCATACCAAATGGAAAAATTATTTGATATGTTCTATAGAAGAAAAGAAGATATAAACAAGAAATCAAAAATAAATATTTGATACACTAGTATTTACTAACCATTATACTAAGTACCAAATAAATTTGGTAATTTTAAAATTAAAATAGGGTAAGTAAAATTAACGTAGAGAAAAAAAATGTAGAAAAATAAAAACCCATCCTTGTTCTTAGGGAGTTTATAGCACTGTGGCCTTAGAGTTATTAATCAAGTTATCACAAAGGTAAATATAAAACCTATTTTTGATAAATGCTTTAAGTTGTAACTGAGAAGGTATAACATTGAAAAAGGCAAGACTAGTGGAGAGAGGATGTTGATCTTTACTAAATAATTTAAAATCTTGAGTCTTGACTGCTGGATAAAATTATTTATCAGACCAAGGAGAACAGAAGCAACCAGTGATGTTACTCTATAAGACACAGCTATATATAAATAATGTCAAAGCACATAAAGTATGGTGATGTTGTGTATGATACAGAAAATCCTAACAATGGGATTTTCAAAGTTAACCCAATTGCCAAATAATTTGATTATAGCAATAACAATCTATAGCCTTCTTAAACCCTAAGACAGCAGGAACCTCCTGCTTCCTCTATAGTGCCTGTATTTCCCCCAGTCCTGGAATTTTTAGGGAGGGGCTCACTTTCCTGCATGCATCTTTCAATATCATCCATAACAACTGATATTGCATCTGCTGACCCCAACCTAATCAACACAACGAGTACCACCTCAGCATGCTTCACTTCAGACTATGTCCAGAGACATCAGGCATGGAATGTCAACCCTTCAGCCTCATTACTCGGGTGAGACCTTTCTTTTCTCATAGTACTCCTTAATTCCATTTCGACTGGTGTACTTCCTAAAAAAGTACCAAAACCTAGATATAGACTAGAGCCCATGAGATAGGGCATATGTTCACATGTATCCATAAATTAGAACCAAATATATAACTGAAAGCAAAAGTGCACAATACTCTGCAGTGAGTCAATATAGGCAGCAAGCAAGTAGAAAGACCTAAAAAGACACCATAAAGTACTTAATCAAATAGTTTCTACTTAGTCCTAGATACCCTCCTCACCTACTTCCCATTACACTTCCCTCAGTCACTCCAAAGCTAATCTTATCAAAGTAAGGACTACAAAAGCTGAATAAGGGCAAGAGACTGGCATACTTTAACGATGATTCTAGTCACTATCAGGCCACCCCCATCAGCTGGGGCCCTAGTCAGGGAGTCCTGAGATTCCCAAACAGACATAATGGGCCTAGACCTCAAATAAATCCCTCTCTCCATTGTAACCAGTCATTTCTATCAGGAACAACACAACAGACCCCTTTGTGGGCCCCCAGAGGACCTTACCCTCAACATGGATCAACAACGGTAGAGAATGTTCCATCCTCCAAAGGGAGGCTAGACAACATACTCTATCTTCCACCTGAGGAAGATGGGTTCTGAAATTGGGGAAGCTTTGAACGTTCCTACTCATAACCACAGAATGTGAGCTCAAATCTACAGGGATGCAGAGGTCACAGAGGTTCCTAAGCTGCATATGGGCCCCAGATCAGATCAAATCGATGAGGTTTACAGTCAACAATATTTATACATCTTTCCCATATTTGAGAGCTACTCTCTTTCCTGATCCAGTTTTATTGTCCTTTTTCCAGCCATGACATCATCACCCAGACAATAACTTGGATCCACCTGCATATCAGATGTCAGGCTCAGAAAAAAGAAAAAAAAAACTAGTATAGCCATGGGCCTGTTGGAATATAACTAAAATAGGCCTACTAACTATCTACAAAACAGAGACCCCCAAATCTTCATCTGCACTATTACAGCCTTTAGGTTCATGGTTAGTTAACAATTTGTTGACTTTTCTTTCAGCCACCAGGTTCCAGATGATACCATGATGCCAACCAACTTCCCTGGGCAGACGACCCCATCAATGTGTCCTGGAGCCCTATTTCCCCACTAGGGAAAGAAAGAGACAGACTGAGAGTATGGATAGACCTGTCAACGCCCAAGTTCAGTGGGGAAGCAGTTACAGAAGCCAGGCCTTCCATCTTCTGCATCCCATAATGTCCTTTGGTCCATACTCCCAGAGGGATAAAGTATAGGAAAGCTATCAGGGGAGGGGATGGGGTACAGAGATCTGGTGGTGGGAATTGTGTGGAGTTGTACCCCTCTTATCCTATGGTTTTGTCAGTGTTTCCTTTTTAAATATTAAAATTTTAAAAAAAACTTTTTACTTATGTTGAACTAGATTGCTTATTACTTATAAAAAAAGAGTTTGGATCGATCCACATTAAGAGTTTTTTGTTTTTTTTTATCCCAGAAACATTGTAGACACCAAAGGGTTTTAAGGGTGATTAAATTTATATTTCAAACAGATTTGTTGGTTGCTGTGTGGAAAATGGATGAGAGTAGCTCCAAGGTGAATGATGGAAATGGGTTAGGGTGGTTTTGCATGAGTGCAAGTGAACATAGATGATGACTTAAGACTGAAGCTAGGTAGAAGCAAGGCTTACTTTAAGCATTCACTTGACAAAAAGTAAGAATAGACAAGAGGAACAGAATAACAGGCATATCAGTTTTGCCTCTGTGTTCATAAATCACGCTGGGCATCCCATGCTCATGGCCACACAGACCATATTTTGACCAGCTTGATGCATGCATTGCTCTCTGTGGCCTTGGTTCACCTTTTAGATCTCTAGGCTCAGTATAATCTTGCCTCCAGTTATTAATATGCTCCTCTCAGCATATAGGGAGAATTCCTCAAATTCTCTTTTTTCTTGGACTTTAGATCTTCATTATTACCCATGACCCTTGATGTTATTGGTTCCTTTTCCTTTCTGCCTCTCTTTTCAGCTCAAGATCTTTATGTCTTTTGTACCAGCTTGACACCATTGTGCTGAGATGAATCCTAGGAAACAACAAACTTAGTTAAAAGTGAATATGGTGGGGCAGAGAATTTCACTAATGGTAGACATTTCCACAATAGTGGGATAGTTATGTAAATACAGTAATATGTGAGTCAATATATACTGCAAGCAAGTAGAAAGACCTAAAAAGACACCATAAAGTCAATAATCAAATAGCTTCTACTTAGTTCTAGATACTCACCTCACCTACTTCAAGTTACACGTCCCTCAATCACTCCAAAGCTAACCTTGTCAGAGTAAGAACTACAAAAGTTGAATAAGGGAAAGAGACTGGCATACTTTAGTGATGACTCTTTAGTCACTATCAGGCTACCCCATCACCTGGGGCCCTAGGTGGGGAGTCCTGGGATTGTCACACAAATATGATGAGCCTAGACCTCGAATAAATCCTTCTTTCCATTATCACTGGTCATCTCCATCATGAACAACATAACAAGATTCTCTGGGGGCACCCAGAGAATCTTGCCCTCAATATGGATCAACAATAGTAGTGTTCCATCCTCCAAAGGGAGGCTGGATAACATATTCTATCTACCACCTGAGGAAGATGGGTCGTGAAATTGGTGCAACTTGGAATGTTCCTACTTATGACCACAGAATATGAGTTCAGATCTGTAGGGATGCAGAGGTTACATAGGCTCCCATGCTGAATATGGGCCCCAGATCAAATTGATGGGGTTTACTGTCAACAATATTTACACACTTTGCCCATATTTGGGAGCTACTCTCTTCCCTGATCCAGCTTTCTAGCCCTTTTTCCAGCCATGACACCATCTCCCCAGACAATAACGTTGGTCCACCTGAATATCAGATGTCATGCTTAGGCAAAATCTAGTAAAGTCTTAGGCCCCTTGGAATATACCTAAAATAGAGCTACTAGCTATTTCCAAAACAGAGATCCCAAATATTCATCTGCAATATTCCAACCTTTAGGTTCATGATTAGTCAATAATTTGTTTGGCTTTATATGTTAACTCTTCTTTCAGCCACCAGATTCCAGATGCTACAATGATGCCAACCAGACTTTCCTGGGAAGACAACCCCACCAATGTGTCCTGGAGCCCTGCTTCCCCAGAGCCCTGCCCCACTAGGGAAAGAGAGAGGCAAGCTGGGAGTATGGATCGACCTGTCAATGCAGATATTCAGCGGGGAAGCAATTACAGAAGCCAGACCTTCCACCTTCTGCATCCCATAATGACCCTGGGTCCATACTCCCAGAGGGTTAAAGAATAGGAAAGTTATCAGGGGACAGGGTGGGATATGGTGTTCTGGTGGTGGGAATTGTGTGGAATTGTACCCTTCTTATCTTATGGTCTTGTCAGTGTTTCCATTTTTATAATAATTTAAAAAAAAGTTTCTCCCAGGAAATGGAAAGTTTGAACCTGATCTGGCATCACAGATGTAATCTTTGAACCCAAGATGCTTGGCATTCAAGTCCAGGTCCCATCACATATGAGCTTCATGGTCTTTCTAGCCTTCTTCAAGCCCCTATTTTCTTGTGTATTATACTCATGCCTTTGCTTTATGCCATGGAACATAAAGGAGTCACAGTTTGTGAACTTTTTATAGCATGTGATATGATATTTAATAAGATTTGTAAAAAAATGAATAATAACATAGTCCAAAGGGAAGCATGCCAAGGTGGTGGTTGCTACATTGATTATGTTGGGATCAGCAGATGCAATATCAATTGGTATGAATAGTGAGAAATGCGGGAAAGTGAGCCCCACCCTAGAGGTTTCAGGACTAGGGGAAATATGGGCTTTATAGAGGAAACAGGAGGTTCCTGCTGTCTTAGGGTTTAAGAAAACAATAGAAAGTTATTGCTATAATCAACTTATTTGGAAATTCGGTTAACTTTATAAGTCCCATTTTAGGATTTTCTGTATCATACACGATACGACCTCACCATAACTTATGCCCTTTCACGTTATTTATATATAGCTATATCTTATAAAATAACACCACTTGCTTCTGTTCTGGGAGAAACTTCTTTTATTTATTTTTTTATTTTATATTTCTTATTTTCCCTTTTGTTACCCTTATTTTTATTGTTGTTGTAGTTATTATTGTTGTTGTTGTTGATATCATTGTTAGATAGGACAGAGAGAAATGGAGAGGGGAGGGGAAGACAGAGAGGAGGAAAGAAAGATAGACACCTGCAGGCCTGCTTCATTGCCTGTGAAGGGACTTCCCTGCAGGTAGGGAGCCAGGGGCTTGAACCAGGGTCTTTATGCCGGTCTTTGTGCTTCACTCCATGTGTGCTTAACCCACTGCACTACCGCCAGACTCCCAAGAAACTTCTTAAGTGCAGATTCTAGGGTTCTATCTCTGAATATTTTGATTTCATTAGTCTAGATATTTTGATTAATCACCTTGATGTTTTTTTTCCTCTGATCAGTAAACTGTACTTTATTTATTTATTTATTTTGCCTCCAGGGTTATCACTGGAGCTCCTTGCCTACACTATGAATTCATTGCTCCTGGAGGCCATTTTTTTCCATTTTGTTGTTGTTATTGCTGCTGTTGTTGAATAGGACAAAAAGAAATTGAGAGAGGAGGGGAAGACAGAGTACCCTGCCATCATACAATCCTAAAATAAAACATTTATCATTTCCTGCAATATCTTTGCTGTGGTTATTTTAAAGTCTGCACACTTTACTACTGTTTTTCTGTTTTCTTTAGCTGCAATACTATTTTGTCCAGATCTTCATTTTTTTAAATCTCCTAAAGTGTGTTTGTTCACTTACCTTGGAAGAAGTATGCTCTCAGACTAAATATCTCTTTGTACATTTAATGCTTTTTTATTTGAGATTGGATCACAGTTCACACAAAAACATCATCCAGTAAGAATGATGTCTGCAAGTACAAGCTGGCATTTCTAAGCCTTGATTGCTAATTGAAGGACTCTCAAGAAAGTCCCAAAGCTACGCCAAACCAAGTCTCACCTTAATAATGTTAATAATGTTATTTAGTGTCTAGAAAGGACTTTTGAGAGCAAGCAGCCTTTTCCTAAGAACTGACTGAAGTCTCTTAGAGTATGATAGTCTTTGGGTTTTATCATGCTCTTGGTCATGAAAATGACAAATTTGGGTCTGAAAAAGGTCAATTTCTATAGCTAACTTCGACTGCTTTAAACCTTTCATGGACTATTTTTAGAAGTAAATAACCTGTCCCAAAATAACGTTTTTACTTTTAATTTACTGAAAAAGGAAATACTGTATCTCTCTTATTGATCTTTATTCTACAATGAGTTATTATCTTCCCATTTTTCAGACAGAATTGAGGTGATATTTCAAAGTCCGCTAAGTATGATGATTTCATATCCTTGATTCTAGAACAATCTGAGCATACTCGTGTAAGTTAACTTTCCAATTACAAAGGCTTTAATGTTTCATTTATCCATTTATTTTAGGATTATTTTTTAAGAAACTTGACAATTTTATTTACTTAGATTTTCTCACTCATTTTTTGGAATACAGGTTTTTCCAGGAGAACATTTCATTTACCATTGATACAGCAAATGTTTTCACTTGTTTATTCAGAGTCTGGGAATACAATTTCCTCTGGAATGACTTAAATCCATGCAGAATCTATAACAAAAGGTTCACAGAAATTCAGGTGAGAACCATCACAAGAAGTTGGTGTTTCAACTCCTCTGTCTTTGACTTTGTCTCTAAATCACAACTCTGGGGCCCCACTTCCCAATCTGCTTTTTTATTATACATATCCAACATATCAGACTATAATATGAGGAACACACGTGGAAGTTCGAGACACATTTCAGTTATTTCAGTTTCTTTCAATATGCACTGTGATATGACATAGATGTATAGCTACAGCTGTAGATATCTACAGATTTAAATGTGTTGCCTGGGTTTGAATACCAATCCCCCATTCTGAAAAGACTGCATAATATCAGGCAAATTTGTTCACTCCTTAAAAAATAGACAATAAGGGACCAGGAGATGTCGCACACAGTTAAGCATATGTGTTACAAAGTTCAAGAGCCTGTATTCAAGACCCTGGTCTTCGTCTTCACAGTAAGTGCAGTAACATAAATCTATTAAGTTCAAAATAGAGTTACATATACCAAAAACCCATGACACCAAACCCAGATTTAACTTAATTACAGTTTGCTATTTAGACATAGAGTTTTAAACCTGTCAATAAGAGATTACCTGTTAAGTACTAACTAGTCAATCTTCCTAAGAGATTCCAGTCACTCCCTTGAGAAATATGACTTTGTTATGATTAACTTCTTTATGGATTAGTATAATTCCCTTATTCCTGCTGCTTTCAATTGCAACATCTTTTTGAAGTCCTTTCTATCTGCTCTATTAGATGCTGCCTGATCTGAATAACCTTTTGCTCAAGCACACACTTAAGAATATTTAAGGGGCCAGGTAGTGGCGTACCTGGTTGAACATACATGTTACAGAGCTTAATGACCTGGGTTCAAGCCCCTGGTCCCTACCTGCAGGGGGAAAGCTTTGTGAGTGGTGAAGCAGGGCTGCAGGTGTCTCTCTGTCTCTCTCCCTCTTCATCACCCCCTTTCCTCTTGATTTCTAGCTGTCTCTATCCAATAAAAAATAAATATTAAAATAATTCTCAAAAAAAGAATATTTAATATGTCTCAGTTTACATTTTACATCCTCTGTGGAATCAGTATAATAATATTTTCTTCAAAGGTTTACTACAAATAACAAACAAAATGTTTATATAGTGCTTGTTGGAATACAATGTATGGTGTCAGGCTGCGATGCAGAGGAGAGAAAAAGGAGATCCAGAGCGGAGAGGGAACACAATTCTTCATTGGAGCAGGCACCTCAGAGTTGGGTGAGAACGCAGCAGTTCAGGCCATGTGGAGCTAGCCAAAATGGCCGCCTCCTGCTACGCGCAGCACCCTTTTCTGCTTCTTATCACCAAGGTGGAAAGCAGGCAAGAGAATGAGGGGTGGAAGAAGAAGGGCTTTATAGGGCAAAAACCAGGAGTGACGATTCCAGGACAGGACTGGTTGGGAAAGGCACTCATAGAATGTTCCAACTCTCGCGGGAACTGGCAATAGCCTGAGGGGACAACATGGCAGATGTGACTGCATCTGCACAATTTCCCAGCAGTATAGAAATGTATTTCTGAGTCTCTGTCTCTTTTCTCTGGAACCCAGTCTACAAAGTGCTGGAAGGCAAGTGTTGAAATGAGTTGACAGCATACAAAATTCTGCAGTGTGCCCAGCACATGGGAATGAAGTTAGGCTCCGAATAGATGCTGTTTACTCTGCTTAGAAGACTTGTTTTGTGGTGACTAAAATACATGTCCCTTCAAATATTCAGGCCTCCTTTGGAGGTGACCTGGCAGCCTGGATTCATGAAGGAATGGCAAGTGCAAAAATAGAAACAGTAAAAGGGGTCCTAACCTCAAAGGCAGGGAGGAAACCAATGGAGAGGAGAGGTGCAAGGAAACTGGAGGTGTCATTCAAGAATGAAGGCTGAACAGAGAGAGAATCTGCAGTGCTCATTTTGCCTTGGGAAGACTGGTAAAATTAATACAACTGAAGTAAGAATGATGTGACACTTCTTATTTAGGAAAGCTGGTGAGATGCTCTTTCCACCAATCTAAACAAAAACAAGAAAAAGACAAGTGCATCTTCAATCAGAGAAAATATCCATGTCCATGGATATGATTTGGGTGGAAATGAAATGCCACTAGCAGAAATATTCTACGAACAGAATCACAGAGACAGTATCTGAAACAACAGAAGACTCAAAAGCTGGACCAAGACAGTGAGAACAGAAAGGAGAACAGAAAGGACCCATCGATGCTGCCTACTAACCCCCATCTTCCCTCTCTGTTCAGCCTTCATTCTTGAATGACACCTCTAGTTTCCTTGTACCTTTCCTCTCCATTGGTTTCCTCCCTGTCCTTGAGGTTAGGACCCTTCTACTGTTGCTCTTTTTGCATTTGCCATTCCTTCATGAATCCAGGCTGCCAGGTCACCTCCAAAGGAGGCCTGAGTATTTAAAGAGACATGTATTTTAGTCACCACAAAACAAGTCTTCTTTCTTTTTTATTGTTTTTATTTCCTTTTGTTGCCCTTGTTTTATTGTTGTGGTTATTATTGTTGTTGTTATTGATGTCATCGTTGTCAGATAGGAGAGAAATGGAAAGAGGAGGGGAAGCCAGAGGGGGAGAGATAGAAACCTGCAGACCTGCTTCACTGCTTGTGAAGTGACTCCCCTACAGGTGGGGATCCAGGGGCTCAAACCAGGATCCTTACACCAGTCCTTGCACTTGGCACCACATGTGCTTAACCCACTACACTACTGCCCGACTCACCAAAACAAGTCTTCTAAGCAGAGTGAACAGCCTCTATCCCGAGCCTAACTTCAGTCCCATGTGCTGGGCACACTGCCAAATTGTGTATGCTGTCAACTCATTTCAACCACGCTTTGCCTTACAAGGTAGGCATTATCTGTGATTTTAAAGATTTTATTTATTTATGAGAAAGATAGGAGAAGAGAGAAAACCAGACATCACTCAGGCACATGTGCTGCCAGGAACCTCATGCTTGAGAGTTCAAAGCTTTATCACTGCACCACCTCCCGGACCACGGCATTATCTGTAATTTTATAAAGGCAGAATCAAATCCTTTTTTTAAAATTAACTATTTATTTGATACAGACAGAGAAATTGAGAGGGACAGAGAAAGACCTGCAGACCTGTTCCACTGCTCATAAAGCTTCCCCCTAGGTCTTGGTGCATGATAACATGTACACTCAACCAAGTACGCTAAGGCCCAGCTCCCCCCAGAATCTAATCCTCAAGCTGACTGGCCATGATTTCTTTGATGGCAAGCCACAGCAAACAACTGGCAAGTAACCAGAACAGTGAGTCTTCTCCCTATATTCACAGAAAATCAGGAGAAAAAAAATTAGAACAGGATAACTCTACCATCAGCAATGATTCAAACAGCTTAGATGATTTTTTTTCATTATAAATGGGTTCTACCAGCTGGATTTTATTCAAGATACATATCTGAGAGCCATGATTCAAAAAGGGCAGCACACCCAGGTGCATAGTTCCCTACAAAGAAAGAAAATCACTCACCTCAGGGAATCCTGTGTTATAAGGAGGCTGGTGACAAAATAAATATGATCTACATCCTTGATATTCAAAGGGTAGGTACAAGATCCAAACCCAGGTGCTTTTAACAGCAAAGCCAGGGAAGCTTTGCTATTTGTGAGGGGAGTGGGAAGTGGATTAGAATTGCAGAGAAGTGTTTCCAGGGGCTTGACATTTTTAACTGAGCTGACAGAAAACAGTGTTCCAGTGCTGGACAAGGGAGAAATATGATGAGTTCAGCTAGGTGAATAAATCAAAAAGACACATATGAATGCCAAGGAAGTTGAACTTAGGATTCTGATTCTCCCTACTTCCCACTCTTGGGGAAACACTCACATGTTTGTCATCCTCAAAGCTTATCTGCTTGAACCATGCACTGCCTGAGCACCTGAGAACTAAAACCCTGAGCTCTCATTGCTTTATAAAACCGAAACACTCTGAGCACACTCCCCTGGCACCTGCACAAGGTAGGTCTAGACAGAAACATACAAAGAAATATTTCTTTGTGAGGGGAAAGAAGATAAAGCATAGGGCCTACATACTACAGTCCCACTTTCAGAAAAAAATCTGGACAATTTCTAGAAGGCAGTGCTATGAAATCAGTAAACGAAGCTCTCTTCCTAATTCAGAATCTCACCAACTACAGAAAGAAGCAAATAAATGGGCATGCTGTGTGGTGAAAGTGTGAAGGAGCAAGCCCCCTAGTTGATTCAATTAGAAACCCCCCATATAGAAAGCTAAGTGATTCGAGAGATTAAAAAGCAACTTGCAGAGAATAAGACAGTAGTAGAATTTCCCCTCTGCATCCCAAAACCAGAACAGCAAAGTTTTATGGTCAAAGATATGTTGAAACTTCCTTTTGTTATCGCTAACCCGCATTCTCTCCCTGCCTCTGTAAAAAATGCTTGTTTTCTGATGTCATGTAACCCTAGCTCCCTGGCACCACAAACGATTTTTGGAATGTTTGCCTTACAGATAGCTATAGAAATGTCATGTAGCCTCCTAGAAAACCCCAACTCCTAGAGCCTTTAAAGTGAGACGAGTTGGGACTGAGTGGTGGCACACCTGGTTGAGAAACTATGTTACAATGAGGAAAGTGAGAAGAGTTCCAGACCTCGAGACCTCAGAGCAACAGGGCCATATTGGAACGCCGACCTGGGATCTCCCAGCTGGGATTTGTCTCTTGTCTTTGTCTGTGTAAGTTTGTGTACTGGGCTTATTCTCACTCTTTCAAACTTAAGAATAAATTCTTTATACTTCACTTATATATGGGAGTTGTGTCAGTTTGTGTGGGTTTGAATCAGAAGTTTTCTTTCAAAAGTGAAGAAAGAAGGATCATGTAACTAAGAATTAGAAAGAGAATGCAAGGGGGTCAGACGGTAGCTCAGTGGGTTAAGCGCATCTGGAGCAAAGCGCAAAGACCAGAGTAAGCATCCTGGTTCAAGCCCCTGGCTCCCCCACCTGCAGCCCCTGGCTCCCCCACCTGTTGTGAAGCAACCTGTAGGTGAAGCATGTCTGTAGGTGGGTGTCTTTCTCTCCCCCTCTCTGTCTCCCTTCCCCTCTCAATTTCTCTCTGTCCTATCCAACAACAACATCAATGGCAACAATAACTACAACAACAAGGGCAACAAAATGGGAAAAAATGGCCTCCAGGAGCAGTGGATTCATAGTGTAGGCACCAAGCCCCAGCAATAACCCTGGAGGCAAAAAAAAAAAGAGAGAGAATGCAGTCCTCAAGATATTAGATTCTCTGCTGGAGTTCTTTTTTTTTCTTTTCTTTTTTTTTTTTTTTGGCTCTGGAAAGCTAGGATAGGACTTTCATCTCTAAAGCATTACTTGGCTTCAATGTAAAATATGCACACTGGGGGATCCATTCTTTTTCTGTTGACCCCATTTATTGTGTGACCAATGGCATTCATGAGATCAAACAGCGTTGGAGTTGGAGCAATTTGATGTTCACTTAGGTTCAAAATGAGAACTCAGCTGTGAGATTAAGAGACATGGGAAGCTGCTAAAGTCATTTCTGTCATTTGCAAGGTCAAACTCCAACAGTGCTAGTTCGAACAGTTCATAGCTAAAAGAATAAAGAATCTACTAAGATAAACAAAGATGAAGAAAAGAACCCAGAAATCACCAGTACCTACTAAAGAACTGATTGTTTTCCTAGGTGAGAATGGACTATTTTAATGAGCAAACCATATTCATGTGAAAACTAAAACTCAAGGCAAAACTCATGAAAAATTTTATTTTTATGACTATCGTCTCATGCTTAATGTACTTGTTTTGTGTCTCTAACAGAAGACTTTGAGAGAAACTATTCCAATTTTGTTTTTCCTGTGAATTAAAAAGTATGTTATGACTCCTCACTGAAGAGGTGTCTGTGGTGTACCTGGTTAAGCACACATATTACCAAAATTGAGATTTGAGCCCCTACTCCCCACCTGCAGGGGGGACAATTCACAAGAGGTGAAGCAGGTCTGCAAATGTCTATCTTTCTCTCCCTCTCTCTGTCTTTCCCGACCTCTCTCCATTTCTCTCTGTCCTACATTATAAAAAATAGAAAGAAAAAAAGGGGTTAGGATGGACACCAGTGGGTTCATAGTGCCAGCACCCAGCCCCAGCAATAACCCTAGTGGCAATAAATAAATAAATAAGTAAATAAATGAATAAAGTGCTCAATAACCTTGGCCTGGAGTTTCCTTCAATTATGGAGATACCACAAGTTCTACAGGTCTTTTTTAAATAATGAGTTAATTATTATTATTATGTAATAATATGTAGTTATATATAGATATTATTTGTTGCTGAGGAATTATTCTGATGCAGTCTCCACCCCCAGGTTTTACCACGCCCCGCAAACTCCTAGCAGTGCCCCCTTCAACCAATCCTGACCCCACATGTCACCCCTGGTTGTTTACCCCCCCACCCCCCACTCGCTCTCTGGGCTCTTGGCTCCCCCTCTCGCAGATCTCTCTCCCTTCTCTCGCCCCATGGTCAGGTAGTAGGGACGGCCATTGTCGGCTGACTCCACATGGCCTGAGCCACCCCCCCATCCTATAATAAAGATTTGTGTACCCCCTTGCTCCGGACTTCCTCTCTTCTCCGCGGTGCAACCCGACACCGGACCACAACAACATCTGGCGCCCATAGTGTTCCGCACCCACACCCCGCTGGACAGCCCAGCCTGAGGTCCCCAAAAGCTGCCCAGACACAGGTAAGTGGCATTCGCCCACCTCTGTGGCTCCGCGTTTCCCTCCACCATGGGAAATTTTTCGTTTTATGAGGAGGTGTCCCAGTCATTATCTCCTTCTGTCCTGGGACAGATTCATGCTCTCAGAGACGGTTTAATTTTCGCTACACCATGGGTTGTCATAGCTATAATCGCGACTTACAAGATATGTAAAACGTGGTCTGCCTTGAGGATACATGACCTTGAGGCTGAGATACAAGAGTTAAAGCACATGTGCTTAAGACTTAAACGCCCTAAGCGATCAGTGGCTAGACCCAAAAATTCCATTCCCACAGACACATACACGTGTTCGGACGCTCCTCCCCTGACCCCGCCCCCTGCCGCCAGGGTTCAGCTTCTCCTGAGGCTCTGACCCCGCCCCCTGCTGATACGTCATCATTAAGGGACCTTGTGGCTGAGATACGAGAGTTAAAGGATATTTTTTCAGCATTTAAGGACCTTAAACTATGTGCAGTCCACCCCGAGAGCTCTATCCCTTTAGATACGTGTTCAGTTTCCCCTGAGGCCACTACAGTAGTTTCCACAGCACCTTCCACTTCTGTAGCTCCCTCTCCCACGCCATTGGACCAAATCCACACCTTCCCGGTAAACGTGGGCCCTTCTAAACAAAACCCTCAGCCGTGGCAGCCATACACCTCTAAATAATTCAGATAACTCAGACAAGCGGTCAGAGAGGACGAAATTCACGCTCCATGGACCAAGTCCATTTTAAGGAGTTTTTACCAGCATCTTAACATGCCCCGGGATTGGAAGGACCTGGCTCGTGCTACAATCCCAGACCCACTCTATCTACAGTGAAAGGCATGCTTCCGTAATGAGTGCTCTAGACAGTCACAGGAAAATAGTAACAAACAGGTAGAATGGAATTTTGATGCTTTGTTTGGAGCAGGAGCTTATGAATCTAGAGCTCAGCAGGAAGAAGCCAGGTTTCCAACCAGTTATTTTGAACAGGTATGCATCTGCGCAACACAAGCATGGGAAAGGGTGACACCACCTGATGTAGATTCGTCAGTTCCCATTAACTCTCGTTGCCAAGGCACTGATGAATCATTAGTGAGCTTCATCTCAAGGGTGAAGACAAGTTTAGAGAGAAAGGTTTATAATCCTGATGTCTGCTCACTACTCCTGCGCTGTATTGTCTGGGAAGGCACAACACCACAATTCCGTCAGGCATGCCTTAATCTTAAACACCTACACCCAGATAATTGGATTTTAGTGACACAGGAACTTACATCAGGCAATTATGGGGGCACCCGCTACAACACAGGTTTATGCAGTTGCCCCACGTAATCAAAACAGGGCCTGCTTTCAGTGCGGTCGCCAAGGACATTGGTTGTCCTGATAAGCTGTGACCACGCTTCCAGTCAGGGAATCCATGCCTCCAGCTAGAGCTACCACGCCTCCAGTCAGAACAACCCCGCTTTCAGTCAGGGAGCCAGAGGCCATGTACTGTTTGTCCAAAATGTCGTAAGGGATTTCATTGGAAGAGAGATTGTTGATCCCAATTTCATAAAGATGGTTCGCCCCTGAATGGTACAAATTCGGGGCCTGAGATTTTCTGGACCACTCCTGTTTTAGAACGGGGTCACCCTTCTATGACAGTAAAGATTGGCAATATTCCTTTTAAATTTTTGATTGACACGGGGGCAGAAAAGATTATTTTAAGGCAAGCAGAGATTCCCCAAGATTGGGAACTCCTCCCTGGTCCCAGTATACATGGAGTAGTAGGGGTGACCCCATCATTTCGCACACAAGATTCGCTCGTGTGGGAAGACCCGGAAGGTTCTACCAGACACTTCAACCCTTTGGTAGCTAATATTAGCACCAACCTACTGGGAAAGGATCTTCTGGAATGTCTTAATGTTAGGATATCCAGAGATGCCTCTGCAGAGCATAACACCCGCTCCTGCGAAACCAGCTCTAATCAGCACCCCCAATACTAAATGCCACTATTCGTAGCCAAACACCCCGCTTAAGCTTGCTTTCTAATGAGCCTGTCTGGGTGGAACAGTGGCCTTTACCTAGGGATAAACTAGAAATTTTAAAAGAGCTCGTCCGAGAGCAGGTGTCCTTGGGACACATTCGTCATTCTTGAAGCCCATGGAATACTCCTGTCTTTGTGATTAAAAAGTGCTCGGGAAAATGGCACCTCCTTCAAGATCTACATGCAGTAAATAAAACCATGCAGGTCTGGGGCTCCCCCCAAAGGGGTTTGCCTCTTGCTTCTGCAATTCCCATGGGAATTCCAATCATAGCTATTGATATACAAGATTGTTTTTTCTCTATTCCCTTGCATCCACAAGATTGTAAATGTTTTGCCTTCTCTGTTCCTTCTAATAAAAACGCCAGCCCTGCTGATAGATTTGAATGGGTAGTGCTACCCCAGGGTATGGCCAATAGTCCTACAATTTGTCAGGAGGCTGTTAAATCTGCCCTTTTCCCATATACTCATAAGGACCTTCATGTTTTTCATTATACAGATGATATTTTAATATGGGGAAAATCAGATACAGATCTCTATGCCTTATGTGATTTTCTCATTCCTGCATTAAAGAAAAGCAGCCTTAATGTAGCCCCTGAGAAAATACAGCTAATCCCTCCAATATCCTTCTTAGTTTCTGAGATTTCTCTAACGCAAATTCGTCCCTTAAAACCTAATGTCACCTTCCCTTCTAACCTTATTCTTGCTTCTTTACAAAGTTTTCTAGGAAATTTAAATTGGCTTAGGCAGTATCTCTATCTGCCTACAAGCTGCCTCCAACCACTGTTTGACCTGTTGAAAGGAAACTAACAGCCCTCTTCAAAACGTAAGTTAACTCCCGAGGCCTCCTCAGCATTGGAGAGGGTTAACCAGGCCCTCCAGGACATGCACCCCTCCTCTCCGGTAAACCTTTTAATCTTCAACTCCACCCCCACAGTAGTAGGGGAATTGTGGCAAGACCATGGGGTTCTTGAGTGGCTGCACACACCAGTAGGAGGAGCTCCAAGACTCCTCACTGAGATAGACATGTTAGCATTCATGGTTCGCCAAGGGAGAAATAGGTCTGTGCAGGTCTTAGGGAAAGAACCGGATTTAATTATTCTGCCCTTTTCTCTCACAAATACAGAGTGGCTTATACGCCATCATTCCCACTTTGCAATAAGCTTCGTGGGATTTCCAGGACAAATAGATAACCATTTTCCTTCTAATAAATTGATAGCTTCTTTACCTCTTCTGCCTCTACTAGCACCTAAACTTTTCTCTCGGGATCCCATTCCCTCTGCTCCTACAATCTTTACTGATGGTGGAAAAAAGGGAGCTGCTGCCCTTATATATTACCCAGACAAACAATCTCCTAAACCTCTCTTTACTGAGCTTCCTGAGAATTCCCCTCAGTACAAAGAACTTTATGCTGTTTTCCTTGCATTAAAAGCTGTACCAGAATCCTTCAACCTTTTTTCTGACAGTGTATACACTGTTAACTTACTTCCATGGCTTGCTCGTTCTTATGTGAAAATTGATGACAACCCACTTTCCCCTCTCTTGATTAAAATCACCTCTATGCTCTGTTCTCGAACCCAACCACTGTATATTCAACACCTTCATTCCCACAGCCCTCTTCCTGGTTCCCTGTCAGAAGGGAATGCCACAGTTGATCACCTTGCCTCCACAGGAACTTTCCCAGTCTCTGTCTCTGATCCTGCTAATTTTCATTCTCTAACCCATGTTAATCTTAAAGGCCCTCAAGCTCGATTTCCTGGTGTTTCTGTACCACAGTTAAAACATATCCTTGCTACATGCTCTTCTTGTGCAAGTCTCATAAAGACACCTGCTATCCAGACCCTTGGGGTTAACCCCCGAGGTTTAAAAGCTAATGCTATTTGGCAAATTGATGTCACCCACATACCAAACTTTGGCAAACAAAAATATGTGTTTGTCTCAATTGATGCCTTTTCTAAATTTATGTGGGCTACAGCTCAGACAGGAGAAAGCACTAAAAAGCTTAAAAGCCATATGCTCTCCTCTTTTGCTGTGATGGGTTTACCTCTTCAACTGAAAACTGACTGTGGACCGGCGTTTACCAGCAAACAATTTAAAGATTTTTGTTCCCTCTGGAACATTACTCATACCACAGGCATTCACTATAATCCACAGGGACAAGGCACTGTTGAGAGGGCCCATCAAACCCTTAAGGCTCAACTAAATAAAATTAAAGGAGGAATGTACCCCCCGAATATCCAGCTAGCAAAAGCCTTAACTACGTTAAATCTCTTTAATATTTACAATAACTCGGACCTACCTCCTATCATTCTTCACTGGCAAACACCATCCACCCTCCCATCCATTAAGGTCAAATGGAGAGACCCACTCAACAAAATTTGGAAAGGACCTGGCCCACTATTGACCATGGGAAGGGGTTTCGCATGTGTTTTCCCTCAAAATTTCTCTAAACCTGTCTGGGTTCCTGCCCGCCATGTCCGACAATACCCGCAGGATGGCACTGTTATCCCTGAAGAACTACATTATGTACCCTTGCCCCTTTCCCCCCTCCCCAAGCAGGGAACGTTCCTTTACACACCAATCCTTCCCTTCACTTCACACTGGCTTTTACTACTCCCCTATTTGTCCCTTCCTATTTTGTTATATCATTTAGGTTTATGCCCAAAAGGTTTCTGCTCCATGATAGTCTTTTACAGACTTTGAACCATCTTATGCTATTACTAGATAGAAAGATAGAAAAGATGTAGAGATATTGTGAAGAGATGGTTGAGCAGGCTGTGCTTAAACCTATGAGATGAGTCCCTCCAGGTAAGTCTGTCTCTATAAAGAGGGACTGAGCACAGGAGGACACATAAATCTCACAAGGTTGGCAGCCATTTAAGCCTTCCCTCCTCCACAGAAAGTCCTACATCTTCCCACCTGAGCACGGCACTCTTTAATAACATTTAAGCCTGCTCCATTCCATTTTTCTTTACTGTGTCCATTTAGATATAAAGGGAAAGGAGGAGATGTTGCTGAGGAATTATTCTGATGCAGTCTCTGCCCCCAGGTTTTACCACGCCCCGCGAAATCCTAGCAGTGCCCCCTTCAACCAATCCTGACCCCACACCCCACACGTCATCCCTGGTTGTCACCCAATA
The DNA here is from genome assembly GCF_950295315.1 of Erinaceus europaeus. Lineage (NCBI taxonomy): Eukaryota > Metazoa > Chordata > Mammalia > Eulipotyphla > Erinaceidae > Erinaceus > Erinaceus europaeus. Next base: position 15,437,283 of record NC_080182.1, on the reverse strand, counting down.
AAAAGCTCCCTCACCCCACCCCCACCCCCGCTCGCTCTCTCTCTGGGCTCTCAGCTCCCCCTCTCGCAGATCTCTCTCCCTTCTCTCACCCCATGGTCAGGTAGTGGGGATGGCCATTGTCGGCTGACTCCACGTGGCCTGAGCCTCCCCCCCATCCTATAATAAAGATTTGTGTACCCCCTTGCTCCGGACTTCCTCTCTCTTCTCTGCGGTGCAGCCTGACACCGGACCACAACAACAATTATTATAGCTATAGAAGGAGGTGTTTGTAGCTGGGCTACTACAAAGAACATTATTTATTTATTTTTTCAGAAATAGGTTTTAAACCAAGATCACAGCACAACACAGGTGATATACCAACTGCTATAGATAAACTAATAAAGGTCCAATTAGAAAAAGCTGAAGAATTTCATGTATGTCTCTATGCTACCCAGGAAGACATATGTTAATCAGAAGAATGGCACATATTTCATATTTTGTTTATTCCTCATGCCCTTCTTTCCCATGCTGGGAACAGACCATATCACAGCTCAAAGTTAAAACACAAAGGTAGGCAGAAATACACCCTCTACTAAGAATACTCTCAATAAGCGTTGGAGATTTGAAAAGATAGGAATGTCTATGAATTCTTTACACATGAAAGGAATCTTAGACTGTATTCTTAGAAGCTGTCTATGATCCTGGGAGATTTGGAGACAATATCTTACTAAATTATTATGAAATAGGGGAAACAAGATTAGTCATGAACAACAACAAAAATAATCATGGCCCACACTAATGAACTCTCCTAACTAATCTACTAGTGATTGGTGTAATTATTGGGATAGTTAAAATGAAAAATATTTAGGGGCTGAGCTGTGGCATACTTGAGCACACTCACTACCATGACCAAGGACCTAAGTTCAATCCCCTAGTCTCCACCAGCGGGGGTGGGGGGTTCATGAGTAGTGAAGCAATGTTGCCTTGAAAAGACCACTAAAGAAAACCAAAAGGATCAATGTATAAATCATATGTTCATTGATGCATGTTTAGACAATTTATAAACTTTATACTTAGATTAAATGAATAATGCTTTTGTTCTTTCTGTTTCTTTCTAATGGCATTTTCCTTTCTTATCATTTTAGTCACTCATCATGATATTATTATTTCAATAAACACCATTAAGGGCTTTATTTCTTCTGGAATGTAAGTTAATCTCAATGTACCTTAGAACTTCTTATTCCAGACTCCATGTTTTAGTAAAGATAAATTTTTAGATTTGAAAATACATTGGCACAGAAGTTTGGTTGAGCTTCTATGAGAAACACAATACAAAGGTTTCAATACAAATTAGACAAAAGAGTTTGCTAGATATTCAAAGTAAAGTTTCACATCAGATTTTTACTCTCCCTTTCCAGCTCCTCCTCCTCTCTCAACTTCTCTCTGCTTTATCAAATAAAAGAAAGGGGGAGAGCTGCTCTATCAGTCTTAAATTTGAGTAAGATTATATAATTTAGGAAAGAAAAGAAATAATCAATCACTTATACCTGACAGTGCAGTGATCAAAAATAATACAATAACTTCTAACAGGTTTGGGGCTTTTTATTTGCAGGATTTGAAGTGTGGGACTTTCCCTATTGCCCCGATTTTTAGAGTATTATTGCTATCTAGACATTCAGAAAGGTAAAAATTAGGGTAATTAAGTTTATTCTACTATGCTTATGAGGGTTTTATTGGTACTGTTTGGATTTCTCTATAACTGTTAGGTAGCATTAGCTAGAACCGAGTGGATCAAGGTTTTAGGGAAGGGGAATAGTTGGTCACTTCAAGAAGCCAATACTGAGGAAAAACACTGCCAAAAAACCTCTACTTCAAGAACCTAACAATGACACCCACGTTCACCTGAGAAAAATCACAAGAGTTGAACCAGCCCACACAAAGCTAATAAGGTAGAGCTAAAAGATTATGTAACAGGGGGAGGTTGGGCACTGGCATGCTAGGTTAAATGCACATAGTACAAAGAGCAAGGACCCTCACAAGAATCCTGATTGGAGACCCCAGCTCCCCACCTGAAGGGGGGTTGCTTCATGAGCAGTGAAGCAGGTCTGCAGGTGCCTCTCCCTCTCCATCTTCCCCTCCCCTCTCAATTTCTCTCATCCTAGCAAAAAATAAAAATAAAAATAAAAGATGGCTTCTAGGAGCTGTGGCTTCATAGTGCAGGCTCTAAAGCCCCAGCAGTAATTCTGCTGGCAAAAAAAAAAAAAAAAAGATCATGTAACCAAGCAACACCACCACCACCACCACCGCCACCACCGCCACCACCACCGCCACCTAGAGGTTTACACCCTGCTTTCTTGTGCTTTTTCATTCCAGCTGTTTTTTTCTGGAACTATACTACACCCATGGGGGTGCAGCATAATACCCCTCCTTTTGTTATTTATTTTTTTTAATTTTTTAAAAAAATATTTTATTTATTTACTGGATAAAGATAGAGAGAAACTGAGAGGGGAGAGGGAGATGGAGAGGGAAAAAGAGAGAGAGAGAAAGAGACCTACAGCACAGCTTTACCACTTGTAAAGCTTCTCAACTACAGGAAAGGGGTTTGAACCCTGGTCCTTGCATAATATGTGTGCCCCTCTGGGTCACTGCCACCAGGTCACACTTTAGTTGTGTTGTTGTTGATGCTGCTTTGACCAGAACACTGCTCAGCTCTGTTTATGGTGATGAAAGGGCATAAACCTGTAACTTCAGCGGCTTTATTCACAATAGCAGACACTGGAAACAACAAAAAGACACTTCAACAGATGACTGGATAAACAGTTGAGGGACATATACATATACTCCTCAACATAGTATTATACAGGAATAAAAAAGGGACAACATTGTATCCTTTGGGACAAAATAATTGTAGAAGATTATACTCAGTGAGTGAAACATGTAAGGAGGTGAAGGACAACTACAGAATGGTTTCCCTCATATACAGAGTATAGATAATTGAATATACAAATGTTAAAAAGAAAACAAAATATCAACCTATTATTTTCAAGACTGGGGGAGAACTATAGTGGTTATGTATGGGAGTGGGAATGGGGACTGGAGTAGTGAAAAAAATAATAATAAATAAAGATTTAAAAAAACCTAGAACCTCCAAGTTTCAGGCATGAAAATCTCTTTGTATCACTGTTATACTGCCTCCTCTGTCTTTCTTATTTCTATATATCACGTTTAGGGGAGTAGACGCTAGGGACGGTGGAAAGAAGTATGAATGTTTACCCTGCCTGGTTTAGTGCTACTAGAGTATTAAATTTGAGGTATTTGGGGTTGTGATCTTAAAGTTCAGTTTCTCATGTTCTCTCTCTCCCTCTCTCTTCTTAGATGTGCTTTCATTTTCATAAGCATTTCTTGATCTGTTTTCTGTAAGATGGAAAATTCCTTGCATTTTCCATAGACAAGAGGACTTAATCAGTAAGCCATTGTTTACCGGATAGTTGCAACTGATGGCGAGAGGATGAGGTGACCCTACTCTGGCTAGGGTCTATTGGTTGTGCCACAGAAGAGATCCAAAAGGCCAATACACATATGAAAAAATGCTCCAAGTCACTGGTTGTCAAAGACATGCAAATAAAGAAAATAATGAGATACCACTTCACAGCTGTGAGAATGTCATACATCAGAAAAGATAGCAGCAACAAATGCTGGAGAGGTTGTGGGGACAAAGGAACCCTTCTGAACTGCTGGTGGGAATGTAAATTGGTCCAAAGCCTGTGGAGAGCAGTCTGGAGAACTCTCAGAAGGCTAGAAATGGACCTACCCTATGACCCTGCAATTCCTCTCCTGGTGATATATCCTAAGGAATCAAATATACCCATCCAAAAGGATTGTATATGCCTATGTTCATAGTAGCACAATTTGTAATAGCCAAAACCTGGAAGCAACCCAGGTGTTGCAACAGATGAGTGGCTGAGCAAGTTGTGGTCTATATACACAACGGACTGCTATTCAGCTATTAAAAATGGTGACTTTTACCATTTTCACCCCATCTTGGATGGAGCTTGAAGAAATCATGTTAAGAGCTGACATGGTGGTGGCGCACCTGGTTGAGTGCGCATATTACAATGCATGTGGATCCAGGTTTAAGCCCCCAGTCCCCACCTGCAGGGGGAAAGCTTTGCAAGTGATGAAGCAGGGCTTCAGGTGTCTCTCTGTCTCTCTCTCTCTATCTCCCCTTTCCCTCTCAATTTCTCACTGTCTCTATCCAATACATAAATAAAAATAATTTAAAAATTAAAAAATGATAGAAATCATGTTAAGTGAGATAAGTCGGAAGCAAAAGCATGAATATGAGATGATCTCATTCACAAATAGAAGTTGAAAAACAAGATCAGAAGGGAAAACACAAAACAGAAGTTGGATTGGATTGGTGTATTGCATGAAAGTAAAAGATGGGTGGAGGAAGGGTATTAGGTCCTGAACATGATGGCAGAGGAGGACCTACTGGGGGTTGTATTGTTATGTGGAAATGTTATGCATGTACAAACTATTGTATTTTACTGGCAACTGTAAACTATTGATCCCCCAATACAGAAATTAATTAAACAACAACAACAAAAATCTTCTGATCAGCAACAAAGATTGAGAAGTTGCTGGTTTCATTTCTTCACAGACATATGTTCTTTTCTTCATGATTCCTTCACAGAAGACTCTAGCCATACAATGGTTTTAAACTTTCAGTCTATCAGAACAGGGAAAGAGAGGTCCCCATATGAAATTTTAATTCTCATAATTAACTTAAAAAATCCATTTATACTATGCTACCCAGAAAGATATGAATATATTTTGCAGTAATTTGAATAGATTTTAGATATAGTCCTTTAAGTGCTTCATACAAGCACGGTAGTATCAGATAAATGAACAGAAGTCCTGACTAAATAATTAGATTTAACTCTGGACCCATCCAACAGAAAGGGCATCTCTGAGTCATGACAGAATTCATTTCCATCATAGTAGGTCCTAACTGACAGTTCTTTGAAAAATTAATTTTTGTAGTGACTCAAGCTCTTTAAATTTCTAACTGCATTTTATTTATTAAAAGTAGCACTTGACTATTCTCACTAAAAGGGACAAAAAAGTTCTGGGAAAAGAAAATTCTGTCATAATCCACAAGTTTAAATTTTTTCCCAAAACTCAATCACTATTTATAACTACAGCTGCTAAAATAAACAACAACAACAAATGCATCTTCAATCTTCTTTCCTTTTCTTTTTTTCATTGTCATGAAAATACTTCAATCAGTGAAGTGGCCTAGAGGAAGAGTGGAAAAAAGAAACAAGAAAAGCAAAGTCTCTGCACAAGCCACCTGGCTGAAAAGGCAATCCCCAGATTATACTATTGTATCCTCTAGGAGTATTACTTTACATAAAACATTAGACCTCTCCACAAGGTGAACAGGATTGTTGTGACTTTAGAAGAAAAATGCAACTCAATTTCCACAAAATTTCCATCTCTAAAGGAACCCATGGAGTCTCCTTTCCATTGAGAATAAAAGAAGCAAGAAGATCAAGCCTCAGGCTAAGAGGGTTTAGAGAAGCTAGTCTCAAAGTGCAATAGTCTCTGTAGGAAAATGCCTCCTAAAGATATCAGCAGCACTCAGATCCTTCTGTTCAACAGGAAGTGATATTCTCCACTTTAATGTAAGCAGGGATGAAGATACGGATATCTCATGGTGGGGGAAAATAAATATCAAATGAAACTGGATCAAAGACCTGGATCAGACCAGAAATTATATAGGAGGAAAGTTTTATAGGAGAAAACATTGGCAAAATATTGCAGGATCTTCATATCAAAGATGTACTTGGAGACTCAACCCATGGGCCTGGGTAATAAAAACAAGTATAAATAAATGGGACTGTCTGAAACTAAAAAGTTTCTACACAGTGGAAAGCAAACTACACAAGGGCAACCAAGAAACACAGTAAATGGGCAAGGATATTTGCACATCATAAATTTGATAAATGGCTGATATCAAACTTCTATAAATAATTAGTACAGCTTTACAAAAGAAAAAAATGGGATGCATATATAAATAGGTAGGGTTTTTTCTTTATCGAGGGGATTAATGGTTTGCTATCGACAGTAAGATACAATAGTTTGTACATACATAACATTTCTCAGTTTTCCACATAACAATCCAACCCCCACTAGGTCCTCCTCTACCATCATGTCCCAGGACCTGAACTCTCTCCCCCTTCAGAGTCTTCAACTTTGGTGCAATGCACCAACTCCAGTCCAAGTACTGCTCTGTGTTTTCCCTTCTGTTCTTATTTTCCAGTTTCTATAACTTAGATCATCCCATATTTGGATAGCTTTCTAAAGAAGAAGAAATGATAGATGTTGGTGAGGTTGGAGAGAAAAAGGAGATTCTTCCACGCTGCTAGTGGGAATGTAAGCTGACGTGACTCCTTTGGAAGACTGTACAGAGAGTCCTTAAACAGATAGAAATGGTCACCACCTAGGTGGTGAACCTGGTTGAGCGCACATGTTACAGAGCGCAAGGACCTAGGTTCGAACCCCTGGTACCCATCTGCAGGGGTGGACACTTCAAGTGGTGACACAGGGCTGTAGGTGTCTCTCTTGTCTCTCCCTCTCTACCACCCCCTTCCCTCTCAATTTCTGTCTCTATCCAGCAAATAAATAAAGATAATTTTTTTAATTCTTAAAAAAAAAATAGGTCGGACGGTGGCGCAGTAGGTTAAGCGCATGAGGCACAAAGAGCAGGGACGGGCGTAAGGATCCCGGTTTGAGCCCCCGGCTTCCCACCTGCAGGGGAGTCACTTCACAGGCGGTGAAGCAGGTCTGCAGGTGTCTGTCTTTCTCTCCCCCTCTCTGTCTTCCCCTCCTCTCTCCATTTCTCTCTGTCCTATCCAACAACGAACATCAACAATGGCAATAATAATAACCGCAACGAGGCTACAACAAAAAGGGAAAAAAATGGCCTCCAGGAGCGGTGGATTCATGGTGCAGGCACCGAGACCAGCAATAACCCTGGAAGGAAAAAAAATAAAAAATAAAATAAAATAAAAATAAAAATGATCCAGTAATACCACTCTTAAGACAGTTATCAAAAGGAAATGCCAACACTAATTCCAAGGGACATTTGCACCCTCTATGTTCATAGCTGCATTATTCACAAAAGTCAAAGAGTAGAAGCAAACTGGCTAAAGAAGTTATGGGATAGGGGCTGTGTGGTGGTGCACCCGGTTACGTGTACACATTACAATGTACAAGAAACGAGGATCAAGCCCCCGGCCCCAACCTGCAGGGATGGAAGATTCACAAATGATGAAGCAAGTCTGTAGGTGTCCTCTCTTCCTTTTTTAAATCATTATTATCTTTATTTGATATAGACAGCTAGAAATCGAGAGGGAAGGGGTGATAGAGAAGGAGAGAGACAAAGAGACACCTATAGCCTATAGCCCTGCTTCACTTCTTGCAAAGCTTTCCCCCCGCAGGTGGGGAATGGGGGCTGAGCCTTGGGCATTGTAACATGGCACTCAACCAGCTGCGCCACCACCTGACTCCCTGTCTCTCTATATCCTTCTCTATCTCCTCTTCCTTTCTCAAATTCTCTATTCCTATCAAATAAATTAACAAATTTTTTAAAAAGAAGATGCTACAAGATATTTATGCTATGGACTACTTCTCTGCAGTCAGAAAAGATGATATTGCATCGTTTGGGACAAAGTGAATGGAACTAGACATGGTTATGCCTAGCAAAGTGGTAGAGATGAGTGACAACTACTCATAGATTCTGATAGATTCACTTATGTGTGGACCTCTGAATCTAGAGAACTGATGTTTATGAACAACTTGGGGAAAAAAATCAGAAGCAAGCCATTTTCTAAGATTCTGTGAGAACTATGGTGGTTATCTTTGGGAGGTGAGAGGGAAGAAGGGTGAGAACACAGAACTCTGGTGAGTGTGTCTCGAACTATACTCTCTAATCTTAGTCTTATTAATCACAAATTTAAAAATGAATGAATAAATAAATGATAACCAAGCAAATAAAAAAAAGTACTGTGTGGATCAGACCCTTCTGGACAAACAACTAGTCCTTGCATACTCTACTATATAACCTCTTCATAATGAAAGAATATATGTTTGTTCGTTTATAGGACCAGGGCCTTAGCCATGTGCAATTACACTGCTCCCAGATTAGACTTTTCATTTCTTCTCATATATTTTTTGTTTGTTTATTGTGTTTGTGGGAACTCTGTCTCATCTCTAAAGAGAATGTGAAGGCTGCATATGGAAACCTGAACCACACCCCCAACACACACACACACACACACACACACACACACACACACACACACACACACACCCCCACTCGGAATCTATCTTGCTCAAGCAGACTGCCTGTGTCATTGTACAGGTAGAAGGCATCCACTAATAACATCTCTGAGGAAGTTCCCTAGAGCCCGTGATCAAACTCCATGATAGGAACAGACCCAAAACCTAGAACTAAAAGCCTATAAAAACGCTTACCCAGTGATAGTCTGAAAAACACCCTTTTCTTTCCTTTTTTTCAGAGTTGGAAAGGACCCGGAGCACTTATCACAATTTAGCTGGGAAGTAGTTCTCCACAGACACACTCATGCATAAGTTAAAGACTCTGCTTTTTAATTAATTAATTAATTAATTAATTAACTTATTTATTACCAGAGCACTGCTCAGCTCTGGTTTATGGTGGTGCAGGGGATTGAATGTGGGATGTCAGAGCCTCAGGCATAAGATCGCCTTGCATAACCATTATGCTATCTACCCCTGCCCCCTCTTTAATCTTATTAGTGACTTAATAGTAATTTACAAGAATATAAGGTTACAGGGGTAGAGTTGTATACCACACCCAGCAGCAAAGATCTGAGTTCCCCTACTGCAGACAATAACCATTACAAAGTTGTAGGGACAGTTGGCTATTTTTATTCTGCAAGGTAATATGTTTGAGTTCTGTATATTTCACATATTAACAAAATCATCTGGCTTTAGCTTCCTTACTTACTAAGGATAATCACCTCTAGGTCCATTCGTTTCATCCCAAAGGATATGCTATTATCTTTCATAATCACTAAGTAGCACTCCAGTGAGTATATATCCCATAAATTCTTTATCTAGTCATACATCACTGCATTGCTTCCATTTTTTGGCTATTGTGAACAATGCACTAAGTACTGCACCTATGAACATTGGTGTGTATATGTCCCTTTAAATTACTGTCCATTGGATATATGCCTAGGAGTGGTATTGCTGGATCATAAGGCTTTTCCATTTTTATTTGAAGATTCTTATTATTTTCTACAGGGACTTCACTAATTTGCATTCCAAACAACAGTATACCAGAGTTCTTTTTTCTTCACACCCTCACCAACACTTGTCATTTCCTGTTTTGTTGGTGTAAGTCATTCTAACAGGTGTAAGGTGGTATTTCAATGTAGCTTTAATTTGCATTTGCCTAATTATAAGTGAATTGTAGCATTTCTTCATCTGTCTGTGGAACATGTGTATCTCTTCTTTAGAAAACCCTATTCAGGACCAAAGAAATAGCTCATTTGGACAGTGTGCTATTATTTTTCCATGTGCATGAGACATGTTGAAATCCAGTCCCCTCTGCCTTGAAAGAAATTTCCCCTACTGTAGTCTCTTTCACTCTTTCTCTTTGTCTCTATCTAAAAGAGAAAAAGAAGAAGAAAAAAAAACAAGGAAAAGAAAACTATTCAGATCTTTTATCCACTTTTTCTTTTCCTTCTGTTGAGCTGTATCTGTATGATTTATTTAGAGATGTGTGATATCAATCACTTGCCAGACATGTTGTAGGAAAATATCTTCTTCCAATTACTAGATTGCCTGGTTACTCTTGTGTAATCTGCTTTTGATGTGTTGAAGCTTTTTAGTTTGATAAAGCTCAATTTATTTAAACTTCTTTTAGTTTCACTTGCTCATGTGGTTGAATCTCCAAGTCCAAATTTGATGTTAAGTTTCTGAAGGGTTTCATGGATGATTTCCTTTTTGTATTTTACAGTTTTGAGTCTAATGTCCAGGTCTTTAATCTATTTTGAGTTGATATTGGAGTACAGTTTTAAATGGTAGTCGAGTTTCACTTTCTACATCTGGTTGCCCACTTTACCCAGCACTATTTGTTGAAGTCACCCAGAGCTTCTTTTCATAACCATGTGCATATCAGAAGACTTTTACAAATACTATCAGTATCAAGAAAAATGATAAACATACCATTAGTCTCCTGAAGGCTTTGTTTGCTTGCATGTCATCTAATTCCTTCCCTGATATGACTCCATGATCTTTTTAGGGAGGTAAAGCTTATGGTAGAGTACATTACTGGCCACAGCTATCTATTCCTCCCTACATCCATGACCAGTTATGTGACTTTGATACTCTTCTTGATAGAAGCAAGAAGTATTTCCCGGTCTCATGAGTATTGAATTTGATCATGTGATCTGCTCTAGTAAATGACAGTTGGAATTCATTTACCCTCTTAGCAGCCAACCTGACTTGCCTGGGCAGAAACCTCACCAATGTGCCCTGGAACCCTGACTCTCTAGAGCTCTCCCCACTAGGAAAAGACAGAAACAGGCTGGGAATATGGGTCGACCTGACAACACCCATGTTCATTGGAGAAGCAATTACAGAAGGCAGACCTTCTACCTGCTGCACCCCATAATGACCCTGGCTTCATGCTCCCAGAGGGATAAAGAATAGGAAAGTTTTCAAGGGAGGGGATGGGACACAGAATTCTGGTGGTGGCCATTGTGTGGAGTTGTATCCCTCTTATCGTATGGTCTTGTCAATATTTTTTACTTTATAACTGAATTAAAAAATATTTACATTACCTAGATTCCCAGAAAACCTCCATTTCTTTCTGATACCTGGTAATTTGGTAATTCCGCTTTCCTTTGATTCTGTCATATGCTCTATATTATGTCAATTAGGTCCTTTTTTTTTTCTTAATTAGCCTGCATCAGCATCTATTAGTGGCAACCAAACTGCAGCTGCTTACACAATGAAAGGAATGTGGCCAGGAATGTGTGGAGCAACTCCTGTCTATGGAAAGAGATCTACACCTTCCTTAAGCAGAAGCTCAGGAGAAGCTCAGGAGACAGCTCCAGAGAGAAAAGGCAAAGAACTGGTTGATAAGAATTCAACCTTTGTAAAGTATCCTGGGAGATGGAGGTATGGTTATAAAATATAAAAGAAACAAAATTTGACCTTAACCAAAAGATGCACTGTGCTTGAAGTTTATGCATGCAAAGCCTCTACTTTCACAAAATGGGATTTGTACCACAGCTGCTCAATTAAGAGAAAGAAATATTCTATACACTAATACGGGCTTTAGCCTTCTGCTTGCCAGCAAAAAAAACAAAAACAAAAAACTGAATCTCTAATAAGCATGCACAGGTTGGATTCATATATACTAAATACACACACACATACACACACACACACATATGCACACACACAACAGCAATACTTCCTACCAAACTGCAGCCAGAGAAACAAATTAATTGAAATGTCTAAGTTATTTGACACAATGTGACCTGGGCTCAGCACTGTGATTATTTCTGAGGCTGTTATATGTAATGTTATTTTTATACTAGTTTCAACAAGCCCTGTTATGTGTCCCAAGTGTAATCAATCACATTTCATTATTTTCAGGTCTCTCTCAGCTGTTACCCTTGGCATTGGGGCAACCGTGTGGAGTTTCGCAGCCCAAGCGAACATGCTGGCTAGTGGGGCACCTCCATTTCTCAGTCTTGGCAGGCTGCAGAGGAAAGTGGGGCTCGGTGGTTGTTTTCAGTCATTCATCCTGCAACAGCAGTATCCTTCATCTGTTGCTTTTTTTGTTTTTGTTTTTCATTTTTTCCACAGAAATCTCCCTTTTATTTTTCTGCACTTTATACCACATGAGGTTTTGCTGAATTTTAATGTTAATACAAAGCACTCAAGTCTGACCTTATACTCTCATTTTTCATTTCATGAACCATGAAGCAAGAGAAGCAGAAAATGGATTCTTATTGGGTTTACCTCAAAATACCTCCAGTCCTGGGTTTCAGTATCCTCAAATGCAATAAATAGCCAAAACTAATGGAAAAAAAAATTTCAAACCTAAGCTCTATAATAAGAAATACATTTGGAGACTATCTCATAAAACAGTATCCTTCAACCAGAAATTATACTATGAAAGAACAAGCAAGCCTTCTCTTCTGAGTAGGAAAAATGAAGATTTCAAGCTTATATTTTTCTCTACATAGACAAATAGATTATAAATGGACCAGGAAAAAATTATAACCTTAGAAAAAGATAAGTATAAAATATTTCCTTAAGTAGTAGGATTCTTACTTAAGATAGGAAGCATTCATGAACTAAGGGCAAATCAAAAGTGAGAGCATAATACTGGTAAAGGGGTGAATTTTTTTTGGAAATTTGTATACATTTTGTCACTTAATATATCCAGTCTGCCTCATTATGTACTCCTAATTTTCAGCAATATATAGTGTAGAGATACCACTATATTTAAATGCCAAACAAGATTTCAAATGTGGCCAACTTTCAGACTTAAGCAGCTAAGCAAAATCCAGACTCTGCTTTCAACTAAGTTTCTTTTTATTTATTTATTTATTTATTTATCTATTTATTTATTTTCCTCCAGGGTTATTGCTGGGACTCAGTGCCTGCACCATGAATCCACTGATCCTGGAGGCCATTTTTCCCCCTTTTGTTGTTGTAGCCTTGTTGTGGTTATTATTATTATTGTTGATGTTGTTCATTGTTGGATAGGACAGAGAGAAATGGAGAGAGACGGGGAAGACAGAGAGGAGAAGAGAAAGACAGACACCTGCAGATCTGCTTCACCACCTTTGAAGCGACTCCCCTGCAGGTGGGGAGCCGGGGGCTGGAACCGGGTTCCTTACGCAGGTCCTTGCACTTGGCACCATGTGCGCTTAACCGCTGCGCTACCGCCAGACCCCCTCAACTAAGTTTCATGATAAGGTGAAAATCAGTCCAGCTACCAGCAAAATACAAAGAAAGCATGAACAACAGAAAAAGACAAAATCCTTGGTGTCAAAGGAAGAAGGAAGCACAAACACAGAGTTAGGGAAAAGTAGGGACAGCTACACAAATGGCTAGGTTCCAGCTGTTCATGGAAGTCTGTTGGCCAGGTGAGTTCTGTTCAGTTCATGCAATGTTTTAAAAGAGATTTTTGGAGCTGGGTGGTGGTGCACCTGGTTAAGCACACACATTACAGTGTGCAAGGACCAGAGTTCGAGTCTCCAGTCCCCATCTGCAGGCAGAAAGCTTTGCAAGTGGTGAAGCAGGGTTGCAGGTGTCTCTCTGTCTCTCTCCCTCTCTATAGCCCCCCTCTCTCTTGATTTTTGCTTTTCTCTATCCAATAAATAAAAATTTTTAAAAAGAGGTTGTCTATTAATTTGTCTCCGAAATGAAAGATTTTGAATGCTTCTTACAAATATCTGGCATGTGGCCAGATATTCTCTTGCAAAATCAGGAGATTTGAAAATTCCAGAGTCAACATTCCATCCCGGCAATATTTACCTATAGTGAGATAATGATGGTTGCTTTTAAGACAAACACAATCTCTCCAGATCATTACAGCCCCCCCCCCACTGTTGTGCCCAACTTCTGATCTGCTTCATTCTTTTCTTTCATTTGCCCTCCTCAAAGCATCCATGAGTTTACCTTAAAAGACCCATCTGTCAGAACAAATGTGCAGAAGCAAAAAGATTCAACTTATGCTCAAAGATCCATGAGCAGCGTGCTTGGGCTCAAAAGTGAGATAAATCTAAAGGTAGACACAATGGTGGGGGGGGGGGGGGGTAGTGAAGTTGGATTCCATGCATTCTCTCTAATACAAGATGAAACAAATGGATGTAATTCAGTTAAAATTTTCAAATGAATCAAGATTGGAAGAACAGAGTTGCCATACTTAAGTCATCATTGTGAATATGCAAAAAGTAGTTTGCAAACAGTAAATTGCCCCTGATAAAAATAAAAATAAGTGAGAGGGGCTGTTCTAAACAATCTCTCAAAATCCTCTCTGCTACTTTCTTTGGGGACATTTAGAACTCCCTGGTGGATTCACGCTTTCCTGGTCATCATCATTCATCTCTCTGGGCAGCTGGGAAGCAAGTAGTAGGAATGCAAAGATGTCACAGCAAGCATAAGACCTTCGCTGGCTACAGAGAAAGAGGGAAAGGAGGATATGTGACAGAGTACCCAGAACCTGACTCTCAAAGCTGTAAATCTGGAACTGAATCTACTTTATGGTTCCAACACCATCACTGAAGCCAAAATCGCTCTTAAATCACCAACTTATATCCCAGATGACAATGTACAGAGTTAGTGATTTTGCTTTAAAAATAAGTAACTGTTCTCATTATTTTGGCTGAAAAGATGAAACATTGAATTAGCACAACATACTTTTTTTGTTTTTAATCCAGGTAACATCTGTCACTCAGGATCTTGTTAGGGAAGTTGCAATGTCTGCTAAGAAATGCTTTTAACTCTTCATGGCAGAAGCGAGTTGTGGTGATGGAGCCTGAGCCAGCTGACTTCAGGGTGCTTTCCAAGGCCATGAATCACAGAGCAACAGCTGTTCCTTCGATACACTTAATTTCACTGCTCCCTCCAACTTGGACTTTGAGCTACTCCAATACCCCATCTGATGCTTGTTGATCACACTGACCGAGGCAGTTTCTCACATCTCTCCTCTAGAGATTGGGATTGAAAAAGCTGCCATCTTCCATTGCCCCATCAATAGCAGTAAAGTTCCAAAATTAACATATCTGACAGAGGCCAAGAAGATACACTTGAGATAAAAAAATGCTGGCCCTGTACCCAAAAAACGGAAGGGTCTTATGTTATATAGTCAGTGCCTTTGGTCAAAGATGAATAATGCCTCCTACTAGGAAAACTCCAACTTAACCACATTAAGTTGAGAAGAAAATCAAACTACAAGGTCCACCACGAGAAGTGAAATTTATAAAGCGGACGGAGAAGCAACAGCTTCTACTCCAACAGCAGGCAAGGATGGGGTGCTTGTCCATTGTTTCAGTGACTACAAGCGAAAGAGGAAGTCCTGAGTTTGATGCTAAGTGCTGGATCTTAGATCAAATGGCCATGACCTAAGACAAGTTAGAAAAGTTGCCTAACATACCTTTGCCCATTGAATCATGCTGTCCCCTCCTCCCCAATTCTCTATGCTAATTTGACCTGCTTTACAAAGCTTCCATCTCTTTCTGGTCTACATACACTACTATCCTCCTCTGAATCTCTAAGGTATTTTTAGACCAAAATGTTCATGTTAAATCATAGTCCCTCGTCAACCCTTGAGCTTCATTATTCCAGTGAGGCCTCTCCTAGATCATAGGGCTCCTTAATTCCATTTTAGCTGGCACACTTCCTAACAAAGTCTCAAAGCCTAGATATAGACCAGGTCCCATGAGATACGGCAGATGTACATATGTATCCATAAATTAAGGAAAAATATATATTTTAAAGCACAAGTGTGCAATAGTTCGCAGTGAGTCAATAAATGAAGCAAGCCAAGTACAAAGACCTAAAAAGACACCATAAAGCACCAAATCAAACAGTTTCTACTTAGACCTACATACTCTCCTCACCTACTTCCTATTACACTTCCCTCAATCACTCCAAAGCTAACCTTCTCAGACAAAGTAAAGATTACAAAAGCTGAATAAGGGCAAGAGATTCGCATATTTTAATGACTCTTTAGTCACTACCAGGCCACCCCATCAGCTGGGGCCCTAGACAGGGAGTCCTGAGTTTCCTACACAGACTCTCCTTTCCCCCATTTAATAGTCTGGGCACCTTTGTCAAAGATTAAATGCCAATAGTTGTGGAGCCTTACTTTTGGGTTCTCAATTCTATTCCACTGGTCAGTGTGTCTATTTATGTTCCAGTACCAAGCAGTTTTGATAACAATGGCCATATAATACAATTTGAGATCTGCAAGTGTGATGAAAGGCAATGTTTTTATACCAATGATCTTATTTTATATTCAACGGGATTAGAAACAGTTGACTGGTTCTATAGAAATTTTCGGAATCCAGGCTTTGTGAATTGTCTTACCTTAAGCCCCTGAGAGTCCACCAAGCTAAGCCAGTATGTTCGAGCTCAGCTTCCAATTCAAGGAAAACAATTCTTTTGATCTAATTAATGTATCTGAATATAGCAATGGCAGTTTAAAATGTTTAAATCTATATCTAATCAACTCTTCTTGTTTTGCAGAAAAAGGTCATGTGAAATTATTTCTTCCATGATTATTGACAGAATTCTGAGCCCTCATCCATTTGACCAAGAGTCAAATCACTACTACTTTATTAACTTACCAAATATTTTGAGCATTCATTTCTGCCAGGCACCAAGAATAGCAAAAGAAGATATAGTACAATCTCGGTCCAGGCAAATCTCACTATCTTAACTTGACTCAAGCAAATAAAAATATTTATAAAAAATTAATTACATGGGGGGCTAGTGACACACTTAGTTGAGAGCACATGTTACAGTGCACAAGGACCCAGGTTCAAACCCCTAACCCCCACCTGCAGGGGGAAAACTTTGTGAGAGTGATGAAGCAAGGTTGCAGATGTCTCTCCTGTTTTTCTTCCTCTCTATCTTCCCCTCCTCTCTCAATTTCTGGCTGTCTCTATCCAACAAATAAATGAAGGTAATTAAAAAAATTATTACATGGTAATTCTATTCTGAATTGTGTCCCACTCCCATAAGTTACATTATAAAACTATGTGGTGATATTTAGAGATGCTCTTTGGGAGGTAATTAGGGACACCTCAGGTCATGAAGGTGAGGACTCCATGATAGAATCAGTGGCTTTATAGGAAGAGAGGAATAGGAGGTGGAGGGTGGTACACCTAGTAGAGCACACACCTACCTACCTTGCTGGAGGAACCAGATTAGAGCCCCCTGGTTCTCACCTCCGAGAGATGGTGGCCTTCTACAGGTCAAGAAGAGAGTCCTCATCAGAAACCAGTCATGAGCTTGAACTCAGATTTGTGTAACGATAATAAATACTAAATGTTGACTATGTCGTATATCTATGTTTTGTTTTAATCTGTTTGTTTGGTTTTCTTTCAATATGTGATTACTAGGGTTCATTGTCTGCATGATGACTCCACTGTGCCCAGCAGCCATTTTTTTATAATTATTTTTTTTATGACAGAGACAAAAATAAGGAGAGGGAGAGGAAGAGAGAGATACCTGTAGCTCTGCTCCATTATTCATGAATCTCCCTCCCCACCACAAGTGGAAACTGAGGACTTGAACTCCCATCCTGATGCATAGAAATGTGTATGTTCAGGGGGTCGGGCAGTAGCACAGCGGGTTAAGAGCACGTGGTGTAAAGCACATGGACCAGCCTAAGGATCCCGGGTCAAGCCCCCGGCTCCCCACCTGCAGAGGAGTCGCTTCGCAGGCGGTGAAGCAGGTCTGCAGGTGTCTGCCTTTCTCTCCTCCTCTCTGTCTTCTCCTCTCTCCATTTCTCTCTGTCCTATCCAACATGAAAGACATCAACAATAACAATAATAACCACAACGAGGCTACAGCAACAAGGGCAACAATAGGTGGGGGGAATGGCCTCCAGGAGCAGTGGATTCATGGTGCAGGTACTGAACCCCAGCAATAACCCTGGAGGCAAAAAAAAAAAAAATGTGTATGTTCTACTGGGTGCTCCACAGCCAGCTCAGGGCTCACTGACTATGGTACTGTGACACAGCAACCTGAGAAGACTAGTGCAGGCATTACAAATAAATAAATACAAAATACCAAATGTTCCTAGAATATAATGTGACTATAGAAAAAAATAGACCTCTTTTACTCTCTTAAATACATATCTATCATTTTCATGCAAGTGCTGGTTAAGAAAAAGAGCTCAGTAGTCATTAAATGGTAATATTCCTATAGTTTTTTTTTTCTTTCCAACATTTTACACACCCTGCATGAACTCTTAGAATCCACATCACATCTGATTTCATTAAGGTATTTTTGTATCAGGTTTTATTCACTGTGTATAGTAGCATTTCTTCAAATTTTAATTAGGTCAGTAATCACAGAATCTGAGGTAATAATGATATTTGGTTATTCTTTGGGAGAAAACTGGAAGTGGGGGTTGTCAAAGTCTTTCTGTTCTTCAGATTATGATCTTTTCACTACATTCCTACACATAAAGTCAATCTTATCGAAGATTTCTCAACATACGCCATCAAAATATTTTCCTTTCCTGAAATCCAATAGTGTTGTTAGAGAGTCTGAGCAACCAAGAGAAATCACTCTGTCTTATCCATAATAGAGAAGCAGAAGATGAGTTTTTCAAGTGAGCTAAATTAAGGGCCCGAAGTTTACATTGCATAGTTTTGCAGATTTTGTTGGTGGAAATGTGTTTGTTGTTTAGAACTTCACTATATTATCTTGTTCCACAGTAAGAAAAGTCACACTGCTTGCAAAGCTGAGAAATTTATTAGGATCCTGCTTAAATTTACCCGCTTAGATTTTCACATGGTGGAGCCAACATGAAATGAAGGATTGTGTTGCAAACAGGAAATGTGAAACACTTGCAGAAATTCACAGTGGGATATAGAGCTTCTTGGACTGTGTGAAAAGTGTCTTCCATCTTAACATTCTCCTTCTCAAAAGCAACACACAGTTAGATTTTTGTCTGAAAAATAATCACATATTCAGTTGAAGTTTAAGCCATAGATTGAACTCATACAATGTAATTAAGGAAACTGTTATGCAAAATGCCAAGAGGTTTTTTTTTTTTAATATTCATTTTAATGACTATGGCTCACTTCAAAGAGACTTTGAATCATCGGGTGGCTTTCAAATGCTATGTAGGACTGCTGAGTAAGCGAAAGGACAATGAGAAAAGGCTGTCTTACGTCAATAAAATGTTTTTTTTTTAATTTTTTAATCTTTATTTATTTGCTGGATAGAGACCGTCAGAAACTGAGAGGGAAGAGGGTGACAGAGAGGGAGAGACAGAGAGACACCTGTAGCACTGCTTCACTTCTGAAGCTTTCCCCTTGTAGGCCAGGGGCTCGAACCTGGGTCCTTGCGCACTGTAACATGTACACTCAACTAGGCGCACCACCACCTGGCCCCCAAAATGTGTTTTTTTTTTTACCCAACTTTTTGTGAAGTATCCTTGCCAATATTGCTTCCTCACAGGCACACTGGGAAAATATGGTATAAAAACAACAGAGGTGAAAAATTATACCAAAAATCAATTAATGAAGTAAGCTTTGGGAACTGTAAATAGAAGATTTTAAAGTGGTAAAAATTCCCAGAAGTACTAGAGAAAACTAGTGACCACAATTAAAGAGAGAAAGCGGCAGATAACCGATAAATTAAACTGATAAAGGGAATTTTTCTTAAAGTGAGAT
This sequence comes from Erinaceus europaeus, assembly GCF_950295315.1. Lineage (NCBI taxonomy): Eukaryota > Metazoa > Chordata > Mammalia > Eulipotyphla > Erinaceidae > Erinaceus > Erinaceus europaeus. The sequence goes on along the minus strand of NC_080182.1, from coordinate 15,417,802 downwards.
ATTTTCTCTTTTTTATATAATATATAAATCTCTAGTATGAGTCTTTCTATATGACTTTTATTACAACACTGGCCAGAAATGTCACAAATACTGAGTTTCCTAATGACATGCATCTGTTCCACTGGGTTACAATATCTCCAAGGAAAGGAATATATGTTTACAGACAACAAATCTATAGTGCCTGATAAAAAAAAAAACTGCATTTCTTCCACTTCACTTGATTGTATATTTTAGCTGAAGAATAAGATTGATAAAGTTTTCTAAGTGTCAACCTGATTCAGAGAGAAATTCCAACTCAACCAATATTTGACTAAGATAATTCTGACTACTATAGACCCTAGTCTTTTCATAATAAATGACTTACTAACTAAACTTTGACAAAGCTTGTTAGTTTTCTTACACTTACTCAGATGGTAGCAACATGTGTATAAATTCTCTTTAATAAAAAATAAAATACTATGTAAATGTCTGAACTTTTTTTGTCTTTTTTTTAGTTTTTTAAAATTTATTTATTTTTCCCTTTTGTTGCCCTTGTTGTTTTTTATTATTCTTGCAGTTATTATTATTGTTGTTGATGTCATCATTGTTAGTTAGGACAGAGAGAAATGGAGAAAGGAGGGGGAGAAAAGAGGGGGAGAGAAAAACACCTGCAGACCTGCTTCACCGCCTGTGAAGTGACTCCTCTACAAGTGGGGAGCCGGGGACTAGAACCTGGATCCTTATGCCAGTCCTTGCGCTTCATGCACATGTGCTTAACCCGCTGTGCTACCATGGGACTCCCCAAATGTCTGAACTTCTATGATCTTTAGCTTCAACCTCAATTCTTCCAACTTCCTACCAATTTGTCTTGTTATATAAGATTTATTTATTTTTGGTGAGTGAGCAGAGCACTGCTCAGCTATGGCTTACAATGGATCTGGTAACTGAATCTGGGACCTCTGGAGTCAAAACAACCTAGTAAAAAGTGGGTAAAGCATTTTCTCATATGTCTACTGGCCTTTTGGATCTCTTCTTTGGTGAATATTCAGTTCACATCCTCTCCTCACCTTGGATTGAGTCAGTTTTTGTTGTTGTTGTTGTTTTTGTTGTTGTATTCCTGTTGAGTTTGGTAAGCTCTTTATATATTTTGGTTGAGGAAACACAAAGTAGAACTTGGACAGGGTTTAGTGTACCGCACCAAAGTAAAGGACTGGAGGGGGTGGGTGTGGGGTGGCAGCTTTTGAGGTGCTGGTGCACAGTGGTGGAGGAGGACCTAGGCTGGGAGTGAGAGAGTATTTACTGTTAACCATTAATCCCATCCACCCCCCACCCCCCAAAAAAAGAAAGAAATGAAAAAAATAAAAGAAAGGAGATAATTTCTCATTTTAAAAAATGAGCAAAGTATAGGAATAGATAGTTCTTTAGAGAAGATATTCAGGGGGCCGGGCAGTGGCTCATCAGGTTAAGCACACATAGTACGAAGTGCAACAACCTGCACAAGGATCCAGGTTTGAGCCCCTAGTTCTCCACCTGTGGGTGGGGGGGTGAGTGGGTAGTAGCTTCACAAATGGTGAAGCAGGTCTGCAGCTGTCTTTCTCTCTCCCTCTCTGTGTTCCCCTCCCCTCTCAATTTCTCTCTGTGTCCTATACAAAAAAAAAAAAAAAAATCAAACAAATGGCCACTGGAGGTAGTATAGACACCTAGTCCCACCCTGGAGGCAAAAAAAAAAAGATATTCTGGCAACCCACATACGTAAAAAAATGATGTTCCACGTCACATATAACTAGAGGATAAGTAAACCACCAGGAAATACCATCTCACACCAGTGAAAATAACCAGCATCAACAGAACTAGAAATGGTAATTCTTAGTGCTGTTTGTGATTTGCTTTAAGTCTTCAGATTTACTGTGTGAGTGTAAATGTATTCATGATAGTAATATCTTCTTGTTGGATTGATCCTTTGATCAGTATAGAGTCTCCTCTTTGCTCTTATACCTTTTATGATTAAAAGCTCATTTTATCTAATATGAAATTGAAGTTCTTGTCCTTTGATCTATATTATTGGCTTGAAACATCTTGCTCCATCCTCTTAGTCTGAGTCAATTTTTGCATTTGTTTCAGAGGTGAGTTTCTTGTAGACACAGATCTTGCTGTTTTTTTCTTAAGTAATCAGGATTTTATTTTATATATGTATAGAGAACGTTCTATTATTTAGTGTAAAACTTAACATGCATCTGTCTTCATATACTACGTTTACATGCCATATGAATATATAATACAATTCATTATGTATAGGACATAATGTACTCTATTACATATGAAAATACAGTTAAAACTATAGAAAAATACAAAAATTTGTATATAATATTTAGTATAGTTCATTACATGTGATATATAAAATCCCATATTAAAAAGACAGGAACACCCTACCCGCAGGGGGGTGTCTCTTCACAAGCAGTGAAGCAGATCTATAGGTGTCTGTCTTTCTCTGCACCTCTCCGTCTTCCCCTCCTCTCTCAATTTCTCTCAGTCCTATCCAACAGCAACAACAAAAAATGAAAAAGAAAAAAAAAAAAGGCAGGAATAGCTCTTTGCTGTCAGATGAAATGGACTTTCAGGCAAGAAAGTAAAAAGGGACAGATATGCAAACAGCATATTTGTCTGAAGATCAACCCATCATCAAGAAATACACTCCCAATATAAGTGCATCAAAACTTACGCAACAAGTACTTCCTGACCTCAACAGAGACATCAACAGCAACACAATCATAGGAGACCTTAAGACACCACACACAGCAAGAGACAGATTATCAGGACAAAATATCAAAACAGAAAGAGGTCTTAATGTCACAGATGAGATGAACCTAGCCGATATATTCAGAACCTTTCAACCCAAAAGAAAAGAATATACATTCTTTTCAAGTGCACATGAAACATTCTCAAGAGTTAATCATGCATTGGTAAACAAGTAAATATGTGGATATTGGAATCATAAAAACTATATTTTGACCTGCCAATGGCCATGTCCAGCAGAGAAGCAATTATAAAAGCCAGAACTGTCACCTTCTGTACCCAATATTGATCTTGGATCCAAGCTCCCAGAGGAATAAAAAACAGGAAAGCTTCCAATGGATGGAATGGGATATAGAATCTGGTGGTAGGAATTGTGTGGAATTGTACCCCCTTATCCTATGGTCTTGTCAATCATTATTAAATCAATAAAAAAAGGTAGCATTTATGAACATGAGGTGTTGAAGCTAGAAATCAACCACAAGAAGAAGAAAAAATACCCAAACTATGGGTACATACATAACAGTATGTTTCTGAGTAACACCTGCATCACTAAAAAGTAAATAAATAAAAATTAAAAGAAAACTTAGAATTACTTGGACAACAATGAAAATGAAGAGACCAACTACTGAATCCCATAGGACACAGCAAAAGCTGCCCTAAGAGGGCTGTTCATGGCAATACAGGACACATTAACATACAGTGAAGACAACAAGTAAGCTATTTACTTTATTTTTTAATTTCTTTATTAGGGGATTAATGTTTTACATTTGACAGTAAATACAATAGTTTGTACATGCATAACATTTCTCAGTTTTCCACATAACAATACAACCCCCACTAGGTCCTCTGTCATCCTTTTTTGGACCTATATTCACCCCTCCCCCCAGAGTCTTACTTTGTGCAACACACCAACTCCAGATCAGGTTCACAAGTAAGCTATTTAACATCACAACTAAGTCAACTAAAAAAAGGAGCAACAAAGGGACCCAAAACTCAACAGGAGGGAGGAAATCATCCAAATTGGAGCAGAGATTAATGAAATAGAATTTAAAAAATTCCAAAAAGGTTAATGAAACCAAGAACTGGCTCTTCAAAAGGATAAATAAAATTGATAAGTTACTGGCTAGACTCACAAAAATCTAAAGAGAGAAAGCTATGATAAAAACAGTCAGGAATGAGAGAGATGAAAAAAAACTGAAGATGGGGAAATACAAAGAATCATATGTGAATATTATGGACATCTCTATGGAAATAAATTGGACAACCTAGATGAGATGGATTTCTTTCAAGAATCATACCACCTGCCAAGCCTAACCCAAGAGAAAGTGGAAAGCTTGAGCAGGCCAATAACTCCCATTTGCAAGGAGGACACTTCATAAGTGGTGAAACAAATACTTCCGGTCTCTTTCTCTCTTTTTATCTCCCTCTCTCAATTTCTCTCTGTCCTATCAAATAAAGAAAAGAAAAAGGTAAAACAAAATCACTAGGAGCAGTGGATTCACAATGTAGGAACTGAGCCCCAGCAATAATGCTGGAGTCAAAAAAGGAGTTATGGGATACATACTCCATAGAATATTACTTTGCAACAAAAAAGATATTGGTTCCTTTGGAACATAAGTGGATGGAACTAGAGGTGCTTTTGTTTATTGAATTAAGTAAAGAGATGGGGGGAAAACTATGGAGATGGTTTTATTCATATGTGGAATCAAGAGAACTGATACATATGAATTTGTAAAAATAAATAAATAAATAAATAAAAGAAAAAGAAAAAAGTAAAGCAAGCACACTATCTCTAAAATCTAGTGAGAACTATGGTGGTTTCCTTGGGAGGTGAGAGGGTGAGGACACAAAAGGTCGGTGGAGGAACTAGGTGCTGTAATTTTACAGTACTGCAATCCACTATTAACCACAAATTTTAAAAAATTGGAAAATAGGGTCCAGTGACAGCCCATATGGTTAAGTATACATGTGCCAGTGCACAAGGATTCAGGTTCAAGACCCAACCTCCGTATGCAGGGAGGAAGCTACACAAGCAGAGAAGCAGTGTAGCAAGTGTCTTTTGTTTCTCTTTCCCTCTCTATCTCTCCTTATTTCTTGATTTCTCTCTCTCTATAAATATATCCAATAAATAAAAATAAATATTTTAAAATTAAAATTAAATGTGATAGCATTTTAATACATCATATTAATATACCATGATATACAAATATTTTATATTTCACAATGTATGACAGAATGTTGATTAATTTTATAATTATACTTTTTATTTCTTATGGAGGTAACAAGTCTACAAATGTCTTCATAGTATAGTTTTTACCTCCTCAAAATGTATTTCCCTATCATTACCCTCATAATAGCACCAGTATCCTCCCACCAATTTTTTTTAATATTTACTTATTCCCTTTTGCTGCCCTTGTTGTTTTGTTGTTGTAGTTATTATTACTGTTGTCGTTGTTGGATAGGACAGAGAGAAATGGAAAGAGGAAGGGAAAACCGAGAGGGGAGAGAAAGATAGACACCTGCAGACCTGCTTCACCGCTTATGAAGCGAACCACCCTGCAGGTGGGGAGCCGGGGGCTCGAACCGGGATTCTTAGGCCGGTCCTTGTGCTTTGCGCCATCTGCACTTAACCTGCTGCGCTACCGCCCGACTCCCCCACCAATATCTAATGAACCATCATTTCATCCCACATTCAGCCCTCCCCACAAACATTAGTTTATCACTGTTCTATAGTTTGAGGCCATGGTTTATATTGGGTTTTGCTTGCTTCTCTTTTCTTTTTTTCTTTTTTGATTGTTTGTTTGCCTATCTCATATGGGTGAGGTTATTCTACTGATATATTTTCATTTCATATAAATCCCTCTAGTTTTTCTTCCTGGTCTAGGTTAGTGATAATGGTTTCCTTTAGCAACTAGATTTCTAAAAAGTTATTTTCCCCTCATTCAACCTGCCTGATAACCTGGGAGGATAAGTCTTCTTGGGTGAAAATATTCTCCATTCATAACTTTGAGTATTTCCTGCCAGTCTTTCCTAGTGCTTTGTGTTTCTATAGGGAAACCAGGTGATAATCTCAAGCGATAACCCTTGCAGGTAACGGATTTCCTCTTGCAGAACTTAGACTATATATATGCTTGTCTCTATATTGTTTTTTTTTAAATAATTTTTTAAATCTTTATTTATTGGATAGAGACAGCCAGAAATCAAGAGGGAAGGCATGATAGAGAAGGAGAGAGACAGAGAGACACCTGCTTCACCACTCGCAAAGCTTTCCTCCTGCAGGTGGGGACTGGGGGCTCAAACCCAGGTCCTTGTGCATTGTAATACGTGTGTTCAACCAGGTATGCCACCATCCAGCCCCACTATATTGTTTTTAAAGGTTAGAAAAAAATTAATTTATGAAGCTTTAAGAAGCACTGAATATAATTAAACTGTAGTCCAGAGTTAGATACAATTAATAGTTCTATTCCAAAATAAAAGTTACTAAAGATGAGACCATGAAATTTCCTAACACTTGATTTTGATACATTGCTCTAATTTTCTAAACAACTCTGAAGAAATAATATTTACAATAGATGGAGTATTTGTATTTATGAAAAATCTGGCATCAGGTATATTATATATGTATATATAATACAGAGAGAGGGGAAGAACCCAAGGTTATATGAATTCAGAAACAGATGGGTTTTCTCAACAGCAGTACTAGACTGCAGAGTTTGAGACTGTGATTTATAAATGCTTTTCAAAGCTTGAGGTTTGGAAAAGGAGGAGACATCTTCTTTTCAAAACCTGATGTATTTTTCTCAGGACAACTCAAAATCATAAACGGCCACAGAAGAGGGGAAAAGGGAAGCTTTTCTTGCTTTAATTGTTCATCTGTGTCAGAAAGTCCAGTATCCCTGAGATAGGAACCACTGCAATAAGAAGGGAGTGATAGATTCTCCCAAAGGAAGATTGTTGCATAATCATGCCTACAGTCTAGAGCTCTGGTCATCTTTGCATTTCTCAATCTAATGCTTGGCAGCACCAAGACGTTTCAGTAATGGTTCATCATAAACCCAACATGAGAATCTTCAAGAAATAACCTAGACTCCCACTGGATCTCCTTCTCCTTCCTTTCTTGAGCTTCTGTTCTTCGTCTTTCTTCAAGTCTATGCTTGGCTTCAGTCGCTGCCATCTATGTCTGGGATTTTTAAGTTGAAAGTAACATCCTTCCAAAGACAGCAGGATTCACACTCATACTGATCTTCCAACTTCCTTACTTTCTTCTAAATTATAGGCAAATTTTTGGTATCTACAAAAACTGCATTTTCCCCTATTACATATTTCACGTACATCACACCATTCCATTCCCCTTCAACTGAGCAGAAGGACTTCTTGTCATTTGGAGAAAAAAGTCTCAGTAGTAATTCTGTGCTTCTTGCCCCCATAAAAAGGCTTTGTGTGAAAGATAATATTTGCACTGTAGCCAGTTTTGAAACAATTTATACTGCATTCTCCTCTGAGTTCTACCCAGGGCACTGTGAGGACAGACCTTCCATAACCACTGGGGAATGTGAGAATGTAATGTTCATTGTAGTCTAGACATGAGACACAGCCCTGCCCTATGTTGTGTACTCCAATTGACATTCCAAGAAATTTTGATTTGGTCCAGATATGTGCATTGAACTGTGTCTTCTTGTTAAAGCATTCAGCATAAAAAGCTGAAATGGGTAGGTGTTGGGATACCTGCTCAACCACGAATGTCACACAGTTCTTGGAAACCCAGGGGACTGCTCCTTCTGAAGCCAGCTCTGCATTCTCTTCAGTGTCATTTGATAATGTCCAGTGACACTGAAAGATCTCACCCAAGATGGCATTGAATGGCTTTTTGGCAACCAATCCTTTTCTTCCTGCAAGAAAGGCTGAGAGGTACCATTTCACAACCTGAAGCACCCCATCTTTGGAGTCCTTCTGGTCACTAATGCTTACAAACAGGTCCGGATGTGCAAAAAAGTCTGCATACATTTCTAAAAGAGATCTTCTTTCAAGAATAAATGTTGGAGGAACTACCTTAGTAAGATCGATTCCCAGTCTAACTTGTGACAAGAGATGCATGGTAACACTCTTGTGCTTCTCCACTGATCCTACCTCTCCTTCATCATCTCTATCATCATGTGAGTCAAAAAGGTCAGCATCACTTGTTCCATTGGACAAGGAAGAATTGAGTGATTCTGTGGTATCTGGGCACTTCAGACTATTTCCAGAGCTGCTGTGTGTCAAGACTGAGGCAGATCCAGAGGAATCTATTAAGCGCTTTGGGGATGAGCCACATTGATGGAATTCATCAGCAACATAGAATTCATCTTCACTGCTAGAATAAGAGGACTCTGGGACTGTATAAGTTGACAGGGCTCCGAGATGTTAGACTGATAGTAGGTGGTAAGTGTCCACTACCTGTACTAATCGGTGTTGGAGTCTAATGATGTCCCAATGATGTTAATACAGGTCCAACTGGTAGGGAAGATGGATGTTGCTCTGATTTACACAACTGAGTAGGTTCTGGAGATAAGACAGTCTGGGAAGGCATTGTGTTGATTACAGGTTCCAAGGGAGTAGATTAATATATTGCATCTACAGGATTAATTATACTTTTAGCAATCTGCAGCAATACAATGCAGTATTTAATTGATTCTACCATACTATTTGTGGTCTAAGTTTCAGTTTTCTTTCTCTGTTCATCATCTTTGCAGTTTTGAAGTTTGTCATCAAAGAGCTTTAATTGTTCTATCAAGATTTGTATTGAAGTCCCCTATTATGACTGTGTTGCATTAATATATTGCTGTAGCTCTTTCAGTAGACATTTGATGTATTTAGATGGCTTCTCATTGGGTGCATAGATGTTAATAATTGTCAAGTCCTCTTGATTGACTGATCCTCTGAGCATTAAGTAGTGTCCATTCCTATCTTTTTAAATCTTATCTATTTTAAAGTCTATCATGTCAGATATGAGAATAGCTGTTCCTGCCCTTTTTTTGTGGACCATTGGCTTGTATGATAGTTTTCCATCTTTTCACTTTAAGTTTGTGTTTGTCTTGTTGAGTTAGGTGGATTTTCTGTATACAGCATATTGTTGGGTTGTATTTTCTGATCCAACTTCCTACTCTGTGTCTTTTAATAGGTGAATTCAGGCCACTGACATTTATTGATATCAAATATTGAAGATATTTTAACGCCAATCTTGTAGAGTTTTAGATTGTTCTGATATATGTCCTATTTATGATGGTCTGACTGTTTATAGAAGACTTTTCAGAACTTCTTTTAGGGCAGGCTTGGTGATAGTTGATTGCTTCAATTGTTGCTTGTCTGAGAAGGTTTTGATGCCTCCATCTAGTCTGAATGACAGTCTAGCAGGATATAGTATTCTTGGTTGAAAGCCTTTATCGTTGAGCACTTGATAGATACCTTGCCATTCTCTTCTGGCCTGTAGTGTTTGTGTGGAAAAGTCTGCTGCTAATCTTATAGGTTTTCCTCTGTAGATGACTCTTAGTTTTTCTCTTGCAGCCTTCAGGGTCCTTTATCCTTATTACTTTCCATTCTAAATATGATGTATCTTGGTGTCTTTAAGTCTGGGTTAATTCTGTTTGGGACCCTCTGGGCTTCTTGAATCTTTATGTCTTTGATGTTGTGTAGACCAGAGAAGTTTTCAGCTATTATGGCCTAAAGAATGCTTTCTTCCTCTCCCTCTCTTTCTTCCTCTGGTAAGCCAATAATCCATATATTGTTTCTTTTGAAGTCATCCCAAAGATCTCTGTTGTTGTTTTCAGCATCTCTTAATCTCTTTTTGAGATCTCTTACTTCTTTTTTAGTTGTCTCTAATTCATCCTCGATCTTGCTAATTCTTTCTTCAGCCTCATTGATTCTATTCTCTCTGATCTTTACTGTTTTCTGGAGTTCATCTATTTTTTTCCCTGTTTTTATACTGTTTTAGCTTGTTCAGCTAGTTGTGTTCTTAGCTCAGCCATTTCAGCTTTCAGCTCTCTAATAGCCTTGAGATAGTTAGTGTTTTCTTCCAGAGTCTCATTTGTTGTTTCTGTATTTCTGATTACAATTCTTTCAAACTCTTTACTCACTCCTGTGATTATTTCCTTAGCTAATGTTTGGATGTTGAACTCGTTATTTTGTGCTTCACCCTTTGGGGGGCTTTTAGCTGGATTGTTGTCCTGTTTAGTTTCTCCAATATTTCTTCTTGTTGCTTTACCCATTTTATATATTATGTTATGAGTTCCCTCTCTTAGTACTTTTCAAATTACTGATCACTATTTCCTGGACTGACTTCTGTCTAAGTAAGGTAATTAAAGGGTTCACAGTAGTGGAAGTTAACAGTTGTTTCAATAGTATTTTAATCCATGAGTTGAGGCTTATAACTATAAGTAGGCTTCTTAACTTAATCACTGACTCCTGACCAAGAGATAAAGCAGGGTGTGGCAGCAATAGTCCCGTGCTTATGCAAAGAGACTTTCCCAGCCCCACAGCTATGCCACCGAGGTATAGGTCTTCTCTTGAATTTCCTGGTTAGGTCTCTGTCCCCCGGTGTCCTTCCCTGCTGCTGCTCCAGATTCTGAGGGCAGTAGCAATGGAGACTCAGGGTTGCATTTGGTGAGTCTCTGGGGAGTCCTCTCCTCCCTTCAGCTGTCCCCTTGTTGGTGGAACAGACTAGAGGTGGTGTCTCAACTGATAGACCATCATACTGTTACCAGCCACTTAGTCTCTCCCTAGGCTCCTCTCTGTCACCAGCCACTTGTGTTTGCACTCACCAGTGATTTGGTGGGTTCCTGTAGTCATTCTAGTCCTGTCTTGTTTCAGTCCCAGGTGGTTTCCTTTGGTATTCCTAGTTGATCTGGGAGAGGAGAAGAGAGGAGAGGAGAGGAAAGGAGAGGAGAGGAGAGGAGAGGAGAGGAGAGGAGAGGAGAGGAGAGGAGAGGAGAGGAGAGGAGAGAAACAGATCTGCCTAATTGTTCTATCAAGATTTGTAGGTAGGCATCAGCCTTTGTAAGTTTCTTATCAAAGTCTTGTACACTGGGAGCAAATATTGAATCCAAACCTTGAAACTGAAGAGTATGTTGAAGAATCATTTCTTCTAAGGCATGAATCCACTTCTCTCAGTCATCAGCATCATGAGTCTGAGTCTAACACATCCTCTTCAAAAGCCTCTCATCATTGTGTCTTTGGACGCATAGTAAGAAGCAGCCCTGCATTGTAGTCCAGAACAAACCAATGGTACTGCTAGCCCTTCATCACATTAGTCCATTTGCTCAGCAGCCCTTCCATGATTGTTTTATTTTTTTTCTTCTTCTGTGTGTCAACAAAGTATAAATAAATGACCAACCAGTGAAAGGCTGACAGAAATCTAAGAGGCTAGCATTGAGTTCACTGTTAACAGGAAACTCACATTCATAGCTCAGTGTGGCAGTAGTTTGATGCGATGTCCAAGAACTGACTAGCTTGCAAACACCCCAGCATATCAGAAAACAAAGCTAATTGAGAGTCACATAATTATTTTAAGAACTGTACAATATAACTCAACGTGTACAACAGACTGTGGCATCAGTAAATCAAAAACCAAATAAAAGAGCCTCTCTGGCTGTTAGAACTATAATTGTCCATCCAGTAGACCTAAGAAGGTTCTATGAGTGATTTTTTTTATGCTCTATTCTTTAACATTTACTGACTACTTCATCTATACTTGGAACTGTAATAGAAGTTGTTGGGCACAGAGAAAACATCAGGTACAGATTCAGTCCATAGGCCTAGACTCTGACAGATGGTTGAGAGACATGTCCACTATTGTCAGGAGCAATTGGTCCAGAAGAATTGGTCCAGAAGAATTCACTCATAAAGAAGTATGTCAGGGGGTCGGGTGGTGGCACGATGGGTTAAGCGCATGAGGCGCAAAGCACAAGGACCAGCGTAAGGATCCCGGTTCAAGCCCCCGGCTCCCCATCTCCAGGGGAGTCGCTTCACAGGCGGTGAAGCAAGTCTGCAGGTGTCTCTCTTTCTTTCCTCCTCTCTGTCTTCCCCTCCTCTCTCCATTTCTCTCTGTCCTATCCAACAATGAACAATGTCAACAATGGCAATAATAATAACCACAACAAGGCTACAACAACAACAAAAGGGGGAAAAATGGCCTCCAGGAGCAGTGGATTCACGGTGCAGGCACCGAGTCCAGCAATAACCCTGGAGGAAAAAGAAAAAAAAAAGAAGTATGTCAGGTCAAATAAATGCCACAGTAAAGGTTTCCTCAACAGCTAGGAAACAGCTACTCTTCTGCAGCTTATGCTACCTTGACCCAATGTGACTTCTGATATTGATGGATCTATGGCTTTTGACATTTTTTTTTAAGTCTAAGCACCTTCTCATGATTACACTAAGCAACATTTACTGGCCAATAATGTAGCCAGTTGGCTACCAACAGAGCCCTGTACTGTGTAGACTGTTTTAGAACAGGTACATATCACCCCAAAATCAATTTGGCACATCCCAACTACAAAACTTAATGGTTCCTACATGACCTTGATATAAGAAGAAATGAATAAACTCTAATCATATGAATTAAATCTCTTGGTTTTTTTTATAAATTCATCTAAAATGGAAGTATATTTATAAGTATATGTTAGACATATACGGCTTGTATTATTGAATTTCCTGGGTATTTAACAATACTGTGGATAGGAACTCAATGTATTGCATTTATTATATGTCTGTTAGGTATTTATTAGTTTCTTTGTTATAAACCCCAAATATTTTTTCCTGTTTTATTCTATAGAATTACTAAATAGAAGAGTGGGAGAATGATTACAATTATACTTTATTATTCTTTCATTTTTTGGCTCTTAGTCCTATAATTCTCTTATATAATGAAGAAATTCTAAAAAGACTTAGCAAAATTTAATATTTTAGATGCATACACTTTTACTCAGGGATTCTTTTAATAAAACGAAGAATTTAGAGATAAGTTAATATAAAAATGAAGGGTAAAAACACTTGGTTATAATAATCTCTCAAGTCAGAATGGGCACTGAATGACTTTTTTTTTTTTTTGGAAAGTGTGGCTTCTTAGACATAATCTGATAATTTCATAATTTCATAATCTGATAAATAACGAACTTGAGGGCCACCTTATTTAGATGGCCATGGCAGTTTCTGTGTTGCATATTACTGGAAAGATTTTTTTTTTCTAACAGACCATTAGTAGAATCATCTCTTCCATGAAAGCAATAAAATGGAACAAGACCACACAGAAAAATAATATTCAGACTTCTGTTTTTTACAAAATAAAAAATTTATTCTTATTTTTATAAGGGAAAAGTCTGAGCTCTGCTCAGTATATGCAGAGCTAAGGATCGAACTTGAGACTTCTTGCATGCAAGTCCTGTGTTCTATCATTAAGCAATCAGCTCAGGTTAAGAGTTTTATCTTCTAAACCACTGCATGAAACCTTTGCACCAGCAGGTTAAGCTTCATCTGGGAACTCAACAGAAATAAAAATTAATAAGCTCTACGTCAGATCTACTAAATCAGAAACTCTGGCGGTATTAGTCTATGAACATGTTTTGCAAGGCCACAAAGTGGTTTTGGTGCATACTTAAGTTAGAGAACTGGTTAGACCATATCATATTTGGAAAATGAACAAACCAATACTTGGTTAGGTGAAATCAAGTCATACAAATAGATAACCAGGTAGGTACTTCACACAGAACAAAGTAAGGTTGTTGCTGGAACTAGATAATCACCATCTCAAGTCCATAGTAGTTTTATTAGATATGATCCTGACATAAGTCACTTGACCCACTCTGATCACAAAATGTATCTGTTTATACAGATATAGATAAAATGTAAAGAATTGAAAAATGACAGTGTAATAACTCAACTAAAATGTGGAGTACAGATAAGCAAAACATACAAACTTTCAAAAGAATAACCAAACTTATAATTTTGTAAACCATTATTAAATTGCAAATTCAGAAAATCATGGAAAACTCTAAACTACTCAGAGACCTAAAGGAAGACAGTTACAAAGGGAAGAAGTCATGTAGAAAGGGAATCTTGAAAAGTGCTATTGTTATTAATGTGACAGAGCCAGTCAGAAGCCAACTCCTAGAAAAGGATGTCATTTTATTTCATTTATTTTTTTATTTACTCCCTTTTGTTGCCCTTGTTGTTTTATTGTTGTAGTTATTACTGTTGTTGTTGTTGATGTCATCGTTGTTGGATAGGACAGAGAGAAATTGAGAGAAGAGGGGAAGACAGACAGGGGGAGGGAAAGAATTTACCAATTGTGAAGCGACTCCCCTGCAGGTGGGGGAGCCAGGGGCTCAAACCGGAATCCTTACGCTGGTCCTTGCACTTTGCACTATGTGTGCTTAACCTGCTGCGCTACCACCCGACTCCCTTAGTTTATTATTTTTTTTACCAGAACATCAGGCATGAGAGTCTCTTCACATAACCATTTTGCTATCTACCCCCACAAGACTCATAAATTTTTAATCTCACCTCCACTCTTCACCCAGTTATGTCAGAGTTTCCATTCAGGTCAACCCAATAGTCAACTGAAAACTAGAGGGCAAAGAGTCTCATAGGTACAATCTATGCAAGAAGAATGGGGAGGAGAAGAGAGAGCATATTCAGAATGGCAAATAGGAGACGGATGAAACAAGACAATTGAGAATGGCCAATAATTTCTGGAGCATATAACAAGAAGTAGGAATTCATTTTCCTCTCCTATACTCTACTTTCTTTTCAAGATGGGACCAAAATTTCCTAAACCACAAAACAGTTCAAAAAAGGAAGGTGTGTTTTATTGTTTTTCTCCTTTTTTTAGTTGTAGAATTCCTATATTTTAACTGAGAATCACCTAAAACATATTTCCTAGACATACAGTCTTTAGGTGAACCATGGTAGTTCATGTGGGAATTACTCCAGATTATTTAAAAATAGGGGTGCATTGGATCGACCTTCTCATGGTGCATCCGGTGAGTACCCATTCATTGGGAAAACTGAGGATCCTTCCTAGCCGACTGAATCCACATGGATCCCAGTCACTTTCAAAGCCAGCAACAAGCAGCTCCTGACAGCTTTCAACCTGACGCTGTTGACTGGCTATGGAAGAAGGGCAAACGCTAGAAGAAGAATTTAAAAATAAATAATGGGGGGGGGGTGGGGAGGCACAGGAGGTGGCACCACGGTTAAGCACACACAGTACTATGTGCAAGGACCCACACAAAGATCCAGCTTCAAGCCCCAGCTCCCCATCTTCAGGGGGGAAGCTTGACAAGTGATGAAGCAGGTCTGCAAATGTCTTTCTCTCCCCTTATTTTCCCCTCCCCTCTCGATTTCTCTCTATCCAATAAAATGGGGGAAATGGCCTCCAGGAGGAGTGGAGCAGAGGAGCAGTAATGGCACTGGGCCCAACATTAACCCTGAAAAAAGAAAAAAAAAAAGTGCACTTTGACTACATGATGTGTAAAGTTACAGGAAAGCTTTTAGGGATTAGTCTCTACAGCACCTTGAGGACCTACTCACATAGATTATATCCATGCAGTAATGAGTTGTCTTGGATAAAACTTGAGAAATATAAAGAAGTAACAAGAGGTCCAATGGGAAAATCCACCTGACTATGAGGATAGTAATCACGGAGTTGGGAAGAAGCAAGTGTTTTTACTGAAAATCAGAGTGCTGCTTTTGTATAATAGGTCCTAGATTATTCCAAGGAGACTTGCTTGAAAACTGTATAGAATTTTCCTGGTGTACACACACATACACACACACACAGACACACACACACACACACACACACACACATATATAACAAGCATCTATACATAGGTATTTTCCCACATCCATGTTTCCACAGAAGTGATCCCTGGTGGATGAAATAGGCAGGATGTGGTAGGTAGAGTAGTACCTTGAGCCTTGTAGTCTATTATAAGATTAGCACAGATTTATAATTAGAGGAGCCAATGAATCGCTAAGGACCACGGTATCATGGCAACCCTTGGAACAATGGGATGAGGAAGTAGGTCACAGCATTATCTAGCAATAGAACACTGTTATTTTTTAATTCAACACCTGTGTCTGGTTAAGAGATTATATTGGAAAGGAAGTATTAGCTTTTGTGTGAAAGTCTAGTAATAGTAACTGTGACTATCCATGTGATAGTAATGTGTTAAAGCAGCAAAGTTATACAAAGTAAAGTAAAATAAGAAACAAATATGAGGAAAAATAATGAATAGGGTCCTTCTTATAAGATGAATGATTTAAAAGAATATTGTAAAAGGCAAGTGAAGATTTAAAAAAATTAAATATTGATTAGTGAAAGAATATAGGAAGGTACATAAGTTTAGCTAAAATAAGTGGGAAAGAAGTTATTAAATTTCAGAGAAATTGTTCACTTAGTCTAGACCTAACAGTGAAAAAAATTAAAGTGGGAAAGAAATGGGGCATTACTTTAACCACAATATAGTCAGTAACCTGGGAAGGCTAAAGGCATATTCACTGGAGTTGCCAACCGTATGAAATTGGAATTATAAATGAGTCATCATAAAAACAGAATCTTTATGTATCAGCCAACATAGCTTTCCTTTGGAGGAGTTACTGCTAAAACAAACAAACAGACAATGATCTGGGGGCCAGTGAAATAGGCCTCAAAAAGCAGTATGCTGCTTTGCCGTGTGCACGAGCCAGGTCTGAGCTCGCCCCCCACCCCCAACTACATTGAAAGGTGCTTTGGTGCTGTGGTCTCTTTCACTCTCTTGGTGTCTCTGTCTTTAACAAAAAGACAATGATTTCAAAATAAGGACACATCTTGATCTGTGTATAAGGTGGTTTCAAAACTCATAGGACTTGCAAGAGCTTCTTGTTTCTGTTTTTTTTTTCAAATCATATTATTGGGAAAATAATGGTTTACAGGGAGGTTATTGACACATGGATAGAGCTTGCCATATCCTTGCGGCAGGTATCTTCACGCCACTTCCACAGCTAACCCAAGTATGTTTCTGCCATCATCCTGATACCATCTCTCTCCTACTTCCCTTCCCCCAGTATCCTTGACTTGTTTGCAACACACCACACCCAGTCCAGGCTTCACCTTCTATTTTCACCTTCTTTTCCTTTTTAGTTATTTCCACCCATGACTGAAATCAGTTCCTCTCCTTTTGTTTTATATACTTTTTTGTTCACTGACTCTAGTTCTGATAGAGTCTGGTGATGCCTTCTGTGGTGACACTTCCACATTGTCTCACTCATTCTGTTCCATGTCCATTGCTTAGAAGAAAAAGTCCTCAGAAGTAGAGGAAATTCTATAAAAGGAACTTGCTCAAAATGTTGGTGCCCCTAGCAGGTCTGTATTAATCCATTCTGTATTTCCACTACAAGAACAGAGTGGAAAGCAGAAGGGAAAATCAATAACTCAAAGTATATTTCTCCTCCTCCCCCACTCCCACTCCTCCTCCTCCTCTTCCTCCTTTTCCTTCTCCTCCTTCTAATCCTTTAATTGCCACCATGGTTATTGCTGGTGCTCAGTGCCTGCATGACTCCTAGAGTCAAGTCATTTTTTTTTATTGTCCCCCCTTTTTTTTTCTTTATAGAGATAGGGAGAGATTAAGGGAGAAAGGGGAGATAGAAAAGAAGAGAGAAAGAAATCTGCATCACCGCTCTATCATTTGTGAAATCTACCTGCTGTGGGTGGGAACCAGGGTATTGAGCACGTACTAACATGTGCACTCTACCAAGTGTGCCACCACTCAACCCCATGCACATTTCTTTGGAGTCTGATCTGACCTGATACTGCTCCTGGAAAGGAGACAGGAAGTATGTCTTTGATTAGAAAACAAAAACAAACAAACAAAAAAAACCCTCATTACAATCCAACAACTATCCTTTCCAATTCTATTCTGTTTCAACCAAAATAAAAATATTTCTAACCAGGAAGGTACATAAGAAATCTGACAGCCATGCAATAGGAGATTATACTTCCCTGTTTATACCAAATCATTTCTTTGGGAAATAATGGTTTACAGGACAGCTGTTGACACACGGGTACAACTTCCTGTTTCCCCATGATATGTCTCTATACAGCACTCCCACCAGCAGCCCAAGTCCCTCTTCATCTTCGTAAACTGGGTGCTCAATGCCCTTGCCCCTACTCCCGTCTCCCCATAGTCCAGGGTCTTTTATTTTTCTGCTGTATACTACATGCAGTCCAAGTTTCACTCTATGCTGCTTTCCTTCTCTTAATTCTTAAAAACTACACACACACACACACACACACACACACCCTACATCACATCACATATACATATATATGAGATCATCCTGTATCTGTCCTTCTACTTCTGGCTTATCTCACTTATGACTCCTTCAAATTCCATCAAAGACATGGAAAAGAGCATTTGATTATATCTTACAGCTGAGTAGCATTCTATTATATATATATACCACAACTTTCTTTTTCCTTTAAGAGTAGTTATTTTCTTTCTTTTTTAAATTATATTTATTTATTTATTGGATAGAAACAGCCAGAAATGGAGAGGGAAGAGGGTGATAGAGAGGGAGAAAGAGAGACACCTGCACATTGCTTCACCACTCAGAAAGCTTTCTCGCTGCAAGTGGGGACCAGGGGTTCAAACCTGAGTCCGTGTGCATTATATCATGTGTGCTCAACCAGTTGTACCAATACTCGGCCCCACCACAACTTTCTTCACAATTCATCCGTCATTGGACACCTGGGTTACTGCAGCATTAGCAAACTGTGATGCTATGAACATAGATATATACAGATCTCTTTAGATACGTGATTTTTTGTTCCTAGGAGAGGAACTGCCAGGTCATAGGATAGATCTATTTCTCGTGTTCTGAGAAAACTGGAGGCTGTTTTCTACAGCAGATGAACCAGCTTACATTTCCACCAACAGTGTAGAAGTATTCTTTCCCCATGTCCTCACCAACACTGGTTTCTGTACTTATGTACCTCAGATTCAACACCAGTACAAAATTACTTCATATACAATTATTACTTCTTTTTTATGTACTTCTTATCATTTTGCCTCTAGAGCTCCATATCTGCCTCTCCTGTAAATGATGTTGTTTCTGTTCTGACTTCTTATTCCTTTCAATTATTATATTTGTTGAAATTTTATATATTCTGTCTTACTTTTAAAGATTTATCTAAGAGAGGGGGAGAGAAGAGAGGCAGAGAGAGAGGATATACTGAAGCATCATTTCTGGTTTAATCAGTGCTGGTGATCAAACACTTAACCTCCATATGCAAGTTCTTTATTCTAACACTGAGTCACCTGCCCAGATATCATATATTTTATCTCTTTCCTTCCAGTGACTATCTTTAATGTTTTGATTTTTTGTTTTGTTTTGTTTTTTGCCTCCAGGGTTATTGCTGGGGCTCAGTGCCTGCACCATGAATCCATTGCTCTTGGAGGCTACTTTTTTCTCTTTTGTTGCCCTTGTTTTATCATTGTTGTGGTTAATATTATTATTGTTATTGATGTCATTATTGTTGGGTAGGACAGAGAGAAATGGCAAGAGGACGGGAAGACAGAGAGGGGGAGACAAAGATAGAGACACCTGCAGACCTGTTTCACTGTGAAATGACTCCCCTGCAAATGGAGAGCCGGGGCTCAAACCAGGATCCTAACACTGGTCCTTGCACTCTGCACCCAACCTAATGCACTGCCACCCGACTCTCATGAATCCACCTTTCTGAATAGTTGAGTAGGAGGAAGGGGGTAGATAGCATAATGGTTATGCAAAGAGACTGTCATGCCTGAGGCTCTAAAATCCCAGGTTCAGTCTCCTGCACCACATTGAGCCAGAGTTGAGCAATTCTCTGGTAAAAAAAAAAATGCTGAGTATATTTCATGTTTATCTACCACAAGATTTTTTAACCACTCATTTGTTGTTGCACACCTTTTAAGAATGATCACTGAAATTACATGGGTGATTCGCCTTTTTGAGAATTTGAAAATTCTTTTAAATTTTACATTTCATTACAATTGACCTGAGTATGACTTTTCCTGTTCAAGAGTTAGTATACTCCTTTGCTCTCCAAACACTGACTTTTTCTCAGTTCTAATAAGTTCACTACCATTATGGCCTCAAATATTGCTTTGTTAGTATTCTTTATAGTTTGTCCTTATGAAATTATATTTCTGGGGGAAATTCACATTATCTTCAGTATCACTAAGCTTCTTTTTCATATTCCCAAATCCTTTTCCTCTCTGTGCCGTCTTCTGAGTAATTGCCAAGCTATATCTTCTAATGCAATTTTAACTGCTGTTCTCTTACATGGAGATTTATTTCAAAGTGAATTATGTTTCATTTCCAAAGATTTGTGTTTGTTCTTTTTCATTCTCATAATATTAATTCTTATTCAGAAGATCTTCTCTATTGTTCAATAATTTATGGTTACTGAGGAGTGAATTTTGAACCTGTCTGATATACTTATTCCCATAGCTTCCAGCTTTTAAAGGCAGAAGAAATTGTTTTTAGCACGGGGTTTCTACATGGTCTGGACTGAGTAGTTGCCTTCTGTGGTAGGTCCATGTGTATCTCTACCATTGTCTCAGTTTTCCCAATGTCTGATTATACTGTAAGTAGTCACCCAGAAGCATGCACACCACACCGCAAAGAGAAATAGACACTGTGTTTATTACATGTGAAGACATCAGAAATTTCATTTTCCCATATGCCCCAAGCCCTGACCAATGTCCTTATTACCACCCCAGTACTGATAGTTATAGACTCCATTGGATGTCCTTCATAAATATAGTAGTACGGAGCAACTCCTACCTTTATGCTGGTGTCCTTAATTCTAGTTCCTTCACTTTTTAAAAATATTATATATATATGTAATTTTTTTTGGATAGAGACAAAGAGAAATTGAGAGAGAATGGGGGATAGAAAGAGAGAGGGCCATGAAACGCTGCTCCACTGCTTATGAAGTCTGCCCCCTGAAGATGGGGACCAAGGACTTGAACCCAGATCCTTCTGCACTGTAATGTATGTGCTCACCCAGGTGCACTACTGCCCGGCCCTATTTCTTTACTTTTTTTTGTCCTCTTCCAGGTTTATTGCTGGGGTTCAGTGCATGCACTACAA
Source organism: Erinaceus europaeus (assembly GCF_950295315.1). Lineage (NCBI taxonomy): Eukaryota > Metazoa > Chordata > Mammalia > Eulipotyphla > Erinaceidae > Erinaceus > Erinaceus europaeus. The sequence goes on along the minus strand of NC_080182.1, from coordinate 15,396,883 downwards.
ATCCACTGCTCCTGGAGGCCATCTTGTTGCCCTTGTTGTTATTGTTATTGTTGCTGTTATTGTATTATTGTTAGACAGGACAGAGAGAAATCAAGAGAAGAGGGGAAGACAGAGAATGGAAGAGAAAAATAGACACCTGCGACCCCACTGCAGGTGGGGAGCCGGGGGCTGGAACCAGGATCCTTATGCCGGTTCTTGCATTTCATGCCATGTGTGATTAACCCCCTATGCTACCACCTGACTCCTGTTTCTTTACCTTTTCAGTGAACCATACCAACTTCACTGAGATTGTCCCATACTGTAGGCAAACCTCCATTATTTCTTATGTTAAAATAAAAGAAAATGATGATCTGGAATATCAAAAATGTGAAAATTGCATCAAGATTTTTTTATGTACAAGAAATATAAATGTATTTTTACAAAAAAAAAAAAAAGGAATACACAGGGTATTCTTTTTTTTCCCCAAATAATTTTACTGGAGAAGTAAGGAATAAACCTAACAGAGAAGGTAAAAGACTTATACACTGAAACATCTGAACCACTACTTAAGGAAATAAATGAAGATACAAATAAATAGAAAGATTCTATGTTCATGGACTAGATAACATTGTTAAAATAAATACTTTACCCAGAACCCTATACAGATATAACGCTATCTCTATCAAAATTTCATCAAGCTTACGGACATTGAACAACAGTTACAAACATTTATTTGGAACCAGAAGATACCCAGAATAACCAAAGCAAGCATGAGAAAAAGAATAAAAATAGAGGCATTGGGGGTTGGGCAGTAGCACAGCGGGTAAAGCACACATAGCACAAAGCACAAGGACTGGCTTAAGGATACTGGTTCAAGCCTCTCTCTTCCCACCAGGGGGGGTCACTTCACATTCGGTGAAGCAGGTCTGCAGGTGTCTATCTTTCTCTCCTCCCTCTCTGTCTTCCCGTCCTCTCTCAATTTCTCTCTGTCCTATCCAACAACATCAATGGCAACAATAACGACAACAACAAGGGTTGTAACAAGGGCAACAAAAAAATGGGGGGAAATGCCCTCTGGGAGCAGTGGATTACTGGTGCAGGCACCAAGCCCCAGCGATAACCCTGGAGGCAAAAAAAAAAAAATAGAGGCATCACACATCCAACTTTATACTATCTTCAGAAATATCAAGATCAAAATATCCTGGTAACAGACACAAGACCATTGGGATAGAATTAAAAGCCCAGAAATAAACTTCCATACCTTTGCATAATTGATTTTTGACAAGGGGGTACACAACATATAATGGAGAATGATATGTCATTTTAGCAAATAGTTCTGGGAAAATTGAATTGGAACATGCAGAAGAATGAAACTGGGTCACCACATATCACCACACATAAAAGTCCACTCTAAATGAAGCAAAGACATGGAAATTAGACCAGAAACCATCGAATACACAGAAGAAAAAATCAGAACACTTCATGACATGTGTTTTAGAAATGTTAATATGTTAAAATGTTTAATAGCTCCATTTGTTTAAAGCTATAGTCTTTCTTGCTTAAGGATGAAGCAAAAAAATGTTCTAAAGCAATTTTCATTAGTCAGCCTTAAAAAAATCAACTTCCCAATATTTTCTTCTTTATATAAAACCAACTTCTTCATGGGACAAGAACAACTATAACATTTCAGAAAATATTTATTGAGAAGAAACAAGCAAATAAAATGTAGGCCCATTTTATGTGAGAAGAAACTCTAATCAGCTTATAGCTACTAGAATGTGTGGGTGGAGGCCAAAAAGTAATAAATATTGTGTCTTCTGGCAAAAGCAACAAAGACTCATCTAATATCCATGAGCTAATATATATATATATATTAAGGACTTAATTTAAGATGGTTTTCTATTATATCTTCCCTTTGTTCCCTTAATTCATCAAGCAAATATTTCGATCAACTAGGCAAAACTGTCTAGAGTGAAATGGTTCGTGCGGGAAGTCGGGTGGTGGTGCACCTGGTTGAATGCACCTGTTACAATGCACAAGGACCCAGGTTTGAGCCCCTGGCCCCCACGTGCAGGGAGAAAGCTTTGTAAGTGCTGAAGCAGTGCTGCATATGTCTCTCTGTCTCTCTTCCTACTTCCCCCTTCCCTCGCAACTTCTGATGAACTCTATCCAATAAGTAAAGATAATAAAGAAAAATAAAATAATAAAATGTTTCATGCTTCTCCCCATTTTACCTCAATTCCAGGATTTTAAGAGTACAATTGGAGGTCATTTTCAAGATAATAAAATACATCCCTCTGGAAGCAAGCAAATAAGAACTTCCAGAAAGTCTACTGCTAATGATTCTCACTGAAAACTAATCTTAAAAGCTTCTTCCTTTCTAGGGTGTGGCAAAATTAAGAAGATTTTCCAAGCAAACACTCTCAGTTTGGATGGAAAGATTAGCACTTAGGTCAACCCTCCTTTCCAGGGGTTGTAAGGAGTCGAGTTTCTGCATGCACACAGGGCAAAGTCAATCAATATCTGCTGTCAGACTTATAAATTCAGCAAGGATGAAAGTTTAATGTGAAATGAACAACTTAGGCAGTCTTTAAATATTTTGACAATTACCCATGTTGTCTGTTAAATTTCCAGCTCCAGATGTTGTTATTTGAGGATACCATCTGCCTTGAGAGGGAGTGCCTCCCTATTTTTTTGTGGTCAGTACAATTTTCCGGATGTTTCCTCTTAAATAGTTAGTAAGGAACAGGGGTGAATGGATAACAGCTATGAAGACTGTTGGGCCTGCAGCAGCTGCAGCAGACTTTGAATTTTCTAGAATACGGTTAATGTCTTTTTTTGTCCAGTAAAGGAGTTAGGATGTTAGTCAAAAGAAGTACATTATGAGTCCAAAAAGACAAAAAGTATGTCCTTCAGGGGAAAATAAAATGGATGATAAGGAAAACAAATAACCAAGCCTAATAGTAATGCATGCTATTAAAAAGAAAAGAAAACACAAAAATGAATGGAGCTGAGTGACTCTCTTATATCAATTAAAAAAAAAAAAACCTCAGGAAGTGTGGGGGAGGAGGGAGGGGAGTGGACAGTAGTGTACTTGGTTGAGCAGACACATTACTGTGTTCGAGGACCCAGGTTCAAGCCCCCCTTCCCACAAGCAGTGAAGGAGTACTGAAGGTGTGTGTGTGTCTCTCTCTCTCCTTCTCTATTTCCCCTTCCCTTTTAATTTCTTTCTACCCTATCAAAGAAAAATAACTAAATAAAAAGAAAAATGGCTACTGAAGCATATACTTATCATACAGGCACTGAGCCACAGTGATAACCCTGATGACATTATTGTTAGTATTACTACTACTACTACTACTACTACTACTGCTGCTGCTACTACTGCTGCTGCTGCTGCTGCTGCTACTGCTACTGCTACTGCTACTGCTATTGCTGCTGCTGCTGCTACTGCTACTGCTGCTGCTGCTGCTACTACTGCTACTGCTGCTGCTGCTGCTGCTACTACTACTACTGCTACTGCTACTGCTGCTGCTGCTACTGCTGCTGCTGCTGCTACTACTGCTACTGCTGCTGCTGCTACTACTGCTGCTGCTGCTGCTGCTGCTGCTGCTGCTACTGCTGCTGCTGCTACTGCTGCTGCTGCTACTACTGCTGCTGCTGCTACTATTACTACTGCTGCTGCTGCTGCTACTACTACTACTGCTGCTGCTACTACTACTGCTGCTGCTGCTGCTACTGCTGCTGCTGCTGCTACTACTACTACTGCTGCTGCTGCTACTGCTACTGCTCCTGCTCCTGCTCCTGCTCCTGCTCCTGCTCCTGCTACTGCTCCTGCTCCTGCTACTGCTACTGCTACTGCTACTACTGCTGCTGCTGCTACTGCTGCTGCTACTACTACTACTACTGCTACTGCTACTGCTGCTGCTGCTACTGCTGCTGCTGCTGCTACTACTGCTACTGCTGCTGCTGCTACTACTGCTGCTGCTGCTGCTGCTACTGCTGCTGCTGCTACTACTGCTGCTGCTACTACTGCTGCTGCTGCTGCTGCTGCTGCTACTGCTGCTGCTGCTGCTGCTACTATTACTACTGCTTCTGCTGCTGCTGCTGCTACTACTACTACTGCTGCTGCTACTACTACTGCTGCTGCTGCTGCTACTGCTGCTGCTGCTGCTACTACTACTACTGCTGCTGCTGCTACTGCTACTGCTACTGCTCCTGCTCCTGCTACTGCTACTGCTACTGCTACTACTGCTGCTGCTGCTGCTGCTGCTGCTGCTACTATTACTACTGCTGCTGCTACTACTACTGCTGCTGCTGCTGCTGCTACTACTACTGCTGCTGCTGCTGCTGCTACTGCTGCTGCTACTGCTGCTGCTGCTGCTGCTGCTGCTGCTGCTACTGCTACTGCTCCTGCTCCTGCTCCTGCTCCTGCTACTGCTACTGCTACTGCTACTGCTACTGCTGCTGCTGCTGCTGCTGCTGCTGCTGCTGCTACTACTGCTGCTGCTACTACTGCTACTGCTACTACTACTACTACTATCCTTGTAAGTTTAAATCCTCGTGGTTGGAAATTAGATTACCTCGATAGTGTGCCTGCTTTGCCACACGGATGGCCCTGTTCCACCCCAGCCCCAACTGTGCAGGAGGAATTTTTGAGTCTATAGCATCTTCCCCAAACCCCAATCTCTCTGTCTCTGTCTCTATCTTTATATCTGAAAAAGTTGAGTCAGCATGGTGATGCCCTATGACTATAAAGAGGAAAAGAAAGAAAACCCTCCTGCAAAAAGGGTATTTGCTGTAAAAGTTGACACATAAGTTATAGGTCATACTACTTTTCACACCTTAGAATATTTATTATACTTTTAAAACTGATTTCTGTATATTTTGTAACATAGTATCTACTCAGTTCATTATGAAGGCACTTCTACTTTAAAATACTTTTGCATGCTGTTACTTTGACAATTCATTTTTAAAAAATAAAAATAAACATACTGGGGCCAGATAGTGGTGCACTCAGTAAGTGCACATGCTACAGTGAGCAAGGACCCAGGTTCATGGCCCTGATCCCCATCTGTAGGGAGAAGCTTCAGGAATGGTAAAACAGTACTGCAGGTGTCTCTCTCTCCCTCGCTCCCCTCCCTTCTCCTCTTGATTTATGTCTCTATCAAAAATAAAATATTCTTTAAAAATCATGAGTATCACTCATAATCCCACCTCTTGAACACAATCACTAGTGAAGTTCAGATTTACCAAGTTACTTCGATTTCCATCTTTCCAATTTCCCTGTCCCTGCTGCTAAGCCCCATTGGGACACCACAAAGAATAACTGTTAACCATGAAACTGGTAATTAAAATATTGACCAGAACTCTCAACTGACATTCTTAGATTTAATCTAAGTGCGGTGACTAATTTGCAGTCTTAGGAATGCTCTCATTGTTTTTTTTGCCTATGCTTTATTTTACCCTTCGTGTGTTAAAAAAAAAAAAAAAAAAAGTACAAATCTTGAAGGTTGCAAAGTCCTTTCATTTAACTACGTATCCACACCAGCTGAAGGCTTCACATGTATTACACTATTGCTTATGACCATTTACTCTAGCATGCTTATGCAAATATTTGCATTTTAAATGTGAAGTTCAGAAAGGTTAAATATATTTCCCAACATCTTATAACAAATGACAAGCATAATTTGTGTGCCAATCTGACTGATTCCATTAGTCTCCTCTAGATCAGGGGTTGGCAAACCGCATTCCAAATTAGCTAAGCACTTATTTTTGTACAGCCCACAAGCTAAAAATAGATTATATATTTTTAGATGGTAAAAAGGGAAAAATAGTTTTTCATGACACATAAAAAGTACATGAAATTCAAGTTACAGTGTTCATAAATATAACTTTATGGGACCACACATAGACTAAATCATTATGTGGCTTCCTATGGCTGTTTTCATGCTACACCAGTGCAATGAAACAAAGACCCAATAGCTCACAAATCTAAAGTATTTACTAGCATCATAGAAGAAAATTCTTTCCTATATATGGGCCCTGAGTCAGACTGATGTGATAAACAGTTAATTGTATTTATATATTTCCTTCAAATTTTGAAGCTACTCTGCCTTAAGCCAGCTTTCTAGTTCTATTCTCAACTCTGACACCATCTTTCCAGACAATATTTTCAGTCTACCTGCATGTGTGTTATCAAGCTCAAGGAAAAATTATTGAAGTCATGGGCCTCTAAGAACATACCTAAAATAGACTTTCAAGCTTCTTTCTACCCTAAGATCCCTATTCTCATTGCTCTATTCCCATGTTTTGGTTCCTGTTTAATAAGCATTTTGTTCTGCTTTATATTTTACCACCTTTCCATCATCAAGTTGCAGAAGTGACTATGATTCCATTCTGAACTCCATGGGCAGAAGAACTCACTAGTGTGTCCTGGAATCTCACCTCTCCAGAGCCCTACCCCACTAGGGAAAGAAACAGGCTGCCGGCGGGGGGGGGGGGGGGGGGGGTGTTGATTGAATGTCTCAAACTGTTTAAAGCACAGACTGAATCTTTTTAATGCATAGGCTGAGTCTTTGATATGTTGACTCTTTTAAAAGCCTAGTCCAGGGAGAACAGAAGCAACCAGTGGCACAGCTATATACAAATAATGTCAAAGGACATAAATTATGGTGATGTTGTGTATGATAAGCAAATCCTAACAAAAGGATATTTCAAAGTTAACCCAGTTGCCAAATAATGTGATTATAGCAATAACTATCTATTGTTCTTCCTAAATCCTAAGCAGGAACCTCCTGCTTTCTTTATAGAGCCCATATTTCCCCAGTCCTATAAGCTCTAGGGTGGGGCTCACTTTCTTACATGCTTCTCTCAATCCAATCAAATGATATTGCATCCACCAATTCCAACCTAATCAACACAACGAGTACAACCTCATCATGCTCCACTTCAGACTGTGTCCAGAGACATCAGGCATAGAATGTCAACCCTTCACCCTCATTACTTGGATGAGACCTTTCCTTTCATAGTATTCTCCAATTCCATTCCAGGAGGTTCACTTCCTAACAAAGTCCCAAAACCTAGATATAGACCAGGTCCCGTGAGATAGAGCATATGTATCCATAAATTATCCATAAATTAGGTCAAAATATATACCTGAAAGCAAAAATACACAATAAGTCTGTAGTGAGTCAGTATAAAGTTCATAATGAAATGGTGTCCACTTAGACTTAGATACCCTCCTCACCTACTTCCTATTACAGTTCTCTCACTCACTCCAAAGCTAACCTTATCAAAGCAAGGACTGCAAAGGCTAAATAAGGGCAAGAGACTGGCATACTTTAACGATGACTCTTTAGTCACTATCAGGCCACCCCATTAGCTGGAGCCCTAATCGGGGAGTCCTGAGATTCCCAAACAAACATGATGGGCCTAGACCTCAAATAGATGCCTCTCTCCACTGTTACCACTCATCTCTATCAGGGACAACAAAATAGACCCCTTTGTGGGCCCCCATAGGACCTTGCCCTCAACTTGGATCAAAAGCGGTAGAGAATGTTCCATCCTCCAAAGGGAGGCTAGACAACATACTCTATGCTACACCTGAGGAAGATGGGTCCTGATATTGGACCAATCATGGACCTAAGGGCTGGAATAGTGCAGATGAAGAATTAGGGGGTCATCCGTTTTGTAGATAGCTAGTAGGCATATTTTAGTTTAGGTCCATGATTGGTCAACAATTTGTTTGGCTTTATATGTTAACTCTCTTTTCAGCTACCAGGTTCTAGATGCTAGCATGATGCCGACCAGACATCCTTGGACGGACAACCCCACCAATATGTCCTGGAGCTCTGCTTCCCCAGAGCCCTTCCCCACTGGGGAAAGAGAAAGACAGGCTGGGAGTATGGATCTACCTGTCAATGCCCATGTTCAGCGGGGAAGCAATTATAAAAGCCAGACCTTCCTTCCACCTTCTTCCACAATGACCTTGGGTCCATACTCTCAGAGGGTTAAAGAATAAGAAAGCTATCAGGGGAGGGGATGGGATAGAGTTCTGGTGGTGGGAATTGTGTGGAGTTGTACCCTTCTTATCCTATGGTTTAATGAATGTTTCCTTTTTATAAATAAAAAATTTTAATAAATTATATATGACCACAAAAAATAATTAATTAATTAATTAATTAATTAAGAAACTTTCTTTAAAAAGAAAACAAAGAAACAGGCTGGGGTATGAGCTGACCTCCCAACATCCATGTCCAGTAGAGAAACAATTTTAGAAACCAGACCTTCCACCTTCTGCACCCCAAAAAGAATTTTGGTCCATTCCCCCTGAGGGAAAGAAATATTAGGGGAAGATGAGCAGAGAACTCTGAACTACAGTTCCATCAAGAGCGTGAAGAGGAAAAGGGGAAGGACACTCAGAAGTAGTAATTGGTGTAGGTGTGATTTAGAAAGGAAAGGAAGGCAGGACCATCAAAAGTTTGAGCAAATATATAAAAGTATAGATGGCTTTAGAAATAATAGTCAACCCGTTTCAGCAAAATCAATCAAATACCTAGGAATAAAGTTGACCAAAGAAGTAAAAGACTTGTATACTGAAAACTATGAGTCGCTACTCAAGGAGATAGAAACTGATACCAAGAAATGGAAAGATATCCCATGCTCATGGATTGGAAGGATAAATATCATCAAAATGAATATTCTCCCCAGAGCCATATACAAATTTAATGCAATACCCATCAAAGTTCCACCAGGCTTCTTTAAGAGAATAGAACAAACACTACAATCATTTATCTGGAACCTGAAAACACCTAGAATTGCCAAAACCATCTTAAGGAAAAGAAACAGAAATGGAGGCATCACACTCCCAGACCTTAAACTATATTATAAAGCCATCATCATCAAAACAGCATGGTACTGGAACAAAAATAGGCACACAGACCAGTGGAACAGAATTGAAAGCCCAGAAGTAAATCCCCACACCTATGGGCATCTAATCTTTGATAAGGGGGCCCAAAGGATTAAATGGAAAAAGGAGGCTCTATTCAATAAATGGTGCTGGGAAAACTGGGTTGAAACATGCAGAAGAATGAAATTGAACCACTTTATCTCACCAGAAACAAAAATCAACTCCAAATAGATCAAAGGCCTAGATGTCAGACCAGAAACAATCAAATACTTAGAGGAAAACATTGGTAAAACACTTTCCCACCTATACCTCAAGGACATCTTTGATGAATCAAACCCAATTGCAAGGAAGACCAAAGCAGAAACAAACCAATGGGACTACATCAAATTGAAAAGCTTCTGCACATCCAAAGAAACTATTAAACAAACAGAGAGACCCCTCACAGAATGGGAGAAGATCTTCACATGCCAGACATCAGACAAGAAACTAATCACCAAAATATATAAAGAGCTCAGCAAACTTAGCACCAAAAAAGCAAATGACCCCATCCAAAAATGGGCAGAGGAAATGAACAAAACATTCACCACAGAGGAGATCCAAAAGGCTAACAAACATATGAAAAACTGCTCTAGGTCACTGATTATCAGAGAAATGCAAATTAAGACAACACTAAGATACCACCTCACTCCTGTAAGAATGGCATACATCAAAAAGGACAGCAGCAACAAATGCTGGAGAGGATGTGGGGACAGAGGAACCCTTTTACATTGCTGGTGGGAATGTAAATTGGTCCAGCCTCTGTGGAGAGCAGTCTGGAAAACTCTCAGAAGGCTAGACATGGACCTTCCATATGACCCAATAATTCCTTTCCTGGGGTTATACCTCAAGGACTCCATAACACCCAACCAAAAAGAGGTGTGTACTCCTATGTTCATAGCAGCACAATTCATAATAGCTAAAACCTGGAAGCAACCCAGGTGCCCAACACCAGATGAGTGGCTGAGAAAGCTGTGGTATATATACACAATGGAATACTATGCAGCTATCAAGAACAATGAACCCACCTTCTCTGACCCATCTTGGACAGAGCTAGAAGGAATTATGTTAAGTGAACTAAGTCAGAAAGATAAAGATGAGTATGGGATGATCCCACTCATCAACAGAAGCTGACTAAGAAGATCTGAAAGGGAAACTAAAAGCAGGACCTGATCAAATTGTGAGTAGGGCACCAAAGTAAAAACCCAGTGGTGAGGGGTAGACATGTAGCTTCCTGGGCCAGTGGGGGGTGGGAGTGGGCGGGGGGGATGGGTCACAGTCCTTTGGTGGTGGGAATGGTGTTTATGTACACTCCTAGCAAAATGTAGACATATAAATTAGTAGTTAATTAATATGAGAGGGGGAAATCAATTGTATGTCTCAAAGTTTCTCAAAAGACAAACTGAATCTTTTTAATATATAGGCTATGTATTTGATATGCGGACTCTCTCAAAAGCCTAGACCAAGTAGATTAGAAGCTTCCAGTAGCACAGCTATATACAAGATACTGGGTACTGTCCAGCAAACCATAACAAAGGGACTTTTCAAAGTTAACCCAATTAACAAATAATGTGATGATAATATTAACTATTGATTGTCTTTTTGAACCCTAAGACAGCAGGAACCTCACATCTTCACTATAGAGCCCCTACTTCCCCCAGTCCTGGAACCCTTAGATAGGGCCCACTTTCCCGTATGCATCTCCCAATCCAAACCAAATAATATTGTATCCGCCGATCACAACCTAACCAAAGCAACGATTGCCACCTCAACATGCTTCACCTCAGACTGTATCCAGAGACTTCACGTGTGGAATGACAACCCTTCAGCTTCATTACTCGGGTGAAACCTTTCCTTTAATAGTACACTCTAATTTCATCTCAGGTAGTTCACTTTCTAACAAAGTCCCATAACCTAGATATACACCAGTTTCTGTGAGAGAGAGCTTATGTGCACACGTATCCATAAACTACTGCAAAATATATACCTGAAAGCAGGATTACACTAGAGTTTGCAGTGAGTACCTCCCTAACACTTCCTCTCCACTATTCCAAGCTTGGGATCCATGATTGCTCAACAAATTGTTTGGCTTCATATGTTAACTCTCTTTTCAATCACCAGGTTCCAGATGCCACCAGGATGCTGACTAGGCTTCCCTGGATTGAAGACCCCACCAATGTGTCCTGGAGCTCAGCTTCCCCAGAGACACACCCTACTAGGGAAAGAGAGAGGCAGACTGGGGGTATGGACCGACCAGTCAACGCCCATGTTCAGCGGGGAAGCAATTACAGAAGCCAGACCTTCTACCTTCTGCAACCCTCAACGACCCTGGGTCCATGCTCCCAGAGGGATAGAGAATGGGAAAGCTACCATGGGAGGGGGTGGGTTATGGGGATTGGGTGGTGGGAATTGTGTGGAGTTGTACCCCTCCTACCTTATGCTTTTGTTCACTAATCCTTTCTTAAATAAAAAATTAAAAATAAATAAATAAATAATAGTCAACCCATATTGTGACGTTGGGAGAAATACTGCAGTTTCTAAGAGAAGGGATGAGGACACAAAAGTCTGGTGGTGGGAACATGGGGTTGAGCCTGTTATCTTTTTTTTTTAATTTCTTTATTGGGGGCTTAATGTCTTATTTTATTTTTTTCTTTCCTTTTTTTAAACTTCTTTATTGGGGAATTAATGTTTTACAGTCGACAGTAAATACAATAGTTTGTACATGCATAACATTTCTCAGTTTTCCATATAACAATATAACCCCCATTAGGTCATTCTTTTTGGATCTGTATTCCCCCCACCCACCCACCCACTCCAGAGTCTTTTACTTTGGTGTAACATGCCAATTCCTGTTATCTTATATTTTTATAAATCAATATTAAATTACTAATAAAAAAATTGAAGTTAAAAAGAAGTAAAATGTTTCTACTCTCTCTTCTAGATCACCTAACACCAACCAGTCAGTAACAGAAGCTACACCATTCTGAGCTAAACAGACTTAGGATAAGAGTATGGTAATCAGGGCTTGACATAGGAATCAGGATTTATAAGAATGTGGAAATACCTGATTGAGTTAATATCTGGAAATTAAGGATTATGGGGAAAGCTTCTATTCACATCAGTTTGGACCACTGTAGGGGAAGCAAGTTTTTGAGATCTCTGAGGAATCACTACACTTGCTACATGGTACCAAAGTGGAAGCTAGTAGAAAGATCTGCAGAGTTAGCATGTCGGACGCTCAATATCTCTGTAGGACTATGTTTCCTTCTGTACCTTTTTCTTTCTAAATTTCTAAACATTCTTCTCAGCAATGCTTTCTAAATAAGAACTAAAGAAAAAGGAGTCAGAGTGATAGTACAGCAGTTTCACAGGACTCGGGTGCAAAAATTTCCAAGGTCAACCCCCAGTACCATCAATAGCCAGATATGACTAATAATTTGGTCAGGTAGTAACAATAATTTTTTTTCCCAAGGTCAACCCCCAGTACCATCAATAGCCAGATATGACTAATAATTTGGTCAGGTAGTAACAATAAATTTTTTTAATAAATGGAAAAGGGGCTCTGGGGAACAAAAATCTAAGCCATAGAAAGAGGTAGTGATTGTGTAAAGTTAAAAACACAGTCTACTACACAAACCAGACAGTGTTCAGCTATCCCAGAGTTACTCTTTGTGACACACTATACTTTCACAGAATCTGGCAATTTACCAGTGGTGATGGAGATATAAATTTGGAGTGTTAAGGTGCCTGCTGGAGGTATGAAGGCAGCCTCCCAAACTCATACTCATTAGGTGACAGGTTTCCCTGCCTGACCTTCTTAAGCTTAGTACTAGCCTCTAATAATAGCACTTAAGTTGCTTTTACTTTGGGATTGGAATTCTGGCTTAAATCCAAAGCCAATAAAATAAAAAGCCTGTATTTTCCTACTATTATTACTGTCTTCATTGTTATTAAAAGACACTTCCAGGAGTCAGGTTAAATGCATATGGCGCAAAACGCAAGGACCAGCATAAGGATCCTGGCTCAAGCCCCTGGCTCCCCACCTGCAAGGGAGCTGCTTCACAGGCGGTGAAGCAGGTTTGCAGGTTTCCATCTCTCTCTGCCCCTCTCTGTCTTCCCCATCTCTCTCCATTTCTCTCTGTCCTATCCAACAACAACTACATTAATAATAACAACAATAATAACTACAACAATAAACAGCAAGGGCAACAAAAGGAATAAATAAGTAAAAATATTTTTTAAAAAAGACACTACCAGAGCACTGCTCAGCTCTGGCTTACGGTGGTGTGGGGGATTGAACCTGGGACTTGAGAGCCTCAGGCATGAAAGTCTTTTTGCATAACCATTATGCTATACCACACCCCCTTTTCTTTCTTTTTTTTTTTGACACTTCCACTTTTAAAGGTGCATACTTCAGGGTTTCTGTTATGCTAACTGCTTTATAAACATCTATTTAATTCACTCCACAACCCTATCTCTTTCTACATAAGAAGAGACTACAATTTTGAGTGGTTAAAAAACTTGATTAGCTTCACAGTATAAATGACTAAGTCAAGACTTACGTGTCAGTTTTATGTGATTCCCAAACCCAACTTACACACGGAATCACTACACCATCTGGGAAATGTCGCTTGCTTGTTATAGACATGCTTACATTCTCCCTCACTCAGATTAGACCCCAGGAAATTTCCAGACTCAGTAAGGTTTCATTACATTCCCTTGATCATAATATGAACTGCTGATTTCATCCCAGGTGGGTGGAGGACCAAATATACTGTGCTTCTGGTTCATTGATTGTAGCCTGATAAAGAGTATCAGTCAACCCAACTTCCCCCACTAGATTCTCTCAACACATAGCTATGCGAGGGTACTATCTTAACAAGTATTCTTCTCTCAACACAGTATATAGGGGAAGAGTGCGAGTGTGGTGTCTCGGGAAATGACTGCACTGTTACAGCACTGGACTTTGATGCCTGACATTCCCAGTTTGACCCACTACACACACCCTAGTGTCACATGTACCAGAGTGGCACTTTGGCTTATTCTTCTCTCTGCCCCTTGCAAAGTTTCTCTCGAATGTATTAAATTAAGTAAAAACTAAAAAAGAGAGAGAGAGAGGGAGAAAGAAAGAAAAAAGAAAGAAAGAAAAAAAGAGAGAAAGAAAGAAGGAAAAAAAAAGAAACAGTGCAAATGTGGACTCTGTCATGGAATTACTATTCTCTACAATTTACCCCCTGATTCTTGAATTTATTCACTCATTTAAAAAATAGCGATAATAATCATATTACCACTGTCACTGTAAGAATTAAACAAAGCAAGACATACAAATAACATCCTGAAATTGGGTACTTGATAAAAGTGCATAAAGTTGGCTATGATTATTATGATTATCTTCATAAATCGAAGACATAAGAAAATACTTGCTTTTCAAAATGATACATGACGCACTTTCTCTCCAAGCAAACCACTTTGAATGGTTGTTTCTGATATGATGAAATGGTTTCTCCATATAGTGATGATAAAAATAATTAATTGTAGTTAGTCAGCATGGCACCTTGTGATGTTGAAATAGCTTTCCTATTAATCATGAGCATGCACAATCATTTTTGTTCATGGACTAAATCTCCAGTTAATGGATTCTAAGCCAGGGCTGTGTCAGAGCAGCCAGAAGATGTGTGAATTTGTGAAGAAGCAGGGAAGGGCTTGGAAAGCTGATGTTCCACATTACTCCAACCACCAGAGTTCCATGCCCTCACCTTCTCATAGTTTTTAAAAGTCTTAGAGATAGTTTGTTTATTCCAGTTTTAATTTGATTTTTTCTAAGTTCATGTATTTTACTTCTCTGTGTTCCACAAATGAGTAGAGCCATCCAGTAGTGTTTTGCCTTTCACTTCCATACTTGCTCCGTTAAGCATAATCACTTCTAGTTCCATCAGTTCCACTCATTTTGTCCCAGTGTACACTATGGCACTGATTTGGGACCACTCTTGGGATCCCCCACGATTAAAAGATCACTCAAGGGGGCCAGGTGGTAGCACACCAGGTTAAGTGCACATAGTGCGAAGTGCAAGGTCGAGCTCAAGGATTCTGGTTTGAGCACTGGCTCCCCACCTCCAAGGGTGGGGGTGGGGTAACTTCATAAGTAGTGAAGCAGGTCTGCAGGTGTCTATCTTTCTCTCCCCTCTCTATCTTCCCCTCCCTCTCAACTTCTCTCTGTCCTATTCAACAGCAGCAGCAAAAACAACAACAATTGGGGAAAAATGATTACCAGGAGCAGTGGACTCATAGTGCAGGCACCAAGCTCCTGCGATAGCCCTGGAGGCATATAAATAACTCAAACACTTATTGCCAAGGGAGAAAGAATCTGGAGGGATGACATTAGTTGCATGCCAGAGTAAGACTACAAGGAGTGCCACCGACCACCAGAACTCTTGGGAGGAATACTGGTCATCAGAGTTCACGGATAAGGCTTATGGCCTTTGTTGGTCTCTGAATTCAATTTATTCTTTAACTCATAATCTATCCCAGACCTCTATCTCAGGATGGCCTTCAGTCCTACAGTAAGCAGGCTTGGTGGTTTTAGACAAAGAAATATACCTGGGCTGGGTGGTGGCGCACCTGGTTGAGCACACACATTACAGTGAACAGGGACCCAGGTTCAAGCCCCCAGTCCCCACCTGCAAGAGGAAAACTTCACAAGTGGTGAAGCAGTGTTGCAAGTGTCTTTCTGTCTCTCTCCCTCTCTATCACCCCTTTCCCTCTCAATTTCTGGCTGTCTCTATCCAGTCAATAAAGATAGTAAATTTTAAAAAAAAGAAATATACCTGGTACCAAAACAGCAAGCAGACATACTCAAACAAGCATCAGATCCAGGCAAAAATCAGTAGTAGCAAATCGCAGAAAGTCTAGGACTAGGGAACCCTTCAATAAGATGCAATTCCACCTATTTTAATTGCTGAGTATAGAATTAATATATTTAATTAATTCATTGAGTACATAACACATAACTTCTTTATTCATTCAACTGTCAGTGGACATTTAGATTGCTTCCATATTTTTGCTATTATGAATGACACAGCTATGAACATAGCAGTGCATATGTTCCTTCAATTTAGTGTTTTCATACCTTTTAGATAAATTCCTGAGAGTGATACTGCTGAATCATAAGAATTTCCACTTCCATTTTTATTTTTCTTAGGATTCTCCATACTTTTGTTCATAGTGGCTATACCAGTCTGCATTCCCACTGGCGGTTTGACTGAGTTTCTCTTTCTCTACATTTTCTCCAACACTTATTTCCTCTTACGTTGATGAAGGCCATTCTCACAGGTGTGAAGTAGAATTTCAAGGTAGTTGTAATTTGCATTTCTCAATGACAAGTTAAGTGGAACATACCCTTAACTGTCTCTTCCTTAAAAAACTGTCTATTCGTCTACAGCCGTACCAACCTGAACACGCCCGATCTCGTCTGATCTCGGAAGCTAAGCAGGGTCAGGCCTGGTTAGCACTTGGATGGAAGAAAACTGTCTATTCATATGTTCTGTCCACTTTTTATTCAATTGTTCCTTTTCTTTTTGTTTAACTGTATGAGGTCTTCATAGATGTTTGATATTAACCCCATGTCATATGTCTGTTTCTGGCTTGCCCGTTTATCTTCATGAACCCTTCTTTTGATGTGTAAAAACCTTTAAATGTAATGTAGTCCTGTTTATTTAATCATGTTTTAATCACACTTTCCCATCTGATTGAGTCTTCAAATACATCTTTAATGTTAAGGCCCTAAAGTGTTTCACTGATATATTTTAATAGTTTCAGGTCTAATACATAGGTCTTGGATCTATTTTGAGTTATAATTTTGGTTAAATAATAATCTTTAAATACTAAAGAGATTTGTGCACTTCCCAGAAAGTAAATAGCCCATAATACATGAAAATACACTATCAGTGATCACCAGAAAATGCTAATTAAAATCACACTCATCAGAATAATCAAAGGTTAAGCAACAACAAATCTTTGTAACAAAGTGGTACACCAAAAGTTTTAGATATTGTAGTGAGAGTATAAAATAAAACAAACAAAAAAAAAAACAGAAGTCTTTTTTTACTTACCATATGACCCAGCAAGTCCATCCCTATTTTCTGAAGAAGAATAATAACACACACACACACACACACACACACACACACACACACACACACGGCACAAAATTTCATGGCAGCCTATACACAAGTGTTATCAACTGGAAACATTCCAAGACAGGGAAAAAAGAAAGGCTAAACAAACAGTAGAATTTTTTGAGCAATTAAAAACAATGAACTGATAATCCCTGAAACTCAAATGTTTCCACCAAGTGACTAACTAAACAATAGTAATGCCAACAATGGAGAATATAAAATGAATACTCATTTTGAAAAACATTAAGTTTGGTTCTGAACATATTACATCTTGGATATAAAAATATAACCTGGTTAGAAATATGAAGTTTTCTGATAAGCAGAAAGGCAGAATTAGAAATCTACCCAAGTAACTGGATGTGATGGTTAAAAAAAGACTGGGAAGACAGAATAATAGCTACATAATAGGCTTCCATGCCTGAGGCTCTGAGGTCCCTGGTTCAAACTCCAGTATCATCTATTATCATACATCAGAGACCAGTGTTCTGGTCTTTATTTACCTATCTATCATCTATCTATCTACTTACCTGTCCATCTATTTATCTATCTTTGTTTCTATATCTCCCATGAATATAAATTAATAGTAGAAAGAAAGAAAGAAAGAAAGAAAGAAAGAAAGAAAGAAAGAAAGAATACACATAATGGTTTAAAGAAGAAGCAATTCCAGAAGCCAAATCTTCCACCTTCTACACTCCATAATGATCTTGGGTCCATGCTTACAGAGGGATAAAGAATAGGAAAGCTTCCAGTGGAGAGGATGGGATACGGAATTCTGGTGGTGGAAATTGTGTGGAATTGTATCCCTCTTATCCTATGGTCTTGTTGATCATTATTGAAGCAATAAATAAATAAAGGGGGAAAAAAGAAGAAGCAATTTAGCACTGTATAACTATAAAGGGGCATGCAGGGAAAGAAACATTCATCAGCAAGTAAAAAGATATACCTATAAAAACACAGCTCTCAAACAAGGGTATATTCTTAC
Organism: Erinaceus europaeus; assembly: GCF_950295315.1. NCBI lineage: Eukaryota > Metazoa > Chordata > Mammalia > Eulipotyphla > Erinaceidae > Erinaceus > Erinaceus europaeus. The sequence continues at coordinate 15,378,801 of NC_080182.1, read as the reverse complement.
AATATTCCAAATTAAGAAAAGAACATTGAGATATAGTCTATTGCAAATGGCCAAAGCCTAACTCAAACTAGTGTGCACCTCAAAACCAAACAAATGTCCATATTTACCTAAGTAACTCTCAGGGATAGATATAGCACCGGGTGTGACTTTTATCAGAAATCAAGTCAGGTTCTCAGAACTTACTACCTCTTGTTTCATGACTCAGTAGTTCCACAGATAAAATGGCAACCATTTCAGCCTCACAACCTTTTGGATTAAAGGTCAGTGAGAAAAGAAAAAAAAAGTAACTCCATCTTCTTAATCCTTCAAACAAAACACCCAGAACCAAACTGAATTTATTCAAATGGTGTATTATAAACCTATTCTCAAAACAAATACTATTATTTAAATATTTAATTTATTTATTTTGGATATAGAGACAGAGAAATTGAGAGGAAAGGGAGGGTGGGGGGAGAGACCTGTCTCATCATTTGTGAAGTTTCCCTCCTGCAGGTGAGGAATGAGGGATTGAACCGGGGTCTTGGAGCAATGTAATCTATGAGCTCCATCAGGTGAACCACTGCCCAATCCCTAATAATTACTATTTCTTAACAAAGTATATTGTCTGGCTATGTTACCTCCCTTTGAATTACTTTGAGTAGAGCCTGATGGACTATTTTCAAACTGTTAATTAGTAAATTTATTTATATTTCCCTATCTTCTTTTAAATGCCTATAAATCCATCTACTTAGTTGTAAGGGAAAGTGAGTTATGAAACTTAAAATTAGTAAATTAAAAAATGAAATAATTGGTTTTCAGGTGATTCACCATTTTTAGGAATAAAAACAAATGAGCAGGAGAACATCACAGTGTCTTTTTTTTAAAATATTTATTTTATTTATTTATTCCCTTTTGTTGCCCTTGTTGTTTTGTTGTTGTAGTTATTATTGTTGTTGTCGTTGTTGGATAGGACAGAGAGAAATGGAGAGAGGAGGGGAAGACAGAGAGGAGGAGAGAAAGATAGACACCTGCAGACCTGCTTCACCGCCTGTGAAGCGACTCCCCTGCAGGTGAGGAGCCGGGGTTTGAACCGGGCATCACAGTGTCTTGTCTTGGTCCTGTGCTTAAAACTGTGTTGCACCTCCTATTCAGAAATGCCACTAAGCAACTGGCAAACACTTGGGTCTCCTGGAAGCCAGAAGGAGAAGGGGGAAGAAAGGAAAAGGGGGAAGGTGAAGAAACAACTTTGTGGAAGGAAGTTTCTGCTGAAAGTAAGCAAACTAGAAATGTACATCTGTGTCTAAATGTTAGAGAACAGAGAGAGCACTTAAGGGACAACACAGGTTCACGATCAGTTTGAGGACTTTTCAAAGTCAGAATTTCTCCAAAAGGATAAACCCTCTAGACATTTACAAGTATCCTGTAGATTTCCACAGGATAATATATTTAAAGCTTGAGTCAATGTTTTCTAGATCTGAATAAGGAAGACTCCAGTGGATCTCCAACAGCTACACACATCTGTATCCAATTAAATAGAAGCTAAAGAACCCTTTGAGAGAGGCCTCAACTTGAAGATATATTCTTGAAACTAGACTTTGCTGGTACAAATTATTGATCTTTGGTTGTCTAAAGAACAAACTATAAAAGCATCCAGAATAAACATGCTAGCTACTTATTTGCACAAAAATAAACTGTTGGCCTTTAGTGCGTTTATTTATTAACTAATAACAGAGAGGGATAAAGGCAGAAGCAAGGAATAAATCTATAGAATAAGATTATAAAAATAAATACAGTTGTAAAGATTGACAACATAACAAAAGAAAGAGGAAAGGAGTCTGCCCTTACAATTGTTTTCAAATGATCACTTCAATGCCCCAGAGTGCTGGTCTTTTACGCATCAATTTGGACATCCCTTAAAAATTTTTTTTTCCTCCTCCAGGGTTATTGCTGGGCTCGGCGCCTGCACCATGAATCCACCGCTCCTGGAGGCCATCCCCCCCCTTTTGTTGCCCTCGTTGTAGCCATTATTATTGCCCTTGTTGACACAATTCATTGTTGGATAGGACAGAGAGAAATGGAGAGAGGAGGGGAAGACAGAGAAGGGGAGAGAAAGATAGACACCTGCAGACCTGCTTCACCGCCTGTGAGGCGACTCCCCTGCAGGTGGGGAGCCGGGGGCTAGAACCGCGATCCTTACGCCGGTCCCTGCGCTTTGCGCCACATGCGCTCAACCCACTGCGTCATCGCCCAGCCCCCCCCCCCTTAAAATATTTTAAACTGACATATTTCATGATAGGCTGAGAGAACCATTCTTAATACAGGACATATGCCCTCTGCAGTTTCATACCTCACTACATGACCTCAAAGAATTCAGTTCTGTAGTTTTATGCAAAGAAAAACACTCAACACAATTTTTGCAAAGGTTATGGCTATTAAACTTGGTTGAACAATGGCTAGGAAAGCAAGCATGCTGATCAATTCACTTTAATCAATCTGTTTCAAGATCCCCCAATGTTTAATTATGTGAAAACTTTGCCATAGATCTATATTCCTTCTAACACTATCCTGGAGCTGGAAGAGAGCCAGCGTGTGCCAGTATTACAACAGGCTAAAAAGAAAAACTATTGTAAGTACTTGAAAAGATTGGTGCAAAAACTTTACCACCCACTTACAAGACTACGTGAAATCACTGTGTCCTTAAAATGTCTTATAATCTCAGGGCAGCACTTGTCATAAATTCCACTCCCAGGAAACCAACAAAAGTGTGCAAACCTTATCGCTGGCCTTTAGAGAAGATAAAACTACAGCATTGTTTTGCACCACACAATCAGAGGTCTTTGATCAAGGTCAAACATTTCCTTCTACACTTAATGAGTTTGCTGTAATAGCAATTGGCATCACAGAAGTAGCGCCTCCAGAGCTCTGTGCTTGTCAGGTAGAAGAGGAAAAGAAGTTATGGCTACTTAGCGGTGTGACAACCTTCTGATTTTAAAATGCTTGACGTTTCTCAAAAGAAAGGCTGTATAAAGAGAAAAAGAATTCTCTCTTGAATATGATTAACACTGGATTAACACATGCATTGACCAGCCTGAATGGTTAGTTCTTGGGCATGTGCTTAGATTCCAAAACATTTTCAAGATCATGTCAACTGTGAATCAAGATAATGTTGATTTCATCTTTCTAATCTGAATACCTTTTTATTTCTCTTTCTTGCTTGACTGTCCTGCCTGGGATTTCAGTATTGCATAGGAGTGAAAAGAGTAGACATCCTTGTCATTTTGCTAATCTTAAAGAAAATCTTTCTCTTTGTCTACTCAGTATGAGGTTAGATATGTATGTGAGACTATCCCCTTCTGTTATCATCTCATTTGGGTGTTTGTTTGTTTTTTTTCATGAAATTCTCTTGAATTTTCTCAAATAACTTTTCTGTATCAATTGCGAGAAATATGATTTTTATCATTTAGGCTTATTGACATAATGTGTTACCTTGATTGATTTTTATATCTTATAACAACCTTGAATTCTGTAAGTAAAATAACTTTTTTTCCTAAGAATGATCCTTTCTAGATCTTGCTTGATTCCATTTGCTATCATTGAATATTTTCATTTTTCCTGTTCATAAGGAATAGTTATCTAAGTTTGTTTTCCCTTGTGATGTGTTTGTTGGCAGACGAGAAAGATTATTCAGTGTGTCTTTTTAAGATACAAATTCCAGCCCTATTTTAGCAATACCAAGTTCTCTCAGAGTGTTTTGTAGGCAGTAGTGGTACCATCCTACCCAACATGGCTTCCATAAACCACAATGACTTTGCTGTTCTCAGTATTAATTGATCAAAAATAGAATAAATATTTTATTTTCCTGTAATTGAACTAAAATGGTTTCCTCTGCCAGATTCTAAGTAAAATTTATCTGGCTCAGTTTAAAGAGTTTACCTAAGCAGACTAGCTCCCAAAGACTGTGCACACAATGAAGAATTACAATAATCAAACCCAGAGAACGAGAGTAGGACCCAAGAGCAAAATATTGACAGTGATTAAAGTAAAGCCATTGAGAGAAATAAATAGCCTTAATTGTAAAGAGAATGAATTATTTCTAAACTTCTAAGCCAAACACTACAAAGTCACTTACAGACTTACCCATTTGAATATTGCACATGTCAGATCTCCAAGAGCATGAATTCTAATTTGGGTTCTCAGATTTCTATGAATGAAAATGTATGTTGATAAAAACTTTGTATCCATTTAAAGGACTTGACGCTTATCAAAATTCTGGATGGAGTTTATGAACTTAATTTGATTTACAAATCAAAAGGAAAAAAGTTGAGGTTGGTGCTACTAATAGAATAAGTTAAAAGCAATTATAAAAGCCGGACCTTCCACCTTCTGCACACCATGATAACCTTGGGTCCATACTCCCAAAGGGTTAAAGAATAGGAAAGCTATCAGGGGAGGGGATGAGATCAGAGTTCTGGTGGTGGGAATTGTGTGGAGTTGTACCCCTCTTATCCTATGGGTTTATCAGTGTTTCCTTTTTATAAATAAATAATTTAAAATATTTAAAAAAAAAAAATAAGTTACTTGACCAACCTATAAGCAAATAAACCCAAGACTGCTCTTTCAGAAGAGTTACTGACTCTGTCACAGGCTCAAATAACTTACCTATCCTCTTTTTAAGTTCTGAATTAGTCAATGTGTCACACCAAATACCTCCCTTTTAATGTCATACTTATGAGAAATTACACATGAATTAAAGAAAGCTTAAAACAAAGCTTATACATTCAGAATGGTAACTTCATAACTTTCAGAGTCACTGGATAATAGCAAAAAGTCTGCTAAAACTTTCAATGAAAGGGCCAGTTGGCAGCACACTTGGTTAAGCACACATATCACCAATGAGCAAGGACTCAGGTTCAAGCCCCTGGTCCTCACCTGCAGGAGAAAGTTTCATGAGTGGTGAAGCAGAGCTACAGGTGTCTCTCTGTCTCTCTCCCATTTGTCCCTCCTATCTCAATTTCTTTCTGTCTCTATCCAATATAATAAAAGTAAATAAATAAATAAAATTTTAAAAATAATATAAAAAACTTACAGTGAAAAACATAAATCAAAAATCAAAGTTGGTGACCTTATGGCCCATTGCACTGAGGCCTAAAGACCAGTTAGGCAATAGAAATTGATAACTTAGACACATATGCTCCAGGCTAAGGGAATTTTATGGGAAAATGGGAACCTGACTCTCCATTACAGTTTCTAGGATCCAGTGCTCTGAAAACAGAGATCCCTTCCATCCAAGTGGCAGGATTTGCTTTTCCTCCTCCTGACATTAAGAAAAAGTCACAGAACTTCGTGGCCCTCTTTGAATTTAACTTTAATATTTTTATATTTTATTCGGTAGAGACAGAAATTGAGAGGGAAGGGGCAAATAAAAAGGAAGAGAGAGAGAGATACCTGCAGGACTTTTTCACCACTCATGAAGCTTTTCACCCAGCAGATGGGGACAAGGGACTTGAACCTAGGTCGCTATGTATAATATGTGCACTTAACCAGGTGAAAACCAGTTCCCAACTTTAGAGGTAACATACAATCACATTTTGGTGTACTTCTCTGACTCACTTCCTATTGTCCCCCAAGACTGTGAAGCTGCAGTAACAAGCAGCCCTGGCTTGACCTGTGTGAACCAACAAATACTGCAGGAACCTGATGGGCCTTTGACAGATTTTGATTGTTTATAGAAACATCCATTAAATGGCAAGTTACAGGTTTGGGGAATAAATATTCCTTTTTTCAGCAATAATAAATGAAGCCATAATCAAAAGATTTAAAATGCTGGTGGTGCCAGGCAGTGACATACCCAGTAGAGTATGCATGTTACAGTGTGCAAAGACCAGGGTTTGATCCTTCAGCACCTACCTTCAGGGCAGAAAGCTTCATGAGTTGTGAAGCGATGCTGCAGGTGACTCTCTCTCTCTTTCCTCCTCTGTATCTCCTCATTCGTTCTCAATTCCTCTCTGTCTCTATGTTAAATAAATAAATTTATATATGTTTTTATATATACATTATATATGTTGCAATTAGTAATATGGGGAGATGGAAAGAAGAAGATAACTTAAAGGTATGAGTGATTTGCCAGAATAAGTGTTTTACTTTCCCAAACACTCACCCGTGATTCCCGCCACCTCAGCCCTCACTTACAGAACATATGGAAATTTCCTCCAACCAGTACTAAGAAAACAGATATAGGCAAACTTGGCAGAATGGAGTTGTATACCACAGTGCTGGTGCCAATCAGAAGTAGAATATGGACAACCTTATAATGTTTCTTATGGGAGACTGAAAAACAGCAAAATATTTACCATGGGTAGATTGAAAAAATTATTAGTCATCTTTTACAAATAACTGCAAATCATGAGTGCTTACAATAAAGGCTATTTCTCACTCACCAGAATGGTAACATTGGGCAAAATGTTGTTTTGCTCTACATAGTTTCTCATTCTTAAATCCAGAGAGAAAAAGCAACTCCTACCTATAATATAACATTTCTGGTTGGACAGAACAAGACATCTTTGCAAATTGTTCCTGAAGTTTCCCAGTCATTCTGAAGCTTGGTTCTCCTGCCTTCCCACTGATTCTGTGGGCTACACAATTCCCTTCATATAAATCTCTTTTTTAGCTCAGTCATTTCCTGCCTTTTGCAAGTAATAGTCTAGACTGAAAAGCAAAGACATTGGGATTCTTTTTACAGCTACTTTCTTTCTGAAATAAAGCCCTAAATCCTCGAATTCTCAGACTCCTGCCATTTGTGCCAACACAGATGAACCTTGAGGGCATTATGCTAAGTGAAATGTCAGACATCGAAATACAAATACTGCTTGATCTTATAAATGGAACCTAAAAGAACCAAACTCACAAAAAGAGTGAACTGACTGGTGGTTGCTGGGAGCAGAGGAAGTAAAGGCAAGACTGTAAGAAAAATAGGGAAAGGATAGAGAGAGATATAGATAGTGATAGAAAGTCAACCCATATCTGTGACCTTGAGAGAACTATTGCAGTTCCCGCTAGAGGGAGATGGGGGACACAGAACTCTGGTGGTGGGAATGGTGTGGAATTATACCCCTACTATCTTATAACTTTATAAATAAATATTAAATCACTAATAAAAATGTTTAAAATGTTTTAAGGTGGGCTGGAGGGACAGCATGGTTATGTAAACAATTTTCATGCCTGAGGCTTTGAGATGTCAGTCTCAACCCCCAACACCACCATAAATCAGAGTTGAGCCATGCTTTGGTATAAAAAAAAAAATGGATGGAAAAGCAAAAGAAATAAAAAAATCAGTAGTATGCATTGTGTACATATATACCACAACACTCACTTATTGCAGGGCATCTGGGTTGCTTCCATGCTTGGGTTGTTAAAAACAGTGCTACTATGAACATATGTGCATAGACACACGGGGGCACTACTCGCCTGTAAGAAATGATGAATCCTTTCCTTTGCCTCATTGCTTTGAACTTGAAGGAATCATGTTAATAAAGATAAAACAGAAGGAGAACAAATACCAGGTGATTGCACTTATAGGAGGAACTCCAGCAAAGAATGAAAGAGAAAAACAAAGTGAAACTTGGATTAGATGTGATCTATTGCAGTAAAACCAAAATCCTTGAAGGAAGTAAACAGGAGAAGATGAAGGAAGCATTGGAGAATTAGTGCAACATGGCAGAGGAGTTAATATGGCCGTAGGAGTGGTGTGTGGACATATTTTGTGTGGACATAAGAAAGGAAATGTACTCATGTGATTACAACTGTCTTGCAATCATTACTTCCTAACAAAATGATGGTGGAAGTCTCCTGTTCTTCAGAATTATAGCCTGGCAGCAAAGTTAAAGTTAAATCAATCAAAAAAAATTTTTTTAATTCCATGTTATGTAGCCTGGGTTAAGCAAGGACTAAGGCAAGCACTAGTCCACGAAAATTTCTCAGTGCAAGTAGCAAAGCTACTTAACCAAATGCACTTTTCTCTTAACTATGTGCATTTCTTTGAATAGTCTATCTTCCTTTCCACATATTTCACTTTCCCATATAAAGCCAGTCAAACCAAGCAGCTTTATTTCAAACCTACCAGTAATTGCTAACCTATCAGTAAGTTATGTCCAGACATCTTTACTAAGCAGATCTTAATAAAGCATTTAACAGTTTCTTAGGGGAGTTCAGCTATCTCCAATACAATCTCTTAGCACCTATCTGGGTTTTCTAGATCTTTATTTTGATTTTTAAAGTTGTTTCGATTTTTTGTGTTGTTCCTGTTGTGTACAAACCCCTCCCTTTCCCTACACTTGCTGTAATATCTTAGTCAAGTAGATTTAAATTATACTGACAAACACAGCAGAGACATATTTCATCTATATTTCACTCTATTGAACTTAAGGCAGTATTTCTCCCTGTAGTGACAAAAGGATTCAGGATGTTGACACATGTGGCTCCATGACCTCAAGCCACTACCACAGCACTTTGGTCAGAACAAAAGTCTTGTGTTCTAACTTGACTTCTGTGGAGTCTGAAGAATGCAGGGGGAATATTGTATGGCAAATAAGTCACACAATTAGCAACATCATTAATAGCCATAGACATGTAACTTAATTCTAGATATGTAACTGCTTTGGCTAATAGAGTAGAGCAGAAGTAAAATGAGTCTTATTACAAGAGTAAGTATAAGAGTTCTTGAATAATTTCACTCTATTTTTCTATGTAAGTCTACCATAGCCATGAAGAGAAAGTATTCAAACTAGTCTTTTTATGCCAAAGAAAGGATGTTGTATGGCGCTTACCCACACAGAAGAATCTAGGCACAATCATTTAACTCCCAGACTATCCACTAAACTATGTGGTAAAATGATGCTTCCTCATGTGTACTATTGAAATTTTGTTATTATTTTACTACCTTAGCATGTCAATGATTTAATGGCACATGCTCTGTTGAGGGAAGGATGGGAAACTTATTAAAAAATTACTTTGATTAAGAAAACCCTAATTCTTAGTGCAAATACATTAAAAACATATAGCTAAATTTTCAGTCAATCTGAAACAATGTACCCATTTTCTAAACTCTATAATTTCTAGACCCTGTCATTGGTGATTTGTTAGTTCCCTAATAAGTCATGAAAGAGAAAGTAGATTTATTACTTACTTTGGAGGGTTATAGAAATATGTGAAGCTGTTTAAAAGGAAATTCTCTTCTTCTCTTGGATAAAATTATTATTAATGGGGTGTCTATTGGCTAAGTCTGATTAGTATAAAATCAGTAGAAAAAAAACTACTTTGTTCTTCCTTTTCCATTTTCATGGTTCATAAATTTGGTGCTTTCGAGGAACTCATTAGCTCTTTAGAATAATAATTGGCTGGAGGCCATGAAAGTATAGAATGACTCTCATTCTGTTAGCTGAGTTATAACTTTTTACTAAATCTGTAAATATGTGAAGGAGAAAAGAGTATGATGAAGGGAAATTTAGCCCATGAATGTTTTTTATGTAGTCTATGAGAAGTTACCCTTTTGTGGATTGAATTATATTAAGATAGAAGATTCCTATTCAAAGTTGATGTCCTTTAAGCTATTTGGAAAATTTGCACTGCTAATTTTCTCTTCATATTTTTCCCCACTATGTTTAATTGTAGTTGACTATTTAATTGACCTTCTGGTTAAAGAACATTTCTTATTGTACTGCATAAAATGCCAGGTTAACTTCTTAAGACAACCAAACCATGATATAGAATCGTATAAAGTAAATCAGAGCCATTCTGGTTGATTTTACTCTAACCAAATTCATCACTGTAATCTGTGTATATTTTCTTTGATCTATAGCACTATAGTAGAATGTTTTCAAATCCTCCCTATATTGAGAAAAGTATTTACCTCTAAAACCACATGGTTAAACCAGTTTTAATGATGATGTAGAAACACTGCTCCCTTGAAATTCTACTCTAGTCATTAATTGCTATAATTTTCCCTCAGCATGGAGAATAGTATAGATTTCCCAGCTGTACCAGCTGCATAGCATGCTGGGACCAACAGAAAGGACAAACTCAGGGACTCATGGGGTTTCTGGAATAAACAAAAATGCAGTTACAAGAAGGAAATTATCCCTTAAAAAGCTCAAATATGAATATAGAAATAGCAAAACCAAACTATGTATCTCACTGAAGTAAGGTAGAAGTAGGATATACTATTGGAATATGCAGAAATCTTATTCATGTAAGTTGCCAGGTTGAGTTGTCCTTTGAGGTCAATTAAGAAAAGACACAAAAAAGTGAGTATAAGCCTATCCAAGTGTGATAGGATAATACTATAAGGAATTCTCTCATGTGTGTCAGACATTGAATATCAATGAAATCATATAAGAAGGCATTTTGTGTATAGTTTTCCTTCATGCTACATGATGCTTTTCAAGTTCATCCATACTGTACATGTATCATAATCCCATTCATTATTGACAAGTAGTATTCTAATCTATATAAATATCACATTTTATGTATTTATTCACTAATTGTGAGATATTTAGGTTCTTTGCTTTAGGCTACTATAATGAAAATTTTATGAATATTTATTTATGCATGTGCTTTTGTATTAACATATTTTCATTACTTGTAGCAGATTTCTAGAAGCTGAATTCTTGGGTCACATCATGAATTTATGATAAAGTGGTTGTTTTTAAAATCCTAAATAAAATTGGAGAAAAGCATTAAAAGTCATATGACAATTTGTTAATAAAATACAATATAATAAGTGTTCACTTAAAGAAAAGAAGAGTCAATATATGATGTCAAATCATAAAGGGAAAATACAAGGTAGAGATTTTATAGCTGATCAGATTTAAATTATCATATTATATACATTTACATCTATATGATGCCTTACACAATTCTCGTGACCATTGCAATGTAAAATACTATAGTAGACACATAAAAGGTAGTGTAATTAAAACATAATACTAAGAAAAACCATCAAATCACAAAGTAAAGAGATTAGAATGAGTAGAAGGGGACAGTGGGAACTGTAAAATTATCAGGAAACAATAATATACCATTAGTAAAATCCTAACCTTACAGGAGTAGAGCCAAGATGGTGTCTTGAAGGCAGCTCTTACACACACACACACACACACACACACACACACACACACACACACACACACACACACACACACATTTCAAATTCCAAGTGGAAGCAGGATTTCCAGGCCAGCAGGAGAAAAAGTATAGAAGAGAGGACAATCTATAAATTGGCAAAAGGATACTAAAAAGCTCAAAAGAGAGCTGAGTGTCACCAAGTTGCAGATGCTACTGTGATGCCATCCTGACTTCCTTTGGCAGATGACCTCACCAATGTGTCCTGGAACCTTGCCTCCCCAGAGTCCTGTCCCATTGGGGAAAGATGCAGATAGGCTGAGAGTACGGATTCACCTGCAGGCATCCATGTCCAGTGGAGAGACAATCTGGGCCTTTTTACCTTCTGTACTCCATGAAGAGTTTTGGCCCATGGTCCCAGAGAGGTAAAGAGTAAGGAACTTTTCAATGGTGGGCATGGGATAAAGAACTCTGGTTGTGGGAATTCTGTGGAGTTATGCCCGTTATCTTACAGCCTTGTTGGCTGTTATTAAATCACTAATAATAATTTTAAAAATTCTTACCTACCAATAATTATCCTAAATGTAAATGGGTTAAATGCTCCTCAAGCAAAGGGCAAAAAGTACATGAATGAATAAATGTAAAGCAAGACCCAACAATATTCTTCCTAAAAGAAACTCCCTTCAGTTTCATAGATTACTGAAGTTGTACAGATAACTAAAATAAAGTCACGGAAAAGATAACCCATGCAAGTGTGAAACAATGAATATCAAATATGCTAAGCAACTAATATATTTGAAGGGGAAAATAGTCAATACAATGGTGATAGGGAGTTTTAATACCTCTATTTCCAACAATTTCCCAGATAGACAGAAGATCAATAGGGAAATATTAGGCTACCTTTTAGAAGAATGGGCCTAATGTAAATAAAACATCTAAGCAACTGTATACACATTTTTCTTCTTTTTTTTTAGATTTTTATTTATTTATTAATGAGAAAGAGAGAAAGAACCAACCATCACTCTGGTACCCATGCTGCTAGGGATTGAACTCAGGATCCCATGCTTGAGAGTCAACTGCTTTATCCACTGTGCTGCCTCCCATACCACTATACACATTTTTCTAAATTATTCACGGGATATTCTTCAAGATAGATATTATATTAAGTCACAAAATTAGTCTATACAAACTTAAGAAGATCGAATCATGAGTAACTTTCCTGACCTCAATGCATAAAACTAGATATCAATAGCAGGAGGAAAACTGTAAAATTCACAACTACATGGAAATGAAGTATACTCTAGAACAATCAGTGACTCATATAAAAATCAAATGGATTTTTTTATTATCTTGAAAAATGAAATAGATATATTCAAATTTATGGGATTTAGTGAAAACAGCTCTAAGAGTGAAGTTGGTAGCACTAGTTATGTTCATTAAAGAAAAAAATCTCCCTGGATTGAAGACCCCACCAATGTGTCCTGGAGCTCTGCTTCCCCAGAGACACACCTTACTAGGGAAAGAGAGAGGCAGACTGGGAGTATGGATCGACCAGTCAACGCCCATGTTCAGCGGGGAAGTAATTACAGAAGCCAGACCTTCTGCCTTCTGCAACCCTCAATGACCCTGGGTCCATGCTCCCAGAGGGCTAGAGAATGGGAAAGCTATCATGGGAGGGGGTGGGTTATGGAGATTGGGTGGTGGGAATTGTGTGGAGTTGTACCCCTCCTACCTTATGTTTTTGTTCATTAATCCTTTCTTAAATAAAAAATTTTTAAAAAAAGAAAAAAATCAGGGAGTCAGGTGATAGAGCAGCAGGTTAAGCACAGGTGGCGCAAAGCACAAGGACTGTGTTAGGATACCGGTTCAAGTCCCCGACTACCCACCTGCAGGGGAATCACTTCACAAGTGGTGAAAGCAGGTCTGCAGGTATCTATCTTTCTCTCCCCGTCTCTGTCTTCCCCTCCTCTTTTGATTTCTCTCTATCCAACAACAATGACACCAATAAGAACAATAGCAATAGTCACAACAATAAAACAAGGGCAACAAAAGGGAATAAATAAAGAAAGAAAAGAAAAATCTCAAACAATCTAGTTCTATAACATAAAGAACAAGGACAAGAGTAAAGTTTGATGTTAGCATAAAGAAGGAAATAGTGAATATTCTATATTAGAAGAGTATCAACTTTTCTGTTGCCACAAAAATGCTTCACCACAACTATAAACTGTGATGGCATATTCAATAAATATCTCTCACCGTGTCTCTATAGTCAGCTTAGTTTTGCCTGGGTAATTTTTTCTGGTCTTGGCTGATTCTTTCTCATATGCCTAGGGACAGAAAGACAGTGGACTGATCTAGGTTGGCCAATGGACCGAGTGTAGTAACTCCACTCTGCTCCATCTGTTTCTCATTCACCAGCAAGGTTGCCTGATTTTGACCTCAAGTTGATGGAAAAGGCATAAGAACACAAGATCAACCGCAGAGCTACTGAGGTTTGGGCTAGGGAGTGACATTGTCTCATTTCTACCACATTATATCATCGAATGCAAGTTATAAAGCTAAGAGAGCTCAGATGGTAGCACAGCAGGTTAAGTGCACATGGCTCACATGGCCATCAATGTTCCAGGTTTGAGCCCCCAGCTCCCCACCTGCAAGGAGGTTGCCTCACAAGCGGTGAAGCAGGTCTGCAGGTGTCTATCTTTCTTGCCCCCTCTCTGTCTTCCCTTCCTCCTTCAATTTCTCTCTGCCCTATCCAGCAACAAAATGGGAAAAATGGCCTACAGGAGTAGTGGATTCATAGTGCAGGCACCTGTTGGTATGCTTCACATTGGTTTGGTCTCACTCCCCCCGCCTCCGGGAGATTGTGGTTTAGTCTTTGCCTTTTGGTGCTTCTCCCTTCTCCCCACCCCCTATCCTACATACTTCCTGAGTTCCACTCTGCTGCCGGAGGAGAAAGATGGAGGAGAGCACATTGTTTGGTGATTAGGTGTTGGACTGTTTGCCCGCTCGTGAATAAAGATTAAACTGCGTTCTCAGCTCAGCCACGAGTTTCTGGTCATCTGTTACCCACCCGTGAAGCCAGCCCAGAGAAAACAACAGGCACTGAGCCCCAGAATAACCCTAGAGGTGAAAAAAAATAAATAAAATAAAATAAAATAAAAGCTAAGACAAGAAGATAAATAGATTATGAGAATAGCAGTGACATGCCAAATATGTATAGATATGGAGGAGTGAGGAATTTTAGCCATGAACATGATCTATCTAACATACAAGACACTGTACAACTAGAAAGGATAAATTAATGACCCAGTGTAATGTGAAAATACTGTGAGGCTCCTATTTCAGTAATGGGGGGGGGGGTTTAAACTCCAGTGAAACCTGTGCAAACAGGGAAACAGACACATTACAAAGATATTTAGGAGATAGTAAAGATGACCCAAGAGTTGGTTAAATTTTATAGAACAGGAAGGGAAAAGCAAGGGATAGTTGAGTATTCAGTGTAATATTTCCTTACTGCTTTTCATTGTAGCTATAATTCATCAGATATTTGTGTTACAAAGAAAATGACTAGAGAGAGAAAAGTAGCATCACATGAGAAATTATATGACACATATTTGAATTTTACTTATTGCCCAAACTGACCCATTTTTATTTTAGCTTCAGTTTGATTTTACATTGATCTCCTGGGAATGTTGCAAGATGGAATAGCTTATGACACATGCCTATCACTGAGCTCTTGTTTAATGAAGCATTTTATTCTAAATGATATGCCGTGGGTGAAGTGAGAAGAGAAATATTTTCCCAGAGCCATACGGATATAGCTTTTGGTTAATTAGCCCTGAAAATTGTCCAAAATAAATTAGTACCTAATAAAAGCCAGAAATCCAGATGCAAGATAAAATGGGAAGTCACAAAGTAGTATGAAAATGACACAAAAGTGCTAAAGGGAGCTATGAATCAAATATTCCACAGATCTTTGGATTTTCAGAACTGTACAGACTTGTCTTATTGAAAGTAAAAATGTCCAAGGCTTATAATCATTCTGTGAAGTTCACTCAGGCTTCAACTGCACAAGTAGCAGTTTTAAAACCAAAGTTAACATTTTATTTTTCAGGGTTTTGACAACTGTGCTCTTGGGGCCAGGCAGTGGGGCATCCGGTTAAGCACACACAACTACAGTGCACAAGGATCCAGATTCAAGCCTCTGGCTCCCACCTGCAGAGGGAAAACTTCACGAGTGGTGAAGCAAGGCTGTAGGTGTCTCTCTGTCTCTCCCCCTCTCTATCACCCCTCGCCTCTCAATTTCTCTGTCTCTATCCAATGATAAATAAATAGAAATATTTTTAAAAAAATAATCCACACCCACTGCATGTGGATAGATGCTAAAAATATTAAATAAATAAATAAATAAAAAGTTGTGCTCACTAGTGGAAGAATATTAGTTATCCATACCCCAAAGCAAAGCCCCATTAATTTCAAGTATAGGAGAGTAAGAGATGACATCATGATATGGTGAATCTGAATATGGGGAGACATAATCGGCACTCTGAAGAAGGTTCTGTTCTAGAATTCAGAATGTTAGTAGGGAAAATGTCTACGTCCAGTAAGGCCACATAATTCACTTCTCCCCAGCAAAGAAAGCAGCAGAAGTCGAGTTATGAATCACAAATCAACCCTTGACATAGTCTCTAACAGACACACTCACTTGTTCATTCATTTGTTCTTTCACTGAATGAGCTTTTATCAAATCCGTAGCCATTACCATTGACATCAAAGGTTGTGATGCTATGATATGAGGCCACAAAGATTAATAAAATGATGGCCAGGAAAATAGGTCACTGGGTGGAGTGTAATACTTACATACCAAAGGCTGCCAGTTCAAGTTCTGATGTAGCATGTGTCTGAGTGGTGCTCTGGCTTCACTCTCTCAATCTCTCTCACTTTTTTCATATGAAACTCTCCAATGACTTGAATAATAAAATGAAAATTTTAAAGATACTAAGACTGTCATTCTCAGATTGAGAATTACAACACTGTCCAGTGTGAACTTTGTAGCAGTCATCTGGTATATTTATCTCATCTTCTAACTAGTCCAAAATGAAGTTCATAAATGCCAAGTGATCTATCCAAGATTGTTTATCTGGAAAAATTGTCTAATTGAGATTGTATTTCCTTCTTTTCTGGTCTTAAGTCCTCTGCCCTTAATCATGCATAAATTATAAGGGTGTG
Organism: Erinaceus europaeus; assembly: GCF_950295315.1. Taxonomy (NCBI): domain Eukaryota; kingdom Metazoa; phylum Chordata; class Mammalia; order Eulipotyphla; family Erinaceidae; genus Erinaceus; species Erinaceus europaeus. The sequence continues at coordinate 15,362,478 of NC_080182.1, read as the reverse complement.
CAAAAATGGATAAATGCAATTCTACTTAAAGAACACACATTGATCCTTGCAATATTTTCTATCTACCTGCCTTTGTTCTAAATACCGTACATGTTTAAAATCATTTAATAACTACAGTCATGCAATAAAGTAACCACTACAATTATCTCCATTTAAAACTGGAAAACTTGAAGGACAACGAGATTAACTAAAAGTAAGATAACAAATAAGTGACATTACTGAAAAATGAATCCAGAGATGGAAACAGAAAATCTATGCTCTCAATGTCATACTACTCTGAAACTCTCAAAAGAAAAGCACAAATCCGTGGTTAAACGAGGGAGGGGTTTCTTGTAGTTATGAAGTTGCATTTTATGTGGGAAAACATTAGTATTGGAAGGTCTAGAAGAGATAAGAGTTTTGAACTGTGTTTTAGGGGGCTGGCAGTGGCACATGTGTTTAAACACACTTATAACCAAGCACAAAGACCCAGGTTCAAGCCCCGACTCTCCACCTGCAGTGGACCCGCTTCAAGAGTGGTGAAGCAGGTCTGCAGGTGTCTATCTTTCTTTCCCTCTCTCTATCTCCCCATCCTCTCTCAATTTCTCTCTAGTCTAACTAATAATAATAATAATATTTTTTAAAAAAGAGAAAAGCGGGGGAGATGGCCACATGAGCAGTGGATTCGTAGTGCTGGCAGCGAGCCCCAGTGGCCAAACAAATCAAAACAAAACAAAATAAAAATAAAACAACTGTTTTCAAACAGCAATGCAGAAGGAGAGTGAGGCTCAAGTCGACAAATAGATTTCTTTCTACCAGCCTGCCTTCTTCTCTGTCTCTTGAATTGTTTCTTTCATGGTCTTTTACAGTGTGCAGCTACAACTTAGGCAGTGTTTCTTTAATTTCATACCAAAAAAGACAAGAAGACAGGAACTATCTATATACTCTTTACCACCTAGTTCCAGACACACTTAAAACACTCAATCATCACCTATGAAATAGAGAAATATGCAAGAAAAATGGTAAGGAGCTAATAATATCTGGAGAAACTCAGAAAATTTGTCCAATATTAGTCTAGGAAAAGTTCTTGCAATAGATGGAAGTTGAGCCAAACACAATTTTAAAACATTACATAGCTTCTAAGATACATATATTATCAGAATGTATCATCACTGAAATTAGAATCCACCTGTAATCAATAGTATGTTTTAAGTCCATTGGCAACATTTTTTTCTACCTCAGGTAATGCTCTCTGGTCTTTAGTAACAGAGAATTTTCTTTTTTTCTTTTAATTGGGGGAATTAATGTTTTCCACTCAACAGTAAATACAATAGTTTGTACATGCATAACATTTCTCAGTTTGCCACATAATAATACAACCCCCACTGGGTCTTCTGCCATCATGTTCCAGGACATGAACCCTCCCCCCACCCACCCCAGAGTCTTTTACTTTAGTTCAATACACCAACTCCAGTCCAAGTTCTGCTTTGTGTTTTCTCTTCTGATCTTGTTTTTTAACTTCTGGCTATGAGTGAGATCATCCCATATTCATCCTTCTGTTTCTGACTTATTTCACTTAACATGATTTCTTCAAGCTCCATCCAAGATGGGCTGAAAATGGTGAAATCACCATTTTTAATAGCTGAGTAGTATTCCATTGTGAATATAGACCACAACTTGCTCAGCCACTCATCTGTTGTTGGACACCTGGGTTGCTTCCAGGTTTTGGCTATTACAAATTGTGCTGCTATGAACATGGGTATACACAAATCTTTTTGGATGGGTGTGTTTGGCTCCTCAGAATATATCCCCAGGAGAGGAATTGCAAGGTCATAGGGCAGGTTCATTTCTAGCTTTCTGAGAGTTCTCCAGACTGACAGAGCATTTTCTAATTGATGCATCTTAGACTCAATAAAATACAACATTAATGTAACAATGACTTCTCTGACTTTTAAAGACAATTCCTGTTAGGAAGTCAGCAGAAAGGAGAAAAACAAGACTTTTGGAATCACAAAAGTCAGTGATACTTAAGAGAAAAAATAGGGAACCAGGTGACTTTCTAAGTAGAGGAAAAAACCTCACTGAAACAATGGTTAAGAAAGAAATGACTAGAGTTAGTGTTTATAGTAAAAACTTGGAGATGGAAGACATGACATCAATAAGGACACCTAGAAGTGAGGAAGCAGAATCATGTCCCTGAACTCAAAAAAAAAAAAAGTCAAACTATCTCCAAGATTTTTTTGAAAAATATCATGGTTGGTGGTTATTGAGGAGTGATGTGGATAGAACTTTGATGGTGGGTGTGATAGAAGTACTGCCATATATATATATATATATATATATATATATATATATATATATATATATCACAACTTGCTCAGCCACTCATCTGTTGTTGGACACCTGGGTTGCTTCCAGGTTTTGGCTATTACAAATTGTGCTGCCAAGAACATATGTGTACACAGATCTTTTTGGATGGATGTGTTGGGTTCCTTAGGATATATCCCCAGGAGGGGAATTGCAGGGTCATAGGGTATATATACACAATGGAATACTACTCAGCTGTAAAAAATGATGACTTCACCGTTTTCAGCCGATCTTGGATGGACCTTGAAAAAATAATGTTGAGTGAAATAAGTCAGAAACAGAAGGATGAATATGGGATGATCTCACTCTCAGGCCGAAGTTGAAAAACAAGATTAGAAAAGAAAACACAATTAGAACCTGAACTGGAGTTGGCGTATTGCACCAAAGTAAAAGACTCTGGGGTGGGTGGGTGGGTGGGGAGAGAGAGAAAAAAAAAAAAAAAAGAACTACTGCCCTGTAAATTTATTTATTTATTTATTTATTTATTTTTACCAGAGCACTGCTCAGCTCTGGCTTATGGTGATGTGAGGGAATGAACCTAGGACTTTGAAGCTTTGGGCATGGATGTTTCTTTGCATAACCATTATAATATCTAACCTTGCCCTGTAATCTTATTATTTTGTAAATCATTATTAAAACACTAACAAAACTGTTTAATAAGCAAAAAGAACCATGTCCCAAGGTCAAGGGCAAGAATCTCACTAGGAGTTGTGTCATTGATGCTGTGGCCTGAGGTGCACCCAAGTCTTTTGGGACTTGCTTTCTTCATTTGTCTTTAAAACAACGAAATCATCTCCTTTGCCTTGTCTTGGATGGAATTTGAAGGAATCATGTCAAGTGAGATCAGCCAGAAGGAGAAAACCATATATTAGAGGGTCTCGCTTATAGGTGAACCTTAAGAAATAAGGAAAGAATGGAAAAACACGGGGTGGGCTATATTTGGTTTGTTACAGCTAGATGAAGTGTATATGGTGGGGTTGGGGTGGAAGGGTCCAGTGGACACTGGGGGCCCAATGTCAATTTAGATCCTCCTAAGTTGATGGTAATAGTATGCAGACATAGTACGCAGACACCTATTACAGAAGTATGAGAAATTGTACCCACCTGACAACAACTGACTTCTAAATAATTATTTCCTTAAGGAAACAAGGGGATGGGAGTGAAATAGTAGAACAAAGCCCTGCCAGTAATATACTTGGTAATTATTACTGATATGAGATAGCAGGCTTCCGTTGTAGGTAGCAGACAGGGAGTATGTATGATTCATGAAATACAGGAGGAGGATGGAGAAAGAATGCAACAAAAGTTAATACATGTAATGGAAGACTCCAGTAAGCCGCCCTGATCTAATGGCAGGTAAGAGTCGGAGAATAGGTACACTGCCATACTCACTTCATAGGATTGAGATCTTCACTGTCTCACAAATATTTCCCAGTTATGGGGCAGTTTCTGTTGAGTACACACAGGACCCAGGATCAATCCCCCAACCCCCACCTACAGGAGGGGTGGAAACTTCATGAGGAGTGAAACAGAACTACAGATGTCTCTCATTCTTTCTTCTTCTCTATCTCTGCCTCCTCACTCAACTTTTATCTTGGGACTTTTCTGAGGAAACGACAACAAAATCCCCAAATGACTTCTTTAAAAAAAAAAAAAGTATGGTTTATATCTCTCAAGGTTAAATTGCCTCCCTTTCATAGCAATGTCTTTTTTTTTCTTTTAATAAGCCAGTTATTTGACGTAGTTGTGAGTGACCTTGGAACGTGCTAGCACCTGTGAATTACAAACTATTCACAAAAACTGCTGATTCCTCCAACATCAGGTTTATTGTTTATCAGGAAGTCCCACCCATTTAACAAGAAAACATCCCTAGCACTCCTCTTTGACTAAATCAAAATCGGGTTGATGAAGCATATTCCTTCATCAGAAACTCAGTCGACAATAAAACCAATCTTCCCTGAATGGTTATGCCTGGCACCTGCTTACAGCAGCTTGTTGGCTGCTTGAGTGCCCACATCTGTATTCTGCAGCAGCTGTCCAGGGAGATGGTGTCCAAGTGCCTCAGGGATGCCTGCTGTTGGCATATTTGCATAGGCAGATAGAACCAAAGATACTTCCTCTAGGCTGGGGATGACAGATGGGCTAAAGATCCCCCAGAGGGCTTTGTTGCTATGTCAGGAATGGTTACACTTTTGCCTAAGAACAACTTTTCTTTATCTGGGAAGGTGGTTCCAGATAACAGAGCTATATAGTAAAAGGAATGTTTGGCTTAGGTCTTTTAAAAAATATTTATTATTGGATAGAAACAGAGAGACATTGAGAGAAGATGGGAAAAGAGAGAGAGAGAGGTACCTGCAGCCCTGATTCATCACTCATGAAGCTTTCCACCTGGAGGTGAGGACCATGGGCTTCAAACTGGGTCCTTGCTTACTTTACTGTGAGCCAACACCTGGCCCCTTGGGTCTTTCTTTTAACCTATAACCCTTAACCATTTAGGGTCTGTTTGAAATTGTCAAGAGAGAAAGAACAGATGAAACAATGGAAAATCTTTGGCATTTAAGTTCAAATGTCACAGTCCTCTTATCACAGAAAGGCTTCAAAGAATATATGTACAGAGGAATTTTCCCATCCATGGAAATATCCATGGAAAAGATTTTTTTTTTGTCTGAGTTAATGACTTGGATGCACATAGTTTATTTAGGAGTTGACTACAGGAAGCATATGTGGGAAGAGATAGAGGAAAGCTAACAAATTGTGTCTTGAATTGCTTGTTATCACTGTGGGCAACTGGATTTCTTGCTTGTTGGAATTCTCTGAAAATGGTATGGAGCTCTTCTCAGAATCTTCCCACTGAAGAACCAGGAGGAAGCTGGGGCATTTAGCCACAGAATCCCACCACCTGCTGGCAAACACCTGCCCACAAAGATGCCAGCACTATAATTCTGTACCTACACAGTCAAGCAAACTCTCAAGATACCAGATAAAGCCCTCAAACAGAGAAACAAAAAGAGACAAGTGTAGGCACTTCAGGTGGGGAGTTGGCAGTATCTGTGGCTGCAGCGCAAGTGGGTAAGGGCATGAGAGACTGTAAGGCTGGGCCTCCTTTAATATGCTTGCTGGGGAAGAGAAATTACTACACAGAAGTAGTGGAGATTAAGGGTATGAGATGCTATATAACTCTTTGAGAAAGGACCCTTTCTAACCTTTGCTGCTCACTAGTCAAGTCCAATGTAGAGGTGAGTGAGCAGATGTCTCTCAGAAATTCTGAGATCTAAGAAAAGAAAACACTTGTGTTCAATTCTTTGGCACGACCTTTGAGTTCTGCCACATCATGATAACTTGAAAGCAGAGTAAAAATTATGTCAGGGAGAGTGATCTCAGGAAATACAAAAATTATCTAAGGCTATGTAAGTAGAAAGTAAAAATGCTCCAAACAGCATAATGAGGAAGAAATAGTTCATAGGCTGATAGACAAACACCCCAACAAAAATCAGAGTAAATTGAAATCGTCAAGAGAATTCTCACCACTGAAACACTGAAAGCCAAAGACGAGTAACCCAGCTTTTGTATAAAGAGAAAAATTCTTTATAAATTAACTGTCATTTGAACCTGCAGCATAGGTGAAAGTTATTACTCCAACTTTTCTGTGCCTTCAAGAGAATGAAAGTGAGAATGTATTTATACAGTAAGAAGTAAGGAAGGACTAGAAAATCAGAGTCTGGATTGAGAGGCAAATAGGAAGGGGCCTGTGGGTTTCAGATACCCAGATCAAGATCTCATCAACTTCTTCCCAAAGAAGTCAGTCTTATCTGCATTATCTATCACTATATCAAAATGACCAAACTAGCATTAAGTCTCTGTCCATGTATTTTTTGATTTTTCAAATTCAGTTTTCACATACCAACTGTTGGCAGAATACTGATAGTTACATTTTACTGGGCTTAAATTGTTAAAGCATTTTTTTAAATAACACTTTTTTTTTTCTCAAATACTAAGTTACCTACAATCTTGGATCAGGTAGATCAGAATCAACTGACGCTGTCAGAATATAAGACATAGTCATTTGTAAATAGTATTAAATGGCATAAATTATGGGGAGGTCAGGTATGATACAGTAAATCTTAACAATGGGATTGTCAAAGTAAGCCAAGCTCTCAAATAGCATGGTTATAATAAAAATTATCTATTGCCTTCTTCAACTTTAAGACTGCAAGTAACCTTCCCTATTTTCTTTAAAATCCAGAGGGATAGAGAATGGGAAAGCTATCAGGGGAGGGGATGGGATATGGAGATCGGGTGGTGGGAATTGTGTGGAGCTGTACCCCTCTTATCCTACGGTTTTGTTAATGTCTCCTTTCTAAATAAAAAAAAATTAAAAATAAATTTTAAAAAATCCATATTTCTCCCACTCCGGGAACCTCTGGGACTTTACTTGTATTTCTTCATGCTTCTCCTCTTGATCCCCTACCCTGTGATACTGACTCTGCTGACCTCAACTAAATCAATGCAGCCAGCACCACCCCCAGTCCCTACCTGCAGGGAAGATGCTTCATGAGCAATGAAGCAGGTCTGCAGGTGTCTCACTCTGTCTCTCTCTCCCTCTATATCTCCCCTCTGCACTCAATTTCTCGCTATCTCTATCCAATAAATAAATAAATATATAATAATGAGTTCTTTATAACAGTTCTCCAGAAAAACAGAAACATCAGGAGGCTTAATAATGGACTTGGGTGTCTGTGTATGCATGTGCAAGCATGCATACACATTGACCTTTATTATAAGAAACTAAATTATAGGATCAGAGATACTGACAATCATCTAAATCTTTTGGGATGAGTGATCAAGCAACAGCCCCAGGGAGGCTAATGGTGTTGTTCCAATCCAAGGAAGGACATGTTCAAGACCCAGAAAGAACCAGTGCTTCAGGAGAAAAAAAAAATGGCCTCCAGCATCATCAACTGAGTGATAGCCCTAGTTGGGGCAGGGGAGGGAAAATCAGTCTTCTTCTTCTTCTATTCAGGTCTTTAACTGATTGGCTGGGAGCCCCACACAGTATAGAGAACAATCTGCTTTGCTCAGGCTACTAATTTAATCTCATTCAAATGTTCCTCGGAGAAATCCTCAGGGCAAAGCTTAATATCTGAGCACCCTGTGGCCCAGTCAAGTTGGCAGTTAAAACTAACCATCATAAGTGTTCGTTCCTGCACTTTCAAGCTGCCTGTGCCAAGCAAGTGTCTGCCAATGTTCATGTATTTGGAGGAAACCTTGAACGAAAGAGCCAAGCCTCAGAAGACAGACTCAGATGAGACACTGACAGTTGGAAGGAAGTCAAAGCCCATATGGAATTGTGCATAGACACAAGGCTTGAAACAGAAGTGAGACCAAGATTATGTGATTTGAGACAGAGTATCGTATACATCCAGTTTAGCAAAATTATTATTTCTCTGTCACTGACAGAATGGAGATTATTGAAAGAAATTAGATTGAGTTACAGAAACATTTAGAAAACCATACTTTCTGCACATTTGCTTTCTTCTCTCTGGGAGGTTCTTATCCATCTACACATATAAAAGTCTTAACAAACTAGACCTCCTTAAGCACACCTTGCAATCGATGGCTTGTTCCCCAATCACTTCCTATCTAATATGCCTGTAATTCACTTTCTAGATTTAGTCATCCAGTAAGCATTTATGGGGTATATAAGCCATTGTGTCAGCCACAGCACAAAGAATGAAAATGATAGATTTTTGTCCAAGCTCTGATAGCTTTCCTCAATACTTGCCTTCAAAGACAAATGGTTAATTTTGTGACTACTGACAGGTGGATATGACTGTGACTTCTGGCCTTACTTGGGATCACTGGCTCTGGATGGAGACTATAAGGAAAAAAAATACCCATAAGCTGGTGGTCTCAAAAGTTCACATATAAGCTTTTCCACCCAAATGCAAGTTTCTGACCTCAAATGTCTAGACTTTCCAACATGTAAATGTATAAAGATAAGAGATATTTTTCTTCAACTCATACTATAATTACTCTGTCTCCTTTTAGTTATTGGCAATAAAGTAATCAAACCAAACATCTAAGGATACTAAGATACTTCTCTTATACAAATAAATAAAAATGAATATCTCCAACATGTTAGCTCTGCATTTCCTCTCTATTATTTCTTTCCTATTCACTAGCTTCTAATTCTCTCAAATGTTTGCTTTTCCCATCCCTTCCCAAATATTTAGCAAAAAGAAATGGGAAGTCATTTTGGAAAGAATGGACAGAAGAATTAACCACTTTTTAAAAATTTCTTTATTGGGGAATTAATATTTTACATTCAACAGTAAATACAATAGTTTATACTTGCATAAAATTTCTCATTTTTCCATATAACAATACAACCCCCACTAGGTCCTCTGTCATCCTTTTTAGACCTGTATTCTCCCCCCCCCACCACCAACCCCAGAGTCTTTTACTTTGGCATAACATACCAATTCCAGTTCAGGTTCTACTTGTGTTTTCTCTTCTGATCTTGTTTTTCAACTTCTGCCTGAGAATAAGATCATCCCATATTCATCCTTCTGTTTCTGACTTGTTTCACTTAACACGAATTTTTCAAGGTCCATCCAAGATCGGCTGAAAACGATAAAGTCACCATTTTTGATAGCTGAGTAGTATTCCATGTGTACATATACCACAACTTGCTCAGCCACTCATCTGTTGTTGGACACCTGGGTTACTTCCAGGTTTGGGATACCACTTTTAATATAATGGTTCCAGCAAGTTTTCTACCTCTTTTAAATCCCAAACCCCAAACAAGATTAAACTCTGACAATACCAGTTCATTCCCTTGCACTGAGGAGTTTTGAGTAGGGTCAACATGTTACTATTAGTGTTTTAAGACTTGTTGAGAGGCCACCAAGTGATCAAAAATGAACTTTTTTTCTAGTTTTTATTATTATTTTCTATTTCATCAGCAGTTTAATAAAAGCAACAATATAAACAACAAATGTTGAGTTATTACTGTGTGCTATTGATATTCAAATACATTAGTTCACTTACATTTTAATACTTTATTTAATCCTAATCAAAGAGAGAGAGAAAACGGCTCAGCTCTGGTTTGCGGTGGTACAGGTGTTTAAACCAGGGATCTCAGAGTCTCAGACATAAAAGTCTTTTGCATAACTATAAAGCTGTCTCTCAGCACTATTTCATTTACATTTCACATCAACCCCAAGAAACAGGTTCTCTCCCAAGCCTATTTATGGAAGAGAAAATAGAAGTAGACAAACTAATTAGTAACCAGTGGAACAAGTATTCTGTCTAGAACTGTGTCCTACCATGCCTCTTTGTGAGGCATTAAAATTTGACATTTATAAATTAAAGTGAGGGCTCAAGGAGATGGCCCAGCAGTTGACTGTCTGCCTTGCACAATGAGACTGGATTTGATTTGATCCCCAGAACCACAGGAGAGCAACAAAGACAAAATGAACAGAGCTCAGAGCTCCAGGGATGATGGAGCAGTGTTATGTGTTCTCTAGTTCTCTTTTCCTCTCTCTCTCTCTCTCTCTCTCTCCCCTCCCCTATAAAAAAAATTATTTAACATTAGTCTGGAGAAGGTTTACCCAGTAGAGTACTCATTCAGAAGGAATTGTGTTTGAGTCCCCAACCACCACATGGGACCACGCAAAGAGAACACTTGCTGTGGTTTCTCTACTCCTCTGTCTCTACTTCTCTGTCTTTCAACCTTCATCAAGAAAGAAAGAAAGGAAGAAAGAAAGGAAGAAAGGAAGAAAGAAAGGAAGAAAGAAAGAAAGAAAGAAAGAAAGAAAGAAAGAAAGAAAGAAAGAAAGAAAGAAAGAAAGAAAGAAAGAGGGGAAAGAGAAAAAGTCCACAAGGAGCCATGGAATTGTGATGACATAAAACTCCAGTGAAGCCCTGAGGGGAAAAGTGTGTGTGTGTGTGTGTGTGTGTGTGTGTGTGTGTGTGTGTGTGTGTGTGTGTGTGTGTATTAAAATTAGAACTTAACTAAAGCTTACTGGGGAATTTAATTTAATATTCTGGTAAACAGATTATCTACCAAATCTCCCACTAAGCAAGAGGCTTGTTATCACTCTTGGTTGGACTTGCTCTATTAGCATTTAACACATATGTCCCTGTCTTCAGCACAGTTTTTATTCTTGAAATTGCTCTGGGAATATCATTCTCCCTTGAAACGATCATGATATACAGGAGCCGGGTAGTGGTGCCCCTGGTTAAGCGCACATGTTACAATACAAGAACCTAGGTTCATGCCCCAGGTCCCCACCTGCAGGGGAAAAGCTTTGTGAGTGGTGAACCAATGTTGCAGGTGTCTGTCTCTCTCCCTCTCTATCACCCCCTTGTCTCTTGATTTCTGGCTGTCTCTATTCAGTAATTAAATAAAGATAATTTAGCAAAATGTAATTATCATGGACAACCGCATCTTAACTTCTCTTGCTAATTAATTCTTTCCTATATACTCTATAATACTAGGAAATTCCAGGGTCCAGTTCTTTTTCTCTCTCTCTCTCTCATGTCCTCTCTTTTATTCCAACTCTGTCTATATCTGTGTTAAAATAAAATAAATCTCCCTAGAGGATCAGCAAAAGAAGTCTACCTGAATAATGTGCCTCCCTTGTCATATTCATTATCTAGGTTCAAGCCAACTCCAACTGCCCTGGGGGCAGCTACAATGCTGTGGTAATATTCCCTAACTCCAACTGTTTCTGGCTCTGCTGCTCTCCTTCTATCTGAGAAGGTTGTCACAGAGCAGTGAGATCCCTGCTGACAAAAAAAAAAAAAAAAAAAAAGTCTTCTGGGAGCAGTGGAATCATCCATGTGTGAGATCCTACAGTGAAGAATTAAAAATTAAGTGTATTATTTAAACCCCTGTTGACGTGTAATTTTGTAAAATAAATAAATAATGAAGTGTATTAATTGGATCCCCATAATTTTCCCAGTCTACAGGCACCACAATAGAAATATGCAGAATATCCACTGATCTTAACATCATTAAATGCATTTAGACAAATATATGGCTAAATGATTACAAACTCCATTTCCAGATGGACATGTTTTGTGTGACTTCCCAGGCCACCAATTACCAGTACTGAGAACTTATGATATGATCTTTCTGCATTTTGATTTCCCACCTCGAAAATAAGAATAACGTTATATTTGCCTCACACACCTGCTGAGAATATCAACTAAGATAATACTTGACACAATATCTGTCATATATTTCATACTCAAAACATTAGCTATTATTAAATTATTATTGTTACTAGCAAGATGTATACAATGGAACCATAACTCTGACAAAAAAAATACATATAAAGCAGAAGAGTTGGGATTTGTACAGCTACAGAATGCAGGTTATTCCTACAGAGATAAATGCATAGCAGATACTAGTGTCATGAATTTTAAATAGGAAGGTAAAAGAAATTAAAATAAATAAAAGCTCAAGTTCACTTCATGTTTTTTTAAGGTCAAAATTAAGTTTGCTTTGGGCTTTGCAAATCCCTCCTTTAATTGTCTAAATAACTGTAATTTTGAAAGAAATGAACCATATATGTAAGTTTATTTCCTCCAGAGACAAAAAAAAATTGAGGACACCAAAATCATTTGCTAGTGCATGATATGAACAACTAAATGGGGTAATAAATCTTCAAAGACATTACATGAAATCACTTCAGCAACCATTATGGCCTTAAAAATATATATTAATTCCCTAAACTGATAGAAAGAAATTAGATCTCATCTACTTTACCTTTGATTTTTTTTCTTACCTTTTGAAGTTACAATTTTAAATGGGCTACAAGAATCAGTGAACAGTATGCATATGATATAGACACATATTTCAAATTAAAACTTTCTGGATTTCTTGGGTGCATAATTTCTAAAAACTAATCTTATATTAACACCTTTCATATATTCCCTTACAACTATATGATGATTACACAACTGTCAGCTGAGGAGGTATTCACACATATCAGAGGTAAAGAAAAGCTGAACATTCTTTGATATTCAGAAGCTATATCCATCAAAAGGTGGAGTCTATAGTCCCTCCCTTGGAAGATGGGTTGGCTCTGTGACTTTTCACCAAGAGAATATGGCAGAAGAAACATTGTGTCTATATCCTAACCAGTCTACAAGAGACTGACAACTTCTCTCTTTTGTCCCTTGACATATTCTCTCAGGCAGAAGCCAGGCTCCAGATAGAGTTACAGATCACTATACACATAAAAGTCTCAATGTACGAATATGATAGTCACAAGGAGAAAGAAAAAGACATGTAGATAAGTCCATCGCTATTCTACCCACCCTGCTCCAATCACCAGGTATGTAAAAGAAGAAGCCAACAATTGGCACTAGCTTCATCCACCATCTAGCAGTAACTATTTAAAGGAACCTAATCAGAAACTGCCCATATGAATTCTTTAATCCTCAGGTCATTGAGAACACATTATTACAAAGTAGATAAACTTAGGGGAGCAGGTAGTGCTACACTGGGTTGAACACACACATTATAGTGTGCAGTGACCTGGGTTCAAGTCCCAGATCCCCACCTGCAGTGGGAAAGTTTCAGGAGCAATAAAGCAGTAATACAGGTCTCCCCCCCCCCATTACCTCTCAGTTTCTATATCCAAAATAAGTAAAATAAATATTAAAACTTACTTTAAAAAGTAGATAAACTGAATACCATAGCCTTTTATTTGCTGATAGAAGTAGTTAAGTACAAACCAAAATAGGATTTAGAATTTTTTTTGGCATACCTTGCTTTACTTACTACACAGAAATGGACCTAGAATCAACTCTATAATCTTTATTTCAAATTATCATTCCAACATTTTCTAGTTAGATCAATCATATTAACTTCAATTAAACTATAATCACAATTATCTAATTTTTCACTGCTTCCTAATCTTCTTCATGCGTAATAGATTTTCATTTCTGAATTGTCATGTGAAAAATTCTAGGAAGTGAAAATGACCATTCTCTGAAAGGTTAAACTGATAATACACTGGGACAGGGGTTGAAAATCAATGAGACACTAATTCTATTAAAAATGACATGATTTCCAGGTTAACCAGTGTCCTACTTCAGTTTAGTCATGACTCATTAAAGGATAATCACATTTTTAATAGTTTTCATTAAATGTATTCAAAACTGAAGTGTGGAAAGACAAAAACTTCTACCATCTGTTTTTATTTTATTTATTTATTTTGAGTCCCGGCTCAGACTCCGAGTGGCATCACCCTGGTCAGCAGTCTAACACATGCTCGAAGGCAGTCATCACTGCGGGCCACCCTCCCCACTGCCACCCACCACCACCTGCTGCCACCACCACTGAAAACCGACCTGCACACTCACCACGCAGCCACCTTATATTTTTTAAGGAGTTTAAAATTCATCACTCACTATTCTTATTCACTATATAAATTAGAAACTTCATGTTTTTCTCAAGTAATAGTTGATTGATTGACTTATTCATTCTTTTAGTAAACTGAAGTCTATGACCAGGGAGAAAGCTCAGTTTGTTAGAGCAACGATTTGGATGCCTGAGACCCCATAGGTCCCAGGTTCAATCCCTGCTACTACAATGTGCCTGAGATGAGTGGTACTCTATTCCCTTATCTCACCTCTCCTCTCTTGTGTTCTCCTTCTCTCTCTCTCTCTCTCTCTCTCTCTCTCTCTCTCTCTCTCTCTCTCTCATCTTTTTAAAACAATTGAATATCTACTATTTGATAGATATCAAGTGAGATTCTACTGACACCAAAATAAATGAGGCTCATGTTGTAATAAGGAAACAGATATTAAGGCAATAGGAAGTGCTTTAGAATCTACCAAAGGGGGCAGTACAAGGAACAGCACAACCACTTCAAAATGGTAGTTAAGCCCATGTTAAAGGACTGAAGAAGTTCCCTCTCTGTGGTATAACTTGATTCCCACAAGCAGTCATAAGACGGTTACAACAATAGTGTCGCAGATTTAATACCTTGAGGTGTAAAGCAGTGAAATGACAGAAGAAGAAAAAAATCCTTTAGTTGATAGAGCCTTAATTAGAAAACATAACACAGAAGCCAAAGAATGGTGATTTTGACACATTTATGCACTACAGCAGGTGATGTTAACCCAGGCTAGTCAAGGCAGGTAGGATCCAGCCAGGCATGTCTACTTAGTTTCAACAATATCATTCAAACAAGTCCAAATCACTAGTGGGCACAAGTAAAATGATAAAGCAAACTAAAAAATGCAGAAAGTTTTCAGAACTGTCACATCCATAGAATTTCTTCTACTTGGAGAAGAAACAAAAGCATTTACAGAAGAGATCATTGTCTCTTTTCCCTAACTGGTTTCTCCTTGTCTTGCTATTCTCTTTAACAGCAACAGAAAAAGAAAAAGAAAAGGAAAATCTTCTCAAACTTTCCAGTGGTTTCTAATAGCAGCAAAACTCCATTGCACAAATGGTTTATAATTTAATAAATACCTTTGGTGCATGAAATGATTTTCCTGCTGATTCATCAATAGGAGTTAAAATGCAGTTTGACCAGATTGGACACTTAAAATGCTTACTATCATTACCATATGTTTTCCCAAGTGCAAATCTGAGTTGTTAAGCCATTTCATTTAAAATACAGTAGATTTCTGTAATAAATGCTAATTGAAAATCTGCCAGCAGAATCTTTTATGCTAATTTTTTTCTGTTCTGCTTTCTGAAGAATATGAGAAAATTTTAACTCATGAAAAAAGTGTTTAGGGAGTCGGGCTGTAGCGCAGCGGGTTAAGCGCAGGTGGTACAAAGCACAAGGACCGGCATAAGGATCCCGGTTCGAACCCTGGCTCCCCACCTGCAGGGGAGTCACTTCACAGGCGGTGAAGCAGGTCTGCAGGTGTCTATCTTTCTCTCCTCCTCTCTGTCTTCCCCTCCTCTCTCCATTTCTCTCTGTCCTATCCAACAACGATGACAACAACAATAATAACTACAACAATAAAACAACAAGGGCAACAAAAGGGAATAAATAAGTAAAATAAAATATTAAAAAAAGAAAAAAGTGTTTAATGAAAAATTAAGTCTGAGTATTTCTAACTACCTCACATGTTCACTTCTTCCTCTTATACGAGACTTGGTATTTCATTGTCTGTCATCTAAATGAATAAACTTCTAGTGTCAGAAATGTGCTATAAACTAGGTTGAGTACTCAGTAGAGTGGCTAAGTAAGTCATTCGTTTAGAAGTGTTTTACAAATTACAAAACAAGTAAAAACACTTGTAAAGGTTGCCATGTTCTAGAGGTGATTTGATCCATATAACAAACTGATAAACAGACTTACATTTCAAAGAAATTTGCAAAATGGAAATGTGTGTAATTTTAATATTGTTCATTGCCAGAAACTTCCTAAATAAAGCACTAAGTAGGACAAGGGAGTTAGTATAATGGTTATGCAAAAAGATTTTCATGCACAAGGCTCCAAAATCCCAGGTTTTAATCCCTTATATCATCATGTCCCAGAATTGAGCAGTGCTCTGGTTTCGGTTCTCTTACCCTTTCTCTGTATCTTCTGTCTGCCCCCCTCATATCTTTATCTCTGTATCTCTCTCACATGGGAGTAACACAGCAGTAAGTGAAGTTCTAGTACTATAGTACCTCTCGCTCTCTTTCTGTATGAAAAAGTCAGCCTGACGCAATGAAGCCTCAGCAGTGACCAAAAAAAAAATTTTTTTTTCTTATTTTTCATTTGTCCTTCCAACCCATTATCCTTCACAACTACCATATTCAACTTCAAAGTTAATACAATAATCATTTTACATATTACTTGCAGTTAAATATATTCTTACTGATATAGGCAACATCCAGACCAAAAATTTACATTGCTTCCAGTGTTTAAAAAATATTATCTGGTCAATTAAGAACTACTAAACTTTTCCTAATCTACATTTGTGTTTTACTTGTGTACCACCTCCTCCTAATTAAATATGCTGCTGTAATGAGTGCTGACTTTACACATTTTATATAACATTGTAAAAATTACTTATGATTTCAATTTCCAGATTCATAAAATGGAAATAATATAGTACCTACCCCATAATATCCTTTTGGGAAATAAAAAAAAAATGATGCACTGATTAAAGGATAGACCCTCAAAACAACAACAGCAAAAGTCTGTGCATCAAATGGTGCAGCCTAATATACTTCCCTACAGCAACTGCTTATAGAAAACCACTTCATCTCTCTCTTCCTTTGTTTTCTCTTCTACATAATTGTTCCTTTGGCTCTAATATGGGTACGCCTTTTAATGATTTCATTGTTTCTGGGAATGATTCCTTCAATTCCCTACTTTTTTTTACTTTCCTCCAACTTCACAGCAAGTGTTCAGCCTCCTTAACTTTAACTCAAGAGTCCAATTTCTTGGTGTGATCATACACAGACCTTGCCACTGGCAGTAAATCTGCTCTCTTCTCACACTCTTATTCTCAGACCATTGATGCCTATTTTTCAAAGCACTCTCTTACTACTCCTGACTCTCACAATTATGTCTTCCAAGCTTCTTGATGAATGATTTTATTCACTCATTCCCTTCAGGTCCACTCTTTCCTGAACAATATAGCACATAGTGCATTATTTCAGCCATTACTGTCTCTTCCTGTCAGTCTCTTCTTCAATTCCTTGTACTACCCATCACTTTTTATTAGACTTAACTGGAACACCTAACCCTAACCCTGGTTAAACCCAATTCTTTGACAATCCCCCCCACACAGCTGAATATGGAAAGAGATTTCAAAATCAAGCCAGCTTGCCTCACATCACATTCATATTCATTAACCTAAGCAAGTTCAGGTCAGCCCAGCATCCCTTCTCTTTTAATTCTACTACCCTATCCAAAGCTTTTATTTTTTTCTTCTTCCTAGGGTTATCACTGTGAGTCAGTGCCTACATGAATCCATTATTCTCAGTGGCCACCTTTTTTTGATAGAGAGAGAGAATGGTAGAGAAGAAGAGAGTGACAGAGTACGGTCCTACTGCTCCTGACGCTTTGCACCTGAAGGTGTCAATCAGGGACTTGAACCCAGGTCTTTGTACATGGTGAGGCATGCACTGTACAAGATTAGCTACCACCTGGTTCATAAAATAACTTTCAGATAACAATGGAGTTTTGTCCACATAAGCCCATCACATGACATTAAATCAAAAATGCATTTAAATGAAACTAGCCTAGTGAACATCATGGTTTATCCTAGCCTACCTTTACCGTACTTATTCAGAACATTTGTACTAGCATATAATTAGATAAAAAATCACTTAACACAAAGTCTACGTCATAATAAAGTAGTGAATAGATCATGTAATTTACCAAGTGCTATACTGAAAGTGAACAATTTAATGGTTGTATGGTCCTCATCATTAACATAAATAGGTGAAAACATCATCTTAAATTTGAAAAATTCAAAGTATACTACTATAAGTTGGAGACCATCTGTAATCACTTTCACTCTAGTTTTATCATTTTTCTCTCAACTGAATCATGCCTGTCAGCATACAAACATCCAAAAAAAAAAAAAAAAAACTCCAGAAACTCCAGTTAAAAATTCTCCCATTTCAGTATGGATCAACCTGCCAATACCCATGTCCAGTGGAGAAGCAATTACAAAAGCCAGAACTCTCACCTACTGCATCCTAAAAGAATTATGATCCATACCCCCAGTGCAGGAGAAATCATAGGGGAAGACGACAGAGGGCTCTGAAATCCAACTTCATTAGGAAAAATTGGAGGAATATTTGGATTATTTGGATGTAGTAATACGTGTATGTGTGATTGGGAAGAAAGAGAAGATGGAACCTTAAAAGGAGGGGGATGCTATATACAAACAGACAGATAGTTGTAGAAATAATAGTTAACCTATAACTGAGACTTTGGGCGGACTGCTATACCTTCCTTCCAATAGAGGAATTGGGGATTCAGAACTCTGGTGATGGGAATGGTGCAGAGTTGTACTCCTGTTATCTTGTAATTTTAGAAATCAATATTAAATCAATAATAGAAAGAAAAAAATAAAGCAAACCAATCTGGAAAAAAAATCTCCAATTTCTTCACATGTACTTCCAACAACTTCCCTTTCTTCACTTCACTGTAAAGTAAATCACCAAAATTTGGTTGATTCTGCCCATATGCCTTTTCTAATCTTTCCAGATCACATTCCAGTCAAACTGTTTTCTCTAACAGATAAAAAAGAGAAGAAAAAAAAAAAGTAACTTTAACAAAAAAGCAATTACAGAAGCCAGGCCTTCCACCTTCTGCACCCCATAATGATCCTGGGTCCATACTCCCAGAGGGATAAAGAACAGGAAAACTTCCAATGGAGGAGATAGGATATAGAACTCTGGTAGTGGGAATCGTGGAAGTGTACCCCTCTTATCTTCTGGTCTTATCTATCAATATAAAATCAATATTTAAAAAAAACCTTTGTTCAATTACCAACGATCTCCCAGTTGGCAAATCTAACAGTCACCCCTTGCTTACCATATTCAGTGACCCACAGCAGCATGATTCTCATGATCACTTTATCTTTGTTGAAACACTTTCTTCACTTGGCTCCAGGACAATAGGGCCAGTTTGAAATGACAGTGGGCCATTGAATAAGCACTATTCAGGGACTTTCAGTCCTAACTATTCATGACTTGAATTTACCTGATGAACTTGTAAAGAAAAATACTCAGTCCTAAGTCCTACCCATCACTGCTCATCCAAACCTCTAGAAGTGGTGCACATTGATAATGCATGTGATTCACACATATATATGCATGTCTAAGTGATAGATATGTAAGTGTATAAGCCTATGTGAATTTTTAGGTTGCTCCACGGACAATGTATAGACTATTTGGCATCATTGCTGTTGACAGTTTAAGACATGGGACTTAAAAGAAAATAAGGGAGTTGAGTGGTAGCACAGTGGACTAAGCGCACGTGGCACAAAGTGCAAAACTAGTGTAAGGATGCCAGTTCGAGTCCCCAGCTCCCAACCTGCAGGGGGGTTGCTTCACAAGTGGTGAAGCAGGTCTGCAGGAATCTATCTTTCTCTCCCCCTTTCTGTCTTCCCCTCCTCTCTCCATTTCACTCTGTCCTGTCTAACAACAATGACATCAATAACAACAATAATAATAACTACAACAACAATAAATCAACAAGGGCAACAAAAGGGAAAATAAATAAATATTAAAAAATTTAGATTCAACTTCCGGAGGTGGAGCTACGAGCAGCAGATCGCTTTCTCTCTTCTCCTCTCCTCTCCCGGATCAACTAGGAATACCAAAGGAGACCACCCGGGACCAAAACAAGACAGGACTAGAATGACCACAGGAACCCAGTAAATCACCCGTGAGTACAAACATGCATGGCTGGTGACAGAGAGGAGAGAGGGGCCTAAAGAGAGATTAAGTGACTGCTAACAGTTCAACAGTTTATCAGAGGAGACACCACCTCCAGTCTGCTCCACAACAAGGGGACAGCTGAAGGGAAGAAAGGACTCCCCAGAGACTCACCAAGTGCAACTCTGAGTCTCCATTGCTACTATCTTAGAATCTGGAGCAGCAACAGGGAGGGACACCAGGGGACAGAGATCTAACCAGGAAACTCAGGAGAAGACCTATACCTCAGTGGCATAGCTGAGGGGCTGTCAAAGTCTCTTTGCATAACCACTGGATTATCTCTGCCACACCCTGCTTTATCTCTTGGTCAGGAGTCAGTGATTAAGCTAAGAAGCCTATTGACAGTTTAAAAGCCCTCAGGCTCCCATAGCCTACAGGGAAGAAAAAAAAAGAGGCTTTTACACCACTGAGCTCCAACTCAGGGATTGAAAAACTGTTAACTTCCACCACGGTAAACCCTTTAATAAAATTACTTAGACACAAGTCAATCCAGGCAATAGTGATCAATAATTTGAAAAGTACTGATAAAGGGAACTCATAACATAATATATAAAATGGTTAAAACAACAAGAAAAAATATTGGAGACTCGAACCAGGAGAAGAGTCCAGCTAAAAGTCCTCCAGAGGGTGAAGCACAAAACAACGAGTTCAACATCCAAACATTAGCTAAGGAAATAATAACAGGAGTGAGTAAAGAATTTGAAAAAATTGTAATCAGAAATGCAGGAACAACAAATGAGAATATGGAAGAAAATTCTAATAATCTCATGGTTATTAGAGAGCTGAAAGCTGAAATCGCTGAGCTAAGAAGGCAACTAGCTGAACAAGCTAAAACAGTATCAGAGCAGGGCAACAAAATAGATGAACTCCAGAAAGCAGTAGAGGGCAGAGAGAATAGAATCTATGAGGCTGAAGGCAGAATTAGCAAGATCGAGGATGAATTAGAGACAACTAAAAAAGAAGTAAGAGATCTCAAAAAGAGGGTAAGAGATGCTGAAAACAACAACAGAGTCCTATGGGATGACTTCAAAAGAAACAATATACGCATTATTGGCTTACCAGAGGAAGAACGAGAAGGAGAGGAAGAAAGCATTCTCCAGGCCATAATAGCTGAAAATTTCTCTAGTCTAGACAACACCAAAGACATAAAGATTCAAGAAGCCCAGAGGGTCCCAAACTTCGAACCCAGACCTAAAGACACCAAGACATGTCATACTTAGAATGGAAAGGAATAAGGATAAAGAAAGGATCCTCAAGGCTGCAAGAGAAAAACAGAGTCACCTACAAAGGAAAACCCATAAGATTAGCAGCAGACTATGTTTCTCCATACAAACACTACAGGCCAGAAGAGAATGGCAAGGTATCTATCGAGTGCTCAATGAGAAAGGCTTTCAGCCAAGAATACTATATCCTGCTAGACTGTCATTCAGACTAGATGGAAGCATCAAAACCTTCTCAGACAAGCAAAAGTTGAAGGAAGCAACCAATACCAAGCCAGCCCTGAAAGAAGTTCTGAAAGGTCTCCTATAAACAACCACACCACCACAAATAGAACATATATCAAAACACTCTAAAACTCTACAAGAATGGCGTTAAAATATCTTCAATCTTTGATATCAATAAATGTCAATGGCCTGTATTCACCTATTAAAAGACACAGAGTAGGAAGATGGATCAGAAAACACAACCCAACAATATGTTGTCTATAGGAAACTCACCTAACTCAACAAGACAAACACAGACTTAAAGTGAAAGGATGGAAAACTATCATACAAGCCAATGGCCCACAAAAAAGGGCAGGAACAGCTATTCTCATATCTGACATGATAGACTTTAAAATAGATAAGATTAAAAAAGATAGGAATGGACACTACTTAATGCTCAGAGGATCAGTCAATCAAGAGGACTTAACAATTATTAATATCTATGCACCCAATGAGAAGCCATCTAAATACATCAAACTTCTACTGAAAGAGCTACAGCAATATATTAACAGTAACACAATCATAGTAGGGGACTTCAACACCCCACTATCTCAACTTGACAGATCATCCAGGAAGAAAATCAATAAAGACATAAGGGAGCTAAATGAAGAGATAAATAAACTAGAACTATTGGACATTTTCAGAGTCATTCATCCCAAGAAACTGGAATACACATTTTACTCAAATCCACATGGGTCATTCTCAAGGATAGACCATATGTTAGGCCACAAAGACAGCATCAGCCAATTCAAGAGCACTGAAATCATCTCAAGCATCTTCTCAGACCACAGTGGAATTAAACTAACACTTAACAATCAACAAAAGATTACTAACAGTCCCAAAATGTGGAAGCTCAACAGTACACTTCTTAACAACTTTTGGGTCAAAGAGGAAATCAAGGAAGAAATCAAAATGTTTCGAGACTTCAATGAATATGAAGACACCAGCTATCAAAATATTTGGGACACAACTAAAGCAGTCCTAAGAGGGAATTTCATAGCTATACAAGCACACATTAGGAAACAAGAAAAGGCACAAATAAACAGCCTGATTGCACATCTTAAAGACCTAGAAGAAGAACAACAAAGGAATCCTAAAGCAACCAGAAGGACAGAAATCGCTAAAGTTAGGGCAGAAATAAATAACATTGAGAATAGGAAAACCATACAAAAGATCGATGAAAGTAAATGTTGGTTCTTCAAAAGAGTAAACAAAATCGACAAACCTTTAGCCAGACTCACAAAACAAAAAAGGGAGAAGACCCAAATAAATCAAATATTAAATGAAAGAGGAGATATCACAACAGACACTGCAGAAATTCAACATATCATGCGAGGCTTCTATGAAAAACTATATGCCACCAAGCTAGAGAACCTGGAAGAAATGGACGATTTCCTAGATACCTACCAACTTCCAAAACTAAGTAAAGAGGAAGTGGATAACATGAACAGGCCCATCACAGCTGATAAAATTGAAACAGTTATCAAAAATCTCCACAAAAATGAAAGTCCTGGGCCAGATGGCTTTACAAATGAATTCTTACAAAAGAAGAACTAATACCTCTACCTTTAAAAGTCTTCCAGAAGATTGAAGACACTGGAATACTCCCTGCCAGCTTCTATGAAGCCAACATCACTCTGATACCAAAAGCAGACAGGGACACAACCAAAAAAGAAAACTACAGAACAATATCTCTGATGAAAATAGATGCGAAAATATTGAAAAAAATTCTAGCCAGCAGTATATCAAAAAGATTGTTCATCATGACCAAGTGGGGTTTATCCCAGGCATGCAAGGTTGGTTTAATATACATAAATCAATCAATGTGATCCACCACATCAACAAAAGCAAGACCAAAAACCACATGGTCATATCAATAGATGCAGAGAAAGCCTTTGACAAAATACAACATCACTTTATGATCAAAACACTACAAAAAATGGGAATAGATGGAAAATTCCTGAAGATAGTGGAGTCTATATATAGCAAACCTACAGCCAACATCATACTCAATGGTGAAAAAATGGAAGCATTTCCCCTCAGATCAGGTACTAGACAGGGCTGCCCACTATCACCGTTACTATTTAACATAGTGTTGGAAGTTCTTGCCATAGCAATCAGACAGGAGCAAGGAATTAAAGGGATACAGATTGGAAGAGAAGAAGTCAAACTCTCCTTATTTGCAGACGACATGATAGTATACATGGGAAAACCTAAGGAATCCAGCAAGAAGCTTTTGGAAATCATCAGGAAATACAGTAAGGTGTCAGGCTATAAAATTAACATTCAAAAGTCAGTGGCATTCCTCTATGCAAACACTAAGTTAGAAGAAATTGAAATCCAGAAATCAGTTCCTTTTTCTATAGCAACAAAAACAATAAAATATCTAGGAGTAAACCTAACCAAAGAAGTGAAAGACTTGTATACTGAAAATTATGAGTCACTACTCAAAGAAATTGAAAAAGACACAAAGAAGTGGAAAGATATTCCATGTTCATGGGTTGGAAGAATTAACATCATTAAAATGAATATATTACCCGAGCCATCTACAAATTTAATGCTATCCCCATCAAGATCCCAAGCACATTTTTAGGAGAATAGAACAAATGCTACAAATGTTTATCTGGAACCAGAAAAGACCTAGAATTGCCAAAACAATCTTGAGAAAAAAGAACAGAACCGGAGGCATCACACTCCCAGATCTCAAACTGTATTATAGGGCCATTGTCATCAAAACTGCTTGGTACTGGAACATGAACAGACACACTGACCAGTGGAATAGAATTGAGAACCCAGAAATGAGGCCCCACACATATGGACACCTAATCTTTGACAAAGGGTCCCAGACTATTACATAGGGAAGGCAGAGTCTCTTCAACAAATGGTGTTGGAAACAATGGGTTGAAACATGCAGAAGAATGAAACTGAACCACTGTATTTCACCAAATACAAAAGTAAATTCCAAGTGGATCAAGGACTTGGATGTTAGACCACAAACTATCAGATACTTAGAGGAAAATATTGGCAGAACTCTTTTCCTCATAAATTTTAAAGACATTTTCAATGAAACGAATCCAATTACAAGGAAGACTAAGGCAAGTATAAACCTATGGGACTACATCAAATTTAAAAGCTTCTTTACAGCAAAAGAAACCACTACCCAAACCAAGAGACCCCTCACAGAATGGGAGAAGATCTTTACATGCCATACATCAGATAAGAGTTTAATAACCAACATATAGAAAAAGCTTGCCAGACTCAACAACAAGACAACAAATAACCCCATCCAAAAATGGGGGGAGGACATGGACAGAATATTCACCACAGAAGAGATCCAAAAGGCCGAGAAACACATGAAAAAATGCTCCAAGTCTCTGTCAGAGAAATGCAAATCAAGACAACAATGAGATATCACTTCACTCCTGTAAGAATGTCATACATCAGAAAAGGTAACAGCAGCAAATGCTGGAAAGGGTGTGGGGTCAAAGGAACCCTCCTGCACTGCTGGTGGGAATGTCAATGGGTCCAACCTCTGTGGAGAACAGTCTGGAGAACTCTCAGAAGCCTAGAAATGGACCTACCCTATGACCCTGCAATTCCCCTCCTGGGGATATATCCTAAGGAGCCCAATACACCCATCGAAAAAGATCTGTGTACACATATGTTCTTGGCAGCACAATTTGTAATAGCCAAAATCTGGAAATAACCCAGGTGTCCAACAACAGATGAGTGGCTGAGCAAGTTGTGGTATATATACACAATGGAACACTACTCAGCTGTAATAAATGGTGACTTCACCGTTTTCAGCCGATCTTGGATGGACCTTGAAAAAATCATGTTGAGTGAAATAAGTCAGAAACAGAAGGATGAATATGGGATGATCTCACTCTCAGGCCGAAGTTGAAAAACAAGATTAGAAAAGAAAACACACGTCGAACCTGAAATGGAATTGGAGTATTACACCAAAGTAAAAGACTCTGGGGTGGGTGGGGAGAATACAGGTCCATGAAAGATGATGAATGACATAGTGGGGGTTGTATTGTTAAATGGGAATCTGGGGAATGTTATGCATGTACAAACTATTGTATTTACTGTTGAATGTAAAACATTAATTCCCCAATAAAGAAATAAATTATTTTTAAAAAATTAAAAAATAAAATAGGAATTATTTTTGAGAAGTTGTAATTCTTTAAGTCAATAATGACTTAGTTCATATACTAAGGACTGGTAACTCTAAAAATGGAAGAAAATCTGGATCATTTACAGCTTTTCAAGAGTAAAATGATTTAATAGATTGGCAGTCACAGGACAAAAGGAAGCCATAAATTAGCATTTATGAAATCATTTAAAGACAGACTCAGGCTAAAAATAGTTCTTAGGAGAAAACATCGTGGAATACATCAATTCAATAAGCAAGAAATTATACCTTTTGCACAATAAAATGTGGAGCCCCTTCTCAGGTATAAGTACTCCTCACAAACATATTTTCCAGTCTTTGTATTTTGAAACTTAGTGATGTTATGTGGCAGGATACTTATTCATTTCCTTCTCCAAATATTTTTGAAAAAGAGAATTGCTGTCTTAAAATAATGAATACTGAATTGAATGTTGCAGAACAGATGCAATGCCCCAAAAGACAGGTCTTGCTAATTAACTCAGTACTCATTAAAGATGAACAGCTCATGAAGCGAAAACATAATTGTGCTCTGGTTTATAATGTATAATTAATATGGCAGAGAGTGAAATATTAAAATAAATTCATTTGCTAATTCAATGGTTGTTCTGTGGCCTACTTGGAAAAATACAGGTATGGCTTTAACCATCATCAACCTAATTTTTGATTAATCATTTTCAAATGTTTAACCCGCATTTATATGTACTTACTTTTTGCCAGGCACTCTTATGAAAAACACTAATTTTTAACACATTTAATATTCTTCCTTAAGATTCATATTCTTTGTTTGTATGATGAGAAAAAGAGGAAGAAGCCAGGACACTTTTCAGCTCTGGCATATAGTGGTGCTGGAGACTGAGCCATAGTCCCCTGGGATTCAAGCATACAAGTACGTGCTTTCGGGAGTCAGGTGGTAGCACAGCGGGTTAAGTGCAGGTGGCACAAAGCTCATGGACCGCATAAGGATCCCAGTTCCAGCCCCCAGCTCCCCACCTGCAGGGGAGTCGCTTCACAAGTGGTGAAGCAGGTCTGCAGGTGTCTATCTTTCTCTCTCCTTATCTGTCTTCCCCTCCTCTCTCCATTTCTCTCTGTCCTATCCAACAACAACAACAATAATAATAATTACTACAACAATAAAATACAACAAGGGCAATAAAAGGGAATAAATAAATATTTTTAAAAAAACAAGTATGTGCTTTCGCACTGAGATATCTCCCCAAATTGCATTTAATATTCTTTTTTTTTTAAATATTTTATTTTATTTTATTTTTGAGAGAGATACAGAGAGAGAGGGGAGGGGGAAACACCAGAGCACTGCTCAGCTCTGGCTTGTGGTGGTGTGGGGGATTGAACCTGGAACTTTGGAGCTTCAGGCATGAGAATCTGTTTGCATAACCATTATGCTATCTCCCCCGCCCGCATTTAATATTCTTAGAAAACATTTAGGTAGATATTATCTCATGTAGGAAAATGGAATGTAGTAAGTCTAAAAAGCTTACTGAGGGACTACAACTAGAAAGGACGCAAAGCATCCAAAGTCCGTGTTACACAGACAATAGAGTTGTCAGAACCAAGTGAAAGTTTTACCGAGTAAATTTAAGTTCTACTTAAAGGCAGACATCAGAGGTCAGTTTGTGATATTTCTCCATTATGGACATTGATATATTACAAGTAATGATTTGTAAAGATGAGTAGTTGGGGGGTGGGCGGTAGCACAGTGGTTTAAGTGCACATGGCTCGAAGCACAAGGACCTCGCAAGGAATGTATAAGGATCCCGGTTGGAGAGCCCAGCTCCCAACCTGCAGAGGGGTCACTGCACAAGAGGTGAATCAAGTCTGCAGGTGTTTATCTTTCTCTCTGCTTCTTTGTCTTCCCTTCCTCTCTCAATTACTCTCTGTCCTATCCAACAATAACAACAAGGGCAACAAAATGGAAAAAAAATGGTCTCCAAGAGCAGTGCATTCGTAGGGCAGCGATAACCCTGGAGGTAAAAAAGTAAAAGTTAGGGTTCATACTTATATTTGATTTTTGCATGCTCCTTGTGTTAAGATGGGTTCCCCCAGCAGCAAACATTGAGATATGAGAGTAAGTATTACATTTAAAAAGTGACACCAGTAAGCATAGGAAAGGAAGTAGCCACAAGAGAAAATAAAGGAGGGAGGAAAAAAACTAATACAGTTCATTTTTTCACACAGGGAGAACTGAAGGTTCAGGGGATACCTTTTTATATGGTACTGTACTGTACTGGCCTGGCCTGGCCTGAGGGAGATACAATGGTGACTGGAGAGAATGAACCCAAATGAAATGAATGAAAGAAATGATGCCACTTTGAAGAATAGTCTCAGCCTTAATGGCTGGAGTCAAAGCATTCACTGTCAGATTGCTTCAATGGTTCAGATAGGCCTATGGGTGCCCGATCTTTCCTCTTTGTTCTTCCTTTTCTTTATCTCAGATGTAAACAGTTGCAATAGTCATGGCTCCATAGTATTGGCCAGAGATGGAAATTATGGCATCTGTGACCTAGGAAATAGCAAGAAGCACTAAAAATAGATGCTTTCTCTCTTGCCATATGCCTTGCTTTTGTTTCCTCTGCCCTTATTCATTATGACTCTCTGTCCTATAGAAGCAGTAAATATAGTATTAGATGAATAGATAAAGGGACTGGAGTGATTCCGCTATTCAAACAATTAAAGGAAATGCCTGAATTGAAGCTCATGATTCAAGATTCCTACTTTTCTCACGGTACTCCAAGATCACTAATAATGATACAGAGAAATTGTATGCAATCATGATATTACAATTAAATTGACATCAATACAATTAGATGGATCACTCTGTATATCTAATACTCAAAGGAATTCAGTAATTAAAGAATTTCTCAGTTGGAAGCAAAAGCAATAACCTTTCAATAATACATTGAAAAAAAAGTACGAAGGAGGAAAATAAATCTAGTTTTAACACATTTTAATAATGACTTAATATGGTAAAATTATGAAGGCATGTAAAATAGATGTGCTACTATTCAGACGACGAATATTTTTGAAAGAGAAAACCAACCCACGATAATAAAGAGGGTTTTATTTGTTTTGGAAAAGAACCTTATTCTTCCCTAAAGCAACCAGAAGGACAGAAATCACTAAAGTTAGGGCAGAAATAAATAACACTGAGAATAAGAAAACCATACAAAAGATCAACAAAAGTAAATGTTGGTTCTTTGAAAGAGTGAACAAAATCAACAAACCTTTAGCCAGACTCACAAAACAAAAAAGGGAGAAGACCCAAATAAATCAAATATTAAATGAAAGAGGAGATATCACAACAGACACTGCAGAAATTCAACATATCATGTGAGGCTTCTATAAACAACTATATGCCACCAAGCTAGAAAACCTGGAAGAAATGGACGATTTCCTAGATACCTACCAACTTCCAAAACTAAGTAAAGAGGAAGTGGATAACATGAACAGGCCCATCACAGCTAATAATATTGAAACAGTTATCAAAAATCTCCACAAAAATGAAAGTCCTGGGCCAGATGGCTTTACAAATGAATTCTTACAAAAGAAGAACTAATACCTCTACCTTTAAAAGTCTTCCAGAAGATTGAAGACACTGGAATACTCCCTGCCAGCTTCTATGAAGCCAACATCACTCTGATACCAAAAGCAGACAGGGACACAACCAAAAAAGAAAACTACAGACCAATATCTCTGATGAACATAGATGCGAAAATATTGAACAAAATTCTAGCCAACTGGATACAGCAGTATATCAAAAAGATTGTTCATCATGACCAAGTGGGGTTTATCCCAGGCATGCAAGGTTGGTTTAATATACATAAATCAATCAATGTGATCCACCACAACAACAAAAGCAAGACCAAAAACCACATGGTCATATCAATAGATGCAGAGAAAGCCTTTGACAAAATACAACATCACTTTATGATCAAAACACTACAAAAAATGGGAATAGATGGAAAATTCCTGAAGATAGTGGAGTCTATATATAGCAAACCTACAGCCAACATCATACTCAATGGTGAAAAACTGGAAGCATTTCCCCTCAGATCAGGTACTATACAGGGCTGCCCACTATCACCATTACTATTCAACATTGTGTTGGAAGTTCTTGCCATAGCAATCAGGCAGCAGCAAGGAATTAAAGGGATACAGATTGGAAGAGAAGAAGTCAAACTCTCCTTATTTGCAAATGACATGATATTATACATGAGAAAACCTAAGGAATCCAGCAAGAAGCTTTTGGAAATCATCAGGAAATACAGTAATGTGTCAGGCTATAAAATTAACATTCAAAAGTCAGTGGCATTCCTCTATGCGAACACTAAGATAGAAGAAATTGAAATCCAGAAAACAATTCCTTTTACTATAGCAACAAAAACAATAAAATATCTAGGAGTAAACCTAACCAAAGAAGTGAAAGACTTGTATACTGAAAATTATGAGTCACTACTCAAAGAAATTGAAAAAGACACAAAGAAGTGGAAAGATATTCCATGTTCATGGGTTGGAAGAATTAACATCATCAAAATGAATATACTACCCAGAGCCATCTACAAATTTAATGCTATCCCCATCAAGATCCCAAGCACATTTTTAGGAGAATAGAACAAATGCTACAAATGTTTATCTGGAACCAGAAAAGACCTAGAATTGCCAAAACAATCTTGAGAAAAAAGAACAGAACTGGAGGCATCACACTCCCAGACCTCAAACTGTATTATAGGGCCATTGTCATCAAAACTGCTTGGTACTGGAAAATGAATAGACACACTGACCAGTGGAATAGAATTGAGAACCCAGAAATGAGGCCCCACACATATGGACACCTAATCTTTGACAAAGGTGCCCAGACTATTCAATGGGGAAAGCAGAGTCTCTTCAACAAATGGTGTTGGAAACAATGGGTTGAAACATGCAGAAGAATGAAACTGAACCACTGTATTTCACCAAATACAAAAGTAAATTCCAAGTGGATCAAGGACTTGGATGTTAGACCACAAACTATCAGATACTTAGAGGAAAATATTGGCAGAACTCTTTTCCACATACATTTTAAAGACATTTTCAATGAAACGAATCCAATTATAAAGAAGACTAAGGCAAGTATAAACCTATGGGACTACATCAAATTAAAAAGCTTCTTCACAGCAAAAGAAGCCACTACCCAAACCAAGAGACCCCTCACAGAATGGGAGATCTTTACATGCCATACATCAGATAAGAGTTTAATAACCAATATATATAAAGAGCTTGCCAGACTCAACAACAAGACAACAAATAACCCCATCCAAAAATGGGGGGAGGACATGGACAGAATATTCACCACAGAAGAGATCTAAAAGGCCGAGAAACACATGAAAAAATGCTCCAAGTCTCTGATTGTCAGAGAAATGCAAATCAAGACAACAATGAGATATCACTTCACTCCCGTGAGAATGTCATACATCTGAAAAGGTAACAGCAGCAAATGCTGAAGAGGGTGTGGGGTCAAAGGGACACTCCTACACTGCTGGTGGGAATGTACATTGGTACAATCTCTGTGGAGAACAGTCTGGAGAACTCTCAGAAGCCTAGAAATGGACCTACCCTATGACCCTGCAATTCCTCTCCTGGGGATATATCCTAAGGAACCCAACATATCCATCCAAAAAGATCTGTGTACACATATGTTCTTGGCAGCACAATTTGTAATAGCCAAAACCTGGAAGCAACCCAGGTGTCCAACAACAGATGAGTGGCTGAGCATCTTGTGGTATATATACACAATGGAATACTACTCAGCTGTGAAAAATGGTGACTTCACCGTTTTCAGCTGATCTTGGATGGACCTTGAAAATTTCATGTTATGTGAAATAAGTCAGAAACAGAAGGATGAATATGGGATGATCTCACTCTCAGGCAGAATGTGAAAAACAAGATCAGAAACGAAAACACAAGTAGAACCTGAAATGTAATTGGCATATCGCACCAAAGTAAAAGACTCTAGGGTGGGTGGGTGGGGAGAATACAGGTCCATGAAGGATGATAAATGACATAGTGGGGGTTATATTGTTAAATGGGAAACTGGGGAATGTTATGCATGTACAAACTATTGTATTTACTGTTGAATGTAAAACATTAATTTCCCAATAAATAAATTAAAAAATAATAATAATAAAATAAAATAAATAAAAAATAAAAGTCTTTTAAAAAATTATGTCACTAATATGGTGTGCTAAAAAAAACTTTTTATCTTATAGTATTTATAAAAAAAAAATATCTCAAACTGATAACTACTAGCCGACCTTAATAAACTAGAAATCAAATAGCAAAATTGATGCAAATAGTGGAAGGAAATAATATTGATTATAGTGACAATCATTAAGCTAGAAAAGAGAAGAAGAAATAAATGTCAGGCTGAGCAAGTTGTGGTCTATATACCCAATTGAATACTACGCAGTTATTAAATTTCACCATTTTCAGCCCATCCTGGATAAAGCTTGAAGAAATCATGTTAAGTGAAATAAGTCAGAAACAGAAGCAATGAATAGAGTATGATCTCACTCACAGGCAGAGGTTCAGAAGAGAAACAAGAACAAGATCAGAAGAGAAAACACACAGCAGAACTTAGACTGGAGTTGGTGTATTGCACCAAAGGAAAAGACCCTGGGACGGGTGAGGGAGAAGTTCAAGTCCTGGAACAGGATGGCAGAGGACCTAGTGGGGGTTGTATTGTTGTGTGGAAAACTGGGAAATGTTACGCATATGCAAACTATTTTATTTACTATCAACTGTAAAACATTAATCCCCCAATAAAGAAATTTAAAAAGAAAAGAGAATGAGTACTCTATATATAAAATAAATAAATTAAACCAAAAGTGTATTCTTTTGTGTGGTCTACTAAAGTGGATCAGAAGGCAGAATACAAGTTTTGCAATCCTAAACTCCAGATTTAATCCCTAATGCCACATATGAATGAGGCCTCTCTCTATCTCTTCCTCTCTCTCTCTGTCTCTCTCCCTCTCCCTCTCCCCCGTCACACACACACACACACACACACACACACACACACACACACGAACAATGTTATACTAACAAATTAGAAAGATTTAATAAAATGGACATATTCCAAGAAAACCATAAATAAAAATTGATTAATAGAGAAACAGAAAAAATATTAATTTAGACTTATAAGTAAAGAAATGCCTATTATCATAAGGCTTTATTGGAGAAGTCTATAAAATATTTAAGGAATCCCAGAGAAGATGGCGACTGAGAAGCTGCTAGTGTCTTGAGCTCTGACAACATCTGCTGGAAATGCCACCAGGTTCCAGATGCCATCAGGATGCCGGCCAGGCTTCCCTGGACTGAAGACCCCACCAATGTGTTCTGGAGCTCCGCTTCCCCAGAGACCCACCCTACTAGGGAAAGAGAGGCAGACTGGGAGTATAGACTGACCAGTCAACGTCCATGTTCAGCAGGGAAGCAATTACAGAAGCCAGACCTTCCACCTTCTGCAACCCACAATGACCCTGGGTCCATACTCCCAGAGAGATAGAGAATGGGAAAGCTATTGGGGAGGGAATGGGATATGGAGATTGGGTGGTGGGAATTGTGTGGAGTTGTACCCCTCCTATCCTATGGTTTTGTTAATGTCTCCTTTCTTAAATAAAAAATTTTAAAAAATATTTAAGGACACAATAATGAAAATGTAGAACCTCTCAGCCCATCTTATGAGACCAGCAACAAAGATAGCATAAGAAAACCACAGATTAGACTATCTCAAAAAGATTAGAGGGTAACTCACCCAGTAGGTTATTATGCACAAGATTAGGATTTGAGCTCCTACACCACATGAGAATACCACAGGACTGTGTGTTTATGGTGTTTTTCCCTTTCTCTCTGTATCCTGCTTTTATTTAATTTTTATTTAAGTCTTACTAGTGATTAATTAATGACCTAGGGCTGATAAAAGTATAAGAGAATAGGTCCACACCATTAAAGTTATGTCCCATCACCACCAACCCCCCATGATAATCACCATAGTTCTCTTAAAGACACTATTTTTTAGAAGTTCGTTGTTTCAACTCTCTATATTCCACCTATGAACAACGCCTTCTAGCAGTTTTCTTTCACCTCCTTACGTATTTAACCAAGTATGATCACCTCCTGTACTTTATTGCATAGGTATGTAGGTTATATATGTAAGTAAATTAACAGATGACAGAAAGAATATAGATAGATGATAGATAGGTAGGTATAGATAGATAGATAGATAGATAGATAGATAGATAGATAGATAGAAAAATAACAGATAGATGATAGGTAGGCAAAAAGGGCTGGAATAAAAATAATGAAAAGGTTGGCTGAGGTGTGGTGAAACAGAATGCATGTCCCAACAACAACAACACACACAACGCAAAATTTTTCAAGAACACAGATGCAGAAATCATCAATAAAATGTTATAGGAGGCAGGGAAGTGACTTGGTGGCTGAACACACTCTTTCATGCATGAAACCCTATTTGATGCTGGCATACTATGGAGAAGTTTTCTAGTTCATTCATTCTCTCATAAAATTTTTTTTAAATAAAGTGTTAGGGCTGAGAAAACAGTATAATGGTGGCACATAGGATTTGCATACAAGAAAACCCAGGTTTATTCTATGGCTCCACCAACAACCAGACCTGAGCAGTGCTCTGGTCAAAAATAATTCTTTTGAATTTTTAAATCTTCTAAAAATATTTATCAAGTCAAATTCAGTAACATCATAACCAAATGAAATCTATCCAAGGAATTTAAATTTGACTTAGTATCTTAAAATAGTTAACATAGCACTCCATTTTATAACAGCAACAGACAAATCCCACATGATCATTGCATTATAAAATCCAACAATCCATTCTTTGGTCAAAAAAAAAAAGGGGGGGGGGTCGGGCGGTGGCGCAGTGGGTTAAGCGCATGCAGCACAAAGCGCAGGGACCGGCGTAAGGATCCCGGTTCGAGCCCCCGGCTCCCCACCTGCAGGGGAGTCGCTTCACAGGCGGTGAAGCAGGTCTGCAGGTGTCTGTCTTTCTCTCCCCTTCTCTGTCTTCCCCTCCTCTCTCCATTTCTCTCTGTCCTATCCAACAACGAATTACGTCAACAAGGGCAATAATAATAACCACAACGAAGCTACAACAAGGGCAACAAAAGGGGAGGAAAAAAAGGCCTCCAGGAGCGGTGAATTCATGGTGCAGGCACCGAGCCCAGCAATAACCCTGGAGGAGGAAAAGAAGAAAAAAAAAAAAAAAAAAAAAAAGGATGCTAATAGAGGGGATCATATTTACTGAAATAAATAAGAGAAAGGAAACTACTGGATAGTTTACTTGCTCATGTGTGAAACCTAGAGATCTGTAACACATGAGCTTGGTAAAAAGTAGAAAAATAATCTCTAAGACATTGTGAGAACTATTATTGGGAGGGTGGAGCCACAGAACTTTGGTAGTGAGTGCAGTGTGGAACTATACAATCCTGCAGTCCTGTAAACCACTATTAGTTAGAAATTTTCTAAATGTCTTGATTTGGGGAACTAGGTGAGAATTTCCTCGATTTCATAAAAGACAACTATAGAAAAATCTGCAAATAGCATCATAGTTAATGGTCTCCCTTGTAAACTGGGACTAAAGCAAGGTGGTCAACACTACTTTATAAGTAGAAATGGAAAAAAATTATGCTTCCTTAAACTATGCTTTTTTGCTTAAAAAGATATTATCTAGAAAGTGAAAAGTCACACAAAAGAAGGAAAAAATATTTGCAAACTATACACCTGAAAAAGGAATTATACACAAAATTCATAACAAACTCTCACAATTCAAGAATTACGAGTCAATAGCACAATTTTAAAACAAGTAAAAGCCTTTAAGTAGGTATTTCATTAAAAGAAGACATATGAATGCAAATGAGCACCTTAAAAGGTACTCAAAGAAATTAAACCACAAATTAAAACTGCAATGAAATATCCTTACTTACTAGGATAGTTATAATTAAAGGCAAAGACAACCCAAAGATCTTGGAATAATACAGAGAAAATTTAATACTTATGCATTGCTGGCAGGAATCCTTGCCATAGGCTGGTCTGTAACAGCCTCTGTGGAATTGTTCTTATGAAATTAAATATAAATTTACCATGTAATCCCCTTATTAATCCACATATAGAAGCCCATTGAAGACAAATGGAAATCATATCGACACAAAAATTTTTAGTGATAGTATACATAGAAAAATCTGAAGAATCCAGCAGGAAGCTTTTGGAAATTATCAGGCAATATAGTAAGGTGTCAGGCTACAAAATTAACATGGAATTCCTCTAAGCAAATACTAAGGTAGCAGACCAAGAAATCCAGAAATCAATCTCTTTTCCTATATCAACAAAAAACAATAAAATATCTAGGAATAAACCTAACAAAAGAAGTGAAAGATTTGCATACTGAAAATTACGAGTCACTATTCAAAGAAATAGAAAAAGACACAAAATTTTTTAGTGAATGCTCATAGCAGTGTTACAGTCCCAAACTGGAGAACATTAATATTCCCATCAACAAATTAATAGATAATGAAATGTAATATATCTGATACACAATGGAACACAATTCAAGAATAAGATTAATGACTTATTGACCCATGCTATAACATAGGTAAGCCTTAAAAATCAATTTGTGGGACCCCATAGGACCTTGCCCTCAACTTGGATCAACAATGGTTGAGAATATTCCATCCTCCAAAAGGAGGAAGGACAACATACTCTATGCTACACCTGAGGAAGATGGGTCCTGATATTGGGGCAGCTTGGAACGTTCCTACTCATGACCACAGAATGTGAGCTCAGATCTATAAGGATGCAGAGGTCACATAGGCTCCTAAACTGAATAAGGGCCCCAGATCACATCAAATTGATCAGATTTACAATCAACAATATTTATACCCCTTTCCCATATTTGGGAGCTACTTTCTTCCCTGATCCAGCTTTCTGGTCCTTTTTCCAGCCATGACATCATCTCCCCAGACAATAACTTAGATCTACCTGTATATCAGATATCAGGCTCAGGGGAGAAAAAAAAAAAAAAAACACTAGTATAGTCATGGGCCCTTTGGAATATAACTAAAATAGGCCTACTAGCTACCTACAAAACAGAAAACCCCACCCCCAACTCTTCATCTGCACTATTCCAGTCTTTAGTTTCATGAATCGTCAACAACTTGTTTGGCTTTGTATGTTAACTCTCTCTTCAGCCACCAGGTTCCAGATGCTAGCATGATGCCAACCAGACTTTTCCTGGACAGACAACCCCGCCAATATGTCCTGGAGCCCTGCTTCCCCAGATCCCTCCCCCACTAGGGAAAGTGAGAAACAGGCTGAGAGTATGGATCGACCTGTCAACGACCATGTTCGTTCAGCAGAGAAGCAATTTCAGAAGCCAGACCTTCTACCTTCTGCACCCCATAATGTCCCTTGGTCCATACTCCCAGAGGGTTAAAGAATAGGAAAGTTATCAGGGGAGGGGATGAGATAGGGAGCTCTGCTGATGGGAATTGTGTGGAGTTGTATCCCTCTTATCCTATGGTTTCTGTCAGTGTTTCCTTTTTATAAATAATTTTTTTTAAAAAAATGAATGTCTCCAACATGTTGGCTTTGAATTTCCTTTCTATTTTTTCTTTCCTATTCACTAGCTTTTACTTCTCTCAAGTGTTTCCTTCTCCCATCCCTTCCCAAAAATTCAGCAAAAAGAAATGGAAAATCATTTTGGAAAAAATGGACAGAAAAATGAACAACTTTTAATAAAATGATTCCAGCAAGTTTTTGACCATTTTTTTAAAAAATATTGTACACTTTAAATGTAGGTGGAATTGGTCAATCATACCTGCACAATGGTTACAGTGCTGAAATTATAATGAGGTCTTGAGTTCAAAGCTCAACCACCACCCCCAGCACTGTGTGAGCTGTGTGTCAGAGTGATACTCTGGTCCTATCTATCTATCTATCTATCTATCTATTCATCTATCTACCTATCACTAGTAAAGTAGTTCTTTAAAAAAAGCTGAAAAACTGTCGGGCTGCGACACAGAAGAGAGAGGGAGGAGATCCAGAGCGGAGAGGGAACACAATTCTTTATTTGCGTGGGCACCTCAGCGTTGGGTAAGAGTGCAGCAGTTCAGGCCACATGGAGCTAGCCAAAATGGCCACCTCCTGCTACACGCTGTACCCTTCTGTGCACTGATGTGAAAAACGGGCAAGAGAGCAAGGGTGGAAGAATAAGAGCTTTATAGGGCAAAAACCAGGAGTGATGAGCCAGGACAGGATGAGTTGGGAAAGTCACTCCGAGAATGTCCCAACTCTCGCAGGAACTGGCAATAGCCTGAGGGGACACCATGGTGGAACAGGCCCTCCAAGAATGTCCCAACTCTCATGGGAACTAGCAATAGCCTGAGGGGACAACATGGCAGATGTGACTGCATCTGCACAATTTCCCAGCAAAAAATGATAAAAACTAAAAGCAAAATTTAAAGTACCAAAAATAAAGGAAAATATGCTAAGTGAAAGAAGTCAGAAGACAAGAGTGAGATACCACTTCACTCCTGTGAGAATGTCATACATCAGAAAAGGTAACAGCAACAAATGCTGAAGAGGGTGTGGGGTCAAAGGGACACTCCTGCACTGCTGGTGGGAATGTCAATTGGTCCAACCTCTGTGGAGAACAGTCTGGAAAACTCTCAGAAGCCTAGAAATGGACCTACCCTATGACCTTGCAATTCCTCTCCTGGGGATATATCCTAAGGAACCCAACACATCCATCCAAAAAGATCTGTGTACACATATGTTCTTGGCAGCACAATTTGTAATAGCCAAAACCTGGAAGCAACCCAGGTGTCCAACAACAGATGAGTGGCTGAGCAAGCTGTGGTATATATACACAATGGAATACTACTCAGCTATCAAAAATGGTGACCTCACTGTTTTCAGCCAATCTTGGATGGACCTTGAAAAAATCATGTCGAGTGAAATAAGTCAGAAACAGAAGGATGAATGTGGGATGATCTCAGTCTCAGGCAGAAGTTGAAAAACAAGATCAGAAGAGAAACACAAGTAGAACCTGAACTGGAATTGGCATATTGCACCAAAGTAAAAACTCTGGGGTCGGTGCGGGGGAGAATACAGATCCAAGAAGGATGACATAGGACCTAGTGGGGGTTGTATTGTTATATGGAAAACTGAGAAATGTTATGCATGTACAAACTATTGTATTTACGGTCAAAAGTAAAACATTAATTCTCCAATGAAGAAATTTTTAAAAAAGAAAGAAGTCAGAAGCAAAAGATTAAATATTACATATTAATTCCCTATGTATGAAATTATGTTCATATACTACACATTTAAAATGATTGTCTAGAGCTGGGAGTGTTTACAAAGACTGACAGCAAAGGAGGTCAACAGATTATTTTAGAGCCATATGTTAAGGACAGTTTAGGGACAGAAATCACTGCCTGACCATTTCAGGAATGGTCCTGAAAAGCAGTACAAGACATACCAGGAGCTCAGGTAAGCTGACTGAACTGGTCAAGCACTCACACACATCCTCCCCAACAAGTTCATTACAAAGCACTAAAAAGGAGCCAGACATGATGATGTCGGGGTTCCACTGATGTTTCCTAGTTTAATCTGCTTTAAGGACATAAAATACAGATAGGCACACCAGAGCACAATGGTTAGAGGTCAAAATTAACCAGAAATAATGGACACAGAGCAAAAATAACTATTTTGGATTGGAGAGGTCAAGAGTCTAAGAAACCAACATAATTAACAGCTTATCTCACCCTGTTTTATAACAATTTACCCCTGGCCTCAGAACCATTATAAAACTATGAAGGGGAATGCATGGGGCAGTGGTGCACCTAGTAAAGCACACACATTACAATGTACAAGGATCCAGGTTCAAACATCTGGTACTCACAGCTGCACAAGTACCCCCTAACTCTTCATCTGCACTATTCCAGCTTTTAAGTTCATGATTGATCAACAATTTGTTTGGCTTTGTATGTTAACTCTCTTTTCAGTCACCAGGTTCCAGATGCTAGCATGATGCCAACCAGACTTCCCTGGACAGACAACCCAATGTGTCCTGGAGCTCTGCTTCCCCAGAGCCCCATCCTACTAGGGAAAGAGAGAGGCAGGCTGGGAGTATGGATCGACCAGTCAATGCCCATGTTCAGCGGGGAAGCAATTACAGAAGCCAGATCTTCCAACTTTTGCATCCCACAATGATCTTGGTCCATACTCCCAGAGGGTTAAAGAAAAAAAAAGCTATCAGGGAAGGGGATGGGATACAGAGTTCTGGTGGTGGGAATTGTACAAAGCTGTACCCCTCTTATCCTATGGTTTTTTCAATGTTTCCTTTTTATAAATAAATAAATAAATAAATAAATGTCATGAAGCAGTACTGCAGGTATCTTTTTTCTTCCTATCTCACCCTTCCCTTTCAATTTCTCTCTGTATCAAAAAGAGGAAAGAACAGAAAGATAGAAAGAGAAAAAAGGAAGAAAGGAGAGAAGGAAGGAAGGAATAGGTAGTTATGATGTCATGCATGGTTTAGGAATCAGAAAAAGAATGGGCAAGTTTGTATAAATGTGGACAGATAGTCGTAGAGAAGATAGTTGGCCCATGTCTAAAACGTTAGATGAACTGTGGTGGATTGCAGTGGGGAGAGTGAAGATTCAAAACTCTGGTGGTGGGAATGGTGTGGATTTAAACCCCTGTTGACATGTAATTCTATAATATAAAAATATAAAAAATAAATAATTAAAAAAATAAAATAAATAAACCATTACAAAGGAGGAAAAGGAAATAATATGGTAACATTTAAAAAAAGATGGATTCTACTCGACTCCTGTGATGTCAATAGGGAACTAGACACATGACCTGTTTGTTTATATTGAAGACATGGGTTCCCTAAACCAAAATAAGTACAAAAGTTAGAAAATATCACCCATTGACTTCTAGGAAGTAAGAGGCAACTACAGTGTTAGAACAAAACAAGTCACAGAGTTAAGAAAGACTAAATAAAACAAATGTAACCAGAAAGCAGCAACTCAATAGCACACAGAATGGAAAAGGAGGATTTACTAGCTTCATGTAACAGCCACCAATTGAAAGTTGAATATTGAGAGCCTTGTTGATTAAATTCATTAATATAATTCTGTGCTATCATTACTCATAAAGAAGTGTTTAGGGAAAGAGCACCATTTGATTTAGTGAGTTTCAGCTCCAAAGCATACTAAAGAATGAGAATTTATAAAAACCCTAATCCTTCAGACCAATAGTATGCAGTGCAGCAACGAAATTTATATGCTTGAATGTGTATATGTGTGTGTGTGTGTGTGTGTGTGTGTGTGTGTGTGTGTGTGTGTGTGTGTGTGTGTGTGTGTGTGTTA
This sequence comes from Erinaceus europaeus, assembly GCF_950295315.1. Taxonomy (NCBI): domain Eukaryota; kingdom Metazoa; phylum Chordata; class Mammalia; order Eulipotyphla; family Erinaceidae; genus Erinaceus; species Erinaceus europaeus. Next base: position 15,321,573 of record NC_080182.1, on the reverse strand, counting down.
TATGGAAAAGGATAATCTAAATGATTTTTGTTCCACCATTGCCAGTCCCTGTTCAGGGCACCATTTGCCGGGATAGCCTGAAGGGTGCTTCTTCCCGAGCAAGTGCTCTCTGGGTTGGAGAGAACTCAACTGGAGCCAACCTAGGCTGCTGCGTGGGAGAGGGATCAGGAACTTGTGCTGAGCTAGCATCAGTTCCGGAAGGCAATCCCAAGTGTGTTAAAACAGAAGAACAGTTTGTATATACATTCGCCAAGTAGGGTGGAAACAGCATGTGACATAGAGAGGGTGGAGCGAAGAGATTGGTGGAAATCAGGGTGACTACTAGAGGGGGCGGAACAAAAAGATATCCTGAACCAGTGGGGATTAAACCAATGCCCTGCAGGCAGGGCGGTTCCTAGGTAACTGGTTATGTAAATAGACTGCAGGGATAAGCAGGGGGAAGCTGGCATACTGCCCAACACACCATAAAAAACAGAGCCCAAGAAATATCTCATGATCAGAGCCTAAATAGTTTTTGTTTAATTTGCACAATTTTTAAGGTGTTAAACACCAAAATGAATCAGAAAATATATTGTGGAGACCTCTACAATTCTCTCACTAGAATTCTGCCTCGTGGCTTGTTGACTTTTTTCACTAGCCTTCTAAATCTCTAAAAATTGAGTAATAAAAAGAAGAAAGTGGTGTTCAGTCATATACAGCTATTTGTTAAGTCTGTACCAAGTGTTAGTATTTTGTAAAGTGTTGTGGAGAGAGGGTAATAGAAACACAACATACTTAGCCCTTGTGCTCAAAGACCTTATATTCTAAGAGAAAATTAAAACAAATGACACAAAGAGCAACAAGTGAGAAATAGATAAGTTGTATTTTTCCACTTTAAGAAATCACTAATTACAGCTCACATCAACAAATCAATCTTGTAAAAAATTGCCTTGAGAGTGGATGAATTTAAGCATAGACCAAGGACAAAGCAAAGGGAGTGGAAGAAAATGTAGAGGCAACTCAACCCCCCCCCAAAAAAAAAGTCATAAAATCTACATATAGTGACAAGGACAGAAGAATAGAAAGAAGGAGGAGGAGGAGAAGAAGAAAAAGAAGAAGGAGGAGGAGGAGGAGGAGGAGGAAGAGGAGAAGGAGGAGGAGAAGGAGAAGGAAAAGGAGGAGGAGGAGAAGGAGAAGGAGAAGGAGAAGGAGAAGGAGAAGGAGAAGGGACATACACCATTGCTTCACTGGTCATGTGGGAACTAGGGGTTGCAGCCCAGGTCCTTGTACATTATAATATGACCCCTTAATTTTTTTTTCCAAAAAATAAAAACACTTTTTGAGCTGCTTAAACAATATTTTTTCTGCTTAAACAATTTAAGCCCAAAGTCTGAATTCAGTTTAAAAATTTGATATATTAAACACTTAGACTGAAGAAATATATACTCAGTGGTCTGGGAGGTGGCGCAGTGGATAAAGCATCAGACTCTCAAGCGTGAGGTCCTGAGTTCAGTCCCCAGCAGCACATGTACCAGAGTGATGACTGGTTCTTTCTCTCTCTCTCTCTTCTATCTTCTTCATTAACAAATAAATAAAATCTTTTTTAAAAAAAAGAAAATAAATATATACTCAAAATGTAGGCAGTTATAGAACTTGAAATATTCCATATATGTTTCCCCTGGCTTATTGAATAGTGATGTATAAGACTATAAATTTTAGGAGTACAGTTTTACACTGCTCCCACCACCCAGGTACTATTCCCCTAAACCTGAAAGCTCCCTCTCCCCAGAGTCCCTTAATTAAATTTTAATAAATAAATATAACTTGGTCTAAATTTTCCTTTTTTATTTTTTGTGGCACAAGGGTATAAGGTATATACTCTACCTCAATTTTCTCTCTAGCTCTCTAACATTTCTTAGACAAAAATAAATTGATTTTTGATGTTATTCTCATTGCAGAAGACCTATTCACCAATTAATGAAGTTAACAACATGATTTCTGAGATCCTTCCATCCTTAGAGGAGCAGCTCCCTCCTGAAAACTGATCAGTCTGTCATCTGGGTCCTTTTATTCTCTTGATTGGAGAATGCTTTGTCTTTGCTGAGTCATTAAACTAGAAACTGTTATGGACATTGGCATCTAAGTTTTCTTTTTAAGAAAGGAATAGCCATCTTACATTCTGGAAGCTTTCTGAAATTTGATGTATATTTTTACATGAAACACTGTCTCCCAGACCCTAAGTCTAAGGGTAATGAAAGTATTTCTTACTCCTTAATGGTGGTCCTTAATCTTTTCTGCAAATCACACATCTGGGGAAATGTGCCACTTAAATGTTCAGGAAACACTCCAAATAAACCTGAGCTTCTGGAAGCTGGAGGGCAGAGGCTTGGGGAAGGTGCCAAGTCTCAGGGTTCTCTAAACTATATGCATGACTCAAAGATGCACAATAAAAAATTTAAGTAAAAATAAATTTATTAAGAAAAAAGGAGAGTTGGGTATTGGTACACCCAGTTAAGTGCACATAGTACAAAGCATAAGGACCCATGCAAAGATATTGGTTCAAGCCCTTGCTCCCCACCTGCAGCATAGATGTTTCATAAGCTATGAATCCAGTCTGTATGTGTCTTTCTCTCTCCTTTTCTACCCCCCCCCCTCTTAATTTCTCTCTGTCCTATCCAATAAAATGAGGAAAAAAAGGCCACCAGAAACAGTGGATTCATAGTGCTGGCACCAAACCCCAGCAGTAATCCTGGAGGCAAAATAAACAAAGAAAGAAAGAAAGAAAGAAAGAAAGAAAGAAAGAAAGAAAGAAAGAAAGGAAGAAAGAAGGAAAAAAACAAACTATGGAATGGAATAAAAACTTTGCTAACCACATATCTGATGAGTAATTAATACCTAAAATATACAAGGAATTTACATATGTCAGAAAAAAGTAACATCCAATTTTATTGCTACCAGGACTATGACTGGAGCTTTGTACCTACATGATGAATCTGCCACTTCCAGTGGCCATTTGTTTCCTTTATTTTTGTTAAAATAATTTATTTATTCTGTGTTAATGTGAGATAGGAGCAAAGAGAGAGGCAAAGAGAAAAGACCAGAGTATTGTTCAGCTCTGGTTTACGATTGTGCTGGAGACTGAAGCTGGGACCTCAGTGACTGAGATATGAGTCTTTTGCATGACCATTGTGTAGTCTCCGCAACCCATTATTTATTTTTTATATTTTTTATTTATTTATTTTTTTTTTCCTCCAGGGTTATTTCTGGGCTCGGTGCCTGCACCATGAATCCACCGCTCCTGGAGGCCATTTTTCCCCCTTTTGTTGCCCTTGTTGTTGGAGCCTCCTTGTAGTTATCATTATTGCCATTGTTCATGTTGTTCATTGTTGGATAGGACAGAGAGAAATGGAGAGAGGAGGGGAAGACAGAGAGGGGGAGAGAAAGATAGACATCTGCAGACCTGCTTCACCGCCTGTGAAGTGACTCCCTTGCAGGTGGGGAGCCTGGGGCTCAAACTGGAATCCTTACACTGGTCCTTGCGCTTTGCGCCACGTGCGCTTAACCTGCTGCTCCACCGGCCGACCCCCGATTTATTTATTTTATTTGATAGGACAGAGAGAAATTGAGAAGAGCAGGTAGATAGATAAGGAAAGAAAAAGAGAGACACATGCAGCACTGCTTTACTGCACAAGAAGATTCCTCTCTTTCATGTGGAAATCAGAGGCTTGAACATGTGTGGGCTCTGCCAATGTGCCACCACCCAGTATGGAAAACGCCGAATTTTAAAATGAACAAAATACCTAAGACAAATATTATTTCAAAGAAACCATAAGTGGCCAATACATGAAAAGGTACTCAACATTACTAATGTTTAGAAGATTACATATCAGAAGGTGGAAGGTCTGGCTTCTGTAATTGTTTCTTTGCTGAACATGGGTGAAGCCAGACCTTCCACTTTCTGCACCCCATAATGATACTGGGTCCATGCTCCCAGAGGGGTAAAGAATAGGAAAGATTTCAAAGGAAGGGATGGGATACAGAACTCTGGTGGTGAGAATGGTATGGAATTGTACCCCTCTTATCCTTGTGAATAAGAGGGGAGGTCTTGTAAATATTTCCATTTTATAAATAAATTTTTTAAATAAATAAATAACACTAGTAATAATTTTAAAGTGAACCCCTGTCTCTATCCAATAACTAAATAAATATACCACATACTTTTGTCTTTCTTCCCTTAAAAAAACAGAATTGCATATTAAAATAATAATACCTGTTAGGATGTCTATGATCAAAAAGAGAGAGATAAGGAAAGAAACTCTAGCAAGGGTCTGATGAAAAGGGAATCTCTACACACTGTTAGTGGGAATGTAAACTAGGTCTGCTACTATGAAAATACTATGAAGTCACTCAAGAAGTTAAAATAGAACTGGCATATGATTCATAAATCCCTCTTCTGGGTACTTATCCAAAGAAATAAAATCATTATCTCAAAAAGATATATGTTTTCACATGTTCATAGCAACATTGTCAATAATCAAGGTATGGAAACAGTCTAAGTATCTGTAAGATATATGATATATGGGGGCCTAGTGGTGGTACACCTGGTTGAGTACACATATCATCATGCACATGGACACAGGTTCAAGCCCCTAGTCCCCTGTGTGTTGCGGGGAGTCTGCATGAGTGGTGAAGCAGTGATGCAGGTGTCTCTCTCTCTCTCCCATGCTATCTCCCACACCCCTCTCTATTTCTCTCTGTCCTATCAAAATAGAAAATAAAATAAAGGTGATATAGATGATAGATAGATCTGATATATATAGAGAGAGATACATCTATGTGATATATATGTATATTCATATATACAATGGAACAGCAACAGATAAATAAATTTATCTATAGAAATAATCTATAATAGATATAAATTCTAATATGCAAACACATATATTGCTAATATTCTGTCTGACAAAATAAGGAAATTTTTCCAGATTTGACAATATAAATGAACCTGAAGGACATTATGCTAAATGAAATAAGCAAGACACAGTCAACAGTCTGCAAATGAACATCAGGACAACAAATATAAACATCTCATTCATAAATAAACACAAAAGGATGGAGTACACAGAAGTCTCTGGTTCATGGAAGCATAAAATTCTGTTCAGATGTTTTAGAGCTCAGAGAGAGAATTCAACCTATTGCAAGTCTGAGGTCCCAGAAGTCACGAGGTTAATCCCTGTTATCTACCTCATGCCAGATCTGGGCAGAGCTTGGGTCTCTGCATCTCTCTCTCTATCTCTGTGTGTGTGTGTGTGTGTGTGTCCTCTCATTGTTTTTCATAATAAATAAAAATAAATCTTTAAGAAAAAGAAATCTGAGAGATCAAAGCCTGAGGGTAAAATATATTCCCTTTTTTGACTCTGATTCTGTAACCTCTCAGTAGCTCACCTGTGCATTATTTGTAGATCTTGGTTCTGCCCTCTCAAAGGACTATACTTAATAAACTGATTTGCTGATCTGAAGAATACAATGAAACATCAGCTGAGGCAAAAAGTTCAAGACAAAAAGATGGAGACAGTATACCAAATAGATTGTTAAATCTCTGCAAAATAGCACAGCTACTCAAATGTCTTTAAGGAAATCTATTTGGACAAAGTTTGTGCAGCCATGGAAGCAAAAGGATATAAGATAGCCTTCCATGTGTCTTCCATTGTCTACAAAATAAAAACCTAACTCATTCCTAATAGGCAGGAATTCACAGTCTAACACCAAACTGACTTCTCAATCTTATTTCCCTTGACTTATTTCCATAAATTCATAAATGAATCAAAACAAATGAGCTGGTAAGTTATCAGAGTTAATAAGCTATTAATACTGTCATTTCCAATCAAAAGGTACAAATTGCCCATTACAAAAGTATAGTCCTGTGATGTAGTGTACAGCATGAAAATTGTATTTAATGGTCATGTATACTTTAAAGATGTTAAGTGAAAAAATTCTTAAAATTTTAGATCACATTATGGTCATTATTTTTAACATAAAATTTATCAAATCATTGCACATCTAAAATAAAGTACTACTAAATGTAAACTATTTCTTAATTTAAAAATAATATTTTACTTTCAAGAAAAAAGTATATATTTCTTATTGAGATCTTAGTAACAATGTTAAATAGTAAAGTCTTTGGAACATTTATTCATTCTGAACATTTTCACATAAGATGGCATTAAATCTGAAGATACAATATGGAGATTTTCTCTTCCACATTCAACAGGGTGAATTTCCATATTTAAAGCACATAAAGATGAACTCCATAGTTCTTTATCAGAGGTTCTCAAAAGAGGGTGATTTTTATTCCCTCAGAGATCTTTTTTTTAGTGTCTAGAAACATTTGTGACAAGTTGGGATGGGACGGAGTTTTCTATGAAGCGGTTATTCATCTAGTGGATAAAGATCGGCCATGCTACTAAAATGATGCCTAGGACACATCTTACATCCCATCCCAACAATTACCGTGGGTCATGGAAATAGTGCTAATAAATCTTGCACCACCATTTGACCTACAAATTCAAGTAATGACCCCAGAAAAATATGGGAATTGGAAGTTGGAAAAACAAAACAGTTCTTAACACTAAAGGTGGAGAGTAATTTCTGACTGGCAGAAAGCCCATCAGAATAAAAGGGCAGGATGGCATCTGCCTCATTTAGTCAGCCCCCACACTCTGCCCACGCTCTCTTTCCCATATGTCTTCATAGGCTCTCAGAATCCAGAAGGGAGTGGAGAACAGAAGAGCCAGATGGCTTCCTCTCTCACCCTTTGCTTGTCCACTCCTTTCTGGACTCATTGACTCAGCATAAATAACCCAAATTATCATTGCTATTTTCAGCTAGAGGACAGATATTTGTTGGGTGAGCATCCTTACTACAAAAGAAAAAAGGAGAGAAAGAAAGAAAGAAAGAAAGAAAGAAAGAAAGAAAGAAAGAAAGAGAAAGAAAGAATGAAAGAAAGAAAGAAAGAAAGAAAGAGAAAGAAAGAGAGAGAAAGAAAGGAGGGAAGGAGGGAAGGAGGGAAGGAGGGAAGGAAGGAAGGAAGGAAGGAAGGAAGGAAGGAAGGAAGGAAGGAAGGAAGGAAGGAAGGGTGAAAAATCTCCAAACTTTAAAGTTTTTGACAAGCAGTGCTTCAATTTCATGTCCGAGCCTGGAGTTGGCCTGAAGTGGAAATGTAACAGAGTGTGTCATCAGAATAACTAGGTCAATATTCAGCTTCTTCTTGGAAAGCTTTCTACTCCTTCTCTTACCACCCTGCTGGGTCCTCAGCCTGTCCATGCCAGCCACCTTCATTTCAAATTATTGGCTCACTCAGCCTACAGCTCAAAGTCCAAAGGCCCCTGGGATTGAACAAATTGCCCACTCCTTTGAATCAAAGAGTACAGTCCTGCTCCTTCAATTTGAGTATCTGGAATTGGTGACACCTGCAGTGTGCAAGCACTAGACCACCTGGCGGAGAGCGAAATTTTGTGCGATGCCTGCTGGCATTCTGGGCTTCATCCATTGGCTCCATCAAAGCATGCCACTGGCCCCCAGGAACTGTTAAATTTCATGCTGTACCTAGGAACATAGTTTTAGGCTTATGTCTGTGGAAAAGACATGATTTATCAGGCTTATTAAAAAGATCAAGCAACAAAAGGAAAATAAACCCAAAGTTCAAGTTTAAGAAATCTAAAGGTTCAAAAAAGAAAAGCTATCCTGAGAGATTGTTCGCAATAAGACTTCCCAAAACATGGCACCTATCTTTTATACCATAGTATAAGGGCTGGGTAGATAGCTCACTTGAGTAAGTGCACTGTGGTGCTATGTGCTCTGACTTCTTTCACTCTCTCTCCATCTCCCCCTATGTGCCTATACTATATATATATATATATATATATATATATATATTTCATACCATATGGTTTATATGCCATATGTATGTCATATCATATATGTATATATATATATATATTTCATACCACACACATACAAATACATGGTATTTAAAAAATCTATTATAGAAGGGCTTAAAGTTCTTCAGCTATCTGCTTATGTATCTTTCTACCTCTGAGCACCAACTTATTCAAGAAAGAGTTTATTTTTTTATCTTACATATCCAAGGTGCAGTGGAATGCCTCCAGAGCACAGAGTAGATGCTTACTAAATTGACTGCTCCTTCAATCTTTTTGTATACACTTCTTTAAGACACCTTCGATCTCCCAGAGATGTCTGTTCCTATTAATTATCACTCTTGACCTCAAGACTTCAGCAACTACACCTATACCAGGTACATGGTTAGAGTTGACTTGCCCCCATGAGGAAACTATTTTTTTCTACATCAACTGGCTGCCACTTAAACAGTTCATTGGCTAGTGTTATGAAGCATGTGGAATTTGTGTCCTAAGAAATTTTTTTTAAATCCCTCTACTTTTAACTATGATTTTTTTAACGTAGTCTTATTTTTGACTTATTGTTTGATATTGTAAGCTGCGGCACTCAACTGTTTAAACCATAGTTTTCTACATATAAAAGATGCTTTCTGTTAACTCTCTTTTCAGTCACCAGGTTCCAGATGTCATCAGGATGCCGGCCAGGCTTCCCTGGACTGAAGACCCCACCAATGTGTCCTTGAGCTCTGCTTCCCCAGAGACCCACTCTACTAGGGAAAGAGAGAGGCAGACTGGGAGTATGGACCGACCAGTCAACGCCCATGTTCAGCTGGGAAGCAATTACAGAAGCCAGACCTTCCACCTTCTGCAACCCACAATGACCCTGGGTCCATGCTCCCAGAGGGATAGAGAATGGGAAAGCTATCAGGGGAGGGGATGGGATATGGAGATTGGGTGGTGGGAATTGTGTGGAGTTGTACCCCTCCTACCCTATGGTTTTGTTAATTAATCCTTTCTTAAATAAAAAAGAAAAAAAAAAGGTGCTTTCAAGTGAGGTAGTCTTCACTTAGCAATGGGTTCCATTCCAGAAATTTGGACAATAAATGAATTTACCAATAAACGAGAAGTCATCCCTTACTAGTAATTCAGGCATAATGTACTATACATGTAGTGGGTTTATCAACCATTTTTAGATAGATTAAAGTCATCTTTGCCTCATTTATAGTAATTTAATACATTTTAAATGTTTATTCACACTAATAAATTTATTATCATTTATATCGCACTAATTAAAAGTAAAGGAAATAAATTATATTACAAATTTCATAATAAAATACAAATATTAATATAAAAATATGCTAGTGCTATATACTGTAAACTGACTGCTTACAGGAAGAAGTCTGAAACTGAGAGGTGAGGCAAGATAAGACGCTTGAAGCTTAGCAGCTGTGCTGCCATTTTCCTTGGCCAGAGTTCTCATACATTGCCAAAAAATAAACTCATCAGAGAGCTGGTGAAAACTCCAGGCAGCTGGGGACGGGGGTGGTAGATAGCATAATGGTTATACAAAGGAACTCTTGTGCCTCAGGCTCCAAAGCCCCAGGATTAATCCCCTTCACCCCCATAAATCAGAGCTAAGCAGTGCTCTAAAAAAAAAAAAATGTCTAAGTAGCTGGTAAACAAGTATGGCACTAAGTGAGGACTAGTTATACTTGTTGAAGTGGTGGGTGGCTCAGCAACAGAGCACATGCTCTTCCATGAGTGGCCTTCAGTTCAAAGTCCACCACATAGGAGCACCATGGACTCCCACAAAAATGGTAACTCCGTGGATGATATAGTGATGCTTTGGTATCTCCCTTTCTCTAAGTATTTAGAACTAAAAAAAAAAAAAAAAAAAAAAGATTGGGTAGGCTACTAGGTGTCATGCATGCATGAGAATCATGTTTAATTCCTCAATAAGTAAAAACTTGTTGAACAAACTCTGATTTAATTAGAGATATACCCCTCCCAGCACTATAGAAAGAAGCCATTAACCTACCCGACTATATCTCTGTGTTATATTTACAAGTCAAAGAAATATATGGCAATTCCCATACAAATTCTTCCCAAGGAAAAAAAAACAATAAATAAGAAAAAGTAGATAAGTCACATTGAAAATCAGAATCTTGCCATCAACAACAATCTTTACTAGTGTGGAAGCTTCTGGGATATTGTCAAATAAATATTTGCTCTCAGTTAAGTGGTTTCCTGTAAGTTTATTACAACAGAACAAAATAATGAAAAAGTAGTTCTAATTTGGGATGCAATCTGACAAGATAACTACTTGAGTAAATGCAGTTTTGGAATTTCTTTGTTAGAAGTTAAAGACTAGGATTTCAGACGGTAGCGCAGCAGGTTAAGTGCACATGGCACAAAGCGCAAGGACCCGTGGAAGGGTGGGTTGGAGCCCCCTGCTCTCCACCTGCAGGGGAGTCACTTCAGAAGTGGTGAAGCAAGTGTGTAGGTGTCTCTCTTTCTCTCCCTCTCTCTGTCTTCTCCTGCTCTCTCCATTTCTCTCTGTCCTGTCCAACAATGACGACACCATCAACAACAATAACTACAACAACAATAAAACAACAATGGCAACAAAAGGGAAAATAAATTTTAAAAAAATAAGTTAAAGACTAGCAAGTTCTTAGTAAGTTATTTTAAATAGCAAGAGAGCCCAGGTGGCAATAACAGTAAAGCACACAGATTACAAAGTCAGAAGACTTAATGTTTAATCTCCTAGTTGCCCCTACAACTGGAAAGCTTTGTGATCAGCAAAGCAATACTATATATGTCTCCTCTCCTCTCTGTCTCTCTCTCTCCTATCTCTCTCTGTCTCTCACCATCTATCAAAAGAAAAAATAAAAGATAGTCAGGCGTTATAGAGTTGTGTTGCAAGTACCAAGGCCCAGTGATAACCCTGATGGGGAGAGAAAAAAAAGACAAGATAGTGATATGAAACTGAAACAGTAAGACACCACAATGGTTGAGCACTGAAGATGGTCACACAGGCATGAAGAAGTGATGCGCAGGAAGAGAGAAGAAAAGCAATGTCAGAGACAAGGAAGCTAAAGTATCATAAGTAATGTCTATAAAATGGAAATGCTAGATGAGTTCATCTCTAATATTCCATAAACATTTGGACATACCTTAAAGTTTCTGCTCTTTACATTCTCCCTTTGCTTTAGTAAATGCAGTTTAGTATGCTTTTGTTTGCTTCAAATACTTGACACAAACTTAAACTATAATAAAATAAAACAGAATATTATCATATCAAAAAATAATCTTTTTGCAGTAAGTTGAACATTCTAGAAGTGTTGCTACTATTAATTGCTACTAGAAACACATTGTGAAAGCTTTAGAACCTATTGTTTCAATGATGCATCACTATATTGAAAAATTATAGAAATGATAAAAGCAGGGCTTTGGTCTTGCCTGGGCCACCAGGTTCCAGATGCTGCCATGATGCCAACCAGACTTCCCTGGACAGACAAGCTCACCAATATGTCCTGGAGCTCCACTTCCCCAGAGCCCCCCCGCCCCACTAGGGAAAGTGAGAGACAGGCTGGGAGTATGGATCGACCTGTCAACATCCATGTTCAGTGGGGAAGCAATTATAGAAGCCAGACCTTCCACCTTCTGCACCCCTTAATGACCCTGGGTCCATACTCCCACGGGGTTAAAGAATAGGAAAGCTATCAGCGGAGGGGATTGGATACAGAGCTCTGGTGGTGGGAATTATGCCCCCTTATCCTATGGTTTTTGTCAGTGTTTCCATTTTATAAATAAATACATTAAAATAAAAGTAAATAAATAACCCCCCCCCAAAAAAAAATGATAAAAGCGTATTTTCCTCAAGTAATTCTATGCAGTGGAATTTTTGTAACTACATGGTGCCAAGTAATAACAAAGAGAAATGGCACCAACACTTAAGGATTGAAAATCTATCTCATGCAATCTATGTCCAAAGCCTGGCCATCTTTGTTTATGCCCTTAGTTTGCAGCATCCCTGGAGGAGACTATGTGTCAACCACTTGGGGCATGCTTTATGAAAATGTTTAATTTATTCTTCCTGAGAGCAGTACTACCTTTTCTGGTTTATAGCTGAAGAAAGAAAATATCAAGAAAGTAAGAACTCTTCTCAAAGTCTGTGGTAGTATCAAGATTTGAATTCTGATCTTTCTAACCCCAAACTCTCATGTCAAATACTAAATCAGTAGGTTCCGTGCTTTGAAATGCCACAGAGCAGCAAGGTTTTATTTTATTATTATTTATTTTAATTCTTTCTTAAAATGCTTATTTACTTATTTATTTATTTGATAGAACAGAGAGAAATTGAGAGGGATAGAGAGACAGAGAGAGACATCTATAGCACTGCTTCACTGCTAGTGAAGCCTCCCCTCTGAAGCTGGGGTCTGGGGGCTTGAACCCGGGCCCTTGAGTGTTGTAATACCTATGCTCAATAAGGTGCATGTCACCACCCCAGACCCAAGTAGCCAGATTTTAAAAACATTATGGAGACCAAAAAAAGATTTCCAATTTTTAAGTTTTCTAAGAATACACACACACACACACACACACCAATCACCACTATTTCATTTTTTATTAGTGATTTAATATTTATCAACAAAATCACAAGATAACAAGGTACAACTCTGCACCGTACCCACCACAAGAGTACTGGATGCCCAATCCCTACATTATAAACTATCCAGTTCTCCCACAGTTTCAGATATGGGTTAATTATTATTTCTATAACCATTTGTCTGTATTTGTATATATTCGCCCCTTTTTTTAAGGTCACATCTTCTCTTCCTTTCCAAGTCTCTCTCTCTCTCTCACACACACACACACACACACACACACACACACACACACACACACCTCTTAATACATCCAGATATCCCTCTTTTTTTCCTCCTCTCTCTCCAGTTCCTGATGCAGTTGGAGTTTAGAGCCCTCTGGTTATTTTTCCCCTATCAGGCTCCCTACTGTGAGTCTGCATTCAGATTATTTTGGAGGTGCAGAAGGTGGGAGGTCTGGCTTCTGTAATTGCTTTTCTGCTGGACATGGGTGTTGGCAGATTAATCCATACCCCCAGCCTATCACCAGGATTTCATTAAAAAATATATTAACATCGAGAGCTACGAGCAGCAGATCGCTTTCTCTCCTCTCCTCTCCTCTCCTCTCCCGGATCAACTAGGAATACCAAAGGAGACCACCCGGACCGAAACAAGACAGGACTAGAATGACCACAGAAACCCAGTAAATCACCCGTGAGTACAAACACGCCTGGCTGGTGACAGACAGGAGAGAGGGGCCTAAGGAGAGATTAAGTGACTGCTAACAGTTCGACAGTTTGTCAGTGGAGACACCACCTCCAGTCTGCTCCACCAACAAGGGGACAGCTGAAGGGAGGAAAGGACTCCCCAGAGACTCACCAAGTACAACTCTGAGTCTCCATTGCTACTACCCTCAGAATCTGGAGCAGCAACAGGGAGGGCACAGAGATATAACCGGGAAACTCAGGAGAAGACCTATACCTCGGTGGCATAGCTGAAGGGCTGTGAAAGTCTCTTTGCATAACCACTGGATTATCTCTGCCACACCCTGCTTTATCTCTTGGTCAGGAGTCATTGATTAAGCCAAGAAGCCTATTGATAGTTTAAAAGCCCTCAGGCTACCATAGCCTACAGGGGAAAAAAAAAGGCTTTTACACCACTGAACTCCAACTCAGGGATTAAAAAAACTGTTAACTTATATAAAATGGTTAAAACAACAAGAAAAAATAATGGAGACTCGAACCAGGACAAGAGTCCAGCTAAAAGTCCTCCAGAGGGCGAAGCACAAAACAACGAGTTCAACATCCAAACATTAGCTAAGGAAATAATAACAGGAGTGAGTAAAGAATTTGAAAAAATTGTAATCAGAACTGCAGGAACAACAAATGAGAATATGGAAGAAAATTCTAATAATCGCATGGTTATTAGAGAGTTGAAAGCTGAAATTGCTGAGCTAAGAAGGCAACTAGCTGAACAAGCTAAAACAGTATCAGAGCAGGGCAACAAAATAGATGAACTCCAGAAAGCAGTAGAGGGCAGAGAGAATAGAATCTATGAGGCTGAAGACAGAATTAGCAAGATTGAGGATGAATTAGAGACAACTAAAGAAGAAGTAAGAGATCTCAAAAAGAGATTAAGAGATGCTGAAAACAACAACAGAGTCCTATGGGATGACTTCAAAAGAAACAATATACGCATTATTGGCTTACCAGAGGAAGAAAGAGAAGGGGAGGAAGAAAGCGTTCTCCAGGCCATAATAGCTGAAAATTTCTCTAGTCTAGACAACATCAAAGACATAAAGATTCAAGAAGCCCAGAGGGTCCCAAACAGAATTAACCCAGACCTAAAGACACCAAGACATGTCATACTTAGATTGGAAAGGAATAAGGATAAAGAAAGGATCCTCAAGGCTGCAAGAGAAAAACAAAGAGTCACCTACAAAGGAAAACCCATAAGATTAGCAGCAGACTTCTCCATACAAACACTACAGGCCAGAAGAGAATGGCAAGATATCTATCGAGTGCTCCATGAGAAAGGCTTTCAGCCAAGAACACTGTATCCTCCTAGATTGTCATTCAGACTAGATGGAAGCATCAAAACCTTCTCAGACAAGCAACAGTTGAAGGAAGCAACCATCACCAAGCCTGCCTTGAAAGAAGTTCTGAAAGGTTTCCTATAAACAACCAGACCACCACAAATAGAACATATATCAAAACACTCTAAAACTCTACAAGAATGGCGTTAAAATATCTTCAATCTTTGATATCAATAAATGTGAATGGCCTGAATTCACCTATTAAAAGACACAGAGTAGGAAGATGGATCAGAAAACACAACCCAACAATATGTTGTCTACAGGAAACTCACCTAACGCAACAAGACAAACACAGACTTAAAGTGAAAGGATGGAAAACTATCATACAAGCCAATGGCCCACAAAAAAGGGCAGGAACAGCTATTCTCATATCTGACATGATAGACTTTAAAATACATAAGATTAAAAAAGATAGGAATGGACACTACTTAATGCTCAGAGGATCAGTCAATCAAGAGGACTTAACAATTATTAATATCTATGCACCCAATGAGAAGCCATCTAAATACATCAAACTTCTACTGAAAGAGCTACAGCAATATATTAACAGTAACACAATCATAGTAGGGGACTTCAACACCCCACTATCTCAACTTGACAGATCATCCAGGAAGAAAATCAGTAAAGACATAAGGGAGCTAAATGAAGAGATAGATAAACTAGAACTATTGGACATTTTCAGAGTCATTCATCCCAAGAAACTGGAATACACATTTTATTCAAATCCACATGGATCATTCTCAAGGATAGACCATATGTTAGGCCACAAAGACAGCATCAGCCTATTCAAGAGCACTGAAATCATCCCAAGCATCTTCTCAGACCACAGTGAAATTAAACTAACACTTAACAATCAACAAAAGATTAGTAACAGTGCCAAAATGTGGAAGCTCAACAGTACACTTCTTAACAACTTCTGGGTCAAAGAGGAAATCAAGGAAGAAATCAAAATGTTTCGAGAGTTCAATGAAAATGAAGACACAAGCTATCAAAATATTTGGGACACAGCTAAAGCAGTCCTAAGAGGGAAGTTCATAGCTATACAAGCACACATTAGGAAACAAGAAAAGGCACAAATAAACAGCCTGATTGCACATCTTAAAGACCTAGAAGAAGAACAACAAAGGAACCCTAAAGCAACCAGAAGGACAGAAATTACTAAAGTTAGGGCAGAAATAAATAACATTGAGAATAGGAAAACCATACAAAAGATCAATGAAAGTAAATGTTGGTTCTTCGAAAGAGTAAACAAAATCGACAAACCTTTAGCCAGACTCACAAAACAAAAAAGGGAGAAGACCCAAATAAATCAGATATTAAATGAAAGAGGAGATATCACAACAGACACTGCAGAAATTCAACATATCATGCGAGGCTTCTATGAACAACTATATGCCACCAAGTTAGAGAACCTGGAAGAAATGAATGATTTCCTAGATACCTACCAACTTCCAAAACTAAGTAAAGAGGAAGTGGATAACATGAACAGGTCCATCACAGCTAATGAAATTGAAACAGTTATCAAAAATCTTCCCAAAAATAAAAGTCCTGGACCAGATGGTTTTACAAATGAATTCTACAAAACTTTCAAAGAAGAACTAATACCTCTACTTTTAAAAGTCTTCCAGAAGATTGAAGACACTGGAATACTCCCTGCCAGCTTCTATGAAGCCAACATCACCCTGATACCAAAAGCAGACAGGGACACAACCAAAAAAGAAAACTACAGACCAATATCTCTGATGAACATAGATGCGAAAATATTGAACAAAATTCTAGCCAACCGGATACAGCAGTATATCAAAAAGATTGTTCATCATGACCAAGTGGGGTTTATCCCAGGCATGCAAGGTTGGTTTAATATACGTAAATCAATCAATGTGATCCACCACATCAACAAAAGCAAGACCAAAAACCACATGGTCATATCAATAGATGCAGAGAAAGCCTTTGACAAAATACAACATCCCTTTATGATCAAAACACTACAAAAAACAGGAATAGATGGAAAATTCCTGAAGATAGTGGAGTCTATATATAGCAAACCTACAGTCAACATCATACTCAATGGTGAAAAACTGGAAGCATTTCCCCTCAGATCAGATACTAGACAGGGCTGCCCACTATCACCATTACTATTCAACATAGTGTTGGAAGTTCTTGCCATAGCAATCAGGCAGGAGCAAGGAATTAAAGGAATACAGATTGGAAGAGAAGAAGTCAAACTCTCCTTATTTGCAGATGACATGATAGTATACATGGAAAAACCTAAGGAATCTAGCAAGAAGCTTTTGGAAATCATCAGGCAATACAGTAATGTGTCAGGCTATAAAATTAACATTCAAAAGTCAGTGGCATTCCTCTATGCAAACACTAAGTTAGAAGAAATTGAAATTCAGAAATCAGTTCCTTTTTCTATAGCAACAAAAACAATAAAATATCTAGGAATAAACCTAACCAAAGAAGTGAAAGACTTGTATACTGAAAATTATGAGTCACTACTCAAAGAAATTGAAAAAGACACAAAGAAGTGGAAAGATATTCCATGCTCATGGGTTGGAAGAATTAACATCATCAAAATGAATATATTACCCAGAGCCATCTACAAATTTAATGCTATCCCCATCAAGATCCCAAGCACATTTTTTAGGAGAATAGAACAAATGCTACAAATGTTTATCTGGAACCAGAAAAGACCTAGAATTGCCAAAAAAATCTTGAGAAAAAAGAACAGAATCGGAGGCATCACACTGCCAGATCTCAAACTATATTATAGGGCCATTGTCATCAAAACTGCTTGGTACTGGAACATGAACAGACACACTGACCAGTGGAATAGAATTGAGAGCCCAGAAATGAGGCCCCACACCTATGGACATCTAATCTTTGACAAAGGGGCTCAGACTATTACATGGGGAAAGCAGAGTCTCTTCAACAAATGGTGTTGGAAACAATGGGTTGAAACATGCAGAAGAATGAAGCTGAATCACTGTATTTCACCAAATACAAAAGTAAATTCCAAGTGGATCAAGGACTTGGATGTTAGACCAGAAACTATCAGATACTTAGAGGAAAATATTGGAAGAACTTTTTTCCGCATAAATTTTAAAGACATTTTCAATGAAACGAATCCAATTACAAGGAAGACTAAGGCAAGTATAAACCTATGGGACTACATCAAATTAAAAAGCTTCTTCACAGCAAAAGAAACCACTACCCAAATCAAGAGACCCCTCACAGAATGGGAGAAGATCTTTACATGCCATACATCAGATAAGAGTTTAATAACCAACATATATAAAGAGCTTACCAGACTCAACAACAAGACGACAAATAACCCCATCCAAAAATGGGGGGAGGAATTGGACAGAATATTCACCACAGAAGAGATCCAAAAGGCCGAGAAACACATGAAAAAATGCTCCAAGTCTCTGATTGTCAGAGAAATGCAAATCAAGACAACAATGAGATATCACTTCACTCCTGTGAGAATGTCACACATCAGAAAAGGTAACAGCAGCAAATGCTGGAGAGGATGTGGGGTCAAAGGAACCCTCCTGCACTGCTGGTGGGAATGTCAATTGGTCCAACCTCTGTGGAGAACAGTCTGGAGAACTCTCAGAAGGCTAGAAATGGACCTACCCTATGACCGTGCAATTCCCCTCCTGGGGATATATCCTAAGGAATCCAACACATCCATCCAAAAAGATCTGTGTACACATATGTTCTTGGCAGCACAATTTGTAATAGCCAAAATCTGGAAGCAACCCAGGTGTCCAACAGCAGATGAGTGGCTGAGCAAGTTGTGGTATGTATACACAATGGAATACTACTCAGCTGTAAAAAAATGGTGGCTTCACCGTTTTCAGCCGATCTTGGATGGACCTTTAAAAAGTCATGTTGAGTGAAATAAGTCAGAAACAGAAGGATGAATATGGGATGATCTCACTCTCAGGCCGAAGTTGAAAAACAAGATTAGAAAAGAAAACACACGTCGAACCTGAAATGGAATTGGAGTATTACACCAAAGTAAAAGACTCTGGGGTGGGTGGGTGGGTGGGGAGAAAAAAATATATATATATATATTAACATCAAAGCAGTTAATAAACTTAATTTGTACATAATTAGTTAGTGTCCTTACTTTTATGACATTGCCTCAAATGAGGGAACTTTAGTCAGAAGGTAAAATACATTTATCAGTTTAGCCTTGAACTTCTTAAGACTTGCACAAGCCACAGAGAGCCAAAGAGACTCTTCAGGATATAATGACAACATTGTTCCTCTTCCTTGATATAGATTGAATCTGTTATTGTAAGTCTAAAAGATATGTCATTCATTTGTTCACATGATTCAAGATGCTCAGGAAAACATAAATTTGGTTTTTTATCTATGGATACTATACCATATAGATAAAGTACGTGTGTGTGTGTGTGTGTGTGTGTGTGTGTGTGTGTGTGTGTACAGAGAAAGAAAACACAAATAAATTCCAAATCATTATGTTTAGGGTGTTTGTGAAACTACTATGGTCTAAATAACTTTACCCAAAACTAGGGACAAAGTAGAAAGTCTCTACGCCTTGCTTATAATTAAATATTTACATTAAACTTGGTAACTTTGCACACACACACACACACACACACACACACTGAACTAATTGAAGGGATACACAGTTTAAAAGAAAAGCTATGTGGAGACATCTGGGCTCTTTATACCCTGTTTTTTCACACATTCCCTCTGTGCCTTCCGGCAAATTGTTAAAGATTTTTGGACTCACTTACTCACTAGTAAAATGAAGGAACTACAAATATTGTCTTCCAAGTCTCTCTACAGCTGCATTAAAGTCTGCCTGCCAGCATCTAAGCTAATGACTTATTTACGGACTCGAGTTTATTTTGATTATTTTTACTTTTCTCTTTCCAAATATATTAGTATTTTCTAAGTACTCTGGAAAATTTAGACAAATATAACAGAGTATGAAGAAAGAAAAACAAATAATTCAAATGATACAATCTCATCCATTTAGTTTTGTTTACTTATTTACTCGTGTGATTTTACTTGGTTACAAGATTATAAGATTATAGGAGACTGTTCTGTATCACACTCATCACCAAAGTCCTGTGTCCCTGCTTTCCCACTTCCCAAAGACAAGTACCATAGTTCTCATAAATTCTTAAAAACAGTTGTTTGCTTCTGGGTTTTTTTTTTCCAAGTTAATGTACATCAGTTCTCTAGACTCCATATATGAGAGAAATCATCCAGTAGCTGTCTTTCAACACTTTATTTATTTTGCTAAATATAAACAACCTCCAGCTTTCCAATTCCATCCATTTTGGAATCCATACAGTTCAACCTCATCCTTTCTTAATCTCGGAATTATATGTATATATTTTTTGTATAGATAAGATATATATCCCATAATGTCCTTATTCCATTATCTATCAGAGGGCATTTAGGTTGCCTCTATAATTTGACTACTGTAAAATATGCAGCTATGAACAAACATAGAGTCGCTTATATTCTTTTGTATTACTAATTTAATGTTCTTCAGATATGGTATTACTGCATCAAAGTGGATCAAAATGGGTGGAAACAAAAGTGATGATGATGACAAATCTAATAAATGAAGTGAAGACTATGAAATGGTTTCACTACTATATGGGATATAAATAAACAGACCAATGAACTTGCCAGAAAAAAAATTGCTAGCAAATCTGTAGCTTGAATTGTCTGAGAACTACGGTAGTTGCAGGTGGGGAAGAGGCAGGCAGCACAAGTCCTTGGTGAGGGTTGTGTCCTGACTTGGTAGACATCATGTGAAACTGCAATCTAAATGGCTATAAAACTAGACCAAATCACTAACAAAGAAAAGTTTTACGTAATAGCTCGCCACCAAGAAACAATATTGCTAACAAACTGTTCATATTTTTCTAAGTACACATTCACATTGTTCATGGATTTTTCACATATAAAATTTAGCATCTCTTGACACACTTTTAAAATATTTTCCCAGTGTCATCAAACATCAGCCAGAAACATTTCTTTTTTAAAAAAGCTTAGTAACTAAAGATCAGAGGTATTGCAATATATCCCTTCTATTCTGCCTTCATTTAGACAAAGCATGACAGAAAAAAAAAATGAAATAAGATATGACAGACAGGAACTGCAAGAAATAGAACAAATTTTAAATTTCTCTCAGAGAAAATAATTTTATAAGCTAAAGACTGGGAAAAGAGAATAGTCACTAATTGCTGTCTACTGGATCAGAGCCAAAGATTCTAAAGGCAAAAAGCAAAAGGGATTTGAAAGAGCATTGGGAACCCAGTGCATCATGCAGGAGAAAGACTTAGTTGGTGATGGGGATGGTGTGCAGACACCTACCATGGGGAGATAAGAAGTAATGCTCATGTGATAGCAATTGTCTTATAAATCATTATTTCCCCAATAAAGTGATTTGGGAACAAGTTTACTGCTGTGGGGAGATACACATGTTATATTATAAATTAAAAATAAGACATAAAATATGTGTTAATATCTTAAATGTGCTACTATATGCTTGTGAAATCTGTGTTATCTAGTACAATAATCACTTGTCACATGTGACTAATAAACATTTGAAATATGGCTACATGAGCTATTCTAATAAACACACTGTCAGCTCTAACCCTCAGTGTGAACTCGTGTGTAAGTATATGTGAGATGCGTAATAAACCTCGAGAATTTAGCAGGAAAAACAACACAAGCTGCTTCATTAATAAGCTCATACTGGCTACATGTTGAATGACATTATTGTAGACATACTGGGTTAAACAGTCTATATTAATTATTAACTGGGATTTTTGCACTGGTCCTTGCACTTAGCGCCATGTGCACTTAACCTACTGGGCTACCACAGGACCCCCACTCTTTAATTTTTAATGTATTTTCAGTCTTTTTTAATAGTATTATCTCCCTTTTTACTGTATCTTCTTGTCTTTTATTCAGAGACTCTCCCTCCCTCTCCCTTCAAATTTTTTTTAGCTGCTATGCCTTAGAGGTCATGCCTCACTCTCTTCCTACTATCACTGTCTCCATAATTTATTCTAAGTCTTGCGGTAGATTATCTTAGAGACATCGTCCTCAAACAATATTATAGCCACTTATTCTACTCCCTTACTTTCCCTCTTGCTTTTTTTATTTTTTTTTTTTTTTTGCCTCCAGGGTTATCACCAGGGGCTCAGTGCCTGTATTACAAATCCACTGCTCCTGGAGGCCATTTTTTCTATTTTTGTTGCCTTTGTTGTTGTTGTTGTTATTGTTGTTATTAATGTTGTTACTGTTGTTGCTGCTGTTGTTGTTGCCAGATAGGACAGAAAGAAATCAAGAGAGGAGGGGAAGACAGAGAGGGGGAGAGAAAGATAGACACCTGCAGACCTGCTTCACCGCTTATGAACCGAACCCCCTGCAGGTGGGGAGCCAGGGGCTCGAACCAGGATCCATACACTAGTACATTGTGCTTTGTACCATGTGCGCTTAGCCAGCTGTGCTACCACCTGGCCCCTTCCCTCTAGCTTTATGCTGATTGAGGGTTTGATTCTTCCATTTTCTTCATGCTTAGTGAAAAAAAATTCTTGTCATTAGTTGATCCAGCTCTTTGACAAATGAAGTCGTCAAATTTAAGTCCAATTCCAAGTTTCTTCCTCCTGCTCCCCTGGAGCAGCACTCTCTGACTTGTTAAACTAATGTTTCCTCTCACACATTCTCTTTGGTCCTCTCGTTCCCTAAATCAATGGAGATATGTTCACCATTTAGAAACTGTCCTCTCCTTTCACCTCTCAACTGTTATAAACACTTTCTGAAGATCATTATCTCCCAGGATACAATTAGCCACTAGCAGATACTTTAAACAGTTGCCACTGAATTTCTAAGGGGACTGTTTCTGACTTTTTAAAACATAATCAGTAAAGGAGAGAGGATAAGAGAGGTCTGAGTGCTTTGAAAATTAGCACTCAGACTGCACAATTTCTCTGAAATTTATGTGTATCAAAAATTATCTGTAGAGGATCCTGCCTACCTCACCTAAATTCCTGATGTCTTAGATCTGAGAAGGGGTTTGAGGATTTGCACTTCTCACAAGTGGCCACAAATTACTGAAACTGCTAATCCTGGAACTGCTCCTCTCCACATCCAGCGGGCTCCTTTGCTTAGTGAGAGGTGGGATTTATTTAGAATTGGTCAAATTCAGAATGAGAAGGAAAAATTCCTTCATATCTGTTCCCCGGGGAATAATGAAGACCAAGTGTTTTTACAGATTTTTTTAAAGACTTTATTTATTTATTAATGAGAAAGATATGAGGAGAAAGAGAATGAACCAGACATCACTCTGGCACATGTGCTTCTGGAAATTGACCTCAGGACCTCATGCTTGAGAGTCCAGTGCTTTATCCATTGTGCCACCTCCCGGACCACAAGACGAAGTGTTATTTCTAACAGGTCTTTTTTATATTTTTTTATATTTATTTATTTCCTTTTGTTGCCCTTGTTTTATTGTTGTAGTTATTATTATTGTTATTGATGTCGTCATTGTTGAATAGGACAGAGAGAAATGGAGAGAGGAAAGGAAGACAGAGGAGGAAAGAAAGATAGACACCTGCAGACCTGCTTCACCGCTTGTGAAGCGACTCCCCTGCAGGTGGGAAGCCGGGGGCTCCAACTGGAATCCCCACGTGGGTCATTGCACTTTGTGCCTAGTGCGCTTAACTCGCGGCGCGGTAGCCGACACCCAAGACGAAGTATTTTTATAGAGGCAAGAAATGAGAAGGTTCTGGGAGGAAGAAGAAAAAACCACACTATTCTGCATCGTCCAATTTCTTGACATCACCTGCAGCCAGACTGCAAACAGTGTGAGTGTTAACCAGTAAAGATCTAATGTCTCTATCTACTATTAGGAAAGGTGGTATTAAAAACATAGGAACTGGGACCAGGTGGTGGCGCACTTAGTGGAGTGCACATGTTACAATGTGCAAAGTCCAGGGTTCAAACCCCTGGTCCCCACCCGCAGGAGGAAAGCTTCACTAGTGATGAAGCAGAGCTGAGTTTCTCTCGGCCTCTCTCCCTCTCTGTCTCTCCATTCTTCTCAATTTCTGGCTTTCTCTATCCAATAAGTAAATAAAGATAATAAATTTTTTTTAAAAAAATCATAGGAACTCAGTTTTAGAACCCACACAAGGATCCAGTACAGTAAAGGGATTATTTTCTTTTCCTCTCATTAGTGACGTCACTGTGAGTCGACCCATATGGGTTACATAACATGAGGTCAAACTTAAAAGAAATTAAAAACTACTAACATCAAATTGTCTCTTGACTTTAGCTTTCATACTGGCCATTACAGATGTCTGCATGGGAATGGATGATTCAGCTAACCAGATGCTGTTTTAAAGCAGAATTTTGTAAACATCATTCTTAAAAACAACATAATATGCTTCCTAATGGATGCTTTATAATTGTTTCTCAATCTGTAATGTTGTTCTCTTAGGCTAGTATTAATTTTTCAGTATTAGTAAAGCTACAATGAGCACCTTTATAAAAAAAAGTAATTCCTACATTTTTAGATCATTTCCCCTGATAAGTTATAAGAAAAATAATTGCATGGTGCCTTTGATAGCTAGAGATATAAACTGTCAAGTTTTCACCTATCATTACCAAATGGGCAAAAAAACAAACCTGCATTTATTTCTACACAAGGAGAACACAGCAATCAGTATTAGATATTCTCACAAGGGGGGAACCCCACTACATTATTAAAATAATATAGGAAAATGAGTAGAATCTCATTGTGAGTTTAAGCTTACTCTGCTTAGATTTTTCTATTGTGAAGAAACCTGTCCCTCTGTCCTGCATACATCAAAGCTTTCCTGGGACCAGAGGACAGGAAAACTAGGATAACAGAAAGTCTCTTTAGATAAAGAAATTCTAGTTATAAAATAGGCAAGAGCTCCTTCACTGCATTTAATTTATTTTATTACTTTTTAACAAGGTCATTTTTATACTCCATCTTACAAGGGTTATGCTGAAGGTCTGATCATCCCTTCACATCTCTAATCTACTCCCTATGGCACCTCTAGCAGCAGAACTAAGTATAGATTAATAACCAAAACTTTCACACTCTAGATATAAGAAAAGGTAGTTCACTGAAATAAGAGAGATGGGAGTAAGGGGGAAAAAACATTTTAAAAGACCAAGAACTTGAAGAAAGGGACACACCTAAGGAAGACCAAAAATACTGAGATGTTCAGCTGAATTTGAAGAGGTGAATAGTAAGATATCTTAAGAATTGGAAAGATAGTCCTCCTATAGCCACCATCTCAAAGAGTGAGTAGGGCATTATTTTCTGAATTTCTTTCCCCAAAACACACCAAAAGAACACTGAATGCTGGAGAACAGTGATTCTCAGCCTTGACTGTAATTAGAAACAGTTACATATCTTTTTCTTTTTTTGCCTCCAGGGTTATTGCTGGGGCTCAGTGCCTGTACTAAGAATACACTACTCCTGGAGGCTATCTTTTCCCTTTTGTTGCCCTTGTTGTTTATCATTGTTGTTATTGTTGTTATCGCTGTTGTTGTTGAATAGAACAGAGAGAAACCCAGAGATGAGGGGAAGCCAGAGAGTGGGAGAGAACAGACACCTACAGATCTGCTTCACCTCTTGTGAAGTGACCCCCCTGCAGGTGGGAAGCCAGGGGCTCCGACCAGGATCCTTGCCATCCTTGCGCTTTGCACCATGTGCGCTTAACCTGCTGCGCTACCGCCTGGCCCCCAACATAATATTTTTAAATGGATTCCCATAATCACAAGTGGACACCAAAACTGTTTGGAAATTCTTCAGGTAAATTTCATGCGAAATCATGGTTTTGCTCCATGTCAGAGTTGAGAAATTGTGACAAAGATAATAAAGCTTGCAAAGTCTAAAATTTTACTCTCTTTGCCAACCCCAGATTTAAATCATTGATTCCCAAAATGTTCCACTCTACTTTTCATACATTACTCCTTATCTCATATATACAGCACCTACAGGAGTTATCTAAATGCACTGATGTTTCATATTGCCAAGTCATTGTTAAGTAAGAACTTCAGCTTCAGTGCTCTAAATTTATAGAGAGTAAACCACTTCCTCTCCATTTTTAGTCTTTGTCAATATTTCTCAACTCTGACATAGTGCAAAAGTTGCATTAAAAATATATATAAATAAAATTACATAACAACATTTGAATACACATTTATTTACAGAAATCACATTCGTCCCACAAGTACTATTGATAATTTCCTGACCCCTAATTTACACAAACCAAAGTAAAATAATTTTCTTTCTCCCTTTCTTTCTTTCTTTCTTTTTTAATAATGCTTTCTCTCAATTTTTTCAGGCTAGTTTTAAAATGGCCTGGAAAAAATATGCAAACAGTTGAATTCAAACCAACATGGGACTCAGATATTAGAGGGCCTTTTTTCCAGCCCTGAATGAAGGACATGTTTCTCTTTGACCCCAACTCACAGGCAACTCCACAAGGATGAGGCCTTGTATTCCCTTCATCTTCTAGTTTTATCACAGCTGTGCCATTCCTGTCAGCAAAACTCTGAGACTGTCAGCATTTTCATTATAATGCTAGTATCTCAGGTGGTTATAAATCTGCCTGAGATAGCCTGAGCAAATACTTGGCATGACAGTTTCTAGACCAAGAATTTTCTCAAGGATGAGCAAGCTGGCTCAACAAAAAGTGAATTCATGCTGAAAGCCAAGACAACAAATTATCTTTGTCAAGTCCGGAGCAAGTTTTAGGTGTTAAGATTCTCACACAACTCAGTAAAGCACTTAATGTGTTCCTAACACAGGCGGCCCCTTATTTCATCTGCTCCACATTACTATCTTCAGATAACTGCATCTCCTCTAATTTGTATAAATCTCTAATGCAGCTGTCAATCAAGGGGGTCTTGTCTGGACTTCCCCTAGAGTGGTTAAGGTGACCCAACTGAACCTATTGGATTATTCCATTTCTGTGAGCAAAGAATTGATCCAGGGACTGTTGGAACTATTTTTTTATAAATTTTTATGAATCTTAGTAACAAAAGAATTTCTCTTCTCACTATTTAATAAAGGGACCATATTAACAGAAAACTTTTGATGAGACGGAAGGACCATGTGTTCTTATTCAACAGGCAGTTGACCCAGAAAGCAACTATAAATTTGGGAGCCGTTCACTTGCTTCAAACGCCACTTTGAAGAAACTCTGGAAATGCTAAACTGCTCTGGTACATGGTTTAAAAGCAATCAGATCATAATTAGACAGTGAGAAATAGGGCTGGAGAGATAGCTCACTCATCAGGTGGTTCATATACCATGTCGTCTGCTTGGTCAAGGTTCAAATTAGGGCCCTATATGGACCGTGTCACAGTACCAAGCACCTGGAAAGCTCTAGTGCTACAGTGTCTCACACTCTCTGAATGAAAAATGAAAAAGTAGCCAGAGTAGTTAAGTCATGTGTGTGAATTTCAGCTACACACACACACACAAAGTTTAAAAAAAAAAAGATGTTCAATAAATACATTTTACAATATGCTTTGCTCTAAGATAGGTGCTAGGGATATAAAAGTAAATAAGAATGATGAATAGCACTGATAAGGAGAAATAAATATAATGCACTTATCATCACAGGTCTCCTGGTCCTGCCCTCTTTAAGATTTGGATAAAGAGTTCTAGGATATGGCCAAGGAGTAACAATGACTGAAAGATCACACCCAGGAGGGGGGGAAGGGGGAACAGTCAAAATAGTTAAAATAAGAAGACCCAGAACCTCACAGCACAAACTACAGTCTGAGGATCAGGTGTATGCAAACAGGTATGGGGAAAGTGGCAGGGGAGAGTATTGTGATGCAGAGATGACTCAAGTCCTGAGCTAAATCAGCAGCTATGAGTAAGCAGATGGAGCCATTTCGAAGCACAAAAACCAAGCAGTGGAAGCAGTGTGGGGTCAACCAAGATCACAGAATATGGTGGCCTGAGGGCAGAGTACAGTCTGAAAAATACAGGCACAGCTGTGCCCCAAGCCAGGGGCAACAGCACCCATACCACCCATTTCAGATATGGAACTAGAAAAGCAGCTGTGGGAAACAGATGGAGCCAGATTGAAATACCCATCACCCACCTTGGGTTTACCCTAACCAGACTTGAGTAAGAGGGAAGACTCTCCCCACCCCTGCCACACCACCACCTATAAACAGTGCAACCAAAGTGCTACTTGCCGGCTTAACAGCAGAAACCACACCTTACTGGAACATGGGGGGGGGGGGGGAAATCAACACTATACAAATTTACAAATTTGGGAAATATGTCTGAGTTTGAAAACAAAAAGCTAATTATAAAGCGAATTCAACACCCCAACTAGAACCTATAAACACAAATTAAGGAATCCAGAGATCTCTTTGCCAAAGTGGTAAAAGTTCTACTAAGAGAACTCCAAAAGGAAACCCTGGAATTAAAGGCAGTTCTTGACAGCACAAAAGGCCTATAGAAGAGGATTTGTAACCAGAATAAACCAGTTTGAGGATAGAATAGCAGGACTAGAAGATAAAACCACCACACTCTCAGAGTGCAAAGCTGCTAAAGAAGAAAGGTTTATGAAGTAAAAATGAAGTAATTTTCTGTGACATAGCAGACTTCATGAGAAAAGTAAAATGTGAAAGTTATTGGGGTGTCTGAGGATAAAAAGAGAGAAGCAGAGAACATATTTAAAGAATTAGTGCAGAAAACTTTCCACACCTGGGCAATGGTCAAATTATAGATATATAATTGACTATATATTATATATAATCAAAATATTGATAGAAAGGTAGCTGAACAGAAACCAAAACTACTAAGCCCCAAAAAACTAACTCCAAGATACATAATGGTAACACTTCCCAAAAGTAAGGACAAGGGAGAAATATTGCAGGCTGCAAGGGAAAGGAAGAAGCTGACATATAGAGGCAGAAAGGATAGAGTGATAAGACCAATTTTGGTGAATCATGACCAACAATCAAAGACCTAGACACCAAAACAGAGATTCTTAAATCTCAATTTTTGTCTCACCTTCACTGGAAACAGAAGGAAAAGTTTTGAGTGGGATCGGTCAAGAAAAGAGGTTAACTCCACATGTAGGTGGAACTTGGGAGAAAGTGTTATAAAGTGAGAGCATGGGATATATCTTGGACTTAGTGTTGTAGACTACACCAAAGCTAGGGACTTTGGGGAGGGAACAGAGTTGGAGGCCTTGAGGGAAAGGAGGTTTGGCGTCCTTGATGGGGGGAATAATTGCATGTAGCAGATACCTGTTATGTAGAACTGGGAAAACATACAAATGTATAAACAAATGTGCTATAATTTATTAATTACCCAATAAATTTTAAAAGAACTAAAGAGAAAAGTTAAGTGATACAACATTCAATCCCTTATACAATCATGTAAAAATGTAGAGCCCTCCAGGAAGTTTCTTTGGAGTCCTACGGCCCAATGGTGACATTCTTCAGTCACCATTCTCTCTGGGTTCATGTTTCCATAGAATCTATTCTTTCATTACTTAAGTAAATGATTTTAGGAACACATTATAAATCCCAATAGCTCTTGTTACTAAAAGTACATGTTCATTTAGCATGTGTTTGAAGTCTATTAATTTACTTTGCATTTGTGAATAGCATATTCTTTCAAATACACAATGAATTTATTGCAAACAGATATTATATCACTAGGCATCAGGCTCTCTAATAGTAGTTTCAATGCTTTTGTTAATTAAGATTTATTTCTACGCTTTTTACCTATATTAACCTTGAGAGAATTCACTCTTCTTTATTTGCTGCTGGGAATAGGACAGTAGCCTGCCCCAATTTCTAACTACCCAAGCCAAACCAAGAAAACCACTCAAGGATATTCTCTTGTGGTGATGCCAGTAGAAATATAGATAAAATTGTGTCAACTTGGAGATACTGGGTAAGCAAGTTGGGTATGGCTTAACTCCTGTGTTATATAGAACGAAAAATGTTCAGTGACACTAACAAAATTGAGGTTTATTTTTCATTCATAAAAAAGTCCAAGGTAGGTATTCTGTAATGATTGGGATTCTCTCTCATATTGTGACTCAGAGATCCAGGTTCCTCTATCTTGTGGTTCCAGAATAACTTCAAGCCTCATCATCACCTACCTTCAGCTGTCGCAAAGAATAGAAGAGCCTGGAGGGAGGTTCATACAGATGTCGCACACATCACATGCTCAGTCCACTGAACACATGTACTATAATTGTTGTTTGTAAATGTGGTATATTCAAATGTTGTGCCAAAATCCAGTCATTATTTAAGCAGAAATGGGTTATACATGAACATGTAGGTTCTCCTACTCTTAGTTTTTTTCTACATTAAGATCATACTAGCAGCTAACATAACAGGTGAAAGCATCTGTTCAAACATTTTTTTATTCCCCTTTATCTGTTAGGAATTTGTCTTGTAGTCTTGAGTTTTTCCTCTACATAACCTGCTCCGAAACTCTCCCTAATTCCACTCTTTTTTGTGGTTACTAATAGCTAACAGTTCAGTCAGCTCTCCATTATAATCGTGACTCTGAATATTTACAGTCCGATACAAGATTTGTCTATTGGGAGTCGGGCTGTAGCGCAGCGGGTTAAGCGCAGGTGGCGCTAAGCTCAAGGACTGGCATCAGGATCCCGGTTCGAGCCCCCGGCCCCCCACCTACAGGCAGGTCCCTTCACAGGCGGTGAAGCAGGTCTGCAGGTGTCTGTCTTTCTCTCCCCCTCTCTGTCTTCCCCTCCTCTCTCCATTTCTCTCTGTCCTATCCAACAACAACAACATCAATAATAACTACAACAATAAAACAACAAGGGCAACAAAAGGGAATAAATAAATAAAATAAAAAATTTTTTTTAAAATATTTAAAAAAAAAAGATTTGTCTATTATCTCTACAGCAAAACAGTATGAAAATAGTGCCAACTCTGTAAGATCACCCCTAGAAATCCTTACAAGGCCACTTCTCCAAATGAACTACTTCTCTGACAGTTTCTCCCTTTTTTCAGTACAGCAAACTGCTCTCCTGATTGGAATCATCAATTTCACATAAATTTCTATATCCCTAGCATATAGCACTGCAGATGTCATTTGTTAACTGAATTGTTTTGCATAGTCCAAATTATTCTAGCCTAAAGAATATAGTACATACATTTAGTCAATAAATATTTGTTTACTTTACTATGTTTAGCTTACTATGTTCTCAGTAATAAGAACAATAATGGGGGATCTGAGGGTGCAGAGAATATAGCTAGAGATCATTAAAGATATATTGTCTTATGTGGAAGATAGGTTATAAACAGGTATTTATAATGAGCTACTCCAATAGATCTCTGAACAAATCTTTCTTTATAAGACAGGACAAAAGGAAGCAAAAAAATTCTGCTTGCAGATGTCAGGGAAGTATTATACACCAGCACTTATTGAGTTCCCAGTTTGTCCTCAGTACATTGATGGGCAGCCTGAAGGCTACAAAAGAAATAAAATGTTCTAGCCTTGTCTTTGATGAACATATCATCTCCATTTATAGAGCAATAATTTTCTCTGCAATTCTTCAGCAAGTGTTGCGACTCAATGAAAAACATTAGTAATGATTCCAAAGATGAGGTTAAGTCAGTTGGACCTTAAAAAATTGTTTTGATTTGGGTAGTAGTTGCATGTGAAACAACTGGCTTTTCAGATAATTTAAATAATAAGAGTGATCAAACAAGAGAAAATATAGTTAGTGTATTCTTAAAACAGTAAAGGAATCAATCTCACTGAAGTGAAAGGAATTAGGAAACAATAAGTGTAGAGTTTAGGAGAGGTTAGCTGGAATTAAACCTAATGAATTGAGCAGATGAGATCAGATTTAATGTTTATTAACCTTTAAATGAAATCTTCCATGCAACGACATAGTTCAGGAGAGACTTTCCAATTCAAATCGGAGAAAACATTGATGTGAAACACCATTATAAAGAGAACACAGCACTTCCTCAGATGGTAAAGCAACAGCAAATCCTGTTTTTCTTCATGTTTTGAAAGATACAACTCAATAGTGCTTCATACTCCAATCCAAGTAAACTATTCAAATACATTAATGTATATTTTAAATCATTTGGGGAAATATTTTCACCCTTCCTCTAGGAATACTAAAGAGAATTTGAATCTTAACATACACTCCAACAATCACATATTAATAACTATTCATTTGTACACTTAAAATGCCTGGCCCAGCACTGGAAATAGTTTCACCCAGTAAAGTATATAGCTTACCACATGGGAGGTTCTGAATTCAAGTCCTAGAATTATATTAGGAGCACCCTGGAAGGCATCAAGAGAGCTCAATGAACAAGTGGCTCTGTGGTGTCTCTCCTCTATGTCTCTACCCCCTCCTCATTTCTGTCAAATAAAAGCTGAAAAAAAAATGACTGGAGCAATAGTAATGTGAATGCACAAGACTCTGTAACAGTATTTTAAAATTCCCATTCCTAAAATGGCCTTCTTTCAATTATTTGGCACTCCAAGAATAATAATTTTATATTTCATTGGATGATGCTTTATTTCCTATTCCTTATTGTAATTTTTAATACAATGTTCAGATGTTCCCAGGGTGATTGTGTTTCTAAAAATACCTCAAGGAGGCTGGGCAGTGTCATACTCACTTTAGCACACATAATACAAAGCACAAGGACCCATACAAGGATCCTTGTTCAAGCCCCCTTGCTCCCTACCTACAGGGGGTCGCTTCACAAGTGGTGAAGCAGGTCTGCAGGTATCTATCTATCTTTCTCTCTCCCTGTCTCCCCTTCCTCTCTCAATTTCTCACCCTCCTATCCAATAAAATGGAGAAAAATGGTCACCAGGAGCAGTGGATTTTTAGTGCTGGCACAGAGTGCCAGAGATAACCCTGGAGGCAAAATAAACAGGTAAACATTAAAATACTTCAAAATCTAATGAATTATAAAAGATGATGGAATCATTCCAGGAAAAAAAAGATTTGAAGAGTATAAATTAGATTAGATTTCTTATTGCATAAGAAAAAAGTCCCTTCCAGTATCAAGGACTTGGATGTTAGACCACAAACTATCAGATATTTAGAGGAAAATATTGGCAGAACTCTTTTCCACATAAATTTTAAAGATATCTTCAATGAAATGAATCCAATTACAAAGAAGACTAAGATAAGCATTAACCTATGGGACTACATAAAATTAAAAAGCTTCTGCACAGCTAAAGAAACCAAGAGACCCAAACCAAGAGACCCCTCACTGAATGGGAGAAGATCTTTACATGCCATACATCAGACAAGAGGCTAATAACCAGAATATATAAAGAACTTGCAAATCTCAACAACAAGACAACAAATAACCCCATCCAAAAATGGGGGGAGGACATGGACAGAATATTCACCACAGAAGAGATCCAAAAGGCCAAGAAACACATGAAAAAATGCTCCAAGTCTCTGATTGTCAGAGAAATGCAAATAAAGACAACAACGAGATACCACTTCACTCCTGTGAGAATGTCATGCATCAGAAAAGGTAACAGCAGCAAATGCTGAAGAGGGTGTGGGGTCAAAGGAACCCTCCTGCACTACTGGTGGGAATGTAAATTGGTCCAACCTCTAAGGAGAACACTCTGGAGAACTCTCAGAAGGCTAGAAATGGACCTACCCTATGATCCTGCAATTCCTCTCCTGGGGATATATCCTAAGGAATCCAACACATCCATCCAAAAAGATCTGTGTACACATATGTTCTTGGCAGCACAATTTGTAATAGCCAAAACCTGGAAGCAACCCAGGTGTCCAACAACAGATGAGTGGCTGAGCAAGTTGTGATATTTATACACAATGGAATACTACTCAACCATCAAAAATGGTGACTTCACCGTTTTTAGCTGATCTTGGATGGACCTTGAAAAATTCATGTTGAGTGAAATAAGTCAGAAATAGAAGGATGAATATGGGATGATCTTTCTCTCAAGCAGAAGTTGAAAAACAAGATCAAAAAAGAAAACACAAGTAGAACCTGAACTGGAGTTGGCATATTGCACCAAAGTAAAAGACTCTGGGGTGGGTGGGTGAGGAGAATACAGATCCAAGAAGGATGACAGAGAACCTAATGGGGATTGTATTGTTATATGGAAAACTGGGGAATGTTATGCATGTACAAACTATTGTATTTAGTGTTGAATGTAAAACATTAATTCCCCAATAAATAATTTTTTTAAAAAATAAAGTTTAAAAAAAAAAGAAAAAAGTCCCTGTAACTATGTATAGTGAAAAATGTTTACTAGACTTATTGAAGTGATCATAATGTTTATAAATACCAAATCATTGTGTACTGCATATTGAGAGTTGTCTTGGAACCATGAGACTATTGTCTTTTATACTGAGTCGAAAAACAACTTAAACAAAATTAATTTACTTCCTTAAATTTCTCTTAGCAAGTTATTTCCCACACACACAGAGACAGTGTCATACTCAGTGCTTCTTCCCATTGAAAACATTTGAAGGAAGCATTTTCTTTACTCCAGAATCTTTCATGCTGGATATTTCATAGTGGCAGCATCACATTTTGTTGACTTTATCTCAAAGAGGTAATTTCTCATCACTGGCCAAACTCAAAATGTTCAGAATGAAATGTAGTAAAGTCAAGCAGAAATGGTCTACAGACATTTAAAAACATAATAATTTTTTCTTCAGATAAAAAATAGGGTTAATTGGGAGTCGGGCTGTAGCGCAGCAGGTTAAGCGCTGGTGGCGGTAAGCTCAAGGACTGGCATCAGGATCCCGGTTCGAGCCCCCGGCTCCCCACCTGCAGGCAGGTCCCTTCACAGGTGGTGAAGCAGGTCTGCAGGTGTCTGTCTTTCTCTCCCCCTCTCTGTCTTCCCCTCCTCTCTCCATTTCTCTCTGTCCTATCCCACAACGACATCAATAATAACTACAACAATAAAACAACAAGGGCAACAAAAAGGAATGAATAAATAAAATAAAAATAAAATTTAAAAAAAATTTTTTTAAATAGGGTTAATTAAAATGAATGTTTTTTTTAAACTGATGTGATCAATATCACTGTTAAAAGAGAACATTGCAAGATTATTCCTTATTTTGAAAAGATATTTGGGGTTTGAGTGAGATAAAAGCTCGATACAGAAAAACACTGCTGTGAATCATGTGCTTTCAAAAAAAGAACTCTTCAAATTATCACCAAATTCCATTCTGTTTGGCTGGTCAACTGTGCCAAGATGAGTTTGGAACTTGGCCCATCAGATTCCTTAGCTTCACTGAGAAGAGAGTTTTCCTTGTACCAGTGCTACAGTAAAGTGCTTGCTCTTTATTTAATACATAAATCAACATAAAAGTGAACATGTTAGTCATAGAGAATCAGAGGACAAGCTTGTCTTGACAAATTGGTTACATTAAAACTTTACTTGGGAGTCCAGTGTTAAAGGGTCTTTATAGACAGAGGCATATATACACACTGTTATGGGAATTTATTTGTGTAGGGCCCAGTGCCCAATTGGATAAAACTAAGAATCTCCCTTCCCCCAACTTCTTGCTAAAGGTCAACTTACACTGGTTTATTTCTGACCAGCTATAATCTAGGTGACAATGCTGAGGTCATGCGAAGTTTGCCTTTCAGAGGCTGTATTAGTATCTAAAGACAGATCAACATGGAGTAAGCGCCATATAACATGGAGTCACATGACTATTCTTAGAAGCAGGGCAACTGGGAAAGTAAGTACCTTACCATTTCAGTCTTTGTGGACGCAAATGGGAGGTAGCTTAGTGGGTTGGGGACATCTATTGGGCAGCAACCATAGCTAAGGTGATTGTGGGGAGCCAGGCCGTGGCACAAATGGTGCGAAGTGCAAGGACCAGAGTAAGGATTCCAGTTTGAGCCCCTGGCTTCCCACCTGCAAGGGGTTCCCTTCATAGGCAGTGAAGCAGGTCTGCAGGTGTTTTTCTTTCTCTCCCCCTCTCTGTATTCCATTCCTTTCTCTATTTCTCTCTGTCCTATCCAACACCAATGACAGCAATAACAGTAATGATAATAACAACAACAATAAACAACAAGGGTAACAAAAGGGAAAAAAATTTAAATATAATAAATAAGGTGATTGTGATTGGGGGGGAAGTGTGACTATATATATGTTTGGGTTACATCATTTTTGAAGAATGATAAAATCTAGAAATAGTCTCATGGTTCTAAGACAACTCTGAACTCTTGCTGAGAAGGTCTCCAAAGAACATGGATCTTCATAGATACACACAGCAGTGGGAGCAGGTAAGTACAACACTGAAAAGAAAAAAAAACCTTGTCTTACTGGCATCTTGCCCTTTATTTCCATCTCTGCTTGGCTAACTGCTATTATTCACATTGTCATTGTCTTTCTTGATTCAAAACAATCAACTTAACATAATGCAAAGTGGGAGGTTTCTAATACCCTAAGTCAGACTTTGGTGCACAATAAACTAGCCCAAAATGTAGTGGTTTTAGTCAGCTTTGTATTATTTGTTTATCTTATAGTCATCTAGGTGGGTCTACGGAACTGGTCTAGGCTTGACTGGCCTTGGCTAAACTCTTTTAAAGGGTTAAGGGCTTGTCTGGAAAACTGGGATGATTCAGTGCTGGTCTGCATAGGATCTCTTCCTCCTGCTGGCTGTCCAGGCTGGTTCCTATGGCAGTGTGTCAAGAGAAAGTGTGGAAAGGTCTCTTGAGGCTCAGCTCTCAACTCACAGTCACTTTACTATATTCTGTGTGCCAAGAAAAATCACAAGCTCAGTCCAGATTCTCCGTTTGCAGAAATGGGCTTTGGCACTTTATGGAAGAAGTTACAAAAACTCCTGTTGCATATGGAAGGAAGAGCTAAAGAATGGTAACCACTTCTTTCAATGTGCTATAGAGACACGTAATACTAGGCAAAAATCCTTCTGGGCTTGGGAGACAGCTTACCCAATAAAGCAGACATCTTACCATGCTTGAGAGCCTGGAGCTGGACAAGAATCACAACACAGGACCACCAATGAAAACTTTCATTAACAGTGCTATGAGGTCTCTTCTCCTGTCTTTTTTTTAAAGACTTCTTTAATATGTATATATATATATATATATATATAATCTTTATTTACTTATTGGATAGAGACAGTCAGAAATCGAGTGGGAAGGTGGAGATAGAAAGGAAGAGAGACAGAGACACCTGCAGCCCTACTTCACCACTCACAACGCCTTCCCCTTGCAGGTGGGGACCACGGGGTTTGAACTTGGGTCCTTGCACATCGTCCTCAACCATCTGGCCCCCTGTCTCTCCCATCCTTTCTTTCCCTCTCTGTCCCTCTCTCCATTTTTATGTAGAATTGAAAGGGGGGGAGAAAAAAGAGTCTGCCTGGAATGGTGAAATTGTGAATACATGAAGTCCCTACACACAAAAGAGAAAAAGGAATAAGAAGGAAAACTTGTTTGTATAGATTTTAATTTGGAATGAGAAGAATTCTTATCATCACCAAAGGGTCTCCACAAATCTAAGCACATAATATGAGGCTTCCTTCCCAGTTCTCCCCCCTCAATTCTCTTGCCAACCATTACCTCTCCCATCTAGAGACTTTTCAGTTCACACCCAGGAAGGACCTTTTTGAGGACAATTTTTGTTGAAAAGTAATTTAGGCAGCCTCTGGCCTGGAATACATCCAGTGAACTGGAAGACTCAGGAGCTACAAAAATAAAACGCTTGATGGACAAATGAATGCTTGGCTCTGTCTAACGGAGAGGACTGGAAAAAAAGAGGAACAGGCAGAAAAGGTCAGTGCAAGAACAAAAGCACCACAAACGCTCCCCTAAGTATACACTCCTTAGAGACTCAGACCCCTGAGGCAAGTGGGGAGGACAGGGAAGGTTTCTGGCAGCACATAGCAGAGTACCTATAAAAGCCAGAGATAAAGAAAAATCAACCAAAGGGGCAATAGAAATCTGGAAGACCAAAAATAAGATGCCTTGAGCTTAACAAAGTTTAAAAATATAGTCTTTCTGGAAAATGAATCACTAGAATACATGCCAGTTTTCCTGATAACATGTCTATAATATTTGGACATACAGCAAAAGAAATTATCAATAACTCCTTGATATTTAAAGGGCTCATTCCCAAGCTGTGGGTTTTATAGTCCTCTTGTTTTTCCTCTTTGGGTTGCATTCAGCCAAGGGTACTTTGCAGGTAAAAAGAGATTTACAGAAATGCACTACTGAAAGGAAACAGCTTGGGATAATATATATATATATATATATATATATATATACATATATATATATGTATATATATATTATAATAAAAACAGCATGGAAGTTGAACACTAGTATCCTAAGAACACAGAAAGGAAGGAATCATTTATCTCTTTGACAGACTCAAAACTTTAGGGTTAGAAGACTAAACTAGCTTGGACATGATCTCATTTCTTACATATGCCAGATTCACACTTGCTACTGCCTGAATTCAAAACCCAGTTCTTCAATAGTTTTCTTAAAAGTCCAAAAGCCATTAAAGATCTTGATAGAGTGTTGGGTACCCAAGACCAGCAGGATGAGTTGAACTGCCAAAACTATAAACTGAGTTAATGAATGATCGCTGACATGAACCAGATCTGCCCGCTCCTGGTCCAGGTTTCTTCCTCACACACCTAATGGGGAAAATTCCATCAGTTACTTTATTCAACCTGAGCAGGTGCTATGTTCCAGGTGTTGTTGGGGGGGGGGGGGCAAAATGTGACAAATACAGAGTTCTCAGGCCTTGTGGAATTTAGAAAACCATCAGTATCAAGATAAAACTTGGGAGTGAAATCTAAGGCAAAGGTAAATATAGGGATTCAATTATCCACATTATTCCTACTTTTTCCCTTCTTTCATTCCTTCAAGGTTTGTTTGTTTTTTGGGTTTTTTTTTTTTTTTTTTTTTTGTTCCGCTCAGATACACCAATACACCAGCAGTTTGTTCAGCATCATTTAATGACCAAAAAAACTGGAGGTGGGGGTAGATAGCATAGTGGTTATGCAAAGATACTCTCTTGCCTGAGGCACAAAGTCCAGGTTAAGCCACATACACCAGAACTGAGCAGTGCTCTAGTAGAAGAAAAAAAAAAAAACTGAGCTTCCACTCCCCCCACATTCAGGACTTTCTTCTATGATTACAGGTTTGAAAAATACTGCAAACAACATCTCTGGAGCTTTAGAAGCTCTAAATACATTGACTATCATCTCAACAGGCCCTTAGTCCCTCCAGTATGACAGTAAAATTCACTACCAGGAATCTTTTCCATTGAATTTTGCTGATGTAACTCCTTTTCCAGCTGTCTGTTTGGTGTCTTTTTTTCTTCAGCACTAAGCTTAATTGTCCAAAGTAACTTAGACTTGTGTAATATCTACGGAGAGCATAACTTGAGACAAGGGCTGGGATATAAATGATTTAATGGGAGTTCATTACAAAAAAAAAAAAAATTGGAAAAGTAAAATAAATGAGAAAAGACAGAAAAATTATGGTCTGGGCCAGAGAAATAATATAGCAGCTTAAACAACAGACTTTCATGCCTGAGAATCAGACAGCCTAGGTTTAATCCTCAGCACCACAAGATGCCAGAACTGAGAAGTATTCTAGCTGGGGGAAAAATGAAAAAAAAAAAAAAAAAGGTGTGCTAATGTGCTGGCTACTTCTGTGGGAAACCAGAGCTCACTTCTACTAAGAAGCCCTCTGGGAAATGTATAGAACTCACATTATACTCTTCCCATCCAAGGACAAAGAGTCTAGAACTTGTCTATATTAACTCGCATCAAGCTCTAAGACAGAACTGTCCCCACTGGACATTAATGTTCCCACACTTCCTTCCAGATTATA
This sequence comes from Erinaceus europaeus, assembly GCF_950295315.1. Classification (NCBI taxonomy): domain Eukaryota; kingdom Metazoa; phylum Chordata; class Mammalia; order Eulipotyphla; family Erinaceidae; genus Erinaceus; species Erinaceus europaeus. The sequence goes on along the minus strand of NC_080182.1, from coordinate 15,282,058 downwards.
TGTAAGTCTGAAGAGTCTTCAGTCACTTCAGAAATGTTTGTCTGAGGCAACAAGGTTAGAAAAGCCACTGCCAGCTGAGCAAGTTGTGGTCTATATACACAATGAAATACTACTCAGCTATCAAAAATGGTGACTTCACCGTTTTCAGCCAATCTTGGATGGAGCTTGAAGAAATCATGTTAAGTGAAATAAGTCAGAAACAGAAGGATGAATATGGAATGATTTCACTCTCAGGCAGAAGTTGAAAAACAAGATCAGAAGAGAAAACACAAGTAGAACCTAAACTGGAATTGGTGTGTTGCACCAAAGTAAAAGACTCTGGGGCTTGTGTGGGGGCGGGGGTGGAGAACACAGGTCCAAAAAGGATGACAGAGGACTTAGTGGGGGTTGTATTGTTATATGGAAAACTGGCAAATGTTATGCTTGTAGAAACTATTGTATTTACTGTTGAATGTAAAACATTAATTTCCCAATAAAGAAATTTAAAAAAAAAGGCCACTGCCTACATTTGGTGAGAGTATCTGCTTCAGCAGCACTAAAACTGAATCATCTAACAGAGTAGAGCACCGTGCATCATAACCATTCGATGGAAACAATGTTATGGATTTTGAATGGATCAGCTGAGTAGCTGGGCTTTTAGTAATGAACTTGCTGTAATACACACAGGTTAATTTTTAATTATGGGCATCTGAAACGTGTGCTATAATGTAAGATTACATCAGTCTTTTTTAAATGCTCCCAAAATTGCAGCCTAGGAGGTTGCATAGCAGCTAGGGTTTTGGACTTGTAAGCATGAGGTCCAGAGTTCAATTCCAGGCATCAAATAAGCCAGAATGAGGTTCTGTTCATATAGATATGTCATTTCTACTTTTATAGTCCCTAAAATAAAAATAAATACCTATAGACACTGTTTACCTGTAACTTACAAAGTGCTTTTCACATTTATAATTTAATTTAGTTCTCTTAGTCACCATGTAATGGCATGTTATTACTAACACAATTTCCCCAAGAAGTTCTGAGGATCAGAGAAATTGGTAATGGCAAGAATATCCCATTTGATGGAAAGCTCTTGTCTGCTTCTTCCAGTGATCTTAATCAAAACATCCTCATCTGATACTGCAGAAAGCACACCTAGGTGGATGCCTACTTTATCAAATGCTCTACCCAGGTTCAAGACTGAAACCCCTCCAGCCATGACATCATCTCCCCAGACAATAACTTGGATCTATCTGCATATCAGATTTCAGGCTCAGGGGCAAAAACAAAAAGGGAAAAAAAAAAAAACTAGTATAGCCACAGGCCTTTTGGAATATAAGTAAAATATACCTACTAGCTATCTACAAAATGGAGGGCCCCCTCCCAACTCTCCATGTGCACTATTCCAGCCCTTAGGTCCATGATTGGTCAACAATTTGTTTGGCTTTGTATGTTAACTCTCTTTTCAGCCACCAGGCTCCAGATGCTAGCATGATGCTGACCAAACATCCCTGGGCAGACAACCCCACCAGTGTCCTGGAACTCTGCTTCCCCAGAGCCCTTCCCCACTAGGGAAAGAGAGAGGCAGGCTGGGAGTATGGATCGACCTGTCAGCGCCCATGTTCAGCGGGGAAGCAATTACAGAAGCCAGACCTTCCACCTTCTGCATCCCACAATGACCTTGGGTCCATACTCCCAGAGGGATAGAGAATGGGAAAGCTATCAGGGGAGGGGATGGGATACAGAGTTCTGGTGGTGGGAATTGTGCGAAGCTGTACTCCTCTTATCCTATGGTTTTGTCAATGTTTCCATTTTACAAATAAAAATTTTTTTTAAAAAGACTGAAACCCCCTTTCATACCAGGAGAAATTTTGGTGCTGTAGTGTCTCTCTTCTCTCCTGTCTCTATCTTTCCATGTTTATAAAAAAAGCCAGCTCAGAGCAGTAAAATCTGCGGAAAACATACACACACACACACACTCCATTTGAACAGTCAATATAACCTACACATCATAATTTGTAAATTCTAAATATTTCCATTTTTTAATTTTCAAATGATTTTATTTTTGATTTATTTATTCCTGGACAGAGACAGAGAGAATTTGAAGGGGGAGATAGAAAGGGAGAGAGAGAGAGAGACACCTGCAGCCCTGCTTCACCACTCATGAAGATTTCCCCCTGCAGGTGGGGACCAGGGGCTTGAACCTGGGTCCTTATGCACTGTTATGTGAGTGCTTAACCAGGTGCACCACCACCTGGCCCCTCAAATAATTTTAAAACCATGAACACCAACACCTAACAATATCCCAGAGGACAAGTGTCAATGATTTATATTTTTCTTATCCTCCAATACAAAAATCAGAGGTATAGGGGCCAAAAAAAATAATTAACAGCTTCCACTTTATCTTAAAATAGCCCAATATAACTCATGTGGCAACTCCAACAATATGAATGTTTATCCTTCATGCCAAAAATCCTCCGTAGAAATCTGTTGCTATAAACATTTTGTGGCCAAATTCCCATCTGCAGAGATGTTTGTTTTTCTCTGTTCCGTGCCAGAGTACTTAATCCAATCATCATAATAAATTGCTATTTTCTCTGCCCTCTTTAAACAATTAATAGTGTGTGCATCTGAAAGTGTTAAGAGCTTAAGACTAGAGCAAACTCAACCAGAAACATGAACAGAGTCACTCCCGAATTTCAATCTTCTGATCTCTGCTTTTTCAAAAAAAAAATAGGCAAGTAAGTATATTTTCATAAAATGTCACTGTCTTTAAAAAGGCTTCAAGGGGGCTGGGTGGTTGTGCAGTGGGTTAGGCACACATGGTGTGGAGCACAGGGACTGGCACAAGAATCCCAGTTTGAGCCCCCGGCTCTCCATCTGCTGGGGGGTCGCCTCACAAACAGTGAAACAGGTCTGCAAGTGTCTATCTTTCTTTTTTTTTAATTTCTTTATTGGGGGTTAATGTATTACATTCGACAGTAAATACAATAGTTTGTACATGCATAAAATTTTTCAGTTTTCCACATAACAATACAACCCCCACTAGGTCTTCTGTTATCCTTTTTGGACCTGTATTCTCCCCCTCACCCACCCCACAGTCTTTTACTCTGGTGCAATACATCAAAGTGTCTATCTTTCTCTCCCCCTCTCTGTCTTCCCCTCCTCTCTCAATTTCTCTGTCCTATCCAACAACAATGACAGCAATAACAATGATAATAATAACAACAACACTGAAACAACAAGGGCAACAAAAAGGGGAAAAATAGCCACTATGAACAGTGGAATTCGTTACTGCAGGCTCCGAGCCCCAGCAATAACCCTGGAGGCAAAAAAATTTAAAAAAAAGACTTCAAATGATATTTGTTTGTATACTTTGTCCTTTCAGTCAAATCTTATTCAGCAAGTTTTATGTTTTGGTACTACGTGCAACTATAGTTTACTTTATCTATTTGCAGGTAGAAATATATACACATAATACCATTACACAAGTAGGAACTGCAAACACATAAAATCACAACTACAACCAAAAAAAAAAAAAAAGGTTGGGAAATAAAGAAAAGAGATACACTGTTGGGGCCTGGGGCACACCTGGTTTAGTGCATACATTACAAAGCACGAGGATCCAGGTTCAAGCCCTGGGTCCCCACCTGCATGAAGAAACCTTCTTAAGTGGTGAAACAGTGCTGCAGATTTCTCTTTCTCTATCTCTCTCTTCTGTTTAGATTTCTCTTTGTCACTATCCAATAAATAAATACAAATTACTGAGGTGGGGAGAAAGAAAAAAAAGAGATATGCTCTTTAAGTCTCCCTACTTTTAATAAAATTAAGTAACTTATACCTGGCTCTTATTAACAATGGAAATCTATTTAGAATTATTCACAAATATTCCTGTCAAATAGAGTGATGGTATAATTTTTACACCAGAAATGAAATATATCTATGTTAAAAAAATTTTTATTTCTTGCTTATAATTAGTACTTCCTGTAAATCTCTTTTGATATATTTTGCAAACTAGATCAGGGCCAGAGAGCTTTCTAACTTCCTAACGAACTTCCTCTCATTATTACCAGAAAGGTTTACTGTGTTTCTCTTCATCCTTTGATATCAGAAAGGTTCAATCTACAAAAGCACAAGGATTAAAGAGTTTCTTATTAAGAAATTAAGAACAGAATTGAGGAAAGTCAACACACCAAGTTTGACAGAGTTGCTTATGCCCCTAATACATTTGCTCAATTGCAGAGAAATGTTCCACCTAAGAAACCAAGAAAATAACTCATTTAAATGTTCAAAAGACTGGCTGTTTGTTTGTTTTTTTATTTTAAACTAAATACAGAGAAATGGTTGTTTTCCACACCGTGTATGAAAACTTCAAGTGTCACTCGAAGGAGGCAGATTTAAATCTTCTGGTTTACTTCAAATTCTTCTGGGATACAGAGGCTTTCAATATTATTGTTTGGATTCAATTATTTTTCACAATTGAAATGTTAAATTAAAGTTATTTCCTAATTCTCATAAAAACAAGGATCTGAAATGGCCTTCCAGAAAGTACAGCAATGGGATCATAAAATATTCTGTCTGGCAGCGGGAACCTCACATTTCCACTATAGAGCCTATATTTCCCCCAGTCCTGGAACCTTAGGGTGGGGCACACTTTTCTGCATGCTTCTCTCAATTCATATCAAATAATATTGCATTCGCCAATCACAACCTAATCAATGCAACGAGTGCCACCTCAGCATGCTTCACTTCAGACTGTGTCCAGAGACTTCAGGTGTGGAACGACAACCCTTCAGCTTCATTACTCGGGTGAGACCTTTCCTTTCATAATGTTCTTTAATTCCATTCCAGGTGGTTCACTTCCTAACAAAGTCCCAAAACCTAGATATAGACCAGGTTCCCTGAGATAGAGCTTATGTTCACACGTATCCATAAACTAAGGCAAAATATATACCTAAAAGCAAAAGTACACAATAGTCTGCAGTGAGTACCCCTCAACATTTCATCTGCACTATTCCAGCCTTTAGGTCCATAATTGTTCAACAATTTGTTTGGCTTTGTATGTTAACTCTCTTTTCAGCCACCAGGTTCCAGATGCCAGCATAATGCCGACCAGACTTCCTTGGACAAATGACCCCACCAATGTGTCCTGGAGCTCCACTTCCCCAGAGCCCCACCCTACTAGGGAAAGAGAGAGGCAGGCTGGAAGTATGAATCGACCAGTCAATGCCCATGTTCAGCGAGGAAGCAATTACAGAAGCCAGATCTTCCACCTTCTGCATCCCACAATGACCTTGGGTCCATACTCCCAGAGGGATAAAGAACAGGAAAGCTATCAGGGGAGGGGATGGGATATGGAGATCGGGTGGTGGAAATTGTGTGGAGTTGTACCCCTCCTATCCTTTGGTTTTATTAATGTCTCCTTTTTAAAATAAATAAATAAAAATAAAAAATAAAATAAATTTAAAAAAATATTCTGTCTGGAACCGCCCACTCTAGGTGAAACTTAGGCTTTGCACTACCATAATTCTACCACTTCCTATAGAGGGAAAATATGGAAATACCAATTAATAGAATATATATATATACATATATATATACATATATATCCTTTGAATATTTTTGAGGTCATGACTCTACTCAATACTAGATCACCTCTTATCTTTCCTTAGATCCATTGATAAAATGAACACCTACTCTAATCTCATACTCTCTATAGTGCACTGGTGACAATGGAATGAAGAACATATAGTCTCTGAACTGAGGTGTGGTAGTCGAAGTGGGCGTCCCTATCCAGCAGTGGGAAATGTAAGTAAATGAAAGCTAATGCAAGTAAAACACGGTCTAAGTGAAGCTCTCTAGACTGGGTGCTATAAAAGATGAAGGCCAGAAATAATTCAACCTCTGCCGAAAGAATTCAGGTGCACATTGGGTAGTAATCTTCTTCTTATAGTTAAATAAAGCTATTTTCCAGAGGCATTGTAATGATATGGGATGAAGCACCATTGTAGGCATATATACATACAAAAACTCATAGATTAAGTGTAATTCAACTGATTTTTCAATATATCTGCAGAAATGTCTTTCCCCACACAGGTAATATCCAGGGGTATACAGTCTTCAGATCTGGCTGATTCTAGATACTCAGCAGATGCTGTTTTAAACTAGCCTCTCCTCATCAACCTCATTTTCCTTTCTGTGGACAAAATGTTCAGTCAGGCTTCCGCTTGATAATGAAGGTGATTAGCAGCAGTTCTATGCATACATCTTAGCTTCTCAATAACCTCAATAGAAAGAAGCATTTCTTCTTTTCTGAAAGTTCTACAAATCCCTGAAATTGGAACTCACTTTATCCAGCTGCTCAGCTGGTTTATGGTGGTGCTGGGGATCAAACCTGGGAACTCTGGTGTTTCAGACATGGACATCTTCTTGCATAACCATTATGCCATCTCCCCAACCCTGTCATTATTTTTTAATTTATTTTCCTTTTTGTTGCCCTTGTTGTTTTTTATTGTTGTTGTAGTTATTGATGTTATCGTTAGATAGGACAGAGAGAAATGGAGAGAGGAGGGGAAGACAGAGAGGGGGAGAGAAAGATAGACACCTGCAGACCTGCTTCACCGCCTGTGAAGTGACTCCCCTACAGGTGGGGAGTCAGGGGTTCCAACCGGGATTCTTACCTGGTCCTTGCGCTTTGCACCACGTGCACTTAACCCACTGCACTACCACATGACTCCTAAGTCTTATTATTTTTTTGTATTCTAATTTTCATTGAGAAATTAATACTCTAGGAGTTGGCAGGAAAGACAGACTAGAGAGAGAAGGGTTTCCTAATATTCAACCTGAGGCTTCTCATAGCAATAGGAACAGGTATTGGTAAAATTTCTTCTATGTACCTGACATTATTTGAGCTGGCACACTACTCTGTACTCCTTCATATTAAGAAGCTCTGGACAACCATTTAAAGGATTAAAGATGTTGCTGCAGGTTGGATTTTCAAGAAGCAGACAGTGAGACAAAGTTTAAGCCATAAGATATTAAAGAGAGCGCAGCGGGTTAAGCGCACCTTGCGCCAAGCGCAAGGACCAGTGTAGGGATCCTGGTTCCAGCCCCCCGGCTCCCCACCTGCAGGGGAGTTGCTTCACAAGCGATGAAGCAGGTCTGCAGGTGTCTATCTTTCTCTCCCCCTCTCTGTCTCCCCTCCTCTCTCGATTTCTCTCTGTTCTATCCAACGACAGCAACAACAACAATAATAATAATGACAACAATGATTAAAAAAACAAGGTCAACAAAAGAGGGGGAAAAATGGTCTCCAGGAGCAGTGGATTCGTGGTGCAGGCACCTAGCCCCAGCAATAACCCTGGAGGCAAACAAACAAACAAAAAAAGATATTAAAGAGAGGCTTAAACCTAAGAAAAGAAGACAAGGGGAGAGGGGAGAGGAAGAGAGGGGAGAGGAGAGGAGGGGAGGGAAGAAAGGGGGAAAGGGGGAAAAAGAAAGGGAGAAGGTGTAAAGAGATAAGGAAGAAAGGAGAAAAGGGAGAAGGGGAGGGAAGGGAGGGAAAGGAAGGGAAGAAGGGAAGGGAAGGGAAGGGAAGGGAAGGGAAGGGAAGGGAAGGGAAGGGAAGGGAAGGGAAGGGAAGGGAAGGGAAGGGAAGAGAAAAAATTCACAAATAGGCAGAGGGAAAAGTTAAATTAAGATGTAATCCCCCCCCCAAAAAAAAAAAAAAAACCTGCCTCGGGTAACCCAGTGGGGAGCTCTGGAACAAGAACGTCTATTCAAAATTGTCCTTCTTCAAGCAGAAATTCCTTAACCTTTACCTCCCCACTGCACTCAATCACTCATCACTAGGTGTTGACCTCCAAGGGATTGGTGTGGCCTGTTGGAGAAGGATGAGCTGCAATTCTCTGTAGCTTAGGTAGGTCTTGAAGACCTGAGAACTGCAACTCTCTGAAGACCACGCACCCTGCTATGCAGCCAAGATCTTTGACAGAATATCTAGAGGGCAGGTCACTTTGTCTGCTGCAATCAGAGAGTGCTATGAGAAGATTAGCCAAAGAAAGGTGACTCCAAAAATACTGGGAGAGAGGGACTATTAGAAAAGTGGGGGAAAAAAATACAAAAAAAAGAAAAGTGTGTGTAACCTAACAAGGCTTGTTTTCCTTCACATTGGTTGTGGGGTTTTTGTTTGTTTGTTTTGTCTGTTTTGTTTTGTTTTTTACTTGAAATCAGAGGGAACTTGGCAGAAAAGTATGCTGGTGAAAATAAGATATCGGAGCCTGGTGGTGGCGCACCTGGTTAAGCGCACATATTACAGTGCACAAGGACCCAGGTTCAAGCCCCCAGTCCCCACCTGCAGGGGGAAAGCTTTACAAGTGGTGAAGCAGGGCTGCAGGTATCTGTCCATCTCTCTTCCTCTCTAACACCCCTTCCCTCTTGATTTCTAGCTCTCTCTATCCAATAAACAAAGATAATAATAAAAATTGAAAGTTAAAAAAAAGAAAAGAAATGAAAAGAAGATACCATGTGCCAACTTTACGTTCAACATTTTTCTCCTGTGTCTTTATTGAACTGCATTGGCATCTTTTTCTATGGGTCATCTGGTACCATCACATACATTATTGTGTTTGTTTGTTTGGCCCGGAGCAAATCCAGGTAACCAGATTATCATAAAAATGAGTCTGATGGCAGTGGTTTGCTGCTCCCACCTGCATGGTACAGAAAATCAGAGTTCCTGGTGGTCCTTATACACTTGCAGTCCCCAAGTATACTCAAATTTGTCCCCAGAAACATCCTCTCGCTTCCCCCACCTTACACCATTATCTTCTGCTAGCAGTCACTCCTTTGCCTTTCTCTATCTCTATGATTTTCTTCTTTTTATTTGTTAATATCTATTTATTTGTTCCCTTTTGTTGCCCTGGTTTTTATTGTTGTTGTTATTGATGTCGTTGTTGATGGATAAGACAGAGAGAAATGGAGAGAGGAGGGGAAGACAGAGAGAGGGAGAGAAAGATAAGACACCTGAAGACCTGCTTCACCACCTGTAAAGCAACTCCCCTGCAGGTGGGGAGCTGGGGGCTCAAACTGGGATCCTTATGTGGGTCGTTGCACTTTGCTTGCGCTTTGTGCCATGTGCCCTTAATCTACTGCACTACCGCCCGACTCCTTCTATTATTTTTTTTAAATATTTATTTTATTGATTCCCTTTTGTTGCCCTTGTTGTTTTATTGTTGTAGTTATTATTGTTGTCGTAGTTGTTGGATAGGACAGAGAGAAATGGAGAGAGGAGGGGAAGACAGAGAGGAGGAGAGAAAGATAGACACCTGCAGACCTGCTTCACCACCTGTGAAGCGACTCCCCTGCAGGTGGGGAGCCGGGGTTCGAACTGGGATCCTTATGCCGGTCCTTGTGCTTTGCGCCACCTGCGCTTAACGTGCTGTGCTACAGCCCGACTCCCTCCTTCTATTATTTTCAATGTGTAATTCTTATGGCATCAGATAAGTTTGAAATAGACTGTTCATTTTTTTTCTGTCTCAAGTCCTTTTCTGTCTCCCCCATATATTATTTTTATTTTTACTTTTATAGTTTTAGTAAAGAAAAAATGACTTACAAGACAGCTGCTGTTATATCATTATAATTTCTCATCTCCCCTTGAGAGGTGTCAGCACACCACCCTCACCACAAATTTAAGTCCTCCACCACTGCGCACTGGGTCCCCAGTACCCTCTCACCCCTCACCCCTATGTGACCCCCAGAGTATTATCTTTGTTGCAACAGACTGCAACCTTCTTCTGATACTTAGTTACTATCTAAAAGCACATTATATCTACAAGCAGAAAAATGACATTTTCTATTTAGATAAGCACCTTTGCATTGCATAAATAGAAATCAACAAAACCATATTAGCAGATAAAGTCACTTTTAAATATTGTTTGAATTAACAGTATTGAATATCCTGCAGTAGCCCTGTCATAATGCTAAAGAGTTTTACCTTTGTTGCATCATCGATGTGTTAGTGAACCTGAGTTTTGAGGATCTTATTAGTTTTTACTGACTTGAAGCACTGTGCCATCATAAAAGATAGCAAGCCTTCTAACAGTTTGTACAAAATCTCTTTAAATCACTGTCATTTTGAAAAACAGATTTTTTAAACAAGAGATGGTTATACTATATCATAGAGAGGATGGCAAAGCATATAAATATCTGGATGATGAAGGTCCTAGGAAATCCAAAGGGAGTGTTGAACCAATGCTAAATACGAACTTGGCCAAACGCACACATTTCTCTCACTTGGGGAAGCTTAACTGGATGACTTGCTAGTTGAGAAGGCTAACAAGATTCCTTTCGATCTATAACAAATCCCAACACAGCCATGAGCATTCCATTTTCATGCTCATATCTGAATCAGGACTTATTTTAAAACCAGGAAGAAAGGAAAGAAGGAAGGAAGGATGGTAGTTGAGTGCTTCTGCTATATTTTAATGAAACTAGAAATAAACCAGGACATCAGGATTTCAAATGTGAACAATACCACTGAGAAGCCTGCTTTGTTTGTTTGTTTGTCCGATATCGAAAGGAAAGGCAGAAATAGATAAAGATATTTGTTGTTAATATTTCGGAAGGCTCTTGCCAGGCGGGTAGCTTGCTTCACGGGCGGGTAACAGAGACGCGGAGACAACGGCTGGGCAGGGAAGCTGTATTTCTTTATTCAGGATCAACGATTCATAAACTAAGACAAACTAATCACCAAACAGAACTCTGCTGTCTCTTTGCGGCAGCGCAAGCACTCTTTCCTTTTCTGTAACTCGGGAACTCTCCAACTCTGGAACTCTGGAACTCTCGTACTGGGGAACCCTCTGAAAACTCTGGCACTCTCGAACTCAGGAACCCTCTCCCTTACTCTTGAACTCCGGAACTCTCGGACTCAGGAACTCAGGAACTCTGTCACTCTCGAACTCAGGAACCCTCTCCCGGCGTTCCTTGGGGCGGGGCCAAGCAGGCCCGAGAAATTAATAGGACTGATCCAATTCTCTTGGCGGGGGAGGGCTAGAACAAACCAGTGTAAAGCATACGACAGATATTAAAAAAAAAAAAAAACACAACACCACCCGCCACCCATGAAGCTCACCCAATCCCTTTTATGATGCTTCCATGTGGTGCCAGGCCTGTAACCCCCGAACTCTATGCATTATTACTATTACTCTATTGGGTAAACTGTCTCTTGGTCCCTGAATATATCTGTAATATAATCAATCATAAATATAATATAACATTAAAACCTGGTATGCGTCCATGAAGGATGATAAATGACATAGTGGGGGTTGTATTGTTAAATGGGAAACTGGGGAATGTTATGCATGTACAAACTATTGTATTTACTGTTGAATGTAAAACATTAATTCCCCAATAAAGAAATAAATTTTAATAAATAAATAAATAAAACCTGGTATGCTTAGGAAGTTGATTGGGTTTTGTTTTGTTTTGGCTTTTTGGGTTTTTTTGCTTATTTTTACCAGAGCACAGCTCAGCTTTGACTTAAGATGGTACCAGGGACCTGGGACCTAGAAGCCTCAGGCAAGAAACACTTTCGCATAACCAACTTGCTATCTTCTTGAGTCTCAGTAAATTGTTCCTTTAGCTTGTGAATATATAACAGAAGATATTGCATATGTATCAGCAGTATTTTGAGTAATCACACAAATTTTTAAGTGCCTTTGAGATTTAAAAAGAAATTGTTGAAGTAGATTTTATTAACACACAAACTGCAGAAATTATATCATTTCCATGTCTCAAGCATCTTTCATTCTAAATTTTAAGCAAGATAAGACAAACAGATCTTATTCCTTTTTGCCAATATGTGTTGCTATGCTTCACATTGGTTTGGTCTCACCCCCCCGCCCCCCGCCTCTGGGAGATTGTGGTTTAGCCTCTGCTAGTTTCATGCTTCCCCTTCTCCCTGCCCCCTACCCTACATACTTCCTGAGTTTCTGCCGCTGCCGCTGGAGGAGAAAGATGCAGGACAGATCTGTGTGGTGATTAGTTTAGGTTAGTTTTTGAATCGTTGCTGGTGAATAAAGAAATACAGCTTCTCTGTCCAGCCGTGTGTCCTCAAGTCTCTGTCTACCGCCTCGAAGCTAGCCCCGCCTACTAGCGCCCAGAACTCTGACAACAAATATGTTGCTATATTTCAATAAGAACTACATGAAATCTTAAGATTTTCACAAATGATCTTAAGTAGACAATACAGGTGAGAGTTAAGCATGTTAGAAAACCTGAGGAAGAGAGTCAGGCCATAGCTCAGCAGGTTAAGGCAGGTGGCATAAAGTGCAAAGACCAGAGCAAGGATGTTGGTTCAGGCCCTTAGCTCCCCACCTGCAGAGGAGTCGCTTCACAAGCAATGAAGCACGTCTGCAGGTGTCTGTCTTTCTCCCTCCCCTTCTATCTTCCCCTCCTCTCTCCATTTTTCTCTGTCCTATCTAACAACGACAACAATAATAACTCCAACAACAATGAAAACAATAAGGGCAACAAAAGGGAAAATAATTTAAAAAAAAAAAATTTAAAAAAAAAACAAAGATCTGGAACAGAAAAGTTTTCTCCAGATGTTTACAGGTTGGATACAAAATAAGAATGAAAGACCAAAAAAAAAAATCCATATAATCTAAAACAAAACTATTTAGTGAAATAGAAACAAGTGAAAATAGATCAAATAAACAAAACTCCTCAGGTGTTGTAAAGTGTCTATGATTTGAAGATTTGTCAAGTGAATAAAAGGTAATGTTCTAAAACAACAACAACAACAACATGATACAGATAAAACCAGTTGTTTGGGGTGTTAAGTATGATTGTTTTATACTCAGAAAATTCAACATGGGATTAAAATATTTTTTGAGAAAACTTTTCTCTGTGTATATTCAATGTCACTGTTTTAACCAGTTCATTTATCTAACAGAATATAAGGTGATCCATGTGAGTTACAAATTAGCTAAATTACTGGCAATTTGGGGTTTAGTATATGTGCTGCCGAAGCGAGCACGCAATTTGGGGTTTAAAAGATTCTTATGCCTATTAAATTATGGAGCAAGTAGAACAAAGTGTGATAATTACAAGTAACAGTTCTATTTCCTCTAACACCTGACTGGTTAGAAGAAAAAGCATGATAATTGCTTTTTGTGTGTTAAAAAAAAAAGTTCATCCCCAAATCATATGTTTAGCTCTAGGCTAGAATTAATTGGCAGTGAATGCAAGAATAGTTTGCTGAAAATGCACTCATATTTGGGTGTTTCCCTGAATATTCCATGGCTTTGGAGACAATAGAGAGGAGTTTTCAAGTAACCTAAGAAATCCTTAACAGTTATATTATATGAAAGACCCTATCTGTGGGGGTTGGGCAGTGGTGCAACCAGTAGAAGCACACTTTGCCATTAGAGAGGGGGTCAGAGTACACACATTACCATAAGCTAGGGCCTGGGTTCATACCCCCGGTCCCCTCTTGCAGTGGGAAAGCCTCATTGGGAGTATATGATTGTTGTCCTTTGGAACAAAATGAAAGAAACTGAAGGTGCTTATGCTTAGTAAGATAAATAAAGAAGTGAAAGACAACAACCAAATGGTTTACTCATATGGAATCTACAGAAGTGAAATAAATGAATCTGAAAAAAATTTTTTTTTCAACGAGAAATAAACCAACTGTGAGTAAACTTTGTGAGGACTGTCGTGGGAAGGGTGGAGGCACAGAATTTTGGTGGTGGATATGGTATAAAACTAGACCCTGTAATCTTACAACCTGAGAAGCCACAATTAAGCACAAATAAAATAAAATTTTTCTTTTTAATTTTTCTTTCAGTTGGATTTAATATACACAATGCAGGGCTGGGTGGTGGTGCATCTGGTTGAGTGCACGTGTTACAATGAGCAAGGATCTGGGTTCAAGCCCCAGTTCCCTACCTGCAGGGGGAAAGCTTGATGTGGTGAAGCAGTGCTGCTGGTGTCTCTCTGTCTCTGTCTGTCTCCTCCTACCTTTTAATTTCTGGCTGTCTTTACCCAATACATAAATACAATTAAAAAATTAAGATATGCATTGCTACATCACACCTGAAATAGTAAATATAATATAAAAATATTAAACAAGTTATTTCCTTTTTTTAAGATTTTGTTTATCTATGAGAAAGATAGGAGGATAGAGAAAGAACCAAGCATCACTCTGGTACATGTGCTGCCAGGGATTGAACTCAGGACCTCATGCTTGAGAGTCCAAAGCTTTATCACTGCGTCCCCTCCCAGACCACAAGGTTATCTCTTATAACTGTAGGAGAGTAAGGAATTCACCATTTTTTTTTTTTTAGAAATAGGACTCCTAGTGCCATCCCTATCAGAAAGAACCTAGTATTCTTAAAAAAAAAAAAAAAAAAAAAACTTGGCTTAGCAAGCTATAAATTTAGTCTATCAATAATTCATCTCAAAAGATTAAAAAATAAATACCTTGTAATGCAAGGTTTATAGAAAATAAGCAGATTGATGGCATGCTAAGGAAATAAAGACATTACAGATCATTTGTGGCGTGTTGAAATGCTAATCCTTTAATAGTATTTTATAATCTTAGCCTTTTGGTTTCATTTTGTTGATATTACCAGGACTCAGAACCATGATGAGTTGCTGAATTTGATGCTAACAGTATTTAGTTTCACAGTATGATTACAGGACTACTTTTCACCTCTTTTCAAATATCTGTTGAGGTTCAGTGGGGTGTGAAAGTCATTGGATGTACATTAGAAGAAAAACTCTGAGTACTTCTAAAATAATTACTAAATGTAATTGAGAGAGAATGGTTGACCTTTGCTGATAAAATAATTACTAAATGTAATTGAGAGAGAGAGAGAATAGTTAACCTTTGCTGATAAACCTGAGGAAAAGAAAGTAATAAAAGATTCTAGAAATCATTTTTAATTGTCTCTAGTCACAGGTTTGAAGAATTAGTTACTTGTTTCATGAAATCAATATATTATCCTTTCAAATTTATGACTCTCTAATGAGGCATAATATACTAAAATGCTAAGACCAGCTAAATCCAGTTCCCACCTACTTTTCCTACTCCATTACACCAAAACAAGACCTTCCACAGTGTCAGACTTCACTACTCATAAGGGCTGAATCGTGTTTGGGCTTCTGCAAATCTCTTCCATCAGGCCCCTACTGACCTGAACTGCCAATCAACTCCCTTCTGAATACTCCTTATGCCTTTTTGTTCATGCAAATGAACTGATCATTCAAGATTTATTCAAGCATCACTATTTTTCATGTTTTTCCTGACCATTTAAGCTAGAAGTGATTTCATATCTGTACTTCTTTTAAAATTTGGATTCTGTCTGTGTCTTTCATTTAATGGTACAGGCCAGCTGAAAGAAGTGTTACAGGGTGGCAGAATCTGCTATGAGAACAAATAACAAGACTACCAGCCACATCTCTTCCCTTGGTAAATTCAAATGCAATTGAGAAACAAAGAGGGAAGGGGAGTTAGCATAATGCTTATGCAAAAAGACTTACATCCCTGAGGCTCCAAAGTCCCAGGTTCAATCCCCCATGCCAACATAAACCAGGGTTAAGCAGTGTTCTGGTTTCTCTCTCTCTCTCTCTCTCTCTTCTCTCTCCCTGTCTGTGTGTGTGTGTGTGTGTGTGTGTGTGTGTGTGTGTGTGTGTCTGTGTGTGTGTGTGTGTGTGAGAGAGAGAGAGAGAGAGAGAGAGAGAGAGATAGATTAAAATTAAGTAAATATGTTGTCCGGAAGGTGGCGCAATGAATAAAGCATTGGACTCTCAAGCTTGAGGTTTTGAGTTCAATCCCTGGCAGCACATGTACCAGAGTGATGTCTGGTTCTTTCTCTCTCCTCCTATCTTTCTCATAAATAAATAAAATATTTAAAAAATAAAAAAAAAGTAAATAAGATATACAAACAGACTGGAAATAGGCAAGAGAGGGAGCGAGGGAGTGGTCAAAATATCACCTCTGTTGCTTCTTTTTTTTATTTTTTAAATTATATTTCTTTATTGGATAGAGACAGCCAGAAATTGAGAGAGATGGGGGAAACAGAGGAGAGAGACACCTGCAGCCCTGCTTCACCCCTCGTGAAGCTTTCCCCCTGCAGGTGGGAACCAGGGGCTCGAACCTGGGTCCTTCTGCACTATAACATGTGCGCCCAACCAGGTGTGCTACCTCATGGCCCCCCTGTTGCTTCTTAGCTGAATTGGAAGACACAGTTCAAAACTGAAAAAGCAACCAAACTTCCTATTACATCCCCTCCAGATTTATCAATTTACCCTCCCAGCAGTGAGACCAAGAAGCCCTTCCAGGTTTCCACCCACTGATCAGCAGTAGAAATGGAAAGAACACATAACACCCCTCAACAAGCTGAGCTATGAGTAGCAACCTATAGTAGCTATCAGCAGAAATCTCCCTACCCATGAGAGTAGTGGACAAAGGGGCTAGTGTATGTGGTCAAAGCTACTTATGAAAGGGTAGGGATTTTGATTTATAATCCTGCAAGAATAGAAGATGAAAGAAAAGTGATTGTGTCTGCAGACAAAATGTATAATTGTGTAATTTGTGTCGGGGAGTAGCCAACTCATTCTCTCTCCATTCTAAGGAATGGTGGCTCCCTCAATAAACCCAGCCCAGTCTGTTGATAAGATAAAGCTGGATGTAGTGCTCACCACAGCAAGAGAGAAAACCCACTCCACAAAGCTGCTGACAATGTTGGGGGGTACTGGGAAATGATGGAATTTATTGTGATTTTGGTTTAAGGAGGATCTTCCAATGTGAGGACTTGAGTAAAGGTTAAGTCAGAATTGTATTACACATTCCAGGATTGGTGGAAATAGCAAGAAGAGAATTTTGAAGTGAGTCTGGAAGGTACAAACTACCCATTGAGGCTCTCCACTGAAGAGCTGTTGGGACTTTGGAGGCAGTACTGTCATAAGCAATCAAGATGGTTTTCTGGAAGACAGGTTCCAAGTAAAAGTGTGGTTTGTTCAGAGAGATCATGGAATAACAATGTAGTGAGTCCCCTGTGATTTTGATCCTCCCTCTTTTTGTAGCTGGTTATAACTGGAGTCATTGGGTCTTTGTTAGCTTACCACCTGCACATTGCTCATAGCTTACTCTATCCACTGTGTAATAATAGATGGCTATGCATGCCTTCCTGTGAAAAGTTTCACAATCACCAGGAAAGTTGAGAGTTTGCTTTACAAAAGAAGCAAATGCCCTTAAGGGAGTTGCAGTCTGGGGCCAGAGAGATAACTCATGTGGTAAGGAATCTGCCTTGCCATGAGTGGTCCAGGTGTGGACCCTTATACCACATGAGAATGCTACAGAACCAGGGGAAGCTCCAGTACTCTGGATACATCTCCATCTGAACGGAAGAAAAAAAAAAGTGTTGGGAGCTGTGATATCAGGTCTGAGCAAAGCCCCAATGAGAGACAGAGACAGAGAGTGATATTGCAACTGGCCAAAGAGATGGCTCAGTACATTACAGTACAGAATTTAAATGCCTAGGAGCCTACTTTTGATCCCTAGAACCACAATATGTTACAGCTAACCAGGGCTCTAAAATGCTTAAGCATAAGAGAGAAATTGAAATTGCAAACCACCAGATGATTCAGTCCAGGCTACTGCTGATGCCACCAAGTCTGCTTGCATAAGACCTTCCACACAGAAACACCGCAGCCTTATTCCTAGCCATAGGAAACATTAGTCTTTGTTTTCCTAGTTAGAAAAGATCTGAGAGATTTTGTTCTCCCATTCTTCCTATCTCTTTTTTTCTCCAAGTATCAATATTAATATGTTTGTCCTCAACTTCATGATCTGATGTATGGGCCTTAATTAGAAGCCTTTAGTAACAACAGAATCTTGCTAGCCTGGATGTTAAGTGGTAGTTTCTATTCTCTGTGTCCAGACTGAGTATAGAAGTAGATGACTTTCATCCTCATAATCCAAGAAGAAAAAAGTTGAGTCTTTCTGAAGCAAAATGATAGAGATTAGGAACCTAATCTCTTTTCATAGATATTAAAAAGGCTGAAAGCTATTATATACAAAAAACACTCAAACCTAATTGTGGAATCCTGACCTTAATAACCTTTAGCAAAACTTTCCCCAAAACTTCTCAGTTCCCACTGTCATTAGTTAAGATTCTCCAGAAAATTTTTTTTTAAACGGAATAGGAGAGATGATTGATTAACTGATCAACTGACTGACTATTGATATCAAGAAGCAAAGATATAGAGAAAGACAAAGAGATTTATTTTAAGGCATTGACTCACTTTGTGATGTTTGTAAGTTCAAAATTTGTAGGGAAAATCTCCAGTATGAAAACTCAGACATTTTGAACTTGACATTGTAGAGGTAAGGTGGAATTTCTTCAAGAAGCAGCTGTGTTTCTTGTAAGACTTTCAACTGGTTGGATGATACTTGATATTTTTTTTATTAACCTCCTTTATTTAAATTCAGCTGACTATAAATGCTTAACCACATCTACAAAATATCTTCCCTGTTAACTCCTGGATTACTGTATTTATGGGGTTTTGCTTGGTATTTTTAAAACTTGTTTTTATTGTTTCACCATTCATTTATAATACTATAAGCTTTGGACAGTACAGCTTTCCACCACTAGCTGGGTATAAGTCTCACCATTCCTGTTACCAAAGCTCTAATGCTATCACTATGGAAATAAGTCCCAGCCAGGCGTTTGCGCACCTGGTTAAGCACACATCACAATGCGCAAGGACCCGGTTCAAGCCCCCAATCCTCACTTACCGAGGAAAGTTTCACGAGTGGTGAAGCAGAGCTGCAGGTGTCTCTCTGACTCTCTCTGTCTCCCCCATCCTCTCAATTTCTGCCTGTTTCTATCCAATAAATAAATAAAGATAATTAAAGCTGAAATAAGTTCCTCTACTCATTCCTCCCACCCTCTTTCCCTTTTCCTCAGGTAAACACCATGTTTTTTGAGAGTCCAAGAGGTATATTTGCTGGGGTTTGCCTGTTTGTCTGGTTTCTGTAATGGCTTCTCCACTGGACATGGACATGGGCAGGTCGGATCTTACCTCCAGCAACAGTTTTCTAAAGAAGAGATACTCAGGGAGTCGGAGCCGTAGGGCAGAGGGTTAAGCACATGTGGCGTGAAGCACAAGGACAGGCAAGAATCCCGGTGAAGCAGGTCTGCAGGTATCTATCTTTCTCTCCCCCTCTCTGTCTTCCCCTCCTCTTTCCATTTCTCTCTGCCCTATGTAACAATGACATCAATAAACAACAATAATAACTACAACAACAATAAAAAACAACAAGGGTAACAAAAGGGAAAATAAATAATTTTTTTAAAAGAGATACTCATAGCCCACAGACACATGAAGAAATGCTCCACTTCATTTGTTATTAGAGGAATGCAAACTAAAACTATACTGAGATTCCATCTCACATCTGAGAGAACAGCTTATACCAACAAACCAGGAAAGATAGGTGTTGGAGAGGTTGTAGAGAAAAAAGAACTCTGCTACATTGTGGGTGGGAATGCAAACTGGTACAGCCCCTTTGGAAGACTGTATGGACATTCCTTAAACAAACAAAATGAAAGTTCCTTATGATCCAGCAATACCACCTTAAGGCATTTATCCAGTGGACACTCAAACACTAATTAGAAGGGATGTCTGCACCCCTATGGTCATAGCTGCATTATTAGCAATAGCCAAAGAGTGGAAGCAGCCTACATGCCCCTCAACAGATAACTGGCTAAAAAGTTATGGGATATGCATTCCATGGAATACTACTCTGCAATCAAAAAGATGATATTGAGAGTTGGGTGGTAGCACAGCGGGTTAAGCACAGGTGGCGCAAAGCACAAGGAGCCAAGTAAGGATCCCCGTTCGAGCCCCTGGCTCCCCACCTGCAGGGGAGTCTTTTCACAGGTGGTGAAGCAGATCTGCAGGTGTCTATCTTTCTCTCCCCCTCTGTCTTCCTCTCCTCTCTCCATTTCTCTCTGTCCTATTCAACAATGACATCAATAGCAACAACAATAATAACTACAACAATAAAAACAAGGGCAACAAAAGGGAATAAATAAATATTTTTTAAAAAGATGATATTGTGTCCTTTGGGGGAAAAAAGTGTATGGAACTGGAGGTGATTATGCTTAACAAAATAAGTAAAGAATGGACAGCTACTAGATGGTTTCATTCATACGGGGTATCTAGAGATTGGATTTACATGAACTTGCCTAAGAAAAATCCAAACAAAACAGAAGCAAGCAAACTATCTGCAATACGTGAGACCTATGGTGGTTATCACTGGGAGGTGGGGAGGTGAGAAGGTGGATGGGTGTGGAACTAAGAATTCTAATCTTAAAATATACTATTATATAAAAATTATTATAACAAATAATTTTTAATTAAATTAATTAATTCGTTAAAAAATCCTTAGTCAAATAAACACCAAAATAAGCTCATTGCATATGCGGTATCCCAGCTGATACTCCTCCTGTATTAACACCAAGAGCAACAATGTTTCTGGAAAGTGCTACCTGAGTAGTGATAGACCTTAAAAAAAAAAAAAAAAAATCAGTGCAAACACCAAGGTCACCATTTCTTTCAACCTAGCTCAGCAATATGATTTTGATAGGGTTAACCACTGGTGGGATTTATCTGATCAAAGCAAAACTGACTTTATTAGCTCAAGGTCCCTCATAGTTTTAACATAGTTTATTCTTTCACTGCAAATATTGCTAAGATATCCAGCTCTTCCCATATAACGACCATTAATTTGGGGACTAGAACTACCCACAGAGTTTAGTTTATTGCCTACCTCACTGCTTCATGAAAAGTTACCAATTGTCAATTAAGCTTTAATGATAGTATTAAAATGCAAACCAGTGTAACTCATATACTTTTCTATGACTTGGAAACAGGACTTTTGTTCTACAGAACAAAATCTATTAAAAGCATCTTAATTCATAAATCAACTACAGAAGAAAGTCTATTAAAGCAGTCTTTATGCATGAATCAAAACAGAATTATCTGCATGAAACCAATTATAATTGACTCACACTCACATAGTGCATTAAATTTTACAAAGTGTTTTCACATGCATTTCTTCCTGAATCCTCATTAATAATGTTTTGTGAGCTGTAAACTGAATAATGAAATTTCCCAGTATAAAAACATAATACAAATAAGAGTGGCTCAAAGAGCAAGGGGATAACTACCTTGAATTTACAAAAAAAAAAACTTCCCAATTTTTTTTTTCATCATAAAGCCAGCAACGACTTCCTTGGTTCAGCAGCTATAATGTTAAAATGATTCTTGAACCTAAATTACATCTCTAAAACATTCAGTAACATTACAGTTGTGTGGGCAAGTAAAGCTCAAGTATAAAGGTAAAAAAGAGGACGTGTATATAGGGCCAGTCAGCCCCATAATCACCAAAGAAAGACAAACAAGAAAAGTTGGAAGCCAGCTATTCAAAATGAAGTGTGAGTTAATCTTAACTATTCTTTCAAAGATTTTCATTTTAAAATTAGCTTGTTATTCTTTTTTTTTTTTTCCTCCAGGGTTATTGCTGGGCTTGGTGCCTACACCATGAATCCACCGCTCCTGGAGGCCATTTTTCCCCCTTTTGTTGCCCTTGTTGTTGTAGCCTCGCTGTGGTTATTATTATTGCCATTGTTGATGTTGTTCGTTGTTGGATAGGACAGAAAGAAATGGAGAGCGGAGGGGAAGACAGAGAGGGGGAGAGAAAGATAGACACCTGCAGACCTGCTTCACCGCCTGTGAAGCGACTCTTCTGCGGTGGGGAGCCGGGGGCTCGAACCGGGATCCTTAAGCCGGTCCTTGTGCTTTGCGCCACATGCGCTTAACCCACTGCGCGACCACCCGACCCCAGCTTGTTATTCTTATGTTTGTTTTTAAACTTTTTCAGTTTTCAAACATGTAACTGTTAACATTTAAAAATTTGACACATTCAGAACTGAGATAAGTTAACTCAAAGGAGCAAGTGACACAAACATGCAATAATGAGCAGGACACAGAAGAGCCTGTGGTTCTCTTCATGCATAAGGAGGCAGAGCATTTGAAAAATTGACTGTTGGGAACAGATTGACTTTAGATCTCTACACTCTTGAAAGGAGGGAGAAGATATAGGTGTCACACTGGCTGTTACTTCTAAAGAGACAGGCAATACACACACATACCATCTTGCAATAAGAAACAAGAATATAAAAACAAAACACAAAATAAAACTTGAACTGGGTTTGGTGCATTGCATCAAAGCAAAGGACTCTGGGGACACAGTGAAATATTAAATTCTCAAGCATGAGGTCCCAAGTTCAATCCCTAGCATTGCATGTGCCAGAGTGATGCTTCAGTTCTCTCTCTCCTCTCATTAATAAATAAATAATAAATAAATAGTTATTTAGCCCATGATGTGATACAAAGGACTCTGGGGAGGGAGGGGAGGAAGAAGTAGGGAAGGGGAGTTAGGGTCCTGGTACCTAATGGTGGAAAAGGACCTAGGTTCAGGGAATCCTTGGATTCCCACATAAATGTGATTGGCCTAGACCTCTAATTGATCCCTCTTCCACCTTCACTGATCATTTTCATCAGGAACATCATCATAAGCCCTCTTCTGGTCCTTACCAGGACTTTGCCCTCACCATAAAGCAGCTATGGTAGGGGCCACTCCAGTCTCCAAAAAGAGGTGGGCCATCCTGCCCTGCCACTTGAGGTAGACTGGTCCTGAAATGAGTGCAGCCTGCAATGTTCCCACCTATGGCCAAAAACTGAGAGCTGAGACCAACAAGGAGGTTAAGCAGGCTCTTGTGATTTTATATATATATATATATATATATATATATATATATATATATATATATATATATATATCCTGGGTCAGGTGGATGGGATAAACCGTTACTTTTATTCATAGATTTTTTTTCAAGATTAAGAGCTACTCTCTGCCCTAATCCAACTTTCTAGCCCTTTTCTCAACTCTGACACCATCTTCTCAGAAAATATTCTTGTTCAACTCCATGTTAGCTACCAAACTCAAGCAAAAACTACAATAGTCATGGGCCCCTAGGAACATGCCCAAAATGGACTTCCTAGCTTCTATTCATCTAAGATCCCTACTCTTATCTGCTCTATTCCTACTTTGTGACTCCTGTCCACTAATCATTTTATCCCACTTTATGTCTTGCCGCCTTTCAGCCACCAAGTTGTAGGTGATATCCTGATTCCATCCAGACTTTCCTAGGCAAGAGGACCTCACCTATGCGTCCTAGAACCTCACCTCTCCAGAGCCCTGCTCCCCTAGGAAAAAATAGAAATAGGCTGTGTTTATGGACGGACCTACCAATGCCCATGTCCAGTAGGGAAGCAACTACAGGAGCCAGAACTTCCACCTTCTGCACCCCAAAAATAATTTTGACCCATTCCCAGTGGAGGAAAAATGATAGGGGAAAGATGATCAGAGGGCTCGGAACTCCAACTCTATCAGGACCCAGAGAGAGAAGAAGAAAAAAGGGAAGGACATTTTGAATGTATCAATATGTGTATGTGTGACTTGGAAAGGAAGATGGGACCTTAAAGGGGGGGGGCAAATATATACAAATATGGACAGGTAGTTGTAGAAATAATAGTTGACCCATATCTGCAACCTTGGGAGAACTGCTGTTTCTTACAATGGAGGGACTGGGGATCCAGAAGTCTGGTTGTGGTAACAGTATGGAGTTGTACTCCTGTTATCTTGTAATTTTGTAAATCAATATTAAGTCACTAATAAAAAATAAAAGATATTAAAAAGACCTAGGCTGGAGGTCAGCGTGAGATAAAAATTCTACCCATGTGTCAACAACTGTACTGTTGTTAACTCCTCAGTAAAAAAGAAACATTAAAATAATAATTAAGCAAGAGTTAATCTTAACTACTTTTAGCTGCTAAGTTAGTATGTAGTTATTTTTAGGCATATAATTTATATCAACCAATATAAAAGTAATATTAATTCAAGAATAGGATGATGGTGATATTGATGTTAGACGGGAAACTAAAAAAAATTCAGAAGGGCCATAAGGTGGCACTCTGAGTTGAACACACATGTTACCAAGTTCAGGGACTCGGGTTCAAGCTCCTGCTCCCTATCTGCAGGGGGAAACTTCATGAGTGGTGAAGCAGTGTTGCAGGTGTCTCTTTTACTCGCTTCCTCTCTACCCCCCCTTTTCCCTCTCAATTTCTGTCTCTACCCAATAAAAGAAAAACAAGTAAAAAAAAAAATCAACCACACTAAAGTCTAAAGCATGTCTTAAGCAGGCGTAAATTGTTTAATGTTTAGGGCTGAGAGATATCTCTCCAGTAGAACACAGGACTTCCATGCCTGGGGTTCAATCCATGATAGGTGATATGCTGGATCTGAACAGCTCTGTAGTGTCTCTCATTCATATAAATAGATACATAAATAAATCTTTAGAATAATTTAAAGCATAAGCCATGTACTGTGAAAACATAACATGTGGCCAAAGAAAGATCAATATCCAGAGCATCAAAACAAACCTTTTAAATCAACAAGAGTCAATGTACACAGTATCCATGGATCAGAACAGTCTGTACAGAGAACCACATACTAGATAGGTTGCTCAGATTCACTAGTGAATGAAACACAGATCAAAACAAGACACCAATTCACATCACCAAAATATCAGGACTCACTCTCCTTCTCATCTCTCTCAGATTTTCAATCTTATATAAAAAAGAGGGCCAGCAGCAGCAGTGGAGCTGTATAAGCACCAAGCCCCAGTGATAGCCTTGGTGTGAGAAAAAAAAAAAAAAAAAAAAACAACTGGACCTGATAACCTGATTGTAAAACCCCATCATCTCATCATATACCACTATACCATGTTCTTTTTAAAAAATATTTATTTATTTATTTATTCCCTTTTGTTGCCCTTGTTGTAGTTATTGATGTAATTGTTGTTGGACAGAGAAGTGGAGAGAGGAGGGGAAGACAGAGAGGGGGAGAGAAAGATAGACACCTGAACACCTGCTTCACAGCCTGTGAAGTGACTCCCCTGAAGGTGGGGAGCCAAGGTCTGGAACCTGGATCCTTACTTTGGTGCTTCTGCTTTGCGCCACGTGTGCTTAACCCTCTGCACACGACTCCCTACTATCTGTTCTTGAACACTTCAAATGAGCTAGTCCTTGCTAGAAACTTCTACCCCGAGTTGGAACCTGATTTTCAGCTTCTGTTTATGGTCCCATTTCAAATTGGATAAACCTTCTAGAAATAAGGCCATACATCCCAACTGACCCAGTTTTTCTGACGCCTGAAATTCATTAGAACTGTCTTTCTAAGATAACAATATACATTATCAACTGAGATTTAGACTTGGAGGGGAGCTTTCTCTTAAGGCCTAGTATACCTTTTTTAAATATTTTTATTTACTTTTATCTTTTTATTTATTCCCTTTTGTTGCCCTTGTTGTTTCATTGTTATAGTTGTTATTATTATTATTGATGTCATCATTGCTGGGTAGGACAGAGAGAAATGGAGAGAGGAGGGGAAAGGAGAAAAGGGCAGAGAAAGCTACCTGCAGACCTGCTTCTCCGCCTGTGAAGCGACTCCCCTGCAGATGGGGAGCAGGTGTCTCGACCTGGATCCTTACACCAGTCCTTGCACTTTGCGCCACCTGTGCTTAACTCACTGTGCTACCACCCAACTCCCAACCCTAGTCTATCTTCATGCTAACTTCTCAAGACCTAAATCTTCTCATTTTGTTATTACCCATTACTATTTGTCTACGCTCCCAGTGTCCTTCAAGAAGAAACCCCGTCATGTTGTAATATTGAAAGCTTCCTGCAAACTAATTCTGCCACTATACAGACTTAACAAGGTAGAAAATTTTTCAGAAGTCATTATTGCCTACAGAAAAATTAGAACACTCCCAGCTAAAATATTCAAAATTATTACTGAATGGCTCAAATCTACACCTCTAGTCTTAGAGACCATTACTTCCCTAAATACACCTTTTATCCTGTTAAAACCAGTCTAGTTCTCATTTCACTGAAATACTATATATATATATATATATATATATATGTATGTCTTTATACATTCATTCAAGCTGTTCTGTCTGCTAAAATTGCCTTTTTATCCCCAGTTATCTATGGAAAATTGTATCCTTTCTTCAAAGCACAGCTCAAATGATACCTATCAAAAATTATACTTCTCAGTAGCAATCCTGGTATCCTGACTATTTCAGTAAGTATGTTACATTTTTCTATTGAACTGAACATAACTGAGGGCAAGGATTGTTTATCATCTTTATGTCCCTCACCCACATAGTCACAGATACCTATTGTGACTTTAGTCATTATAGATGACCAATATAAAAATAATGATTTTTAAATTTAATCTAGAATTTGAAGGACATTCAGAAAGTTTATTACCTAGTCAATTAGAATGTTCCAGTTTTCCAAAATTAGAAAAGATATATCCTATACAATAATTGTTAGCTATGTAGAATAAAGGCATTACATGATGTAAGTATAGAGAAATTTAATTAAAAAAAAAACACCAACAGGAAAATTCCAAGTCTCCAATTACTGGCAAATTTTAGCTATCATCCCATTCCATGGCTGGAAACTCATGAGGAGTCAGTTCAGGTTACAGATTCTGACCACTCATCCAATTATCTTCCATTTCCATCTATTACTTTCAGTCCATTAAAACACTTGTTCAAGCCCTTGGGGTTTCCCCTACCTCCCTTCCTAAAACTATTTCCTTCAATATGTTAAAAGAGTAAGAGAAGCTTTTGCTGAGCCCTTGCTAAAACACACTAAATGAAACTAGAGCAAATATATCTCCTGAGTCGTTTAAGTACATGAATAGCAAACATCTAGAGAGAACAGTAGTCTAATAACATAGAAATTGTCAAATATTGAAAATAAAAAGTTTTAAGTCACTGATACTAAAGAATGTGTGGCAAGGAATCTGCTCACTTAAGGATAAAATTCAGATGCTAGGCAAATGCACCTCCATCTTGGTAGAGACAAACACAAAATCAATTCAATAAAAATTTAAACCTGCAGAATACTGGGTAGAAGTGGGAGTGAGATAGGAAGTCTATTAAGGTTTTCAGTACATCACTTACTAATGAAGAGGGAAAGGGAGACACTGATGAATATGAACCAGCTCTCTCATATATATATATATATATATTCACCACACATCTGACAAGGAATTGACACCAAGGAGAAAACATACATAAAGAAGACATATAGGATGTGAGGGTGATCTGGCTGTGACATCTGTCACCCCGTTGATTGCCAGAGTTGATTTGGCTGATCTGGCTGGCTAGGCAGGTGTCCCCTTCCTCCCTTACCACTCCATGTGCGTCCCTCCCGAAGTTGCACACTCGGTGGAAGGGGACGGTCTCCCCGAATAGAGACAGACTGGTCTTCGGTGGAGGGTATATGAGCAGCTGTGCTCCCCTGCTAGAACCTCCACACAAGCTCTCAGGAAGACACAGAGTTAGTCCAACAACAGCAACAACAAAAATAACCCATAATTTTTTAAAGTGGACAATAGATGTGAGTAGACAGTTTTCTCAAGAGACATAACAGATAGTCGATGGACAAATGAAAAAATATTCCATCTCATTTACTATTAGAGACATGCAAATTAAAAGCACAATGAGATATCACCTCACTCTGGTGTGCGCAACCTATATCAAAAAAAAAAAAATCAGAAATGACAAGTGTTTATAAGGAGGTCAAGGAAAAGTAATTCTGGCTTTCATTGTTGGCTAGAATGCAAACTGTTATGGTCCACTGCAAAAACCTAATGGAGAGTCTTGAGACAAATAAAAATGGAAATACCTTCTGATCCAGGAAAACCTCTTGTAGGCATGTATCCAAAAGACAGGAAAACACTGATTTGAAAGGATATATGCACACCTGTATTTATAGCTGCACTACTCACAATAGTCAAAATGTGGGATCAACCTAAGTGCTTTTTTTTTTTTTAGAATGTATTTATTTATTCACGAGAAAGATAGGAGGAGAGAAAAAAACAGACATCACTCTGGTACATGTGCTTCCGGGGATCAGACTCGGGACCTCATGGTTGAGAATCCAATACTTTATCCACTGCGCCACCTCCCAGACCACTCTAAGTGCTTATTAACAGACGTTGCGGTATATCTATCTACTCAATGGAAAACTACTCTACAATATCAAAAGATGGCATTGCATTAAAAACTGGATGGAATTAGAAGTAGTTATGCTAAGAGAAATAAGAGGTAAAAGACAACTACTGCATAGTTTCACTCAAATGTGGAATATATGTAACTAAAGCAAATTAACTAAAAAAATAAAAAAAAAGTAGTAGCCAAACTGTGAAACTATAGAGTGATTATCAGAGAGAAATGACACAAGAACTTTTTAAATTTTTATTTGGTCTTAATAGTTTGTTAGAAGATTGTAAGATTACAGTGCAGAGCTCAACACCACACCCACCACCAAAGCTCTGTAGCCCCTCCTCCCACCTCCCAAAGACAACAACCACAATTCTTATAAGTCTTACAATTTGCTTGCATTATTTTTGCCTGGATTTTTTTTCTGGTTTTTGGCAAAATCATGTAAATCAGATCTATAGATTCTACATATGAGTGAAACTATATGGTCTTTCTTCTCTTTACTTACTTCACTAAGTATAATAACCTCCAGTTCTATCTATGGGACTTAATATCATCTTTTTGACTGCATAGTAGTATTCCGTGGGATATATATCCCATAACTTCTCTAGCCAGTCATCTGATGATGGCCATCTAGGCTGCTTCCACTCTTTGAATATTGTGAATAATGCAGCTATGAACATAGGGGTGCATATGTCCCTTCTAATTAGCGCTTGAGTGTCCACTGGATAAATGGGCACAAGCAGTTTTCACAGGTTTTGTTTTTTTTAACTACTTCTATCAATATTGGTGCCATGTAATTTACAAGTTTGAAATCCACTTGGTTTAACTCTCGGTAAAAGGATAATCTGAAAGTTTAAATAAAATTTGGGGTTATCTGGGGAGTCTGATTTGCAGTGTCTTCTGAAGGCCTATTGCTACACATAACTAGACTGGAACTGTGGATAGTCTATTGTAGAAAGCTGGGTTGAAGATCAAGCACTAGAGATAAATGATTACTAAACACCTTAGAGAATCCACAATCTTGTGCTAGTTAGTTTTCACAAGGGGAAATTTCACTGAGAGATAAATCAGAGCTTTGTTTCAAACAGTTAATGCCAGTAACTCTTCCTGAAATAATACTGGTGCCAGGCTGTTCTACTTACTTCCAAACCTTCAATTGTTCCTTCTGCATTAATGCAGGGACATAGTAAAGAACATAAAATGATTTTCAATTTACAGTCAATTCTCAATTATGTAAGGCTTATGGAATTACAGCTCAGTCCATTACAGATCTACTTAAATATCAGTTTCATTGACATTTTGGAACAACTAGAAATTCAACTATTGAAATAGCATAATTAAGATTTTCCTAACATCACAACTAAGTAACTAAGTTCTCTGAAATCTAAATAGCCAATCACTTCTAGTGAAAGTCTGGGTTAGACAAAATAAATAAGAAACCTTTACATATTGTCTTCTGTGTGTGTGCTTTTTTGTATGTGCTGTATGAAGGACGCATATTTTCTTTTTATTTATTTATTAGACAGAGACAGAGAGAAATTGGGAAGGGGGTATAGAGAGGAAAAGAGACAGAGAGACAGCTGCAGCCCTGCTTCACCACTCCTGAAACTATCCCCCTGCAAGTGAGGACCAGGGGCCTGAACCCGGTCCTTGCACACTGTAACATGTGTGTTTAATCAGGTGTGCCACCACCTGACTCCCCTCATTTTCTAAATTAACCCCTTCAGTAACTCTAAGAGTTACTAACCTTTTTGTAATCAAAAAGAATGCTTCTTCAGGAGTCTGGCAGTAGCACAGTGGGTTAAGCATACATGGTACCAAGTGCAAGGACGCGGTAAGGATCCCGGTTTGAGCCCCCGGCTCCCCACCTGCAGGGGGGGTCACTTCACAAGCGATGAAGCAGGTCTGCAAGTGTCTATCTTTCTCTCCCCCTCTCTGTCTTTCCCTCCTCTCTCCATTTCTCTCTCTGTCCTATCCAACAATGATGATGTCAATAAAAACAATAATAACTACAACAATGAAAGAAAAAGAATGCTTCCTGAATCTCAGGATGTCAACATGTATCTTTTTCCTTCCTCTATCTTTTGGCTTATCATTAGAATTAGAATTTCAACTCTAGAATCTGAGTGGAATTAAACCTGAATTATCATAATATGTTTCAATTCAAACTGACATCCTAGGGTAGAGTTCACCTCTATTTTCCCATATAGCAGTTTCTTGATGATTTATATCCTTCAGAAGATTTGGATTTTTCTTTACTGGTTGTCCTACTTCTGTCTTCTTTAACTCACTAATTCACCTGTCTAGCAAACACTAGACTTAGAGATGAAACAGGAAAGTATTTAACCCCAAGAGTAACAGCAGCATTCATTAAAGCAAATAGGAAGTGAAAATAATGCAACAGGTCATTTTTAAAAGGTACAGTGATCACATGACCCAGGGTCTCTTAACAATGTGTCTTCTTATTCTCAAATTATACTATCCGTCAGTGTGCCCGGAGTTTTGTTTGAAAAAAAAGGTCACTATATAGAGAAGAGTACCAGCCCTGAAGTAACAAAACTCATAAGTACTATTTGGTGGTATTGATAACAATTTGCATGCCATTAGGATAGCCTTTTGCCAAACACAGACCAAAGATCATGGGTACACAGCTTCCTGCCAGTTCTGCTTCATACTTTACTTGATGGAAATTTACAGGTGAAAATATAAGTTGTATGCAATGCGGCCTGTAATTTCTACTTATTTAAAAAAGGAAAGGAAGAAAGAAAAAAGAAAGGTAGGAAGGATGGAAGGATGGATGGATGGAAGGAAGGAGAAAATGTGCTAGCTCTTTGTCCACTTCCTAAGGGAGCTAAACTCCAGACAGATGGTTCTCTTTCAGTAGTAGTGTGTTGTTTCCCTAGTTCTCCAGCTGACCACTGGAATTTAACAAAGAAGTGAGTTTCATTCTACTGTATGACAATCTTCATGGAACACAAAGATGTCAATAAAAAAATTATACTGCAATCTCTCATACACAAAAGAGACAGCAATAGGATGGAGACCGTTGTAAATCAGAAAGCACACAGACTATGCTGAGCATGAAGCCATGACACTGCACAAATTAACTTATTCCCTTTTTGTTGCCCTTGTTGTAGTTATTATTGTTGTTGATGTCATCGTTGTAGGATAGGACAGAGAGAAATGGAGAGAGGAGAGGAAGACAGAGGGGGAGAGAAAGATAGACACCTGCAGACGTGCTTTTCCGTTTGTGAAGCGACTCCCCTGCAGGTGGGGAGCCAGGGGCTTGGGATCCTTACGCTGGTCCGTGCACTTTGTGCCACGTGCGATTAACCCACTATGCTACCACCTGACTCCCTTCAGTAGTTGTCTTTGAGGAATATGTTTTATTGGAGTAAAATCAATTTTAACATAGGCAGACAAGAGAAGAACAAATAGAAGTAAATATAGGGGGAAACAAGAGTCTCTAGAAAATCCACATAATTTCTAGAATGAAAGGGAAAGAATATTAGACCTAGTTTCATCTAGAAAAAAGTTTGAAAGGAATTAAAATTCATCTGTACCTGATGATTCATCAGCTATAAATGCATGTCAACCCATAGAGAAAAATTTTTTTTTAAATGAGGACAGCAGATTGTTTGATAGTGACAGTGTGTGAGAAAGTCAGAAAGCATTTTCTTATTTTTAATTTTTATTATATTTATTTATTTATTGGGTAGAAACAGTCACAAATTGAGAGGAAGGGGAGACAGAGAGACAGAGAGACCCCTGCAGCACTGCTTGACCACCTTTGAAGCTTTCCCCCAGCAGGTAGGGACCAAGGGCTTGAACCTGGATCCTTGTGCATTGTAATATGTGCGCTCAACCAGATGCACCACCACCCAGCCCATAAGAAAGCTCTTTCTAAAATGCATTCTTCACACAAAACTTTGGTGATTGGTGTGGGGTAGAATTATACACTGTAATACCTTCACAATCTTGTAACATGTTAATCGCATATAAAAAATAAAAACTCAAAAAATAAAGTGCATCCTTTGTATTGAAAAATGTCATTAAAGTAAATTTTTAAAGAACACAAAATAAATCATTACAATCACTTTTCAAAAATGTCTACACATATTTATCTAATATGTAGTTTTAACTGTTTATGCAAAAAAAAAATTTTAATTAAGTATAAAATAATTTTCCTTTTTTCCTATTCCATCCACAAACAAAATCACTTTAAAAGGGTATTTCTTTTACATATACGTATATGTTTTTTTATTTATAAGAGGAAACATTGACAAAACCATAGGATAAGAAGGGTACAACTCCATATAATTCTCACCACCAGAACTCCATATCCCATCTCCTCCCCTGATAGCTTTCCTATTCTTTAACCCTCTGAGAGTTCATTGTGGGATGCAGAAGGTGGAAGGTCTAACTTACTGCAACTCTGACACTGACACCACAACAGAAACAGCAATTTTAAAAATGAGCTTATAGGATGGGGGAGATAGCATAGTAATTGTGAAAAAAAAGAATTTCATTCCTGAAGCTCCAAAGACCCAGGTTAAATCCCCCCCACACCATAACCCAGAAGTGAGCAGTGACCTGATTCCTCTCTTCTCTCTTCTTTCTCTCTCTCCCCTTTCTCTTTTCCTCCCTCCCTCTCTCTGTATTTGTGTATCTTTCTCTTTGTATTTCTCATTCAAATAAAAGCAAGTAAAATATATATTAATAAGCCCATAATTTAACAATACAAATTAGATAAGGAAATGTGACATCATGAGACAGAGACTGAACACAGACACAAAAGAAAACTTTAAAACGTGCTCCCCACCTGCAGGGGGATCACTTCACAGGCAGTGAGGCAGGTCTGCAGGTGTCTATCTTTCTCTCCCCCTCTGTCTTCTCCTCCTTTCTCAATTTTGTCCTATCCAACAACAACAACAGCAATGACAACAATAACAATAATGATAGCAAGGGCAACAAAAATGGGGAAAAATGGCCTCCAGGAGCAGTGGATTCATAGTGCAGGCACTGAGCCCCAGCGATAACCCTGGAGGCAAAAAACGACTAACAGACATAATTAATTATATATATGAGTTCATAAGCCATGAGCATTCAAAGTATTAATGATAGCCAAAAATAGAAACTCTAAGCCGTTTCTTTATTTCTGCACAATGTTTTTAGAGATTCCTGTAACAATGTTGTTACGAGGCGGGATGATAACAAACTCGGTTAAGCGCGCCTAGTATGAAGCGCACCTGCAGGGGCATCGCTTCCTGAGCGGTGAAGCTGCAGGTGTTTATTTTTCCTCTCTCCCTCTCTACATACCCCTCCTCTCTCAATTTCTCTCTGTCCTATCCAATTAAAAAAAAAAATGTTAGGGAGTCGGGCGGTAGCGGTTTAAGCGCATGTGGCGGAAAACACAAGGATAGGCATAAGGATCCCGGTTCGAGCCCCTGGCTACCCACCTGCAGGGGATTCGCTTCAAAGCGGTGAAGCAGGTCTGCAGGTGTCTATCTTTCTCTTCCCGGCTCTGTCTTCCCCTCCTCTCTCCATTTCTCTCTGTCCTATCCAACAACGATGACATCGATAACAACAATAATAACTAAAACAATAAAACAAGGGCAACAAAAGGGAATAAATATATAAAAAAAAACGTTGTTCAGAGACTATCTGAAAATGATAGAAAGAAGAAGACACGGATTACGAAGCACATAAAGGAAAATTTTTAGATTATGGGGAACATCACACAGCTTGATTTTCCTGAAATTTTAAAACTAGTTTTTATAAAAATTCATCAAACTGCATACCTGTAAAGCTAAATTTTACTATATGAAAATTATTCTCATTGCATAATACTTAAAAGAGTTAGTCTCTTTCAGGGCATCCACAAACTGAAGGGGAAAAAAAAAAGGCAGAGGAGGAACTAGATAGAAAAATGAGAAATGTTACAGTGTACAAGCTACTGTATTTTACTATTTAAAAAAAAAACTTTTTTACTAGGGGTGGGATGGTGGCACACCTGGTTGAGCGCATGTTACAATGCACAAGGACCTAGGTTCTAGCCCAGTCCCCACGCAGGGGGAAAGCTTTGCAAGTGGTGAAGCAGTGCTGCAGGTGTCTGTCTCTCTCCCTCTGTCTTTTTCCTTTCTCTCTCTCCCTCTATATCACACCCTTCCCTCTTGATTTCTGGCTGTCTCTATCCAATAAATAAATAAATATTTAAAATAAAAAAGAATGTTTACAAAGATTCACCAAGAAATAAACTAACCCAAACAAGTGAAATAATAGAAAAGAATTAGATTTAAATCCTATTAGAGGCTCATTTATTTATGTTAATTAAGATTTGCCTGAACGCTGGATCCCCAGAGCAGACATGGTAGAGATGAATTCACATGAAAGCAGCTTCCCTAGTGAGATTAAAAGTCAACTCTCAGCCACAAACATCTCTGAAAAATTCATCAGAGAAATGTTTACATTCACTTCTAGCAATGCCAAAACAAAAACTAAATCTAAAAATAATAATGATAACAACTGAATTGGGGGGGGGGGGCTCTGGTCCTTGAGCTTTGTGCCAAGTGCACTTAACCCACTGCGCTACCACCCAACCCCCAAGACCAAATCTTTTTTCTTTTTTACATTTTTTTTTTTAACCAGAGCACTGATCAGCTCTGGATTATGTTGGTGCAGGGGACTGCTGAGTAGAATTTGACTGAATTTTAAGTATTCCACTAAAGTAAAAAACAAAAAACAAACAAACAAAAAAACTCTGTATGGACAGTGAGGATAGATTTTCAGCTTTACTGCAGGGAGGATAGGGGGATAGGGGCACAGACCTTTGGTGGCAGGAATAGTGTTAGTATACACTCCTATAAACCTAGAGCCTTATAAATCACTATTTAATCAATATGTGAGGGAAGAATAGATTGAAAGTCTTGAACTTTTTGATGCATAGGATCCAGGTCTGAGTATATATTCCTTCAGTCTAAGATTTCAAATTGATAAACTGGTTGAATTTTAACAGTGGGCTTAAACTATTAACACATTTTTTGCTCATAGGTCTCCTCAATTCCGTATCAGCAGTGCACTTCCTAACAAAGTCACAGAGCCTAGATATAGACTAGGGTCCATGAGACAGAACAAATGTTCACATGTATCCATAAGGGAAAATATAGACCTTAATGTAAAAGTGAACAATAGTTTGCAGTGACTCAGTAAGTGTAGTAAGCAAGTAGAAAGACTTAAAAATACGCTTTTTTAATTAGGTACCATAAAGTACTTAATCAAATAGTTTCTGCTTAGACCTAGATACCCTTCTCACCTACTTCCTATTTCATATCCCTCAATTACTCCAGGGCTAACCTTGTCAGACAAAGTAAGGTCTTCAAAAGCTGGATAAGGGCAAGAGACCAGTATACTTTAATGGTGGCTCTCTTGGCCACTACTGGGCCACTCCATCATCTCCGGCCTTACTCAGGGAATCCTGGGATTCCCGCGTAGACATGATGGGCCTAGACCTCTAGCAGATCCTTCTCCCTACTGTTGCTGGTCATCTCCATCAGGAACAGCATAGTGGATGCTCTTATGGGCCTCTACAGGACCTTGCCCTCAATGTAGGTCAACATTGGCGGGGACTGTCCCATTCTCCAAAGGGAGTTTGGATCAGCATACTCTGCCACTCAATGAAGACGGGTCCCACAATGAGTACAGCCTAGAATGTTCCTAGCTAAGATTACAGAATGTGAGCTCAGACCTACAGGAATGCAGAGGTTACTCAGGCTCCTGTGCTGAGTATGGGCCCCAGATCAAATTGATGTGATTTACAATAAACATTTATATACTTTTCCTAAAATTGGGAGCTACTCTCTTCCCTGATCCAGCTTTCTAGTCCTATTTCCAACTCTGACACCATCTCCCCAGACAATAATTTTGGTCCACCTGCAAGTTAGCTGTCAGGCTCAGGCAAAAGTTAGTAAAGTCATGGGCCACTTGGAATATACCTATAATAGACCTACTAGCTTTTTCCAAAATGGAGACCTCAAATTTCATCTGCTATATTCTTGCCTTTAGGTTCCTGATTATTAGACAATTTTTTCTGCTTTATATCTTAATGCTTTTAAGCCATCAAGTTGCAGGTGCTACCATGATACTAACCTGACTTCTCCAGGTAGATGACCTCACCAATGTACCCTGTAACTCTACCTCTCCAGATCCCTGCCCCACTAGGGAAAGATAGGGACAGGCTGAGAATATGGATTGACCTTCCAACACCCATGTCCAGTGAAGAAGCAATTACAGAAGCCAGACCCTCCACCTTCTGCTCCCCATAATGATCCTGGGCTCCCAGAGGGATAAAGAATAGGAAAGATTATGGGTGGGGGTAGATAGCATAATGGTTATGCAAAGAGACTCTTGTGCCCGAGGCCCCAGAGTCCCAGGTTCAGTCCCCCACACCACCATAAACCAGAGCTAAGCAGGGCTCTGGGATAAATAAATAAAATTAATTAATTAATTTAATTTTTTAAAAGAATAGAAAAGCTTCCAATGGAGGGGATGGGATACAGAATTCTGGCAGTGAGAATCGTATGGAATCGTAGCCCTCTTATCCTATGGTCTTGTCCATCTTTATTAAATCAATAACAAAACAAAACCAAAAAAAAGATAAAGTTTGGTTTCTGTTTTCACATTTCTTACCAGAGCACTGATCTTATGTTGGTGCAGAAGATTAGACCTGGGACTGCTCAGCTTCAGGCAAGACAGTCTCTTTGCATAACCATTATGCTATCTACCCTCACCCTAGAAACTAAATCTTTGATAAACTGGTTTACCAACTGAAAAGTGAGAATGAGTGTATTGAATCAAAAAAACTAGGCAATTATTCAAAGCCAGACATTGACAGTCATAAGTAATGTGACCCTGATTCAGCCCTTCTATTCCTTCTACTTTTTGTTTGTGATAATAAAAGGGAGTCTACAGCCATACCACCCTGAACAAGCCTGATCTCATCTGATCTTAATGTCTGTGAGTCTCTGAGTTCTTACGATTGCTTATGCAAAGTGTGACTGATGAGAGAGTCAGTGTATTACTTGCAATATTCTAAAAAACCACAACACAGAGATTGTATGCTTCCAGTTTATAGAAATATATATTTTTTATATCCTATCAATTTATTATGTTAAATTGGGCTTAAAGTCTGATCTGTCTCTTCCAGATCTTCTTTCCTTTCCAAATATTTAACACACCTTATAACAAAGCAGCCAAATATATATATATATTACTGTTGAATCATTTCCAGGAACACTAAAGTCATGTGCCTTTACAAAATACTTTCATTATTTAAAAGTAAGTTCTCAAAGGCCAGAGAGTGTAGAGGTGGCACATCAGACTTGCATTCCTGAGGCCCCAGAGCTTTCAGGTTCAATTCATAGCACTACCATATGCCAGAGCCAAGTGAGGGGGTGGGGGAGAAGGACTGAAGAAAGGAAGGAAGGAATGGAGGGATGAAGGAGATGGAGGGAAGGAAAGCACTCATGAATATCATCAAAATTCATGAAAAAAATATGGGCTTACATAAATAAGCAAGCATATATCCACATCCTAGTAAGAACCATCCTAGTAAGAAATAGAAGGCATGCCACTTACCTCCTGGCAAGTACTGTTACCTCTTCTAACCACCAGATGGCGCTCTGTTCTAACTCTCAGAATCTGCACGGAGCTGGAAAAAAAAAATAGTGAGCTTGCCTTAGAAATGGGACGACCCTGGGTCCATGCTCCCAGAGGGATAGAGAATGGGAAAGCTACCATGGGAGGGGGTGGGTTATGGGGATTGGGTGTTGGGAATTGTGTGGAGTTGTACCCCTCCTACCTTATGCTTTTGTTCACTAATCCTTTCTTAAATAAAAAATTTAAAAAATTAAAAAAAAAAAAAAAATGGGTGGTGGGAATTGTGTGGAGTTGTACCCCTCCTACCCTATGGTTTTGTTAATTAATCCTTTCTTAAATTAAAAAAAAAAAGAAAGAAAGAAATCCCATGTATGAATCTTGTTCCTCAATCCAATTCAGTTTTAAATATAGAACTTGTGGATAATAAGCCACTCTTCCCATATATGGACTTCTGTTCAGTAAAAGCCCTTTATTACTAACACTGCATCTATGCAAAATCATAACTAAATATCAGCAAACACCACCCATTTCTTTAAGCTATTTCTTTCTGCTATGTTTATGTTTCTCCTCCTTTCGTGTTTCATATCCTTTCCTGAACCCTGTTATTTACTTATTTAGTTATGACAAGTGAAATGCCATGCTATTACCAGCTAGATCACTGTTTGAGAAAGGGCCGAATGCCCGGAAGTGGGGAGGGTTACAATCCAGCCCCTTCATAGTCTTAGGTAGAGAGAACCATCTTTCTTCCCACAGCAGCCTGTATTCGAGGACTGAGGGCATTGGGTCTGAACACAGAGACCCAGACATTTCAGCCCAATGTATGACAGCTGTAGTTGGCAATGCTTGCCCTAGAAAAACCCACAGAAACTCTTCTGAGTCTGAATGTCAACTTTTTACACTAATGCTGCATCCAAGCCTTTTTTCCTGAAGGAGGAGGAGGAGATGGAGAATAGGAAGGGGAGGAGGAGGAGAAAAAGAGAGGCATTTATTTATTTTTATGAGCAAAAGAATGAGATAAAACCCAGAGCACTATTTATCTTTGGCATACAGAGATGTTGGGGATTGAAACTTTTTTTTATTAGTATCTTTATTTATTGGGTAGAGATAGCCAGAAACAGAGAAAGGGGGAGGCAGGGAAGAGGGGAGACAGAGAGACACCTGCAGCACTGCTTCACCACTTGCAAAGCTTTCCCACTGCAGGTGGGGACCAGGGGCTTGAAGGCAGGTCTTTGCACACTGTAACATGTGCGCTCAACCAGGTGCACCACCACACAGGCCTGAAACTGGGTTTTTTGAGACCTCTATCCTGCAAGTCCTATAGTTGCAGCTAATGCTTCACTGTTGCTGGAATCTTCAAACCTTCTTTTTTTTTTTTTTTTTAATTTGAAAGGACAAAGAGAAGTGAGAGAGAGAAGGGGAGAAGATATCAGTGCTTCACAGTTTGGAAGCCTCTCTCTCTTTGCAGATAGGTTTGCCTTCTATTTTAAAAGATACCAACCCCTAAAAAATATTTCGCACCGGGACCGGGTGGTGGCGCATCTTGTTGGGTTCACATGTTACAGTGCGCAAGGCCCTGGGTTCGAGTAACCCCGGTAACCTGTAGGGGAAAAGCTTCACGAGGGGTGAAGCAGGGCTACAGGTGTCTCTCTGTCTCTCTCCCTATCACCCTCCTTCCTCTTTCTGGCTGTCTCTATCCAATACATAAATAACTAAAGGTGAAAAGTTTAAAATATATATATATATATTGCACCACAAACTACATCACTTAGTCCCCTTACAGAGAACATAGCCGGCAACAACACAAAAATAAATCACTCCAATCATCTGACAGTGTCAGCTCAGTAAATAATTCACAACACTTAGTTTTCACTTTGGGGCACTTTTGTAAATGACTTTTTTTTTTCTCAGAATCACTAGTTTATTCAATAAGTATTTGAGTACCTCTCATGGCTGGGTACTGTGCTTGGTGGTGGAAACACGAAAAACGCCCGTAATACAGACACATAGAGCAGAAACATTCATCTTGCAGCAATGAAAATGAAAGCAACACTTTCATGGATGGCAAATAAGAGCCAGAACTACAATTATAAAAATTACAGTCTATGGAGCAACAATCACTACCTGATTCTAGCCTTCTGACTGTAAGAAAGCTACCTTTAATTGCATTTGTTTTTACTTGTACTGAAGCATAAACCTGAACCAATAGAATCCCCCTCTCCATTGGTACTTAGTACACGTGATGAAAGACCAAGCCTCAACAACTGTCTGTTAATTTACCGACTGAATAAATGGGCCGATGGTTGATATAGTTCTACTATGATAACCCTGGTCAAATCTGGACAGTCACCTAGTAGTAAGAAAGGTCCAAGGTTAGTCTGACCCCTTCCTACCCAAACTTTGGCTCAAACGTGTCCACCTTATTTGGCCTTTTCCATTTCTAGAGCATCTTCATGCTGTTTCCTTCACAATGTTGTCAAATGAAAATAGATAACAGGCAAAGTATTTCTCCAATAAATTCATTCTTGATGCTCTTTCCTCATATCCAAAGAAGACAAAAATTTGGCACATGGGATGTGGGACTATATAATCACAGCATATATTATTTAAATGTTTCAGTTCCAAAGGAGCTTAGAGATAAATGGTATGTCTAGAATTATCTCTCCACCATCAATAAGCTTCAAATTACTATCTGCTCTTGAAAGTAGAAAAATTTTAAGTACTTTTATGACATTTCAGAAGTTACACATTTCATAGTTTCTGTATCATGGAGCCCTACACACTTAGAAAGTATTTTGAGGGGCCTGGTGGTGGCGTACCTGGTTGAGCGCACATGCTACAGTGCTCAAGGATCTAGGTTCAAGCCCCTGGTCTCCACCTCCAAGGGGAAAGCTTTGCAACAGCTGCAGGTGTCTCTCTGTCTGTCTCCCTCTCTCTTTCTTTTTCTCTCTCTCTCTCCCCTTCTCCATTTCTGTCTCTATCTAATAAGTAAATATAATTTTAAAAATTTTAAGTATCTTGAGATTTTGTTTATCTGAAGGAAATATTTAGTCAATCTATTCAGTTGGAATTCAAGAAGACCACCAATAAAAATCTAACCACCAAGCAAATCTAGGCTCCCTGAGGCACACAGAAACTTTCCACCACAATTACAAACCTCTAATGATATTTCACTCACTTCACTCTATCTCCCTATTTCATTCTGCCCAATAACACGTTCTATTAGTCTCTGTGTGTGTGTGTGTGTGTGTGTGTGTGTGTGTGTGTGTACATAATGCATAGAAAACCATGTAACAGGTGGAGGATAGATAGTGTAATGGTTATGCAAAGAGACTCTCATGCCTGAGGCTCCCAAGTCCCAGGTTCAATCCCCCGCATGGTCTGGTAAAAAAAATATATATATATATATATACAACAGAAAACCATGTAACATGCAGGATTTGGTCCATGGGCCTTTGTTTGCCAACCTTTGGCAAACCTTTGGCCTAGATCTTGAAGTCAAATAAGAAGAGCAGCCCTACTAACCCTACTAACCCTGGCATTTCAGTCCTTTGTTCCTTTGACTGCAACAGTTTCTGACCTGGTTCAGAAATACAGCTCACTGTTTGGAGTACGTACCATACCTCAAGCATAGAGCCTTGGAAATATATGAAAGTATCATATACTGAGTAAAATTCTACTTCTGTGGTATCTTTCCCTGTCTCCCTGAATGAAAAAAATATATATGTATACATAGTTTTTGACATATATATATGACTCAGGAGCAGTGAAATCGGTACATGCAAATCCTTGGCTCTACCTTTAATGATAGTATTTGAACAGTCCTACATTGAACTAACTTAATACAGTAGACATATACTCTCTTGCTCAATCTTCACAATGATCTTAAGAGGGACTTAGTGTAGGCACATTCAGATTGAGTTCCAAATTTGTTCATTGCTCATATAATTATGACAATAACAGAAGGCTAAGTCACCCAAAATATTACCATTCTAACAAACAGTATGTAACATTTTCTGTATATGCCTCTACTCTTGTTTCATACATACACAAACTTTTATTGAAGTTTGTCTATGTATGTGATAAAATTACATATTACAGTTTTTCACATGCAGGATCTATGCTATCATACTACTAGAGAGGTCTTGTGGTGAATATTTAAGATGTTATTAACTTATTACTTTGTCTCTCCTCATTGAATACCTATTTGGGAAGGCTTTTTATTGTTTTTCTTTGTTTGTTTTGCCATGATAAATAATGCCGCAATGAGTATCTCTAGTCGCTTTACTTTAACAGGAGTATTTCCTTCTAATATTCCCAAAGTGAGAGCGCCAAATGCAAGGATGGTAACACTTCTTGATTATTATCACACTTTGGAAATTTCTTCCACAAAAGAAAGTCACTAGTTATGAATGGCTGCATCAAAGTGAAGTTTACATTAGTGCAAGGTTAAAAGAATGGGCCATGTAATAGCCCTCTATGTCACTGGCTCCTGTGTGACATTGGGAAAGTGACTTCTACTTTAAGCTTTAATTTCCACCAAAGGAAAATAATATATTTCCTTTGTGAAGCTCAGAGATAATCTTTGCAAAGATGACTCATACTAACCAACTTTAAAAATACTAATAAAGAGACCATGATAGTGATTAGTGGTGATGATGGCTTTCCTTTTGTTTATGAAGAACCAAGGTTTAGATTGAATTATCTTATTCAGTGCCACAAAATTAGGGAGTAGGACTTGAGACTATTTTCCTTTGATGTTACTCAGGACTTTCTGGGATCCTGACTATATAAATTGCTTTCTGGTTTGGTCTTGGGAACATTTTATTTAGAGATTGAGTTGTAAATTATAGATTATCAGCCTATTTATTCCTTCCAAATGAGAAGACCCCATTGGTTCAGTGCTAACTTTCCTACCCAAATCCAAAGGTGGTATTTTTTTCTTCTTATTTTCTAAATTAAATAAATAACAAAGGAGTATTACATTATAGTCAAGTCCTCATACCAGCCTAGTCACCAAAATTGCTATAATACTCTTTCCCTTCTAACAGTATTTAGATGGCCATTTAAAGTGGATGTTGACAAATTCAAACTCTGAATTCATGGATATTCACAATCATTTTTTTTTCTGTCTTTCTTTTTCTTTAATTTATTTCTTTATTGGGGAATTAATGTTTTACATTCAACAATAAATACAATAGTTTGTACATGCATAACATTCCCCAGTTTCCCATATAACAATACAACCCCCACTATGTCATTTATCATCCTTCATGGACCTGTATTCTCCCCACCCACCCACCCCAGAGTCTTTTACTTGGGTGCAATACGCCAATTCCATTTCAGGTTCTACTTGTGTTTTATTTTCTGATCTTGTTTTTCAACTTCTGCCTGAGAGTGAGATCATCACATATTCATCCTTCTGTTTCTGACTTATTTCACTCAACACGATTTTTTTCAAGGTCCATCCTAGATTAGCTGAAAACAGTGAAGTCACCATTTTTTACAGTTGAGTAGTATTCCATTGTGTATATATACCACAACTTGCTCAGCCACTCATCTGTTGTTGGACACCTGGGTTGCTTCCAGGTTTTGGCTATTACAAATTGTGCTGCCAAGAACATATGTGTACACAGATCTTTTTGGATGGATGTGTTGGGTTCCTTAGGATATATCCCCAGGAGAGGAATTGCAGGATCATAGGGTAGGTCCGTTTCTAGGCTTCTGAGAGTTCTCCAGACTGTTCTCCACAGAGGTTGGACCAGTTTACATTGCCACCAGCAGTGTAGGAGGGTTCCTTTGACCCCACACCCTCTCCAGCATTTGCTGCTGTTACCTTTTCTGATGTATGACATTCTCACAGAAGTGAAGTGATATCTCATTGTTGTCTTGATTTGCATTTCTCTGACAATCAGAGACTTGCAGCATTTATTCATGTGTTTCTCGGCCTTTTGGATCTCTTCTGTGGTGAATATTCTGTCCAAGTCCTCCCCCCTTTTTTTGATGGGGTTATTTGTTGTCTTGTTGTTGAATCTGGCAAGCTCTTTATATATGTTGGTTATTAAACTCTTATCTGATGTATGGCATGTAAAGATCTTCTCCCATTCTGTGAGGGGTCTCTTGGTTTGGGTAGTGGTTTCTTTTGCTGTGAAGAAACTTTTTAATTTGATGTAGTCCCATAGGTTTATACTTGCCTTAGTCTTCCTTGTAATTGGATTCGTTTCATTGAAGATGTCTTTAAAATTTATGCGGAAAAGAGTTCTGCCAATATTTTCCTCTAAGTATCTGATAGTTTCTGGTCTAACATCCAAGTCCTTGATCCACTTGGAATTTACTTTTGTATTTGGTGAAATACAGTGATTCAGTTTCATTCTTCTCCATGTTTCAACCCATTGTTTCCAACACCATTTGTTGAAGACACTCTGCTTTCCCCATGTAATAGTCTGGGCCCCTTTGTCAAAGATTAGATGTCCATATGTGTGGGGCCTCATTTCTGGGCTCTCAATTCTATTCCACTGGTCAGTGTGTCTATTCAT
This sequence comes from Erinaceus europaeus, assembly GCF_950295315.1. Lineage (NCBI taxonomy): Eukaryota > Metazoa > Chordata > Mammalia > Eulipotyphla > Erinaceidae > Erinaceus > Erinaceus europaeus. The sequence goes on along the minus strand of NC_080182.1, from coordinate 15,237,675 downwards.
GTTCCAGTACCAAGCAGTTTTGATGACAATGGCCCTATAATACAGTTTGAAATCTGGGAGTGTGATGCCTCCGGTTCTGTTCTTTTTTCTCAAGATTGTTTTGGCAATTCTAGGTCTTTTCTAGTTCCAGATAAACATTTGTAGCATTTGTTCTATTCTCCTAAAAAATGTGCTTGGGATCTTGATGGGGATAGCATTAAATTTGTAGATGGCTCTGGGTAATATATTCATTTTGATGATATTAATTCTTCCAACCCATGAGCATGGAATATCTTTCCACTTCTTTGTGTCTTTTTCAATTTCTTAGAGTACTGACTCATAATTTTCAGTATACAAGTCTTTCACTTCCTTGGTTAGATTTATTCCTAGATATTTTATTGGTTTTGTTGCTATAGTAAAAGGAATTGATTTCTGGATTTCAATTTCTTCTAACTTAGTGTTTGCATAGAGGAATGCCACTGACTTTTGAATGTTAATTTTATATCCTGACACCTTACTGTATTGCCTGATGATTTCCAAAAGCTTCTTACTGGATTCTTTAGGTTTTTCTATATATACTATCATGTCATCTGCAAATAAGGAGAGTTTGACTTCTTCTCTTCCAATCTGTATTCCTTTAATTCCTTGCTCCTGCCTGATTGCTATGGCAAGAACTTCCAACACTATGTTGAATAGTAATGGTGATAGTGGGCAGCCCTGTCTAGTACCTGATCTGAGAGGAAATGCTTCCAGTTTTTCACCATTGAGTATGATGTTGGCTGTAGGTTTGCTATATATAGACTCTACTATCTTCAGGTATTTTCCATCTATTCCCATTTTTTGTAGTGTTTTGATCATGAAGGGATGTTGTATTTTGTCAAAGGCTTTCTCTGCATCTATTGATATGACCATGTGGTTTTTGGTCTTGCTTTTGTTGATGTGGTGGATCACATTGATTGATTTATGTATATAAACTAACCTTGCATGCCTGGGATAAACCCCACTTGGTCATGATGAACAATCTTATTGATATACTGCTGTATCCAGTTGGCTAGAATTCTGTTCAATATTTTCGCATCTATGTTCATCAGAGATATTGGTCTGTAGTTTTCTTTTTTGGTTGTGTCCCTGTCTGCTTTTGGTATCAAAGTGACATTGGCTTCATAGAAGCTGGCAGGGAGTATTCCAGTGTCTTCAATCTTCTGGAAGACTTTTAAAAGTAGAGGTATTAGTTCTTCTTTGAAAGTTTTGTAGAATTCATTTGTAAAACCATCTGGTCCAGGACTTTTATTTTTGGGAAGATTTTTGATAACTGTTTCAATTTCATTAGCTGTGATGGGCCTGTTCATGTTATCCACTTCCTCTTTACTTAGTTTTGGAAGTTGGTAGTTATCTAGGAAATCGTCCATTTCTTCCAGGTTCTCTAGCTTGGTGGCATATAGTTGTTCATAGAAGCCTCACATGATATGTTGAATTTCTTCCGTGTCTGGTGTGATATCTCCTCTTTCATTTACTATCCGATTTATTTGGGTCTTCTCCCTTTTTTGTTTTGTGAGTCTGGCTAAAGGCTTGTCGATTTTATTTACTCTTTCAAAGAACCAACATTTACTTTCATTGATCTTTTGTATGGTTTTCCTATTCTTAATGTTATTGATTTCTGCCCTAACTTTAGAGATTTCTGTCCTTCTTGTTGCTTTAGGATTCCTTTGTTGTTCTTCTTCTAGGTCTTTAAGATGTGCAATCAGGCTGTTTATGTTTATTTGTGCCTTTTCTTGTTTCCTAATGTGTGCTTGTATAGCTATGAAATTCCCTCTTAGGACTGCTTTAGCTGTGTCCCAAATATTATGATAGCTTGTGTCTTCATTTTCATTGAACTCTCGAAACATTTTGATTTCTTCCTTGATTTCCTCTTTGACCCAGAAGTGTACTGTTGAGCTTCCACATATTGGGACTGTTACTAATCTTTTGTTGATTGTTAAGTGTTAGTTTAATTCCACTGTGGTCTGAGAAGATGCTTGGGATGATTTCAATGCTCTTGAATTGGCTGATGCTGTCTTTGTGGCCTAACATATGGTCTATCCTTGAGAATGATCCATGTGGATTTGAATAAAATGTGTATTCCAGTTTCTTGGGATGAATGACTCTGAAAAAGTCCAATAGTTCTAGTTTATTTATCTCTTCATTTAGCTCCCTTATGTCTTTATTGATTTTCTGCCTGGATGATCTGTCAAGTTGAGAGAGTGGGGTGTTGAAGTCCCCTACTATGATTGTGTTACTGTTAATATATTGCTGTAGCTCTTTCAGTAGACATTTGATGTATTTAGATGGCTTCTCATTGGGTGCATAGATGTTAATAATTGTTAAGTCCTCTTGATTGACTGATCCTCTGAGCATTAAGTAGTGTCCATTCCTATCTTTTTTAATCTTATCTATTTTAAAGTCTATCATGTCAGATATGAGAATAGCTGTTCCTGCCCTTTTTTGTGGGCCATTGGCTTGAATGATAGTTTTCCATCCTTTCACTTTAAGTCTGTGTTTGCCTTGTTGAGTTAGGTGGGTTTCCTGTAGACAGCATATTGTTGGGTTGTGTTTTCTGATCCATCTTCCTACTCTGTGTCTTTTAATAGGTGAATTCAGGCCATTGACATTTATTGATATCAAAGATTGAAGATATTTTAACACCATTCTTGTAGAGTTTTAGAGTGTCTTGATATATGTCCTATTTGTGGTGGTCTGGTTGTTTATAGGAGACCTTTCAGAACTTCTTTCAGGGCAGGCTTGGTGATGGTTGCTTCCTTCAACTGTTGCTTGTCTGAGAAGGTTTTGATGCTTCCATCTAGTCTGAATGACAATCTAGCAGGATATAGTATTCTTGGCTGAAAGCCTTTCTCATTGAGCACTCGATAGATATCTTGCCATTCTCTTCTGGCCTGTAGTGTTTGTATGGAGAAGTCTGCTGCTAATCTTATGGGTTTTCCTTTGTGGGTGACTCTTTGTTTTTCTCTTGCAGCCTTGAGGATCCTTTCTTTATCCTTATTCCTTTCCATTCTAAGTATGATATGTCTTGGTGTCTTTAGGTCTGGGTTAATTCTGTTTGGGACCCTCTGGGCTTCTTGAATCTTTATGTCTTTGATGTTGTCTAGACTCGAGAAATTTTCAGCTATTATGGCCTGGAGAATGCTTTCTTCCTCTCCTTCTCGTTCTTCCTCTGGTAAGCCAATAATGCGTATATTGTTTCTTTTGAAGTCATCCCATAGGACTCTGTTGTTGTTTTCAGCATCTATTAATCTCTTTTTGAGATCTCTTACTTCTTTTTTAGTTGTCTCTAATTCATCCTCAATCTTGCTAATTCTGTCTTCAGCCTCATAGATTCTATTCTCTCTGCCCTCTACTGTTTTCTGGAGTTCATCTATTTTGTTGCCCTGCTCTGATACTGTTTTAGCTTGTTCAGCTAGTTGCCTTCTTAGCTCAGCGATTTCAGCTTTCAGCTCTCTAATAACCATGAGATAATTAGTATTTCTTCCATATTCTCATTTGTTGTTCCTGTATTTCTGATTATAATTTTTTCAAATTGTTTACTCACTCCTGTTATTATTTCCTTAGCTAATGTTTGGATGTTGAACTCGTTATTTTGTGCTTCACCCTCTGGAGGACTTTTAGCTGGACTCTTGTCCTGGTTAGATTCTCCAATATTTCTTGTTGTTGTTGTTGTTGTTTTTCCCTCCAGGGTTATTGCTGCACTCGGTGCCTGCACCATGAATCCACCGCTCCTAGAGGCCATTTTTCCCCCTTTTGTTGCCCTTGTTGTTGTAGCCTTGTTGTGGTTATTATTATTGCCCTTGTTGACACTATTCATTGTTGGATAGGACAGAGAGAAATAGAGAGAGGAGGGAAAGACAGAGTGGGGGAGAGAAAGATAGACACCTGCAGACCTGCTTCACCACCTGTGAAGCGACTCCCCTGCAGGTGGGGAGCCGGGGGCTCGAACCGGGATCCTTACGTCGGTCCTTGCACTTTGTGCCACATGCTCTTAACCCACTGCGCCACCGCCCGACCCCCTCTTCTTGTTGTTTTAACCATTTTATATATTATGTTATGAGTTCCCTTTATCAGTACTTTTCAAATTATTGATCACTATTGCCTGGATTGACTTGTGTCTCAGGAAGTTAATTAAAGGGTTCACAGTGGTGGAAGTTAACAGTTGTTTCAATAGTATTTAAATCTCTGAGTTGGAGCTCAGTGGTTTAAAAGCCTCTTTTTTTTTTTCTTCCCTGTAGGCTATGGGAGCCTGAGGGCTTTTAAACTATCAATAGGCTTCAGCTTAATCACTGACTCCTGACCAAGAGATAAAGCAGGGTGTGGCAGAGATAATCCAGTGTTTATGCAAAGAGACTTTCACAGCCCCTCAGCTATGCCACCGAGGTATAGGTCTTCTCCTGAGTTTCCTGGTTAGATCTCTGTCCCCTGGTATCCCTCCCTGTCACTGCTCCAGATTCTGAGGGTAGTAGCAATGGAGACTCAGAGTTGCACTTGGTGAGTCTCTGGGGAGTCCTCTCCTCCCTTAAGCTGTCCCCTTGTTGGTGGAGCAGACTGGAGGTGGTGTCTCAACTGATAAACTGCTGAACTGTTAGCAGTCACTTAATCTGTCCTTAGGCTCCTCTCTCCTCTCTGTCACCAGCCACACATGTTTGTACTCACCGGTGATTTACTGGGTTCCTGTGGTCATTCTAGTCCTGTCTTGTTTTGGTCCCAGGTGGTCTCCTTTGGTATTCCTAGTTGCTCCAAGAGAGGAGAGGAGAGAAGAGAAGAGGAGAGGAGAGAAGAGGAGAGGAGAGGAGAGGAGAGGAGAGGAGAGGAGAGGAGAGGAGAGGAGAGGAGAGGAGAGAAAGCGATCTGCTGCTCATAGCTCCGCCTCCGGAAGTTGAATCCGGATATTCACAAATTTTATCCACACTCTGATACTTTTTAAAAAGATGTTTTTTTTTATTTATTCATCAAGACAGAAGAGAGAGAGAGAGAAAGAAAGAACCAGACATCACTCTGGTACATGTGCTGCTGGGGATTGAACTCTGGACCAGAATCCAATGCTTTGTCCACTGTGCCACCTCCCAGACCACACACACTGTAATATTTCAAAGTTAACATAATATCAGTACTCCTAAAACTGAATTAATATCTAAGAAGAGTCCATAGATATGAAAAAATGTTATCACTTTCCTCTTTTACAAAAACTATGTCCCTAAGAAAAATCATAATCATAGACTCAATAACAAGATGGGAATTCTGATAAAATCTACAATCTCTGCCTATATTCTGTAATACTGTTCAGAATGAAATGCAATGATAGACTATTCTATAAACTTTATTCATTGTTCTCTCCAGTGCTTAATCACTTCTCTCAAGATGGTTTTCTGATTATTTACCCATTGGTATCTTTTATATTTCTAGGTTTTTGGTTGCCATTTGATAGCAATTTTTATTTAAAAGTATTTCAGGCAAATCTGTTCTAGAAATTAATGACATTTGTGATTATAGATGAGAGTCTAGAGTAGGTGCCTGCAAACCATTTTCTCAAATGGTAAAGGTCTTGCTACTACAACTTCTCAGTTGCTATTTTAGCACAAACGCAACTATACACAATGTATAAATGAACAGGAGTGGTTTGTGCTCCAACAAAACTTCATTATCGAAAGCAGGCAGTGGGGTGGCAGGGCAGTTTATTAACCTCTGGTATAAATAAACTTGGCACTGCTACACATCAGTGACACTGCTGGTACCTTGACACTTTATAGCACTTAAAAACACATTTTAGGGGTCAGGCCATGGCTCACCTAATTAAGTGCTCACATTACAGTGCACAAGGATCCAGGTTCTAACCCCTGCTCTCCACCTCCAGAGGGAAAGCTTCACAAGTGGTGAAGCAGGGCTGCATGTGTCTCTCTGTCTCACTCCCTCTCTTCCTCCCCCTCCTCTCTTGCTCTCTGGCTGTCTCTATCCAATAAAAAAATTAAAATTCAAGTTAAAAAAACATTTTAATGACATACTTGCTGGGGTTTGATGTTTTCTGACATAGGCTGCTTGGAACTATCTGACAATGATGATTGATAGTACTTGACAATTTGTGTTATGTGAGCCCAGTGGCAATGAGGTTCAATCAAGTCTAAAATAATAGCCCTGAGCCCATACTAAACACTCAGAGAATGTTTGCTGAGTGAATAAATGACATCTTACTAGGTTCCAAAGTGTGTTAAAATTATACCTCTAATATTTATAAATTTCTACATTTCATGCTTTATACTCAGTAAAAAACTGGATACTTAATTTGAAATATGTGACAAGGACATGGTTGTGTAGAGCGCACATATCACCATGTGCAAAGACCTTAGTTCAAGAGCTGATCCCACCTGCAAGGTTATAGCTTCCTAAGGTGTGGAGCAGGGCTGCTGCTCTCTCTCTTTCTCTCTCTCACCACTATCAAAGAAAAATGGCTTCTGGGCACAGTGAAATGGCCAGGCAGGCACCAAGCTCCCAATGATAAACCTGGTAACGAAGAAAAAGGAAGGAAGGGAGGAAGAAAGGTAGAATGGCAGGAGAAAAAAAAGAAAGACTGGCAGACTGGGTGCAGGTAATTTGAGTTTTTACTAATTCATGCTTTCAGTCACCATGTCAGTACACATTAGGAATCTGCTGTGTATAGTGTATGGAACTCTTTCTGACTATTTCAAGTGTCTTCTCAGGCTATCTGTATTCATCAGCTTAGTAAATACCACTTATTGAGGCATAAAATGTACTATAGAGAAATTTATGTATTACCAAAGGAGCAGGAATATTTTAATACACAGGTCCTACTGGTCTCATTAAAAAGGTAAATTTTGTGGTCTGGGAGGTGGTGCAGTGGATAAAGCACTGGACTCTCAAGCAGGAGGTCCTGAGTTCAATCCCTGGCAGCACATGTATCAGAGTGAAGTCTGGTTGTTTCTCTCTCTCTCTCCTCTTTTATCATTAATAAATTTTTTAAAAAGTAAACATTATTCCTCTTCTGTGCCACTTTGAAAATATGCTATGAAGTAGGGCACCAAAGTAAAAACCCTGGGGTGAAGGTGAGGGTGGATATTCGGTGCCCAGGGAGACAGAGGGTGGGATGGGACACAGTCTTTTTGTTGATGGGAATGGTGTTTATGTACAATCCTATTAATTTGTAGCCATATAAATCACTAATTAATATGAGAGGGGAATAATTGATTGTATGTCTCAAACTTTTTAAAGCTCAGACTGAATCTTTTTAATACATAGGCTGAGTCATTGATATGTTGACTCTCTCAAAAGCCTAGACAAGGGAGAATAGAAGCAACTGGTGGCACAGCTATATACAAGATGTTGTATTATACAGCAAATCCTAACAAAGGGATTTTTCAAAGTTAACCCAATTACCAAATAATGTGATTATAACAATAACTATTGTCTTCTTGAGCCCTAAGACAGCAGGAACCTCATATTTCCACTATAGAGCCTATATTTCCCCCAGTCCTGGAACCTTAGGGTGGGGCACACTTTCCAGCATGTTTCTCTCAATTCATACCAAATAATATTGTATCCGCCAATCCTAACCTAATCGACACAATGAGGGCCACCCCAGCATGCTTCACTTCAGACTGTGTCCAGAGACTTCAGGTGTGGAATGACAACCCTTCAGCTTCATTACTCAGGTAAGACCTTTCCTTTCATAGTATACTCTAATTCCATTCCAGGTGGTTCACTTCCTAACAAAGTCCCAGAACCTAGATAAAGACCGGGTCCCGTGAGATAGAGCTTATGTTCACACGTATCCATAAACTAGGGCAAAATATATACCTGAAAGCAAAAGTACACAATAGTCTGCAGTGAGTACCCCCCCAACACTTCATCTGCACTATTCCAGCCTTTAGGTCCATGATTGGTCAACAATTTGTTTGGCTTTATATGTTAATTCTCTTTTCAGCCACCAGGTTCCAGATGCCAGTAGGACGCCGATCAGACTTCCCTGGACAGACAACCCCACTAATGTGTCCTGGAGTTCCACTTCCCCAGAGCCCCACCCTACTAGGGAAAGAGAGAGGCAGGCTGGGAGAATGGATCAACCAGTCAACACCCATGTTCAGCAGGGAAGCAATTACAGAAGCCAGACCTTACACCTTCTGCATCCCATAATGACCTTGGGTCCATACTCCAGAGGGTTAAAGAATAGGAAAGCTATCAGGGCAGGGGGTGGGATATAGAGATCTGGTGGGAATTGTGTGGAGTTGTACCCCTCTTATCCTATGGTTTTGTTAATGTTTCATTTTTTAAATAAATTTAAAAATTAAAAAAATATATATGATATGCTAGGTTTAGAAAGTTCCAATTTTACAAATATAAACTAATAAGTACTATGCTAACCCTGAATACTGATGGAGAATATGGTTAGGAAAAAAATATTACATTGAAAATACAAAAATACATTAATTGATGAAAAACAAGATCAGAAAAGAAAACACAAGTAGAACCTGAACTGGAATTGGCTTATTGCACCAAAGTAAAAGACTCTGGGGTGGGTGAGTAAGGAGAATACAGATCCAAGAAGGATGACAGAGGACCTAGTGGGGGTTGTATTGTTATATGGAAAACTGGGAAATGTTATGCATGCACAAACTATTATATTTACTGTTGAATGTAAAACATTAATTCCCCAAATAAAGAAATTTTTAAAAAATTAATTGATGCTCAAAGCATTTGTTTGTGTTTTCAAATAAAATAAGTCATGGTGGCAATATGTCCATAGCAAGAATTTGCAAGTTCTTCTGAAAATCCATAGTAACTACCAAGGCTTTGGCACCATCATGTGGCCAGACAGATTAGCCATAGAAATACCTACATAGCGAAGATATTCCTGCAATTTAACATAAGCCAGATATTTTCCAAAACAGTGTGTCAGTCAAGTATGTCCTCTGTCTACTGGAGTACAAAATATTATTAAAAATAAATCACATTTCTGTCTTATAAGAAAGTTAACATATTTTTATTATGAGTCCAATTATTGTCGAGCCCTGTGGAATCTGCTGGCTAAGTGTGTTCAGATCCACCAAGTTAATCCAGACACTTGAATCTGTCTCTCAGCTGATCTGTCTCATAGTATCCTAAACCAATATTTCACATACTTTCTTGACTCCTCCGATTCAGTTTCTCCATACCTGTCAAGTGATTTGTGTTAATAGACAACTAATCATGTCATTCCCAAATTCTACCTAAAAATCCTTCAATGGTACTCTTCTTTCTTTCTTAATAAAATGCCCTGGTCTTTTTTTTTTTTAATTTTTTATATTTATTTATTTTCCTTTTTGTTGCCCTTGTTTTTTATTATTGTTTTTGTTATTGATGTCGTCATTGTTGGACAGAACAGAGAAAAATGGAGAGAGGAGGGGAAGATGGGAGAAGACACCTGTTGTCACCACCTGTGTAGCTCGAACTGGGATCCTGACGCCGGTCGTTGCGCTTTGCACCACGTGCGCTTAACCTGCTGCACTACCGCCCAACTTTCAAAATACTCTGGTCTTAGTATGGCCTGGAAGCAGAAGTTCACAGCTATGCATATAGGCTCCACTCCAACAAAGACGCATCAGGATGTGTTCAGGGATGGATGCTGTCTTCCCTCCAGCTCACAGGTTAGAGAGGAAGACTCATGGAGCAGTAACTGGGGTTGAAGACATCCGCCCAGCCGGCCAGATCAGCCAGATCATCCCAGGCAATTAATGGGATGACAATGCCACAGCCAGATCACCCTCATATCCATAAGCAAGTATTTCTTCTTCTTCTAGCGTTTGCCCTTCTTCCGTAGCCAGTCAACAGCGTCAGGTTGAGCCTGATGTAAAGTTTCGAGACCTCCTTTGAATCTGGAGAGGTGGCAGTCGTTGACTATGTGGGTCATAGTCTGTCTGTAGCCGCAGGGGCAGTTCGGGTCGTCTCTGGCTCCCCAGCGATGGAACATAGCGGCGCACCGGCCATGGCCTGTTCGATAGCGATTGAGGAGGGCCCGATCATAACGTGCTAGGTCAGAGCCGGGTTGACGCTTGCAGGGCTCTGTGATGAGGTGTTTGTTCTTTACCTCAGCTGACTGCTAACTCTGTTTCCAAGAGACTGGAACAGAGAAGTTCAGTGTAGGCGTAGGGGACCAGATTGGGTGACGAGACATCAAGCGTTGGACAGGGTGGGCGAAGATAGCCGCGTAGATTGGCAGGTCCGGTCGAGCGTAGACGTGGGAAATGAACTTAGATGATGCTGCATCCCGAGGAATATCTGGCGGGGCGATGTTGCTAAGAACTGGCAGCCATGGAACCGGGAACAAAAAAAAAAAAAAAAGGAACAAAAAAAAAAAGGAAAAGAGTCTAAACTGAGGTGGGAAAATGTAAGAAACAGAGAACTTTTCATGGTGATGGGAATGTAGAGAACAAGAAATTTAAAAACGTTTGTAGAAGTATAGATTAGTCAGTCTTTTTTAATTAGTATGGTTATTTGATAGAGACAGTCTGAAATCAAGAGGGAAGGGGGAGATAGACACCTGCAGCACTGCTTCACCACTCATGCAGCTTTCTCCCTGAAGTGGGGACTGGGTGTTTGAACCTGGGTCCTTGAGCATTGTAACATGTGCACTCAACCAGGTGCACCACCACCTGGCCCGTATTGGTCAGTCTTTCTTTGAAGACACTTTGACAGTACTTGCCAAAAATTTAAATATGCAGACATTTTTATCCGGGAATTCTACTTCTTCTTTTTTTAATTTCTTTATTGGGGAATTAATGTTTTACATTTGACAGTAAATACAATAGTTTGTACATGAGTAACATTTCCCAGTTTTCCACATAACAATACAACCCCCACTAGGGGGAATTCTACTTCTACAACTGTATAGGGACTATGGGTATGTAAAAATAGATGTGTAAGTAAGTCCTGATAACAATATCTCCAAAACAGAAACATTGGATGCAAACTAATATTCACAATTAAGTTGGTAAAGCCACCCATTCAGGTTCCATGCAACTGGTAACAGCACTGCTGTGAATCATCTACTGTCTTGCAAAAATCTCCATGGTTTGTGTTTAAATAACAAGACACTTAAGAGATACTTAATGTGTTACCTCAAAAGAAAGTATTTTAAAATTTCTTGAGCAGGGAACTAGCTCACCAGGTAGCATATATGCAAGCTCTAGCACCATATGCGAGTATTACAACACTAGGGGAAGCTCTAGAATTGTGGTGTTTCTTCCTGTCTCTGTCACTATAAATCTCTAACTGGAAAAAAAAAATGGCCCAGAGAGTAGTGAAATGACATATGCATAAGTCCCAGACCCCACAAAAGAAGAAGGAAGGAAGGAAGGAAGGAAGGAAGGAAGGAAGGGAACTTTCCTTTTTTGTCACAGAGTGAGTCTTCTAGTTTTCTTCCAAAAGAAGAAAACCTTCCTTTATTACTGAATTTATTTCTGGGAGCCAGGCAGTGGCACACCTGGTTAAGTGTACACATTACAGTATGCCAAGGACTGGGTCCAAGCCCCTGATTCCAACCTGAGGTGGGAAAGCTTGACAAGTAGAGAAGCAGGGCTGTGGGTGTCTCTCTGTCTCTTTTCCTCTCTACCTACCCCTCCTCAATTTCTCTCTCTCTGTTTAATAAATAAATAATAATTTAAAAAGAAATTAAATTTATTTCTGTCGTTTTGTGCTTTGTAATGCCAATATAAATGATATATATTTCTCTATTATATTTTCTAAACAAATTTCTATGCAGCTTATATAAAATTTTGTTACAGTTTCTATAGGAAGCTTGATAATATTTATTTACTGAATTTACAACTGGATATATTTAATGACATTTTATTTCCAGTAATTTGATAACTGTACTATTCTTTCTATTGCCTATGTTTCCTTCTCAGTGTCCCAACAGGACCTGTCAAGTATGTTCACAGTTCAGGGGAATTTTAATCTCAACTACCTGGGAAAAGAGTAGGGTACCGGAAAAAAATACACATGCCTGGAAATACAAGTTTCACAAAATCAAGAAACTATGTTCCTAGAGTTGAGATTTCCGTAGTCATTCTCAGACTGGACAGTGGTGTCCACACATTTTCTCAGCAAGTGAACCTTACCCTCAGATGACACTTCGATAAGGAGTAAACTGAGTTTGCTAACACCGAGTCAGTCTGACTGACACAGGAGAGGAGGTCGTTGCAGCAAGCATCCTGGGTAAATGAGAATGGTGAGGATCCTTCAGAGACTGTCTGACAATAATGTACCAGAGCACAGTCTAAATTAACTCCTTACAACTTCCTCCTCTCCTTCCCTGCGGATGTGCTCAAAAATGTTTTTCCTAGTCCCCTACTATCCTCTAGAACTTACACTCCTTTCTGCAACAAAAGTTAATGTTTTTCACTGGGCAAGAAGCCCAAGGTAACATTTGGACATAAATAAAAAGCATTTGCTCCAATAATAACCACAACAACGATAAAACAACAAGGGCAACAAAAAGCAAAAAATAGCTTCCAGTGGATTCATGGTGCAGGCACTGAGCCCCAGCAGTAACCCTGGAGGCAAAAAAAACTAAAGAACTACAAAAGGGGGCGGGCCAGTCGGTAGGGCAGAGAGTAAAGCACAAATGGCACAAAGTGCAAGGACTGGGGGAGCAAGGATCCCGGTTCCAGCCCCTAGCTCCCCACCTGCAGGGGAGTCGCTTCACAGGTGGTGAAGCAGGTCTGCAGGTGTCCGTCTTTCTCTCCCCATCCTTGGATTTCTCTGTCTTATCCAACAGCAACGATAGCAATAACAATAATAAAAACAACAAGGGCAACAAAAGGAAAAAAAAAAAAAAAAGCCCCCAGGAGCAGTGGATTCATAGTGCAGGCACCGAGCCCCAGCAATAACCCTGGAGGCAAAAATAAATAAATAAATATAAATAAATGAATGAATGAATAAATAAATAAATAAATAAATGGCATTTGCTCACAGTCCCAATGGAATATCCCATGATCAACATATTCTAAACTTTGATTTGGCTTCAAAGAACCAGAAAACAAAATCTTGTGTGCATGGTGACTCTTTGCTTTAAATTTTAACCAGGACTATGGAAATAGTTTAGCTTGCCCAAGCACAATTTACATATCTGAGGCCCCAGTATCCACAGGTTCAATGCTCAGCACTACCTTCTCCCAAAGCTGAGAATATCTCCTTCTCTCTCTCACTCCCTCCTTCCATCCCTCCCTCTTTTTGTATTGTCTTACAAAATCAATAAGTCTTTTTTTTAAAAATCATTTTTAAAAAACTAATTTAGGGCGCTAGCTGGTGATGTACCTAGTTGAGCAGACATGTTACAATGCTCAAGTACCCCAGTTCAAGCCCCACCCCATCCCCACCTGCAGGGGGAAAGCTTCGCAAGTAAAGCAGGGTTGCATGTGTCTCTCTTCCTATCTTCCCCTTCCTTCTCAGTTTCTGTCTGTCTCTAGCCAATAAACAAATAAAAATCCTTTTTTTAAAATATAATTAACCAATTCTTGAGGCTCTCCGACCTGTTCGCCTAAATGTACCACAATGAATGCTTTATTTCAATTTGCATTCTTTCTTCTGCCTTTATGTCACTGCTAGAGGTCTCTGTGTGTTCAGTTTCTTGAGCAGAGCCTCTCCACAACCCCTAAGTCAAGAAAATCAAACTAGATCAAAACCAGAAAATAAGAAAAGGCTTATGAGACAGCCTAGAGCCAAGATGGAACTTTACAAAAGCAGAGCTGTCACCTGAAACTGGGCCTGGTACAACTCATTCTTCAAGCTGCATTTACATAATTGGCTCAGCTGAGAAGTCCACTGGCTGGGAAGCACTTGCTTATAAATTTGGTTCTTCCAGTCCTGTGTCAGACAGAGCTGGCAACTGCGCTGGAAAGCTTCTCCTCTTACTCTCCTGGCGTGCTTCCATGTGTGCTTGCATAAAATTCCATCTGGTGGTATAGAAAGTGATTTAAATTGCAGGACTGCATTTGGCAAGTAGATGAGATAATGCATCAAAAGTTTTCCACATGATAAAACTGCATCTCCGAGCATTACCCTTTTTGAATAACGGACTAGGCTAAGCTGCTTTTTTTTTCTAAACGCTCCTACTCATGACCACAGAATGTGAGCTCAGATCTACAGGGATGCAGAGGTCACATAGGCCCCTAAGCTGAATATGGGCCCCAGATCGCATCAAATTGATGGGGTTTACAGTCAACAATATTTATACACCTTTCCCATATTTGGGAGCTACTCTCTTCCCTGATCCAGCTTTCTGTTTCTTTTTCCAGCCATGACATCATCTCCCCAGACAACAACTTGGATCCACCTGCATATCAGATTTCAGGCTCAGGGGAGGAAAAAAAAAAAAAAAAAAAACCTAGTATAGCCATAGGCCCTTTGGAATATCACTAAAATATGCCTACTAGCTACCTACAAAATGGAATACCCCCCAACTCTTCATCTGAACTATTCCAGCCTTTAGGTTCATGATTAGTCAACAATTTGTTTGGCTTTGTATGTTAACTCTCTTTTCAGCCACCAGGTTCCAGATGCTACCATGATGCCAACCAGACTTCCCTGGACAGACAACCCCACCAATATGTCCTGGAGCTCCACTTCCCCAGAGCCCCACCCCACTAGGGAAAGAGACAGGCAGGCTGGGAGTATGGATCAACCTGTCAATGCCCATGTTCAGTGGGGAAGCAGTTACAGAAGCCAGACCTTCCACCTTCTGTATCCCACAATGACCTTGGCTTCATACTCCCAGAGGGTTATACGGAATGGGAGGGCTAACAGAAGAGGGGATAGGATGCGGAGTTCTGGTGGTGGGAATTGTGTGGAGTTGTACCCCTCTTATCCTATAGTTTAGTCGATGTTTCCTTTTTATAAATAAAATTTTAAAAAGTGAAAAAAATATTATCTTTATTTATTGGATAGAAACAGTCAGAAATCAAGAGACAAAGGGAAAATAGAGAGGAAGAGAGACACCTGCAGCCCTGCTTCGCCACTTGTGAAGTTTTCCCCCTGCACATGGGACAAGGGGCTCAAACCCGCGACACCTTGTGCACTATAATATGTCTTCTTAACCAGGTGCGCCACCACCTGACCTCAACTACTTTGCTTTTTACTTTTTTTTTTTTTAACCAGAGCACTGCTCAGCTCTATCTTATGGCGGTGTGGGGGACTGAACCTGGGACTTGAGAGCCTCAGTCATGAAAGTCTCTTTGCATAATATGCTATACCCCCACCCTGCTTTTTACTTTTAAGCAAAAGTCTTTCTTTTTTTTTTTTATTTATTTATTTTTTTATTTAAGAAAGGATTAATTAACAAAACCATAGGGTAGGAGGGGTACAACTCCACACAATTCCCACCACCCAATCTCCATATCCCACCCCCTCCCCCGATAGCTTTCCCATTCTCTATCCCTCTGGGAGCATGGACCCAGGGTCATTGAGGGTTGCAGAAGGTAGAAGGTCTGGCTTCTGTAATTGCTTCCTCGCTGAACATGGGCGTTGACTGGTCGGTCCATACTCCCAGTCTGCCTCTCTCTTTCCCTAGTAGGATGGGTCTCTGGGGAAGCTGAGCTCCAGGACACATTGGTGGTGTCTTCAATCCAGGGAAGTCTGGCCGGCATCCTGATGACACCTGGAACCTGGTGACTAAAAAGAGAGTTAACATACAAAGCCAAACAAATTGTTGAGCAATCATGGACCCAAAGCTTGGAAAAGTGGAGAGGAAGTATTAGGGAGGTACTCACTGCAAACTCTAGTATACTTCTGCTTTCTTACTTTGGTGCCATACTCCAAACTCAGTCAATTTCTGCTTTGTGTTTCTACTTCTTTTTTTTTTTACATGCATAACATTCCCCAGATTCCCATTTAGCAATACAACCCCCACTATTTCATTCATCATTTTTCATGGACCTGTATTCTCCCCACCCACCCACCCACCCCAGAGTCTTTTACTTTGGTGTAATACTCCAATTCCATTTCAGGTTCGACTTGTGTTTTCTTTTCTAATCTTGTTTTTCAACTTCGGCCTGAGAGTGAGATCATCCCATATTCATCCTTCTGTTTCTGACTTATTTCACTCAACATGATTTTTTCAAGGTCCATCCAAGATCGGCTGAAAACAGTGAAGTCACCATTTTTTACAGCTGAGTAGTATTCCATTGTGTATATATACCACAACTTGCTCAGCCACTCATCTGTTGTTGGACACCTGGGTTGCTTCCAGGTTTTGGCTATTACAAATTGTGCTGCCAAGAACATATGTGTACACAGATCTTTTTGGATGGATGTGTTGGGTTCCTTAGGATATATCCCCAGGAGGGGAATTGCAGGGTCATAGGGTAGGTCCATTTCTAGCCTTCTGACAGTTCTCCAGACTGTTCTCCACAGAGGTTGGACCAATTGACATTCCCACCAGCAGTGCAGGAGGGTTCCTTTGACCCCACACCCTCTCCAGCATTTGCTGCTGTTACCTTTTCTGATGTGTGACATTCTCACAGGAGTGAAGTGATATCTCATTGTTGTCTTGATTTGCATTACTCTGACAATCAGAGACTTGGAGCATTTTTTCATGTGTTTCTCGGCCTTTTGGATCTCTTCTGTGGTGAATATTCTGTCCAAGTCCTCCCCCCATTTTTGGATGGGGTTATTTGTTGTCTTGTTGTTGAGTCTGGTAAGCTCTTTATATATGTTGGTTATTAAACTCTTATCTGATGTATGGCATGTAAAGATCTTCTCCCATTCTGTGAGGGGTCTCTTGATTTGGGTAGTGGTTTCTTTTGCTGTGAAGAAGCTTTTTAATTTGATGTAGTCCCATAGGTTTATACTTGCCTTAGTCTTCCTTGTAATTGGATTCGTTTCATTGAAAATGTCTTTAAAATTTATGCGGAAAAAAGTTCTTCCAATATTTTCCTCTAAGTATCTGATAGTTTCTGGTCTAACATCCAAGTCCTTGATCCACTTGGAATTTACTTTTGTATTTGGTGAAATACAGTGATTCAGCTTCATTCTTCTGCATGTTTCAACCCATTGTTTCCAACACCATTTGTTGAAGAGACTCTGCTTTCCCCATGTAATAGTCTGGGCCCCTTTGTCAAAGATTAGATGTCCATAGGTGTGGGGCCTCATTTCTGGGCTCTCAATTCTATTCCACTGGTCAGTGAGTGTGTCTGTTCATGTTCCAGTACCAAGCAGTTTTGATGACAATGGCCCTATAATATAGTTTGAGATCTGGCAGTGTGATGCCTCCGGTTCTGTTCTTTTTTCTCAAGATTGTTTTGGCAATTCTAGGTCTTTTCTGGTTCCAGATAAACATTTGTAGCATTTGTTCTATTCTCCTAAAAAATGTGCTTGGGATCTTGATGGGGATAGCATTAAATTTGTAGATGGCTCTGGGTAATATATTCATTTTGATGATGTTAATTCTTCCAACCCATGAGCATGGAATATCTTTCCATTTCTTTGTGCCTTTTTCAATTTCTTTGAGTAGTGACTCATAATTTTCAGTATACAAGTCTTTCACTTCTTTGGTTAGGTTTATTCCTAGATATTTTATTGTTTTTGTTGCTATAGAAAAAGGAACTGATTTCTGGATTTCAATTTCTTCTAACTTAGTGTTTGCATAGAGGAATGCCACTGACTTTTGAATGTTAATTTTATAACCTGACACATTACTGTATTGCCTGATGATTTCCAAAAGCTTCTTGCTAGATTCCTTAGGTTTTTCCATGTATACTATCAATCATGTCATCTGCAAATAAGGAGAGTTTGACTTCTTCTCTTCCAATCTGTATTCCTTTAATTCCTTGCTCCTGCCTGATTGCTATGGCAAGAACTTCCAACACTATGTTGAATAGTAATGGTGATAGTGGGCAGCCCTGTCTAGTACCTGATCTGAGGGGAAATGCTTCCAGTTTTTCACCATTGAGTATGATGTTGGCTGTAGGTTTGCTATATATAGACTCCACTATCTTCAGGAATTTTCCATCTATTCCTGTTTTTTGTAGTGTTTTGATCATAAAGGGATGTTGTATTTTGTCAAAGGCTTTCTCTGCATCTATTGATATGACCATGTGGTTTTTGGTCTTGCTTTTGTTGATGTGGTGGATCACATTGATTGATTTACGTATATTAAACCAACCTTGCATGCCTGGGATAAACCCCACTTGGTCATGATGGACAATCTTTTTGATATACTGCTGTATCCGGTTGGCTAGAATTTTATTCAATATTTTCGCATCTATGTTCATCAGAGATATTGGTCTGTAGTTTTCTTTTTTGGTTGTGTCCCTGTCTGCTTTTGGTATCAGGGTGATGTTGGCTTCATAGAAGCTGGCAGGGAGTATTCCAGTGTCTTCAATCTTCTGGAAGACTTTTAAAAGTAGAGGTATTAGTTCTTCTTTGAAAGTTTTGTAGAATTCATTTGTAAAACCATCTGGTCCAGGACTTTTATTTTTGGGAAGATTTTTGATAACTGTTTCAATTTCATTAGCTGTGATGGGCCTGTTCATGTTATCCACTTCCTCTTTACTTAGTTTTGGAAGTTGGTAGGTATCTAGGAAATCATTCATTTCTTCCAGGTTCTCTAACTTGGTGGCATATAGTTGTGCATAGAAGCCTCGCATGATATGTTGAATTTCTGCAGTGTCTGTTGTGATATCTCCTCTTTCATTTACTATCCGATTTATTTGGGTCTTCTCCCTTTTTTGTTTTGTGAGTCTGGCTAAAGGTTTGTCGATTTTGTTTACTCTTTCAAAGAACCAACATTTACTTTCATTGATCTTTTGTATGGTTTTCCTATTCTCAATGTTATTTATTTCTGCCCTAACTTTAGTAATTTCTGTCCTTCTGGTTGCTTTAGGGTTCCTTTATTGTTCTTCTTCTAGGTCTTTAAGATGTGCAATCAGGCTGTTTATTTGTGCCTTTTCTTGTTTCCTAATGTGTGCTTGTATAGCTATGAACTTCCCTCTTAGGACTGCTTTAGCTGTGTCCCAAATATTTTGATAGCTTGTGTCTTCATTTTCATTGAACTCTCGAAACATTTTGATTTCTTCCTTGATTTCCTCTTTGACCCAGAAGTTGTTAAGAAGTGTACTGTTGAGCTTCCACATTTTGGCACTGTTACTAATCTTTTGTTGATTGTTAAGTGTTAGTTTAATTCCACTGTGGTCTGAGAAGATGCTTGGGATGATTTCAGTGCTCTTGAATAGGCTGATGCTGTCTTTGTGGCCTAACATATGGTCTATCCTTGAGAATGATCCATGTGGATTTGAGTAAAATGTGTATTCCGGTTTCTTGGGATGAATGACTCTGAAAATGTCCAATAGTTCTAGTTTATCTATCTCTTCATTTAGCTCCCTTATGTCTTTACTGATTTTCTGCCTGGATGATCTGTCAAGTTGAGATAGTGGGGTGTTGAAGTCCCCTACTATGATTGTGTTACTGTTAATATATTGCTGTAGCTCTTTCAGTAGAAGTTTGATGTATTTAGATGGTTTCTCATTGGGTGCATAGATATTAATCATTGTTAAGTCCTCTTGATTGACTGATCCTCTGAGCATTAAGTAGTGTCCATTCCTATCTTTTTTAATCTTATCTATTTTAAAGTCTATCATGTCAGATATGAGAATAGCTGTTCCTGCCCTTTTTTGTGGGCCATTGGCTTGAATGATAGTTTTCCATCCTTTCACTTTAAGTCTGTGTTTGTCTTGTTGCGTTAGGTGAGTTTCAGCAAAAGTCTTTCTATGGAAATCAGTCCCCTTCCTGTTAGAAGGAGCTGCCATGCTCTGAGCAATTACACTGACCCGCTTTTCTTTACAGTAAATCCTGCCAGCTGCAAAACATTCTGTAGAAAGTACAGTATAACATACAAATTAAAACAAATATTTTGATAATTGCTATGCCTTAACTCGGACAGAGAGGATACGCAGTTGACGAAAATTGTAGGTATCCAGGGTCACATTACTTAATTAGCTTAGACAGAATACACTAATAATTTTCCTCTTAACAGGCCGTGCTTTAATTTTTCTCTTACAAATTTATTCTTCTCCCATTCTTGAAGTTAGACTGAATGCTAATTTTCTCCCCAGATTCAAGTGGAAGCTGCAGAATGTGATACCGTTCTTCACAACCAACTGCTGCACATACAACTTCTACTGAAAGGATTTTCCTTATGTCCTTAGAGTTCACCCATTGATTCTAATACACTGCATATTTATTTTATGCATCAAGTACTGCTGATAAAAAGTTTGATGATGGGGGTAGGGCAGTAGCGCAGCAGGGCGCAAAGCCCAAGGACCAGTGTAAGGATCCCTGTTCGAGGTCCCGGCTCCACACCTGCAGCAGGGTCGCTTCACAGTGGTGAAGCAGGTCAGCAGGTGTCTATATTTCTCTCCCCCTCTGTCTTCCCCTCCTCTCTCCATTTCTCTCTGTCCTATCCAACAACAACAGTATCAATAACAACAACAATAATAACTACAACAACAATAAAACAAGGGCAACAAAAAGGAAAATAAATAAATATTTTTTTAAAATTTTTCAAAAGTTTGGTGATGATTGTCTTTCCTTTATGTGTAGTCTTCAGCAATTCTTTTAATCACAGTGCTCTCAAATTTCAATAATGTATTCATCAAAGGTATAAGGTCTAGGTCTAAAGGTTTGATTTTCTTGTTTAGTTTTGCATATAAACTTAGAAATATTCCAGTACCTGTTGAAAGGTGTATTCTTTCTCTATTGAACTCTCCCTATTCCTTTGTCAAATATCTAGACAAGTTTATTTCTGAGCTCCTTCTTCCATTGCACTTGCACATGGTAATCTACGTACCTGATCTGTCCATAATACCATGCTATCAGTTGCAGTGCAAGAGAGATTTACTAATATACATTCCCAACAACACTGTTTTACTTTGGCCTTTTCTCCACATCCAACACTGAATGTTACCTCCGTTTTTTTTTATTGATTTTTACCAGGGGTATAGTTCTGCAATAAATGCAGCAAACTTGAATGCCAGAGGTCCCAGAGACCCCAGTTTCAATTCCTGGAACCATTATTAAGTTAGAGCTAAACAGAACTCTGGCCTCTCTCTCTCCCTCTCTCTCTCTCGTAAATCCTTTATTTTTTGTCATTATCAAGGATTCATCATTCTAGGTTGACTGTTTCAGAAAGAGAGAGAGGCAGGTACAAAGGCAAAAATGAAAGGGTGAAAAAGATCACCGCAACAAAGCTTCCTGAGTCACACATTTGGTAAAGCAGCTCCCTATCAAAGTGAGCTCTTCTGCTGGCTCTAACATAAATAAATCTAAAAAAAAAAAAAAAAAAAAAAAGTCTTATTTAGTATATTAGATTCTGTACCGACTGAGACCAAAACTTTCTATTTTAAAAATACCTGCTCGTGGTCCAGGAGGTAGCACAATGGATAAAGCATTGGACTTTCATGCATCAAGTCTTGAGTTCAATCCCTGGCAGCACACATACCAGAATGATGTCTGGTTCTTTCTTTCTCTCTATCTTTCTAATTAATAAATAAACAAAATTAAAAAAAATAAAATACTATTTTAAAAATACCTTCTCACTGTAATATATTTGGTTGGACATTTTTAATGATTAATCAATATTGTTTATATATCAGACATTAACATTTTGTTACTGATATTGCAAATAGCTCTTTTCAGTTTATTGTATAGAAATTCATTTATATGTAGCCAATGCTGTCTTTCATGATTCATGTATAAAAATCTTACTTCTAGGTATTTTGTTGTTGTTGATGTCGCCATTGTTAGATAGGACAGAGAGAAATCGAGAGAGGAGGGAAAGACAGAGAGGGGGAGAGAAAGACAGACATCTACAGACCTGCTTCACCACATGTGAAGCGACTCCCCTGCAGGTGGGAGTCCAGGGCTTGAACCCACCAGTCCTTGTGTTTTGCAGCATGAGTGCTTAAACCGCTGTGCTACAGCCCGACTCCAAGGTTTTATTTTTAATTTAGAAAAGCCTTTGGCATCTACCAAGTGTCTAAGATTCAAATTATAAATCTAATTATAACAAACACCTGCAACCTATGGTTTACATATTTTCATTTGAAGTTCTCAACATTCTAACTTTCTCGTTGGCTTTTGTGGTGTTGTTTGGATTTTTGTTTGTTTGGTTTTGTTTGGGGGGATTGTTTGTTGTTTGTGTTTTGTTGTTTTTGTTTTGCAATGCCTGAGGCCAAACTTAGGATCTTAAAATATGCTGTACTGCTAATTTACCTCCTGGCCCAATATTGTCTTTCGAGTGGCATATAGAATGAATTAGATGAAGAGCTCAAACCCAGAACTTCAGACATGCAAAATGGACTTTGTCACTGAGCCATCTCCTAGATCCCTAATTTTCTGAATGTGATCAGATACCTAATTATATAGCTAATACATCACCTCATTTCACCTCCACATGTTGTTCTAACTATATGGGAAATATACATCAGAATGAAGTGGAAAAGTTCAAACAAAAATTCATAACTGGGAGTCGGGCGGTAGCACAGCCAGTTTGGCTTTGTATGTTAACTCTTTTCAGCCACCAGGTTCCAGATGCTAGCATGATGCCAACCAGACTTCCCTGGACAGACAACTCCACCAATATGTCCTGGAGCTCCGCTTCCCCAGAGCCCCACCCCACTAGGAAAAGAGAGAGGATCAACCAGTCAACGCCCATGTTCAGTGGGGAAGCAATTACAGAACCCAGACCTTCCACCTTCTGCATCCCACAATGACCTTGGGTACATACTCCCAGAGGGCTAAAGAATAGGAAAGCTATCAGGGGAGGGGAGGGGATATGGTGTTCTGGTGGGGAATTGTGTGGAGTTGTACCCCTCTTATCCTATGGTTTTGTCAATGTTTCCTTTTTATAAATTAAAAAAAAGAAAGAAAATCAATGTAGTAAGGAAAGAATTACAAGAGATAGCATGGAAATGAGAGACAGATAATCTTGTGGGCATTGGTAACGATTAGGATTTTTTTGTTTGTCTTTTTTTAACACAGTACTGTTCTACTCTGATTTATGGCAGTGCTAGAGATTAAGTCAGGGAGCTTAGGAATCTCAGGTATGAAAGTTATTATTATTATTATTTTTTGCATAACCATTATGTTATCTCCTCTGCCCAGTAAGGGTTTTCTTAAAGGGGACTTTTGGCAAAAATCTGCAAAGAGGCTTTAACTATGTCCTGCTTGATTTCTCATTATCTTGAGTGATTCTGACTCAGCGAGTAATCTACTGATTCAGCAGCTTCTTTTGCAACTTGCAGAAACCGCTAAGCCTCACTTCTTATTTTAGTCACTGCCCAGTCTATGCAAGCTCTCATCTCCTTTGTGCTGGGTCATAACTGGTGATAAAATGTACTCCCTGCCTCTGCCCAGAATTCTTTTTGAAGCTGATCTAAGATATTCCCCAAGTATGATTCACACATTTTTATTTTGATAGTTTTATTGGTGATTTTAATGATGGTTTACCAGAGTATATGATTACAGGGGTAAAACTATACACAAAAATAACCACCATAGTTCTTATAAAAATCTCAGAGAGTGTTTGACGCTATTTTTTCCAAGCTAAAGTGTCTTTTTCTTTCTTTATGTCCCCCTGCCCTCTCAATTTCTCTGTTCATGTTTCAGCACTCTACATTGCACATAAGAGTGAAACCACGCAGTAGTTGTTTTTGGCCTATTGCTTTGGTAACATGAACCATTCTCATTGATGTGAGGTAGTATATCATTGTGGTTTTCTCTCTTAACAAGCTAAAAGAAGTATTTCTTCATATGTATATAGGCCGTATGTATTTCTTTGGATATTTTGCCCACCTTTTTGTTTTTTGGGAGGAGGGGGTTGTTGTTTGTTTAGGCTGTTGAACTGTATGAGGCTTTTTTTAAAGTTTATTTATTTTAATTTTTATTTACTTATTGGACAGAGGCAGAGAAAAATTGAGAAGGGACAGACAGAAAGACATCTGCAGCACTGCTTCACCACTTGTGAAGCTTGTGAAGACCAGGGGCTTGAACCCAGCTCCTTGCACATTGTAATGTGTACACTTAACCAGGTGTGCCACCACTTGGTCCCTATGAGTTCTTTATAAATACGTTATAAATTCCTTGTCAGATGTGTAATGTGCAAATATCTCTCCTAGTTGCTAGGTTTCCTGTTCATCCTTAAAAAGAGTTTGCTTTTGATGTGTAGAAGCTTTATATTTGATGTAGTCCTATCCATCTAATCTTCTTGTAGTGTCATTTATCCATAGGAATGAGTTTCTAAATGCATCCTTGACATTCGGGTCTCAAAGGGTCTCACTGCTGTTTTCTTCTGTGTATTTTAGTTTCCCGTCTAATTTCCAGGCCTTCATCCATTCTGACCTAATAGTGATGTATGGTGTCAAGTAGCAGTTCAGTTTTATTTTCCTAATGTGGCTGTCCAGTTTCCCCATCACATTTACTACAGAGACCTTCTTTCTCCCCACTTAATGATTTTGGCCCTTCTGTCATATAAGTAAGCTTACTTCTTTGCCATTTGAAACTGGAGTGCATCCTGTAGTAGTGTTTTCAGGTTTTCCATGTTCCTAGCAAGTGAATATTTAAGGTTATGGGCTTCTAATTTTTCCATGTTGAGTTGAGAGCTTTGTATGTCTTCAAATGTCCAATAATGTACTATCTGAATCCATTCTATGATAGCTCTTCTGATTCTGGAGCACTAGATAGCTAGGTCTTGTGTTGATTTGAGTGGAACTGCTATTTTCCTAGTTTTAACTATTTATTTTGGTTTCTGTTATTGGTCAGCAGGCAGTGCTCAGGTTCTCCACTGAATGTGAGTTGTGTGGGAGGGAAGAATTATTAAGAGGTGTAGTATTATGGTATAGGATGTCCCTTACACAGAGCTCTAGTCTGCAGATGTGAAGGAAGGACTCCAGATTCCTGTTCTTATTAAGGCTGTTTACTGAAAGCGGGAACTCTGCTGTGAATTCAATCACTTTTCTCATTGGAAGAACTGTCCAACCCCATTCACCAGTCTCTAGTGACTGGGACAGGCTGGAGTTTGGTTAATTTTCCAGTGCCTCAAGGAAACAATGTTCAGTTTCCCCAGATGCCCCTCTGTTCACATTCCTGCAGCCTCCATAGATCTGAACTGAGCTACATATTTTGAGCTACATTTCCTGGGCCACAGAGTTTTTGAACACAGCAAATTAAAAGCAATTGCTGGCACAGTGCCTGCCAGCAATGTAACACCTTGTGTTAAGTCTTATGTTCTTCCCTTCCTGTTACCAATGTACACACACCTTCATCCAGTGATGATTTTTTTCCTTATGAGAAATCCCAGCTTGGTGAATTTGTTGAGACATTATATTTTAGTACTTGTGGTGGGGGTAAGCAATTTCCCAGGTCTCCATTACCTTTGTCCTGAAAGTCCACAGATTCACACATTCTTAATTTTTCCACTTAGGGGAGTCAGCATCAGTACAGGCATCCACAAGTATAAGAGGCAGAAGTCAATTAGTAAGTACTCCCCTCTTGCCTCACCCCTAGAATATAATTCTCAAATGCATTTCATAAGGTACATACAAAGTCTCACTGAAGTGTGGTCCGGGAGGTGACACAGTGGACAAAGCACTGGATTCTCAACCATTAGGTCCTGAGTTCAATCCCGAGCAGCACATGTACCAGAGTGATGTCTGGTTCTTTCTCTCCTCCCATCTTTCTCATGAATAAATAAATAAATTCTTATAAAAAAAAGTCTCACTAAATCCAACACAAGATACCTATAGCATTCTGTCAATTCAGTAATGAACCCTGGTATTGGTATTTCTTCTTTCTGTTTCGCTCTTCTATCCTCCATTGTGAACCCCTGATCCCTAGGGTTCCTAAGTAAAAGAAGTATACAAAAATCCATTATCGCCAAGATCTGTTTTAAGGAAAATTCAGCCTGAAATACCTCCCTTCTCATTTTAACTATGTCCTTATTTCTCTAGAGTGGAGTCCTCAGAAAGTGTTGCTTGCCTGAAATTTCACAATTCCTCACACTTGTCTGGACTTGATTGCTATCAATCAATATACCAAGGGCAAACGCTAGAAGAAGAAGAAGTCAATATACCCTAGCTAGCCCTTCAGTCCTTTCCAGTTCCTAGAAATCTTTTATTCACTCTTGGCCCTGTCTGTTCTCCACAGCCAGAAAAACTAGCTTAGAAAATAGGTGGCCAACAGATTATGAAAGATCTTGAGTTTCATGCCCAGAAATTATAGGCAGAAGAGATTCACTGGCTATGTCTTATCAGGGGAGCATTGTGATCACATTTGAGAGTGAGGAACCAGAATCTAGATCGGAGGAAGAAAGCCTGGAGCCATGAACATTAAGAACAAAGAAAGTTGGTAAATAATTTTTCCCTAAAAAATGATCACTTGCAAATAATTCTGGGCATAAAGAACTTGGGGCTAAGAATAAGAACCGTTGAGTCACTTGAGGTCTTATGTAGAGCTTGGTTGCTCTGAAATGAGGGCTGGTGTAAATACAAAGGAAGGAAAATGTGAAAGCTTGATGATGTGAGCAATGTGGCTGAATGGAAGGATTCTGGGTAAAGAGGCGGGTGGGGGTACACAGCATAATGGTTATGCAAAGAAACTCTCCTGCCTGAAGCTCCAAGTCTCAGGTTCAATCCCTTGCACCATCATAAGCCAGACTGAGCAGTGCTTTAAAAAAAAAAAAAAAAGAGGCATGCCAACCAGACTTCCTTGGACAGACAATCCCACCAATGTGTCCTGGAGTTCCCCTTCCCCAGAGCCCCAACCTACTAGGGAAAGAGAGGCAGGCTGGGAGTATGGACCGACCAGTCAACATCCATGTTCAGCGGGGAAGCAATTACAGAGCCAGACCTTCCACCTTCTGCAACCCACAATGACCTTGGGTCCATACTCCCAGAGGGATAAAGAACAGGAAAGCTATCAGGGAGGGGATGGGATACGATGCTCTGGCAGTGGGAACTGTATGGAGTTGCAACTCCCCCCCTTATCCTATGGTCTTGTCCATGTTTCCATTTTATAAATAAATATTTTTAAAAATACGCCAGTCCCATAAAGTTCATAGGAAGTTATCAAAAGTTCAGTCCAATAAAATAAACAATTACCAGCGGAGACATAGGTTACTACTGGCTGTAGAGGATTCTTTTTTTTTTCTTTCTTTTTTTTTTCCTCCAGGGTTATTGCTGGGCTCGGTGCCTGCACCATGAATCCACCGCTCCTGGAGGCCATTTTTCCCCGTTTTTGTTGCCCTAGTTGTTGCAGCCTCGTTGCGGTTATTGTTGCCATTGTTGACACTGCTTTGTTGTTGAATAGAACAGAGAGAAATGGAGAGAGGAGGGGAAGACAGAGAGAGGGGGAGAGAAAGATAGACACCTGCAGATCTGCTTCACCGCCCGTGAAGCGACTCCCCTGCAGGTGGGGAGCCGGGGGCTCGAACCAGGATCCTAACGCCGGTCCCTGCGCTTTGTGCCACGTGCGCTTAACCCACAGCACCACCGCTCGACCCCCTGTAGAGGATTCTTAAAGAGTTTACCAGCTAGTTGAGTCACACGTGTTCAGTTCCCAGGAGCGGCAGCCATGACATGATACCAGGAGCACCTCAGCCAAGGTCTAACCCAGAGAAGAAACAGCAGCCAGAGAGGTGACTTCTGATTGGCTGCGCTTTTAAGTCTAGTCAGTCCACCCACAACAAGTCTAGCAGATGGAGACTTGTCTCAAATGGCCTCCCCCAGGGCTCTGTTCTGGCTCCTACGCTATTTAATATTTACATCAATGACCTCCCAGAAACTTCTTCAAGGAAGTTCATCTATGCCATGACATCTGCTGTGCAACTCAGGCATCCAAGTTTGACATCCTCGAGGAAACACTCACGAAAGACATGTCTCTGATATCTGATTACTGTAAAAAATGGCGACTAATCCCTAGCACTGCAAAAACGGTATCATCTGTTTTCCATCTACACCATGCCTCGGCCTCACGTGAGCTTAATGTGCAGCTTGGCGATACGAGAATCCGGCATGAAGCCCAGCCAGTCTATCTTGGCGTTACTCTCGATCGCACCCTGTCATTTCACGAACATCTCATAAAAACTGCAGCAAAGGTGGGCGCGAGGAATCACATCATTGCAAGACTGGCCAGCTCCTCATGGGGCGCGAGCGCTTCCACACTACGATCATCCTCTCTGGCATTATGCTATTCCACTGCAGAATACTGTGCCCCAGGATGGTTCCGTAGCCCCCATGTCCACTTGGTCGATTCCAAATTATATTCCTCCATGAGGATCATTTCTGGAACCATCCGTTCCACCCCGGTCCCATGGCTGCCAGTTCTTAGCAACATCGCCCCACCAGATATTCGTCGGGATGCGGCATCATCTAAGTTCATTTCCCACGTCTACGCTCGACCGGACCTGCCAATATACACGGATATCTTCGCCCACCCTGTCCAACGCTTGACGTCTTGTCATCCAATCTGGTCCCCTACACCTACACTGAACTTCTCTGTTCCAGTCTCTTGGAAACAGAGCTGGCAGTCAGCTGAGGTCAAGAACAAACACCTCATCACAGACCCCTGCAAGCGTCAACCCGGCTTTGACCTAGCACGTTATGATTGGGCCCTCCTCAATTGCTATCGAACAGGCCATGGCCGTTGCGCCGCTATGTTCCATCGCTGGGGAGCCAGAGACGACCCGAACTGCCCCTGCGGCTCCAGACAGACTATGACCCACATAGTCAACGACTGCCACCTCTCCAGATTCAAAGGAGGTCTCGAAACTTTACATCAGGCTCAACCTGATGCTGTTGACTGGCTACAGAAGAAGGGCAAACGCTAGAAGTTCCCAGGAGCAGCAGCCATGACATGATACCAGGAGCACCTCAGCCAAGGTCTAACCCAGAGAAGAAACAGCAGCCAGAGAGGTGACTTCTGATTGGCTGCACTTTTAAGTCTAGTCAGTTCACCCACAATGCTTTGTGCATTTGCACAAAGGGATCCACCCAGAGTCCACTGTGCGCTTGCACAGATCACTGTCTGCTCTGTGGCCAGGGTGACGTCAGCCAACAGCTGTGTCCTGCTTCCTACGGTTGGCGGGTATACTGCCTCACAACAAGAATGGGTGAAAACTTTCTATTAAGTCAACATAAATATTAAGATGACCCATGGGCACAGGACTAGAAAAGTGAGACAAGAGTTGTGAGAAGGGGGTCCGGCGATAGCGCACGTGGCACAAACTGCAAGGACAGGAACAAGGATTCCAGTTTGAGCCCCCAGCTCCCCACGTGCAGGGGAGTCGCTTCACAGGTGGTGAAGCAGGTCTGCAGGTGTCTATCTTTCTCTCCCCCTCTGTCTTCCCCTCCTCTCTCCATTTCTGCCCTATCCAACAACAACGATAGCAATAACCAATAATAATAACAACAACAATGATGAACAACAAGGGTAACAAAAAAGGGAAAAATAGGGGCCTGGCAGTGGCGCACCTGGTTGAGCGCACAAGTTACAGTGCACAAGGACCCAGGTTCGAGCCACCTGCAGGAGGAAAGCTTTGCAAATGGTGAAGTAGGGCTGCAAGTGTCTCTCTGTCTCTCTCCCTCTCTATCTCCTCTCCTCCTCTCAATTTCTGGCTGTCTCTATGCAATATATAAACAAAGATAATTTTAAAAAAAAAAGGAAAAATAACCTCCAGGAGCAGTGGATTTGAATGCAGGCACCGAGCCCCAGCAATAACCCTGGAGGCAAAAAAAGAAAAAAAAAAGAGTTGTATCTAAATGTACTTACAATATAGTTCACTGTAGTCAGAAACTAAATCACATAGCCTTTTGTAGGATGACAAGCATGTTAAAAAATATCAGTATATCTTTAAGATAATTTAAAAAATGCTATATATATATATATATATATATATATATATATATATATATATAGCACCTGGTTAAGTGCTCACATTACAATGCACAAGGACCCAGGTTCAAGGCCCTGGTCTCCACCTGCAGGGGGAAAGCTTCATGAGTGGTGAAGCAGGTCTGCACGTGTCTCTCTGTCTCTCTCCTTATCTCCTCCCCTTTCATTTTCTCTCTGTCTATATCCAATAATAAAAATAAATAATTAAAAAATACATTTGGTCCAGTGATCCAGGTGCAAAGTATGAGAAATGGCATAAGAATCCCAGTTTGAAAAAACAATCCCAGTTGGAGTCCCCAGCTCCCCACCTGCAGCAGGGTTACTTCACACGTGGTGAAGCAGGTCTGCAGGTGTCTTTCTCTCTCCCTCTCCGCCTTCCCCCCCTCTCAATTTCTCTCTGTCCTATCTAACAATAACAATAATAATAGCAATAAGGGCAACAAAGTGGGATAAATGGCCTCTAGGAAAAGTGGATTCATGATGCAGGCACTGAGCCCCAGCAATAACCCTGGGGGCAAATTAAATGAATAAATAAATTTTGTCCATCATTTTGGTAAGTTTTTTGCACTCATAGTAATATAACTTTTACTTTCTCTTTCTACAATTAAATATGGAAACACCTGAATATTTATTATTTTTATTATTAAAATGTTTTTCATGTATATGAAAGATAGTCAAAATAAATGCAAAAGGCAAAGAAAGATAGGAATGAGGTCTAGAAAGAACCAAAGAGGTTATTGCTTGATTTGTTCTCTTGCTGATAAATAATTACATTGGATATAGATATCCCTTCAGCAAAACTTAGTGTTTTTTTTCTTTTTTTTTTAATTTCTTTATTGGGGAATTAATGTTTCACATTCAACAGTAAATACAATAGCTTGTACATGTATAACATTCCCCAATTTCCCATATAACAATACAGCCCCCACTAGGTCCTCTGTCATCCTTCTTAGACCTTTATTCTCCCCACCCACCCACCCCAGAGTCTTTTACTTTGGTGCAATACGCCAATTCCACTTCAGGTTCGACTTGTGTTTTTTTTTTCCCCATCTTGTTTTTCAACTTCTGCCTGAGAGTGAGATCATCCCATATTCATCCTTCTGTTTCTGACTTATTTCACATAACATGAAATTTTCAAGGTCCATCCAAGATCAGGTGAAAATGGTGAAGTCACCATTTTTTACAGCTGAGTAGTATTCCATTGTGTATATATACCACAACTTGCTCAGCCACTCATCTGTTGTTAGACACATGGGTTGCTTCCAGGTTTTGGCTATTACAAATTATGCTGCCAAGAACATATGTGTACACAGATCTTTTTGGATAGGTGTGTTGGGTTCCTTAGGATATATCCCCAGGAGAGGAATTGTAGGGTCATAGGGTAGGTCCATTTCTAGGCTTCTGAGAGTTCTCCAGACTGTTCTCCACAGAGGTTGGACCAATTTACATTCCCACCAGCAATGTAGGAGGGTTCCTTTGACCCCACACCCTCTCCAGCATTTGCTGCTGTTACCTTTTCTGATGCATGACATTCTCACAGGAGTGAAGTGATATCTCGTTGTTGTCTTTATTTGCATTTCTCTGACAATCAGAGACTTGGAACATTTTTTCATGTGTTTCTTAGCCTTTTGGATCTCTTCTGTGGTGAATATTCTGTCCATGTCCTCCCCCCATTTTTGGATGTGGTTATTGTCTTGTTGAGTTTGGCAAGCTCTTTATATATGTTGGTTATTAAACTCTTGTCTGAGGTATGGCATGTAAAGATCTTCTCCCATTCTGTGAGGGGACTCTTGGTTTGGATAGTGCTTTCTTTTGCTGTGAAGAAGCTTTTTAATTTGATGTAGTCCCATAGGTTTATATTTGCCTTAGTCTTCTTTGTAATAGGATTCATTTCATTGAAGATGTCTTTAAAATTTATGCGGAAAAGAGTCCAATATTTTCCTCTAAGTATCTGATAGTTTGTGGTCTAACCTCCAAGTCCTTGATCCACTGGTTTTTTTTTTTTTCTTTAAGATTTATATACATAATGCGAAAGAGAGACAGAGATATCATACTGGCCATATGCAATGCCAGGAATCAATCTCAGGGTCCCAAGTTTATCACCTTGGCCACTAAAATTAATTTATTGCCTTGAAAAGATCCAGAAAGCTATATCAGAGTTTTATAAACTCTGAATCAATACAAACACCAATAAAAACATGATCAAGTGGTCTGGCTAAGGCACTAGACTCTCAAGCATGGGGTCCTGAGTTCAATCCCCGGCAGCACATGTATCAGAGTGATGTCTGGTTCTTTCTCTCTCTCTCCTATCTTTCTCATTAATAATTAAATAATATCTTTAAAAAAAAAAAAAGGTCAAATTCTACTATACCCTTTTTCTGGTGTCACTTTAATACTATTATACTATTCAGACTCTCTCTCTCTCTCTCTCTCTCTCTCTCACTTTTCCTGGCATACAAAATCAAGTGTTTAATGTTTACTTATCCATGAGCTGGGTGTGTGTTTCCAGTGATCTTGCTGGACTCACATGTCAGTGAGTTGACTGAGTGACTCTGATTTAGTCAATTGGGGATGTTCTGCGTTTACTAAACTAGAACCAACAGGCTTTACTAGGAATGCTCTTGACAACACTAGACACCCATCTGCAAAAGCACTTTTCAAGACTCAACTTGCAGTATACTTTTAACATCCCATCCACCAATGCACGTTATCTTACGTGTGGGCTGGAGACATTACAAATTACTCACAGGGGCCAGGCAGTGGTGCACCTGGTAGAGCACACGCATAACAAATGTTATTACACAGGCATTACAAGGAAACAGTGCTGAAAAGGACAAACTGCAATAAGGAGGAGGGGGTGGGGTCTTTGGTGGATTCCACCACACGTTATTTTTAAGAACTTATACAAGGAAATATTTTGCAAGATAAAAATACAAATTTATGGGAGTTGGGCGGTAGTGCAGCGGGTTAAGCGCAGGTGGCGCAAAGCGTAAGGACTGGCATAAGGATCCCGTTTCCAGCCCCCGGTTCCCCACCTGCAGGGAGTCACTCACAAGCGGTGAAGCAGGTCTGCAGGTGTCTGTCTTTCTCTCCACCTCTCTGTCTTCCCCTCCTCTCTCCATTTCTCTCTGTCCTAACCACAATGACATTAATAACAACAATAATAACTGCAACAACAATAAAAAACAACAAGGGCAACAAAAGGGAAAATAAATAAATATAAATCTAATAAAATATATAATAAAAATAAATTTTAAAATATACGGAAGAAAATAGTAGAATTTGCTATCAGACTTCCCTTGTTTTATTTCAATACACATCTCCAGCAATGCACAATAATGCTACATAGCTTTCTGTCTTGGATTGGTTTTCCTGTATATTAGCTGCCATTGTAAAATTATTTTTTTAATTTTTTATATTTTTTATATTTTTATTTATTTATTTTCCCTTTTGTTGCCCTTGTTTTTTATTGTTGTTGTAGTTATTATTGCTATTGATGTTGTTGTTGGATAGGACAGTGAGAAATGGAGAGAGGAGGGGAAGACAGAGACGGGGAGAGCAAGATAAGACACCTGCAGACCTGCTTCACCGCCTATGAGGCGACTCCCTTGCAGGCGGGGAGCCGGGTCTCAAACTGTGGCCCTTGTGCTTCTGCCATGTGCGCTTAATCCGTTGCGCTACTGCACGACTTCCTATTGTAAAATTATTACGCTTCCCACACAGAGACTAAAATTCCGAACAATGGTACTGACGATTTTCTCTATAACTCACTGGTTCTTCAAAGCAATTGGATTTTCTACCCGAATCAAATTAATTGTTATTGTTACAGAAGTTGGAATGCATCTGGCAGTTTGAACAGAATACACTGTGTGCTTTGCTTTCCTTTTCATATATCACATTCTCCAAAACCAATCAGCATCCTATACTCTTCCTGCAGAAATAGCTACACACTATACTTGTTTACTGTGAAAAAGTCATTGGGCTTACATATCCCTTAGTCACAAAAATCTCATGAACTGTGAGGGTTCAGGTTTGGGGAAGGAGAGAAGTGGGGGTGGTACTTTGTTACCACAGGTCTGCTCCAAGCTCTGTAGGATCTGGGAAAGTAATACTGTGATATAAGGCAGCCCAGGGTGGGCAGTGCCAGATGTAGAAAAAATAAAAATAAAAAGATGCCCTGGCCCTTCAGCTTAAATGTCGATCAACAGATGACTAAATACAGAAGTCGTGGGACTTGTATTCAGTGGAATACTGTTCTGCAATTAAAAATGTGATGTTGTGGGGAGTCGGGCTGTAGTGCAGCGGGCTAAGCGCAGGTGGCGCAAAGCACAAGGACCAGCATAAGGATCCCGGTTCGAACCCGGCTCCCCACCTGCAGGGGAGTGGCTTCACAGGCGGTGAAGCAGGTCTGCAGGTGTCTATCTTTCTCTCCTCGTCTCTGTCTTCCCCTCCTCTCTCCATTTCTCTCTGTCCTATCCAACAACGACAAAAACAATAATAACTACAACAATAAAACAAGGGCAACAAAAGGGAATAAATAAATTAAATAAATATAAAAAAATGTGATATTGTGTTTTCTGGGGACAAAGTGGATGCAACTGGAAGGAATTATACTTAGTGATGTAAGGAGGTGAAAGACAACTGCCATGTGGTTTTGCACATAAGCAGAATATAGGGAATTGACACACATGAACTTGAAAATAAACAAGTGGCCAAACTGCAAAGTCTTTAAGACTTTGTGAGAATTATGGTGGTTATCAGTGGGGGAGGGGCAGAGGGGAGGACAGAACTTTAGTGATTGGTGCAATATGGAATTAGACTCCTTTCATTTTATAACCTTGTGAAACACTATGTTCCTTGGAAAGACGGGAATCCACCATAGGAAATTTTGGTGGTCTGTATGGTGACTTATACAACACACACATGAGTATGAAACTATACCCCTGAAATTAGAACTTTTTAGAGTATTGCTAAATCACTACTAATAAAAAAAATCACAAAAAATAAGACACATGAATGTTTGGTCAGGTGGTGGCACACCCAGTAGAGTCACATATTACCATGCACGAGGACCCAGGTCCAAGTCCCTGGTCCCCACTTGCAGGGAAGAAGCCTCATGATCAGTGAAATAGTGCTACAGGTGTCTCTCTTCTCTCCCTCACTATCTCCCCCTCCCGTCTTAATTTCTCTCTGTCTTATTAAGTAAGAGAAAGAAAGGAAGGAAGGAAGGAAGGAAGGAAGGAAGGAAGGAAGGAAGGGAAGAAGGAAGGAAGGAAGGAAGGAAGGAAGGAAGGAAGGAAGGAAGGAAGGAGGGAGGGAGGAAGGAAGGAAAAAAGTGGCTGCTGAGAGTGGTTAATTTGTCATGTCGGCACCAAGCCACAGCATAATCCTGCTGATAATAAAGTAAAATATTTTAAATGTCCACACTTATGTACTAAGCTTTTGTTATTGCACTTAGGCCACTGACCCAAGGGGAAAAAATGTGCCCTTGGTGAAGAAACTGCCTCTTCGGCATGGAAGAAAACTAACCCAGACAACGTACAGGTATATACAGTAAAAAACCAAGTGCTTAAGAGTTTCCAATTTAACCCTTGTGGTTGCTACACAAAAAAATTTAGGCAAAGTGGCGCAGGCGCCGCCATGCGAGCTGCTTGACATGGTACCAGCTTCGCAGGAAATTCAGCACAGCTGGACTCTCCAGGCCAAACTGAAAACATCTCGCCTTCTGCCATGGGTAGGGCTTGGGATTAAGCTCTGTGTGGTCTTAATAATATTTACCTATGCTCCAGGCTCAGAGCCTGACCAATGACAAAAGTAATGACAAAACCTGCACTGCACTCTGTAAGACTGATCATAATGGAACAAGCAGTATCAGTGATGCAGAATTTTTCAGGAGGCTCCAATAGGAAAGATTGGTTTTCCCCTTTATCTACACCACTTCCTTTAGTATTCCCCCTAAAACATAGAGAAAGATTGTTACTTCCCACAGTGGAGGGACCACTTTATATAACTTAATTAATAAATGGTAAGTTATGGTACCTGCCTAGATACAATGGGCCTTTTAATCTACCACCCACCACTATGCTCCCACTTCCTTATACAGGAAGAATACAAAGAACCTAGGTCCCATAGTGAGCATACAAGGAAGATGGATTCCAGCTAGAGAGCTTAACCTAATGGAGAGGCTGGCCAGGTGAGCACT
Source organism: Erinaceus europaeus (assembly GCF_950295315.1). Taxonomy (NCBI): domain Eukaryota; kingdom Metazoa; phylum Chordata; class Mammalia; order Eulipotyphla; family Erinaceidae; genus Erinaceus; species Erinaceus europaeus. Next base: position 15,201,524 of record NC_080182.1, on the reverse strand, counting down.
GCCTTGGTGCCTTCTCAGTAAGGGACAAAACAAAACTGCTTGATCAAACAATGGAACAGATTTAATGAAAAATGGGCTGCTCAATTTGTTTAAGGCCCCTAGAAACATAAAAAGCTTTAACTGTCTATGAACCATGGCTTCTCATCAGAATGCATAGGAACAAGAGAATGGCATAAACATACAGGTAGAATATTAATCTTAATTGAGAGGACATTTGCCTAGCACACAGGTATGGGAATAACAAAAGACATAGAAACTGTGATGTGATCTCTAGGGAGAAAAGTACCCCTGGAATGTGAATGTTCCACAAAGCAGGAGGTGTTCCCTACCTGTGCTGTTCTCACTTGGTGATTTTTGTTTTAATAATCAAAGCCTTGGTGATGTTTGTATTAATAATCAAAGCCTTGGTGATTTTTGTTTTAATGATCTAAGCGTTATGAGACTATAAAAATAAAGTTCTGCTTAAGTATAACAGAGATGTCTGCTGAGCTTGATTCAGCATCAACTCACTGTCTCTCATTCTTCCTCATTCTTCACCGAAGCCCCTCCTCCATCAGGATACCCTAATAACCTGCTGGGGCTGGCCCCCCGGCAACAAAGGAGAGTGCACACACTGCCACATGTGAGGACACTGGTTCATATCCCCAGTCCAAAATGCAGAGAAATCTTCACAAGCACTGCAGGTGTCTCTTTCTCTCTCCTACATCTCTATTTGTCTCTATCAGGAAATGAAAGAAAAAGACCATAAGTAGTACGTGGTTTGTTATTATTATTGTTGTTGTTCTTGTTCTTAGTAATGTCTTTGTTGTTGGATAGGACAGAGAGAAATGGAGAGGGGAAGACAGAGAGGGGGAGAGAAAGATAGACACCTGCAGACCTGCTTCACCGCTTGTGAAGCGACTCCCCTGCAGGTGGGGAACCGGGGGCTCGAACCGGGATCCTTATGCGGGTCCTTGTGCTTTGTGCCACCTGTGCTTAACCCATTGTTACCGCTGGACTCTCCCCATAAGTAGTACATGTTTTACAGGAGTAGATTTCTTGATTAATAGTAGTTGTGCTCATCCATTAGAAGAGAACTTCTAGTTGTTTGTGTTGACACAACAGGATATTTGGGTATTTATTTGAAAACTGTCCTATAATCACCCATCTGTAAAATGAAGATTAACAAACTCAAATGCCTCAGAGGGTTTTGTTTTCTGCAAAGGATAATGGGAAAAATAATTGAAGATACTTACAAAATACAAAATGATATAAACAGTAAATAATAATGACTTGTGAGAATTGAAATCAGAATTGCTTTGTCAAGAATCTGGAGTTAGATTACTGTTTCATTATTTGTGATGAACAGCTAATGAGAACCTTCATTAAAATTTCTAATTTTCAACTGACTGATTCTTTTACCAGATCAAAATTATTAGCAAACCTCTATCAACCATCATGAAACAGCCTGATATTTTGGGCAACCAGCTTAATTTCCTTCTGGGAGATGGTTGGCCAGTTAGCAACAATCACATAGGCATTGCAGAAAGGCATAATATTTCTATTGAGAGAAGACAACACTTACGGCCCCTTAGCAGATAAATCTTCACAAAAATACTATACTTGAGAGTTCTTGAGTAGCATTTAGAAGGCTAACATATTTTTACTAGATTCCAGAAGACTTGTTAGTAATAATAATAACTGCTGCTTAAGGAACAATTACTATGTGCTAAGTATGTATGCACACACACATATGTAGCATGCATATAACCTCATCCACAACACTAACCATAGGCAGTTCTTAATACATGATTGATGCCAATAGATGCTTAATGAATACTTATATGGCAAGTAATTGCTATTTTATGCAGGGGGAAATGGACTCAGAACTTAATTAACTTGAGTAGTAAATGACAGAGTTTGAATTTAAATAAAGTTTTCTCAACTCAAAGCCTAATCTAGGATGCAGGTAGATAGTATAGTGGTTATGCAAAGAGGTTCTCCTTCCTGAGACTCCAAAATCTCACGTTCAATCCCCCGCCCCACCATAATCCAGAGCTGAACAGTGCTCTGGCTAAAAAAAAAAAAAAAAAAAAAAAAAAAAGCCTAATCTATATCACAATTCACTCCTTTTCCAGTACAGTCACAGGAGGCAAACAACAGGAATCCTTTTCTCTAGACAAGTTTTCTCTAAACCATAGCTAATTATTGTAACCCACGTTCAGGTGAGTCCTGCCATGCAATACAGGCAAAGTGAAAGGGCCATAGACCAGATCTGATTTCTCTGAAGCTGTATCCTCTGGAAAATCTGGTGCTGCAAAGCAAAAAATTCACCCAATAGGGTTCCCAGCTTCATCTTTTTCCTAGTTCATCTAATTGTTCTACCTCCCTGAAAAAATAGTGACCTGTGGGGGTCAGGCAGTAGCGCAGCGGGTTAAGCACATGTGGCACAAAGCACAAGGACCAGCATAAGCATCCCAGTTTGAGCCCCCGGCTCCCCACCTGCAGGGGAGTTGCTTCACAGGTGGTGAAACAGGTCTGCAGGTGTCTTTCTCTCCCCATCTCTGTCTCCCCTCCTGTTGTATGCTTTACATTGGGTTCTAGTTCTCCCCCGCCAAGAGAATTAGATCAGTCCAGTTAATTTCGCGGGCCGCTTGGCCCCGCCCCTAGGAACCCGTCAGAGTTCCAGAGTGCCAGAGTTCCTGGGTTCCTGAGTTCGAGAGTAGGAGAGAGTGCTTGTGCCGCTGCAAAGAGACAGCCGAGTTCTGTTTGGTGATTAGTTTGTCTTAGTTTATGAATCGTTGTTACTGAATAAAGAAATACAGCTTCCCTGCCCAGCCGTTGTCTCCGCATCTCCGCGTCTCTGTTACCCGCCCGTGAAGCAAGCCTGGACAGCTGGAACCTCTGAATTTTAACAACACCCTCTTCTCTCCATTTGTCTCTGTCCTATCCAACAATGAACGACATCAATAATAACAATAATAATCACAATAAGGCTACAACAACAAGGGCAACAAAAGGGGGAAAAAATGGCCTCCAGGAGTGGTGGATTCATGGTGCAGGCACTGAGCCCCAGCAATAACCCTGGAGGCAAAAAGCAAATAGTGACCTGTCCAGGGGACAGGTGGTGGTATACCTGGTTGACCACACATGTCACAATGTACAAGGACCTGAGTTCGAGCCCCCAGTCCTCACCTGCAGAGGGAAAGCTTTGCAAGTGGTGAAGCAGTGTTGCAGGTGTCTGTCTCTCTCCCATCTCTACCACCCCCTTCCCTCTTGATTTCTGGCTGTCTCTATCCAATAAATAAATAAATAAAAATAATAAAATTTTAAAAAATGCACAAGGACCCAGGGTTTGAGCTCCCGGTCCCCACCTGCAGGGGGAAGTTTTGTGAGTGGTGAAGAAGTGCTGCAGGTGTCTCTCTATCTCTCTTTCTCTCTATTTCCCCATCCTCTCTTGATTTCTGACTATATCCAAAAAATAAATAAACATAATTTAAAAAATAAACAATTGTGACCTGTCCTGCTTTTATTCCTTCTGTTCTACAAAGATACCCAATACCCAGATCCAGAAAAACACATAGGTAAGTGGGGGTCTCCCAGTTCCTCTTATATACTGTGTAATATTCCTCTTATCTACCAGGCTACTCCAAACACCCCCCCCACCACCCGAATTCAAGTTTGCTCACCATGTTCCTTTCGAGTGCTTACGTAATGTTAGGACCATAACATTTACAACTATAACTATAAATCCAGTTCTGCTATCTACTGACTTTAAAAGTGTCTCATAAACATCTTAGAACTTGGTGTTCTCTGAACCTAAACAGCAGGGAAATGCACTTTAAATTTTTTTAATCTTTATTTATTAGATAGAGACAGCCAGAAACGGAGAGAGAAGGGGGTGACAGAGGGAGAGAGAGAGACAGAGAGACACCTGCAACCCTGCTTCACCACTTGTGAAGCTTTCCCCCTGCAGGTGGGGACCAGGGGCTTGAACCTAGGTCCTTGTGAATTGTAGCATGTGTGCTCAACCAGGTGCGCCACCACCTGGCTCCAAGAAATGCACTTTAATGTAAACAAGTCCTTCAAATCTCTTTGAAGGTATCATTAATCCAGGCACCTCAGATCAAATACCATAACAGGTCGAGATGAGTGGTAGTGATTTTGCATGAGGAGAGCTAATTTATGACCCTAAGTTCTCACTCTCTTGCAGGTTGGCCCTGACTCTACTCTTACACTAGCTCTGAAGTACAGCTTTTAAAAATGGTAGATGTAATGAGTACTTAACAAAGACAAGGATTTTTATTTTCATTCACTAGAATACTCTAAGTTCCTGACTCAAAGTCATTGTTCAGTAATTGTTTAATTAATGATAAAACAACCAAACTTAGAACAATTATATTCACTGCAGAATAGACAGGGGGTTGGGAGGTAGTGCAGTGGGCTAAGCCTACATGGTGCGAAGCACAAGTACCAGCTCAGGGATCCCAGTTTGAGCCCCCAACCCCCCACCTGCAGGGGGGAAGGTCGCTTCACAAGTAGTGAAGTAGGTCTGCAGGTGTCTGTCCTTCTCTCCCCTTCTCTGTCTTCTCCTGTCTCTCTATCCCATCCAACAGCAATGACAGCAGCAACAACAACAATAATAATAACAACAATGACAAGGATAAATAACAAGGGCAACAAGAGTGGGAAAAAAGCCTCTAGGAACAGTGGATTCATAGTGCAGGCACTGAGTCCCAGCAATAACCCTGGAGGCAAAAAGAAGTAATAGACATACTGGCTTTATTTTAGGAGTCTGATGGATTTGAGTTCAGCTTGCTTCTGAATCTCTTTACTACCTGGAGACGGCCATTGTGGAGGTTAGAGAAAAGCCCCGAATATTGAGAACAGCCATTAACCCGAAACCAACTGTTCCTTGTTCCGTGTAAATATTTCTACCTGTACCCAACCCTGTGATAACTATTAAAAGGTGGGATGAAAAATGATCGGGGTTGCAGACTCTCCCGTTTCTCCTTGAATAGAAGGGTGTCGGAGGTCTAAGCTTAAGCTTGCTTGTTGGATAGTATGCCAGCTCCCCCTGGCTTCTGCTTAACCAAGCACCGGTATGCCTGTATAGGGATTGGTTTGATCCCACTCAAAGCTGCTGTGGTCTATTTACGTAAATCACTTTTATATTTACATAAAGCACCACCCTCCCTCCAGGGCACTGGTGGTTCAGTGGTAGAATTCTCGCCTGCTCCGCCCCCTCTCCTTGTCACACCCTGATCTTCCACCAGTCACTTTTCTCTCCACCCTCTCTATGTCACATCCTGTTCCCACCCTACTGGGCAAGTATATATTAAAGACAGCATTGTGAGTTTTACTTTAGTGTTAGTTTTAGCTTAGTTTAGCTCGGCTTAGATTGTGCTGCATCTTGCATGAATAAAGAGATACTGCGTACAGCTCAACCATGAGTCAGTCCCGGGTCGTCTATCTCCCGTCAGTGAAGCTCAGCCTGACACTTGCTAATAAAGGCTCTTGCCATTGCATGTGATTCTGGTCTTCTTTGCGTGAGATCTGGACTCTGGGCATAACGGGTATAAAAGCTGCACCTTGTTTCTAAGGGTTATTTGAAAGATTTAAAGAAATAAGACATAGAAAACATTTAACACGTGGTCTGGAAGGTGGTGCAGTGGATAGAGCATTGGATTCTAGACCATGAGGTCCCAGGTTCGATCCCCGGCAGCACATGCACCAGACTGATGGCTGTTCTTTCTCTTTTCCTATCTTTCTCATGAATAAATGAATAAATAAATTCTTAAAAAAAAAGAAAAAGAAAAGAAAAGAAAAAGAAAACATTTAACAGAATGCTTGGCACACAGACTGATTGCCCCTTAAGGAAAAGGTATTGGGAAGGAGTGGTCATGTACATCAGAGACCTTTTGTTTCATAGAGTGTATTTATGTTTTCTTCATAGGTGTAAATAACAATGATTCAGCCATCCAGTTATTAAGCATGTTTTTAGGCATTTCCCATATGCCAAACATGGGATGGGTAGGATGCTTCAGTTAAAAATACATATACCCTCTTATCTAGAAAATTACAGGAACAAAATGAAAACAAACAGCACTCAAGTACCCAGGTTCAAGTTCTCTCAGTCCTCCTTTTGCAAGGAAGAAGCTTTGCAAGCAATGAAGCAGGGCTACAGGTGTCTCTCTTTCTCACTCCCTCTCTATCTTCTCTGTCCTCTCAATTTCTTCCTGTCTCTATCCGATCAATCAATAAATAAGTAAAATATTTTTTGTAAAGTAATTCCATTTCTATTTGCTTTTTTAAGAGTTTAATTATTTATTAATGAGAAATGATAGGAGAGAGAGAAAGAACCAGATATCACTCTGGTACATGTGCTGCCGGGGATTGAACTCGGGACTTCACGCTTTAGAGTCCAAAGCCTTATCCACTGCACCACTTCCTGGACCACTTTTTGAATTTTTTTTTTTTTTAACCAGAGCAATGCTCAGCTCTGGCTTATGGTGGTGCAAGGGATTGAACCTGGAACTTGACAGAGCCTCAGGCATGAGAGTCTGTTTGCACAACCATTATGCTATCTACCCCCCCCCCCAAGTAAAATATTTATAAAAGGAAAATAAACAATAGGCATAATAGCTACGTGAAGGTGACTAATCCAGTGGAAAATTAAAAAGCAGAACAGCAGGGGTCCGGCGGTAGTACAGTGGGTTAAGTGCACGTGGCACAAAGCCCAAGGACAGGCGTAAGGATCCTGGCTAGAGTCACTGACTCCCCACCTACAGGAGAGTTGCTTCACAGGCGGTGAAGCAGGTCTACAGGTGTCTATCTTTCTCTCCCCATCTTTGTCTTGCCCTCCTCTTTCCATTTCTCTCTGTCCTAGCTAGCCAACAACAACGACATCAATAACAGCGATAATAATGACTACAACGATAAAACAACCAGGGCAACAAAAGGGAAAAAATGGCCTCTAGGAGCAGTGGATTCATAGTGCAGGCACCAAGCCCCAGCAATAATCCTGGAGGTGAAAAAAAAAAAAAAAAAAGCGGAGTAGAGTGAAAGTGCTTAGCTGTATGGAGGTGGAGAGTAGAAAGCAGTATTTCAAAAGAATGATCACACAAGGATTGTAGCACTTGAACAGTCTTGAAGGAAGTGCAGAATTTAATCAGATGGGTATTGAAGGAAGAGCCTGAAAGCAAAGGGAGCAGCCAGGGCAAATGACCTTTCAAAGGACATGACAGACATATTCAAAGGTCTGCAAAGAGATGAACAGGACTAAAGTACATATTATGCTGACTCTAGTGTATCCTTGTAAAAACTTCAGTACTTATTCTGATGAGAAAGGAACAACAGGAGGATTAAGAGCAGAGAGGTCATGTGCACGGCTTGGGTTTTGAAAGTGATATTCTGACTTCTGGGATGAGAACAGGTTGTAGAGAAGCAAATGCAAAAGCCAGGAATTCTGTTAAGACGTTATTGCAGCAGCAGATGTCACTGAAAGGCAGCAGCGTAGCTGAAGAGGCGGAAGTAGATGGATATAGCTAAAAGGTGATTAGAAGCCAGAGGTTTACTATCCCCACCCCAACCCCCAGTGAAGGCTCTGAATCTCCACCTATTGCTTATTGGGTTGTTGGAATGGTCATGACATACTTTTCTGGGTGTGTTTTGCTTTGTTTTGTTTTGTTTTGTTTTGCCAGAGCACTTCTCGGCTCTGGCTTATGGTAGTGTGGGGGGATTGACCCTGGGACCTGGGAATCTCAGGCATGAGAGTCAGTTTGCATAACCATTATGGTATCTCCCCCATCTTATGCTTTTTTATTATTATTATTTTTTACCAGAGCACTGTTCAGCTCTGGCTTATGGTGGTGTGGGGGATTGAACCTGGGACCGGGGACTGGGGACCGGGCACCTGGAAGCCTCAGGCTTGCGAGTTGACTTGCAGAACCATTATGCTTGCTATCTCCCTCACCCTGTGTGTGTGTGTGTGTGTGTGTGTGTGTGTGTGTGTTTGTTTTTTACCAGAACACTGCTCAGCTCTGGCTTATGGTGGTATGGGGGATTGAACCTGGGACTTTGGAGCCTCAGGCATGAGAATCTCTTTGCAGAACCATTATGCTCTCTACCCCCACCCTGTTTTTTGTTTGTTTGTTTTGGGGGGATATAAAAATGCATCATGACTTCTCTGACAACCCAATACTTACAGTTTCCATAACAGTCTGTCAATTAGTATACATTTGAAGGGCTGTGAAAGTGTGCTGGACAAGAGGCCTCAGAATTGATCCCTGGTACCACACGAAAGCAACAAGCATACAACAAATGAAAGCCCATGTGGAGTGGTGCTCTGTGTGTGATCACTCTCTCAGAAAAATAAAATAAAATACTAGATAGGGATGTGACCTCAGATGTTACAGGTTTGAGGTACCAGGTTTGAATCCCAGCACCATCCAGCAGATCAATGTTCTGGCCACCCTCTCTTCTCTCTATCTCTCTCATAAAATAAATAAAAATAAATCTTTTTAAAGGAGCAATAGCAAAAACCAAACAAACTAAAATACAATAATACTTAGAATATTAACCATTACCGACCAGTCAACGCCCATGTTCAGCGGGGAAGCAATTACAGAAGCCAGACCTTCTACCTTCTGCAACCCTCAATGACCCTGGGTCCATGCTCCCAGAGGGATAGAGAATGGGAAAGCTACTGGGGAGGGGGTTGGATATGGAGATTGGGTGGTGGGAATTGTGTGGAGTTGTACCCCTCCTACCCTATGGTTTTGTTAATTAATCCTTTCTTAAAAAATAAAGAAAGAAAGAAAGAAAGAAAGAAAGAAAGAAAGAAAGAAAGAAAGAAAGAAAGAAAGAATATTAACCATTCTTGCTTTTTTCTGTCTCTTTCCGGCGTTCAAGATGTCGAAGTGAGGACGTGGTGGGTCCTCTGGAGCCAAATTCCGAATCTCCTTGGGGCTTCCGGTTGGGGTTGTGATCAACTGTGCTGACAACACAGAAGCCAACAATTTATATATCATCTTCGTGAAGGGTATCAAGGGATGACTGAACAGGCTTCCTGCTGCTGGTGTGGGTGCCATGGTGATGGTCACAGTCAACAAAGGTAAACCAGAGCTCAGAAAGAAGGTATATCCAGCCGTGGTAGTTCGACAACAAAAGTTATACCAGAGAAAAGATGGTATATTTCTATATTTTGAAGACAATGCAGGAGTCATTGTAAACAATAAAGGGGAAATGAAAGGTTCTGCCATCACAGGACCAGTTGCAAAGGAGTGTGCAGACTTATGGGCCAGGATAGCATCCAGTGCTGGAGGTATTGCAGGACTCTTCAGTGTATTTGTAAAAAATAAAAACTTATTTGTTCCCCCCCCAAAAAAAGAATATTAATAATTCTTATTAGATCATTTATATCCTGGACACTGTGCTAACCTCTGTACAAGTATCAACTAATTTAATCTTCAGAATGATCGTAATAAGAGCTACAGTCATCCCTATTTTTGGTCTTTATTTATTTATTCCCTTTTGTTGCCCTTGTTGTTTTGTTGTTGTTGTTGATGTTGTTGTTGGCTAGGACAAAGAGAAATGGAGATAGGAGGGAAAAATAGAGAGGGGGAGAGAAATACAGACAACTGCAGACTGAATTGACTCCCCTGCAGGTGGGGAGGCAGGGGCTCAAACTGGGACCCTTATGCTAGTCCTGCACTTTGCGCCACCTGCACTTAACCCACTGTGCTCTCTCCGACTCCCAGTCACCCCTATTTTACAGAAAAGGAGCAGGAATAAAAAGAGCTTAAATAAATTTTCAAGCTCACAGAACTCCTGTAAGGTCAGAACAAGCATCTGAACACAGGAAGACTAACTCCAGAGGGCATTCTTCTAAAATATTATACAGGTTGCTTATTAGACACATGATACTTACACATTTGGAGAATTCCCAATTCTTTGCTAACAATGACTCTTTTCTAGTTAATATGCTACTCCAGTAATGTCTTGTCTGGGGGGAATTACTTTCCGCATCATTGAATTCTGCATTATTATTCATTCATCTTTCTGAACCTCAATATGATAACTAAGCTTAGATATTAAAATGATCTAAATCCTTCTGCATCTGAATGCATTTTTATCAACCTTTCCCCCTCTTGCTACAGTCCACACTACAGCTACAAAAATTCTTCCTGAAGAGAGAAAATATCCAATGGTTTATATAAAACATGAGCATTTTGAGTCCTGCTAATCTCAAGTATACAGTTTTAACTAGGCAGTCATATTGATTCAGGTCCTGAGCCAGTATTTTTCATCCCACACTGTGTACAAAGGATTTCTTTTCTTTTTTTTTTTTTTGTGTGTGTACAAAGGATTTCACTTGAGCTGTATTAGCATAATCTTTAAACAGACATCAAAACCAAAACCACAGGCTGCAAGGAACCTTGAGAGGTCATTTAATCCCACACAAACACACACAGGGGATGGGTGGGTTGCAGTCAGTCAAGAAAGACAGGTTTCTAGGCTCTCATCTCTTCTGAGGAATTTGATAGATTTCTTTGTTGGTATTTCTTCCCCCCCCCTCTTTTGTTGCCCTTGTTGTAGCTTCGTTGTGGTTATTATTATTGCCCTTGGTGACGCAATTCGTTGTTGGATCAGACAGAGAGAAATGGAGAGAGGAGGGGAAGACAGAGAAGGGAAGAGAAAGATAGACACCTGCAGACCTGCTTCACCGCGTATGAAGCGATTCCCCTGCAGGTGGGGAGCCGGGGGCTGGAACCGGGATCCTTAACGCCGGTCCCTGCGCTTTGCGCCACATGCGCTTAACCCACTGCGCCACCGCCCAACTCTTTGTTGGTATTTCTAAGCTTCACACCATTTATTCTAGGGGAAATGCCTGAATGCTGGATCTAATATTTTTTGCTTTGACAAAGGTTTTCTCTAGTTACTAGTAAGATTTTTTAATGACATCATCATATATCTATAGAGATATAAATATATACCAAGTATAATAAAATCCAAACTCAATCCAATTTTCTGGACTTCGTAATCAAGCTTCTGGAAAAAAATCACTAACATGGAAAAGACCACACTCACTTTTTTAACTTAATAGCTATTCTGTCCAAAGGAGTATATACATCATGCTTTTATTGATCAATTTTATCTGAATCTCAAACTCTTTGTTATACAAATCATATTACTGACAAAATCTGCAGATGAGAAAATCGAGCCCAGTGACAGTGATTTAAAACCAAGTTTATTGAGTCCGAGTCTCCCACATGTTCCATCATGTCATTCAGGGAGCCAAAGAAATCAAGCCCCCAGACCCCAGTCCTTGTGCACTGTAACATGTGTGCTCAACCAGGTGCACCACTACCAGGCCCCTAAAATTTCTTATCCATAAAACAGTAGAGTGGAGAGTCGGGCAGTAGCGCAGCAGGTTAAGCACACGTGGCGCAAAGCTCAAAGACCAGAGAAGGATCCCGGTTCGAGCCCCCGGCTCCCCACCTGAAGGGAAGTCACTTCACAAGCAATGAAGCAGGTCTGCAGGTATCTTTCTTTCCCCCTCTCTGTGTTCTCCTCCTCTCTCCATTTCTCTCTGTCCTATCCAACATGATATCAATAATATTAATAACTACAACAATAAAACAACAAGAGCAACAAAAGGGAATAAATAAATAAATATTTTTAAAAAACAGTAGAGTGACACAACATGAAGACAGAGAGAGAGGTTTTGTGTGTGTGTGTGTGTGTGTGTGTGTGTGCGTGTGCGCGCGCACGCTAAGGATCTAACCCCAGCCCTTATGCATGTGAAACCTGTGCTCAACCATTAAGCTACATCCCCAGTCAGGAAACAACATTAAATTAATCACATATTGAGTGAGAGAGACAACTTAATGGCTGTGGAAAAAGACTCTCATGCCTGGGGCACCAATGTTTTAGGTTTAAGTAAGCCAGAGCTGAGCAGTGTTCCAGTGAAAAGAAAACAAACAAACACAAACTTGTGAGATTAAGTGAGAAGTTACTGAAGTGGCTCAGTGGGGAGAGCACATTCCTTACAAGTACGAGGCCTGGGGCTGGATTTGAAGCATTATAAATGATGGAGTGTGCTCTGCTCTCCCTTCGACTAAAAATAAATAAATCATAAAAATAAATGACCTAGTCCTGACCAGTGGAATAGAATAGACCAGTGGAATAGAGAGCCCAGAAATGAGGCCCCACACCTATGGACATCTAATCTTTGACAAAGGGGCCCAGACTATTCAATGGGGAAAGCAGAGTCTCTTCAACAAATGGTGTTGGAAACAATGGGTTGAAACATGCAGAAGAATGAAACTGAATCACTATATTTCACCAAATACAAAAGTAAATTCCAAGTGGATCAAGGACTTGGATGTTAGACCACAAACTATCAAATACTTAGAGGAAAATATTGGCAGAACTCTTTTCCGCATAAATTTTAAAGACATCTTCAATGAAACGAATCCAATTACAAAGAAGACTAAGGCAAGTATAAACCTATGGGACTACATCAAATTAAAAAGCTTCTTCACAGCAAAAGAAAGCACTACCCAAACCAAGAGACCCCTCACAGAATGGGAGAAGATCTTTACATGCCATACATCAGATAAGAGTTTAATAACCAACATATATAAAGAGCTTGCCAGATTCAACAAGACAACAAATAACCCCATCCAAAAAAGGGGGGAGGACTTGGACAGAATATTCACCACAGAAGAGATCCAAAAGGCCAAGAAACACATGAAAAAATGCTCCAAGTCTCTGATTGTCAGAGAAATGCAAATCAAGACAAGAATGAGATATCACTTCACTCCTGTGAGAATGTCATACATCAGAAAAGGTAACAGCAGCAAATGCTGAAGAGGGTGTGGGGTCAAAGGAACCCTCCTACACTGCTGGTGGGAATATAAACTGGTCCAACCTCTGTGGAGAACAGTCTGGAGAACTCTCAGAAGCCTAGAAATGGACCTACCCTATGATCCTGTAAATCTTCTCCTGGGGATATATCCTAAGGAACCCAACACACCCATCGAAAAAGATCTGTGTACACATATGTTCTTGGCAGCACAATTTGTAATAGCCAAAACCTGGAAGCAACCCAGGTGTCCAACAACAGATGAGTGGCTGAGCAAGTTGTGGTATATATACACAATGGAATACTACTCAGCTGTAAAAAATGGTGACTTCACCGTTTTCAGCCGATCTTGGATGGACCTTGAAAAAATCATGTTGCGTGAAATAAGTCAGAAACAGAAGGATGAATATGTGATGATCTCACTCTCAGACAGAAGTTGAAAAAAAAGATAAGAAAACACAAGTAGAACCTGGAATGAAATGGAATTGGCGTATTGCACCCAAGTAAAAGACTCTGGGGAGAATACAGGTCCATGAAGGATGATAAATGACATAGTGGGGGTTGTATTGTTAAATGGGAAACTGGGGAATGTTATGCATGTACAAACTATTGTATTTACTGTTGAATGTAGAACATTAATTCCCCAATAAAGAAATAAATTTGAATAAATAAAGAAATAAATATTTTTAAAAGAGTCAAAATAAATAAATAAATAAATGACCTAGTCCCTGCTTCATTGAAGGAAGTTTCAGTGTTGTGGTCTCTGTATCTGTCTAATGGAAAAGAAAAAGAAAAAAATATGTAGTGGAAAAGGACTTAAATGGGAGTGAGAGTGTTTTTTATAGACACATTATCAGGGAGAGATGAGAAATTGTAGCCATGTGTCAACACTGAACTATAAACTATTAACATCCCAATAAAGTGATTTGGAAATGTTAGTACTTTAAAAGAGAGATAAAGAGACAGAGATAGAGAGAAGTAAGGTACTTGAAACAATGTTTGTTATATGAGTACTACATAAGCATTAGTTATTGTTATTAGTGTTACTATTCCAATGCTGAAAACCAACTTTCTAGCCTCATACTACAAAAGTTCTAGATACTCCACCGATGCAGAAAAAAAAAAAAATCAGCTCGTCAGACATTTCAGAGACTGTGCTTCCTTGAAAAGTTAAAGCACAGGAATGTCAAACTACAATCTTTTGGATACATTGGCCTTGTCCCACATTAAACCAAATGCGGTGAAGTTATTTAGTTTACGAATTGTTTATGACTCCCTTTACCCTACAGAGCACCATTCAGAACTTGCAACTGAGACCCTACAGCCCATAAAGAAGAAAGATATTTACCTGTTGACCTTCCACAGGAACAAAAAGAATGGTTTAGGGAGTCAGGCAACAACGCAGTGGGTTAAGCACACTTGGCTTGAAGCCCAAGGACCAGATTAAGGATCCTGGTTTGAGGTAGTGGCTCCCCACCAGCAGGGAAGTCGATTCACAGGTGGTGAAGCAGGTCTGCAGGTGTCTATCCTTATCTCCCTCTCTCTGTCTTCCCCTCCTGTCTCCATTTCTCTCTGTCCTATCTAATAACGACAACATCAATAACAACAGTAGTAACTACACAACAATAAAAAAACAAGGGCAACAAAAGGGAATCAATAAAGTTAAAAAAAAATGGCTTAATGCCAAGTTGGAGTCACTTCTGTTCAAAACATTTTAAAATGTTGACTGCCTCATTTGCACAGGTATAATTATCTATTTCAGGTGTGAGTTTGTTTTTCTAGCACAGAGGACCTCCAGCAGTGCCAAATCTGCAGGTGTAGATTATCTCTGATCCACAAGTGTGGAATCCATCCCCCGTGCAACCCAGCATCTGAACACTGAGATCTACTCAGCAACAAAAGAAGTGAGCCGAGGGTGTCGGCCAGTGACATGGGATTCGTGGGGTGGGTTGTTTACTATCCAGAAGCAGCCAACTGCATTTTATTTTATTTTGCCTCCAGGGTTATTGCTGTGGCTGGTGCCTGCACTACAGATCCACTGCTCCTGGAAGCCATCTTGTTCTTCCATTGTTGTTTTGTTGGGAGATAGGACAGAGAGGAGGGAAAAACAGAGCTGGGGAAAATATGCCTACTAGCTATCTACAAAATGGACACACACACACCCTCTTCATCTGCACTATTCCAGCCCTTAGGTCCATGATTGGTCAATAATTTGTTTGGCTTTGTATGTTAACTCTCTTTCCAACCACTAGGTTCCAGATACTATCATGATGTCAACCAGACTTCCCTGGACAAACAACCCCACCAATGTGTCTTGGAGCTCCACTTCCCCACTAGGGCAAGAGAGAGACAGGCTGGGAGTGTGGATAGACCTGTCAACACCCATGTTCAATGGGGAAGCAATTACAGAAGCCAGACCTTCCACCTTCTGCACCCTATAATGACCCTGGGTCCATATTCCCAAAGGGATAAGGAATTAGGAAAGCTATCAGGGGAGGGGATGGGACACGGAATTCTGGTGGTGGGAATTGTGTGGAGTTGTACCCTCTTATCCTATGGTTTAGTCAATGTTTCCTTTTTAAAATAAAAAATTAAAAAAAAATTGAAGCTAGCAGGACTAATCCATTCATGCAGGTGTGGAGCCTCAAAAAAATGGAAGTTTATAGTGAACTACATGGAATGCCCCTAGAACCAGGGGTAACATGTATGAAAGTCTACCTGGGTGCCTACTGGCATTCCCTCCCTTTCTGTGCTCTGTGACACCATCAGTTAACTGCTAACTAAATATGGTATGTGCAGTATGATTGCCAAGGAGTCAGATTCTCAGGAGAGACTATTTGAACTACAGTACTGAGAATGTGCAAGAGCCTGCCAAGATGATAACTGATGTGAAGAGTATTTTATGTTTATTTTTAAATATTTTGTATATATATATATATATATTTATGATAGAGACAGAAATCAAGAGGAAAGGGAAATATAGGAAAGAATTCTGCAGCACTGCTTCGCCGCTCAAGAATTTTCTCCCCAGCAAATGGGGACTGGGTGCATGTGCATTCTAACACATGTACTTTTTAAAAAATTTATTTAATTTCTTTATGTTTTACATTCAGCAGTAAGTACAATAGTTTGTACATGCATAACATTTCTCAGTTTTCCACATAACAATACAACCCCCACTAGATCCGCTGCCATCCTTTTTGGACCTGTACTCTCCCCACCACCCACCCCAGAGTCTTTTTTTTTTTTTTATTGGGGAATTAATGTTTTACATTCAACAGTAAGTACAATGGTTTGCACATGCATAACATTCCCCAGTTTCCCATATAACAATACGACCGCCACTAGGTCCTCTGAATCCTTCTTGGACCTGTATTTTCCCTACCCACCTACCCCAGAGTCTTTTACTTTGGTGCAATACACCAACTCCAGTTCAAGTTCTGCTTGTGTCTAACACTTGTACTTAACCAGGTACCATCATCTGGCCTCACCATCTGGTCTCATGAGGGCAATTTTATTTATTTATCTATTTATTTATTTTTTAAATACTTATTCCCCTTTGTTGCCCTTGTTTTATTGTTGTAGTTATTATTATTGTTCTTGATGTTGTTGTTATTGGATAGGACAGAGAAATGGAGAGAGGAGAGGAAGACGGGGAAAGATAGACCTGCTTCACCGCCTGTGAAGTGACTCCCTTGCAGGTGGGGAGCCGGGTCCTCGAACCGGGATCCTTACTCTTACTCTGGTCCCTGCACTTGGCACCACCTGCGCTTAACCCACTTGCTACCACCCAACTCCCAAGGGCAATTTTAAATAACTAGTGAATGAGGCAGGAGAAGAGGCTCAGCAGGTAGAGCATAGACTGTCAGACCTGAGTCTCCAAGGTTGATCTTTGACACCATATATAGCCAGAGGTGTTCCAGCCTCAGTTTTTCTCGTATTGACTAGACAAATCTTTAAAAATATATCAATAAGATGAAAGTTAGTTGGAAATATAATGTACACCCATGTGAGCATCAATAACCTTCCTATTCTGAATTTTTCACTCCAGGGGCTGGGCAGTAGCACAATTTGTAAAGGGGACATATTACCATGTGCAAGGACCTGGGTGTGAGCCCCTGCTCCCCAACTGCAGTGTCTCTCTCTCTCTCTCTCTTTCCCTCTCCCTCTGTCTCCCCTCCCCTCTCAATTTCTCTCTGTCCTGTCAAATAAAATAAACAGAAAGAGAGGGGGAAAAATGGAAAAATTAGCTGTTGGGAGCAGTGGATTCACGGAGCCGGCACTGAGCCCCAGCAATAACCCTGGTGGCAATAAAAATAAAATAAAATATGAAATGTTCCTTCCAAAAAAGAGGGTCACAGAAGCTATGGAGGAACTTCCCCCCAAAACTTTCAGAATGAAATTGATCTTTGTGATGCAAGGGTAGATTATAGAAGGTATGAAAAATGCACAGCTCAGATTCCCTACTGTTCCCAGGTAACTCCTAAACAATGACCAAGCACTGTGGGGTGACTAATGCAGGACCATTTGTAAGAGCTGTGGAACTCACTGAATGAGAGATTAGGTCAAGGACTTCCTACCAGTCTGACCAGAACTTTCAAGAATACACTTCAGTCTGAGACCCTTGTACAGAATCCTCTCACCCAGACCACCCTCTGCTTCCAGGTGATTCATTACCTCCTGCTTTCTATTCCTTTATCCTTTCCAAGCATTTTCTCAAATAAATTTCTTTCACAGAAAAATCTTTCTTGGCATATGCTTATCAGAAGATGCAAATTATTGTTAAGAATTGTTATTATTTGGTGCAGGGCGCTCCTGGGGTGGGGGGGTACTATCCAGAGCCTCATACATTTGAACCCTATGTTTTAGCACCAATTTACACCTCTGACTCCATTATTATCTTTATTAAGTTCTTAAGTAAAGGCCCTCCCCAAGCAAGACAGTATGGAAGAGATTTAGGTCCAAAAATAGTGACATACTCTTGGCACAGAGACCGCAGGAAATAATTCTTAAATCTCCAGTTTAGTGTTCTCAATACTAAAAGTATACCTATGCATATATGTGGACATGTAGATCAATACAAACATGTGCCCACATGTAATACAGTAAACATATACATATGAAAACATATACAAGTCCATTTAAAAAGAGTTACGCACAGGTTCAATCCCCAACAAAACCATACACCAGAATGAATATCCCCAATGCCATCATCTACTGAGTGGTGCTCTGGTAAGATAAATAGAGTGGAAGAAGGTAAAATGTTCTAAAAATAAGCTAAGTACAGATTGGAAGAGAGTAAAAGGACAGAGAAGGGAAAATGTTATTGAATCAGTTAATGCTGAGTACTTAAGATTGATCTCACAGGAAACCCTCTAAGGAACTGTATAGAATCTTAGACATAGGGGGTAGTGCAGTGGATTAAGCGCACGTGGCACAAAGCACAAGGACCAGTGTAAGGATCCCGGCTTGAGTCCAGGCTCCCCACCTGCAGAGGAGTCACTTCACAGGCGGTGAAGCAGGTCTCCAGGTGTCTACCTCTCCTCTCTTGATTTCTCTCTGTCCTATCCAAAAATGAACAACATCAACAACAACAATAATAACCACAACAAGGCTATAACAAGGGCAACAAAAGGGAAAAAAAAATTAAAAAAAAAGAATCTTAGACATCCCTCTGAAAAGGTCAGGGTGACTCAGTCAGGCTGTAGTGCAGTGGGTTAAGGGAACATGGTGCAAAGCACAAGGACCAGCTTAAGGATCCTGGTTCGAGCCCCGGCTCCCCACCTGTAGTGGAGTCACTTCACAAGCAGTGAAGCAGGTCTGCAGGTGTCTGTCTTTCTCTCCCCCGTCTTCCCCTCCTCTCTCCATTTCTGTCCTATCCAACAACAACAACAATAATAATAATTAAAAAAAAAAGAAACAGAGAGACACCTGTGGCCCTGCTTCACCACTCATGAAGCTCTGTCCCTGCAGGTGGGACCAGGGACTTGAATCCAGGTCCTTGCACATTGTAACATGTGCACTCAACCAGGTGTGCCACTGCCTGGTCCCCCTACTCCCACTCTTCACTGGCTGAGTATCACTTCTAGGAAACTTATTCTTGCTCCCAGTAAGTAAGAAGAGGAACAGATATCACTCTGGTATATGTGCTACCAGGGATTGAACTCAGGAACTCATGCTTGAGAGTCTAGTGCCCTATCCTTTGCACCACCTCCTGGACCAGGTTACAATCTTTTTAAAAAATTTTTTATTTATTACTAGATAGACACAGAGAGAAATTGAGAGGGCAGACAGACAGAGAAGACACCTACAGCTCTATTTAACCACTCGGGAAGCTTTCCCCCTGCAGGTGGGGACTAGGGGCTTGAACCTGGGTCCTTGCACACTGTAATATGTACACTTAACCAGGTATGCCACCACCTGGCCCACTATTGAGATATTTTTTGGTGGGGTGGGGTGTGAAAAAAAAAAAGAGATTTTTGATTTCACAATTGAAGAGGTGCTATTGGATCTTAGCAGAGACCAGGATACTGTTAAGGATCCTTCAGTATATAAGATAGCTATTATTTCTCCAAAAAGAATTACTTCTCAGAATATCAAGTTCCATGGATGTAAATACTCTGACATTGGTAATAAATATCTATGTATTGACATGTAAGTAAATGTATTTTAAAAAGTTCTCCATTTAATATTTTTCTTATATTAAAAAAATCAATGTTTAGTTATAAATGGTCTGTCCTACATGCCAGCAATACAAAGTGTTGCATTAGTACCACCAAAACCAAAAGAGTTGGTAAGTCCAATGCATCTTTTCTCAGTTTTCCATTCCTGTGCCTTTAGTGGAACATAATTGAGATCAAATTCTGGTTCTGTACAATCCAGATTTAAAGTAGGTGGTAGTTTTTGATGATAACAAGCTAGCGCGGTGAAAGCCGCCTCCACAGCTCCTGCAGCTCCCAGCAGATGTCCTGTGGCTCCTTTAGTAGAAGAAACTGCAAGGCTGGGAGCATAGCCTTTGAAAAGATGCTTGATAGCTTTGTTTTCAGCAGCATCTCCCAAGGGCGTGGAAGTAGCGTGGGCATTGATATAAGTTATCTCCTCAGGTTGGACATTTGCATCTCTTAGAGCAGCTGCCATACATCTACAAAATGAAAAGAAAAAAAAAAAGAAGGAATTTTATCAGAAATAAGTTTAATTTCAATATGAGACTATATGTGTAAAAAGAATATGTAAAAAGAATTGTGCAAATATGCCTGCTGAAAAGACCCCTTTACTTTAATAAGCAAACTGCATTTTGGATAACTGTGAGTTAAAATATTATCTGCATGAGACACTGAGTTCTCCTAGTGCCCCAGTGCCATGGACTGAGATAGACATAAAGGCTATGGATTTTATCATTTCATATATATATATATATATATATATATATATATATATATATATATATATATGTACTGCTCAGCTCTAGCTTATGATGGTGTTGGGGACTGAACCTGAGACTCTGGAGCCTCAGGCTTGAAAGACTCTTTACATAATTATTATGCTATCTACCCCGATTTTATCATTTCTTTTTTTAAAAAAATTATTTATTTATTTATTCCCCTTTTGTTGCCCTTGTTGTTTGTATTGTTGTAGTTATTATTGTTGTTGTTACTGATGTCATCGTTGTTGGATAGGACAGAGAGAAATGGAGAGAGGAGGGGAACACTGAGAGGGGAGAGAAAGACAGACACCTACAGACCTGCTTCACCGCCTGTGAAGCGACTCCCTGCAGGTGGGGAGCCGGGGGCTTGAACAAGGATCCTTATGCCGGTCCTTGCACTTGGCACCACCTGCGCTTAACCCGCTGCGCTACCGCCCTACTCCCTGATTTTATCATTTCTAATAAAACATATTTCCATTTACTAACCATAATTTGACCTTTTTTTTTCCATGAGAGAGGAAACATGCCAGCACAAGTCCATAATAATTTTTCTCCTAGGAATTATTTGTATGTGCTAGAGACAGCCAGAAATTGAGAGGAAGGGGGAAATAGAGATAGAGAAGGAGACAGAGAACCTGCACTGCTTCACTTGTGAAACTTTCCGCCTGCAGATGGGAACCAGGGGCTCGAACCGGGTCCTTGACAACTGTAACATGTGCCTGCAACCAGGTGTGCCACCACCCGGCCCCTGAGGAAATGTTTTAATGAAACAACCAATCTTTACCTTAAGGCACCTTCTCCTTCAGGATCAGGTGCTGTCATGTGACCAGCATCACCAGAAAGTCCATAGCCCAAAATTTCTGCATATATCCGGGCTCCTCTTTGAATCGCATGGTCATGTTCTTCCAGCACCAACACAGCTGCTCCTTCTCCCATTACAAAACCATCTCTCTTTGGATGAAATGGTCGACATGCCAACTTAGGATCAGGGTTTGTGCTCAGAGCCCGGGCTCTGGAAAACCCAGCAAGTGATAACGGACTAATGCAAGAATCTGTACCTCCAGCAAGCATCACGTCAGCATCGCCATGGGCTATCCATCTAAAGGAGTCTCCCACGGCATGAGCTCCTGTGGTACAGGCTGTGGAAACCGCATGATTGGGACCCTTGAGTTTATATCGAATGCTAACCTGGCCTGCTGCCATATTGATTAAAATTTTAGGGACAAAGAATGGGCTGACTTTATTGTAGCCTTTTGTCTGAAACATCTGTGCAGTTTCAGAAACAACTTCAAGAGGGACCATTCCCATGCCGATCGCAACTCCCGTGGCCACTTGATCAGCTTCTGATTGAGGATGCCAGTTGGAATCTTTAATGGCTAACTCGGCAGCCCCCATGGCCATAATGGTGGGAGAAGACATGGACTTGATGTCCGATTTGGACACAAAGTTCTGTTCGCTGAACTGCCCTTCATCACAACCTCTTGGCACATAGGCAGCAACACTGCAAGGGATGCTCTTATAGTCTTCGCCCACCAGTGGGACGATTCCACTTTGTCCCCGGATAAGCCGATCCCACACCAGCTGGGTCCCAACACCGAGAGGAGTCACTAAGCCAATGCCCGTGACGACAACCCGCCTACGCAATCTGGGCCTTGGTGCGGTTCCAAAAAAACGTGTGCTTCGTATTAATTTCTGCCATAACCGCGAATACTGGCAGTGAGGGTTTGTAATTTTTAGGAAATTCTGCAAGCAGCTTGACAACATGACTGAGATTCGTCCAAATGGTCAGACACACATTCTTCTACCAGTCCACAACAGGCTTTGCGGATACTCACTGTTGTTGAAGCAGCTTAACAGCCAAAATACGGTAAAACGAGGTGATCTTTTTAGGAGTCTGATGTGAGCTGTTAATAAACACAGGAAAAGAGGGTGTTATGTCCTGTATTAATTGATCAGTCTGCTATTTGGACTTACTTTGGGGCTGTTAAGTGCCTTGAGACATTCCTAGACAAAAAAATAAATAAAACAACTGCTTATTCATCCAACATAGAACAAAAATATACAACGAAAATGTAAAGCCATCATTCTGTTAGCTTGATATTGGCTGCGGGAAGCTTCCTTTTCTCAGGGTTGCTAAGGCCTCCTTCCAAACAGTGTGTGTGTGTCTGAAGCACAGGAACCACATGTCAGTTTCTGCACTTGGAGGACGGGGTATGTGCACTTAGTAACTCTATTGATGGCCCTCACGGAGAGAGAAGCCAGCTTTTCTTTCATCCCCCCACCCCACCACCACAGCACAGCTCTATCTTAATGCCGGTGCCGGGGGTTGAACCTAAGACTTTGGTGCCTCGGGCATGAGAACCTCTGTGGCTAACCACTGTGCAGTCTCCCCCGCCCACCAACCTTTCTCAAAGTCCTCCCGGGACAGGAACCCCGAGCAAGCACGCTCAGCTCTGGAAGTACGATCGCTACTGGGGAAGGAGGACAAGTGTCGAGACTCTCCCCTTCTAGCTTCCTGCAACAGGGTGGCGGGGAAGCGGGTTCAGGGCGGTTCGATTCTCCCAGCCAGCAAAAGGCCCCCGGGACGGGTCGAGGAGGGGCCGTGCGAGGAGGTGTGGCCTTTCCAAGCCCCGCCTCTTAGAGGCGCCACCAAACACAGGAAGAAACTAAGCGAGAGGAACAGAACCCGGGTAGCCGGTGTTCTCACTCCCGGTCCTCCGCCAACATCACTCGTAGGCGGAGGAGCTGGAAACGAAGCGTGGAAGCACGCCGTACGTGCGCTAGGCCCGGCGCGCACCGCGCAGCCGCCGTGACGTCAGTAATTTTGTGCGTGCGCACGCACACGCGCACGCACGCATGCGCGTATGCGTCAGCTCCCAGCCTCCTCCAGCCAGTCGCCCTTCCCTCGTGTCACCTTGACTGAGGTCGGGCGCTGGCAGCTGCTTGCAGTCGCCCTTTCACTAAGGAAGATTCACAGATACAGAGGAAGCTGCACGAAAGGCAATGAGTTGGCGCTTTTGGCCGTTCCATCCAAAGGAATTTTTTTCCCCACGGTATCTACAATGCCCAAGTGTTCCCGTGTACTTGTAGGGGGAAAAGAGCACATCTGAAAAGGACATCAGTGTGTCGTTGAGGTTATTATTGTACCTACCCAGATCATTTATAATACAAAAATGGAACTAGCCAAAATTCCTAACACAGGAAATTTTATTTTAGAATACACCCAAATGCATCTACAGCCTCACACTCTAGAGCTTTGTGAACAAGCAAGTAGAGCAGTTCTGTAGGTAGCTGCTAGCTGTCTCTTTTTGCATACCTCCTTATCTCACCCTTTATCAGAAGAAAAAAAGAAAGAAAAATGGCCTGTGGAAATGGTGAGATTGGGCAGGTGCTGAGCCCCAGCAATAACTGTTGCAAAAAAAAAAGTAAATAAAGGCTGTGTGCCCACTTAAAAAACCTTTTTAAGTGAAGATAATATGGGAAAATAATGGCATCATGTTGGAGAACAGTATATATATATATATATATATATATATATATATATATATATATAATTTATAATATGGAAATATTGACAAGACTATAGAATAAGACGGATACATTTCAACACAGTTCCCACCCCCAGAACTCCCTATCCTTAGATTCAGAGTCCAGAATGCTAACCATTACACCAGCAACCCTACAGAACTCCATATCCCATCCCCCTCCCCTGATAGCTTTCCTATTCTTTGTCCCTCTGGGAGCATGGACCCAGGGTCGTTGTGGGTTGCAGAAGGAGGAAGGTCTGGCTTCTGTAATTGCTTCCCCGCTGAACATGGGCGTTGACTGGTCAATCCATACTCCCAGCCCACTTTATTTTTGATGAAAGAGATACAAAGAGAGCAAAGCACTGATCAGCTCCGGGATTGAACCTGGGAGTTCGGAGCTTCAGGTAAGCAACCATTTGCATAACCATTATGCCATCTCCCCAACCCTTCTTTTTCTTTCATTCTTTCTTTTTTTTTTTTCACTTTTAACATTTTTTTTTTCTGAGAGAAGTCACAGTACTGCATAGCTCTGATGTAAGGAGGTGCAGAGGACTGAATTTGGGGCTAAAAGTATGCAAATCTGGTTCTTTAATGCTGAACACTAAACCTTTTTTGAAAGTATATTAACAAAAATTTACTTTCGTAGTAGTACTTTACTTCTTCAAAAATGTTGCAGGATCTGGCGAAGTAATCAACATAGTAGATCCAATGCATCACATGAATGAAAATAACACTACAGAAGTACAGAGATATCTACTAAATACCTGGGGGTAAAAATCAGTGACTGGAAGTCAGACAGTAGCACAGCAAGTTAAGCGCACATGGCGCAAAGCATAAGGATCCTGGTTGAGCGTCCGGCTCCCCATTTGCAGGACAGTCGCTTCGCAAGCAGTGAAGCAGGTCTGCAGGTGTCTGTCTTTCTCTTCCCCTCTGTCTGCCCCTCCTCTCTCCATTTCTCTCTGTCCTATCCAACGACAACGCCATCAATAACTATAAGGGCAACAAAAGGAAATAAATAAATATATTTTTAAAAGTCCTTATAAAAAAATCAGTGACTGTGTGCTCAACACTATAAATTGTTAAAGGGAAATAAAGCATGAAATGCAAAAAAGTAAGAAGGCAGCAGCTGTGAATTTGTGTCCTTTTTTGTTTTCTTCTTTAGATAAAGGACTACATTTCAGCCTTTTAGCCAGACTTGTTGCTTTTGGGAAAATATCAACTGGCGTGATTGCTTACAAGTCAGTACTCTGCCTTCTATCCCAGTTCTAGGCAAAAATCTGGGTCAATTTAAGGTTTTCCTGGTAATTACTATATTTAATGAGTCTGGAAGTTTATGTTGTCTAAACTTGTTCACAGGTGCCCTGTATGGCCTTCACTCATCTTTGATTCAAGGCTGACTCATTCACTTCCTAGTATGACCTGCATTCAGTGAATGCAGAATTACTTTAAGGGGAATGAAATCAAACACATGTGGTCATAAAAATAATTAAAATATCTCATTTTTAATGATATGCAATGTTTTTGAATCACAGTATGAAAAGACGTGATTATTTTCTTTGAACCAAACTAATATGAAATATAAAACTCTAATGTGTTTTATCGTTATTTTGTAATATCACAAAATTCTTGGGGCCGGGTGGTGACCTGGTTGAACACATGTTACAATGTGCAGGGATGCAGGTACAAGACCCTGGTCCCTATCTGCAGGGGGAAAGCTTCACAAATAGTGAAGCAATGCTGCAGATGTCTCTCTCTTTCCCTTTCTTTCTTGGTTCTTTTTTTTTTTTAAACCAGAGCACTGTTCAGTTTTGGTTTATGGTGGTGTGGGGGATTGAGCCTCAGGCATGAGAGTCTGTTTGCATAACCATTATGGTATCTACCCTCTGCTTTTTTTTTTTTTTTTTTTTTTTTTAACCAGAGCACTGCTCAGCTCTGGCTTATTGAAAGTGGGACTTTGGAGATTGAACAGGTGATTGAACCTGGGACTTTGGAGCCTCAGGCATGAGAGTCTGTTTGCATAAACATTATGCTATCTACCCTCTGCCCTCTTTCCCTTTCTATATCTCTCTTGCTCTCGATTTCTGGCTGTCTCTATCAAATAAATAAAGATAACAAAGGATTTTTTAAAATTATCTTGGATAATAAGTGAAAATTAAAATGTTGTAGAAAGTAAAACCACCAAAATAATTTCAATAAAAAAGGGGGGGAAGTTTTGGGGGGGTAGGTGGTTGCACAGCTGGTTAAGCAGACATAGTACTAAGAACAAGGATCCAGGTTCAAGCCCTCACTCCCCACTTGCAGGGGGAATGATTCACAAGCAATGAAGCAGGTCTGTAGGTTTCTATCTTTCTCTCCCCCTCTCTATCTCCCCTGCTCCTCTCAATTTCTCTGTTCTATTCAATTAAAAAAAATTGCTGGGAGCAGTGGATTCATAATGCAGGCACTGAGCCCCAAAGATAACCATGGAGGCAAAAAAAAAAAAAAAAGAAAGAAAGAAAAGGAAAATTTTTATGTATTGTTAGGGGTTAGACCATAGTACTCAGGTCTGACATATGGTGATGTCAGGGATCAAACCAGAACCCCCTAGGCATTCAGTCCATTGAGCAATGCGTGTTTTTTTTTTAATTTTTTAAAAAATATTTATTTAGTTTCCCTTTTGTTGCATTGTTGTAGTTATTGTTGTTCTTAATGCCATTATTGTTGGATAGGACAAGTGGGGAAGCAATTCCCCTGCAGGTGGGGAGCCAGGGACTCAAACTAGGATCCTTGAGCCAGCCCTTGTGCTTTGTACCACGTGTGCTTAACCCGCTACACTACTGCTGGATTCCCCCCAAGCAATGTCTTTCTTATGCATTGCTGGAAACTGAACCTAGGGTTTCATGCAAATACTCCACCACTGAGTTAGGTCAGTTTATTGTCCTTGGTTTGAACCTCAGCACCCCGTGGGAGTACCACAGTGCCAAGGGGAAGTACTGATACTATGGTGACTCTCCTGTCTGCCTTTCTCTTTGAAATAAAAAGAATGAAAAAGTCACCCTAAGAGCAGTGAAACTACATATGCATAAGGCCCAGGCTCAGCAAAAGAGAAGCAGAAAGGGTAAAAATTTGCCTTAAAAGTTGGGTGAAGGGTGGTGGTAGATAGCATAATAGTTATGCAAAGAGACTCTCATGCCTGAGGCTCCAAATTCCCAGGTTAATCCCTTGCACCACCATAAACCAAAGCTGACCAGTGCTCTGGTAAGAGAAAAAAATAATTGGGTAGGAAAGGGAATCCTGGGTGCTCTGGGAGGTGGGTGACACAGTGGATAAAGCATTGGACTTTTTTTTTTTTTTTAATATTTATTCCCTTTTGTTGTCCTTGTTGTTTTATCATTGTAGTTATTGAGTCGTTGTTGTTGGATAGGACAGAGAAATGGAGAGAGGAGGGGAAGACAGAGAGGGGGAGAGACAGACACCTGCAGACCTGCTTCACCACTTGTGAAGTGACTCCCCTGCAGATGGGGAGCCAGGGCTCAAACCAGGATCCTTATGCTGGTCCTGTGCTTTGCGCCATGTGCACTTAACCCTCTGTGCCATCATCTGACTCCCTCCCCCCCTTTTT
Source organism: Erinaceus europaeus (assembly GCF_950295315.1). Classification (NCBI taxonomy): domain Eukaryota; kingdom Metazoa; phylum Chordata; class Mammalia; order Eulipotyphla; family Erinaceidae; genus Erinaceus; species Erinaceus europaeus. The sequence goes on along the minus strand of NC_080182.1, from coordinate 15,174,123 downwards.
TTTTTTAAAGATTTTATTTATTTATAAGAAAGAGGAGAAAGGGCGAGACATCACTCTGCACATGTGCTGCCAGGGATCGAACTCATGACCTCATGCTTGAGAGTCCAAAGCTTTACCACTACACCACCTCCCGGACCACAGCATTGAACTCTTAAGCATGAGGTCCTGAGTTCAATCCTAGGCAACACGTGTACCGGGAAGATGTCTGGTTCTTTCTCTTCTCCTATCTTTCTCATTAGTAAATAAATAAATAAAATATTTTTTAAAAAGGGGGGGAATCCTGGCCAATAGATTAGAACAAATACATGAAAATAGCATTTTCCACACTGCTAACAATTCAGTATGGCCAACTTGGAATTGAGGTATTAGGAGAAAGCAATAATAAAGCATGATAGTAAAGCAGGTCACAAAATTCTTGGCTTTTATACTGAATTTAATCCCATAGTTCTGAGATAATATACTTCTAATTCTGGTTTAATTTGAATTGAAACATTCTTTTATTGATATAAATCCAACTAAGAAGGAAATGCTAAGAGGGAACAGACAGTGACACACTTGGTTAAACGCACACATTATAGTGCACAAGACCATAGGTTGAAGCCCCTGGTCTCTACCTGCAGGGGGGAAGCTTCAGGAATGATGAAGCAGGGCTGCAGGTGCCTATCTCTATCCTCTCACCCTCTATCCCCCCTCTCTCTTTCTGTCTCTATTCAATAATAAATAAAAATATTTTTAAAAAGAAGGAAACGATAAGTTCATCACATTCACCAAGTTCTCTGCTGTTGCTCCTTTTTTTTGTTTTGAACAAAGCAGCTGTATACATTCAAGTCACCTGCCTGACTCCTGACCCCTTATGGCTGTTGAGTGTAGGCAAGAAGAGTAACATGCTGGGATGTATGCTTCAAAAAGGTAACAGGTGGGGGTCGGGCGGTAGGGTAGCAGGTTAAGCACACATGGCATGAAGCGCAAGGATCCGTGTTCGAGCCCCTGGCTCCCCACCTGCAGCGGGGTTGCTTCATAAGTGGTGAAGCAGGTCTGCAGGTGTCTTTATCTACCCCTGTCTCCCCGCCTCTCTCGATTTTTCTGTCCTATCCAACAACAACAGCAGCAATAACAACAACAATAATGACAACAAGGGCAACAAAATGGGAAAAATGGCCTCCAGGAGCAGTGGATTCGTAGTGCAGGCACGGAGCCCCAGCAATAACCCTGGAGGCAAAAAAAAAAAAAAAGTTAACAGCTGGAGCAATGTTTGGGGTGGATTTGAAGGATGTGGAGATGGACACAGGTAAAAGAACTAAGACTAGACAAAAAAAAAAATACCGAGGCAATTAAAGAGAGGTTCATGAGCGGCTGTAGGAGAACATTGCTGGGATGTAGTTTCTCATTAAGTGTGGGGGCTTCTCCCATAGTCAGAAAATTCTCTCCTTTAAAATACTTTTTCTTTTCCTTTCTTTCTTTTCTTTTTTCTTTTTTTGGATAGGACAGAGAGAAATCGAGAGAGGAGGGGAAGACAGAGAGGAGGAAAGATAGACACCTACAGATCTGCTTCCCAGCCTGAGAAACGACCCCCCCCCCCTGCAGTCGGGGAGCTGGAGGGCTTGAACTGGGATCCTTGCACCGGTCCTTTGAGCCGGTCTTTGCGCCAAGTGCACTTAATCCGCTGCACTACCGCCCAGCCCCCCAACATATTTTTTTTCTTCACTAGTGATTTGACACAGCTTTACAGTATTATAAGATTACAGGGCGGAGTCGGGCTGTAGTGCAGCGGGTTAAGCGCAGGTGGCGCAAAGCACAAGGACCGGCATAAGGATCCCGGTTCGAACCCCGGCTCCCCACCTGCAGGGGAGTCGCTTCATAGGCGGTGAAGCAGGTCTGCAGGTGTCTATCTTTCTCTCCCTCTCTCTGTCTTCCCCTCCTCTCTCCATTTCTCTCTGTCCTATCCAACAACAACAATAATAACTACAACAATAAAACAACAAGGGCAACAAAAGGGAATAAATAAATAAAATAAATATAAAAAAATTTAAAAAAAAGATTACAGGGGTGTGGTCCGGGAGGTGGCAGTGATAAAGCTTTGGACTCTCAAGCATGAGGTCCTGAGTTCGATCCCGGGCAGCACATGTACCAGAGTGATGGCTGGTTCTTTCTCTCTCCTCTCTCTTTCTCATAAATAAATAAACTATTTAAAAAAAAGATTACAGGGGTAAGGCCATCAAGATAGTTCACTTAGTGCACCTGCTTTGGCATTGATGTAACTCAAGTTCAAGCCCAGTCCCCACCACACTGAAGGAAGCTCTGGTACTGTGGTATTTCATTTCTCTCTTCTCTCTTTCTCTCTTTCTCTCTCTCTCTCTCTCTCTCTCTCTCCTTTCACACCAGAGTACTGTTTAGCTCTAGTTTATGGTGATACTGAGCACTGAACCTGGGATTTTTGCTACCTCAGACATGAAAGCATTTTTTTTTTTCAGAAACTCCCCAGCCCCTATGATGTTTCCCTGTATCTGTTTCTATCCTCTGCCCAGAAAAAATAATAATAATAATGCCAAAAAATCAGATTATAGAGGTATAGGCCCATACAGATAAATGCATGATGTCAACCTTGAAATTGAGGGGTTTATTTGAAATCCTCTTCCATAAACTGTAGACTAGAGAGAACATGTCTTTTCTCTGAACTAGTAGGTCTCAAAATCTATACGCATCAAAATTACGTGAGGCTTGTTTCTATTTGAATTGTCAGGTCTCACCTTTTTTTTTTTAAAGGGAAATTTCCCTATTCTTTTTTTTTTTTTAAATAATTTATTTATTTATTCATGAGAAAGATAGGAGGAGAGAAAGAACCAGCCATCACTCTGGTACATGTACTGCTGGGGATCGAACTCAGGACCTCATGCTTGAGAGTCTAGTGCCTTAGCCACTGCACCACCTCCCAGACCACAGGTCTCACCTTTAAAAGTAGAGTTTTTGTTTTTATAGCATGTTTTCTGTTGCTACTTCTATTGTTCTTACCGCTGCTATAAACTCAGTCTGACTTCTGTGAAAGTAGGGGTCCTTGTTTACCTCACAGGTGCTGGCATAGTGCTTGGCATGTAGCAGCCACTTCATAAATATTTAGTAAATGAATAAATTATGTAATCAATAAAAAATCACATACCCTAATATTAACAAATATACATGTACAGTCTTCTATATTTCTTGTGAAATAACTTTTGTTTTTCTTTTCATAATAACTTTTTTTCTTTTAATCACTGAAAAGGCTGTGTGTCAGGTAGTATTATTGATAGTTTTCTTTTTCTTTTTTTTTTTTTTAGAGATTTTATTTATTTATTCATAAAAATAGAAGGAGAGAGAGAGAAAGGACCAGACATTACTCTGGTACATGTGCTGTCAGGAATTAAACTCTGGACCTCATGCTTGAGAATCCAATGCTTTATCCACTGTGCCACCTCCCGGACCACTTGATAACTTTATTTTTCCTGCTGTTGTTAAAATTCGGAGCTCCAGCTGGCCGGGCTAGCTTCACGGGTAACAGAGACGACTAGAGACTTACAGCTGGGCAGGGGAGCTGTATTTCTTTATTCAGGAACAACGATTCATAAACTAAACCAAACTAATCACCAAACAGAACTCTGCTGTCTCTTTGCAGCGGCGCAAGCACTCTCTCCAACTCTGCAACTCAGGAACTCAGGAACCCTCTCCAACTCCCGAACTCTCGAACTCTGGTGGGGTTCCTAGGGGCGGGGCCAAGCGGGCCACGAAACTAACTGGACTGATCCAATTCTCTTGGCGGGGGAGAACTAGAACCCAATGTAAAGCATACAACATCCTGCCAGACTACAAGTTTTACAACATCTATCTTTGAAAGCTTTGTATACATCAGGTGTTTAATAACTAGTTGTTGGATAATTACTTAGTACACAATGGTAAAATACCACAATAGTTCCTGAAAGAGTTCAGTCCCTCTCCTTGCTGATGATGGTCTTTGTTGAGGCCATCATTTTCTTTTGTATGACAAAACTGATCCTGGGGGAAATTTAGAGGGCTATTTCTTTAGTCTATTCCATTTAAAAATACATGGAGAAAAGCTGTCTGATAACACATTAGATGTTATTAGATGAACTTTTGAAAGTCTTCTTGTATTCACTCACTGAAATATTTACTTATAGCAACTAGCCATAGAAATTAAAATTAGTTAAAACAAAAATTCTTGGAAGCTAGTCCAAAACCCAGCATTTTATTAAAAACTAGAGAAACAGCATAATGATAATGCTAACGACTTTCATGTCTGAGACTGTAAGGTACTAAGTTCAATCCCCACACCGTGGTGTTCAATCCAAACACCACAGTAAGCTAGCGCTAGCAATGTTCTGGCCTCTCTCCTATTAAAATAAAAACATAAATAAAAATAAAAACCTCGTGTACCTGGCAGATGAATGGTATAGAGATGAGTGATATAGCTCTGGTGCCTGCAGAGAGATAATGGAAGAAAATGTCAAGCTTTATAGAGGTAAACAAAGATAGAACACGAAGAACTTTTGAAAAGGATGTTCAGAATATAAGTTCAAGAAAAATATTTGCTTAAGTCTGGGAAGGAATCTCTACCAAAAAAGCAAGTCTTTGGTAAAACATGCTTTCAAAGGCATTGTGAAACAGGATGTTGAAGTGGTTAAAGATTAATATTTGGGGGCCAAGGAGATGACATGGTTATGTAAACAACTTCCATGCCTGAGGTTCTTAAGTCCCAGGTTCAGTCCCAGGCACTATTAATTCAGAGCTAAGCAGTGCTCTAGTAAAAATAATAAAAAAAAAATTATTCTAAAAAATAAAGGATTACCACATAGTGTACCTATAAAATAAAATCAAAAGTTAATACCCACCCCAACTTTACATTACCTTATCTTAATTTTATTGGCTGCATAATCTTGTCCCTCCCTCCTTTTCCTTCCAGTACCACTATTTTTTAAATATTTATTTCCTTTTTGTTGCCCTTGTTGTTTTATTGTTGTTGTAGTTATTGTTATTATAGTTATTGTTGTTATAGATGTTGTTGTTGGATAGGACTGAGAGAAATGGAGAGAGGAGGGGAAGAGAAAGATAGACACCTACAGACCTGCTTCACCGCCTGTGAAGCGACGCCCCTGCAGGTGGGGAGCCAGGGGCTTGAACCGGGATCCTTACGCAGGTCCTTGCGCTTTGCGTCATGTGCGCTTAACCAGCTGCGCTACCACCGGACTCCCTAGTATTTTGCTCTTATTCTGACCACAGGGGATTCAAAACCGACTAACTGAATTCACAACTCACTTCTTCTTCTTCTTCCATAGCCAGTTAACAGTGTCAGGTTGAGCCTGATGTAAAGTTTCGAGACCTCCTTTGAATCTGGAGAGGTGGCAGTCGTTATACTGCAACTTGCGGTTTAAAAACATTTCTTTATAGAGAGGCATCTTACTGGTTGAGTTAGGATTAAGGAATGAGATTTTGAATCATTCATTTATAGGAAGAATCCAGATACCAGATGGGTTTCTGAACGTTTGCTGCTCCTTCCTTCTGGGGTCTTTTATCCACAGCTATCTGGGGAAGACGAAGCTCTAAGAATGGGGGGTGGGGGGGGTGAGGCTAAGGGAATGATTGACAAGTCATGCAAGATTTGCCCACTTTGATGGATCGATTGAAATGGGATTGGGGCGGGGAGGGACTTGGGTTTCAGTGCTGCATGGCCAGCCCAGACCCTGCTCTCCAAGCTCCATCGCCCTCACCTTCCTGCTCCGAAAGCCAGGCGCCTAAGTGGGGCCTAAGCTCCAGGCCCTGGCACCTGGCGCCTGGCACCTAGTCCCTTCCAGCCGAAGCCCCCAGGCTCAGCCAGCCAGACCTGGCTACCCTCCTCAAAGACTCCCAGCTCCAGCAGCTCCCTTTCCAGTAGCCTCTGGCCCCGCCCTTCCCCACCAGGTCCCCGCCCTCCGGTCCAGACCCCGCCCCTCCCCGCCGAGCCGCAGCCCCTCAAGCAGCCCCCCGCCCAGCCCTCCCTGCCCTGCCCTGCCCGGCCCGGCCCTGCCCGCCAGCTGCGCCGCAGTGGCCCCCGCGGCCGGGCGCCTGCTCAGTGCGGAACCTCGCGCGCTCCACCATGGCGGCTGCGGCCGCGGGCAGCTCCGCTGGGTCTGCGTCCCCGGCGGTAGCCGAGCTCTGCCAGAACACGCCGGAGACCTTCCTGGAGGCCTCCAAGCTGTTGCTCACTTACGCCGACAACATCCTCAGGTGAGGGGACCGCGGGGTGGCCCGGCGGGCCCGGGGCGGGCGGGGCGCTGCGCCTCCCTGGCGGGACTTGGGGGCGCGCAGGACCCTGACCCTGCAGGGCGGTGTCGCCCCCGGGACATTGGAAACTGAAGCTGGCCGAGACTTTGAACTGGCGGCCCGGAGGCCTGGACACCCAGCCAGGCCCCTCCTTTCCCGAAAAGTGGAAGTTTCTTTGCACTGGTGACTTGGCACCTTGTGTCAGCGTGTGCTCCTGGTGAAGCAAGTGGAGGAGCCGGGTCTAGTGCCCCCGACTCGTGCCTCTCACCTCCTGCCTCCTGCTCCCCAGGTCTTGCATGTCAAGACCTGAAGGGCACAGCGTTGCATTCTCACTACAGAACAGGGTGCCTGAACATTTCCATATGCTTATCTGACAGATGTTTTCTTCTCCGCATTTGGTCACTACTCTGGCTCTAAAGCCTGATTCTACTTTGGTGGGCTTCAAAATACTTCATAGTCTTTTTTTTTTTTTCCCTCCTGCCCATTTTTACTGATTGAAATACTGATCATATTCTTTTAAAGCTACATTTTTCCTTTTGGTATCTGTCTCGTACTTTTTAACATAAGCCATTACGAATTAAGAACTTTAACAGCCTTGGCAGGAAGTAGTTTGTTTTTTTCTCTCGAGCAAAAATGACACTTTTGAATCTTTCAGAGACTTCACACATTTGGGGAATTGAGGATGTTTGATTGTTCACTTTGTCATTACTTAAGCCCTCAGACCAGATGATGTGATCTCTTGAAGGACCTGATGGGGCAGGGGAAATGGAACTGAGATGGAACTAGGGGCACTAGTTGCAGATACTTTAGACTTAGCCTCATTGATCTGTGTTCTCTCAGCCCCTGGTACACTTACTCTCTAACTGGTGGGTATATTGGCATGAAAGGAAATGGCTCTCACTTTCAAGAATATAGATTTCATATGAATCAATTTTAGAGACGTCAGTTACAAGAGTAGTGTTTTAAGCCATGACAGTTACAGTATTGTTCATATAATGGCTTTTAAAAGTAAATTGAAGGGAAAGCATACCAAATCCTTACTGTGTACCAGATGCTATTAAAGATGCAGCAGTATGAGCACTACACACAGTGACACAATTGTGACCTAGGTGGGAACCACCTTCTTCCCTTGTGACACCTTCTTAGCTCACCTTTTCTACCTCAAAAGGCCTGGCATTTCTTCCCACCACAAGGATGGCAGTGGCCTCTGCGTGGCTGAACTCATGGGCTAAGTTCTCCAGAGTCCTGCATCCATGACCTCTCACTTGGCCAGCCACCAGGCTTCTTAACCCTCACAATTAAAATAATAATAATAATAGTTAATAATAATGAGGTAGTTCTGTTTTCTAATGGGGATTCATTAGTTTTTAATCTAGTGAAACCAGGAGATTCTAAAACCAAGTTATTTTGAGCATGAAAGCCCTTTGCATGCAAATAACAACTTGGCATCATAATCATCGTGAATAGTTGGCCAAACTCATAGAAGAAATTTGGCATGCTGTCAGTTTATGCCACAGTCTTTACTAAGTCTTACATTTCTGATCTTAGTACATTTTGGTCTTAAAAAGACATTTAAGAGTCTAGAATTCAGGCTGGTAAAATAGCTCATCAGATAGTGTGTCTGCTTTGCCATGAGCACCACCAAGGTTCAAGTTTGGCCTCCACTGCATTGGAGGAAGCTTTGTGCTATATAGTCTCTCTCTCTCTTTTAAAGATTTTATTTATTTATTCGTGAAGATAGAAGGAGAGAGAGAGAGGGAAAGAACCAGATATCACTCTGGTACATGTGCTGCCGGGGATTGAACTCAGGACCTCATGCTTGAGACCAGTGTCTCTCTTTTAGGAAAAAAAAAAATATCAGACTGGAACTGAAACCCTGGTGATGACTTTAAGGAACTCTATCATTGAAGATGGTATGAAAAACTACCTATTTTGTCTTAAAGTAATATTACTTTTTTTTTTACTGTTGTTATTGTTGTTGTTGCTGCCACTGTTGGATAAGACAGAGAGAAATCGAGAGAGGAGGGGAAGACTGAGAGGGAGACACCTGCAGACCTGCTTCACCGCCTATGAAGCGACCCCCCTGCGGGTGGGATCCAGGGGCTCGAACTGGGATCCTTTTGGCTGGTCCTTGCTCTCTGTGCCATGTGCACTTAAGCTGCTGCACCACCACCCAGCCCCCACAGTAATATTACTTTAATATATTATTATAGTATGAGGCCATACTCCCAGTCTTTTTTTAAATAAGTTGTTTTTTAAATATTTTATTTATTAATTAATGAGAAAGGAGAGAGAGAAAGAACCAGACATCACTCTGGTACATGTGCTGCCAGGGATTGAACTCAGGACCTCATGCTTGAGAGTCCAATGCTTTTATCCACTGTACCACCTCCAGGCCCACCATTCTCCCACAGTCTTTAAACTCAAACTACTCAGGTTTCTAGGGGTTAGAAGAAGGACATCTTTTCTAGTGACTTATTACCTCACAATAGAAAAGATTCAGAATGAGGCGGAGGGTAGATAGCATAAAGGTTATGCAAACAGACTCTCATGCCTGAGGCTCCAAAGTCCCAGGTTCAATCCCCTGCACCACCGTAAACCAGAGCTGAACAGTGCTCTGGTTAAAAAAAAAAAAGAAAGAAAGAAAAGAAAACATTCAGACCGCTTCTTAATTCCTTGCCATGGCAGACTAACTTGTCTAATTTTTTTTTTAAGATTTTATTTATTTATTAATGAGAAAGATAGGAGGAGAGAGAAAGAATCAGACATCACTCTGGTACATGTGCTGCCAGGGATTGAACTCAGGACCTCATGCTTGAGAGTCCAAAGCTTTATCACTGCACCACCTCCTGGACCACTAACCTAATTTAAAAGCAGAGAAAACAGCAATTTTGTTCTGTTAGCTGTTTGGGGAGACCTGCTAATGCTAGAGATTAGTGACACTGTAAAGGATAATGTGTTGCTATCCCTTGCTCCGATCTCTGGGTCTGATTCATTACTTTATAGAATGAGTACTGGTGAGGTGGCTCAGTGGTTGAGTGACCTCCTTGCTTGTGTAAGAATTTAGGTTCAATCCCCAGCATCATAGGAGAGCCACAAAGAGGAATGAAACTCCATAGATGGTGAAGCAGTGCTTTGTACTTTTCTCTCTCCCTGTTTGCATACGCAGACACAAGTATATACATTTTTCATTAAAATAGTGTTGAGTGGTCCGGGAGGTGGCACAGTGGTAAAGCTTTGGACTCTCAAGCATGAGGTCCCGAGTTCAATTCCCGGCAGCACATGCCAGAGTGATGTCTGGTCCTTTCTCTTTCCTCCTATCTTTTTCATAAATAAATAAAAATCTTAAAAAAAAAATAGTGTTGAAATGAGAATTTCATTGACTATTCTAAAGTTCCGCCTCAAATGATATTTATTGGGTTGTTGGAAAAGTCATGATGTTATTTTCTCGTTTTCTATGCAAAAATGTGTCCTGACTTTTCTGACAATCCATTAACTTATTCTTGAACTAGTGGTCGTAAGATTAATGAGATTACAGAAAAAAATCCATCCTAATTTGCATGATAATGTTTTTAATGTCAAGTTGGGGAATGAACTCAGTTCTTCACATATCCTCCTCACACATGTATAGTATACCTAAGCTACCTCTCTCACCCAGCCTTTCATTACTTTTTTGAGAGGAGAGGGCAAGTGGAGAGGAGAGACTCCATAACACTGACCCACAATACATGGAGTTTCCCCAGTGTCATCCATTGTGCTTCCTGGTTGTGCTGGTCCTTACTGCCAGAAACTCATAAACAGGAAGATGTGTACACTACCAAGTAAGTTATCACTTGGTTGAGTTCTCTCCTTTCTCTGGATTTGTTTACCTTTTTTTTTTTTTCTCAATTCACTGACTTCTGAATAAAGTGAATGCCCCCCAGTAATATCTGACTTCTCAAAAATTTGTAATGCACTTTTTCAGTGGTTTTCCACAAAAGTCCTTGGAGAATTTGCTTCATTCTAAAAAGCAAAACAAAACAGAAAAGAAAAACACTTGCTATGGAGGGTTCCTGGACCCAGTAGCAGTGTGATTATGTGCAAACTTCCTCATAGCACCAAGAAGCTAATGGATGAGAATTCAATTCATCTCTGACACTGTCTACCCAGAGGTAGCATCAAACTGCACAGATGAAGCACACATGCTACACAGACCACTCTCCACTTCAGATTCCAGCTGAAAGCCCAAACTATTACCAGCCCCCTATAGATTGGATGCTCTTACAAACTTTACTCTTCCTCATATTGGTTAATTAGTTGGATTGGCACACAGAACTCGGGAAATGCTTTTGCTCAGTAGATCATCATTTTATTTATTTAATTAATTCATTTATTACCAGAGCACTGCTCAGCTCTGGTTTATGGCAGTGTGGGGGATTGAACCTGTGACTTGAGAGCCTCAGGCACGAAAGTCTCTGCATAACCATTATACTATACCCCCACCCTATTTTTTTTATTATTATTATTAGTGATTTAATATTGCTTTACAAAGTTACAAGGAGAGGTGAGGTTCCAAGACACATCTGTGAAGTCGTGTCCCCAGGGAAGTCAGGATGAAATCACGATGGCATCTGCAACTTGGTGACTGAAAGGCAGCAAGATATAAACCAGGACAAAATGATTAATGAACATAAAACAAAAAGTAGGAATAGAGCAGATGAGAATAGGGATCTTAAGGCTGAAAGTAGTCCCTTGTAGGCCTGTTCCCAGGGGCCCATGATTATTATAGTTTTTGCTTTGAGTTTGATAGCTAACATGGAGTTAGATAAGAATATTTTCTGAGAAGATGGTGTCAGAGGAGAGAAAAGGGCTAGAAAGTTGGATTAGAGCAAAGAGTAGCTCCCATTCTTGAAAAATATAATTTATGAATAAAAATAACTGTTTACCCCATCCACCTGACCCAAAGCTTATATATATATATATATATATGGCATAGGAACTTCTGTAAATTCTGAGTCTTTTTAAAAAAAATTTTTTATTATCTTTATTTATTTATTAGATAGAGACAACAAGAAATCGAGAGGGGAGGGTTGGATAGAGAGGAAGAGAGACAGAGACACCTGCAGCACTGCTTCGACACTCGTGAAGCTTTCCCCCTGTGGGTGGGGGTTGGGGACTTGAACTTGGGTCCTTGCGCATTGTAGCATGTGCGCTCAACCAGGTGTGCCACTACCCGGCCCCGTAAACTCTTGAGTCTTTATTGGTCTGAGCTCACAGTTCATGGGCACACAGGCTACACTCATTTCAGGACCAGTCTTCCTCTAGTGGCAGGGTAGGAAGACCCCACCATTGCTGCTTTATAATGAAGGCAAGGCCATTGGAAGGCCTGCAAGAGGGCTTATAAAGAAGTGACCATTGATGGTGGAGAGAGGGATCCAGTAGAGGTGTAGACCACCATTTTATAACCAAGGATATAAATCAAGAACTTAAAGAGAAACAGGGCTAAGTCTCAAGCAAAGAAGCTTTTGTCCCTGTGGACTTGGAGTCTGGCAAATTGGCACATGGAACCACTTTGTTTCTCAAGTCTGGAAGCTCTCAGGAGCCCTTCATTGTGGGTTTTCATGGGATCTTTCTTTCTTTTTTTAAACCTATATCTGAGGGGTTGATTAAATCATGGACATTGATAGTTGAACTCAATCTCTAACCCACTTCCCCAGGTCTGAGAATGGGATTGCACTTTCCAACCCTCTGATCACATATTGCATTTCCTGGCAGCCATCCTTCATCCTTAAGTACTTTCTAAAAAGTGACCTCATTAATGTAACAAGAGTCACCTTTATCACTCACTCTCCACACTTAGAAAATGCCAAGATTTTCTATTGCACCAAAATAAAAGACTCTGGGGTGGGTGGGGGGAGAATACAGGTCCAAAAAGGATGACAGAGGACCTAGTGGGGGTTGTTTGTTATACGGAAAACTGGGAAATGTTATGCATGTACAAACTATTGTATTTACTGTCGGATGTAAAACATTAATCCCCCAATACAGAAATTAAAAAAAAAAAAAAAGAAAATGCCAAGACTTTCAGAAGCTATGAGTCAAGCACTGTGGATAATGATCAAATTTGCATGAGGAACATAATTTCATCTCCTAAATGACCAAACTCTATGCATTTCTTATAAATCACACTATCTCACTTGATTCCCCAGTCGCTTACTGTACAAATTACAGTTATTGGTTCCAAATTAAACTAGGTTAGATTAGGAAGGACCAAGATTGAAAAGCGGTTTCTGGAGGGCTCAGGTCCTAGAACTTGATGGCAGAGGACCTAGTGGGGGTTGAATTGTTATGTGGAAAATTGGGAAATGTTAGGCATGCACAAACTATTGTATTTACTGTCGACTGTAAAACATTAATCCCCCAATAAATTTTTAAAAAATTGGTTTCTATAAAGAAAATAATTTTATTTGGAAAAAGACACTAGTTTGGAAAATAGCTACATTGCAAACCATAGCAACACCTGAGAATATTGAGAAATGATGATTAATTGAGTTTTGGTGGGATAGTTGGCAGCTCGCATACTGGAGAGTATGTAAGTTTTGTAATCAGTCCAATGTCAAGCCTCCATTTCCTAAGAGTATAATGTTATGCAGTTTATATCAGTTCTGTTCTAGTTTCTTCATTTATAAAAGCAGCAGTGCTTACATTATAGGACTATCGCAAAAGATAGAAATAAAGGATCTGTTGTTGATGCTGACTATTGCTATTCTTACTCAGGTTTTTTTTTGTTTGTTTATTTATTTATTTGTTCCCTTTTGTTGCCCTTGTTGTTTTCTTGTAGTTATTGTTGTTGTCGTTGTTGGACAGGACAGAGAGAAATAGAGAGAGGAGGGGAAGACAAAGATGGGGAGAGAAAGACAACTGCAGACCTGCTTCACCACCTGTGAAACGACTCCCCTGCAGGTGGGGAACCAGGGGCTCAAACCGGGATCCTTATGCCGGTCCCTGCGCTTTGTGCCACGTGCCGTTAACCTGCTGCGTTACCGCTTGACTCCCTATTTTTTCCTTTTGTTGCCCTTGTTGTTTTTTATCGTTGTGGTTATTATTATTGTTGTTATTGATGTCATTGTTGTTGGATAGGACAGAGAGAAATGGAGAGAGGAGGGGAAGACAGAGAGGGGGAGAGAAAGATAGACACCTGCAGACCTGCTTCACCGCCTGTGAAGTGACTCCCCTGCAGGTGGGAAGCCGGGGCTTAAACCGGGATCCTTATGCTGGTCCTTGTGCTTTGTGCTATCTGCGCTTAACCCACTGCGCTACCGCCCGATCCCAGCTTTCCTATTCTTTATCCCTATGAGAGCATGGACCCAGGATTCTTGTGGGGCGCAGAAGGTGGAAGGTCTGGCGTCTGTAATAGCTTCTCCGCTGAACATGAGCGTTGGCAGATTGGTCCGTACTCCTAGCCTGCCCCTATCTTTCCCTAGTGGGGCAGGGGTCGGGAGAGGTGGGGTTCCAGGAGACACTGGTGAGGTCGTCTGCCAAGTGAAGTAAGGTTGGCGTCATGGTAGCATTTGCAACTTGGTGAGAAGATACTGGAGCTGAAGGGTTGATATCGCAGGCCTGGCTTCTGTGGACATAGTCCGAAGTGAAACATGCTGAGGTGGTACTGGTTGCAGATGCAGTAACAGTATGGTAGGAATTGAGAAAAGCATGCAGGAAAGTGAGCCCCACCCCAGAAGCTCCAGGACTGGGAGAAATAATGAACTTTATAGAGAATGGGGAGGGTTCCTGCTGTCTTAGGGATTAAGAAGGCAGTAGATAGTTATTATTATAACCAAGTTATTTGGAAATTTGGATGACTTTGAAATCTCATTGTTAGGATTTTCTGTATCATACAAGACCTCACCATGATTTATGTCATTTCATATTATTTACATACAGCTGTATCTTATGTAGTAATGCAACCAGTTGTTTTTGGTCTAAGATTATAGGTGAGTTAATATTTCAAAGAAAAAGACATTGTTAGATATATATTACCAATTTAAGTCCATTGTTGAGATTCAATCAGGTTACCAATTTGGAGCCTTGAGTGCTTAGATTAAAGGAATGTATAGAACTGGGGTCTATGTTTCAAAAAGTTTGAGACATTCAATCGATTTTTCCCCCCCTTTTTTTTTTTTCCTCCAGAGTTATTGCTGGGGCTCAGTGCCTGCACCATGAATCCACTGCTCCTGGAGGCCATTTTCCCCCCTTGTTGTTGTAGCCTTGTTGTGGTTATTATTGTCGTTGATGTCGTTCCCTGTTGTATAGGATAGAGAGAAATCAAGAGAGGAGGGGAAGATAGAAAGGGGGAAAGAAAGACACCTGCAGACCTGCTTCACCTCCTGTGAAGCGACTCCCCTGCAGGTGGGGAGCCGGGGCTCGAACCGGGATCCTTACACCTATCCTTGCACTTTGTGCCACGTGCACTTAACCCGCAGCGCTACTGCCCGAACACTCCGTCATATTTTTAAAATACTCATTTGCTTATTTATGTAAGAGAAATGAGGAGAGAGAGAGAGAGATCTCCAGAGTATTATTCTGGCATAAGTATTGCTGAAGATTGAATTCAGGACCTTATGTTTGATTCACTGTGCCATTTCCCCAACTATATGTGGCTTAATTTTTGTTTTTTCCTGTTTAAGTATTAAGAAAGAAGCACACACTTGTGGTGTAGTTTGGCATGAAAACCAGGAATGCTAAACTTTTTGCTCTGCGGAAGTCAACCTTTCCCTCTACCCTCTCACAGGCCTCATATGTCAGTGATGTCAAGATCAGGAAGTTTTGATCTAATAAGCAAATAAGAGCAAAGCACATATTTATCTGTGTTTTCTTAACTATCTGATTCTCAAATGACCCATAACTCTCAAATGCACTTTTTAAAATTTTCAGTCCTTCGCAAACTATAGCATTTCTAAACTATAATGAAAAATTTACAGCATTAGGTAGGGGTAAATAAATGGTCGGGGAAGATGATCAGAGGCCTTTGAACCCCATTTCCACCAGGACCCAAAGCATTTGTCACCAAGCATCTTGTTTTTATACCATCAATGAAAGGGAAATGAATCTGGAAAACACCAATGGAAGTCAGGTACTGTTTCTCTTATTTGAGAAAGAAGAGGAAAAAAAAAAAAAAAGGAAGGATAGGGCAGTTGGAAGTAGAAATTGATGTAGGTGTGACTTTGAAAGGAAGTGAGGGCAGTGTTGTAAAAGGAAAGGAAAAAGAAAAAGATATATGGATAGAAAGTAAACCATTACCTGTGACCTTGGGAGAATTACTAGTTTCCAGTGAAGGGGATTGGGACACAGAACCCTGGTTGTGGGAACTGTATGGAATTATACCCCTATCATTTTTATTAATGATTTGATATTGATTTACAATCCACTAGGGTTCTGTGTCCCAACCCCCTCCATTGGAAACTGCAGTGGTTCTCCCACGGTCACTGACAGGGGCTGATTCTATAACAATCTCTCTCCTTCTCCCTCTCTCCCTATATATATATATATATGTATCCCCCCCATTTTTTCAGTGGTTCTTCCTTCACTTCCTTTCTAAATCACCCCTACACCTATTACACCTATTATTGCTTCCAAGTGGCCTTCCTTTTTCCCCTCTTCTCTCTCAAGCAAAATCATGCTTGGCTTCCTCTGGTGTTTTCTAGTTTCATTTCCTTTTCATTGATGGTATAACAATAAAACTCCTGGGCGACCAATGCTCCAGGTCCTGGTGGAATGGGGATACAAAGCCCTCTGGTTTACTTCCTCCATCATTTGTCCCTCTGGGAGTGTGGACCAAAAAAAAAAAATTTTTTTTTAATATTTATTTATTTCCTTTTGTTGCCTGTGTTGTTTTATTGTTGTAGTGATTGTTGTTGTTATTGATGTCGTTGTTGTTGGATAGGATAGAGAGAAATGGAGAGTGGAGGGGAAGAAAGAGAGGGGGAGAGAAAGATAGACACCTGCAGACCTGCTTCCCCCCCACTTGTGAAGTGATACCCTGCAGGTGGGAAGCCAGGGACTCGAACCGGGATCATTACGCTGGTCCTTGCTTTTTGCGTTGCGTGCGTTTAACCTGCTGCGCTACAGCCGACTCCTCCAAAATTATTTTCTAGGGTTCAGAAGGTAGGGGTTCTGGGATCTTTAATTGCTTCTCTGCCGGATATGAGTGTTGGCAGATCAATCCATAACCCCAGCTAGTAAGAAAAAATTTTATAGCAATAAAAATTGCTGGGCAGGGGTAGATAGCATAATGGTTATGCAAAGAGTCTCTCATTCCTGAGGCTCCGAAGTCCTAGGTTCAATCCTCTGCACCACCATAAGCCAGAGCTGAGTAGTGCTCTGGTTTAGAAAAAAAAAAAATTGCTATAAAAATTACCAAGTACCCTTAATTTCTGGACTCCATGCGAACGGGATATAAGGAGTTCGTAGGTCATCCATTCTGTATATTTTGAGTAGCATTATTATTAGCTTTTATATTTGTATATTTTGTAATAAAGTTCTATATTTTTAAAATTAAGACCAAAAAGTTTAAAATCTTTCTTAGCTATGTTTTTATATCAGAATAGCTAGAACACGCGTAGAATAAGAGCAAAAGATGGTTAATCAATTGTTCGTATATTTTTAGTCCCCCATTCTGCACCCCAGGCAGATAGTCCTAACCCTTCTTTCTGTGAATACGTGACAGTTTCAGAATGTTTAATGTAGTCCTAATAGAAGTCGAAACCATTTTAAGAGAGTTGGCATCAAATATGAAGCCTGCTTACCATCCTAAATAATGCTCTAGAGCTCTTTTTTTAGTACAGTATTGTGATTATCTTAACCTTGTGTTTACTTTCCTATTTTTATCTTTACACTCTTTCTGATTTTCAAGGCTATTAAATATAAACGTGGGGGCTGGGCGGTGGCGCAGTAGGTTAAGCGCAGGCGGCGCAAAGCGCAAGATCCCGGTTCGAGCCCCTGGCTCCCCACCTGCAGCGGGGTCTCTTCACAGGTGGTGAAGCAGGTCTGCAGGTGTCTATCTTTCTCTCCCCCTTTCTGTCTTTCCCTCCTGTCTCGATTTCTCTCTGTCCTATCCAACAACAACAATAGCAGTAACAACAATAACAATGATAAACAACAAGGGCAACAAAAGGGACAAAAATGGCCTCCAGGAGCAGTGGATTCATAGTGCAGGCACCGAGCCCAGTGATAACCCTGGAGGCAAAAAAAAACCTAAACGTTTTCCATGTGCTGGTCTCATTCCATGTTTCTATTTCAAAATAATAATCACTAACCCAGGTTCAAGGCCCTGGTCCCCGGCTACAAAGGGGAGGTTTCATGAGTGGTAAAGCAGTGCTACAGGTGTTTCTCATTCTTTCCTCTCTATCTTTCTTCTCCATTTCTCTCTGTCTCTTTCACACAATAGTTTAAAATTAAAAAAAAAAAACTCATTTTATTGCCATACTGTCCACAAAATGTATCTTGAACCAAAGTATCACAGTAAAAAACAACCACTGGTATAAGAATGAAGAAAATTGAATGGGGCCGGGGCTGGGTGGTGGTGCACCTGGTTGAGTACACATGTTATAATGCACAAAGACCCAGGTTCAAGCCCCCAGTCCTCACCTGCAGGGGGAAAGCTTTGCAAGTGGTGAAGCAGGGCTGCAGATGCCTCTCTGTACTCTTAATATTTTTAAAAAATATTTATTTTCTCTTTGTTGCCCTTGTTTTTTATTGTTGTGGTAGTTATTATTGTTGTTATTGCTGTCGTTGTTGTTAGATAGGACAGAGAGAAATGGAGAGAGGAGGGGAAGACAGAGAAGGGGAGAGAAAGACAGACACCTGCAGACCTGCTTCACCGCCTATGAAGTGACTCCCCTGCAGGTGGGGAGCCGGGGGCTGGAACGGGATCCTTACACCTATCCTTGTGCTTTGTGCCATGTGCGTGCACTTAACCCACTGCACTACCGCCCAACTCCCCTCTCCCCTCAATTTCTGACTGTTTCTAGCCAATAAATAAATAAAAATAAAAATAAAAAGTGACTCAGGAGGTACACTTGAGTTTGTGATTGTCAGAGGCTTTGAGGAACTGTGATAATTTTTGTGTAATTTGTTAGTTTCTTTTATTCTTTTCACAAATACTTTACTGCTCAACCATGTATGCAGCAATTACCAGTAAATTCCCTTATTTTTAAATATTTAGATGAAATTGGCTTATAGCACTATATTAATTCTAGAAAACAGTGTAATTATTCAATGTTCATTTATATTGTGGGGTAATCATCTCAAGAAATGAAGTTAGAATCTACTTTCATTAAAAAAAAAACAAACTTGACATCCTTTAGAACAACATGAACAAGATCTTGTCCCCTGTTTGGAGCTTACGTGGAATTTTTTTCTTAGCAACCTAAAAACTCATAAAGGTATCTGAATTAAAATATCACATGACTTTTTCCTTTGGCGGTGTTAACGTTCTTAACAATGTGATTGAACACTTAGATTATAGTAAATACATCACAGAATTAGTCCAGGTGTCCTTACTAGTTTATAATAATACAGTTGGGGGTCGGGCGGTAGCACAGCGGGTTAAGTGCACATGGATCCTGGTTGGAGCCGACTCCCCACCTGCAGGGGGGGTCACTGCACATGCAGTGAAGCAGGTCTGCAGGTCTCTGTCTTCCCCTCCTCTCTCGATTTATCTCTGTCCTATCCAACAACAGCGACAATAACAACAACAACAATGACAAACAAGAGCAACAAAAGGGGGAAATGGCCTCTAGGAGCAGTGGATTCATAGAGCAGGCACCAAGCCCCAGCTATAACCCTTGGAGACAAAAAAGAATACAGTCAACAGAAAGTGTTCAAAGGGATGCAAAGCCACTGAATATGTAAACTGCTGTACATAATCAAATTTCTCTTTCCTACAGAAACCCTAATGATGAAAAATATAGATCTATCCGGATCGGAAACACTGCTTTTTCTACTAGACTTTTGCCTGTTAGAGGAGCTGTTGAATGTTTATTTGAAATGGGCTTTGAAGAGGTAAGTTGTACAAGGTTTATGTGTATAGAAATCACTGTAGTGTTGGTGGAAAATTATCTCAACACAGTAATATTCTGGGAATGTGGATCTAGTTATTCCTTTAACCTTTAGATATCTAAAAATTCAGTAATGTAAAAATCTAATAAAACTCTTCCACCAGGGAAATTTTTAATTAAAAAAAATTATCTACTTATTCACTGGCTAGAGACAGGGAAAAAAAACAGGTAGAAAGAGGAAAGGGAAGAGTGAGAGAAACACCGGTAGCAATGCTTTCCCAATCATGAACCTTCCCCCTGCAGGTGAGGACCAGGGACTTGAACCTGAGTCCTTGACCGTGGTAATGTAAGCTCAACTAATTGCACCACAACCCAGCCCACCAAGTCTCAACTCTCTAGTGTAGGATGGTCAGGCATGAAACAGAAAGACCAAATTGTGGCACATTTTAGACAAAACCTGACTTGTGAGCACACAGGAATACTAATTTGATCTCTTAGTGTGTACTACTTCACCTACCCTGTGAGAAGTGGAAAGCGTTTAAAGTCAACACAGAGTTTATTTGCCACATCAAAGGGTTTTCTTCTGTGACAAGAAAAAAGCATCTCAGCTCCCCCTCCCTTTGTATTTAGGTCAAAAGAAAAGTGGTATTTTCATCTTCTGAAATACTTGTGGCATAGGTTAATTTTACGACACGATGAAAGTGGTTTTCAGGACTGTGCCTCTTTGTTTATATGCTTAACCATTTCTAGTTTGTAGAATACTGAAAAAGGTTGAACTGGAGACTCAGTAGTGAGTAGCTGTCAGAATTGGTAAGGCTACAGAAATAGATTAAGAGATACACTGAGTTGCTACAAGGCTCACTTTCCTTCCTGCCTGTTGGCTTCCTTCCTCAGATTCTGTTCCAGGACCTAGGATAACAGTAGTAGACCAGATAAATAATTCATCTCATATGAAGCTTGCAACATTCTAATTAGTCAGACATACAGTAGTATGAAGTAGACCTGAAAGCAAAGATGAATGCAAAGAATAAAATAAGAAACAGTAATATAATAAAAAGCAACCATAACAGTTGGTAGCTTTGTAAGGATAAATGGCCAAGGAAGGTATCTGAAGAGGTAATATTTAATCCAAGGCTTAAGTGACCAGAACAGTTCCTGTACCAGAGGCTTTCAGGAACGTGGGGTAGAAAAGGACATCCAGAGCATTGAATTTAGCACAGAAAGTGGCAACAGGGACAGACAAAGGTTAAAGCATGGGGTTTGAGGACTATAAAGCCATAGGCTTTATTTATTATTATTATTATTTTATTTATAAAAAGGAAACACTGACAAAACCATAGGATGAAAGGGGTACAGCTCCACATAATCCCACCACCAGAACTCCGTATCCCATCCCATCCCCTGATAGCTTTCCTATTCTTTAACCCTCTGGGAGTATGGACCCAAGGTCATTGTGGGATGCAGAAGGAGGAAGGTCTGGCTTCTATAATTGCTTCCCCACTGAACATGGGCATTGACAAGTTGATCCATACTCCCAGCCTGCCTCTCTCTTTCCCTAGTGGGGCAGGGTTCTGGGGAAGCGGAGCTCCAGGACATATTGGTGGGGTTGTCTGTCCAGGAAAGTCTGGTTGGCATCATGGTAGCATCTGGAACCTGGTGGCTGAAAAGAGAGTTAACATATAACATAGGCTTTATTCTATGTAATGTGGCCAGTCATTCAAAGGATTTAAGTAGTACTGGAAAAATAAAACTACTGGGGCACTTGCTGGGATTTATAAAAGTGACAGGTTTATTAGGTACACGAAAACCTATGGGAAAATAGGAGAGAAAAGGCTGGCTAGACATGTGACAGGAGCCATGAGTCCTTAACTCTGTTCACCAGCATTCAGCTTTAACACATGTGGATCCCGGGAGAAGAGGACATGGAACAACCACAGTTGAAAGGGAAGTACAGAGAGGGGCGCCTTTATTCTTACCCACAATCCTTTGTGAATTTATGCCATATACTACAGCTCCATGTATGCTCATGATAACAGCCATTTGCTAATTATGTACATAGCTCATAATTCCTTTTGCTTACAGTTAATAAAAAAAAATTTATTCCCAACAAAGCCGGGGAAAATGTTATTACTTTTTAAAAATTTTATATTTTTTACCAGTGCACTGCCCAGCTCTGGCTTATGGTGGTACAGGGTATTGAGCCTGGGACTGTCAAGCCTCAGACATGAGAGTCTCTTTGCATAACCATTATGCTATCTACCCCTGCCTGGGAAAATGTTTTTAAAGATGACTATACCTGTTGAGAATATTCTGGATTTCCTTGGTTGGGAGGAAGGAGGTAGTTAAAAGGCTGGTTATATTAATGAGAAATAGTCTTTTTATATGAATTTCACTAGGGCAGGGCTTCCTATTTAATTCCCTGTATTGCAGGTCCAGGAATAGTGCTGGTACACTTAGGCAGTCTAGTGAACATGTGTTTATTTAAAGACCAGTAGTAGCAGAGTTGGGGCAAAGTGAAGTAATCCAAGTGACTTATTTATTTTATATTCTTCTTCTTATTATTATTAATCTCTATCTGCTGGATAGAGACAGTCAGAAATTGAGAGTGAAGGGGGTGATAGAGAGGGAGAGAGACAGAGAGACACCTGCAGCCCTGCTTCACCACTTGTGAAGCTTTCCCCCTGCAGGTGGGGACTAGGGGTTTGAACCTGGGTCCTTGCACACTGTTAACATGTGCAATCAACCAGGTGCACCACCACCTGGCCCCTCCAAGTGACTTTAAGTACAGGAGGGACCAGGTGGTGGCACAACAGATTAAGTGAACACACTACAGTGCACAGGGACCTGGGTTCAAGCACCCTGATCCCCACCTGCAGGGGGAAAGCTTCATACGTGGTAAAGTAGGGCTGTAGGTGACTCTCTGTCTCTTTCCCTCTGTATCTCCCTCTCCCCTCTCAATTTTTCTGTTTCTATCCAATAATAAATAAAATAAAACTATTTTAAAAAAACAATCTTCAGGACATATTTATGAATTGGCTGTAGGGTATAGAAGAAAGGAAGGATGGACTGGAGGATGGATGGATGGATGGATGAACTTCTAGATTTGGTTTGATCAACTAAGACCTAAAGAGGTTAGGCTAGAGGTATAAATTGTGGTATCCTCTGCTTGTACAGCAGGCATCTGAACACCGAGAATTTAAAACTATAGGGAGAGAAAAAAAATTGAGAATATTGCTGATTTTGTTCAAGAAAAAGGTAAGATTTTTGAGAGTCAGCTGACAGGAAATTGAAGAATATGGCAACTGGAGACAATGCTAATTCCTCACTGTTGAATGTAACAGATCAGAGGAATAAGACTGGCCTTTCACTCAGCAAATGATTGAGTGCCAGGTGATGTGACCAACTGTCCCAGTTTGTCTGTAACTGTCCTGGTTTTGTTACTGAAAGTCCCACATCACAGAAGCCCCTCAATCACAGGCAAACCTGAAGGCCAGTGGTGTCAGAGCCACTGGGCAACCCAAATGGAGATTTGCAGTAGTATGGGAAGCAAATGGAATGAAAAAATGAATGTGTTTTTATAAGACTTCAAGTTTCTCCTGGCCGTAGACGTCACACCTCAGAACCCGTCTGAAGTAAATGTTTTATCAGCATGGTGAAGTTGCAGGAAGAACTAACAGCTAAAACAAAACTAACACCAGAAAGCAACTCAATGGCCTTTGAGATGAAGTGGGTATTTAGGACCTATCCTGAAACTTTAAGCCATATTTTAAAATCCTAGACACTTTGAGGCCTACTTGTCTCTGAAGCCTCATTCTTTTTAAATGAAATTTCTGAGAAGGAGGTTGAGAAAGACTGGGATCCAAATGGATGGATATCTGATCCATCTGGCGAGCTTTGTGAAGTGGTAATTCTCACCAGAAGGAGCTTAAAGGAATCATGTTTAGTGAGATGATCCAAAATGAGAAGGGTAAATACCAGATGCTCTCACTCACAGGTGGAACTTAAGAAACAAGGACAGGAAGGGAAAACACAAAATGAAACTTAGACTGAGTGTGGTGTGTTGCACCAGGGCAAAGAACTCTGGGGCAGGAAGGTAAGGAGGGGGCTTGAGGTGCTTTAAGGTCCTGCTACATGATGGTGGAGAAGGACCCGAGTTGGGGCTGAGAGTGTTTTGCAGATAGCCTAGAGAAATTGTACCCATGTATCAACAACTGTGCTATAATCCCTTAACTACCATCCCCAATAAAGAAAAATAAATAAATCATACCAACCTTTCATCTGTGCTTCCACTGCCGGCATTTAATGAGCAGAGATCCAGTTCCCTTAACATCCAAAACCAAGAATTGTCTCAGCAAAAACATTGAGAAACATAACTTTGTTAACTACTAGAATTTTCCCCAATTTCTGAAAATGTTATTGAATCTCGTGTATTAAGCCTGTGATTTTGTCCTGTCCTTTAACTAAATTAAAGTACTGTTGACTAAGCTTTTTTTCTCTTTTCTTTTTTTTTTTTCTTCTCTTTTCCTTTCTTTCTTTCTTTCTTTTTTTTTTTTTTTTTTTTTGATATATTCGACTATAGTCATCTATTCTTTCAGGACTGATCATGAAAAGGTGGAAGGGAAGGGAACACAGCATGAGCAACATCTTGCTGGTGCCTGAGCCCTTTCTGAGTTGGGGACTAAAGTATAGATCCGGGCACCTGTTTTGCTATTTTTCCATCTCTGTTCATGGTGTCATCTACCTTTCTCAGAGTTCCTTCACTAACAGAATGAAATCAGAAGCCTCCATATTTGTTTTTACACCTAGTATCTGGTTTCTCACCTAATATCTAGTTTCCCAGACCTCATCATATATGTGAATTGATTCCTTTCTAATTTTGGAAAAGTCATGTGTTTCAATCTGTGAACTTATTCATCACTGTAGAAAGAGATCCTTTCTGCTCAGTACTCTCAGCTACATGCCCAGCTTGGAGATGCTGTGAGTTCTGTTCCAGAGTCTTACTCACAGTTAAGCAAGTAAAGGGAGCCCCACAAATCTTCTGGTTTATAGGTTCATGTAAAAGTTAGGTTAATGCTATCCTGTAGTATGTTAAGTGTGCAGTATCAACTTATAATTAGGAAAAAAGTGTGCATATTCTGATAAAATGTGACACAGAGACACAAAGTAAACAAACACCCTTGGGAAAGTACCAGTAGGCTCACACAATGCAAGGTTGCCACGTAACTTAAATTATTATTCTTGTTATTATTATTATTACAAATGTAGTGCTTCAAAGTGCAATAAAATGAGATATGTTTGGGGATTCAGGTGGTAGTGCAGCGGGTTAAACGCACATGGCTCGAAGCGCAAGGACTGGACTAAGGATCCCAGTTCAAGCCCTTGGCTTCCCACCTGCAGGGGAGTTGCTTCACAGGCGGTGAAGCAGGTCTGCAGGTGTCTTTCTCTCCCCCTCTCTGTCTTCCCCTCCTCTCTCCACTTCTCTCTGTCCTATCTAGCAGCGACATCATTAACAATAACTACAACAACAATAAAAAAGGGCAACAAAAGGGAAAATTAAAAAATATAAAA
The DNA here is from genome assembly GCF_950295315.1 of Erinaceus europaeus. Taxonomy (NCBI): domain Eukaryota; kingdom Metazoa; phylum Chordata; class Mammalia; order Eulipotyphla; family Erinaceidae; genus Erinaceus; species Erinaceus europaeus. Next base: position 15,149,236 of record NC_080182.1, on the reverse strand, counting down.
AATGATATATGTTTATATTTGTTAGTCTAAGCAGTTACTTATAATGATAAAGGTCATGTAGTTTGAAACCTTGCTTTGACACATCAAGCAGGTTAATTTTTCTTTTTCTTTTTTTTTCTTTTTAAAATCACTTTATTGGATGGTTAATGGTTTCCTGTACATTTGTTGACACAAGTACAATTTTTTTTCTTTTTTTCACTTTTTTTTTAATTGGGGAATTAATGTTTTATATTCAACAGTAAGTACAATAGTTTGTACATGCATAACATTCCCTAGTTTCCCAAGCAGGTTAATTTTTCTGAGCCTTTGTATTTTCAGATAAAAGAGAGTGCAAGGAGTTGGGAAGATAACATAACAGTTATGCAAAAAGTTTTTCATGCCTGTGGCATGAAAAGGTCCCAGGTTCAATCCCTAGCACCACCCATAAACCAGAGCTGAGCAGTGCTTGGGGCGTGGGGGAGGATAACTCTAATACTTCTGGGTTAGTTGTGAGGATTATTTGAGATAAGGTGTGTAAAATGCTTAGCACAATACTTAGAACAGAAACATAATACATGATAACAGTCTTTTTTACAGCTATTAAGGATAAAATATGGAACTTGCTAGCTTCTTTAAGCATCTTACAAAGGATTCCTATGTAATTGATTTTCACCTCATTATTGAGGAATGTCTTGGTCAGCTGATTCCTGTAAGTCCTACTGTCACCAAGGAAATAATGCTGCTCCCACTGTGGAGTTTAATTTCAGTGCTCACAATCTACAATTCTCTACCATATAATTTTACAGCCATTTTATCTCACTTGTAGTTGATGGAATTTTGTTTTACTATCATTGCTTCTCAGCACTTTGAAACTTGATTTACTGTATTCTTTCAGTTCTTTTAATGTGATTTGCTGGCTGTTTGACATCATGAACTTTGCTGTGATGTTCACTTATTTTAAGTAGTTCTCCCTTTATCTGCAGTTTCAGTTGTCCAAGGTCAACCAGGTCCAAAAATATACATAAGATATTTTTAAAGTTGACAGCATCCATAGGACTCCCCCCCTTCTCCCTTTATTTGATAAGACAGAAAGAAATCAAGAAGGGGAAGAGAGCTAAAGAGGAGGAGGAAAGAGAGACACCTGGAGCAGTACTTGGTGAAGTAGTGAAATATCCTCTCTGCAGGGGCTTGGACCACCACCTGGCCCCACAAGGCTGTTATGATTGTTCTGTTGTACTATTGTTATTGTTGTTAATCTCTTATTGTGCCTATATTATAAGTTCAACCTTATTGGAACAGGGAAGATAGTATAATTGTTATGCAAAGAAACTCATGCCTGAGGCTCTAAAGTCCCAAGTTTTTTTGTTTTTTTAAAGATTTTATTTATTTATTAATGAAGAAGATAAGAGGAGAGAGAAAGAACCAGCCATCACTCTGGCACATGTGCTGCCAGGGATCGAACTCAGGACCTCATGTTTGAGAGTCCAAAGCTTTATCACTGTGCCACCGCCCGGACCACAAGTCCCAAGTCCTATCCCTGAAATCACCATAAGCCAGAGCCGAGAATGCGTCCATTACAAAATATTACTAGTAGTAGTAGTAGTAGTAGTAGTAGTAATTATTATTATAGTTTACTATGGGTATGCACATATGGGAAAAAGCAGAGTATACATACAGCTGAGTACTGTCCTTAACTTTTGGCATTCACTGGGGAATTTGGAACACATCCCCCATGTGTATGATACAAAAATTACATTATGGGTATTTAAGAGAAGAATTGGATTTTTTATTGTTTCACTGTTTGGATCACCTTTGCATTATTGTCTTTTATTTATTTATTTTATTATTACAGACAGAGAGACATTGAGAGGGGAAGGGGAGGTAGGGAGAGAGACAGAGAGACACCTGCAGCCCTACTTTACCACTCGTGAAGCTTTCCCCCTGCAGGTGGGAACCAGGGGCTTGAACCTGGGTCCTTACTCACTGTAATGTGTGCGCTTAACACATTACACACAAGTGTAACACAGGTGCGCCACTGCCTGACCCCTTCCTTTGCATTATTGTTAACAGTGCATATATATATTTTTAATGTTGGAACAGTTAGTGGACCCCATATACAAACCATGTGTCTGTTATAAAGATAAGGGTTTAAGAGATCCAAAGGTGTCTCTCTCTCTCTCTCTCTCTCTCTCTCTCTCTCTCTATATATATATATATATATATATATATATATTTTTTTTTTTTTTTTCCTCCAGAATTATCTCTGAGGCTTAGTGCCTGCACTATGAAGCCATTGCTCCTGAAGGCCATTTTTTCTATTTTGTTGTTGTTGTTGTTATTGCTATTGGATAGGACAGAGAGAAATCAAGAGAGGAGGAATAAGACAAGAGAGAGGGAGAGAAAGACACCTGCAGACCTGCTTCACTGCTTGTGAAGCGACCCCCCCCCCCCCCGCAGGTGGGAAGCCGGGGCCTAGAACCGGGATCCTCACTCCAGTTCTTGTACTTCATGCCACGTGAGCTTAATCAGGTGCACTGCTACCCACCCCCGTCATTGTCATTCTATATCTTAAGGATTTTATGTGACCCATGATGGTTTTGTCTGAATTTTTCTTTGGTGTCATTATTAATTTCATAAAGAATAGTATGATTATATGCTATTGTAGAGAAGATAAGAATGAGTACTTTTGTAAATATTTTGACAGTTTTTGGCTTATTTATGAAAGATGAAATATTTTTCTAAAGGTTTTGAAATCATAAAGTAAGCTCAGCATTGCATACTAACAAGGAGACACATTTTCTGGTTCATGTGTAGGTGTTATTTATAATTGCTATCTTCTCTAAAGGGCCATTATGGTAGGAAAATGGAAAAGTTGCTAGAATATGATGTGTTCTGAAATTCAGTTGATAGACATTTCGTATATGAATGTATTCATGTGTGTACTATGCATGAGTTTTGTATATGCATAGACATATAATTATTTTACTATGCATATGACTCAGTATAAAGCAAAGGTTAACTTTTTCCCTTATTTTATATATTTCAGGGAGAAACACATCTTATCTTTCCTAAAAAAGCTTCAGTGGAACAGCTGCAAAAAATTCGTGACTTGATTGCCACAGAGAGAAGTAGCAGACTGGATGGATCAAATAAGAGCCAGAAAGTGGAATTACCTCAGCAAGCTCCAGTCAGCACTCAGCTTCCTACAACACAGTCTTCAAATCCTAGTGGCTTAACCTGGAATGTAGGGGACAGTGAAGCACAGTCATCAAACCCATTGTCTGCTCCAGTGGTAATATCAGAATTCAGCCATTCTTTATCTTTCCAAGCACTTCAACAGCAAAAGCTTTGAGATATGAACTGATGCTCTAGTCATTCTTGGCTCTTAAAATTCTAACACATTCACGTTTCCTTAGCTCTTTAAAGCATTGTCAAATTTGTAACAATAGTTAAGTAAAATGGCTGTTTCATTAGTACTTTCAAGTCTCCAGGAGTATTGCTCTTGAGATAGCCTAAGTTTTGTTTAACCTGAATATATATTCAGTTACAAAAATTAACATCTGCTTTTAACCTAAAGCAAACTGACTTACTAACAGGAGTATGACCATTGTATTTCCTCTGCTACATTAACACTCAGTGTAAACCTTACTGCTGTCATTCACCGTGGGCATTACTGATGCCAGCTACGAATCCATTATCAGTGCCGCAATTTATAAAGTGTAAAGGTGAAAATGCACAGTAAACCTAAGATGCAACCCAGTTAATCCTTTTGTATCTCTCTTGAACGTCTACATTCTACTTTGAAATACCCGAGTTCTTCATCAATTTTACAGTTTTAGTTACAGAGGCTTATTGACCTCTCAAAATAATTGGCACTGTGTATTATGAGTTTTCTGCCTACATACCTTGTGTGTATCTTAAAATCTCCTACTTTATTTTTTGTTGAATTTCAGTATGAAAAGTACAGCAATAAGTAGTCACACAGGAAAGCGTACAGTGCATGAAAACACGATTTTACAGAATTGTTCTTCCCTTTGCTAATGTTCCTTCTCAGGCATTTCATTTGAAGTTCTACATTTTCTTTCGTGGTGGCTTTTTCTCCTTCTCCTCCTCCTTCTCTTCCTTCTTCTTCTCCTTCTTATTCCTAACCCTACAATTCAGAAATAGCTTATAGAATGTATTTTTGTGTGTTTCTTTCTTTCTTATTCTTTTTTTTTTTTTTAATTATTTTTATTGGATAGAAACAGCCAGAAATTGAGAGGAAGGGGATGATAGGGAGAGAGACACCTGCAATCCTGCTTCACAACTCGTGAAGCCTCCCCCATGCAGGTGGGGACCAGAGGCTCGAACCAGCTTCCTTGCACATTATAACATGTGTGCTCAGCCAGGTGCACCAACACCCAGCTCTTAGAATATATTTTTTTCTTCTAAATCATTTTATTGGAAGAATAGTTTGCAATACAATTATTGACACATGGATACAGTTTTTCTTTTGTCATTTAAGTTTTTGTCACAAGTAGTTGACATACTATAGAATTTAATAGGTATGTTCTCCTGCTCTGCCCATTTTAAATGGGGTTACTAAGTACAAATTAAGATAACTTAAAGTCAAGCAGCAAGAGAAAGAGAGCAAATCACTTGGATCTGAACTGGATAAATCATGAGCTTTAGAATTTAGGTTTAGACTTATCACAGTACTTCTTTTGTTAAAATTGTATCTTGTAAAATTTTCAAGTGCAAGACAAACAGGTGGCCACTGATATTGAAGTTTGTTAACAAAGTTTTCCTTAAGATATAAAACACTAGACTACAATGGTGTTCAGTAACTAGTGATGGGTCTTGCTAGAACTTATTTTGCTGCCTTTCCTGGACACTTATGCATAGTCTTACCTGGCTTTTTCTACTTTGTATGTTTTAGAAATTCATATTATAGGATAGATCACCTGCAGGGGAGTCACTTCATACATAGGCGGTGAAGCAGGTCTGCAGGTATCTGTCTTTCTCTCCACTTCTCTGTCTTCCCCTCCTCTCTCCATTTCTCTCAGTCCTATCCAACAACGACGACATCAATAACAACAATAACTACAACAGCAATATGAAACAAGGTCGTGGTCAGGGAGGTGGCGCAGTGATAAATCTTTGGACTCCCAAGCATGAGATCCTGAGTTCGATCCCTGACAGCACATGTGCCAGAGTGATGTCTGGTTCTTTCTCTCTCCTGCTATCTTCCTCGTTAATAAATAAATGAAATCTTGAAAAAAAAGGCAACAAAAGGGAAAATAAATTAAATATTTTTAAAACTATTTTAGCAGATATAGAAAATAAATAGAATAAAATAAAATAAACATTTTTTAAAAACTCATTTTATTATTTTTAAAAATTTCTTTATTGGGGAATTAATGTTTACATTCAACAGTAAATACAGTAGTTTGTACATGCATAACATTTCTCAGTTTTTCATGTAACAGTACAACCCCTACTAGGTCCTCTGTAAAATACTATCATTTTGGTGACTATTGAGAGTATTATTTAACTGTGGCTTTAGTTTACATTTCTATAATGACCCAACTGATGTTTAAATTTTCTGGCTTTACATGCTGACCACACTGTATACCTATAGGAAATAACTTCCTGGTATGTGGATGTTTATAGGATTTTTTAAAGTTTAAATATGTTAGAGCAGTCAGTGCACTGCTCTGGGGCATGCAGCTCTGCTGTCCTTTGCTCTGCCAGCTGTTTCCTTGGCTGAAGGCCATTACATATTTGTATGCCTGTCTCCTTCTAAAATAAGATTCAAGAGTGCAAAGACAGCTTTTGTGATGGCACAGGAGATTAAAATGTTAGATACCTTGTTTTCAATTTTGCAGCTTTATTTAGGTTAAAAGCATGATTCCGAAATATGCAGTTAGTCTGTTTTTATTTGGCAGATGACTAATTTTGTTTTAAATTGTTAAGGACTTATCAACGTATGATTAAAAAAAAATTAAAAGAAAGAAAGAAAGAAACTTTAAGGGGGCCGGGTGGTGGCACACCTGGTTGAGCACACATACTACAGTGTAAAAGGACCCGGGTTCGAGCCCCCGTCCCCACCTGCAGGGGAAAGCTTTTCAGTTGGTGAAGCAGGTTTACAGGTGTCTCTCTGTCTCTCACCCTCTCTATCTCCCCATCTCCTCTCAATTTCTGGCCGTCTCTATCCAATAAATAAATGAATAAATATAATAAAGAGATAAGAAAAGGGGCTGGGGGTGGGTTAAGGGCACGTAGTGCAAATTGCAATAAGGATCCCAGTTCGAGCCCTTAGCTCCCCAACTTCAGGGGAGCCTCCTCACAGGCGGTGAAGCAGGTCTGCAGATGTCTTTCTCTTCCCCTCTCTGCCTTCCCCATCTCTCTCCATTTCTCTCTGTCCTATCCAACGATGACATCAATAACAACAACAATAATAACTATAGCAACAATAAAACAACCAGGGCAACAAAAGGGGGGAAAAGCAAATAAAAAATAAAATGAAAAATAAGAAAAAAGGACTTACCAACTCTTTTATCACTAAAAGTGTTATTACCCATTGTGTATATAGATGTTTCTATAAGAGAATTACCATTTGAAATGATCTCATTAAGATTGTAAAGAATTTTTTTCTTATAATAAAGAGTCTTAACTACATGCATATTAGAAACCAAAATAATTGGAGTTCAAGTATGATTAATGAAGAAAAAAATGTTGCTGATCTAAAAGAGATTTCACATTTTAAACTTCATTTGTACTCCAAATAAATTTTCCTCTCTCAGGCAATTAGCTGCTGCCTTATGTACATGGTTACCCAGCTGCTGAAACTTCCATGCAGTCAGCAAACTGCAATTTTTATGACTTAGTTTTTTGGGAGTTGCGCCAGTGAATATGTAGAGAAATAAGGCAAGAAAGTAAACTTTATTGTTCAGGATCATTTGAGTGCTATTAAGACCATAATGAATGAGGTGATTGCCAGATTGCAAAGTGTTCAGTTGAAAACTAAAGTTCCCTGGGTGAGCGCTTACCCTTTTGGTAAATAAAAAATCGGTGTTTAAGTTAAAAAGTTGTCTATGTGAATGCTTCATTTTTATAAGAATGCTTTCACATAAAAGGGACTTCATTTTTTTTTTTTTATGTTTCTATATCAGTTCTGGTAAACGTATGCATTCCTCCTCCTTTGTGAGATCTGGAATATTCCATCACCAATTCTTATTTCTCTAGTTATTTATTACATTCACTAGTGGAGGTACAATTTTTTATCTCCCCATGATATGAATTTGCAAAACACTCTCATTTCTATCTTAGACCTGTTTTCTACCATCAGATACCACAACCCAGTCCTTTTCTAGCCTTCCTTTCCTTTTCTTCCCTACAATCCTTTGCTTCGGTGCAGTGTACCACGCCCAGCCTAAGTTTCACTTTGTGTTTTCCCTTTCTGTTCGGTTCCTTTTTTTTTTTTTTTAATTTTTTATTAAAGAAAGGATTAATTAACAAAACCATAGGGTAGGAGGGGTACAACTCCACACAATTCCCACCGCCCAATCTCCATATCCCACCCCCTCCCCTGATAGCTTTCCCATTCTCTATCCCTCTGGGAGCATGGACCCAGGGTCATTGAGGGTTGCAGAAGGTAGAAGGTCTGGCTTCTGTAATTGCTTCCTTGCTGAACATGGGTGTTGACTGGTCAGTCCATACTCCCAGTCTGCCTCTCTCTTTCCCTAGTAGGATGGGTCTCTGGGGAAGCTGAGCTCCAGGACACATTGGTGGTGTCTTCAATCCAGGGAAGTCTGGCCGGCATCCTGATGACACCTGGAACCTGGTGACTGAAAAGAGAGTTAACATACAAAGCCAAACAAATTGTTGAGCAATCCTGGTCCCAAAGCTTGGAAAAGTGGAGAGGAAGTATTAGGGAGGTACTCACTGCAAACTCTAGTGTACTTCTGCTTTCTTACTTTGGTGCCATACTCCAAACTCAGTCAATTTCTGCTTTGCGTTTCTACTTCTTTTTTTTTTTTTTTTTTTTTTTACATGCATAACATTCCCCAGATTCCCATTCAACAATACAACCCCCACTATTTCATTCATCATTTTTCATGGACCTGTATTCTCACCCACCCCAGAGTCTTTTACTTTGGTGTAATACTCCAATTCCATTTCAGGTTCGACTTGTGTTTTCTTTTCTAATCTTGTTTTTCAACTTCGGCCTGAGAGTGAGATCATCCCATATTCATACTTCTGTTTCTGACTTATTTCACTCAACATGATTTTTTCAAGGTCCATCCAAGATTGGCTGAAAACGGTGAAGTCACCATTTTTTACAGCTGAGTAGTATTCCATTGTGTATATATACCACAACTTGCTCAGCCACTCATCTGTTGTTGGACACCTGGGTTGCTTCCAGGTTTTGACTATTACAAATTGTGCTGCCAAGAACATATGTGTACACAGATTTTTTTTGGATAGATATGTTGTGTTCCTTAGGATATATCCCCAGGAGAGGAATTGCAGGATCATAGGGTAGTCTATCATGTCAGATATGAGAATAGCTGTTCCTGCCCTTTTTTGTGGGCCATTGGCTTGAATGATAGTTTTCCATCCTTTCACTTTAAGTCTGTGTTTGTTGTTACGTTAGGTGAGTTTCCTGTAGACAACATATTGTTGGGTTGTGTTTTCTGATCCATCTTCCTACTCTGTGTCTTTTAATAGGTGAATTCAGGCCATTCACATTTATTGATATCAAAGATTGAAGATATTTTGACGCCATTCTTGTAGAGTTTTAGAGTGTTTTGATATGTGTTCTATTTGTGGTGGTCTGGTTGTTTATAGGAAACCTTTCAGAACTTCTTTCAAGGCAGGCTTGGTGATGGTTGCTTCCTTCAACTGTTGCTTGTCTGAGAAGGTTTTGATGCTTCCATCTAGTCTGAATGACAATCTAGCAGGATATAGTATTCTTGGCTGAAAGCCTTTCTCATTGAGCACTCGATAGATATCTTGCCATTCTCTTCTGGCCTGTAGTGTTTGTATGGAGAAGTCTGCTGCTAATCTTATGGGTTTTCCTTTGTAGGTGACTCTTTGTTTTTCTCTTGCAGCCTTGAGGATCCTTTCTTTATCCTTATTCCTTTCCAATCTAAGTATGACATGTCTTGGTGTCTTTAGGTCTGGGTTAATTCTGTTTGGGACCCTCTGGGCTTCTTGAATCTTTATGTCTTTGGTGTTGTCTAGACTAGAGAAATTTTCAGCTATTATGGCCTGGAGAATGCTTTCTTCCTCCCCTTCTCTTTCTTCCTCTGGTAAGCCAATAATGCGTATATTGTTTCTTTTGAAGTCATCCCATAGGACTCTGTTGTTGTTTTCAGCATCTCTTAATCTCTTTTTGAGATCTCTTACTTCTTCTTTAGTTGTCTCTAATTCATCCTCAATCTTGCTAATTCTGTCTTCAGCCTCATTGATTCTATTCTCTCTGCCCTCTACTGCTTTCTGGAGTTCATCTATTTTGTTGCCCTGCTCTGATACTGTTTTAGCTTGTTCAGCTAGTTGCCTTCTTAGCTCAGCAATTTCAGCTTTCAGCTCTCTAATAACCATGAGATTATTAGAATTTTCTTCCATATTCTCATTTGTTGTTCCTGCAGTTCTGATTACAATTTTTTCAAATTCTTTACTCACTCCTGTTATTATTTCCTTAGCTAATGTTTGGATGTTGAACTCGTTGTTTTGTGCTTCGCCCTCTGGAGGACTTTTAGCTGGACTCTTGTCCTGGTTCGAGTCTCCATTATTTTTTCTTGTTGTTTTAACCATTTTATATAAGTTAACAGTTTTTTCAATCCCTGAGTTGGAGTTCAGTGGTGTAAAAGCCTTTTTTTTTTTTTCCCCTGTAGGCTATGGTAGCCTGAGGGCTTTTAAACTATCAATAGGCTTCTTGGCTTAATCAATGACTCCTGACCAAGAGATAAAGCAGGGTGTGGCAGAGATAATCCAGTGGTTATGCAAAGAGACTTTCACAGCCCTTCAGCTATGCCACCGAGGTATAGGTCTTCTCCTGAGTTTCCCGGTTAGATCTCTGTGCCCTGGTGTCCCTCCCTGTTGCTGCTCCAGATTCTGAGGGTAGTAGCAATGGAGACTCAGAATTGTACTTGGTGAGTCTCTGGGGAGTCCTTTCCTCCCTTCAGCTGTCCCCTTGTTGGTGGAGCAGACTGGAGGTGGTGTCTCCACTGACAGACTGTCGAACTGTTAGCAGTCACTTAATCTCTCCTTAGGCCCCTCTCTCCTCTCTGTCACCAGCCACGCGTGTTTGTACTCACGGGTGATTTACTGGGTTTCTGTGGTCATTCTAGTCCTGTCTTGTTTCGGTCCGGGTGGTCTCCTTTGGTATTCCTAGTTGATCCGGGAGAGGAGAGGAGAGGAGAGAAAGCGATCTGCTGCTAGTAGCTCCGCCTCCGGAAGTCCGGTTCCTTTTTTTTTTTTAAAGTTCTACCTATAAGTGAACTGACCTGGTATTTGTCCCGTTTTTGGCTTATCTCATTTAATATGATGTCTTCAAGTTCCATCAAGTTGAGGCAAAGGGCCACTCTAAAAACTCCCTATCTCATCAAGATTTGGCAAAGGAAATACCTTCACCATTTTTAACAGCTAAGTAGTATTCCTTTGTGTATATATGCCCCAACTTCCTTAGTACTCATCTGTAGTTGGGCATCTGGATTGTTTCCACATTTTGGCTATTATGAATTATGCTATGACAATAGGTACACATAAATCTCTTTGGGAGAGTCTTTTTGTCTTCTTTTTAAAAAAAATTTATTTATTTTCCCTTTTGTTGCCCTTGTCTTTTTATTGTTGTTGTAGTTATTGTTGTTATTGATGTCGTCGTTGTTAGATAGGACAGAGAGAACTGGAGAGAGGAGGGGAAGACAGAGAGGGGGAGAGAAAGATAGACACCTGCATACCTGCTTCACCGCCAGTGAAGCGACCCCCCTGCAGGTGGGGAGCCAGGGGCTCGAACCGGGATTCTTAAGCCGGTGCTTGTGCTTTGTGCCGCTTGTGCTTAACCTGCTGCACTACCACCTTTTTGTTTTCTTTGGATAAATCCCTGGGAGGGAAATTGCTGGGTCTTAGGTTAGGTCCATTACTAGTGTTCTGAAAATGCTCCAGACTATTTTCCACATTGGTTGGACCAATTTACATTCTCACCAACATGTAGAAAGGTTCCTTTTTTCCCACATCCTCTCCAATATTTATTTCTGTCCTGTCTAATCTATGACATTCTCCCAGGTTTAAAGTGGATTCTCACCCCTCTTATCCTATGATCTTGTCAGTGTTTCCATTTTATAAGTAAATAAATGAAATATATAAAAAATAAATAAATGGATTCTCATTGTTATCTTTATTGGCATGTCACTGATAATATGTCTGTTGGCCTTCTAAATCTCTTCTTGGATGGAGATTCTGTCCATGTCCTCTCCCCATCTTTTAATGAGGTGTTTTTTTTTGTTGTTGTTGTTGTTGCTGAGTTTACTCAATTCTTTATATATTTTGGATAGAGATTCTGTCCATGTCCTCACCCCATCTTTTAGTGAGGTGTTTATTTTGTTGTTGCTGAGTTTACTCAATTCTTTATATATTTTGGATAGAGATTCTGTCCATGTCCTCACCCCATCTTTTAGTGAGGTGTTTTTGTTGTCATTGTTGCTGCTGACCTTATTCAATTCTTTCTATACTTTGGTTATTAGCCCTCCATCTGTTGTATGGCCTGTAAAAATCTTCTCCCATTCTGTTAGGCTTTTTTCTGTTTTGCTGATGGTTCCTTTTGCCGTGAAGCATTGTTCAACTTTGACTTTTGGTGGCACTGGGAGTTGAACCTGGGACTTGAGAGCCTCAGACATGAAAGCCTTTCATGTAACCATCATGCTATCTCCCTAACTCCTGAATACCAATTTTGTAAACATTTTAGTGTGAATGTTATATTTCATGTTAAGCTACATACTCCTTTTTATACATTTATAGGCCAAGGGTTTTTATTGTCATTTTTACAGCATCTGAAGGAAAGCTGATCTTTTTTTGTTTTCCAATTAGGTTACCAGTGGTCCACTCGTTCTAAAAGTTCTTCAGTCCAATCTTCAGCATGTGCTGGTCTATGAGAACCTTGCTCTCCAGGAGAAAGCGTTGGCTTGTATTCCTGTGCAAGAACTAAAAAGGAGAGCAAAAGAAAAGTTGTCTCGAGCTAGAAAACTGGATAGAGGTAATGGGTTTGCATAACTATTCAGTGCTAAATATATATCAGAATGGTATTTTTTGCTGTGTATATTATAACTGTCTGATATGTTTCTATCAGGATTTTTAATAAGTGCAACAATAGTATAATTATATTGTATATACCTCATGAACATGTTTGTTCCCATTAAAATATTTTGCTTGAATAAGTATGTATACTTAATCATTAGTTATGTGGATATTTTAGTGGTGGTATAATAGGAGTTTAACCTTGGAATATATGGTGGCATCCTAAAAGTAAATTTTAATAAAAGTCTGACAGAAGCTGCATTCTAAATATATGTGTTTAGATCATTAACTTTTTTTTTTTTTTTTTTTGGTTAATCAAGAGACACTATTTACTGATGAAGAGTGTAGATTCTGAAGCCAGCTTCCTGGGTATAAGTTCAGTGCCTTTATTTACTATGCATTACTGAACAAGTGATTTACGTCCATGGCTCTGTTCTGAACATTGAAATAATAGGTAACTAATGAAATTAGTAGGACGTTACGTGTCAGTGGTTCAGAGCAAAGTTTGCCACATTGAGCAACCATAATTCTTTGTTGATTTTATTAACAGTCTTAAAATTTTAGTTGTTGAGTGCAAGTAGTGGCCATGCACAAGGAACTGGCGGGTTCAGGCCCCTGGTCCTTAACTGCAGGCAGGAAGCTTCATGAGTGGTGACGCATTGCTGCAGATTTCTCTTATACTCTCTCCCCTCTCTCCTCTCAATTTGTTTCTACCCAAAATAAATTATATGTATACATATATATATATATATATATATATAAATTTTTAGTTATAACCTTCTTAAATTATTGTAACCTCTGCAGCTTTACTCTGTTTTACTTAATTGATTTTTATCTATAAAATCATTTCTTAGAGTCATAATTTCTAGGAGGTTGTTGAATTTTGGGGGGGGGTGGGGCACTGATTACTTTGTAATAAACATTTTAGATTAATCAAAATTTACCTTCAAAAGCACTGTACTGCTTCACATGTCATGCAAATACCTTTTGACAAACTATCTCAGTTGTTTCTTCCCTCTGTGACATTTGCTGTCATTCATTTCACATGACTATACATAACCCAAGACATTGCTATTGTTACTTTTTAGACCAAGTAAGAATAAGAAAAAATTAAAGATCTTTCATTTATTTCCTTCTCTAATGTTTTTCCTTTATGTAAATCAATATTTCTGAACTTCATTATTTTTCTTCTTTCTGAAGAACTTTTATTTCAGACCAGTTTTACTAGAGGTGAATTTCCTCAATTTTTGTTTGCTTGAGAAAGTCTGTTTTTTTCACTTTGGAAGTATAGTGTCACTGAAACACAGCATTCTAGGTTCATAGGTTTATTTTATTTTATTTTCCCTTTTGTTGCCCTTGTTTTTATTGTCGTTGTTATTAATGTCGTCGTTGTTGGATAGGACAGAGAAAAATGGAGAGAGGAGGGGAAGACTGGGGGAGAGAAAGATAAGACACCTGCACATCTGCTTCGCTGCTTGTGAGGCCACTCCCCTGCAGGTGGGGAGTGGGGGGCTCCAACCAGTGTCCTTCCGCCGGCCGTTGCGCTTTGTGCCACGTACGCTTAGCCTGCTGCGCTATCACCCGACTCCTGGTTTTGTTTTGTTTTTAACACTCTAAATAGTTCACACTGGTTTCTTATTCCCTATGTTATTTATTATAAATCTACGGTAATCCTTATTCTACTATATGAAAGATTTTCCTCTACCTTAGCCCCACCTTTAGTTCTTTTTAAACTTTTCTTTGTGATTGTCTACATTTTGAATATGGCTTGGCTAGGTGTAATTTTGGGTATTTACCCTGGCGGATGTTCTAAGCTTCCTACATCTGTGATTTGGTATCCCATTAAATTAAAAAATATATTATAGGGAGTGGTACAGTAGCACAGCGGGTTAAGCACATGTGGAGCGAAGCGCAAGGACCTTTATAAGGGTCACGGTTCGAGCCCTAGGCCCCCAGCCTGCAGGGGAGTCGCTTCACAGTCGGTGAAGCAGGTCTGCAGGTGTCTATCTTTCTCTCTACTTCTCTGTCTCCCCCTCCTCTCTCCATTTCTCTCTATCCTATCTAACAATGATGACATCAATAATAATAACTACAACAACAATAAAAAACAAGGGCAACAAAAGGGAAAATAAATAAAATATAAAAAAGTTTTTTTTTAATTTCTTTATTGGGGAATTAATGTTTTACATTCAACAGTAAATACAATAGTTTGTACATGCATAACATTCCCCAGTTTCCCATTTAACAATACAACCCCCACTATGTCATTTATCATCCTTCATGGACCTGTATTCTCCCCACCCACCCACCCCAGAGTCTTTTACTTTGGTGTGATATGCCAATTCCATTTCAGGTTCTACTTGTGTTTTATTTTCTGATCTTGTTTTTCAACTTCGGCCTGAGAGTGAGATCATCCCATATTCATCCTTCTGTTTCTGACTTATTTCACTTAACATGAATTTTTCAAGGTCCATCCAAGATCGGCTGAAAACGGTGAAGTCACCATTTTTTACAGCTGAGTAGTATTCCATTGTGTATATATACCACAACTTGCTCAGCCACTCATCTGTTCTTGGACACCTGGGTTGCTTCCAGGTTTTGGCTATTACAAATTGTGCTGCCAAGAACATATGTGTACACAGATCTTTTTGGATGGATATGTTGGGTTCCTTAGGATATATCCCCAGGAGAGGAATTGCAGGATCATAGGGTAGGTCCATTTCTGGCAAAAGTTTTTAAAATAAAATAAAAACATATTAGTTCAAGTAATTTTGTCAAATTTTCATTATGTTACTCTAAAATGAAGATATTCTGTTTTACCTTCATTTAGCCCTATGCCTCAAGTTTTCCGCAGTTCTTAAATGTTTTGTTCCACTTTTCCTTGACATTCTGCTTCTTTCTCTTTTTTTTAAAATTCATGTTCCTCTAAATTTCAGTTTAATCTCTGTTGACCTGTCTTTAAATTCACTGGTTCTTTCCTTGACGGTGTAATGTGTGAGCTAGAAACTGATTCTTTATTTCTGTTAGTATTTTTTTTATTGCTAGTATTTCCTTTAGATTTTTTGAGTTTCTATCCCTCTACTTATATTACTTCTCTATTCCTACACGAGAGCTCCTTTTTTCATTAAAAGCACAATGATAGTTACTTTAAATACACTCTTGATTCCAAAATATGTGTCATAAGGGAATGGTCCTGAGGCTTACTTGGCTTGTTCAGACATTTCTCTTGCCTTTTGACAAGTTTTGTAATTTTTGTTAAAAGTTGGACATGATGGATTTGGTAATAGAAACTGAGATAAACAGATAGTTTATTTTTAAAGTTTTATTTTCTGGGGCTGGGTGGTGGCACACCTGGTTGAGCACACATGTCGCAATGCTCAAGAACCAGGGTTCGAGCCCCAGGTTTCCACTTGCAGGGGGAAAGCTTTGTGAGTGGTGAAAGGAGCTGTAGTGCTCACTCTCCCTCCCTGTCTCTCCCTTCCCTCTTGATTTCTGACGGTCTCTATTCAATAAATAAAGATTTCAAATGTTTAAAAAATCTTTAAAAAAAATACCTGTAAAGTTTCATTTTTATAGAAACCAAGCCATCCTTAATACTGACTGTATGTGTCCAAGGATCCAAATTCCTCTGGTGTCCCTGCTCATCTCTCTTGTTTTGTCTCCCCCCCCACCACAATTCCTTAAAGTCTGTTATAAACAGATTTTTAGCTGTAGCCCATCTTTGTTAAGAATAGCCCAGAAGAGCCATGCTGGTATGTTGGGAAGGTTTGCGAGAAGAGAAATGGTATTTAATCTATGATTAAATCTCAATGTTTCAGTGAGCCTGTCTTCTTACCTCTCTGGTCTCTGTCAGGCTTCATTACCCTTCCACTGACTACCCAGGTGTGAGACAGAAGGCTGAGAAGGGAGAGGAGGCTGGAGTCAGTGGAAATGGCTGTCCAGATAAGACTGCTAAAATCTTTTCCCCTGGAGTAAGGAAGGTTTTTTTTTTGTCTGTCTGTTTTTGTTTTTGTCATCAGGGTTATTGCTGGGGCTCGGTGCCTACACAATGAATCCACTACTCCTGGAGGCCATTTTCCCCCTATTTTGTTGCCCTTGTTGTAGTTATTATTGTTATTATTGATGTCATAGTTGTTGGCTAGGACAGAGAGAAATGGAGAGAGGAGGGGAAGACAGAGAGGGGGAGAGAAAGATGTGAAGTGACTCCCCTGCAGGTGGGGAGCCGGGGGACTCGAACTGGGATTGTTATGCTGGTCCTTGTGATTAACCTGTTGCGCTACCACCCGACTCTCATATTTAACATTTTTTTAATATTTAACATTTTTAATTCTTTCATATCTCATATTTTTAATTCTTTCAACCCCTCTTAGAACCACAGGGTGCCATCTTTGTTTCTTCTTCATTGGTAGGATCCTTGGGGGTTAAAAATGAGTAAGGGTGAGTAAGGATGAATAGGGTATTGTGGTTGCAAAGGAGAAGAGAGCTCTTAGGATGATAGAATGTATTTGCAGCTGATGAGTGGAACTATATGATAAGGAGCTGTGTATGCATAAGGAAGTTGTCAAGCAGGACCGCCTGGTTTTGAATCCGAACAACCAGAAGAATTGACTCTTATAGAGTCAATAGAAATGAGCTTTGGAAAGAATTGGAAGAGCCTAATTTAAATTAGCCAATGGTTTTGGTTAAGAGGTCATGATTTGAAATATCCTTTGTGGCAGGGAGGATCAGTAAGGTCAAGCAAGTGCGTAAGATTGCCAAGGTTGAAAAGATAAGGGAGGTGGAAGAAGCTCTAAAGGCTCTTGGTAGTGTTACCCATGCGTGAGGATTTGCATTTAAATTATAATCCTAAAACCAAGTTCTTCAGTTATAGGCAATACTAATCAACTACTCCATAACTATAGGTGGGTAGTTTTAACACTATTTGCCAGTGTAAATATGAATAACTTCCATTATTGCTTAAAGTTTTATTGGATGATGTTCTAGCAAACCAGTGGGATATTAAAAATATGAATAGTAATGAAAAAGGTAATGAAAGAAGTAGTGTGGTATATCTCACAGATATATCAGTTAAGGTTCAGCAGGATTATGAATAATAATAACCCTGCAGGCTTTGGATTTATTCTCTCATGTGATAGGTTACTAAGGACGGACAGCTTGGTGTCAGTGGTAAGTTGTAAGACATCAGAGTTCTAGGTGCTTCTTTCTCTTGGTTCTGTCACACCTGGTTTTCATCCTCCCAAGTTACCATATCGTCCAGGGTGTCTGATGAGAGCCCCATCCATTTCATCTACAGATGAACATCCGGGAGAAGAAAGGGAGGAAAAACAAAGATTATACATATAAAGCGTGTGTGTGTGTATGTATATATGTATGTATGTATGTATGTATGTATGTATGTATGTATGTGTCTGATTCCAGGGTCTTCCACATGCATAGTATCACTGATTGTGGATCGGCTTTCCCATTCTTTTTATTTTGGGTAAAGAGAAATAGAAAGGAGGTGAGGGCCTAGGCAGTCATGCCCCCGGTTATTTCGTCATGCACAAGGACCCAGGTTCGAGCCCCCACTCCCCACCTTTTACTGGGGACTGGTTTTGTGGGCGGTGAAGCAGGTCTGCAGGTGCTTTCTTTTTCTCTACCTCTCTGTCACCCCTCCCCTCTCAATTTCTCTTTGTCCTGTCAAATACAATAGAAATAGTGCTGGCATTAAGCCCCAGCAATAACCCTGGTGGCAATAAAAAAAAAAAAAAAAGAATAAGAAAGACGGAGGAGGAGAAAAGGAAAGAAAGGAAGGACGAAAAATATTGTGGTTTGAAAAATAAGTGGGACAGTAGAGCCCTGCCTGACAATCTAGCCAGAGAGAGTTACGGCTCAGCAGAGCAGGCTCCGCTAATTCTGGACTGAAAGCCAGAAGGTTTGTCTTAATTAAGTGTCTCAAATACAGGTGAAATGGCCAACTAACTTGACTATGAAGACATAGATGCAGAATATTGAGTGTATATGGTCTGAGAATGAGGCAGCCTCTCCTGGTCTCCACTCCCCAAGCCACCCCACCAACTCCCCATGCCAAGGCCCTCCATCCCCCCAACACATACCAACCCCCATACACATAAGGGTTTTCTTCTCATTGCCCCCCCTTCACTTATGTCTGTGATTTTAGTAGGATAGAATTAAGACCCAAATATGTTGATTTTCTTTATTTATTTTACTTTTTTAATATTTATTTATTTTTCCTTTTGTTGCCCTTGTTTTTCTTTGTTGTTATTATTGTTGTTGTTATTGATGTTGTCGTTAGATAGGACAGAGAGAAATGGAGAGGGGAGGGGAAGACAGAGGAGGAGAGAAAGACACCTGCAAACCTGCTTCACCGCCTGTGAAACGGAGCCGGGGGCTCCAACTGGGATCCTTATGCGGGTCCTTGCGTTTCGCCACGTGCGCTTAACCCATTGTGTTACCGCTGGACTCCCTGATTTTATTTTTATCACTAAAAAGTCACTAGAAATCTTTTTATATTTATGTGGTATTTTTAGAGCTGCTAAATTTATTAGTTTGAAGTTATGGCTATAACCTAAAATATACCCTCTATGATTAAATGCTATCTTCACAGTGTTTAGCATCCAAATTCAGTCTCCTTTTAGCCCTCTAACCTTTCTGACTTATTTTCCTATGTAGACAGCATCACTCTGAGCCACGGGTAGTGATACTGCTGTAACTGGGGGCACTGATGCACTCTGAGGCAGCCATACTCATAGAGCTGGGAGCTAACGGATGCATACCTGAGTGTGCAGAGCAGAGAGGTACAAGTATGCTGTCCCCTTTTGTCCCGTCTTGTTTAAGAATGGTGAACACTACAGTATTTATTCGAAGTAATATGAATAATGTCTATCATTGGATAAGAGATTTAAAACAGGTGGTCCGGCGGTAGCACGGCGGGTTGAGCGCACATGGTGCAAAGCGCGGGGACGGGCGTAAGGTTTCTGGTTCGAGCCCCCAGCCCCCCACCTGCAGGAGAGTCGCTTCACAGATGGTGAAGCAGGTCTACAAGTGTCTTTCTCCCTCTCTGCCTTCCCCTCCTCTCTCCGTTTCTCACTGTCCTATCCAAAAACGAATGACATCAACAACAATAATAGCCACAATAAGGCTACAACAACAAGGACAACAAAAGGGGGGAAAAGGGCCTCTAGGAGCAGTGGACTAATGGTGCAGGCACTGAGCCCCAGCAATAACCCTGGAGGCAAAAATAAAAAGATTAAAAAAACCCAAATACAGCAAGTAAGGGATACATGCAGGAGGATGAACAAATTAGAATAGAATCAAGTGGTTGGGAAGGTTGCATTTGGTATAGTGACAGAAGATTCTCTGGGGAAGGCTCATAGGCAGGGCCTTGGGACTTCAAATGAGCAGGGTAGAGGTCATTCCAGCTTCTTTATTGCCTCAGTGGAGGAGGACAGCAGTACTAAAAATATTTGTTTTTAACCTAAAACTTATGGATATCTCCTTGTCAGAAAACTATCATATTATGCATGAAAATCTAAACTCTTGCTGCCTACTGCGCCTTTTTCTTCCATAAATAACTACAGTGTGATATTTTCCTTTAATATATATTTCTATTAATTTAAACCATGGGTAGCAAATTTTTTTTTTTTTTTTTGCTAAGGGTTATTTGGATATTTATAACATCATTCGTGGGCACATAAGATTATCTTAAAAATTAGCACAAATGTTGCTATGAAAAATTACACTTACCTTTACAGGGGCAGACCAGATGATTTTGCAGACTGTATATGACCCACAAGCTGGATATTTTCTACCCCTTATTTAGGCTCATTGCTATCTGTCAAGATATATACAATCGTGGATTTGCATAAGGTGCATCGCTACACATCCAGACATTTGGTATTTTTTCATTTATATGGACATTGAGACTGCTTTTCTATTTTTTAATGCCTTGATTCTATTTTTCTTTTTTTAATATTTATTTATTTCCCTTTTGTTGCCTTTATTGTTTTTTTATTGTTGTTGTAGTTGTTGTTGTTGTTATTGATGTAATTGTTGTTGGATAGGACAGAGAGAAATGGAGAGAAGAGGGGAAGACAAAGATGGGGAGAAAAAGACACCTGCAGACCTGCATTACCGCCTGTGAAGTGACTCCCCTGCAGGTGGGGAGCTGGGGGGCTCAAACCAGGATCTTTAGGCCGGTCCTTGCGCTTTGCGCCACGTGCGTTTAACCCTCTGTGCTACCGCCCCACTCCCCATTTTCCTTTTTTTATTGACTTTATATTGATTTACCAAATTATAAGATATTAGGGGTATAGTTCCATAATATTCCCACCACCAGAATTTTGTGTCCTCCTCCCCTGTGTTGGAGACTGCAGTGGTTCTCCCAAAGTCACAGATTCTGAGTTGACTTTATATCTGTTACATCTGTCTGTATCTGGTGTGGTGACACGGTATATCGGCGACCATGGATGGAAGTCCCAGCACAGTGCTGAGACGTCAGCCTTGGTGACGGAGCATGCAGTGATCTGCAGGGGCACATGGTGGACTGTGGGTGGATCCAGTCTGTGCTGGTATGCAAAGCATTGTGGGTGGGCTGAATAGACCTCAAAGTACAGCCAGACAGAAGTCACTGTCTTCTGCTGACTTCTTCAGGCTGCTTCTGCTTCTCTATTTTTTGCTTTGTTTTTGGCCGTTTTCTTTACAGTTCTGCCTTCACTCTGTAAGTCATTCCTACTCCTATTACTACTTTTGAGTGTCCTTTCTTTTTCCATTTCTCTCTCAGATAAGAAACACAGTGCCTTAAAAGGCACAGGAAAGTGAACAAAAAAAAAAGAAAAGAAAAGAAACACAGTGCCTGGCTTCCTCTGGTGTTTTCCAGAATCTCTCCTCTTTCTTCCTTTCTTTCTTTCTTTCTTTCTTTCTTTCTTTCTTTCTTTCTTTCTTTCTTTCTATTTACTTATTTATTTAATTTTCCCTTTTGTTGCCCTTGTTGTTTAATGTTGTTGTGGTTATTGTTTAATGTTGTGGTTATTGATGTCGTCGTTGTTGGATGGGACAGATAGAAATGGAGGAGGGGAAGACAGGGGGAGAGAAAGAGACACCTGAAGACCTTACTTCACCGCTTGTGAAGTAACTCCCCTGCAGGTGGGGAGCCGGGGAGTTACTTTGCACATGTGCGCTTAACCCTCTGTGCCACCGCCCGACTCCCATCACTTCCCTTTCATTGCTGATATACAAACAGGATTCCTGGTGACAAATGATTCAGGTCTTGATGGAATTGGAATTCAGAACCCTCAGGACTTCTTCCCCTCTCCTTTACCCCTCTGGGAGTATGGACCAAAGTTCTATTTGAGGTGCAGAAAGTGGGAGTTCTGACTTCTGTAATTGCTCCTCTGCTGGACTCCCACCTGGGGTCTATGCATGGCAAAGGAGCATACTATCTAAGAGAACTATTTCAGCATACTTAGTGTGTCTTCTAGAATCTAAAAATGATACATTTTAATGTAAAAACATTTAGTGTTTTCCCATTATTGATTTTATAGTTTGTGTCTTGCTTAATAAGGCCTTTTAGGGTCAAGAGCTAGTTCATCAGGTAGAGTGCACCTTACCCTATGCGGGTCTGTGTTCAAGTTTGAACATCTCTAAGAGCCCTGTGAATGATAGAGTGGTGATGTGGTGTGTGTCCTATCTCTTACCACTCTCCCCTCCTTTCTCTAAAATAAAGAATGAAAAGGGCAGAGGGTAGATAGCTTAATGGTTATGCAAATAGACTCTCATGCCTGAGGCTTCAAAATCCCAGGTTCAGTCCCCCGTACCACCATAAGCCAGAGCTGAACAGTGCTCTGGTTTTAAAAAAAAGGAAAGAAAGAAAGGAAGAAAGAAAAAGGCATGCAGTGCAGCTATGATATTTTGCATGAATAATGCCCTGGGTTTATTCTCCAGCACAGCATTTAAAAAAAAAAAAGCCACCTTCTAGATCAAAGTCATAAACATGTGCTCCTGTGACTTTATGGTATTTTTCTACTCTGTAATAATAGAACAAGGGTGTATGATGTGTATGATATTTTGGGAGCCACTCACTACTTGTCCCATCACCATTTATTTTGAATAGTTTATCCTTTAAAGAACAGTTTCTTCCAAAGTCCCAGGTTCAATCCCCTGTACCACCATAAGCCAGAGCTGAGCAGTGCTCTGGTAAAATAAATAAATAAATAAATAAATAAATAAATAAATAAATAAATAAATAAATAAAAGAAAAAGAAAAAGAACTATTTCAAAAGATTAATTTTTCTAAATAATAAGCATTACTTCATAATATCTTCTAGGATTCTTATTTATTTATTTATTTTTTCTCCAGGGTTATCACTGGGGTTCGGTGCCTATGCTATGAATCCACTGCTCCTGGAAGCTTTTTCCTCCCCCCCTTTTGTTGCCTTTTTTTATCATCGACGTTGTTATTATTATTGTTGCTGTCATTGTTGTTGGATAAGACAGAGAGAAATCAAGAGAGGAGGGGAAGACAGAGAGGGGGAGAGAAAGACACCTGCAGACCTGCTTCATTGCTTGTAAAGTGACTCCCCTGCAGGTGGGGAGCTGGGGGGCTTGAACCAGGATCCTTATGCCGGTCCTTGCACTTTGCACCATGTGCGTTTAACCCGCTGCGCTACCACCCAACCCCTATCTTCTAGGATTCTTATTTCATTCCTTGATTTATGTATTCAATATAAAAATATTTTAATAATCACAATTTGCAGTGTATTTTGACATATAGATGAGTTCATTTCATGGTTCCAAGTTGTGTTGACAGTTTTGCCAGTCTTCCTCTTTGACACGAATTTTGCAGTGGTTAGATTTTATGACAGATTATTTTGTAATTGAATTGTGGCTGGGGAGATAACACAGTGGCTATTTAAAAGGTTTGCATGCCTGAGACTCTGAGGTCCCAGTTCAGTCCTTAGCAATGCCAAAGTTAAGTAGTGACCTGGGGGGTGAGAGGGAAGCGTCAATAATTTAATTGGGATTACATTAAATTAAAGATTAATTTGTGAAGAATTAACTTTAGAATACTGAGATTTCTCATTCTGGGGTAATGGATCAACCTGCCAATGCCCATATCCAACAAAGAAGCCACTACTGAAGACAGAATTCTCATTTTCTGTATCCTCCCCAAAATTTTTGGTCTATGCTTCCAGCAGGGTAAATAATAGGGGAAGTAAACCTGAGGGCTCTGTACCCTCATTCCACCAGGATCCAAAGCACTGGTCACCAGAAATCTTGTTTTTATACTAGCAATGTAGGGGAAGCAAATCTGGAGACATTAGAGGAAACCAGGCACTGTTTTTCTTATCTGAGAGAGGAAAGGAAAAAAAGGAAAGACACCTGGAAGTAGTAATAGGTATAGGTGTGACTTAGAAAGGAAGTGAAGGCAGGCAGGACCATTAAAAAATTGGAAGTATATATAGATATATATGTACATGTGTATGTATATATATTTATATGTAGATTTTAAAAAAGAATACTGACGGGAGTCGGGTAGTAGCGCAGTGGGTTAAGCGCACGTGCCGCAAAGCGCAAGGATCAGCATAAGGATCCCAGTTGGAGCCCCTGGCTTCCCAGCTGAGGGGGGTCGCTTCACAAGCAGTGAAGCAGGTCTGCAGGTGTCTATCTTTCTCTTCCCCTCTCTATCTTTCCCTCCTCTCTCCATTTCTCTCTGTCCTATCTTAACAATGACGACATTAATAACAACAACGACTACAAAAAAACAAAACAAAAAAAAAGACATTGCTCTCATAGGAATATATATATTTCTGATCTTTTTGTATTCTCTCATTTTATATAATTTTAAAATTTTGAAATGTATGAAACATAAATGTGAAAACATAGTGCAATCTATCAAATGCCATGACCAGTAATGAACTATTAGATCTTAATGCTATACCATTTATTTCTTCTTATGTGTTTTATTACTACTTTTTAATAAGTACTAGAACTATAGATTCTCTATGCTATGTGTGTCTCCAAGGTTTTATTTTATCTTATTTTGAGAGAGAGAGAGATTGAGAGAGAGATACAGAGAAAGACACAGGGAAAAAGAACCAGACCACTGCTCAGCTCTGGCTTATGGTGATGCTGGAGATTGAACCTGTGACCTCAGAGCCTCAGGTATGAAAGTCTCTTGCATAACCATGAGGCTGCCTCTCCAGCCCATATCTCAGATTCTTTTCTTCTCTCTTTCCTTTCTTTGAAGAGATGTTGCAGTCTTTAATGTCAAGAGATAAAGTGGAGGTAATATTTTATTTAATTTTTTTAGGGTTGTTATAAGCCTGATTGTGTGTTCATATGGTTCATGGTAGGTATCTGTAGGCAGAGTATACTGGAACAGTTAACGAATTGATAGAAAAACTCTTGGGATAATATACTTAAAAATTTTATTAGTGATTTAGTGATTAACAAAATTGTAAAATATCAGGGGTACATTTCCATATAGTTCCCACCACCAGAATTCTGTGTCCCATCCCCTCCATTGGAAGCTTCCCTATTCTTTACCCCTCTGGGAGTAAGGACCAAAGATCTTTATGGGGTGCTTCTAGAAGGTGAGAGTTCTGGCTTCTATAATTGCTTCTCTGCTGGACATGGACATTGGCAGGTCATTACAGGGCTGGCTAATATTTTTAAATATCTGAAATTCTGTACTTTCTGCTTGTGATTTTTATTATTGCTTCTTGAATGTGTACATGCACTTGATAAACATTTTACTACAGTCATTTGATATATGTCTTAAAGTCACATTTATTTTTTTCCCCAAATGCTTCAGGAGTAGTTCCAAACTGACCTTAGTTTCCTGAGAGGTGGTTATTTTCAGCTCACTTCATAATGTCAGTGGACACTAAATGGTAATTGTTCTACTGTTCTAAATCTGGAGTGTAGTATGTCATTGTATTTCGGCTTAGTTCACAATGTACTGACAATTCTTCCTTGTGAAAATCTTTCAAACCATTTTTATATTTTCATGTTTTATATTTTATATTTTCATATTTTGTACTTCCATACTTGAGAATAAAATAGGGGTGGCTATTTTTAGTTTTTATCCTGTTACAGTCTCAGCTCTTTTTTATTTAACTTCTCAGGTATTAATGTAAGTGATGAAGATTTTCTTTTGCTGGAGCTTTTACACTGGTTTAAGGAAGACTTTTTTCACTGGGTGAATGACATTCCGTGTACCAAGTGTGGTGGCCACACTAAGTCTAGAGGTGAAACACTGTTCCCCAATGATGATGAGCTGAAGTGGGGTGCAAACAGAGTAGAGGATCATTACTGTGACACATGCCAACTCAGCAATCGGTTTCCAAGGTGGGTATTAACTAGACAATAAAGTCAAACTGATCTTTTAATGATCATCAGATAATTTTTAAATGCTTATTTTCATGAAAGGGAGAGCTTGGCTCTGAAATTTGGTGGTGCTGGGAATTGAACCTGTGACTTTTAGTGCATTAAGCCCGAGAGTTCGGTGCTCAAGTTCTGTACTATCGCTCCAGTCCCAGAAGAGAATTTTCATTAAATGGCCTTTATTTTAAATTTATTTTTATTGGGGGGGGACTAATGGTTTACTTATAGTAAATACAGCTTTTGATACATGTGTAAAATTTCTCAATTTTCTGCAGAACACTCAATCCCAGCCTCAATCCTTCTCCACCATCACGTACCAGGACCTGACCCTTCTCCCCACCCCTACAGAGTTCTTTACTTTGGTGCAGTAGACCAAATTCAGCCTGAGTTCTAGTTTTAATTTTTTTTTCTTTTTTAAAACGATTTTATTTATTTATTGATGATAAAGATAGGAGCGAGAGAAAGAACCAGACATTACTGTGGTACATGTGCTGCTGGGGATCAAACTCAAGACCTCATGGTTGAGAGTCCAATGCTTTATCCATTGCGCCACCTTCCGGACCACTTTTAATTGTTTCTTTTTTAATTTCACAGCAACATATTTCTCTAGAGCAAAAGTTGATAAAATATGGTTAAATTTAGTTTATTGGGAGTCGGCCGGTAGCGCATCGGGTTAAGTGCACATGGCGCAAAGCACAAGGACCGGCATAAGGATCCCAGTTCAAGCCCCCGGCTCCCCACCTACAGGGGAGTCGCTTCACAGGTGGTGAAGCAGGTCTGCAGGTGTCTATCTTTCTCCCCCTGTCTCTGTCTTCCCCTCCTCTCTCCATTTCTCTCTGTCCTATCCAATAACAATGACATCAGTAACAACAATAATAATAACTACAACAATAAAACAAGGGCAACAAAAGGGAATAAATAAATATTTTTTTAAAATATGGCTAACACATAGGATTAACTTCTTCATCATTTTAATTCATAAGTTTCTTATTAGGTTTTCCTAATTTGCCACAGTTATAAGGTTTGTATCATCATCAGATAAGAGTCGACAACAAATTTTTGGAATATCTAGTTTGAGGGGCTTACAAACTCAATTATGTCCTAAATAGGATCAATCCTGTGATGTACAGAATTTTGAATAAATAGATTTCAATATTCAGTAGGTATGTATAATCAGTGTTAATTCAATTATTTCTTAATTTGACATGCTTTTGCAAAAATACTTTGGAAAGGTTTAAAGATAAAAGTATTTGTAATTAAATGATAATGACAATGGAGTGGCACAGACTAACAGATATTTACGCAAATTGCTTTTTTTTTTCTTTCTACTCATTGCGTTGCTTTACATTAGTTGATCTTGTATGGGAGTAGGATGGTGAGCAGTGTAAGAGCCTAAGCTGATCATCTAATGTGGCACAAGTAGTATATAAAAAGGGAAGTATAGGATATTCTCATGTTAGACTTCTTGGCATTCAAAATCATTTAATCACTTAAGTTCATTTAAATTAGTTTAAGCAAGGCCATTTGTTTAAGGCAAATTTAACCACTGCAGAACTACTTTATTCATAAAACTATGTCCTTTCCTGTCAAACTCAGGGCTGACCCTTCTGCTTAGCTGGGACAATGTTCCAACTTTATCAGCTTAGCATCCATCCCACCACTAGATGAAAGAATCGATGTTTTCCAGTTTTATGATAATTGTTTAATTGCAGAAACTTAAAAAGATGTATCTATTTAGAGACACCCAAGACTAAAGTACTGTTACCATTGTATAGCATGCCAAGGGCTGAATCTAGGGCTTCAGGTTTGCAAAACCTTTGCTCTACCCACTGAGAAGCCTCCCAGCCACTGGAGTAGCATTTAAAAGGATTTTGCAAGCATCTTTTCAAAATACAGTTTATAAATCAGCAGGCACCTTTAGGTATAATTTAGAAGAATAAAATCTACAGATGGCTCCTAGAAAGAAAAGTGTTGTTTTAAGTAAAATTTGTGTTGCATTAAGCTTTACATTTAAAAAAAAATTATTTATTTTAATGAGAAAGAGTAGATACAGAGGGAAAGATACCATGAGAGAGGAAGAGACCAGAACACTGCTCAGTTCTGGCTTGTGGTGGTGCTGGGGATTGAACCTGGGAACTCAGAGCCTCAGGCTTGAAAGGCTCTTGCATAACCATTATGCTATCTCCCCAGCCCAGCTATACATTTTTTTATTGAGTAATTTTTTAAAATTTACTTGTTATTGGATAGAGACAGAGAGAAATTGAGAGAGAAGGGGGAGATAGAGAGGAAGAGAGACAGAGAGACGCCTGCAGACCTGCTTCACTACCTGTGAAGCGACTCCCCTGCAGGTCGGGAGGTGGGGGCTTGAACCAGGATCCTTACGTTGGTCCTTGCGCCACATGTGCTTAACCCACTGCACTACCACCCAACTCCAGAATAATTTATTAATGTGATGAACTACTTACACCATGTGTTAGGATAATACTAATACTTAAAGTAGATTTCCTAGAGAATCTCTGCCTGTACAGATCCTGTCTGTCCTTCAAGACCCATTCAGATAGAAGCTTACCTACCTCCCCGATTGCTTTTCCATAGTGCTAAATCTGATGAAACTATAGAGTCTGTCATATTTTGGAAATGTGTTAAAGTCATTTGTAGTAATTCCTTCTCTCTTAAGACTGCAAACAGCTTGAAGGCTATACCATTGCTAATCATTTTTCACCAAAAGAATTTAGAACAATTCCTTTTATGTTCTAGGCTCTTTACTCATTATTAAGAACATGAAATCATGATATCATTGTTTAGCACAGAAGTAATATAAATTCATTTTTTGTTGCAGACAGAGCCAGGGCTTTGCACATGTGTGATTTTACTGTGCCCAAGCTAATTTTTTCGTTCAAATGCAGTGGGAGGAACACCACCGTCACAGAACTTCCCCTGGTGCTATGACACACTCATGTGCTGTTGATCCTCAAATCTGGGCTGCCCTTTGTGGCAAGGTACAAGACCTACCTGTAAACTATCTTCTGGCCCTTCCTTAAAATTCCTAATGAATTAGCGTTTAAGCAGGTGACACAGTGGTGAAGGACAGATTCTGTTCCAGACGCTGCATTTGCCCGTATGCCAGGAGCCTTTCAATTTCTTTTTCTCTCATGAAGCAAATAAAAAAAGAAAAGAAGAAATAGAAATCTTAATGAACCAAATCTTTTTCTGTTACTGTTTTCAACCAGGTATAATAACCCTGAGAAGCTTTTGGAAACAAGATGTGGACGGTGTGGCGAGTGGGCCAATTGTTTTACTCTGTGCTGCCGGTCCTTAGGGTTTGAAGCTCGCTATGTGTGGGATTACACAGGTACCCAGTGTGGTGTGAGGAGAAAGGAGTAAGGGCTTGAGGCTTTGGATCTAAGCTCATTATTTTCTGTCCATTACTGTCCTTGTCAGTTTGGTTCCATTGCTTTCTGTAAAATTATAGTATCAGTGTCACCAGCTGTTTGTGAGAACCATAAAACTTTTTTGGAATTTCTAATGTATTTCCTTGTTTGTTTTATAGAACATTCTTTATACCCAGAGAATTTTGATAATACTACTTCTCTATGAATTACAACATTTAACAATGAGCTATAGAAATTTTTATTTTTGGGAGTCGGGCAGTAGCACAGCGGGTTAATAAGCACAAGGACCGGTGTAAAGATCCTGGTTCAAGCCCCTGACTCCCCACCTGCAGGGAAGTTGCTTCACAGGTGGTAAAGCAGGTCTGCAGATGTCTATCTTGCTCTCCCCCTCTCTGTCTTCCCCCCTCCTCTCTATTTCTCTCTGTCCTATCCAACAATGATGACATCAATAACTACAACAATAAAACAAGGGCAACAAAAGGGAATAAATAAATATTTAAATTTTTAAAAAAATGTTGTAGTGATTGGTATAAAAGATGTAATGATCTTAAACATTAGTATATAAAACTGATGTAAAAACATGAGATTTATCTTTTATTCATAAATGACTTGTAATCTGCATATTTAAAAATATTTTCTTGTCCTTAGTTTTATTGTGTTTTTATTTTTAGAATGAAATGAAACCAGTACTTAATAGTTAGCATTCTCTCTTTTTAAAATTTCTTTATTGGGGGATTAATGGTTTACAGTAGACATTAAAATACAATAGTTTGAACATGCATAACATTTCCCAGTTTTCCATATAACAGTACAACCCCCACTAGGTCCTCCTCTGCCATCATTTTCCAGGACCTGAACGCTCCGTCCTCTCCACCCCCACCCTAGAGTCTTTTACTTTGGTGCAAACAGCATTCTCCTCTAGTCAAGCACAGAGTATCAGTGACCTGAGATCTGTTCATCTTCTACCCATTCTGGGATTTAAAGTTGAGAAGCTGCAGTGTTGAAAGTGACAGTCATCCCTTCACACTAGCAAACTGACTTCTGCTGTCGGTTTAGTCACCTTTTTTGGAGTTACAGTTCACATTATATTTTACTTTATTTTTATTTACTTATATTTTGTCATAACTGAGACTTCCCTACTCCGACTAGTTTTTCAGAGAACGACATATACAGGAAAGGAACTTTTTCTTTTTTTCCTGATAACAGGTGAGATAAAGAGGCAGGGAAAGGGGCACAGAGAGGAGAGACACCGTAGCGCCACTCCACCATTCATGAAGCTTCCTTTTTGTCATGCCTATAGTGGCTGGGATCATGAGCTGGGGTTCACTGTCACACTCTCTTCTGGCCCCATCCTCATCATCACCTGAGTACTATTTGTCTCTGTCTTATGGCAGTGCCAAGAATAGCACCTGAGATTGTGGAGTCTGAGGCAAGGAAGTTGTTTGCATAACTATTATGTTATCTCCCTGACCCACTAGCATTTTATTTTATTTTATTTCTCCACCAGAGCACTGCTTAGCCCTTGTTTATAGTGGTATAGGGGATTGAACCTTGGGCTTTGGAATCTCATGCATGAAAATATTTTTGCATAATCATTATGCTAACTCTCCCACCATCCCACATCATTTTTTATTAAATGCAGAACTAAATACATTCCTGGAAATGTTACAGAGACTTTTTCAAGGATTTCAAAGACAGAGAAATTCTCATGTTGTGTGTAATGAAATTCCCAGTCTTATTAAGTAAAGCTTCTAGTATTAGAAAATATATATTTTTATTCATTTTTTTAAAAATATTTATTTTATTTATTCCCTTTTGTTGCCCTTGTTTTATTGTTGTAGTTATTATTGTTGTTGTCGTTGTTGGATAGGACAGAGAGAAATGGAGAGAGGAGGGGAAGACAGAGAGGGGGAGAGAAAGATAGACACCTGCAGACCTGCTTCACCGCCTGTGAAGCGACTCCCCTGCAGGTGGGCAGGTGGGGAGCCGGGGTTCGAACCGGGATCCTTATGCCGGTCCTTGTGCTTTGTGCCACCTGCGCTTAATCCGCTGTGCTACAGCCCGACTCCCTAGAAAATATTTTGAGACTCTTAGGAATTAGTATATTCTCGTTTGTTAACTTATTATTTTTTCTTTTGCTTTCATGTGTCTTATGTGGACAGACCATGTCTGGACAGAAGTCTATTCTCCTGCTCAGCAGCGATGGCTGCACTGTGATGCATGTGAAGATGTCTGTGACAAACCACTACTTTATGAAATTGGATGGGGAAAGAAGCTTTCCTATGTCATAGCATTTTCTAAAGATGAGGTATGGCATGAAAGAATCATCTTCTAAGAATAAAGTATTTTTTGATGCCTTTCAAAGACACGACTGACATACAACAACTAGCATGCCTTTAAATTTAATGACATGTGTTATTCATGTCTCCAAGAAGTTGCCTTCACAATATGCGCTACCCTTGGGCGTTTCCTTCGGCCACTCTGTTATCCTTCTTGGCCCTCTTTAGGCAACTACAGATCTACTTTCTTACTCTATATATTGAATTGCATTTCTGTATGAGGAAATGTCAGTACATAGCTGTTTTTTGGCGGAGGGATAGGCTTGGTTTCTTCCTTCCTTTTTTTTTTTTTTAAGATTTTATTTATTTATGAGAAAGATAAGAGGAGAGAGAGAGAGAGAGAGAGAACCAGACATCACTCTGGTACATGTGCTGCCGGGAATTGAACTAAGGACCTCCTGCTTGAGAGTTCAAAGCTTTATCGCTGCGCCACCTCCCGGACCACAGGCTTGGTTTCTTTTTACAGGGATTCTTTTTTTTTTTTTACTTCTTTTTTCTTCTTCTTCTTTTTTACTACAGAGTAACATGACATTGTGTATAAGAACCGTCGTTTATCCACTCACTTGTTGGTGGATATTTGAGTTCTTTGCAGTGTGTTCCACTATTTTAAATAAGCTGCCACAAATATTTAGACATATATTTATACATGGGAATATGCTTTCTTTTGCCCTTTGGTAAAATGTCTATAAGTGGAATGATTTGGATGAAATGATGTTTATGAATTTGATATTTGGAGCAATTGCTACACATTTTTTTTTAAAAGTAAAAGTACCATTTTACATTCTTACAAACACCATGTGAGAGTTCCCAGATTACACAACTCTTTGCTAGCTAATCCTTAATATTGTAGCCCTCTTAATAGTTGTGTAGCATATTTCATTGTGGTTTTCATTTACTGAAAATCTTTGTATGATTTGCTATCCATATGTCCTCAGTGCCTTTTTTTTTTAATTGGATTGTTCTCATGTAGAGTTTTTATTTTTTATTTTTTTATTCTGAATGCAAGTCCACTATCATTACTTGTTTAGCAAATTTTTTTTTCCCTTTTCATTCTTTCTGACCTTTGAAGAGAAGAAATTTGTAAGTTTCAGTTTATCAATTTGTATTTGGAATTCTACTTTCAAACTAATAAAATTTTACCTAGCACAAGCCACAGTTTTATCCTCTGTTTTCTTTTACAAGTTTTTTTTATACTTTTATAATTGGACCTGTGATTCATTTTCAGTTAATATTTTATATTTGAAATTCATTGTTTTCCATGAGGAGGGAACTGTTCTAGCACAATTTGCTTAAGTTTTTCTCCCTTGAAATCTCTTTACTTATTTACTTATAGAGGGTGGAAGACTGAGAAGGGGAGAGAGGAAGAGAGAATCAAAGAAGGAGAGAAATCGGGGGTCGGGCGGTGGCGCAGTGGGTTAAGCGCATGTGGC
Source organism: Erinaceus europaeus (assembly GCF_950295315.1). Classification (NCBI taxonomy): domain Eukaryota; kingdom Metazoa; phylum Chordata; class Mammalia; order Eulipotyphla; family Erinaceidae; genus Erinaceus; species Erinaceus europaeus. The sequence continues at coordinate 15,116,431 of NC_080182.1, read as the reverse complement.
GCAAAGCGCAGGGACCGGCGTAAGGATCCTGGTTCGAGCGTCCGGCTCCCCACCTGCAGGGGAGTCGCTTCACAGGCGGTGAAGCAGGTCTGCAGGTGTCTATCTTTCTCTCCCCTCTCTCTCTGTCTTCCCCTCCTCTCTCCATTTCTTTCTGTCCTGTCCAACAACAAAGCAACGTCAACAATGGCAATAATAACCTCAACGAGGCTGCAACAACTAGGGCAACAAAAAGGGGGAAAAATGGCCTCCAGGAGCGGTGGATTCAAGGTGCAGGCACCGAGCCCAGCAATAACCCTGGAGGAAAAAAAGAAAAAGGAGAGAAATCTGTGGCCCTATTCTACCACTGACCTGCAGATGGGTAGCAGTGGCTCAAACCCTGGTCCTGCTCTGCCAGATGCACTACCGCCACCCAGCCTATCTCCTTTGAATTGTCTTTGTACCTTTGAGGAAAATCAGATCTTTAGTGTAAATTTAATACAATAAAAACGTGAAACAACTCTTTGGCTGAATTTTGTGAACTGGATTGGATAAGTTATTTAAAGTCCAGTGTACTGACAATTTCATTATTCTAAAATAGTTTTTGAAGTTAGGTTTGTCATTAAGGCTCAGTGTTTCCTCTCTGACTCCATCACTTCTGGAAGCCATTATTTTTCCTTTTTCTTTGATAGAGAGTGAGAAACAGGGAAAGTGACAGAAAGACGAGACACCTGCAAGCCCACCTGTGGGGACCAGGAGCTTGAATGGTAATATTTAAAGAAAGATAATCTCTTAGATTTTCCCATTATTTAAAAATTTTAAACAAAAAATAGCACTTAAAAGTCTTGTTCAGAGATTACAAATATTCTAAGTTGTTAGCAAATTATAATTCATTGCTGTCATCTTGTTAAACACTTGTGTTCTTTAATTTAAGGTGGTTGATGTCACTTGGCGCTATTCTTGTAAACATGAAGAAGTAATCTCCAGAAGAACTGAAGTTAAAGAGGAGATACTTCGAGAAACTATTAATGGACTTAATAAGCAGGTATGTGATAATCATTTGTCATTTTTGAGAGAGCACTTGCAGTTGTTCACGTAATCATCATATATACCCACTTTTTAACCAGTCAAAATTCTTAAAATTGTACGTTACTTTGAAATAAAATATTTCAATATGTCAGATGTACTTTTTTTATTGACAGTGTTGAGTATACATTTTAAATATTGTTTTTATTTTTTTGTTGTTGTTTTTAATTCACCTTTCTTCAAATTGTAGCCAAAAGCACAGAGTATTTATGAAACTCATCACCTTGGGAAGCTTTCATTTCTAATATACATTCTTTCCGGCATAGTATGATTCTGCTGAAATTTTGGCTCTTTTTTAACACTTTAGCCCATTAGTTTGTCTTTGACTTCTTGGTCTCTTCTCAAACTGTGAAACTGGCAAATGATTAGAACAAATAGGAAGAGCAGTGTGTTCACTTAACCTTGATTGATTTCTTCTTCTGGGATATTGACTTTTTAGGTTCTGAGTTCTGGCTACTTTAATAGGTTTTCCTTAAATTTAAACAGAGGGGGCAGCTGTGTGTGCATGTGTGTCTTAAATTTAAACGTACGTGTGTGTGTGTGTGTGTGTGTGTGTGTGTTTCCCTGCTGTTTCAGTTTTTCTCTGTAAGATAATTGGTCTCACTGAAGGTACTATATATTATCTAGGACCCAAAGTTGCTGCCTCCATTCTAAATCTAGGATGGTAAAAGAGTTGAGTAGAGGTGTGTTAAATGACTTTTAATGAAATAAGCTTTCTATGGTATACTTTTTCTTTTCCAGATAATTCTATTTTTGACAATAATTGTCTGGTTCTTTTAAGAACCCCTTAAAATACAAATGTTTTGGGCTGGGGAGACAGCATAATGGTATGCAAAAGACTTTTCATACCTGAGGAGGCTCCAAGGCCCAATGTTCAGTCCCCAGCACCACCATATCCCAGAGTTCAGCAGTGCTCTGGTCTTTTCTCTCTGTGTGCATCTTTCTTTTTTTTCAAGTAAAACAAATATATATTTTTTAAATACAAATATTTTAAGTAGGGGCCAGGTGGTGCTACACCTGGTTGAGTGCACATGTTACCGTGCACAAGGACCCAGGTTCAAGCTCCCAGCCCCCACCTGCAGGAAGAAAGCTTTTCGAGGGGTGAAGCAGTGTTACAGGTGGCTCTCTTTCTCTCAGAAAGCTTTTCGAGGGGTGAAGCAGTGTTGCAGGTGGCTCTCTTTCTCTCTCCCCCTCTCTATCACCCCATTCCCTTCCGATTTCTGGCTGTCTCTATCCAATAAATAAATAAAGGTAATAAAAAAGTAAAAAAAAAAAAAAAAAGACAAATATTTTAAATATATTCTTAATGATCGACCTCAACATTTCCCTAACCTTTGTGATTTTTCAAAATATGAATTACAGAGGCAAATATCTTTGTCAGAAAATAGAAGAAAAGAACTTCTTCAGAGGATCATTGTGGAGCTTGTTGAATTTATATCTCCCAAGACCCCTAAGCCTGGAGAACTTGGTGGAAGAACATCAGGGTCTGTGGCTTGGAGAGTAGCCCGGGGTGAAATGGGTCAAGAGGTATTTACTTCACGTTAGCTTGATGATTTTCTCACGTTCATATTTTAGACTATATTCTTTACATCCTAAAAAAATACATTAGATAAGACCTTTCAATAACTTCTCAGACTATTAAAATCTATATATTTATGAACAGCCAATGATTGTTTGATAATCACCAATTAGTGATAAATATTAAAATCTTTTTTTTGTATTTATTTTATTTATTTTTTCCCTTTTGTTGCCCTTGTTGTTTTATTGTTGTAGTTACTATTGTTGTTGTCATTGTTGGATAGGACAGAGAGTAATGGACAGAGGAGGGGAAGACAGAGAGGAGGAGAGAAAGATAGACACCTGCAGACCTGCTTCACTGCCTGTGAAGCGACTCCCCTGTAGGTGGGGAGCCGGGGTTCAAACCGGCATCCTTATGCCGGTCTTTGTGCTTTGCGCCACCTGCGCTTAGCCCGCTGCACTACAGCCCGACTCCCGATAAATATTAAAATCTTACTAAGTGGGAGTTGGGCGGTAGCGCAGCAGGTTAAATGCAGGTGGTGCAAAGCGCAAGGACCAGCGTAAGGATCCTGGTTCAAGCCCCCCTCTCCCTACCTGCAGGGGAATCACTTCACAGGTGGTGAAGCAGCTCTGCAGGTGTCTGTCTTTCTCTCCCCCTCTCTGTCTTCCCCTCCTCTCTCCTTTACTCTCTGTCCTATCCAACAATGATATCAGTAACTACAATAATAACACAACAAGGGCAACAAAAGGGAATAAATACATAAATAATCTTACTAAGTTTTACTGCAATATATCGTTTACTAAAATATACACACATAGATAAATGCATAAATTGCAGGTGTACAGCTCAACAAATTCAGCATTTAGTGTGGCCAATCAAAATGTGAAGTATACAGTGAGAATATTGAGAGACATGGTGAGCATCCTTTCAACCTCTGCCTTCACCTTCTCAGAGCAACCATCACCTGAGCTTTTGATGTCATAGATATGCTTCTGCAACTGGGATTATATAGTATAGTATTATCTGTCAACTCTTTACTGTGTAATTTTTCATTTTTGTGGATATAATTTACTCATGCTACTATTTGTCAATATTTGTATTAGTTGTAGGTTTTGGCTGTCCTGTTGGTATGGACATTTATATACATGTTTTCAATAATTTTATTTATTTATGGATTTTGGTTGAGTATATACCTAGCAGTGAAATTGCTAGTAATAGAGTATGAATAGGTTCAGCTTGTATAGGTACTGCCAAATAGTTTGTCTAATTGATTGTGCCAGTTTTCTGTCTCACAAACAATGAGAATTTTTCTTTTTTTTTTTAATTTTTATTTATAAAAAGAAAACACTGGCAAAAACCATAGGATAAGAGGGGTACAATTCCACACAATTCCCACCACCAGAACTCAGTATCCCATCCCCTCCCCTGACAGCTTTCCTATTCTTTATCCCTCTGGGAGTATGGACCCAGGGTTATTATGGGGTGCAGAAGGTGGAAGGTCTGGCTTCTGTAATTGCTTCCCCGCTGAACATGGGCGTTGACAGGTCAATCCATACTCCCAGCCTGCCTCTCTCTTTCCCTAATGGGGCAGGACTCTGGGGAAGCGGAGCTCCAGGACACATTGGTGGGGTCATCTGTTCAGGGAAGTCGGGTTGGCATCATAGTAGCATCTGGAACCTGGTGGCTGAAAAAAAGTTAACATACAAAGATAAACAAATTGTTGACTAATGATGAACCTAAAGGCTGGAATAGTTCAGATGCAGAGTTGGGGGTGTCCGTTTTGTAGATAGTAGTTTCTTTGCCTAGTTTGCATTACCTGTCTTTTTCACTCTAGTAGTCCTAGTGGTATGTAATAATAATGTATTGTGATTTTAATTCTCATTTTGGCTATGACTAAAGCTAAGTATTTGTTCTTTAAACTTTTATGAAGTTCAAGTTCAAGTCTTTCAAAATAAGACTTTACTGTGTTTCAAACAGCCCTATATTACTTTTTCTCGGTGTTACTGCTATAATGTTGTCCACCTTATTTTAAGATACTATTACTTGATTAACCTCCCAAAATTAAGTAATAAACAATGGCGATATCACAGCAGTAGTTAGGGACTAAGCAAAAATGACAAAAATTGACAGTCGTGTATAGAACTGAAGCACTCACTGGCAAGTATGTAATTTGCATGTCTAAAGAGATAATTTAATGAGAGGAAAATAATCTACTACAGTATTTAGATGAAAAAAAAAGTTCCAATAAGTCAGGTTTTTTTTTTTTTCATTTTTTTACTTAATTTATTTTTATATTTATTCCCTTTTGTTGCCCTTGTTGTAGCTATTATAGTTGTTATTGATGTCTTTGTTGTTGGATAGGACATAGAGAAATGGACAGAGAGGGGGAGAGGAAGATAGACACCTGCAGACCTGCTTCACCGCTTGTGAAGCGACTCCCCTGCAGGTGGGGAGCAGGGGGCTCGAACCGGGATCCTTAAACCAGTCCTTGCACTTTGCGCCACTTGCGTTTAACCCGCTGCGCTACCACCCGACTCCCTAAGTCAAAGTTTGATACTTGCTTGTGACTGTGCCATTGTTACAGCTGGAAAGGTGGCTCAGCAGGTAAAAGCAGAGGACTTGGCATGGGAGGACGGTTGCACCTGTACTTCCCCTTGCTCTCCAGGGGTGCTCCAGAATATCTCTCATTCTCTCTCACAAAATAACGAATCGTTTAAAAGTAAATTTCTGTTGTTGCAGCTTCTTTCTCTAATTAGGGGATACATTTAAAGGAGGTAAATTACCCCAAATAAATTTTATGCTTCCCTTCTAACATAGCCTGTTTTTACCAGGCAGTTGGAAATGTTGGCTTAGCCATTTAGACTTATAAGCCCTAAATTCAACAGATAATTCCAATCACTGCTGATACACTGCAGCCTACAAGTATAAATCTAAATGAAGCCATCATTTAAAAGAGCTAATTTAATTCACAGCTGTGCGCAGTGCAAAACATCGATATTATTTAAGTCTTCGTTTCTTTTCTTTTTTTGTCTGAGGCTACTTCCTCTTGCATGGCATACAAATGGGTTACATTTTAAAGATAGGAATTGGGTCATGTGCCCAGATTCATTGCCCTTTTAAACATTTTAAAGTTTTAATTTACTAGAAATCATAGGATCATTTATTTTAAAAACCATTTTCCTTCTTAAAATAGATGTTTGTTTTAAAAGTAACTGAAAAATATCATTCCTAAAAAATTATGGAACTAGACCTCAACTGGTTAAAAACAAACAAACAAAAAAGACATATTGGAGATACAAATTCCAGAAAAAATATTTTATGATGTTATAAGCCAGTGTTATGTCATTTTTTAATTTTTTATGAAGTATTAATGATATTGTTGCTCTTTATTGCTTTATTTAGTTGTACATATGATATGTTGGGGGGGAGGGTCCTCCATTTTGTAGATAGCTAGTAGGCATATTTTAGTTATATTCTGAAGGGCCTGTGGCTATACTAGGTTTTTTTTTTTCTTTTTCTTATTTTTCCCCTGAGCCTGAAACCTGATATGCAGGTGGATTCAAGTTATTGTCTGGGGAGATGATGTCATGGCTGGAAAAAGAACCAGAAAGCTGGATCAGGGAAGAGAGTAGCTCCCTAATATGGAGAAGGAGTATAGATATTGTTGACTGTAAACCCCATTGATTTCTTTTTTTTTTTTTATGTTTTTTTTTTTATTAAAGAAAGGATTAATTAACAAAACCATAGGGTAGGAGGGGTACACACAATTCCCGCCACCCAATCTCCATAACCCACCCCCTCCCCTGATAGCTTTCCCATTCTCTATCTCTCTGGGAGCATGGACCCAGGGTCATTGAGGGTTGCAGAAGGTGGAAGGTCTGGCTTCTGTAATTGCTTCCTCGCTGAACATGGGCGTTGACTGGTCGGTCCATACTCCCAGTCTGCCTCTCTCTTTCCCTAGTAGGATGGGTCTCTGGGGAAGCTGAGCTCCAGGACACATTGGTGGTGTCTTCAATCCAGGGAAGTCTGGCCGGCATCCTGATGACACCTGGAACCTGGTGACTGAAAAGAGAGTTAACATACAAAGCCAAACAAATTGTTGAGCAATCATGGACCCAAAGCTTGGAAAAGTGGAGAGGAAGTATTAGGGAGGTACTCACTGCAAACTCTAGTATACTTCTGCTTTCTTACTTTGGTGCCATACTCCAAACTCAGTCAATTTCTGCTTTGCGTTTCTACTTTTTTTTTTTTTTTTTACATGCATAACATTCCCCAGATTCCCATTTAGCAATACAACCCCCACTATTTCATTCATCATTTTTCATGGACCTGTATTCTCCCCACCCACCCACCCACCCCAGAGTCTTTTACTTTGGTGTAATACTCCAATTCCATTTCAGGTTCGACTAACCCCATTGATTTCATGTGATCTGGGGCCCATCTTCAGCTTAGGAGCCTATGTGACCTCTGCATCCCTGTAGATCTGAGCTCACACTCTGTGGTCATGAGTAGGAACATTCCAAGCTGCCCCAATATCGACCCATTTTCCTCAGGTGTAGCACAGAGTATGTTCCATCCCTTCGGAGGATGGAACATTCTCTACTGTTGTTGATCCAAGTTGAGGGCAAGGTCCTATGGGGTCCACAAAGGGTTCTATTTTGTTGTTCCTGATAGAAATGACCAGTAACAATGGAGAGGGATTTATTCATGGTCTGGGCCCATCATGTCTGTTTGGGAATCTCAGGACTCCCCAAATAGGACCCCAGCTGATGGGGTGGCCTGATAGTGACTAAAGAGTCATCTTAAAGTATGCCAGTCTCTTGCCCTTGTTCAGCTTTTGCAGTCCTTGCTTTGCTAAGCTTAGCTTTGGAGTGAATGAGAGTACTGTAATAGGAAGTAGGTGAGGAGGGTATCTATGTCTAAGTAGACACTATTTCATTACAAACTTTATACTGACTCACTACAGACTATTGTGTATTTTTGCTTTCAGGTATATATTTTGACCTAATTTATGGATACATGTGAACATATGCTCTATCTTACGGAACCTGGTCTATATATAGATTTTGGGACTTTTGTTAGGAAGTGAACCTTCTGGAATGGAATTAGAGAATACTATGAAAGGAAAGGTCTCACCAGAGTAATGAGGCTGAAGGGTTGACATTCCATGCCTGACGTCTCTGGACATAGTCTGAAGTGAAGCATGCTGAGGTGGTACTCGTTGCGTTGATTAGGTTAGGATCGGTGGATGCAATATCATTTGGTATGAATTGAGAGAAGCATGCAGGAAAGTGAGCCTAACCCTAGAGGTTCCAGGACTGGAGGAAATATAGGCAGGCTCTGTAGAGGAAGCGGGAGGCTCCTGCTGTCTTAGGGTTTAAGTAGACAATAGATAGTTATTGCTGTAATCACATTATTTGGCAATTGGGTTAACTTTGAAATATCCCTTTGTTAGGATTTGCTGTATCATACACAACATCACCCTAATTTATGTCCTTTGACATTATTTGTATATAGCTGTGTCACTGGTTGCTTCTTTTCTCCTTGGTCTAGGCTTTTGAGAGAGTCAACATATCAAAGACTCAGCCTATGTATTAAAAAGACTCAGTCTGTGCTTTAAAAAGTTTGAGACATTCAATCAGTTTTTCCCCTCTCATATTACTTAGTGATTTATCTGACTACGAATTAGTAGGAGTGGACATACACACCATTCCCACCACCAAAAGACTGTGTCCCATCTCATCCTCCCCCCAAGCCGACCATCCAACCTCACCCTCAACCCAGGGTTTTTACTTTGGTGCCCTACTAAACTTTTCTCTCTTTCTATCCAACAAAAAAGTAAGTTAAAATTAAAAAGAGAGAAGGAAAGAATTGGGAATTAGTGACTTGAATTATCTAGACCTAAGAGATCCCAATTCAATCCCAAGGGCCTCTCCACTGAGCAAGCATTCTTTTTTTTTTTTTTTTTAATATTTATTCCCTTTTGCTGCCCTTGTTATCTTTTTATTGTTGTAGTTATTATTATTGTTATTAATGTTGTAGTTGTTGGATAGGACAGAGAGAAATGGAGCGAGGAGGGGAGGACAGAGAGTGGGAGAGAAAGACAGACACCTGTAGACCTGCTTCACCGCCTGTGAAGCGACTCCCCTACAGGTGGGGAGCCTGGGGTTCAAACTCAGATCCTTATGCTCATCCTTGTGCTTTGTGCCACCTGTGCTTAACCCACTGTGCTACGGCCTGACTCCCCACTACCTCCTTTTTTTTTTTTGCCTCCAGGGTTATTGCTGGGGCTCAGTGCCTGCACCATGAATCCACTGCTCCTGGAGGCCTTTTTTTTTTTTGCCTCCAGGGTTATTGCTGGGGCTCAGTGCCTGCACCATGAATCCACTGCTCCTGGAGGCCTTTTTTTTTTTTTTTTTTTTTTTTTACCCCTTTTGTTGCCCTTGTTGTAGCCTTGTTGTGGCTATTATTGTTGTTGATGTAGATGTCGTTCATTGTTGAATAGGACAGAGAGAAATCGAGAGAGGGGGAGAGATAGACACCTGCAGACCTGCTTCACCACCTGTAAAGAGACTCCCCTGCAGGTGGGGAGCCAGGGGCTGGAGCCGGGATTCTTTTGCTGGTCCTTCCACTTTGCGCCAAGTGCACTTACCAGCTGCGCTACCACCCGACCCCCCTCCCTCATTCTTACACTCATTCTCTCTCTCTTTTTCTCTCTCTCTCTTTTTCCTCTCTCTCGTCTCTTCTTCCCTCCCTCCCTGTCTTTCTCTCTCTCATAAAAATAAGTCATTCTACTGTGCCATTTAAAAAGATAATATATCCTTTGGGACAAAATGAATGGAACTGGGTGTGATTATGCTTAGTGAATTAAATAAAGAGGTAAAAGACTATTATTGGATAAGTTCACTCATATGGAATTAGAGAATAAAATTGGAAAAAGAAGAAGAAAAAGAAGTTGCTGCCACCAAACTCTTTTTTTGGTTAATTTTTTTTTTTAGTCTATAAAAATTGGAAATTAGAAAAAAGAAAGTTTTTTTTTGAAGTTTGTCTTTCTTTAAAAACATTTTTATTTGGAATTTTATAATGGTTTACAGTACCATAGTAATTACGGGAGAATGGTTCTACTCTGCACTCCCCACTAGAGTTCTGTGTCCTACCTTCAACAACAATCACTATAGTTCTTCCTAAATCTTGGAAATAGTTGGCTGCTTTTTTTTTTTTACCCCTCAATTTCCTGTGTTTCAATTTATATTTCACATATGAGTGAAGTCATCCAGTAGTTGTTTTAAACCTCCTTCCTTACTTCATTAAGCATAATCCATCAACTTTGTCCCAAAAGACACAATGTCTTTTTCTAATTTAGAGTATTATTCCACATTGTATATATTCTGTAACTTCTTTACCCACTTATGTTTACGGGCATGTAGGTTGCTTCCACTCATTTGCTATTGTGAGTAATTCAGCTATGAACATAGGGGTGTGTATGTCCCTTTGAATTAGGGTATTTTCATGTCATTGGCATATATGTCTAGCAGTGGCATTGCTGAATCATAAGGTCTTTCCATGTGTATTTGTTTGAGAGTTCTCTATACTGTTTTCCATAGGGACTATAGCTGTTTGCATTCATACCAACGGTGTACCAGAGTTCTTTTCTGCCACATCCTCACCAATACTTGTCATCTTTTGATTTGTGCAGAACTTTGCATCCGAAAAGAAACAAATGAGCATTCTTCTCAAGTGCACATGGAACATTCACAAGGATTGACCATGTGCCTTAGTAAATATGTGAATATTGAAATTATGAAAAGTATCTTTTAGATGATGATAGTGTGGAGCTAAAATCAACTCAAGAAAAAGAAATTCTGCCGAAATGTGCAGACTAAACAATATACTTCTGAATAATAAATACATAGGTTAGTGAAAAAAAAAATTGAAACTTTTTTGCAGAGCCAAAAGGAACCACTTATCAGGCCCTGCAGGATGCAGCAAAAGCAGTCACAAGAGGGAAGTTGATAGCAGTTCAGGCCAACAATAACAAAGAAGAGAAATCTCAAATGAACTGTTTAACACTACAGTTGAAGCAACTAGAAAAGGAACTACAAAGAGAACCAGTAGTCAGCAGAAGAAGGGAAATCATCAAAATCAGAGCAAAAGTCAGTGACATAAAAAACAGTTTAAAATTTCACTGAAATCAAGAGCTAGTGCCTCAGAAATATAATAGATAAACCACTGGCTAGATTCACCAACAGAAAACTGATAAAACAACAATCAAAAATGAGAAAGAGGCACATCTGGTTGAGCACACATGTTTCAATGCGCAAGGACCTGGGTTCAAGCCCCTGGTCCCCACCTGCAGGAGGAAAGCTTCACAAGTGGTGAAGCAGGGCTGCAGGAGTCTCTCTCTCTCTCTCTCTCTCTCTCTACACATCTCCTTTCCTCTCATTTCTCGCTACTCTATAAAATAAATAAAAGATAAAAAACATGAGAAAGGTGAAATTACAACTGAAGAAGCATATATACAAAAAATCATATGAGAATCTTATGGACTTCTTTATACAAACAAATTGGAAAACCTAGAGGAACTAGATGCATTTTTAGAATCATGCCACTTGCTGCAAATCCTGACCCAAGAGTGAAATAGCCTGAACAGGCCTATCACTAGTACAGAAATTGATATAGTGAACTTTTATAGTAACTTCCCCTGTGTAGAAGATTATCCCAGAGATTCTTCTAGCTTTGAATGTCAGCAAAGGACCTTAGAATGAAAGGCTTTAAGTTGGATCTTGAAGGATGAGAAAGAATCAAGGATAGGGGGAAAAGTAAGGATAGCATTCCCGAGAGAGAGAACATCATAGATCAGGGCCTTGAAGTAGGAATAAACCTGAGATTTTTTGAGAAACAAAAAGGAGAGTAACATGACAAAAGCGTAGAAGTAAGGGAAGAGGTTTGTTGTTGTTGTTGTTTGTTTTTTACTGAGAGGACGAGTGATTTGCAGTGTATACAATTGTTGATACATGTGTAAGATTTCTCAGTTTTCTGCAAAACACTCACCCTCTGCCTAGGTCCTCCTCCGTGATCATGCACCAGGACCTGTAAGTCCCACCCCTGCCACCAAGTCCTTTAATTTGATGCACTACACCAAACCTAGTCGAAGTTCTACCTTGTTTTTCCCCTTGCTGTTCTTATTTCTCATCTTCTGTCTAGGAGTGAGATCATCCCATATTCATCCTTCTCTTTCTGGCTTATCTCACTTCACATGATTCCTTCAAACTTTATCCAAGATGATATGAGGAAGATGAATCCTTCATTTTTAATAGATGAGTAGTATTCTATTTTGTATATATACCACAACTTTCTCAGCTACCCACCTGTTGTTGGGCACCTAGGTTGCTTCCAAGTTCTGGCTATTAAAAATTGTGCTGCTGGGAGTCGGGCGGTAGTGCAGTGGGTTAAGCACACATGGCATAAACCGCAAGGACGGGTTTAAGGATCCCAGTTCGAGCCCCTGGCTCCCCACCTGTAGGGGAGTTGCTTCACAGGCAGTGAAGCAGGTCTACAGGTATCTATCTTTCTTTCCCCCTCTCTGTGATCCCCTCCTTTCTCCATTTCTCTCTGTCCTATCCAACAATAATGACATCAGTAATAACTACAACAATAAAACAACAAGAGCAACAAAAGGGAATAAATAAATAAATAAATTTTTTAAAATTGTGCTGTTGTGAATATAGGTGTACATAGTGGAGTATCTGACACTGTATAGCAGTCTCTCTTTTAAACATGCTGTAAATATACATTAACATAGAACCTGCCAGCCTTTGTGGGAGGGAAGGAAATGTGTATCCTTTTTCTTCTCTTTCTCTTCCTCCTCCTCCTCCTTCTTCTTTTCTAAAATAAGGAGGGCTTAGTGTGTGTGTGTGTGTGTGTGTGTGTGTATGTGTGTGTGTGATGTAAACATAGTATAAATATTTGTTTATTAATGAGAGAGAACTAGAGCATCATTCTGGCATGTGGAATGCCAGGGATTGAGATTAGGACCTCATGCTTGAGAGTCCACTGCCTTATTCACTGCACCATCTCCTGGACTTCTATAAATATGCTTAATATGTATACCTTCCATTGTGTTGCAAACTAATTCTGTTTTCTTTTTAAGAGCAAAGAAGCCGTGTTTATTCCCTGTGAAAATGAGAAGATTTCTAAACAGCTCCGCCTTTGCTACAATATTGTGAAAGATCAATATGTTCGGGTTTCAAATAATAATCAAATGATTTCTGGATGGGAGAATGGTGTATGGAAAATGGACTCCATATTCCGAAAAGTTGAAACAGATTGGAACATGGTAATATAATGCGTGAAACTGTGTAGAACTTTTGTCATTGTTTAAACAAGTATAGATGAACTTTATTATTTTAGTAACATCATACCAAAATTGCTTTTAGTTTTTTAGCTAGTAAGAAAGTATACTATTGATATTTAATTAGGTATCCATTAGAAATCTATGCATTTATATCAAGGATATACCCATTTTTATCAGAGACTGAATTTTACACATTCCAGGAAAGAACTTATGAAGTGATGACCAACTTATATGGCTAGTGCTTATACGAATATGTGAAGCATATTACTATTTATTTCTTGTATAGATATATACGAATTATCTGAATAATTCTGTTGGGAAGTATAGTTTGGGTCTGGGTAGTGGCACAGCTGGTTGAGCACACATGTTAACATTGCACAAGGAACCCATGTTCCCTTGGTCCCCACTTGCAGAAGAAAGCTTTGTGAGTGATGAAGGTATCTCTCTGTCTCTCTCCCTCACTATCTTCTCCTCCCCTCTTAATTTCTGGATGTCTCTATCCAAAGAATAAATAAAGTTAATTAAAAAAATTAAAAAGAAAAATGTTTCTTTAAAAAAGAAAAGGAAGTATAATTTTAGTCCAAAGATCTCAAAGCTAACCGTCTGACATACTTTCATTTCATAGAATGTGGAAAAAGGAGCAGCTACATTGGTATTTATTCTGTTAATCCTTAAAAATAAAGAAATGTGTGCTAGAATTATGGCACTTTTCATTTTTAATACATTTTATCACATGTTATCTATTACAAGGGATTTTGCTTTTCAGCTACACTACTCCTTAGACATATAAAGATAAAATCAGAGCTATTCATATTATCTTAGTCGATCTAACTATACTACTGATAGATTTTCATAGGGATTAATAATCTTGTGAGGAGTATTTCAGGTTAATTTGCCAAGATGTACAAGTTGGAAGGGAAGTAGTTCACATAGAAGACAAATTGGGTAGATTGAAAATGAGAGCCACAGGGCTGGGGAGATAGCATAATGGTTATACAAAAGACTCATGCCTGAGACTCTGAAGCCCTAAATTCAGTCTCCGTCACCACTATAAGCCATAGCTGAGCGGTGGTCTGGTCTCTTTCATTTAAATAAGTAATATTTTAAAGTAAAAAACAATTTTTAAAAAGAGAGCCACGAATTAGCACCTGCTAATCTTTATGAACATCTTTTACATGCTTATGAGTGTTAAATAGAATACAAATGAGAGAGAGATAACTAGTCCCAGGAGTTTTCTCCTCCCAATCATAAAGTTTTATTCTAAAACATATATTGGTAATCTTTCTGTATTAAACCAAAAATAACTTACAAGGTTATTGAAACTATAGATCTAGGAACTTCCTTCTTTAAGAAAAGTAATAAAAGCAAGATAAAAAATTTAAATGCTAAGATATATGTATCTGTAATTATTTACTTGCTGAGAGAAGGTGAATAGTTTCAGGAAGACAATTGTTAGCCTAAAAAATGCTCTGAACAGAAAACAAATGCAGACATGTAATTCCTCCGAAGAACTAGTCTTTATGTGCTGAGCTAAAGCAAACAGTCTGCTTTTCCTCATAACCAGACGTGTTAGTGGAGAAAGCAGTGGACTGAGGAGAATAAGCTGTGCTAAGAAAGTCTGCTCCGCAGCATTGCTTGCTGCTTTAACTTACCAGTTCTTTTGCTTATCAACACACTGATTGTCTTTTTGTGTCAGACATTGTCCTCAGCTACATGAATAAAAAGATATCACTGTAATTTCTGCACTTACTCTCAGCAGAGAAAACCAAAGCATAAACAGTCATCTTCACCATGATATAGAGTGCTATAATAAGGATATCAGCACATTGCTATGGAAACACCGAGGAGGGAGTAATTAGCTCTGGCTGTGGGTGTTGGGCAAAGCTCCACAGAGCAGGTGACATTTGAGCTGGACGCTTAAGAATGAGTAGGTGTTCACAGGCAAGAGAAAACAGTAGGAAAGAAGCACAGAGTACACGACATATTTTGAGATTGCTAAATAAAACATTGTGGCCAGAAGGCTATAGTGTGTGAAAATAGCTGAAATAATGTAAATGAATAAGAAACAGACCCCTATTCAAAGTTTATGACTTGATTTTATGTAGTACTTAGTAATCTTAATTGCCATATGAAGTAAAATGTTACTCAGAAATAATGTTTTGCCACTAAAACTTGAATTTTTCCAGCTAACACAGTATTTTAATTATTTTTTAATATTTTATTTATTTATTTTCCTTTTTTGTTGCCCTTGTTTTTTTTTTTTTTAATTTTGTATTTAAGAAAGGATTAGTGAACAAAAGCATAAGGTAGGGGGGGTACAACTCCACACAATTCCCAACACCCAATCCCCATAACCCACCCCCTCCCATGGTAGCTTTCCCATTCTCTATCCCTCTGGGAGCATGGACCCAGGGTCGTTGAGGGTTACAGAAGGTAGAAGGTCTGGCTTCTGTAATTGCTTCCCCGCTGAACATGGGCGTTGACTGGTCGGTCCATACCCCCAGTCTGCCTCTCTTTCCCTAGTAGGGTGTGTCTCTGGGGAAGCTGAGCTCCAGGACACATTGGTGGGGTCTTCAATCCAGGGAAGCCTAGCCAGCATCCTGGTGGCATCTGGAACCTGGTGATTGAAAAGAGAGTTAACATATGAAACCAAACAATTTGTTGAGCAATCATGGATCCCAAGCTTGGAATAGTGGAGAGGAAGTGTTAGGGAGGTACTCACTGCAAACTCTAGTGTAATCCTGCTTTCAGGTATATATTTTGCAGTAGTTTATGGATACGTGTGCACATAAGCTCTCTCTCACAGAAACTGGTGTGTATCTAGGTTATGGGACTTTGTTAGAAAGTGAACTACCTGAGATGAAATTAGAGTGTACTATTAAAGGAAAGGTCTCACCCGAGTAATGAAGCTGAAGGGTTGTCATTCCACACGTGAAGTCTCTGGATACAGTCTGAGGTGAAGCATGTTGAGGTGGCAATCGTTGCTTTGGTTAGGTTGTGATCGGCGGATGCAATATTATTTGGTTTGGATTGGGAGATGCATACGGGAAAGTGGGCCCTATCCAAGGGTTCCAGGACTGGGGGGAGTAGGGGCTCTAGAGTGAAGATGTGAGGTTCCTGCTGTCTTAGGGTTCAAAAAGACAATCAATAGTTAATATTATCATCACATTATTTGTTAATTGGGTTAACTTTGAAAAGTCCCTTTGTTATGGTTTGCTGTACAGTACCCAGTATCTTGTATATAGCTGTGCTATTGGAAGCTTCTTTTCTAATCTTGTTTTTCAACTTCGGCCTGAGAGTGAGATCATCCCATATTCATCCTTCTGTTTCTGACTTATTTCACTCAACATGATTTTTTCAAGGTCCATCCAAGATCGGCTGAAAACGGTGAAGTCACCATTTTTTACAGCTGAGTAGTATTCCATTGTGTATATATACCACAACTTGCTCAGCCACTCATCTGTTGTTGGACACCAGGGTTGCTTCCAGGTTTTGGCTATTACAAATTGTGCTGCCAAGAACATATGTGTACACAGATCTTTTTGGATGGATGTGTTGGGTTCCTTAGGATATATCCCCAGGAGGGGAATTGCAGGGTCATAGGGTAGGTCCATTTCTAGCCTTCTGAGAGTTCTCCAGACTGTTCTCCACAGAGGTTGGACCAATTGACATTCCCACCAGCAGTGCAGGAGGGTTCCTTTGACCCCACACCCTCTCCAGCATTTGCTGCTGTTACCTTTTCTGATGTGTGACATTCTCACAGGAGTGAAGTGATATCTCATTCTTGTCTTGATTTGCATTTCTCTGACAATCAGAGACTTGGAGCATTTTTTCATGTGTTTCTCGGCCTTTTGGATCTCTTCTGTGGTGAATATTCTGTCCAATTCCTCCCCCCATTTTTGGATGGGGTTATTTGTTGTCTTGTTGTTGAGTCTGGTAAGCTCTTTATATATGTTGGTTATTAAACTCTTATCTGATGTATGGCATGTAAAGATCTTCTCCCATTCTGTGAGGGGTCTCTTGATTTGGGTAGTGGTTTCTTTTGCTGTGAAGAAGCTTTTTAATTTGATGTAGTCCCATAGGTTTATACTTGCCTTAGTCTTCCTTGTAATTGGATTCGTTTCATTGAAAATGTCTTTAAAATTTATGCAGAAAAAAGTTCTTCCAATATGTTCCTCTAAGTATCTGATAGTTTCTGGTCTAACATCCAAGTCCTTGATCCACTTGGAATTTACTTTTGTATTTGGTGAAATACAGTGATTCAGCTTCATTCTTCTGCATGTTTCAACCCATTGTTTCCAACACCATTTGTTGAAGAGACTCTGCTTCCCCCATATAATAGTCTGGGCCCCTTTGTCAAAGACTAGATGTCCATAGGTGTGGGGCCTCATTTCTGGGCTCTCAATTCTATTCCACTGGTCAGTGTGTCTGTTCATGTTCCAGTACCAAGCAGTTTTGATGACAATGGCCCTATAATATAGTTTGAGATCTGGCAGTGTGATGCCTCCGGTTCTGTTCTTTTTTCTCAAGATTTTTTTGGCAATTCTAGGTCTTTTCTGGTTCCAGATAAACATTTGTAGCATTTGTTCTATTCTCCTAAAAAATGTGCTTGGGATCTTGATGGGGATAGCATTAAATTTGTAGATGGCTCTGGGTAATATATTCATTTTGATGATGTTAATTCTTCCAACCCATGAGCATGGAATATCTTTCCACTTCTTTGTGTCTTTTTCAATTTCTTTGAGTAGTGACTCATAATTTTCAGTATACAAGTCTTTCACTTCTTTGGTTAGGTTTACTCCTAGATATTTTATTGTTTTTGTTGCTATAGAAAAAGGAACTGATTTCTGGATTTCAATTTCTTCTAACTTAGTGTTTGCATAGAGGAATGCCACTGACTTTTGAATGTTAATTTTATAGCCTGACACATTACTGTATTGCCTGATGATTTCCAAAAGCTTCTTGCTAGATTCCTTAGGTTTTTCCATGTATACTATCATGTCATCTGCAAATAAGGAGAGTTTGACTTCTTCTCTTCCAATCTGTATTCCTTTAATTCCTTGCTCCTGCCTGATTGCTATGGCAAGAACTTCCAACACTATGTTGAATAGTAATGGTGATAGTGGGCAGCCCTGTCTAGTACCTGATCTGAGGGGAAATGCTTCCAGTTTTTCACCGTTGAGTATGATGTTGGCTGTAGGTTTGCTATATATAGACTCCACTATCTTCAGGAATTTTCCATCTATTCCTATTTTCTGTAGTGTTTTGATCATAAAGGGATGTTGTATTTTGTCAAAGGCTTTCTCTGCATCTATTGATATGACCATGTGGTTTTTGGTCTTGCTTTTGTTGATGTGGTGGATCACATTGATTGATTTACGTATATTAAACCAACCTTGCATGCCTGGGATAAACCCCACTTGGTCATGATGAACAATCTTTTTGATATACTGCTGTATCCGGTTGGCTAGAATTTTGTTCAATATTTTCGCATCTATGTTCATCAGAGATATTGGTCTGTAGTTTTCTTTTTTGGTTGTGTCCCTGTCTGCTTTTGGTATCAGGGTGATGTTGGCTTCATAGAAGCTGGCAGGGAGTATTCCAGTGTCTTCAATCTTCTGGAAGACTTTTAAAAGTAGAGGTATTAGTTCTTCTTTGAAAGTTTTGTAGAATTCATTTGTAAAACCATCTGGTCCAGGACTTTTATTTTTGGGAAGATTTTTGATAACTGTTTCAATTTCATTAGCTGTGATGGGCCTGTTCATGTTATCCACTTCCTCTTTACTTAGTTTTGGAAGTTGGTAGGTATCTAGGAAATCATTCATTTCTTCCAGGTTCTCTAACTTGGTGGCATATAGTTGTTCATAGAAGCCTCGCATGATATGTTGAATTTCTGCAGTGTCTGTTGTGATATCTCCTCTTTCATTTACTATCCGATTTATTTGGGTCTTCTCCCTTTTTTGTTTTGTGAGTCTGGCTAAAGGTTTGTCGATTTTGTTTACTCTTTCGAAGAACCAACATTTACTTTCATTGATCTTTTGTATGGTTTTCCTATTCTCAATGTTATTTATTTCTGCCCTAACTTTAGTAATTTCTGTCCTTCTGGTTGCTTTAGGGTTCCTTTGTTGTTCTTCTTCTAGGTCTTTAAGATGTGCAATCAGGCTGTTTATTTGTGCCTTTTCTTGTTTCCTAATGTGTGCTTGTATAGCTATGAACTTCCCTCTTAGGACTGCTTTAGCTGTGTCCCAAATATTTTGATAGCTTGTGTCTTCATTTTCATTGAACTCTCGAAACATTTTGATTTCTTCCTTGATTTCCTCTTTGACCCAGAAGTTGTTAAGAAGTGTACTGTTGAGCTTCCACATTTTGGCACTGTTACTAATCTTTTGTTGATTGTTAAGTGTTAGTTTAATTCCACTGTGGTCTGAGAAGATGCTTGGGATGATTTCAGTGCTCTTGAATAGGCTGATGCTGTCTTTGTGGCCTAACATATGGTCTATCCTTGAGAATGATCCATGTGGATTTGAGTAAAATGTGTATTCCAGTTTCTTGGGATGAATGACTCTGAAAATGTCCAATAGTTCTAGTTTATCTATCTCTTCATTTAGCTCCCTTATGTCTTTACTGATTTTCTTCCTGGATGATCTGTCAAGTTGAGATAGTGGGGTGTTGAAGTCCCCTACTATGATTGTGTTACTGTTAATATATTGCTGTAGCTCTTTCAGTAGAAGTTTGATGTATTTAGATGGCTTCTCATTGGGTGCATAGATATTAATAATTGTTAATTCCTCTTGATTGACTGATCCTCTGAGCATTAAGTAGTGTCCATTCCTATCTTTTTTAATCTTATCTATTTTAAAGTCTATCGTGTCAGATATGAGAATAGCTGTTCCTGCCCTTTTTTGTGGGCCATTGGCTTGAATGATAGTTTTCCATCCTTTCACTTTAAGTCTGTGTTTGTCTTGTTGCGTTAGGTGAGTTTCCTGTAGACAACATATTGTTGGGTTGTGTTTTCTGATCCATCTTCCTACTCTGTGTCTTTTAATAGGTGAATTCAGGCCATTGACATTTATTGATATCAAAGATTGAAGATATTTTAACGCCATTCTTGTAGAGTTTTAGAGTGTTTTGATATATATTCTATTTGTGGTGGTCTGGTTGTTTATAGGAAACCTTTCAGAACTTCTTTCAAGGCAGGCTTGGTGATGGTTGCTTCCTTCAACTGTTGCTTGTCTGAGAAGGTTTTGATGCTTCCATCTAGTCTGAATGACAATCTAGCAGGATATAGTATTCTTGGCTGAAAGCCTTTCTCATGGAGCACTCGATAGATATCTTGCCATTCTCTTCTGGCCTGTAGTGTTTGTATGGAGAAGTCTGCTGCTAATCTTATGGGTTTTCCTTTGTAGGTGACTCTTTGTTTTTCTCTTGCAGCCTTGAGGATCCTTTCTTTATCCTTATTCCTTTCCAATCTAAGTATGACATGTCTTGGTGTCTTTAGGTCTGGGTTAATTCTGTTTG
Organism: Erinaceus europaeus; assembly: GCF_950295315.1. Lineage (NCBI taxonomy): Eukaryota > Metazoa > Chordata > Mammalia > Eulipotyphla > Erinaceidae > Erinaceus > Erinaceus europaeus. The sequence goes on along the minus strand of NC_080182.1, from coordinate 15,095,978 downwards.
GGACCCTCTGGGCTTCTTGAATCTTTATGTCTTTGGTGTTGTCTAGACTAGAGAAATTTTCAGCTATTATGGCCTGGAGAACGCTTTCTTCCTCCCCTTCTCTTTCTTCCTCTGGTAAGCCAATAATGCGTATATTGTTTCTTTTGAAGTCATCCCATAGGACTCTGTTGTTGTTTTCAGCATCTCTTAATCTCTTTTTGAGATCTCTTACTTCTTTTTTAGTTGTCTCTAATTCATCCTCAATCTTGCTAATTCTGTCTTCAGCCTCATTGATTCTATTCTCTCTGCCCTCTACTGCTTTCTGGAGTTCATCTATTTTGTTGCCCTGCTCTGATACTGTTTTAGCTTGTTCAGCTAGTTGCCTTCTTAGCTCAGCAATTTCAGCTTTCAGCTCTCTAATAACCATGCGATTATTAGAATTTTCTTCCATATTCTCATTTGTTGTTCCTGCAGTTCTGATTACAATTTTTTCAAATTCTTTACTCACTCCTGTTATTATTTCCTTAGCTAATGTTTGGATGTTGAACTCGTTGTTTTGTGCTTCGCCCTCTGGAGGACTTTTAGCTGGACTCTTGTCCTGGTTCGAGTCTCCATTATTTTTTCTTGTTGTGTTAACCATTTTATATAAGTTAACAGTTTTTTCAATCCCTGAGTTGGAGTTCAGTGGTGTAAAAGCCTTTTTTTTTTCCCCTGTAGGCTATGGTAGCCTGAGGGCTTTTAAACTATCAATAGGCTTCTTGGCTTAATCAATGACTCCTGACCAAGAGATAAAGCAGGGTGTGGCAGAGATAATCCAGTGGTTATGCAAAGAGACTTTCACAGCCCTTCAGCTATGCCACCGAGGTATAGGTCTTCTCCTGAGTTTCCCGGTTAGATCTCTGTGCCCTGGTGTCCCTCCCTGTTGCTGCTCCAGATTCTGAGGGTAGTAGCAATGGAGACTCAGAGTTGTACTTGGTGAGTCTCTGGGGAGTCCTTTCCTCCCTTCAGCTGTCCCCTTGTTGGTGGAGCAAACTGGAGGTGGTGTCTCCACTGACAAACTGTCGAACTGTTAGCAGTCACTTAATCTCTCCTTAGGCCCCTCTCTCCTCTCTCTCACCAGCCACACGTGTTTGTACTCACAGGTGATTTACTGGGTTTCTGTGGTCATTCTGGTCCTGTCTTGTTTCGGTCCGGGTGGTCTCCTTTGGTATTCCTAGTTGATCCGGGAGAGGAGAGGAGAGGAGAGAAAGCGATCTACTGCTCGTAGCTCCGCCTCCGGAAGTCGAATCAAAATAAATGATTTCTGTTTGGACATTGCTGCTCCTGCCCTTGTTTTTTTAATCATTGTTGTGGTTTTTTGATTATTATTATTATTGTTGTTGATGATGGATAGGACAGAGAGAAATGGAGAGCAGAGGGAAAGGTAGAGAGGGGGAGAGAAAGATAGACACCTGCAGACCTGCTTCACTGTTTGTGAGGCGAGTCCCCTGCAGGTGGGGAGCCAGGGGCTCAAACTGGAATCCTTACACCAGTCCTTGCGTTTTGTGCCATGTGCACTTAACCCGCTGTGCTACTGCCTGACCTCCAGTATTTTAATTCTGAACTACCATGTCCCAAAATAGGAATTTTCTAGCTCTATTCAGTTATAGAAGCCTATTTCCTGGTATAACTTTCCTGAAAAATCTCAAACCTGGAATTGGGCACATCACATGTACATTGCTCTCCGATATTGAATGAATATCTCTCTCTCTTTATATATCTCTATATATATATCTATATATAGATGTATATATAGATATAGGTATATATAAGTATATCCTCTCAAAGAATTATCCTTCCAATAGCACAGAGATTCACTAAATTTCACTGTTTAGTTAAATCATTGTTCAATGAGTGTCGGACTGAAAAGAATATAAAAAGCTGTACCAGGAAGACCTGCACTGTTTTGGGAGACAAGTGATAACACCTTGATAAAAGTGAAGTTGATAGATTATTAATTAGTCTCTCTCCCTGCATCTGTTCTGATACTTTCTTTTTAAGCTGTATTTATTTATTGGATAGAGATAGCCAGAAATTGAGAGGAAGGGAGAAATAGGGAGACAGACAGAGACACCTGCGACACTGCTTCACCACTCGTGAAGCTGTCCCCCTGCAGGTGGGGACTGTAGACTTGAACCCAGGTCCTTGAGCACTGTAATGCAAGGGGAGTCGCTTCACAAACAGTGAAGCAGGTCTGCAGTTGTCTTTCTTTCTCTCCCCCTCTCTGTCTTCCCATCCTCTCTCCATTTCTCTCTGTCCTATCCAACAACAATAACAATAACCACAACAACGATAACACAACAAGGGCAACAAAAGGGAAAAAACAGCCTCCAGGAGCAGTGGATTCCTGGTGCAGGCACCAAGCCCCAGCAATAACCCTGGAGACAAAAAAAAAAAAAAATACTCTTCCTTCATACTAAAACATTGCCTAAACCTCACTTGTTACTAAGAGGTGAGGGTTTGAAAGAAAAGACCACGTCTCTAGCCTTCCTACCAGGTCTTCTTTGTACCGAGATGCCTACCCCCTTGCTCTCTCTATGTAGTGACTGCACTTCCCTTTCCCCCTCTCTGCAGAACCTCTTTACTTGCCTTTTGGTTAGATAAATCTATTCTGATCTTTAGAATTTAACTGAATCCATTTCACCTTTACCCACCTGCTGTCTGTCTATATAGTCTTCATGATATCAAGTCAGCAAACGTGTGAGAATACTTTTCTCTCTTACTAGATAATTACTATCCCTTTGGCCAATACCTCAGCCCTTTTCTACTCATATTTGAATTTTCAGCATCCATGTATCTAGCATGATCCCTAATGTGTAGTTTGATAAAGGTTGCTAAATACAAGAATGATTAGATATATGGGCAAAAAAAATTGTACCATAGTATTTTTATACAGGATAGAAAAATTCAAAACAAAACAGATTAGCATAGATACTTTAGATTCAGATGCTGTTCCTTGAATGTTCTTAGGAGGTTTCATTCTTGAGAAGTTCTAACATTCTCTTTGTCTCATCTTCTCTGAATGGTTCCCTTTCACAGTAACCCCCTTTGCAGGACTAATTAAATTATGAGTAACTCCTAGATACCCAATAATTTAGGATAACTTAGTAATTTAGGATAGATTAGATTTAGTCATTAGAAAATGACTCCCAGGAATATTTATGTTATCCTGGGCCTCACTTTTTTCTTATAGACAGTTATAAGAGGAACATGCAGTAAAAACAAGTGAAAATCTTTTAGTAAAGATGCTCTGAAATCTAGTGAATTGTTGCCCACATCTAAGTTTGCCATTTGGAACAGTAGTTGACTATACATACCTAGTGTGAGAAGTTACAGTCATTTTTCTTGAAGAATGGTTGTTTTACTCCTACTCACTGAATTTTCAAAACATTCAAACTAAATTTAATGTCATATTAACCTAGAGATAGTATAGCTTTTGGTTGCCAAATATAGAATATCAGTAAAATGCTAGCATTGATTTTTTTTTTTTACTTGATGACTAAATGCTGCTGTAGGCTAGTTAGATAGAAGATGTATTTTATGTGCTATTTTCATTTATTGTCCCTGAGACTGTCAGATATTTCTGTAGAAAAAAAAAAAGTATGACAGAGCCAGGTGGTGGTGCACCTGGTTAAGCACATATTATAGTGTGTGACAACCCAGGTTCAAGCCCCTTGTCCCCATCTGCAGGGGGGAAAGCTCATGAATGGTGAAGCAGGGCTGAGGGTGTCTCTCTGTCTTTCTCCCTCTCTCTATCCCCCCTTCTCAGTTTTTCTCTGTCTACATCCAGTAATAAATAAATAAAAATATTAAAGAAAAAGAGAAAAGCATATACATGTATAAATACCAAATCTGTGCTCCAAGCAGCTTACAGTTTTCTTTCTTTTTCTTTTTTTTAATATTTCAACTTAATGACTTATATCCCCAGATCCCAGGCATACATTTTCACAAATACACAATAAAATATATAAGAAATGCACAGTTGAAAATATGTTCTGAAAGTTAAGGAGTTGTTATAGCTCTTATTTTTATTACTTGGCAGAATAACTCTAAACTGTTTCTTAAACCACTAACTAATTCTCCCCCCACACCTTGTTTTGAAGCAGGCCTAAGAAATTATTCAAACTATCAGCAAAAAAAATATTCTTTGTCCATATCTCCAAAGTTCAGTTGTTCTTCAGAGTTCCAGATATTGCCTTGGAATTTTTTAAATCAAATTTAAATATTTATGGCATATAGAAATATAACAATGCATTTCCCATGTTTTCATCATAAAGATCAACATTATAACAGTATTGAAGCTTATAATTTTCTTACATGCACTTGAATTGAAAACTGCTTTGAAGAAGAGCAGGTTGGCAGTTCAAGGTTGGATTAAATTCCAGAGAACCATCATAGCAAAAAAAAAAAAAATTGTTTAGGTTTGATGCAAGAGTGAGACACTGGACATTAGGAACCAAGCAAGTGATATGCATAGAATGGTTTTTGAAAAATACTAATTAGATAGTCTCAAAGAGATAAGTATATAATCATGACTATAGTGGAAAGTGTAGTATAAATGAGGAATAGGATATTTTTAAGGCATTTGTTTTTCCCCCAAAGAAATGCATTGTTTATAGGAATTTGAGCATAGAAATGATTAAAGAGGGGTCTGAGCGGTAGCACTGTGGGTTAAGCACATATGGCACGAAGCGCAAGGACCAGCTCAAGGATCCCAGTTAGAGCCCCCAGTTCCCCACGTACAGGGGGGTCGCTTTACAAGCGTTGAAGCAGGTCTGCAGGTATCTTTCTCTTCCCCTCTCTGTCTTCCCCTTCTCTCTCCATTTCTCTCTGTCCTATATCAGCTACAACAACAGCAATAACAACTACAACAAGGGCAACAAAATGGAAAAAAAAAATGGCCTCCAGGAGCAGTGGATTCATAGTGCAGGCACTGAGCCCTAGTGATAACCCTGGAGGCAAAAATAAAAAATAAATGATTAAAGAGTAAGATTCTTATGAGTTCCAGACTGTGAAAGACCAATACTGTGAGTGTTGGTAACTGAGAAGAGGTGAGTATGAGCAGTCAGTGACCAAGGGTGATTTCAACAGTGTACACACTGCAAGTGGTAAGAGCAGGATACTTAATACTTTGATGATGCATGGTTATTCTGGTTTAAGTAATTAGTGCTGACTGGGGCATCCTGATTTAGAGGCTCAGCCATCTCGCTCTAGGACCGCTTACCTGGTAGTGAAGACTTGACAAAGTGTGTAAATTCAGGAGTAATCACATGCTTGTTGTTGTAGGTGCTTCACCACTCTAAGCCAACTTTTGCAGATAAAGACAGGGAGAGAGAGAACAAGTTGCATTTAAAAGGCTTCTTCAAGGGGCTGGGCTGGTGGTGTACTCCAATAGACGCACATTACCATGATCAAGGATCTGGGTTCGAGACCCTGCTCCCCACCTGAGGGAGGACACTTCAGGAGTGGTGAAGCAGGTCTGCAGGTGTCTGTCTTTCTCTCTATCTCCCTTGCCCTCTCAATTTCTCTCTGTCCTGTCAAATAAAAATAAAGTAGAAAGAAAGAAGAAAAAAAAAAAAAGGCCATCAGGAGCCATGGATTCATACATAATGCCGGCACCGAACCTCAGCAATAACCCTGGTGGCAGTAAGAATCATATTTATCTGGCATCTTAAAGCTGAATATTTACAAAAAAAAAAAAAGTAGCAAAATCTGGCTAATATGCAGCCTTTTAAAGTTGTACATACTAGGATACTTTGCTTTATTTTATTTTTAGTCTGGTTTTTAATCTTTTGTTTATTTGATAGAGACAGCCAGAAGTTGAGAGGAAAGGGGATGACAGAGAGGGAGGGAAACAGAGAGACACCTATTGCCCTGCTTCACCACTCGCAAAACTTTCCCCCTTGCTGTGGGGACTGGGGGCTTGAACCTGGGTCCTTGCACATTGTAACATGTGCTCAACCAGGTGGCCACCACCTGACTCCCTTACTAGGATACTTGTATTCAAATAATGTCTTTTTTTCCAGAAAAGAATATGCTGAAGGAGGAACTCCTTTATTGGTTAACTCCTTTATTGGTTAACATTCATACAATGAATGTTAACCAATAAAAATCGTCATTAGTGAAAATGTTGGTATTTAATAGCCATTTGTACATAATATTCTTTGACACGAGGGTTTAGCTCTGTTTTACATTACACTACTTATAGTGTACGAATATTTACACTGTTATTTCCGATCATTCTTTTCCCCCTCCTATTTTGTAGGTGTATTTAGCTCGAAAGGAGGGATCTTCTTTAGCTTTTATTTCCTGGAAGTTTGAGTGTGGATCAGTTGGCCTGAAAATAGATAGCATTTCCATTAGGACAAGCAGTCAAACCTTTCAGACCGGAATAATACAGTGGAAATTGAAGTCTGATGCAGTACAAGTTGAACCAATAGGAGGTAAGCATTTGTCTGGAAAATTAACCATAATTTAACCATATACTTAATACTGAACTTGTTCTTATATTTCTTTATTTTAAATATACATTTTAAGATACAGTTCTGAGCTTTTCATACTTAACTCAGATTTTTGCAAAAAAAAAAAGAAAATCCATACTGCTGGTATTATAATAAAAGGACTTGTGTTTTTTTTACTGTGAAACACAGAGTCAAAATTATTTCTTTTTTCTTTTTCTTTTTTTAAATATTTATTTATTCATTCCTTTTTGTTGCCCTTGTTTTACTGTTGTAGTTATTATTGTTGTTGTTATTGATGTCCTTGTTGGATAGAACAGAGAGAAATGGAGAGAGGAAGGGAAGACACAGGGAGAGAGAAAAATACACCTGCAGACCTGCTTCACCACCTGTGAAGTGACTCCCCTGCAGGTGGGGAGCTGGGGGCTCGAACCGGGATCCTTATGCTGATCACCTACACTTAACCCGCTGAGCTACCGCCCAACTCCCTATTTCTTTTTTTCAAAGGACTTGTTTCTTTTGCTGGTAACAATTTTTATTTTTATGGGTTGATTTTTAAAAATTATTTTATTATCTTTATTTATTTATTGGATAGAGAGAGTTAGAAATGGAGATGGGAGAGTTAAAGAGGGAGAGAGACAGAGAGACTCCTGCAACGCTGCTTCACCACTTGCAAAGCTTTCCCCTTGCAGGTGGGGACCAGGGGTTCAAACCTAGATCCTTGCCTATTGTAGCATGTGCGCTCAACCAGGTGCGCCACCACCTGGCCCCATTTTATGGGTTGATTTTTACCTACAAGTCAGATAGATAAAATGCATTGCAGATTGTTTCTTTACATTCTTTAACTCGCCAAAAGCAACATGTTCACTTAACTATTTTTCCTCCAACAGATAAAACTCTTCGCTCTTATGATTTTTCTGGTGCCACTGAAGTTATTTTGGAAGCAGAACTAAGCAGAGGCGATGGTGTTGTTGCTTGGCAACACACCCAGCTGTTTAGACAAAGCTTAAGTGACCATGAGGAAAACTGTCTGGAGATAATTATAAAATTCAGTGACCTTTGAAAACCTGAGCATTATAGAAAAGCTGGCAGTAATCAAGGTCTTACGATGTTCTAAAGTGATCTGTCAGTTCAGCGCATGCTTATTTGGCAATTTACAGTCCTCTGCTAGCGTATTTCGTTTGTTTTTCAGTTTTTAATCTATCCATCATGTAATCTTCATGAAAATGTATCTTTGTACTGTGAACCATAATGAAACCATAAATTAAAAGTTCCCTTCCATATGTGACTCACCTGGAGTAAAGTCTTATTGTCTCAATACAAGATTTTCATCTAAAAATTGATAGTGTGGTTTTAAAGGTAAAGTGAAGCAATTGAATAAATACTATTCATGATTGGGATAAAATTTTAAATAGTATAGTAGTCATCTGACATTATCCGATCAGTCATTGATTTTTTTTATAAGTAGCTTTCCTAAGATTTTAATTTTTAATAAATGTGAAGTAGTTTCTAAGTTATATAATGTATGGACATTTTTATGGTTGTAAATATATAGGCATTTAAGAAATAAAACATTATTTTTGCTTTACCTTTTTTTAAAAATATTTTTATGAGAAACCAAAGCCCTGTTTTGCATATGGTGGTGCCAGGGACAGAACCTGGCCCCTCACACATGCAGGTCCTGTGCCCGAGTATCGAGCTGTCTCCCAGCTCTTTGGCCTAATTAGTTGGCCAACTAATCTTTAATAACTATCCTAAACATTGAAAACTGCCTTATTAGACAAGACATGAAAATGGTTTGCGTTGCGTAAGTTCAGCTACATTATGACTCTATGTGAACACATCAGAAAATGTTTCACATTTTAGTTTACTTTTAAATACTTTTATCTACCTCATTGAATAAAATTATTTTTTTGAAACTGTGTAACTATTTTATGCAGTGTTTATATACTGTGTCAAAGTTGCTGTGTGTACATCCCATGTAAACCTCTCCAGTGAAATCTAACAATTTGCTAGTCAGTTGTATCCAAGAGGACTGTGATAGTTTTGTGAAGAAAATGGTGAAAATGACATATACCTCCTGTCTTTTAATTAACATAGTGATGCTCTGCAAAGTAAATTGTCAACTCTGTGCAAGAAAAGTACATTCTTTTTTTAATTTTTTTTTTAATTTTTTTTTATTTAAGACAAGATTAATTAACAAAACCATAGGGTAGGAGGGGTACAACTCCACACAATTCCCACCGCCCAATCTCCATATCCCACCCCCTCCCCCGATAGCTTTCCCATTCTCTGTCCCTCTGGGAGCATGGACCCAGGGTCATTGAGGGTTGCAGAAGGTAGAAGGTCTGGCTTCTGTAATTGCTTCCCCGCTGAACATGGGCGTTGACTGGTTGGTCCATACTCCCAGTCTGCCTCTCTCTTTCCCTCGTAGGGTGTGTCTCTGGGGAAGCTGAGCTCCAGGACACATTGGTGGGGTCTTCAATCCAGGGAAGCCTGGCTAGCATCCTGATGGCATCTGGAACCTGGTGATTGAAAAGAGAGTTAACATACAAAGCCAAACAAATTGTTGAGCAATCATGGACCCAAAGCTTGGAATAGTGGAAAGGAAGTGTTAGGGAGGTACTCACTGCAAATACTAGTGTACTTCTGCTTTCAGGTATATATTTTGCAGTAGTTTATGGATATGTGTGAACATAAGCTCTCTCTCACAGAAACTGGTGTATATCTAGGTTTTGGGACTTTGTTAGAAAGTGAACGACCTGAGATGAAATTAGAGTATACTATAAAAGGAAAGGGCTCACCTAAGTAATGAAGCTGAAGGGTTGTCATTCCACATGTGAAGTCTCTGGACACAGTCTGAGGTGAAGCATGTTGAGGTGGCAATCGTTGCATTGGTTAGGTTGTGGTCAGCGGATGCAATATTATTTGATATGGATTGGGAGATGCATACGGGAAAGTGGGCCCTATCCAAGGGTTCCAGGACTGGGGGAAGTAGGGGCTAATTTGGTCAGGTCCTGCTTTTAGTTTCCCTTTCAGATCTTCTTACTCAACTTCTGTTGATGAGTGGGATCATCCCATACTCATCTTTATCTTTCTGACTTAGCTCACTTAACATAGTTCCTTCTAGCTCTGTCCAAGATGGGTCAGAGAAGGTGGGTTCATTGTTCTTGATAGCTGGATAGTATTCCATTGTATATATATACTACAGCTTTCTCAGCCACTCATCTGTTGTTGGGCACCTGGGTTGCTTCCAGGTTTTAGCTATTATGAATTGTGCTGCTATGAACATAGGAGTACACACCTCTTTTTGGTTGGGTGTTATGGAGTCCTTGGGATATAACCCCAGGAGAGGAATTACTGGATCATATGGAAGGTCCATGTCTAGCCTTCTGAGAGTTTTCCAGACTGCTCTCCACAGAGGCTGTACCAATTTACATTCCCACCAGCAATGTAAAAGGGTTCCTCTGTCCCCACATCCTCTCCAGCATTTGTTGCTGCTGTCCTTTTTGATGTATGCCATTCTTACAGGAGTGAGGTGGTATCTTAGTGTTGTCTTAATTTGCATTTCTCTGACAATCAGTGACCTAGAGCAGTTTTTCATATGTTTGTTAGCCTTTTGGATCTCCTTTGTAGTGAATGTTTTGTTTATATCCTCTGCCCATTTTTGGATGGGGTCATTTGCTTTTTTGGTGCTAAGTTTTCTGAGCTCTTTATATATTTTGGTGATTAGTTTCTTGTCTGATGTCTGGCATGTGAAGATCTTCTCCCATTCTGTGAGGGGTCTCTCTGTTTAATAGTTTCTTTGTATGTGCAGAAGCTTTTCAATTTGATGTAGTCCCATTGGTTTGTTTCTGCTTTAGTCTTCCTTGCAATTGGGTTTGATTCATCAAAGATGTCCTTGAGGTGTAGGTGGGAAACTGTTTTACCAATGTTTTCCTCTAAGTATTTGATTGTTTCTGGTCTGACATCTAGGTCTTTGATCCATTTGGAGTTGATTTTTGTTTCTGGTGAGATAAAGTGGTTCAATTTCATTCTGCTGCATGTTTCAACCCAGTTTTCCCAGCACCATTTATTGAAGAGAGCCTCCTTCTTCCATTTAATCCTTTGGGCCCCCTTATCAAAGATTAGATGTCCATAGGTGTGGGGATTTATTTCTGGGCTTTCAATTCTGTTCCACTGGTCTGTGTGCCTATTTTTGTTCCAGTACCATGCTGTTTTTATGATGATGGCTTTATAATATATTTTAAGGTCTGGGAGTGTGATGCCTCCATTTCTGTTTCTTTTCCTTAAGATGGTTTTGGCAATTCTAGGTGTTTTCAGGTTCCAGATAAATGATTGTAGTGTTTGTTCTATTCTCTTAAAGAAGCTTGGTGGAACTTTGATGGGTATTGCATTAAATTTGTATATGGCTCTGGGGAGAATAATCATTTTGATGATATTTATCCTTCCAATCCATGAGCATGGGATATCTCCATTTCTTGGTAATCAGTTTCTATTTCCTTGAGTAGGGACTCATAGTTTTCAGCATACAAGTCTTTCACTTCTTTGGTCAACTTTATTCCTAGGTATTTGATTGATTTTGCTGAAACAGTAAATGGGAGTGATTTCTGGATGTCTTCTTCTTCAGATTTAGTGTTTGCATAAAGAAATGCCACTGATTTTTGTACATTGATTTTGTAGCCTGATACCTTGCTATATTGCCTAATAACTTCCAGTAATTTTCTGCTGGATTCTTTAGGTCTTTCTATGTATACTATCATATCATCTGCAAATAGTGAGAGCTTGACTTCTTCCCTTCCAATCTGTATTCCTTTGATTTCTTTCTCTTGCCTGATTGCTATGGCAAGAACTTCCAATACTATGTTGAAGAGTAACGGTGACAGTGGACAGCCCTGTCTAGTCCCCGATCTGAGGGAATGCTTTCAGCTTCTGTCCATTGAGTATGATGTTGGCTGTAGGTTTGCTATATATAGACTCCACTATCTTGAGGAATTACCTATCTATTCCCATTTTTTGTAGAGTTTTGAGCATGAATGGGTGTTGGATTTTGTCAAAGGCTTTCTCTGCATCTATTGAGATAATCATGTGGTTTTTGGCTTTGCTTTTATTGATGTGGTGAATGACATGAATTGACTTACGGATGTTGAACCAACCTTGCATTCCTGGGATGAATCCCACTTGGTCATGATGAACAATCTTTTCGATATGTTGCTGTATCTGGTTGGCCAAGATCTTGTTTAATATTTTGGCATCTATGTTCATCAGAGATATTGGTCTGTAGTTTTCCTTTTTTGTTCTGTCCCTATCAGCTTTTGGTATCAGGGTGATGTTGGCTTCATAGAAGGTGGAAGGGAGTATTCCTGTTTCTTCAATCTTATGGAAAAGCTTAGGAAGTATGGGTACTAACTGTTTCCTGAAAGTTTTGTAGAATTCGTTTGTGAAGCCATCTGGTCCAGGACTTTTGTTGTTGGGGAGATTCTTAATAATGGTTTCAATTTATTTGTCTGTGATTGGTGCATTTAGATTTTGTAGTTCTTCTTGGTTCAGTTTTGGAAGGGCATATGCTTCTAGGAATTGTTCCATTTCTTCCAGATTCTCTAGCTTGGTGGTGTATAGTTCTTTATAGAAGTTTCGCAGGATTCTCTGGATTTCTGTGGTGTCAGTTGTGATATCTCCTCCATCGTTTACAATTCTATTAACTTGAGTCTTCTCTCTTTTTTGTTTGGTGAGTCTGGCTAGGGGTTTGTCAGTTTTGTTTAATCTTTCAAAGAACCAACATTTGGCTTCATTGATCTTTTGTATGGTTCTTTTATTTTCGATGTTGTTTATTTCTGCTCTAACTTTAGTGATTTCTGTCCTTCTGGTTGCTTTAGGGTACCTTTGTTCCTCTTCCTCTAAGTCCTTGAGGTGTTCAGTAAGGTCATTCATTTGAGCTTCTTCTTGGTGTTTAATATGTGATTGTATGGCTATAAGTTTCCCTCTCAGTACTGCGTTAGCTGTGTCCCAAATATTTTGATAGGTTGTGTCTTCATTTTCATTTGTTTCCAGGAACATTTGAATTTCCTGCTTGAGTGAATCTCTGACCCAGTGGTTCTTAAGCAGTATGTTGTTTAGTTTCCAAATTCTGTGACTTTTAATAATTTTCTGTTTGTTGTTAAATGTTAGTTTTACTCCACTGTGGTCTGAGAAGATACTTGGGATGATTTCAGTGCTCTTGAATTTATTGATGCTGTCTTTGTGGCCTAAGATGTGGTCCATCCTTGAGTATGTGTTATGTGGATTTGAAAAGAAGGTGTATTCCAGTTTTTTGGGTGAAGGAGTCTGAAAATGTCCAAGAGGTCTAGTCTGTCAATCTCTTCATTCAATTCTCTTGTATCTTTATTGGTTCTCTGCTTTGTTGATCTGTCTAAGTGTGAGAGTGGGGTGTTGAAGTCTCCCACTACTATTGTATTACTATTGATGTAGTTTTGAAATTCTTTCAGTAGGTGCTTGATGTATTTAGATGGTCCCTCATTGGGTGCATTTATGTTAATAATTGTTAAGTCTTCTTGGCTGATTGATCCTCTAATCATTATGTAATGTCCTTGCCTATCTTATATTACTTTATTTAATTTAAAATCTATCGTGTCTGAGATGAGAATGGCTATTCCTGCCCTTTTTTGTGGTCCGTTAGCCTGTATGATAGTTTTCCATCCTTTCACTTTAAGTCTGTGTTTATCTTGTTGTGACAGATGGGATTCTTGCAAGCAGCATATGGTTGGGTTATGTTTTCTGATCCATCCCCCCACTCTGTGCCTTTTGATGGGTGAGTTTAAGCCATTGACGTTTATTGATATTATGGATTTAATGTATTCTAGTGCCATTGTTCAAAAAACTTTTTTTTGTTTGCTCTGATATATTGCCAGTGTTGTATTGATGTTCTTGTTTATAAGAGGTCTTTTAGAACCTCTTTCAGGGCCGGCTTGGTGATGGTTGCCTCCTTTAATTGTTGTTTGTCTAAGAAGGTTTTGATCCCTCCATCTAGTTTGAATGAAAGTCTAGCAGGATATATTATCCTTGGTTGAAACCCTTTTTCATTCAGGGCTCCATAGATATCTTGCCATTCCCTTCTGGCTTTTAGAGTTTGAGTGGAGAAGTCTGCAGATAATCTTATGGGTTTTCCCCTGTATGTGACTTTTTGTTTCTCTCTTGCAGCCTTTAGGATCCTTTCTTTATCCTTACTTCTTCTCATTGTGACTATGATGTGTCTTGGTGTCTTCAGGTCTGGGTTGATTCTGTTTGGTACTCTCTGGGCCTCTTGAATCTTAATGTCCTTTCTGTTATTCAGGTTTGGAAAGTTTTCTTCTATTATTTCCTCTAGAATGTTTGCTTCCCCTTCCTCTCTTTCTTCCTCTGGCAGGCCAATTATACGAATGTTACTTCTGTTGAGATCATCCCATATGTCTCTGTTGTTGTTGTCAGTGTCTCTCAATCTCTTTTTAAGCTCTTTCACCTCTTTCTTCGTTTTCTCTAACTCATCCTCTGTCTGACTAATTCTGTTTTCTGCTTCTGTTAGTCTGCTTTCCCTTGCCCCAGCTTCTTTCTTCATTACAGCTATTTCAGCTTTCAGTTCTCTAATTGCCTCAAGATAATCAGTATTTTCCTTGGGGGTCTCAACTGTTGTTTCCCTAATACTGCCATTCCTTTCCTCCAATGTTGTTTTCATTTCTGTGATTAATAAGTTTATTATTGCTTGCATACTTTTCTTATCTATGGTTACTTCTGGCTGATTTGTAGTTTCTTCTGGGCTCCTGTCTTCATTCATTGGAGTAGCAGTTTTATTTGTTTTTATCTACCCATTTTTTTGATTTATGTGTTTTTTTTTATGCTCTGTTGTTCCTCAGTTGTTGTGTCTTGAGTACAAGTAACACTGTACTAAATACCTTTATGACAAATGCACTCACCAACCTCAGGAATTACAGTAGCAACTGAAGCAAGTATTGAAGCAGTTTAATCGTTACTAGTTAGCCAAACAATTTCTCCAGTCCGTGAATAAATAGTAACCAAATCCCAGTAAAGAAGAAAGAGAAAAAAAAGAAAGGATAGCAAGAATAGACAGTTATGCAAATCTACTATCCACTGTATATTCTAGGGGTAACAAGAGGGGAAAGGGAACTAGAGCAGGGATACACACATAGAGAGTCCACTCTGAGTCAGATTTCTTCCCCAAAATAATTCACAAATTCAGAAAGGCAAAGAAGAAGGAAGAAGTGTATGACAAAAAAAAAAAAAAAAAAAAAGAGGCAAGAGAGAAAAGGGAAAAGATAAGAAAAAGAGCTGTAACTAAAGAGCAGTGAAAGGAAATTCCCAAATGTGTATCAGTGAAGTAAAAAAAAGCACAGTTTGTTGGTGTGGGGGCTGGGGGCTGTGACTTTGGAAGTTGAAGGATTAAGGAAGAAAGGATGACAATAATGAAAAAAAGAAAAAGATAAGAAAAAGAACAGTCATAAAAGGGCAGTGAAAGGAAAGGGTTTTTTTATGTATTTATTTTTAATTATTTAGCTATGCAGGGTGAGGTGGGGGGGTTGGCTACTTAGAAAGAAAAAAGGCCAGAGGTTTCAGAAGGGTATAGACTTAGAATTAATGATACTCCCTGATGGGACAGGAATTTGGTAAAGAAAAGGAGCTCCTAGCAGGGGATCCTGCTAGGAGGTGGTCCCCAGGGACAGGTTATGGGGGGGGGGAGGGGGGCGGGGAGGGAGGTATGCTTAGAAATTAAAAGGAAGAAAAAAAAATTTTCCCCCTTTTTTCCTACTCTAATTCTTAACCCAAATTAAGTTATAGTCACCTCCTTGGTGTCATCGCTAGGACCCCTTATTGGCTGGCCTACTAAATGCAGAAAATCCTACCATTTCCAGGAGATGTGGTCAGAGCTCAGCCACTAGCAGCTTCTCAGTCCGCCATCTTCCGGGAACCTCCAGAAAAGTACATTCTTAAAGAGAGGTTCCCAGCCTGAGAAATTCAGACCATATAGATGCTTATCTGTTAAAGGGATACAGTCTAATTTAGGCAGAATAGTGATTATTAAGACATTCAAATCTCCTATGTTTTTCTAGAATTTAATTGTTGAAGAGAAAAAGCAGTTACAAATTTTTTTCATTTTTTTTTTTTTGCCTCCAGGTTTATCGCTGGGGCTCAGTACCTACACAATGAACCCGGTATTCCCCATTTAGTTGTTATTGCTATTGTAGTCATAGCTGTTGTCATTGTTGTTGGATAGGACAGAGAGAAATTTAGTTATTATTGTTATTTAGTTGTTATTTAGTTGTTATTGCTATTGTAGTCATAGCTGTTGTCGTTGTTGTTGGATAGGACAGAGAGAAATTGAATGAGGAGGGGACCATAGAGGGGGAGAGAAAGACAGACACATGCAGACCAGCTTCACCGCTTGTGAAGCAACCCCCCCCTGCAGGTAAGGAGTTGGGGGCTCAAACTGGGATCCTTACACCGGCCCTTGCGCTTTGCTGCATGTGCGCTTAACCCGCTGTGCTACCGCCCATGCCCCCAGCAGTTAGATATTTTTTGTAAATGCATTCTATTAGTTTCAGCCCTTGAGCTAGCCAGTACATGCCCCCACTTTGCTTTCATTTGCTTGTTTCTCTTTTTCTTGATAGAGGAAAAGAAATAGAGAGGGGGAGGAGAGACTTCTGCAGCACTGCTCCACTGCTCATGAAGCTACCCTCCTGCAGTGGGGACCTGGGGGACTAAGCCCTGATCCTCATGCACTCTATTGGTGATGCCTCCGTGTTTAAGATGGGTTTACACCTTGGCTTCAGATGAGATCTGCCATGATAAATTATATTTATTAATTTATTAATATTTATTTATTTTCCCTTTTGTTGCCCTTGTTATTTTTTGTTGTTGTTGAAGTTATTATTATTGATGCCGTCATTGTTAGATAGGACAGAGAGAAATGGAGATAGGAGGGGAAGACAGGAAGGGGGAGAGAAAGATAGACACCTGCAGACCTGCTTCACCGCTTGTGAAGTGACTCCCCTGCAGGTGGGGAGCCGGGGCTGGAACCGGGATCCTTAACTCTGGTCCTTGTGCTTTGCGCCACGTGCATTTAACCCGCTGTACCGCCTGACTCCCCCATGATAAATTTTATAGTGTTTTTTTTTTTTCTTAAAGTCCTTTAGCTAGGAATCATTCTCAAAAGGAATGTACAAGTCTAATGCTTTAGTCAACTTACAGGAAAAAAATGTCTTAGAAGGCTAGTGAATGCTTTTTTCATTGCTTTGGGGGAGGGGAGAGCAAATGTTGGAGATAATTTAACCCAGATTCCTCACTTTTTGCTGAGGAAACTCAAGCCCAGAGAAGTTAAATGGCTTGTCTAAACAACTCAGTGGGTTAATGACATATGCAGGATTTATTTATACATTGGTCTTTCAGTTGCAGGCCTCTTAATTTTTTACAGACATGTGCGAATTGCTGTTTTACCAGGTCTTTCATGAACAGATACTTACGTAAGGAATGTTCAAGCTGAGAAGATAGTAAAAATTGATATCAGAGTCAATGACTTTTTAAAAATTTATCTTCATTTATTGGATAGAGATAGTCTGAAATTGAGAGGGAAGGGGAAAACAGAGGGAGAGAGGCAGAAAGACACTTGCATTCCTGCTTCACCACCCATGAAGCTTCTCCCTACAGGTGGGGACTGGGGCTTGAACCTGGCTTCTTGTGTACTGTAACGTGTGCACTCAACCAGGTGCCACCACCCAGCCCCTTGAATTAAAAAAAAAAATTTGTTTAATATTTATTTTCCCTTTTGTTGCCCTTGTTTTTTTTTTATTGTTGTAGTTGTTGTTATTGATGTCGTCGTTGTTGGATAGGACAGAGAGAAATGGAGAGAGATGGGGAAGACAGAGAAAGGGAGAGAAAGACACCGGCAGACCTGTTTCACCGCCTGTGAAGCAACTCCCCTGCAGGTGGGGAGCCGGGGGCTCGAACCAAGATCCTTATTCTGGTCCTTGGGCTTTGTGCCACATGCGCTTATCCCACTGCGCTACCGCCTAACTTACCCCCCTTGAGTATTTTAACTATAACTTTTCTGAAGCTTAAGTGTACTGGCACTGAACTCATAATGACATCAATTAATTAAGCCTTATAGCTATCCTTAAGACGAGACTTTTATGCCTGATTGTTTTTTAAATATTTTATTTTAATGAAAGACAGGGAAAGATTGACTGACTGACTGGCTGACTGACTTGACTACAACACTGATCAGCTCTGGTTTATGGTGGTGCTGGGGACTGAATCTGGGACTTCGGAGCCTTAAGCATTGAAGTCTTTGCATAACCATTATGCTGTCTCCCCAGTCCAATTATTGAGGTTAAGAGGTTCATAAGCCTCCTACTGAGTTCTAGTGCTAAACTTACTAAGTTTACTTTTTGGTTTACTTTTTGTACACTTTTCATTTGAAAGTTATCTGTCTGGGGCAGGTGGTGGCTCACCCAGTTAAGTGCACATAGTACTAAGCACAATGACTCGCACCTTGATCTGGGCTCGAGCCCCCCAGGATCCCCATCTGCAGCGGGGATGCTTCACGAGTAGCGAAGCAGTCTTCAGGTGTCTGTCTTTCTCCCTCTATCTTCCCCGGCCTTTTCTATTTTTCTCTGTCCTATTGAGGAAAATAGAAAACAAATAATGAAAAAGAGGGAAAAATGGCCTCCAGGAGCAGTGGATTCATAGTGACAGCACTTAGTCCCAGCGATAACCCTGGAGGCAAAACTAATAAAATAAAATAAATAAAGTTCTCTCTCTAGGCTGGGGAGACAGCATAATAGTTATGCAAAAGATTTTAATGCCCAAGGCATAAAGGCCCCAAGTTCAGTCCTCGGCACTACCATATGACAGAGCTGAGTAGTGCTCTAGTCAGTCTCTTTCTTTTCGTCCTTCCCTCATTAAAATAAATAAAATATATTTTAAGAAAAAAAACCCTCAGGTGGTGGTGCATGTTAGAATGCTCAAGGACCCAATTTGAGCCCCCAGTCCCCACCTGCAGGGGGAAAGCATTGCAAGTGGTGAAGCGGTGTTGCAGGTGTCTGTCTCTGTCCCTGTCACCCCCTTCCCTCTTGATTTCTGGCTGTCCCTAGCCAATAAATAAATAAAACTTATGAAAAAAAAATAAAAACACCCTCTCTGATTTTGTACAAAAGAAGTTATCTGGCTAAAAAGTTTGAGTTTGTGATTTCTTTAAAGGGATATGTTATTTTATGTATGCATATTCTAAGTAAAGTTTAATTGTTTCACATTACAAATTGTTTAAAGCAAGGTATTTTTTACATTTGAAAATGCTATTTGAAGAGCATTGGGGGAGGTTACTGTCCTTGAACTTTCATATATTCATAAAGAATCACTTGTTACTATACAAAATGTAGTAGACTCATTGGCTTAGATGTCTGTTTTTGTAATTTGTACCTTTCCCCAGCTCCTTTCAATTTTCTGTGAGTCAAATATTCTCAGTACTATAGCAGTCGTTGGATTCTTGTAATGAATAATTTTCAGAATGCTTTGTCAATATCACTACTGCATTTTATGAAGCCAGCTACTGCAGAGTGCTTTGCCCCATCAAGGTACTCTCACAGTTCAAAAGAAAATAACTGTTAGTATTCATACTTGTTTTTCCAGATATTCCCTGCTATTACTACTAATATTTAACTTTTTAAATTAAACAGAAGGTCAGAGAGATAGCACCAGTGGTAGCATGCCAGAGCTGAGCCTGCTACCACTGGTGAGTGTGCTACCTTCCACCTCCATCCCCCCCTCTCCCTCCTCCCTCCCCCTCTCTCTTTCAGATAAATAAATATAAAAAAAAAAAAATTTAAACCCAGAAGTACAAAGAATTATGTAAAAAAAAAAACTGTACTGTTCACTCAAATGTGAAGTATATTAACATTTTGTCTCGTTTGATTCATGTAATGAATAGCAAAATGACACTTAATAAATTGAAGTCTCCTGTGAACCCTCTTTCCTCCCTTCCTCCCCTTCCCATGGGCAATATAGTAAGGATGTAAGAGTTTATTGGGTGATTTTCCCCTTATATTTAATAGTACATAGTGTTGAATAGTTTTGTATCTACATAGGTAGTAATAATGGCTAGTACAGAAGATTCAACAATGGGCTTTTTCACTCATTTCTTCTGTATCCATTCAATACATACAGATCTTAACTATCTGAACAGCTGGATAGATCCCATCATTTAACGGTGACACAATTTCTCTTAACAACCTGATAGAATATATATATGTGTGTGTGTGTGTGTGTATGTATATCTATATTCTCATTATTATAAGTGGTTGTTACTACTGTTTTAACCAATGTTGCCTGTAGCTCCCCATAGATAAGTACATTTCTCTAGAATTCCTAAGAGTAGAATTGCTGCCTCATAAAGCAGAAATGTGTTTAAATTCACTGCCAACTACTTTCCAAGATGTTAGTGTTAAAGAGCAGTTGGCTCAAGTTCTTCCTTTCATGCTGGGTTATGCATAGTGTTTGCGAACTTCATAATTTCTGCCACTATGATTTGTATAAAATAATATTTGTCAGTACTACTGGCAAGCTTGAGTATCTTTTTACATTTCAAAAAGATTCATTATCCAAATCATATGAAAAAGAAGTTAACATGATAGAAAAGCCCCCACCATATGTGGCACTGGAGTGGAAAAGGGAGCCTCAGTCCAGTGCAAAGTCAGGGCTCTCAGCCATATTTTTTCACAGTTGTTGATCATTCAAAGTCCCTGGTCTATGATTCCTTAGTGATACTTTTGAGTTCTCTATTCTGTTGTTAGTGATTGTTTAGTTTTTTGTTTTGTTTTTTGTCTCCAGGGTTATTGCTGGGGCTCGATGTCTGCACTATGAATCCACTGCTCCTGGAAGTTATTTTTACCCTTTTGTTGCCATTGTTGTTTATTATAGTTACGATTATTGTTGTTATTGCTGTCATTGTTGTTGGATAGGACAGAGAGAAATCAAGAGAGGAGGGGAAGACGGAGAGGTTAAGAGAAAGACACCTGCAGACCTGCTTCACCACCTGTGAAGAGACCCCCCTGCAGGTGGGGTCGCAGGGGCTCAAACCAGGATCCTTACGCTGGTTCTTGAGCTTCGTGCCATGTGCACTTAATCCGCTGCGCTACTGCCCAGCCCCAATTGTTTAAATTTTTAAGTATGCTAGACAGTATTTTTATGTCTGCTGGACTCTTTTGGGTATTGCATATTTTCTCCATATGTGACCTGCCTTAAATTTGTTAATGACTTTTTTAATAGAAACAACAGAAACCACTATATCTGTATTTAATCAAATATTGTCTACTTAGACCTAGATACCCTTCTCACCTACTCCCTGTTTCACTTCCCTCAATCACTCTTAAGTCCAGTCATGTCAGGTAAAGGACTACAAAAGCTGGATAAGGGCAAGAGACTGGCATACTTTAAGGATAGCTCTTTTGGTCACTACCAGGCCATGCCATCATCCAGGGCCCAAGTCAGGGAATCCTGGGATTCCCACATAGATAAGATGGGCCTAGACCTCTAACACATCCCTGTTTCTGCCATCACTGGTCATTTCCAAGAGAAACAACATCATAAACCCTCGTGTGGGTCTCTACAGGACCTTGCCTTCAATGTAGAACAACAAGGAAGAAATCACCCCCTCTCCAAAGGGAGGTTGCGTCAACATACTCTGCCACTCGAGGAAGACTGGTCTTGAAACGAGTGCAGCCTAGAATGTTCCTAGCTGTGACCATGGACTGCGTGCTCTGATTGACAGGAATACCGAGGTTACACAGACTCCTGTGCTAAATCTGAATAGACATGGGCACTAGGTCAGATCTAGGTTTACAGTTAGTGGTGCTATATACTTTTTCCATATTTAGGAGCTTCTCTCTGCCCTTATCCAGCTTTCTAGTCCTATCTTCAACTCCAACACCATCTTCCCAGTTAATACTCCTAGCCCACCTGCATGTTAGCTGTTGGGCTCAGTCAAAAGTCATGGGCTTCTTGGAATATACCTAAAATAGACTTCCTAGCTCCTTCCAACATGAAGACCCCAAATCTCATCTTCTATACTTTTTACCTTTAGGGTTCTGATTATCAAACAAATAGTTCTGCTTTATATCTTCATATAAAGAACTCTACCCCCCCAGACCCCTACCCCACCAGGGAAAGATAGAAACAGGCTGGGAGTATGGATCTACCTGTTAATGCCCCGGTCCAGCAGAGAAGCAGTTACAGAAGCCAGACCTTCCACCTTCTGCACCCCATAAAGATCTTTGGTCCATACTCCCAGAAGGATAAAGAATCGGGAAATTTCCAATGGAGGGGATGGAATATGGAACTCTGGTGGTGGAAATTGTATGAACTTGTACTCCTCTTATACAATAACTTTGTCAATTATTAAATCACTAATAAAAATTATTTAAAAAATCACCTTATCTACAAAAAGTATTTAGGAAGATAACAACCTTTGACTTACACTTTTCTATAAATGCTGAAATCAATCTTTTTTTTTTTTTTTTTTTTGTCTCCAGGGTTATCGCTGGGACTCGGCTGCACTATGAATCCACTGCTCTAGGAGGCTGTTTTTTTCCCTTTTGTTGCCCTTGTTGTTTATCACTGTTTTTTCTTTTCTTTTCTTTTTTTGCCTCCAGGGTTATTGCTGGGGCTCAGTGCCTGCACCATGAATCCACTGCTCCTGGAGGCCATTATTTCCCCCCCTTTTGTTGCCCTTGTTGTTGTAGCCTTGTTGTAGTTATTGTTGTTGCTGATGTCGTTCATTGTTGGATAGGACAGAGAGAAACGGAGAGAGGAGGGGAAGACGGAGAGGGGGAGAGAAAGAGAGACACCTGCAGACCTGCTTCACCGCCTATGAAGTAACTCCCCTGCAGGTGGGGAACTGGAGGCTCCAACCGGGATCCATATGCCCGTCCTTGCGATTTGTGCCACGTACGCTTTACCCGCTGCGCTACCGCCCAACCCTCTATCGCTGTTATTATTGTTGTTGTTATTGCTGTTGTCGTTGTTGGATAGGACAGAGAGAAATGGAGGGAGGAGGGGAAGACAGAGAGGAGGAGAGAAAGATAGACACCTGCAGACCTGCTTCACCACCTATGAAGTGACCCCCCTGCAGGTGGGGAGCCGGGGGCTCAAACCGGGATCCTTAAGCCGTCCCTGCACTTCGCACCATGTGCGTTCACCCCACTGCACTACCACCCAGCCTCCCTGAAATCAATCTTAAAGGGCTTGGTAAGAAGAAAAAAAAGGTAAAACAGTATCTGGTATGTAAATTCCTGGTGTTCTTGAAATACAGCACTCAATGAAATTCTATATGTAACAGCAGCATGTGTATAATGTGCAGGACATTTAGGCTTGAAAATGAAAGCATTCACATACTGCATTCTTTCGTAGAAAGACTGTCATCTGCAATATCATGTCATCCCTTGCACAGTAAAAAAAAAAAAAAAAAAAGCCAAAAGGGTCTTTGATCTTCACTTAAATGTGAAACCATCAAAGCTCTTGTAGTTGTTGTAAACTTAAATTTGAGACAGACCAAATGCTAAGGGAGGTCATGCAGGAACACTTCATAAAATGAATTGTGAAGTAGTTGAATTTCAAAAAATTCATGGTTCAAGAAACCAGTGCTGTGGTTTCAGATGAATTCAAATCACCAAAAGGGCAAGTATCGTTAGTACTGAATGGTCGTACAATCAAGTCTCACATCTTTGCCAATCAAGAAAAGTGTGATTTTTTTTTTATTAATAAAACTCTGACACCCTGAAAATGCCAACTTGCAGAGGAATGCCAACTTTTCTTTATTAAAATACATGGAATTGTGTCTACTTAGAGATGTCGTGAAGGTTTTTTAAAAAAATTTTCTTTATTGGCGGATTAATGGTTTACAGTCAACAGCAAAATACAATGATTTGTACATGCATAACATTTCTTAGTTTTCCTTACTAGTTCCCCCTCTGCCATCATTTTCCCGGACTCGAACCCTCTCCCCTCACCCCAGAATTTTTTACTTTGGTGCAATAC
This sequence comes from Erinaceus europaeus, assembly GCF_950295315.1. Lineage (NCBI taxonomy): Eukaryota > Metazoa > Chordata > Mammalia > Eulipotyphla > Erinaceidae > Erinaceus > Erinaceus europaeus. The sequence continues at coordinate 15,072,429 of NC_080182.1, read as the reverse complement.
ACCAAGAAGTTTTTTTTTTTTTCCAAAAGATGTATTTATTAAGGAGAGAGAAAAGTCCAGGTCATCATTCTAGCATATAGGATGCCATTGATCAAACTTGAATCCTCATACGTGCAAGTCCAGCACTCTTGAACCATTTCCTGGGCTGCAAAATAACTGTTTTGGTACATTATCATGATTTATTGAACACATACAAAATTACAGAATTTCTGGTGTGTGTGTATATATATATATATATATATATATATATATATATATGAATGTATGTATTTAAAATTTTTTATTTATTGTGTAATTTCTCTTTTGCTGCCCTTGTTGTTTATTGTCATTGTTGTTATTGCTGTCCCTGTTGTTGGGTAGAAATGGAAATGGAGAGAAACGGAAGGAGGAGGGGAAGATAGAGAGGGGAAGAGAAAGACACCTGCAGACCTGCTTCACCAACTGTGAAGGGACCCCTGCAGGTGGGGAGCTGGGGGCTAGAGCCGGGATCCTTACGCCCATCTTTCGCTTTGCCCCACTTGCACTTAACCCACTGCACCACCGCCTGGCTCCCTCTGGTGTATATTTTAGATGCACTGTTTATACTTAAATTATACAATTGTGTGTATGTGGAAACAGGAATTAGGCTGTTTGCCTGTTTGGATCCCATCACTCTTGTTTGTGTGGAGTTCAGTAGCCATGCTATTTGTTGACATTGTCATTTCATTCAACATGCCGTGCTACGTGATGAGTTTCCTAGTGTCAAGCATACGTTTAATTTTTTTTTGGCACTTCTAATGTCACAGTACTCTATGTCTGCCTGAAGCACCATGACCTGAGGGCGGGGTGCTTCCCTTCTGCTCTTCCACTGCGCTCTAAGATACACATGTGCAAATCCCCAGATGCACACAGGAACTGTGAGATCTGGTCATTGACATATATGCAGGCATGTTAAGTAATCATAACTCCTAAATCATTTTCCCTGGGGGAGAGTAGAAATGTTCTGCATTTTACTTTGGATTTCACTCTCCGCAGCATAAGTAACAGCTCACTTAGACTGTACACCGCTTTCTATGTGAGTGAACCAGGTTTGAGTCCAACCCCCACTGCACTGAAGTAGCTTTGGAGCTTGTGGTCTCTTTCACTCTAACTGCCTCTTTGTGTCTCTATCTGAAACGAATGAACAAAAAGTGTCATCCTAAAATAGTGATGCTCCAGCAATGAGAAAATGTATAAATAAATGGTAGGTGTACTCTACACGGTAATCTGTCTCCTAGCCCAGGTCCCTGACTATATTTTAAAAGATATAATCTTTGGTTAAGATCAGTGGAGAGAAGTACTATTTACACAGCTTTTGATTATCTGGGAGAGAATATTAAGGGAAGAAAAGTATTTGAAACTCAGACCAGGGTGATAGTTCAGTGGTAGAATTTTTGCTTGGCAAGTCTGCAGTTCCAGGATTGAATCCCACAGGCAAGAAGGGGGAACTTTTAGTGCTATGCTTTTGTTAAGCTTGTTTATCCCTGCTTAAAGATTATTATCCTGGGGGCTTGGGGCCTACATGAGGAAACCACCGACCCAAGCAACCTTTTTATTTTTCTTCTATTCTTTCCTTCTCTCCCTTTTCTCCTTTCTTCCCCTTCCTTTCTTTCTCTCTTCTTTGTTTCAATTGATGGAGACAGAGAGAAATTGAGAGTGGAGATAGACATATGCAACATTGCTTCACTGCTCATGAAGTTTTCCCCTCTGGAACCAAGGACTTGAACCTGGGCTGTTGCACACATTAAAGTGTGCACTCGACGAAGTGTGGGTCACCCCTTACATTGTAAATGTTTTAAACACATGCATGAATTACATGGTTTATAATATAAATTAAAAAACTATAATGATGGTGTGCATATTTTTAAGCCTACATTATCAACAATATTATATAATTAAGTGATCATCTATATTCTATTCAAATGTTTGCAGTTTACAGAGAAGTACCAATTGTTTTCTTCAGTTCTCTGTTGTTGGTCATGTAGCTTACAACCAACTTCAGGTGCCTTATACAATGTCCTTCCAGCTCCCAACTCTGCCTACTTCACTCTGTTTACAGAACACATTAGTGAAATCTGTAGATTAAAAAGGTTCTGGGCTAGGGAGACAGCACAATGATTATGCAAAGATTTTCATGCCCAAGGTTCTTAGGTCTCAGGGTCGATCACCAGCATCACCTTGAACCAAAACTGAGCAGTGCTCTGTTCTCTCTTGCAGTATCTCTCATTAATTAATAGATAAAAATCTAAAAAAGAAAATAAAAATGTTCTTTTGCTTTTTTTTTTTCTAGAGAGCTGTCAACTCTGAACCAGAATGAATAATTTTACTATAGGATTCACCATATATGGTGCTGATACTGTCAAACACTTTAGTGATTGTGTTGAGAGTAGATTTGAGTGACTATATATATATATTTGAGGTTACATAAATCTACCTTGTAATTTAATTTTTTAATTTTTTTAAATTTATTGGGGAATTAATGTTTTATATTCAACAGTAAATACAATAGTTTGTACATGCATAACATTTCCCAGTTTTCCACATAACAGTACAACCCCCACTAGGTCCTCTGTCATCTTTCTTGGATCTGTATTCCTCCACCCACCCCCGGAGTCTTTTACTTTGGTGCAATATGCCAATTCCAGTTCGGGTTCTACTTGTGTTTTCTTTTCTGATCTTGTTTTTCAACTTCTACCTGAGAGTGAGATTATCCCATACTCATCCTTCTGTTTCTGACTTATTTCACTTAACATGAATTTTTCAAGGTCCATCCAAGATCGGCTGAAAATGGTGAAGCCACCATTTTCTATAGCTGAGTAATATATATATATATAGGTATGTATGTATGTATACCACAACTTGCTCAGCCATTCATCTGTTGGACACCTGGGTTGCTTCCAGGTTTTGGCTATTACAAATTGTGCTGCCAAGAACATATGTGTACACAGATCTTTGTGGATGGGTGTGTTGGGTTCCTTAGGATATATCCCCAGGAGAGGAATTGCAGGATCATAGGGTATGTCCATTTCTAGGCTTCTGAGAGTTCTCCAGACTGTTCACTACAGAGATTGGACCAATTTACATTCCCACCAGGAGTGTAGAAGGGTTCCTTTGACCCCACAACCTCTCCAGCATTTGCTGTTGTTACCTGTTCTGATGTATGACGTTCTCAAAGGAGTGAAGTGGTATCTCGTTGTTGTCTTTATTTGCATTTCTCTGACAATCAAAGACTTGGAGCATTTTTTCATGTGTTTCTCAGCCTTTTGGATCTCTTCTGTGGTGAATATTCTGTTCATGTCCTCCCCCATTTTTGGATGGGGTTATTTGTTGTCCTGTTGTTGAGATTTGCAAGTTATTTATATATTCTGGTTATTAGCCTCTTGTCTGATGTATGGCATGTAAAGATCTTCTTCCATTCTGTGAGGGGTCTCTTGGTTTGGGTATTGGATTCTTTTGCTGTGAAGAAGCTTTTTAATTTTATGGAGTCCCATAGGTTTATGCTTGTCTTAGGCTTCTTTGTAATTGGATTCGTTTCATTGAAGATGTCTTTAAAATTTATGCGGAAAAGAGTTCTGCCAATATTTTCCTCTAAGTATCTGATAGTTTCTGGTCTAACATCCAAGTCCTTGATCCACTTGGAATTTACTTTTGTATTTGGTGAAATATAGTGGTTCAGTTTCATTCTTCTGCATGTTTCAACCCATTGTTTCCAACACCATTTGTTAAAGAGACTCTGCTTTCCCCATTTAATAGTCTGGGCACCTTTGTCAAAGATTAGATGTCCATACGTGTGGGGGCTCACTTCTGGGCTCTCAATTCTTTTCCACTGGTCAGTGTGTCTATTCATGTTCCAGTACCAAGCAGTTTTGATGACAATGGCCCTATAATACAATTTGAGATCTGGGAGTGTGATGCCTCCAGTTCTATTCTTTTTTCTCAAGATTGTTTTGGCAATTCTGGGTCTTTTCTGGTTCCAGATAAATGTTTGTAGCATTTGTTCTATTCTCCTAAAAAATGTGCTTGGGATCTTGATGGGGATAACATTAAATTTGTAGATGGCTCTGGGTAATATATTCATTTTGATGATGTTAATTCTTCCAACCCATGAACATGGAATATCTTTCCACTTCCTTGTGTCTTTTTCAATTTCCTTGAGTAGTGACTCATAATTTTCAGTATACAAGTCTTTCACTTCTTTGGTTAGGTTTATTCCTAGATATTTTATTGTTTTTGTTGCTATAGTAAAAGAATTGATTTCTGTATTTCAATTTCTTCTAACTTAGTGTTTGCATAGAGGAATGCTACTGACTTTTGAATGTTAACTTTGTAGCCTGACACCTTACTGCATTTCCTGATGATTTCCAAAAGCTTCTTGCTAGATTCCTTAAGTTTTTCTATGTATACTATCATGTCATCTGCAAATAGGGAGAGTTTGACTTCTCTTCCAATCTATATCCCTTTAATTCCTTGCTCCTGCCTGATTGCTATGGCAAGAACTTCCAACACTGTGTTGAATAGTAATGGTGATAGTGGGCAGCCCTGTCTAGTACCTGATCTGAGGGGAAATGCTTCCAGTTTTTCACCATTGAGTATGTTGGCTGTAGGTTTGCTATAACAGAATTTTCCATCTACTTTTTTTTGTAGTGTTTTGATCAAAAAGGGATGTTAGATTTTGTCAAAGGCTTTCTCTGCATCTATTGATATGACCATGTGGTTTTTGGTCTTGCTTTTATAGATGTGGTGGGTCATGTTGGTTGATTTATATTAAACAAACCTTGGGTCCTTGGGATAAACCCCACTTGGTCATGATGAACAATCTTTTTAATATACTGCTGTATCTGGCTGCCTACAATTTTGTTCAATATTTTATCATCTATGTTCATCAGAGATACTGGTCTGTAGTTTTCTTTTTCGGTTGTGTCCCTCTCTGCTTTTGGTATCAGAGTGATGTTGGCTTCGTAGAAGCTGGAAGAGAGTACTCCGGTGTCTTCAATCTTCTGGAAGACTTTTAAAAGTAGAGGTATTAGTTCTTCTTTGAAGGTTTTGTAGAATTCATCTATAAAGCCATCTGGTCCAGGACTTTTATTTTTGGGAAGATTTTTGATAACTTTCAATTTCATTAGCTGTGATGGGCCTGTTCATGTGATCTAGTTCCTCTTGACTTAGTTTTGGAAGTTGGTAGGTATCTAGGGGCTCGCTGCCTATAGTACTACTAATCCACTGCTCATGGTGGCCATTTGGTTGTTGTTGGATAGGACAGAGAGAAATTGAGAAAGGAGGGGGAAGACAGAGAGGGGGAGAGAAAGATAGACACCTGCAGACATCCTTCACCACCTGTGAAGCGATCCCCCCCACCCTTCATGGGTGGGAGCCAGGGGCTGGAACCCGGATCCTTACTCTGGTCCTTGTGCTTCCATCCAGGTGCGCTTAACCCGCTGCGCTACTGACTGCACCCTCCTTTTTTAAATTTGAGCTTCATATCTATTAAGTAGTCTAAACATATGAATCATCAAACATACCATTTTCAAATCATCATTTTTTTATGTTTTTAAAAATATCTTAGTGCTTATTCTTATGTGAAATAAAGATTAGCCAGTAATCCAAAGAATTGGAAAGAATTTCTTGTAATCTGGGACAGATATGTTTGGCTTTCCAGGATGACAGTAATTTTGAAAGGGAAGTGAGATTAAAATAGAACCTGATGGATAAATATAGGCCTGGTGGCTCTTGAGCTGCAGTCCGTTTACAAGAAAAGATAGACTTAGAGGCTCCAGTTTCTAGACTGCAGAGATGTACAATGAACTAAATGCATGGGTCTCTGTAATCTGTTTTAAAGATAATGGAAACCTGTGATTAACTCAGTCTTCTGCAAGACAGGTGTTACCTTTAATTCCTTACCAGCTACCAATATGAGCAAAGTTTAAACCTATTGCCTCTATGTTGATATGTCAATAGACAATGTTCAAAACAGAAGAAAGTAAGATCTCAAAGATACTTTGAAGTCTCAGCTTACTGTAACAGATTTATATCTGATTAGTACTGATTCCATAATCCTCCTTTGCAAATAGGTCGCATTTTCCTCTTCCCTGTGTACACTCAATCCTTCTTCCTATTCTTTTATTTTTAGAACCAGCCAACCTGACAGTCATCTGTCAGCTGCTTTTAAGCAAGGCCATCTCTAAACTGGATCATAACCTTAGGTATTTTGGCAACTGCATGAATGTAAAGCAGCAGAATACACTGAGCATGAAAACTAAATCCTTTTGAGAAGTCTTTCATTCATTTTTTATTACTGAGTTAATAGTGTTTTACAGTATTTTAAGATTTCAGTGGCATAACTTCACATCCATACCATGGTATGTGTAAGACACTGTGCCTTCCACAAAATCATGTCACATGACCCCCACCCCCCTAGCCCTCCCCTCCAAAAAATCCACTGTAGTTCTCATGGTCTGAGAGATATTTTGATTATCTTTCTTTTTTTTCCAAGTTATTTTGAGAAGTCTTAAATGAAATGGTATATATTTGCATTTAAAGTAAAACTGCTTACTCTCCCTCTCCAGCACCCATTTAAGATTTCTGAAAGTTATCCATCTGGGAGTATATACACCAAATATACCAATTTTTTTTTTTTTTTTTTTTAGCAGAGCACTAATCAGCTCTGGCTGTAGGGGATGGAACCCAGAGCCTCAGGCATGAGAAAGGGCTGGCTTCTGTAATTGCTTCTCGATTGGACATGGACTTTGGCAGGTTGATCTATACCCCAACCCGTTTCTATCTTTCCCTAGTGGGGTAGGGTAGAGCCCTGAATAGGAACTAAAGACTATTAAAATTTTTATTAATATTAAAAAGACTATTAAAAATATTAAAAGACTTTTCTTCTTCTCAGTTTACTTTTCACAAAAACAGCTTTGTGAAGGACATACAGACAGCCTGCTCATCCATGACTAAAAATGAGAGAAACGAAGTAGATTTGCCAAATCTATTTTGGCTAATGTTAGATGATTCTGGATAATTAACTCCCAAATAATTAGCTGCCTGAGTCATACTTATTTGATTCATAGTTAGAAACTCTATTGCTTCTTCTGGTTGCATATTCTCTAATGTATACTTATAAGCTGAGTATGGAGTTAGCATATGTTTTAATGTTTATAAAAATGCACATAACTCTTCTGAGCTGTGGTAGGCTATTTCTAACAAAATAAGTTTAATAGTTATCTCATTGTGATGGAATTATATTGCTACTATCAATTACTACTTTGTAAATTTGACCTTTAGAAAATAGTTTTCTGACCCAAGAGCTTTCGGGGAAGTTCTTACATGCTACTGGGTGAATTCATCTCCAGGAATGTGCTAGAAAAAGCTACTCATTCTTTTTTAAAAAAATATTTATTCCCTTTGGTTGTCCTTGTTGTTTTATTGTTGTTGTAGTTATTATTGTTGTTGATGTCGTCGTTGTTGGATAGGACAGAGAGAAATGGTGAGAGGAGGAGAAGACAGAGAGGAGGAAAGAAAGATTGACACCTGCAGACCTGCTTCACCGCCTGTGAAGCGATTCCCCTGCAGGTGGGGCTACTAACTTTTAAGCACAGGACAAACTGCAGTAGAAACTGAAAAGACCCAGAACTCACTACTAAGTAATTGATTATCTCTGCTGAAGTGCAAAGCAGTAGGAGTACATTACGTGATAGATAAAGCACATGATGGCTGTAAGGATTCCCATCACACACCTCATGGTGAGTGTTAAATTTAAAAATATTTGGGGAGTCAGGCGGTAGCACGGGTTAAGCTAACGTGGCGCAAAGGGCAAGGACCAGTGTAAGGATCCCAATTCAAGCCCAGGCTCCCTACCTGTAGGTGAGTCGCTTCACAGGCAGTGAAGCAGGTGTGTAGGTATCTATCTTTCTCTCCTCCTCTCTGTCTTCCCCTCCTCTCTCCATTTCTCTCTGTCCTATCCAACAACAACGACAGCAGTAATAACTACAACAATAAAACAAGGGCAACAAAAGGGAATAAATAAATAAATATTAAAAAATATTTGAAGGGTGGGGCTAGATAGCATAATGGTTATGCAAAAAAACTTTAATGCCTGAGGCTCCAAAGTTCCAGGTTCAGGGCCATCTGGTGGTGCACGTGCTTCAGTGCACATAAGATCGACCCAGTCTGGAAAAGAGAAATTTCCCATGAATGGTCATCCCACTTCCGGTTATCTTGTCCATCTCCAAAAATCTCTCCCTTTACACTGTCTGAACTGGAAGACACTTTGAAGAGGGTTAAACCGGGAACAGCTGCTGGCTATGATAACATCACCCCAGAACTCATTCTTAACCTGGGTCCCGCGGCAAAGAAGTGGCTCGCTTCATTCCTGTCCCACATCTTGGAATCTGAGTCTATGCCCAAAGTTTGGCGTCATGCGAAGATTATAGCGGTTTTGAAACCAAAGAAAGACACAACACTGGCCGCCAGCTATAGACCAATTTCTCTCCTCTCCGTGTGTTACAAACTCCTTGAGAGGCTGCTTCTGTCACGAATTTCTCCTCTTACAGAGAAATTCCTATCACCCGCCCAAGCTGGTTTCCGCCCAGGAAGATCTACCTGCGAACAAGCCCTGGCCCTCACAACTTACATTGAAAATGGATTCCAGAAGAATTTAAAGACGGGTGCTGTCTTTGTTGATCTCACAGCAGCCTATGACACGGTCTGGCACCGTGGTCTCCTAGTCAAGATCTCAAGATGCCTGCCTCCATCGGTGGCCAACACTATATCGTTTCTTCTCCAAAACAGAAGATTCCGGGTGCATCTGGGTGACAAGGCTAGCAGATGGAGACTTGTCTCAAGTGGCCTCCCCCAGGGCTCTGTTCTGGCTCCTACGCTATTTAATATTTACATCAATGACCTTCCAGAAACTTCTTCAAGGAAGTTCATCTACGCTGATGACATCTGCTGTGCTACTCAGGCATCCAAGTTTGACATCCTCGAGGAAACACTCACGAAAGACATGTCTCTGATATCTGGTTACTGTAAAAATTGGCGACTAATCCCTAGCACTGCAAAAACGGTATCATCTGTTTTCCATCTACACCATGCCTCGGCCTCGCATGAGCTTAATGTGCGGCTTGGCGATACGAGAATCCGGCACGAAGCCCAGCCAGTCTATCTTGGCGTTACTCTCGATCGCACCCTGTCATTTCACGAACATCTCATAAAAACTGCAGCAAAGGTGGGCGCGAGGAATCACATCATTGCAAGACTGGCCAGCTTCTCATGGGGCGCCAGCGCTTCCACACTACGATCATCCTCTCTGGCATTATGCTATTCCACTGCAGAATACTGTGCCCCAGTATGGTTCCGTAGCCCCCATGTCCACTTGGTCGATTCTAAATTATATTCCTCCATGAGGATCATTTCTGGAACCATCTGTTCCACCCCGGTTCCATGGCTGCCAGTTCTTAGCAACATCGGCCCGCCAGATATTCGTCGGGATGCGGCATCATCTAAGTTCATTTCCCACGTCTACGCTCGACCGGACCTGCCAATCTACGCGGATATCTTCGCCCACCCTGTCCAACGCTTGACGTCTCGTCACCCAATCTGGTCCCCTACGCCTACACTGAACTTCTCTGTTCCAGACTCTTGGAAACCGAGTTGGCAGTCAGCTGAGGTCAAGAACAAACACCTCATCACAGACCCCTGCGAGCGTCAACCCGGCTTTGACCTAGCACGTTATGATTGGGCCCTCCTCAATCGCTATCGAACAGGCCATGGCCGGTGCGCCGCTATGTTCCATCGCTGGGGAGCCAGAGACGACCCGAACTGCCCCTGCGGCTACAGACAGACTATGACCCACATAGTCAACGACTGCCATCTCTCCAGATTCAAAGGAGGTCTCGAAACTTGACATCAGGCTCAACCTGATGCTGTTGACTGGCTACGGAAGAAGGGCAAACGCTAGAAGAAGAAGTGCACATATTACAATATGAAAGGACCCAGGTTGGAGCCTCCAGCACCCACCTGCAGGAGGAAAGCTTTGTGAATGGTGAAGCAGGGCTGCAGGTGTCTCTTTGTCTCTCGTCTTCTCTATCTCCCCCATCTCTTTCAATTTCTGTCTGTCTCAACCCAGTAAATAATGATTTAAAAAATTCCGGGTGTGGGGCGGTAGCGCAGCGGGTTAAGCACAGGTGGCGCAAGGCGAAAGGACCAGTGTAAGGATCCTTTGAGGCCCCTGCTCCCCACCTGCAGGCAGGTCGCTTCGCAGACCGTGAAGCAGGTCTGCAAGTGTCTATCTTTCTCTCCCCTTCTCTGTCTCCCCTCCTCTCTCCATTTCTCTCTGTCCTATCCAACAACAATAACAACAATAACAATAACGACAACAAGTGCAACAACAAGGGCGACAAAAAGGAAAAAAATGGCTTCCAGGAGCAGTGAATTCACAGTGCAGGCACTGAACCGAAGCAATAAACTTGGAGGCAAAAAAAAAAATAATCTCAGGTTCAATCCTCCTGCACCTCCATAAGCCAGAGTTGAGCAGTGCTAAAATAATAATAATAATAGAAGGATTATTTTTAAAATTTATTTATTTATTTTTCACTTTTTTTTAAATTGGGGAATTAATGTTTTACATTCAACAGTAAGTACAATAGTTTGTACATGCATAACATTCCCCAGTTTCCCATATAACAATACAACCCCCACTAGGTCCTCTGAATCCTTCCTGGACTATTTTTACTTGGCGAGTGTTGTCTTTTTTAGTGTTTATTTTATTTTAGTATTATCAAAGCTATTATTTTAATTAGAAATGTAAATACATATAAATATATATATATATTATTGACACAATTCAGTTTGAGCAAAACAGAGAGCATTAAGAATGGCAATTAGAGGGGCTGGACCATAGCCCAGCGGGTTAAGCGCACATGGCGCAAAGTGCAAGGACCAGCGTAAGGATCTGGGTTCGAGCCCTCAGCTCCCCACCTGCAGGGGTAGGGGTGGCCTCGCAAGCATTGAAGCAGGTCTGCAGGTGTCTGTTTTCCCCTCCTCTCTTGATTTCTCTCTGTCCTATCCAACAACAGCTATAACAACAATAACAACCACAACAAGGGCAACAAAATGGGAAAAATAGCCTCCAGTAGCAGTGGATTCCTGGTGCTGGCACCGAGCCCTAGCGATAACCCTGGAGGCAAAAAAAGAATGGTAATTAGAGGTATGCTTAGCAGATATTTTTGGAAGTTACATATTGAAATAATTACTTGTTCTTTGCAAAGTGAATCAATGTAATAAGTACAGGCTCTGGTTTACCATTGTGTTTTGTTCATGAATCTTTTTTAAAGTCAGTTCACATAGAGAAAAACAAGGAGAAATGAAGCCTGGTCAAATCTTGGCTGTTTTTTATTTCTTAGCTGGGGTAAGTCCTGAACATTCTATAATCTCTTTCTGCATGTGCAGAAAAGGACTGCATTTCCAATGGAGGTTTTAGAAAACTAAAGAATATAAGCAAGGCAGGAACTTTGTTCCAGCTGTCTGTGGGATGGGTAAACATTGAGAAGGATCTGAAATGACTACTTCAAGTTTACACAGCTACCAAATATATAGTTACAAACAACTACTTCATATTTTCCTATTCTTCAAGTTTCTCAGCCTGCATCTATACAATGATATAGACCAAGTGTTGGATGAATAATAGTAACAGGGAACCAGGAAATAGCTCACCCTGTAAATCACATGGGGGCACCTGCACAGAGGAAACTTCTTGAGTGACAGTGTGATGGAGTGGTGATGTACTCTCTCCTTCCCTGTCTCTCTGTCTGGAAAAAAAAAATTCACAAGAGGGAGGAGTGGGATCACAGACATGTAAAAACAAACAAGAACAAAATAGTAATAATCTAGCTATAGGAGATGCAATGTAGTTATCCAAATTTAGCATTAACAGCATGAATATAGGTTACTATGCACTGTATTGAAATTAAGTTTTGTAAACAGCCTAAAAATTCAATCTTATTTAAAGTCAACGTGAACAAGTTTATTTTCTTAAATTATCTTTATTTATTTATTGGATAGAGATATCCAGAAATAGAGAGGGAAAGGCATGATAGAGAGGGAGAGAGATAGAGAGACATCTGCAGCTCTGCATCACCACTCATGAAGCTTTCCCCCTGCAGGTGGGGACTGGGGGCTTGAACTGGGTTCTTGTGCATTGTAACGTGTGCACTCAACCAGGTGCACCACCACTTGGCCCCCAAGGTTTTTGTTTTATTTTTTTTAATAAGAAGACTCAATTCCAAAAATGCAGAAAACTTTGAGATTTAATTTTTTTTTTTTTTTTTTTTTTTTTAACCAGAGGACTGCTCAGCTCTGGTTTATGGTGGTGCAAGGGATTGAACCTGGGACTTCAGAATCTCAGGCATGAGAGTAGTCACTTTGCATAACCATTATGTTATCTACCCCTGCCCCAAGATTTAAAAAAAATTTATAGTAAAGTTAACTTTATCTTATAAGACTGTGTATTTTTACAAGTTAAAGACACTTTTGACAAAATAAAGTCACTGAGAATATTAGCTGTAATTTTGACAGAATACATTTAATATTTGGCAGTATCTAAAATGCAGCAAAACAGAGATAACTCTGATTCCCCATACTGTCATGTAACAGAACTTTAGAATTTATAAATCTGCTCACATAGTTTATTGCAGGGACCATCATTACCATATCAAATGGAAAAACCAAAGTTAAGCAAAAATTTCTTGTTTGAAGTCACTCAATAAGCTAATAGCAAAGTGGGGGGCCAGAGTTAGTTTGATTTATGAAAACATTCATCAAGTGCAGAGCATTTCTTGGGTTATGAAAATAAATACAGATTCCAGTGCTTCTCCCTCTGAACGCTGCATACATTTTTTCTATGCTTGGGTCAAGCCGCCCCTTAGTTTATCTTAGTTGATTTGGGATGCTGTAACAGAATGCCCTGAATAGCTTATGTACAACTGAAAACATAATGCTCACAGTTCTGAAAGCCGGAAGTCAATGTGAACACAGGCAGGTGAAAGACCTTCTTCTGTGCTGCAGATTTCTCTGTTATATTCTCCTTTGGACAGATAGAGAGATCTCTGGAGCCTCTTTTATAAGAGCACTAATCCCACTCATGAAAGTTTCATCCTCGTGAACTAAACACCTCCAAAAGTCTCTGCTTACTAACACAAATATACATAAGCATTAGAATTTTAACACAGGGATGGGGGTGGGTCGATTAAACATTCTGACCTTTGCCATTGTGCATATAACCTGGAATGTCTTAGAACCAGAGATTTCCAGAAAGTCTGCAACATTCAGATTTTGTACAGTAGCACACTAGCTGACTACTAACCAACTGTTGCTTGGGTATCTATTGAAGCAATGAAAATGAATGCATCTTGTTTCTACAGTTCAGTGACACTCTATTACTATCATTCTGTATTAGAAAGACTTAGGTGTTTAAAATATTTTTTCTAATAATAGAAAAAAATGCCATTCCAGTTTTAACAATGCTAACACAAGGTTGAAACAACATGCAGTGAATGTCTAGGATAAATGTTTTAGGTCTTAAAAGCAGGAAGTATGGCTTTACCTCCCCCGCCCCTCTGTTTTAACAGTGTTCACAGCATTTAAAGAACAAAGCCAATGATTAAATAGATCGGGATTTTTTAGTTTACAGGATTCATATCATGAATGAGCTTTATTACTTTTCTCTGAAGCATAATATATTACAGGGTCTCTCATCCAATATCCAAACAGCTAATGGCTGTGTTGAACTGAGTTCTTCGCCCCCCCCAAAGGAAATTCTAATTAACTCAAGCACTTTGAGTCACCCTCTAAGCAATTTAGAGGCAGGGGTTGTACTACAGTTGGTCTTAGTCTTTTCTAATGCCCTTTGTTAGCCTCATAAAAAACGTCTATGGATATGAATCTTAATAGATTTCAGCTCTGTTCTATTTTCACATTCCTGCATGTCCTGAGGGAGTTGTATAGTTGGATTATTGTTGGTCTGGTTTGCAGCTGGCAGAAGAATGTGGAGTTTAGGGGAATGGGGGCGTCTCTCTGCTTGTTGGAACTGCCAGAAATGTCTACTTGTAACTTGTTTTATGCAAGACACTTACAAAAGGAGTCATGCATTTAGGTGCTTATGAGGAAGTCCATGAATGTAAGAGTCACTTGTTTATGACTTATCAAATGGGAGAAGAAAGACCTTCTATTTTCTAAAATAAATTACCTCCCCGCCCCATCCACCCTCCCATTCTTGAGTTACACCCTTAGAGAAAAATATGTTTGTGCCAGGGCACTAGTTTTGTTCTTGTTGGGATTTATATACCCCCGGAGTTATTGTTTGGGCTTGGTCTCTACCCAGCTCCAATGTTTCTGGTAGCTGTTTTTCCTTTCTCTGTCTTTTTGATAGAGAGTGGATATGAAGAGGAACAAAGAATGAGAGAGAAAAGGAAGAAAAGAACAATGGAAATGAGAAGAAATGAAGAAAAGAGAGAAAAGATGAAGAAACATCTGCAGTACTACTCTACCTCTCATGAAGCTTATGCCTGCAGGTGGAGAGTGGGGCTTGAACTCATGTTCTTATGCAACATGAAGGCACAGTGTTTTTTTTTGTGTGTGTGTGTGTGTGTGTGTTTTTTTAGTTTTTATTTATAAAATGGAAATGTTGACAAGACCATAGGATAAGAGAGGTACAACTCCACACAATTTCCCACCACCAGAACTTCGTATCCCAATACCTCCCCTGATAGCTTTCCTATTCTTTGTCCCTCTAGGAGTATGGACCCAGGGTTATTATGGGGTGCAGAAGGTGGGAAGTCTGGCTTTTGTAATTGCTTCCCCACTGAACCTGGGCACTGGCAAGTCAATCCATACTCTCAGCCTGTCTCTCTCTCTCTTTCCCTAGTGGGGCAGGGATCTGGGGAGGCGAAGCTCCAGGACAGCTCCACATTGGTGGAGTTGTCTGCCCAGCAAAGTCAGGTTGGCATCATGATAGTGTCTGGAACCTGGTGGCTGAAAAAGAGTTAAGATATAAAGCAGAACAAATTGTTGACTAATCATAAACCTAAAGACAAGAATATTGCAGATAAAGATTTGGGGTCTCTGTTTTGGGAAAAGCTAGTAGGTCTATTTTAGGTATCAAGAGGCCCATGACTTTACTAGCTTTTGCTGCACCTGCCATCTAACATGCAGGTGACCTAAGTTGTTGTCTGTGGAGATAGTGTCATAGTTTGAAAAAGAACTAGAAATCTGGATCAGGGAAGAGAGTAGCTCCCAAATATGGGAAAAGTATATGAATATTGTTAAATGTAAACCCCATCTATTTGGAAGGCACAGCGTTTTAAAAAATCTTCTAAAGATATTGATCAAATCATCTACTGGTCATCTCAAAGACAGGCTAAAATATTGCCCCAATTATATATGGGATAAACAAATTTGAGGAGGGATGTCAACATTAACATGACAGTGTCAAGTTGCATGATCTTCCTTTTCTCAAAGTTTTTTTTTTTTTAAGAATTTATTTATTTATTAATGAGAAAGATAGAGGAGGAGAGAGAAAGAACCAGACATAACTCTGGTACATGTGCTGCTGGGGATTGAACTCGGGACCTCATGTTTGAGAATCCAATGCTTTATTCACTGCGCCACCTCCTGAACCACTTCTCAAAGTTTAACCTATTTATCTATTTTCCCCACATTCCCCATGAAACCTGTCAGGCTGCTGGTGAAACTCACACAATCAGGTAGATCATTCTGCCTTCATCATCTTCCCACTTTAGGCTTTTCTACCTTCCTGATCTCACCTTGTAGATCTGGGCTGGCATATTGTTAACTTCCATTTGCAACTCAGACCTCTCTCCTGAGTTCCAGATGCATTTCTTTTCATTTAATGAAGATATATACTTAAATGTTCCAGATGGAATTCACCTACTTCACTTTCAATTCTATATGCCCCTTGATTATCAAGACCTTAAGATCCTTGGAGAAAGAAAAAAAGAAAAGGCAAAAAATCAAAATCCAAGGCCCTGGAGACTTGCCTCTTCTGCTTATGTAAAGCTAACTAGAACTGAGAGCATCAAAAGTTGGCCTGATACTGTTTCGGGCCTAGTAACATTATGATCTAAGTCACTGCAGAACTTCAAGGTTTCATGATGGGACATGCTTATTCATCTATTAGGCATCAGATATGAACCCAGGATAAGGAGAGTTATTGAGATAAATAAATAATACATGGGTGTGCTGCCATTAAAAATACGCATTAGAGCATTTAAAACATTTCTTGAATAACCTGTCCCACTAGTATGTATATATATATATATATACATATATAGTCTTTCTAAATGTCTACAACCCACCCCCACCCTCTCATTATATAGGTAATTATATTTAAAGCATCATGCTAAATGGAAAAGGTAACTTACAGAGATGATTCTGGTTTTCTTTAGGATTGGTACAAAGCTATTTCATAATAAGTCAGGGAAAATCCTATGCTTCAGAAGTCATAGGATTAAACATGATTAAACCTTTCCTGTGGGTTGAGTTGTTTGAGGAGGATTCCAGCT
The DNA here is from genome assembly GCF_950295315.1 of Erinaceus europaeus. Taxonomy (NCBI): domain Eukaryota; kingdom Metazoa; phylum Chordata; class Mammalia; order Eulipotyphla; family Erinaceidae; genus Erinaceus; species Erinaceus europaeus. The sequence goes on along the minus strand of NC_080182.1, from coordinate 15,055,840 downwards.
GTTCCATGTTGTGACTTGACTACCATGAACACTTAGAGCAATGAACTTCTCCAAACACAATGCCAAGGGCTTTCCAGCAGCCTTGCCTTTGTCTCTGCAATCAATATTTCTTGCTTTTCTTTCTAGAAAAGAGCAGCATGATAATTTGTATTTTACTTCCTCAACAGTGATTATCAAAAAAATTAAAGTGCCAACCTGCTGAGGTCTAGCTGTTCAGCAGTGATGTGTTCAAGAAGAGGAAGAGAGCAATCAGGAATCAGTTTATACTCCCAGGAGCACAGTGATCTGAACCGTCACTCCATCTTCCTAATATTGGCTTTTTTTGATGAATGATTTTTTTGTGTGTGTGTGCTTGAAGTCCTCCAGATTTTCAGGAAATTCACTGCTTTTCGATAAACATGATATCCCAAGACCGACTACCTTAAAGACCTCTGTTACTTTGTCTCTTCAAACATTCCTGTATTTTCTTTTGTAAAATCAATCTTCCCATTCGAATTCATTTTAAAACTGTTATGGCACTATAGACTCTGAACTATTCTGAACTATTCCCAACCAGGATTCCCTACACTGAATTATGACATTATTTTAAACTAGAGCATTTTATTGGTGTATTTCTGAACCCGAGGAAAAGGAGTGAAAACTCTAAGTGTGAAAGTAATAGAAAGACCTTTTGTTTAGATTGAAAGAAAGCACAGGAGAAACAGGCTGGGGAAGGTGGAGTGTGGGTGTGTGTGAATCAAGTTAGAACATGTCAGTCTCCTGCTTGAAACGCAAGAGACTACCACTTCACTAAGAGCAAATGAGTAGATTGAAGTCCTGCATGCCCCCTCCCAGCCACCCTCATATTCAGAGACCCTGGACCACCTGGCCTCTGCTCCTTGACCAGATTCATTTCCTGTCTTCCTTTGCTTTCATTTTTGTTGCTCCAGGCTGGTTGGACATAATGCCAACTACATTTCCAGCACTAGGTTTTTGCATTTGCTGTTCCCTTGTCCTGGAATCCACCACCCCCCCATGTCTGCCACGTGATTTATTGCTTCATTTTTATCGGGTTTCTACTCAAATGTTATCAATAACAAGGACTTTTCTTGCCTACCACGGATGAAATTGTATCTTTTTCCACACATGTGGTTCCAGCATCCTTTCTCCTTTCCTTAGTTGTTTTTATTTTTCAGATGCTCTGGTCAACCCTCCACATGTGTTTGTTTATCATTTATATGCCCCACCACCCCACCATGATGCTGGGGGAAAGGGTAAGCTTAATTATTACTTTATCCTCTAGATCCAACAAGCACCTAGAACTGGTTTCTGGCCAATGCTCAATGCATAGCTATTGGTTGAACAAATGAAATCAAACATGGGGCATGCTGAATTTTAGTTTTCTCAGTTACATCTAGGCAGAGTCACACATAAGCAGCGAGACACTGCAGGTTCATTAGGCCCAGGCTACAGATTGGGAACCATGGCACAGGACATGAGGGTCAGTGAGATCAAGCAAGAAAGAATGAGAAAAAGGAGGAAACTAAGGAGTATCTCCGGGGGGGGGGGGGCATCATCATTAAGGTACAAATAAAGGAATGGGTTTATGAGACTTATATATAGTAAGAGGTTGGAAAACAAAATCAAGAGATGAGTTGTCCACATTCTGGAAGTAAACCCCAGTACACTGTGCAAGTAAACCACAGAGAGAGTCCCAATGAAAGGCTGATGGACAGTGTCAAACACTGCAGAGTGAGACTGGGTCCCTGGAATGGAGAAGGGAGAAGCCAGACTGGGCACTTAAGCAGACCTGGGACAGTGAAGAAAGATACTGGAGCTGAAAAAGCAGAGTTAGTCGGGGCAGTCACGGAAGCGTGTTTAAACAAACATGGCAGATTAAATGTGTTTATTAATGTAATGAAATTCAGAGAAAGAAGATAGATTTGGTGGCACAGGTGAAGAACTGGCAACAATCTATGGGAAATCTAGCTTTTCTGTTGTTGAAGAGAAGGAAGAGTAGGCATAGAAGCATGTGAAATTGTGTTGGGATTCAGGCAGTGGGGGCAGCTTCAGTCTGCTTGAGACCTCCTGTTTCTGTGTTCTTTCTGAAGGAAGGGTGGGCGGAGAGCTGGTCTGGGGAGAGGCAATAAACCTCTGGGCCACAAAAATAAATAAATAGGTAATAATATAATACTATCTGCTGACAAATAAGAATGTGTGTGTCCAAAGGAAGTATCCAGTTTGAGATCAGAGCTCTGAGGAATGGAATGGCATGCTGTTTACGGTGTCACTACTTAGGGCTGGTTGTGACCAGAATGCAAGGTACTTGTACCACTGCAGTGGTTTTTTTGTTTATTTGTATGCTTGTTTTTCTTTTGTTGTTGGTTTGGTTTTCTTGTTTTTGTTTGAGCAGAGTGAAGGCTTTGCACATGCAGGATCTCACTATTCCTTTTCTTTTTTTTCATTCAGACAGAAAAAATCAAGACAGAGGGAGAGAAACCATAGCACTGGAGCTTCCCCCACTGCCATCAAACCTCCCTTGTGGTGCTGGATCTTGAGCCTGGGCAGTGTACATGACAACACTTGCACCCTAACTGGTGAACTATCTCTCCAGTACCAAAACAGTGGTTTTTGTTGTTGCTTGCTGATTTCGCCATACCTGGGAATTAGCTTAAGTCGTATAATACAGACTCTGATCCAGTGGGCCTGGGGCAAGTCTGAACTCCTGTGGTTCCCAGAAAGCTCCCAGGTGCTTTTGCTGCTGAAGGTTTCTGAGCAAAGGTGGTTTGTGTTATTTACTCCCAGCAGCCTGCAGTAGCTGGAGAAGCAGAGACGAGTCTGTGGTTGACAGTTTGACAGATAATTTCAATAGAAGAGAAGAGTGGAGGAGAAGGTTAAAAGAAAATATCTGAAGGCAGGAATTATTAGTCCAATGAGGAAGGAGAAGGACTTAAAGGCTGAAGAAGATGGAGTAGGTACTGAAGATGGACATCAATTACCAGACGTGCTTGGCAAGAGAGATCAAGAACTGATGCACTTTCTAGAGATGGAGGTATATATACAGTGTCTAGTATTGGATATATGAGATGTCCAAGGGAAAAATGCTACCCATGATTACTATATAGTACTCTCAAACACACATAAGTTAAATTGAGCCTATTGAAATTCTTATCCTCTTTCTTTTTAGATAGATGTCTCCTGTGCTTCCTCTTATCTTTACTCTGGATTTTCAATTTCTACTGGGCAGGGATTTTACTTTGGGATTAGCATTTATTCAACCAGGCTATTACTGCACACAGAGCTTGACTGATAAACATATTCAGATGCTTTCCTTTTTAAAAAAATTTTTTTATATTTATTTTTATTTATTTATTCCCTTTTGTTGCCCTTGTTGTTTTATTGTTGTAGTTATTATTGTTGTCATTGTTGTTGGATAGGACAGAGAGAAATGGAGAGGGGAGGGGGAAGACAGAGAGAGGGAGAGAAAGATAGACACCTGCAGACCTGTTTCACCACTTGTGAAGCGACACCCCTGCAGGTGGGGAGCCAGGGCTTGAACCAGGATCCTTATGCGGGTCCTTGTGCTTAGCGCCACCTGCGCTTAACCCGCTGCGCTACAGCCCGACTCCCTTTCAGGTGCTTTTCTTCTGGGCAAGTGCATAGACTTTAATGAGCCAGGAAGCCAATATATACATATTTTTAATCAGGAAAGCCTGTTACCATCATCTTAGTAAAATAGTAGAATTCCATTTTTTCAGTTTATTTTTCTTTTGAATAGGACATCAACTACAATCTTTGAAACTCTGTTCAGTAAAAGGTAAAAATATTGCAATAAGCCTAGAGTCCAAGTTTTACACTGCCCAAACATGCTGTTTTTATATACAAGGTTATTTTACATCACAGTAGACCACTATCGACAATCTTCATGGCATAGTGCTGTACGATAAGTATATTAAAGGGATATGCGGTAGGGAGGATGCCAGCCTCTGTTCAGAGTCTACTATAGACCTGTGTCAAAGGCTTGCAAATAATACAAAGTAGTACATTCCTTTAGTACCACAATGAATGAATGAACACTATAAAGGCACTTTGAAAGGAAAGGTAGATCCAGGTAATTCACAGCAAAAAGGAGCTATCAGCTTTTTTGACTTTACATTCAATTTGAAGATTAATTTGCTCTTAGTATTAAGTCCACCTCTACCTTGAATGCTGCATTTTTTTTAAAACCTCTGATCAATATTATTAGCAGTTATTAGTTACCAATCAACACTAAAACTGAACAATTTGAATATCACTTTACATCCTTTATCATAAGATATTTTAGACATATAAAAACAGAATGAAGACTAAAAAATCCAAAATAATTATTCTTTCATATGCACCAGGCTTTGCCTAGCAGGTACTCAGCAAATGTTTATTGAATGAATAAATGATTCTCATTAATTATTAAATGCCTTGTCTCTGTACTTATGGTATCCTTGGAGGCAAGGACAACATTTTATATTGGTCATCTTTTTCAGGATACACACATGATGGTTGTGTGAATGTTGTTCAATAATACTTGTAGATTGATGAATTAAATTTGGCCTCCCTATATTTATAGTCATGTTCACTGGTAAGTCCTGATGTACAGGTCTCTTTAAGCTAATCTGAAGCCTAATTAAAATTCTGTTAATTGTAGCTATTAATTGATTGATTGATCAATTAATCTACTTAACTGAAGTGCCAGATAGTGAATTCAGGGCTGTGTACACAGGTGCGATATTGAGTATTGCTTTCATGACCCAATTTCTTTGCTTTTTATTTAAAGGGGGGATGAAAGAGAGAGAAGAGAGCCATCACAGCACCACTTCATAATCCATGAAGCTCCCATGTTGTCCATTGTGCTTCCCTGTTGTGCTTTAACTGTAACTCAGAGCACCAGGTATAGTAACAATGTTCTCTCTCCCAGTCTCTGTCACACATTATTAGTGAAGCACACCACTACAACTTTAAACTGAAGGAACCAGGAAAAAGTTAAGCTATACTCCATTCTTTTTTTTAAATTTCTTTATTGGGGAATTAATATTTTACATTCAGCAGTAAATACAATAGTTTATATATGCATAACATTTCCCAGTTTTCCATATAACAATACAACCTCCACTAGGTCCTCTGTCGTCCTTTTTGGACCTGTATTCTCCGTCCCCCACCCCCACCCCGCACCCCAGAGTCTTTTACTTTGGTGCAATATTCCATTCTTAATATGAATTTTAATTAAATGTACTTAAAAAATTTAGCCCAGCATTCTTTATTACTACATTCTATAAATATTTGAATTGACTACAGGAACTTATTTCAAACCTTGATTTCAACTGAAGTGCAAATAAGTCAAAAGCTGTATTGTAAAATGGTTAAGCACAGATTTTTCTTTTTAAAAATTGATTATCTTTGCAGGCTGAAAGGGGAATAGTGGATAAGGTGTTAGATTCTGAACATGAGACCTTGAGTTTGATACCTGGCACTGTGCATGCCAGAGTAATGCTCTGATTCTCTTTCCCTTTTCCTTTATGTCAATAAATAAATAAAATCTTTAAAAACAATTAATTCAGCTGCTGCAGGCTAGAAGCTTACACTGTGATGGAGTGCCTGACTTGTCAGCAGGAGGTTCTGAGATCCATTTCCAGTATCATATATGCCACATATGGTTCTGTCTCTCTCATACATACATAAATCTTTAATAAACTCAGATTCAACTTCAGGTTGAAGTCTTCCTGTGACTTCTTTTATGAATTAGAAACTCCAAGTCCCAGAAATTATTTCTATACTGTTTCTTCCTCTGACCTACTCTTTTTTTTTTTTTAAGAATTTATTTATTTATTTATGAGAAAGATAGGAGGAGAGAAAGAACCAGATATCACTCTGGTACATGTGCTGCCGGGGATTGAACACAGGACCTCATGCTTGAGAGTCTGGTGCTTTATCCACCGTGCCACCTCCCGGACCACTAACATACTCTTTTTATAGTTTTTTTTTTTAAATATTGATTTATTCCCTTTTGTTTCCCTTGTTGTTTTATTGTTGTAGTTATTATTGTTGTTGTTATTTAATGTAGTTGTTGTTGGATAAGACAGAGAGAAATGGAGAGAGGAGGGGAAGACAGAGAAGGGGAGAGAAAGACATCTACAGACCTGCTTCACCTCTTGTGAAGCGACTCCCCTGCAGGTAGGGAGCAGGGGCTCGAACTGGGGTCCTTATGCCGGTCCTTGCCCTTTGCACCATGTGCACTTAACCTGCTGCACTACTGCCTGACTCTCTAACCTACTCTAAACATGGAATTCAACTACTGCTTACATTGGCTGTGTCTGGAGTGCTTGTATAGATGGCTGGCCCTTATCTCAGGGTCAAGGCAAGTAGGGGATGGCATCATGGCATGCATACCTTTGAGCAGTTCAGGTGCTGCTGCTGTTTCTGCTTCTCCTCTTCCTCCTTCTCTTTTTGGCTTATTGATTTATTTTTTCCCACCAGGGTTATTGCTAGGGCTCAAGGCCCACATGACTGCTATTTCCAGCAACCATATTTTGTTTCTTTTTTCTTCCTTTTTTTGATAGAAGGTGAGAGACTGGGTGAAAGAGACTGAAAGAGATAAGAGAGAAGAAACACCAACAGCACTGCTCCACCACATAGGAAGCTTCTCCTCCGCAAGTGGGGACCATGGGGCTGAATACAGATACATGCCTATGGTAACATGTGCACTCCACCGGGTAAGCCATCAGTTCCCCTTCCCTCTCCTGCTTAAAGAAGCTAAATGTGAATAAATTGTCACTGCTATTGTCTTAGCTCTAGTTCTCTTCTTCAACTTTCCCTCTCATATTTCCTTTATATTTCTGTCTTGTTTTTTTTTCTCCCATTTTATTGGGGTGGATTTAATTATTTACAGTACAATTGTTGACACATGGGTACATCAAAACCTCAAGTCCCTCTTCACACCCTTCTAATCCCTCTTTCTTTCTCCAGGGTATTTTGCTTTGGTGCAGTATAACCCACTCAGTCCAAGTTTCACTGTGTGTGTGTGTGTGTGTGTGTGTGTGTGTGTGTGTGTGTGTGTATGTGTATTTCCCCTGTTTCTTAAGTTCTATCTATAACTGAAAACATCTGGTATTTTTCTTTCTCTTTTTTTGCAAATCTTACTTAACATAATGCCTTCAACTTCCATCCAAGATAAAGCAAAGGAGATGACTTCATCATTTTTTTTCTTTTATTTATAAAAAGGAAACACTGACAAAACCATAGGATAAGGGGGGTACAACTCCACAATTCTGACCACCAGATCTCCATATCCCAATTCCTCCCTTGATGGTTTTCCTATTCTTTAACCCTCTGGGAGTATGGACCCAAGGTCACTGTGGGATGCAGAATGTGCAAGGTGGAAGTCTGGCTTCTGTAATTGCTTCCCCCCTGAACATGGGCGTTGACAGATCGATCCATACTCTCAGCCTGCCCCTCTCTTTCTCTAGTGGGGCGGCATTCTGGGGAGTCGGGGCTCCAGGACACATTGGTGGGGTTGTCTGTCCAGGGAAGTCTAGTTGGCGTCATGCTAGCATCTGGAACCTGGTGGCTGAAAAGAGAGTTAACATATAAAGCCAAACAAATTGTTGATTAATCATGAACCTAAAGGCTAGAATAGTGCAGATGAAGAGTTGGGAGGTCCTCCATTTTATAGATAACTAGTAGGCATATTTTAGTTATATTCTGAAGGGCCTGTGGCTATACTAGTTTTTTTTTTTTCCTCTGGGCCTAAAATCTGATATGCAGGTGGATCCAAGTTATTGTCTGGGGAGATGATGTCATGGCTGGAAAAAGGAATAGAAAGCTACATCAGGGAAGAGAGTAGCTCTCAAATATGGGAAAGGCGTATAAATATTGTTGACAGTGAACCCCATCAATTTGATGTGATCTGGGGCCCATCTTCAGCTTAGGAGCCTATGTGACTTCTGCATCCCTGTAGATCTGAGCTCACATTCTGTGGTCATCAGTAGGAACATTCCAAGCTGCCCCAATATCAGGACCCATCTTCCTCAGGTGTAGCATAGAGTATGATGTCCATCCTCCCTTTGGAGGATGGAACATTCTCTACCATTGTTGATCCAAGTTGTGAGTAAGGTCCTATGGGGGCCCACAAAGGGGTCTATTTTGTTGTTCCTGATAGAGATGACCGGCAACAATGGAGAGAGGGATTTATTTGAGGTCTAGGCCCATCATGTCCGTTTTGGAATCTCAGGACTCCCCAAATAGGGCCCCAGCTGATGGGGTGGCCTGATAGTGACTAAAGAGTCATCTTTAATGTATGCCAGTCTCTTGCCCTTGTTCAGCTTTTGCAGTCCTTGCTTTGCTAAGCTTAGCTTTGGAGTGAGTGAGGGAAGTGTAATAGAAAGTAGGCAAGGAGGGCATCTAAGTCTAAGTAGACACTACTTCATTATGAACTTTATACGGACTCACTGTAGACTATTGTGTACTTTTGCTTTCAGGTATATATTTTGCCCTAGTTTATGGATACACGTGAACATACGCTCTATCTCACGGGACCTGGTCTATATCTAGGTTTTGGGACTTTGTTAGGAAGTGAACCACCTGTAATGGAATTAGAGAATACTATGAAAGGAAAGGTCTCACCAGAGTAATGAGGCTGAGGGGTTGACATTCCATGTCTGACATCTCTGGACACAGTCTGAAGTGAAGCATGCTGAGGTGGTACTCGTTGCGTTGATTAGGTTGGGATCGGCGGATGCAATATGATTTGATATGAATTGAGAGAAGCATGCAGGAAAGTGAGCCCCACCCTAGAGGTTCCAGGACTGGGGGAAATATAGGCTCTGTAGAGGAAGCAAGAGGCTCCTGCTGTCTTAGGGTTTAAGAAGACAATAGATAGTTATTGCTATAATCACATTATTTGACAATTGGGTTAACTTTGAAATATCCCTTTGTTAGGATTTGCTGTATCATACACAACATCACCCTAATTTATGTCCTTTGACATTATTTGTATATAGCTGTGTCACAAGTTGCTTCTGTTAACTTCATCATTTTTAATAGCTGAATAGTACTCCACTGAGCGTATAGTCCATACCTTTCTTAGCTATTACTATTGTGCTGCTATGAGTACAGGTGTACATAGATCTCTCATATGGTTTATTTATGTATGTATTTATTTATTGGCTATATCCTCAGGAAAGGATCTGTTGGTTTATACCGTAGAACTATTTCTAGTGTTCTGAGAGGTCTCCAGACTGATTATCAGAAAAACACAAATAAAAGCAACATTGAGATACCACTTTACACCTGTGAGAATGTCGTACATAAGAAAGGACAGAAACAACAAATGTTAGAGAGGATGTGGAAGAAAAGGAATCTTTCTACACTCCTAGTGGGACTGTAAATTGGTCCAGCTCCTGTGGAAAACAGCCTTGAGACTTCTCAGAATACTGGAAGCAGACCTATTCTATGATCTGGCAATTCCTCTCTTGAATTTCTGTTCTATTCTTTCACTTTGACCATTCCCTATCTTCACTTTCAGTCACTAGTCTCTCTCTCTCTCTCTCTCTCTCTTTTTCAGTCTCTATTCCTTCCTGTCCTGGATATTTCATATAAATAGCTTACATGTTATCTTTCATGACTGACTTCTTTCAATTAGCTTAATATTTAAGAGTTCATGCATGTTGTAGCATGTATCAATACTTCATTCCTTTTAGGGTCAAATAACATCTCAGTGTGTAGATATATACACTACATATCTATATCTATATCTATATCTATATCTATATCTATATCTATATCTATATCTATATCTATATCTATATCTATATCTATATCTATATCTATCTATCATCTATCAGCCCCCTTATCCATGGAGGATACATTATTACCAAGTCCTTCATATAGTGTATTTTTCCCCTACACACACACACACACACACACACACCTGTGATAAAATTTAGCTTATAAACTAGGCACAAGAAGAGATTAGCAGCAATATCTAACAAAAGAACCAACTTAAGAATAAACTGTAATAATATTTACTTATTTATGTATTTATTTTAGTGAAAAAGATAAAGAAATAACAGCATTGCTCAGCTCTGACATACAGTGGTGCTGTGGATAGAATCTGAGACCTCAAAGCCTCAAGCATGAAATCCTTTTGCATAACCATCGTTGCTGTCTCCCTATCAAGAAAACATTGTAATAAAACTTACACACGTGTCTTTCTCTCTCTCCAAAGTTCCGACTACATCCAATATTTCCTGATCAATGTTGACCATGGTTAATTGAAACCATAGCATACAATATTTCCTGATCAATGTTGACCATGGTTAATTGAAACCATAGAAAGCAAAAAGTGGGTAAAGAGTGCTTATTGGGTGCCAGGCAGTGGTGCAGCGGGTTAAGCTCACATGGCATGAAGCTCAGGGAACCGGGTAAGGATCCTGGTTCAAGCCCCCGGCTCCTCACCTGCAGGGAAGTTGCTTCACAGGCAGTGAAGCAGGTCTGCAGGTGTCTATTTTTATCTCCCCCTGTCTGTCTTCCCCTCCTCTCTCCGTTTCTCTCTGTCCTATCTAACAACAATAATAACAACAATTCTACTAACAACAATAATGGATAACAGCAACAATAAACAACAAGGGCAACAAAACGGGAAAAAATAGCCTCCAGGAGCAGTGGATTCATGGTACAGGCACCGTGCTCCAGCGATAATCCTGGAGGCAAAAAAAAAAGTGATTATTATATTACGTCTCATTTATTTATTCATCAGTTGATGAAATTATGGCTTGTTTTTACATTTTATATTTATGAATAAGGTGGCGGGTGGTGGCGCACCTGGTTGAGCGCATGTATTACAATGCTCAAGGACCTGGGTTTGAACCCCCAGTCCCCACCTGCATGGGGGAAAGCTTTATGAGTGGTAAAGCAGGGCTGCAGGTGTCTCTCTGTCTCTCTCCCTCTCTATCACCCTCTCCCTCTTGATTTTTGGCTGTCTCTATCCAATAAATAAAGATAATAAAAAAAATTTAAAAGTTTTATGAATAATACTGCTATGAAAATTAATGTTCAAGATTTTATGTGAATATATATTTCTAAATTCTCTTAGGTGGTGTATTTTCAGTTCTCTAGGAGTAGAACTGCTGAGTCAAATGGTAATTATATGTTTAAATTTTGAGATCAGGCGTGTTCAGGGTGGTATGGCCGTAGACGCACACTTAAATTTTGAAGAACTATCGAAGCATTTTCAAAGAAGCTGTGCAATTTTATACACCTTCCAGTGTGTGAGTGTTCTCATTCTTCTATATTATGTCAACACTTATTATCTGACATTTTTGTTGTTGTTATTGTTGTTTTGTTTTGCCATCAGGGTTATTGTTGGGGCTTGGTGCTGGCACTACAAATCTACTTCTCCTGGTGGCCATTTAATTTTTCCTTTCCATTTTATTGGATAGGACAGACAAAAATTGAGAAGTTGAGGGATGAGGGGGAGTTAAAGGGGGTAGACCTTTTTCAAATAAAAGGATGACACCTGCAGACCTGCTTTGCTGTCTGTGAAGCACTCTCCCTGCTGACCCAGGAGCTCCAACCCGAATCTTTGAGCCATCCTTGAGCTTAGTACTATAGTTTATTAACTAGGGTGTGTCACCACCAGGCCCCCACCCAACTTTTTGATTGTAGTCATTCTACTGGATGCAAAGTAGTACCTCCTTGTGGCTTTGGTTTGCATTTCCCTGATGATTAACAAAGTTGAACATCTTTTCTTTGAAAGATTCTGATTGTCATTTTAAATTCTTATTTTTTTTGAGATATAGATAACATGTAACTCAACACTCTGAGCTTATGATGTACTGTGTATTGACCTTCTTATATATTGTGATCTGATTATTGCCTTCATTTAAGTAAATGCCTCTGGAACATCACAGAAATATGTGCTTTTTTGTGGTGGAAACAATTTTGAATTTTTTTTTTTTAATTTAAGAAAGGATAAATTAATAAAACCATAGGGTAGGAGGGGTACAACTCCACACAATTCCCACCACCTAATCTCCATATCCCATCCCCTCCCCTGATAGTTTTCCCATTCTCTATCCCTCTGGGAGCATGGACCCAGGGTTGTTGTGGGTTACAGAAGGTGGAAGGTCTGGCTTCTGTAATTGCTTCCCCGCTGAACATGGATGTTGACTGGTCGGTCCATACTCCCAGTCTGCCTCTCTCTTTTCCTAGTAGGGTGGGGCTCTGGGGAAGCTGAGCTCCAGGACACATTGGTGGGGTCTTCAGTTCAGGGAAGCCTGGCCGGCATCCTGATGATATCTGGAACCTAGTGACTGAAAAGAGAGTTAACATACAAAGCCAAACAAATTGTTGAGCAATCATGGACCCAAAGCTTGGCATAGTGGAGAGGAAGTGTTAGGGGGGTACTCACTGCAAACTCTAGTGTACTTCTGCTTTCAGGTATATATTTTGCAGTAGTTTACGGATACATGTGAACATATGCTCTCGCTCATAGAAACTGGTGTATATCTAGGTTTTGGGACTTTGTTAGAAAGTGAACCACCTGGGATGGAATTAGAGTATACTATGAAAGGAAAGGTCTCACCCGAGTAATGAAGCTGAAGGGTTGTCATTCCACACGTGAAGTCTCTGGACACAGTCTGAAGTGAAGCATGTTGAGGTGGCAATCGTTGCGTTGATACAGTTTTGAAATTTATAATACTAATGTACTTTTGAATAATATCTCCCAAAGTTTGAATAATATCTCCCCAAGTTTCTCTCCCAGCTTCTCATAACCACCATTTTCACAAATCTGAATCCTTAATGAATCCATAGCTTGTTTTCAATTTTTATATTCCACATGTAAGTTATTCTGTTTGGTTTTAACTCTGTCTTCTGGAATGATTTAACAATATGAACAAATAACATCAGCCTGGGTTTTGAGACTTTCTGACTTTAGATCTGGTGTGCTACACAGTTGGGATGAAAGGAAGAAAGAGAATAACTTGTTACAAAGAGGCTGAATAGATAGATGGAAAATACCAGTGGAATTCAGGTTCAACAACAAAGCATCAGATATGACTGCTAGTCTTCATTGTTACATCTCCAGTAACTTTCATTCTTTTTATTGATGGTAGCTCTCCAAACATATCTGTCTATAGTAAGATAATGGGAGCTATAATATTGATCCCCCCCCTTCTTGATTTTCCTATGATTTGAGTTTCTGGCATTGTTTAATCTTTTTATATTTGTTTCTTTTTAAATTTTTTAAAAAATATTTATTTATTTATTTTCCCTTTTTTGCCTTTTTTAATTGTTGTTGTAGTTATTACTGTTGTTGCTATTGATGTCGTCATTGTTAGATAGATTAGAGAGAAATGGAGAGAGGAGAGGAAGACAGAGAGGGGGAAAGAAAGACACCTGAGAGTCCGGTGGTAGCGCAGTGGGTTAAGTGCTCATGGTGCAAAACGCAAGGGCTGCTTAGGATCCCGATTCGAGCCCCCAGCTCCCCACCTGCAGGGGAGTCACTTCACAGGCGGTGAAACAGGTCTGCATGCTTCTCTCTGTCTCTCTTCCTCTCTTTCTCCCCCCCTCTCAATTTCTCTCTGTCTCTATCCAATAACAAATAAAACAAAATGAAAAAAGAAAGATAGACACCTGAAGACCTGCTTCACTGCTTGTGAAGCGACGCCCTTTCAGATGGGGACCCCACAGCTGGAACTGGGATCCTTGCGCTTCATGCCACATGCTTTTAACCGCTGCTCTAATGCCCGACTCCCAATCTTATTTATTTATTTTATATATTTTGGGTAGAGAAAGAATTTGAGGGAATGAGTAGAGAGGGAGAGAGGAAAAGAGACCAAAACCTGTGACACTGCTTCACTACTCATGAAGGTTCCCCCTGAGGCCTTGAGCCAACATCATTGAAACATTGTAACATGTGCTCTCTACCAGATGTGCCACTGCCCATCCCCTTAAGCCAAGTTAAAAAACATCCCAGATGTAATGTCAGGGAGCTTTCAGAAATGAAAACAAATCAGCCCGTAAAAACTCATCAAGTCTATGTTGGAGACCTTTAAGGCATAGAGAAAAATCCATCTAGAAGGCTCCTAGGAAAAGTGAAATGGTTAGCTCATTCTAGCTCTGACTGGCCTCAGTGCCAATGCATTTCTTTTGTAGAGTCTTAAGGCTCAGTTCTTGCTAGTGCAAGAGAAGTTAGATGACTGAGATTAGGTGAAATATGTCTTCTATTATAGAACAAGTCTCACCCCCCCACACACATACACACACCCAAGACTTCCATGCTCTCTACCCCCTTGACTTTTGAAAAGGATATGCTATTAAAAGGGCAAGATATCAAAATAACTTCCATAAACAACCAAAGGGATTTTTGAGATTACAAAAAAACAAGCACAATATGGATAAGGGCACATACTTTTTTTTCTCTCTCTCTCTCCTAATTATTAAATTAGAATATTTAATTTTTGAGCCTTGTTGGCAAACAATGGGTGCTCTCATTCAGAGTTGTTGAAAGAAGCCTGGCTGTATTCATTCTTTCACAAGCCAACAGTGTGGGCAAAATATGAAATGTTTGCTATCAATTTACAGAAAAGAAGCTTCTTTAAATTTGTGAAGGGGCAAATGTGACTCATTGGCTTCATTTCTTGAATCACTTCTCTTCCATTTGAATAATGGGTAAAAAAAAAAAAAAAGTCCTGGGAATGTTTCACTCGAAGAGAGTACTTAATCCAAATTCTTTATAATATATAGACAAAGAAACTAGAGACGCAGAGATTATGCTTTGAAATGAATGATTTTTCACAAATAAAACCTGTAAAATTGAGGTCAGGGAATTAAAAAAAAACTGTGAAAAATATAATTTGAGTTTTGTTCCTGGAGACAATTGAACAAATAAGAACCATGATGTGAAAAAGTACAGGTGGGAGAGAGCTTAATTAAAAAGCAAGGCTTGTGTGGTATGAAGTCCTGAGAGAAATGCATGGCTGAGGTAATGGCAAAGCACTTCAGGCTTTTACTCTTCTGTATTGTCAGTTATCCATAATCAGGTGAAGCAATTATTATATGGTTGTTAGAGATGCTTTGGGAAGGGTCAGTTCAGCTATAATGGAGATCACTACCAGTAATATCTGAAAACTGTGGATTTATTGATGATGTGTTCAGGGAAATATATTTCAAAATGACAGTTCATCATAAATGGCAGTCGCCTGGACTTAATATTAGAACGACTGGGAATTATTTTGTATGTAGAATGCTATTAATGATTACTTTCTATTCATTGAGCTATTCTTCATCTGACATAATCTTCTTACTTTATAGGTATGCACATTAAAGAACAATATAGAAGCAAAAGCAAAATAGAATTAATAGCAACATATCCTCTGCTAAGCTTTCAAGGCTTTGGCTCATTGTATAATTAGAAACCCCATAATCCCTCATGAAGAAACATTTAAGACCAATATCTGAAGGAGTCATTGCTTGTTAGGAAGAGGGAGAAAATAATAACCTTGACTCATTTTATCGTATTTTTCTAGTAGTGAAAGAATGGATATATTGCACTAAGCAAGTTAATTTAATTTCTAAGACTCAGTCTCTGAGTTTCTTTCCTGTTAGCCTGAGATAGAAGTAATCATATTAGGACAACTAGAATATGAAACCACAAATGTACTCATGACACTGAGCCACTTAAAAACCCTTCAGTAGAACCCATGTTGTCACACAAGTATAATGCACAAGAACCCAGGTTCAAGCTCCTGGCCCCCACCTGTGGGGGAAAGTTTCACAATCAGTGAAGCAGTGCTGCAGGTGTCTCTCTTTTCATCTCCCTCTCTACTTTCCTTCCTCAATTTATCTCTGTCTCTATGCAATAAATCAATAAAATATTTAATAAAAATCTTCAGTGACTTCTACATTTATGCTTTATGCTCAATGATCAAAGCTTGTAACATGACCAAGTGTGACCAGACTCCTACCAGATTTCCTCTCCTGTCTCCTCAGTGAGACTGTACTCTATCCTGCATGAAAATTGCACACATGTTCTTACTAGTCTTAGACATTAATTCATACCATATCCTCAGAGCTCAACATCATCTTATTGGGAATACTAGTTGCTATCCCCTATCTCATTTACTAATACCCTCACCCAACTGGTGAGTGTTACTTATTAAAGAAATTATTTGATGACTTCCACATGCTACATAGAGGTTTATGCTACGCCTCTAGCTGACTCCTTAATCTATCACTTGGTGCCCAATTGGGTGCATAGCAGTGGATTAAATATTCATAGAATACATTGACATAACAGCTGAATATTGGGTATGTAATAAGCATTCATTTGGTATTAACAGCTACATTAATTTTGAATTTGTTTCACACTCCATATGTTGCTTGGTTTGCCTTAAATCAATTGTCTGGAGTTACAAGTTATCTGCCCAGCACCGGGAATGAATATGAAGTCTGAGAAAGTAGCTGTGTTATCGCATGTACTAGAGATACATCTTGATACACATTTGTACTCACAATGAACTGCTTCTCCCTCACAGATCTAGAACCTTGGTCTTGCCCCTGTTACTAGTGCAAACTGGGTTAGCTCTCAGAGCACTTGCTCATAGTTAAGTACTGTGGTAATACTACATTAGATATCTGAGTTTATAACTGATACGTTTTCTGTTCAGTTCAGATAGCAATTACCATTTAACTTCATGACTTGCTCTTCTATCGGCACTTGAAAAAAATTTTAAATACGTTTTTCTTAATTTATTATTGGATAGAGATGGACAGAAATTGAGAGGGGAGGGGGATATAGAGAGGGAAAGAGACAGAGAGACATCTGCAGCCCTGCTTCACCACCCATGAAGCCTTCCCCCTACAGATGGGGACCAGGGGCTTGAACCTAGGTCCTTGTGCACTGCAGTCTGTGCACTTAACCAGGTTTGCCACCGCCTGGTCCCCCTATCATCACTTAAAAAAAAAAATCTGAAGATTTAAATGATAGTTCTCGTGGTGCATCCCGTGAGTACCCATTCACTGGGGAAACTGACGATCCTTCCTAGCCGACTGAATCCACATGGATCCCAGTCACTTTCAAAGCCAGCAACAAGCAGCTCCTGCCAGCTTTCAACCTGACCTGTTGACTGGCTACGGAAGAAGGGCAAACGCTAGAAGAAGAAGAAATAGTTCTGTTAGAAAAAACTGAAGGGTGCTTGTCAGAACTAAGATATCTTTAACATTCATTTACTCCTAAGATGTACAGTGAGTCACTATTCCACCTTTAGTGTAAGCTCTAAGTAGCACCATAGTAGCATTGGAAATCATCAGACATGATTTTATCATCCATAAAATGGACTATAATATCAATATGTGGGTAGTATAGGTATGTGACCCATGTTTGAGTCCAAGCACAGCTTATTGGGTGAGCTACAGTGGCATTGGGGGTAGCTCCATGAGTGATGTTGTTTCTGTCTGTTTGTTTTTCCACCTTTCTCTCTAAATGAAAAAAAGGAGGTACTAAGAGTAGTGCATTCGCACATGTGCCCTATTGGGTGAATTATACATGTTCAAGGTTGTAGTCTCAGTAATACCACCACACCACCCACTCCAATAGAAAACTAATGATGTTTATTGAATCCCTTTTATATTACTGAGAATAACAATATAAATATCTTCCTATACTAGTGGCTCTCTTTAAAAATATTTTTATTGGAGGGGATTAAGGTTTGCAGTAAATACAGTTGTCGGTGTGTGTGTAATATTTCTCAGTTTTCTGCAAAACACTCTCACCCCCCAGCCTAGGTCCTCCTCCACCATCATGCACCAGGATCTTAAAGTATGGCCCAGGGTCCTTTACTTTGATATGAAACACCAAACCTAGTTCAAATTCTGCTTGTGTTTCCCTTTTCTTGCTGGGCTAGCATTGCCGGAGAGAGAAGAGACCAGGAACTCATGGCAGAGTGGGAACACAAATCTTTATTCATGCAGATGCCCCAGAGTTGGGTGTGAGCATAGCGGGTTTATTGCACATGGGGCTAGCAAAATGGCCGCCTCTGCTATGCAAGCCAGCCCTTCTTCATGTCGGGATGTGAAAAAGAAAGAGAGCGAAACCAGGAGCAGCATTGGGCTGTTTATAGGGTAAAAACAGAAGTTGCAGGTCAGGAACGGGATTGGCTAATAAAGGGGGTAGAGAAAACAAGGCACTCCGGGAAGGCAGAAGGCTGGCAGGATTAATGTACCCTGCAGGCATGGGTGGGGATCTTTCAGGCAAAACAATGACTATGTAAATAGGCCATAGTATCAAGCAATGCAGGGGAGCTGGCATAACGCCCAATACTTCCTGTTCTTTTTCTTTTTTCTTCTCAGTTTCCATGAGTTGAGATCATCTCATATACATCCTTCTCTTTCTGGTTTATCTCACTTAACATGACAGCTTCAAGCTCTATCCAAGATGAGGTGAAGAAGGGGAATTGATCATTTTTAATAGTTGAGTAGTATTCTATTGTGTATGTATACCACAATTTTTTAGTGTTTCCTTTTTTTTATTAAAGGTTTTATTTATTTATTCATGAGAAACGATAGGAGAGAGAGAGAGAAAAAGAACCAGACATCACTCTGGTACATGCGCTGCCAGGGATTGAACTTGAGACCTCACGCTTGAGAGTCCAATGCCCTATTCAGTGTGCCA
Organism: Erinaceus europaeus; assembly: GCF_950295315.1. Classification (NCBI taxonomy): domain Eukaryota; kingdom Metazoa; phylum Chordata; class Mammalia; order Eulipotyphla; family Erinaceidae; genus Erinaceus; species Erinaceus europaeus. The sequence continues at coordinate 15,037,158 of NC_080182.1, read as the reverse complement.
CCTCCCGGACCACCCAATGTTTCCTTTTTAAAAAAAAATCTTTAAAAAAATATTTATTTATTCCCTTTTGTTTCCCTCATTGATTTTTTTAATTGTTGTAGTTATTGTTGTTATTGATGTCATCATTGTTAGATAGGACAGAGAGAAATAGAGAGAGGAGGGGAAGACAGAGAGGGGGAGAGAAAGATAGACACCTGTAGACCTGTGAAGTGACTCCCCTGCAGGTGGGGAGCCGGGGGCTTGAACCCCGATTCGTATGCTGGTCCTTGCGCTTTACTCCATGTGTGCTTAACCTACTGTGCTACAGTCCAACTCCTTCAGTGTTTCCTTTTTATACATAAATTAAAAAAAAAAAGATCAATGTCTTCTTTGAGTTTACTGAAAGAAGCAATCTTTTTTAAATATTAATTTATTTATTTAAAAAAGGAGACATTACAAAACCGTAGGATGGGAGGAGTACAACTCCACACAATTCCCACCACCAGATCTCCATATCCCATCCCCTCCCCTGATAGCTTTCCCATTCTCTGTCCCTCTGGGAGTATGGACCCAAGGTCATACAGAAGGTATGCAGAAGGTGGAAGGTCTGGCTTCTGTAATTGCTTCCCCGCTGAACATGGGCGTTGACTGGTCAATCCATACTCCCAGTCTGCCTCTCTCTTTCTCTAGTAGGGTGGGTCTCTGGGAAAGCAGAGCTCCAGGACACATTGGTGGGGTCCTCTGTCCAGGGAAGTCTGGTCGGCGTCCTGCTGGCATCTGGAACCTGATGGCTGAAAAGAGAGTTAACATACACAGCCAAACAAATTGTTGAACAATTACGGACCTAAAGGCTGGACTAGTGCAGATAAAGTGCTGGGGGGTACTCACTGCAGACTATTGTGCACTTTTGCTTACAGGTATATATTTTGCCCTAGTTTATGGATACGTGTGAACATATGCTCTATCTCAGGGTACCTGGTCTATATCTAGGTTTTGGGACTTTGTTAGGAAGTGAACCTTCTGGAATGGAACTAGAGTATACTATGAAAGGAAAGGTCTCACCAGAGTAATGAGACTGAAGGCTTGTCATTCCACACCTGAAGTCTCCGGATACAGTCTGAAGTGAAGCATGCTGAGGTGGCATTCTTTGTGTTGATTAGGTTTGGATTGGCAGATGCAGTATTATTTGGTATGAATTGAGAGGAGCGTGCAGGAAAGTGTGCCCCACCCTAAGGTTCTTGGACGGGGGGAAATAATAGGCTCTATAGTGGAAATGTGAAGTTCTTGCTGTCTTAGGGTTCAAGAAGACAGTAGATATTGTCATAATCACATTATTTGGTAATTGGGCTAACTTTAAAAAGTCCCTTTGCTAGAAGTTGCTGTATAATACCCAACATTTTGTATATAGCTTGCCACCAGTTGAGAAGCCATCTTTTATGCTTACGAAGAGTGTTCTTTTTTTATGCTTTTTGAGAGAAACCTTCAATATGTTATCATCTGGGGGACACATGTAAAGGAAAACATACCAAAAGAAATTGGTAAGGTGTCTTAACAATGACGACATCAATAACAACAACAATAATAACTACAACAACAATAAAAAACAGCAAGGGCAACAAAAGGGAAAAATAAATATTTTTAAAAATGAAAAAAGAAAGAAATTGGTAAGGGTATTTTTACATTATTATTGTTATTATTATTGGATAGAGACAGAGAAATTGAGAGGGGAGGGAGACAGAGAGGGAGAGAGACAAAGCGGCCCTGATTCACCACTCGTGAAGCTTTTCCCCTGAAAGTGGGGACCAAGGGCTTGAACCTGTGTCCTTGAGCTCTGTAATGTAAGTGCTTAACCAGGTGTGCCACCAGGCGCACCACCATCTGATCCTGGGTATTCCCATTTTTCGTTCTTTTTCTCTTTTTCATTTCTTTCTTCGTTTCTCTCTCTCTCTCTCTCTCTCTCTCTTTCTTTCTTTCTTTCCTACACTACGAATCCACTGCTCCTTGAGGCCATTTTCCCCCCATTTTGTTTCCCTTGTTATTGCTGTTGTTGTTATTGCTATTGTTGTTATTGCTATTGTTGTTGGATAGAACAGAGAGAAATTAAGAGAGTAGAGGAAGCTAGAGAAGGGGAGAGAAACACAGACACACCTGCTGACCTGCTTTATTGCTTGTGAAGCGACCCCCCTGCAGGTGCGGAGCCGGGGTCTCAACCACATTCTTACACTGGTCCTTGCGCTTGCGCCACATGCGCTTAACCCGGTGCCCTACCTCGTGATGCCCTATTTCCATTTTTCACACCCAGAGTCAAATCTTCTGTATCACTGATCAACTTGAAAGTCTTTCCATATCATTTCTGTCATGTCAGTGATACAGCACTTTTAAAAGTAAACTCTTAGGGGCAAGTGGTGGTGCACACAGCTGAACGCCCTTCACCACACACAAATACCTAGGTTCAAGACCCCAGTCCCCACTTGCAAGGGAGAAACTTCACAAGAAAGAAAAAAGAAACATGATAATAAAGACATCCAGAAGTTATAGGTTCATCCTGCAGGCACTGAGCCCTCTCAATAATTTTTGTGGTAGTATAAATAAATGTAAATTTTTATTTTATTTTACTTTATTTTTTACCAGAGCACTGGTCAGTTCTGGTTTATGGTGGTGTGGGGGACTGAACCTGGGACATTGGAGCCTCAGGCATGAGAGTCTCTTTGCATAACCGTTATGCTACCTAGCTTCCACCAAATGTAAATTTTTAAATTAAAATATAACTATATAGAGAAAAGTGTAGAACACAACCCTGAACTGTACAGATAAATGCATTTTATTTTTAATATTTTTCATTTTTTATTATCTTTATTTATTGGATAGAGACAGCCAGAAATTGAGAGGGAAGGGGTGATAGAAAGACACCTGCAACATTGCTTCACTGCTCACAAAGCTTTCCCCCTGCTGGTGGCCTCAAACCTGGGTCCTTGCACATTATAACTTGTGCATTCAACCAGATGCTCCACCGTGTGGTCCTTACTTTTTTTTTTTTTTTACTGTTATGTATTTACTTGATAGGCAGAGATTAAAGTGAGAGTGGATAGGAAGGAGGGAGGGTGTGCATGTGCTCGTGCGTGCGCGTGCGTGTGTGTGTGTGGGGAGAGGGAGAGGGGGATAGTGGGAGAGAGAGAGAGAGGTCTGCATTATTTCACTGGTAGTGAAGCATCCCCCTGTTTGATAGAGGCTGAGGTGTTGAACCTGGGTCCTTGGGCATGGTAACATGTAAACTCAACCAGGTGTGCCACTGCCTGGCCTCCCAGATGAATAAAATTTCAAAATGAGCAAACTCTTGTATTCATCCTTGTATTTAAAAAAAAAAAAAAGAAAGAGAGAGAGAAAGAAATTGTCAGTACACAGAATCCTGCTTCACAGGCAACCGTGACCTAAGTTCTAACATTATACATATATTTTGCCTGTTTCTAATTTTTTTAAAGGGAATCATACAGAATGAATTATTTTCTGTTTGACTTCCTTAGCATAACACTGTAATTGTAGAATTCATGTATGCTAAATGGAGCAGATAATTCATTTTTACTGCTGAACAAGATTCCGTGTATGTGTATGCATTCTATCATTAATAGACATTATTTTTACTAAAGGGTAACAACAAATAACGGTGCTATGTATATTTTTGCATGAATCTAGTCATTTTATTTCTGTATGTGCTGGAGTTGGAGTTGTTGGCTTTTGATACGGGAATTTTTAGCTCTAGTAGATATTACCAAATGTTTTTTTTCAAAATGATTTGACTAAGTTGGATATGACCCGTGTGTGACTTTTTGTTGCTTCTATCCTCTCCACCAGTTGGTATTTTAATTGCAGGCATTCAAGGGATAGAACGCCTTTAAAGAGTTAGTAACTTATTAGCTTCTTTCTAAAAGGTGAAAACTTTTGAGAGCTTATAGAGTGGAATGACAGTCACCACACCACACCCACCACAAAAGCTTTGTGCTCCACCCTGCAGGTGGGGAGCTGGTGGCTTGAACCAGGATCCTTACCCTAGTCAGTGCACTTTGTGCCATGTGCGCTTAACCCACTGCACTACCGCCCAGCCCACCTGGACCACTTTTTCAGTGAGATTTTCTGTGATTTAGGAAGTTTTTCTTGTAAAATGGAACACTTTGGATAAAATAAAATTGTGCTTTATGTATCTTCTACTAAGCATGTTAAGTTGTCCAAAATGTGAATCTGAGATTTGTGTTTCTCCTCCCTTTCTCTCTCTTCCTCTCACTCTCTCTTTTTTCTTTTCCACCAGGTTATCACTGGGGCTGAGTGCCTGTGCTAGGAACTCACTGCTCCTGGCAGCTCTTTTTTCCTCCTTTCATTTAATAGAGCAGAGAAAAATTGAGAGGGATGGGGTAGGTTGAAAGAGACACCTGCAACACTTCATTATTTACGAAGCATCCCTCATGCATGTGAAGACCAGGGTTTCAGACTCAGGTCTTGGTGCATGGTAGCTGGCCCTGAGATTCTAATTTCTTGATAATTCTTTTCTGTCCCCAGTATGATTACTGCTGGGGCTCACTATCTTCATGATACTCCACAACTCCCAGTGGCTTTTTTTCTTTCTTTGTCTTTCTCTTTTTTTCTTCTTTTTTGATAAATGGTGAGAGACAGAGAGAGAGAGAGAGAGAGAGAGAGAGAGAGAGAGGGAGAGGAGAGACACCTGCAGTACTGGTCCACTGCTTATGAAGCTCCCCCCTACAGGTGTGGGACCTGTAACTTGAACCCAGGTTGTTGAGCATGGTAGTGCTTTATAGAGTGAACCACCACCTGGTCCCTTCTGTGGTACTTATGTATCCTTCCTCTAATATTTGAAAGTGAGCTATTAGGTTATATAATCTTCTATAATCTTAACATTGGAAATAGGGTATAAAGTTTAAAATCATACAGGTCCAGAAATGTCACAAGATTCATAGGCATTTGGGTGGTAAGTTTTGTCTGAAATTGACAAAATAATCTACTTTGTAACAAGGCAAACCCAAGTGTTTCAGGCTGGTTTCAAAAAGAAATACTAGCCAGTCATACACATTATAGATACTTATCACCACAGTTCAGCAATAAAACTTAACAACTAAAGGATTCTACTGAGGATCAATTGCTAGAATTATCTATTAGCATTGCCAAGTTCCTAATTCATTGCCAAATATGCTATATTGCCAAGTATGTTAGCCAACTTGGCAGGATAATAAGAGGGTGCGGTTTAGAGTATGAGAACCTTGGGTTTGAATTTCAGCACTGCCTCTGACCCAAGCTTTATCACTTTCTATGACTTCTATTTATTGTTTCTATTATTTGCCTCTAGGGTTATCGCTTGAGCTCAGTGCCTGCATGAGTCCACTGCTCCCGACAGCCCTTTTCCATTGTTGTTGTTGGGTAGGACATTGAGAGAAATTAATTGAGGAAGGGAAGACAGAGATGGGGAGAGATAGATAGACCCCTGCAGACCTGCTTCACCACTTGCTAAGCAACCCCCTTGCAGGTGGGGAGCTGGGGAATCCAACTAGGATCCTTGCACTCACTTATTATTTTTTTTTTAATTGCCACTAGGGCAATCACTGGATCTTGGTGTCTCATAACAAATCCACTGTTCTGGTGGTCATTTTTTTTTCTTTCCTTTTTTTTTTTTTCTCCTTTTTTATTTTGATGTGACAGAAATTGAGAGGGTGATGAGAGGGAGGGAGATAGACAGATACCTGAGGTAATTGCTTCAGTACTCATGAAGCTTCCCCCATACAGGTGGGGAGTGGTGGCGTGAACCTGGGTCCTTGCACATGGTGTGTGTATGCTTAACTAGGTGAGCCACCATCTGATCCCTGACTTTTAATTTTCTTTTTTTAATATTTATTTATTTTTCCTTTTGTTATCCTTGTTTTCTTTTATACTGTAGTTATTGTTGTTGTTGATGTCGTCATTGTTGGACAGGACAGAGAGAAATGGAGAGAGGAGGGGAAGACAGAGAGGGGGAGAGAAAGACAGACACCTGCAGACCTGCTTCACCGCCTGTGGAGCGACTCCTCTGCAGGTGGGGAGCCAGGGGCTCAAACTTGTATCCTTATGCTGGTCGTTGTGCTTAACCCACTGCATTACTGCCTGACTGCCACTTTTAATTTCCTTGATAGTGAAATAAGAACCTCTGTCTTTGGGCTGTTGAAAGTTAATTAAGCTAGTTTGTGTGACAGTGTCTGCCTCATCATTTGCTAAACAGAGAGCAAGGTTTTCAACAAATGGGCTTTCATGAAATGCAGTGTAAGCCTTGGAAAGACTGTCGCTGACCTGCTTTCAAAGCAGAATATGTTTGCTGTCTCCACTCAGTTTCACACAATTTTATGATTCTGTCATCTCACTAATTAGCCCACCCCCATTCTTTCCTCCTGGTAACATTACCTATCTATCCTCCTGTTTTACCTCATTCTGTAATTTAGTCGGTGCTTTAACCAATTCTTTTTTTTTTATTTCTTTATTGGGGAATTAATGTTTTACATTCAACAGTAAATACAATAGTTTGTACATGCATAACATTCCCCAGTTTCCCCTATAACAATACAACCCTGACTAGGTCCTCTGTCATCCTTCTTGGACCTGTATTCTCCACCCCCACCAACCCCCACCCCGGAGTCTTTTACTTTGGTGCAATACGCCAATTCCAGTTCAGGTTCTACTTGTGTTTTCTTTTCTGATCTTGTTTTTCAACTTCTGTCTGAGAGTGAGATCATCCCATATTCATCCTTCTGTTTCTGACTTATTTCACTTAACATGAATTTTTCAAGGTCCATCCAAGATCGGCTGAAAACAGTGAAGTCACCATTTTTTTTTTTTTTACAGCTGAGTAGTATTCCATTGTGTATATATACCACAACTTGCTCAGCCACTCATCTGTTGTTGGACACCTGGGTTGCTTCCAGGTTTTGGCTATTACAAATTGTGCTGCTAAGAACATATGTGTACACAGGTCTTTTTGGATGGATGTGTTGGGTTCCTTAGGATATATCCCCAGGAGAGGAATTGCAGGATCATAGGGTAGGTCCATTTCTAGGCTTCTGAAAGTTCTCCAGACAGTTCTCCACAGAGGTTGGACCAATTTATATTCCCACCAGCAGTGTAGGAGGGTTCCTTTGACCCCATACCCTCTCCAGCATTTGCTGCTGTTACCTTTTCTGATGTATGACATTCTCACAGGAGTGAAGTGGTATCTCATTGTTGTACCAATTCTTTATAATTCGTTGGTAATGCAGTACAGCTTGAAGTATTTTACCCTTTTTGGCATTCAACAACAATAACACCAAAACTTGAACCCCTCTCTAATAAGGTGGAAAAAAACTTGAAAAAAGCAAAGGACTAAAGATCCTGGTGAGTTTTTAGTTCCATCTAGGGAGTCAGTGCTTTGCTTTGGGGAAACTTCTTGACAAGTCTTAAATTCACTCTGAGCAATTGCTTTATCAAGCACCTATGTCCTAGGCACTTCCTGGCATCAGCTAGCCCCATGTAGTATATCATTTACTCTACAGGCTAGTTTGGTGTTTTGTTTTTTGTTTGTTTTTTTACTGTTCTCAATAACAGTAAAATTAGAAAAATATTCCGTGGCTGAGGAAGTGGCTTAGTGTGTAGAGCACAAAATTTGCATGTTGAAAGCTCTGGATTTGATAGCCAGCCCTGCCTATGCCAGAGTCTCTCTGGTCTGTCCGTCGCTCTCATTAAATACATCATCTTCATTCCCCAGTGTTATGCATGTACAAACCATTGTACTTACTGCTGAATGTAAAACATTAGTTCCCCAATTAAAAAATTAAAAAATTAAAAAAAAAGAATTAAAAAAAAAAAAAGAATTCAAAAAAAAAATACATCATCTTTTGAAAAGTTCCCTGAAGAGGCAGCCAGGAAATAGCTCACCTTGTAGAGTGCAGACTTCACTATGCACGAGGACTGGGCCATCATCTGGGAGCACCTGCACGGGGAAGTTTCCCAGTAGAGGAGTGTTGTGGGTCCTTCCTTCTCTCCTTGACTTTCTCTCCATCTTTATCTCTTTCTCCCTCTCTGCCTGTCACCCTCCATCTTAAAAAAAAACTCCTTGAGGAGTTAGTCTTCTTGGACCTTTCACATTCAGATAGTAATAGCACTCTGAAATTACAGAAGAAAGTTAATAGGCAAAGAAAGATATGATTGATAAAAGATATTTAAGCCAGTATTGTATAAGATGTCTGGGATCACCTGTGCTTAGCTGTTTTGAAAATAAGCTTTTGTTGTTCATTGGCACATAAAAATGTCTTTTAAAAAAATCTGGTGATAGGGCCCAGGCAGTGGTACATCTGGTTAAATGCACATAGTACAAAGCACAAGGATCCCGATTAGAACCCTCTTGCCAGCAGGGGGGTCACTTTGTAAGCGATGAAGAAGGTCTGCAGGTGTCTATCTTTCTCTCCTCAGAATTAAAACAACTTGACAGTTCTAGCTTTAAAAATTTCTAGCTCTTGGGACCCAGTTGGCACACCCAGTTGAGTGCACACATTAACATGCACAAGGACTCTCTCCTCACTGCAGGGGTGGGGGTGATACTTTACGATAGGTAAAGCAATCTTCAGATGTCTCTCTCTCCCACTCTGTCTCTCCCTTCTCTTTCCTACTCTCCCTCTTCCCTCTTAATTTCCCTCTGCCTTACCAAATAAAAATTGGAGGAAAATAAATAAATAAAAAGGAATGAAGCGAAAGGTTGCAGGAGTGGTATATGCTGTCATGAAGCCGTAGTGGTAACCTGAGGGTAATGAAAGAAAGAGAAAGAAAGAAAGGCGTCTAAAGGCAGGTGTAGATAGCATAATGGTTAGCAAAGAGATTCTCTTGCCTGAGGCTCAAAAGTCCCAGATTCAGTCTCTTGCACCACCGTAGATCAGAGCTGATTAGTATAAAAAAAACAAAAAAGGAGGGGGGGCAGGCAGTGATACACCAGTTTAAGTGCATACATTACAGTACACAAGGACCTGGGTTCAAGCCCCTGGTCCCCACCTGCAGGGGAAAGCTTCATGAGTGGTGAAGCAGGGTGGCAGATGACTCTCTGGCTCTTTCCCTCTCTAACTCCCCCTTTTCTCTCAATTTCTCTGCCTCTAACCAATAATAAATAAAATAAAGATAAAAAAAAAAGTAAATAGAACTTTTAGAAAGGGAAGAATCCTTAGCTTTTTTGGCATAGACATAGTTGAATTAGGAAAACTAATTCAACTATCTAATTTCTTTAAGTTTGAGCTTTAGAAACTTACCTGAATGAGCTCATTTAGACTAACCAAAAATTTTGAACACAAGCAAACATTGCATAATATTGTGCTGTGAAAGCTAGGTGAATGATGAAAATCTAACATCTGCCCCAAACAGTTTTTTTTTTAAAGAATAACATGCTTCTTTGAATGTCCAAACCTAGTATTAGCTCCTACTAATACTTTCAAAGGTCACGAACAACTATATTAATTTACTAATATGTTAATTAAATTCTCCATATTATATTCAGTAGTTAGGAGTTCTAAATTATTGTAGATCTTTCATAAGAAAAGAGAGTGAGAATGTTCTTCCTGTCTGTACAAATAAAGATATAGCTAGAGGATCAGCATAGCTTACTTGGCCAAGATAAACTTCAAGCCAAACAAAACAGTCAAACACCTCTGAAACAATAAACGAAGCTTAATAAAACAAACATTCCGAATTTAGTATAGGCAGATACTGAAGACCTAGTCTTTGTCTTTCCAATGGTTATAATACTAAGGAATGTGGCTGTTATTGCTGTCATTAGCCACCCAAAATATTTGTTCATATATTTATGCATATATACATATAAACAAATATATATATGAACAACAATATATATATATACATTAATGAACAAACATGAACAATATATTTAGTTTTAATGCAGCATCACTAGGGAATGATCCCAGGTTGAGACCAGGACATCTTTTTTACTATTTTATTTTTTAAACAAAGAAGGTGAGAAGAAAGAAAGAAGGGAGAGGAGATATCATAGCAACACTCCACTGTGCATGCAGCCCTCTCCCCTTTATGACTTCACTGTGGTGCTGGAGCCTGACCCCAGGGCCTGCTTACAGTTATCTCTTGGACTTTACATTCATTTTTTAAATTATTTAATTATTTAAGAAAGGAGACATTAAAAAAACTGTAGGATAGGAGGGGTACAACTCCATACAATTCCCACCACCCGATCTCCATATCTCATCCCCTCCCCTGATAGCTTTCCCATTCTCTATCCCTCAGGGTCTAACCCAGGGTCATTGTGGGTTGCAGAAAGTGGAAGGTCTGGCTTCTTTAATTGCTTCCCCGCTTCTTCTTCTAGCGTTTGCCCTTCTTCCGTAGCCAGTCAACAGCATCAGGTTGAGCCTGATATAAAGTTTCGAGACCTCCTTTGAATCTGGAGAGGTGGCAGTCGTTGACTATGTGGGTCATAGTCTGTCTGTAGCCGCAGGGGCAGTTCGGGTCGTCTCTGGCTCCCCAGTGATGGAACATAGTGGCAAACCGGCCATGGCCTGTTCGATAGCGATTGAGGAGGGCCCAATCATAACGTGCCAGGTCAAAGCCGGGTTGACGCTTACAGGGGTCTGTGATGAGGTGTTTGTTCTTGACCTCAGCTGACTGCCAGCTCTGTTTCCAAGAGTCTGGAACAGAGAAGTTCAGTGTAGGCGTAGGGGACCAGATTGGGTGACGAGACGTCAAGCGTTGGACAGGGTGGGCAAAGATATCCGCGTATATTGGCAGGTCCGGTCGAGCGTAGACGTGGGAAATGAACTTAGATGATGCCGCATCCCGACGAATATCTGGCGGGGCGATGTTGCTAAGAACTGGCAACCATGGGACTGGGGTGGAATGGATGGTTCCAGAAATTATCCTCATGGAGGAATATAATTTGGAATCAATCAAGTGGACATGGGGGCTATGAACCATACTGGGGCACAGTATTCTGCAGTGGAATAGCATAATGCCAGAGATGATGATCGTAGTGTGGAAGCGCTCGCGCCCCATGAGGAGCTGACCAGTCTTGCAATGATGTGATTCCTCGCGCCCACCTTTGCTGCAGTTTTTATGAGATGTTCATGAAATGACAGAGTGCGATCGAGAGTAATGCCAAGATAGACTGGCTGGGCTTCATGCCGGATTCTCGTATCACCAAGCTGCACATTAAGCTCACACGAGGCCGACGCATGGTGTAGATGGAAAACAGATGATACCGTTTTTGCAGTGCTAGGGATTAGTCGCCATTTTTTATAGTAATCAGATATCAGAGACATGTCTTTTGTGAGTGTTTCCTCGAGGATGTCAAACTTGGATGCCTGAGTAGCACAGCAGATGTCATTGGCGTAGATGAACTTCCTTGAAGAAGTTTCTGGAAGGTCATTGATGTAAATATTAAATAGCGTAGGAGCCAGAACAGAGCCCTGGGGGAGGCCACTTGAGACAAGTCTCCATCTGCTAGACTTGTCACCCAGATGCACCCGGAATCTTCTGTTTTGGAGAAGAAACGATATAGTGTTGGCCACCCATGGAGGCAGGCATCTTGAGATCTTGACTAGGAGACCACGGTGCCAGACCATGTCATAGGCTGCTGTGAGATCAACAAAGACAGCACCCGTCTTTAAATTCTTCTGGAATCCATTTTCAATGTAAGTTGAGAGGGCCAGGGCTTGCTCGCAGGTAGATCTTCCTGGGCGGAAACCAGCTTGGGCAGGTGATAGGAATTTCTCTGTAAGAGGAGAAATTCGTGACAGAAGCAGCCTCTCAAGGAGTTTGTAACACATGGAGAGGAGAGAAATTGGTCTATAGCTGGCGGCCAGTGTTGGGTCTTTCTTTGGTTTCAAAACTGCTATTATCTTCACACGACGCCAAATTTTGGGCATAGATTCGGATTCCAAGATGTGGGACAGGAATGTAGTGAGCCACTTCTTTGCCGCGGGGCCCAAGTTGAGAATGAGTTCTGGGGTGATGTTATCATAGCCAGCAGCCGTTCCCGGTTTAACCCTCTTCAAAGTGTCTTCCAGTTCAGACAGTGTAAAGGGAGAGAGTTTTGGAGATGGACAAGATAACCGGAAGTGGGATGACCACTCATGGGAAATTTCTCTTTTCCAGACTGGGTCGATCTTAGCATGTCCAACTTGAGTTAGGTGACTGGCCACTGAGTTTGGAGATATGGGAGGATGGGAGACGGGAGAGGGTTGGCTACCGGCACCCAGACTATGAAGAAGCTTCCAAGCCTTCCTACTTGAGTGGGTGAAGTTCAGACTTTCTGTGAGTTGTTGCCAGCGGGCGTGGCGTGCTGCATCCAGGGAGGCAATGAGATGGTCAGCCACATCTGGGTCGCCCGACTCATCATACTGCTTTAGTAGTTGCTTGCATTCAGCATCAAGACAAGGCGTATAGTCAGCACGTCTCCCATGAGGAATGGCTTGGGAAGCTGCTTTGAAGATGGCTTGGCGGAAGCGCCTGTAGGAATCTTCAGAGGGGATAGAGTTAATTGGAATTGCAGGAATAGATTTGTTGGTAAGATCACTGAACAGACGCCAGTTTGCTTTCCGAAAGTTCCAGCTTAGTTTCTCCGAGCACAGAATCAGTGGGAGCTGGAGACCAATGTGAATGATAGCTGGGCGGTGATGACTGTGTGGGAAGATCTTGAGAACTTGTCTCATAGCGGGAAAGGCTTGGCTGTTGACTGTGCTAATTCAGCACAGGTCAGGTGATGAGTCTTTATTCCATCTAGCACTGTGAAAAGAGCCTGGATGTTTGGGATCGTATAGTAGGGAGAGGTCATTCGCTGAAGCCCAGTCAGCTAAGATAGAGCCGTCAGCACGAGTGGAGGAATATCCCCAGTCTTGGTGATGACTATTAAAGTCTCCAACGTAAACGGCTGGGTGATTCGGGCTAGGCAGGACCTCATTATCCCATGAGGCACTGGGAGGCTTATATACGTTGACGAGCTGAATAGTTCCAATAGTAATGGAGTCGTAGAAGGTCGAAGAGGCCGTATGGTAAACGTCCGCAAGATACGATTTAGCATAGATGGCTCGGCCATGTTTAGGATGGAGATTATAGCATATTAAATCGAATCCGCTGATGGTGAATCGAGCAGCTTCATCGACTGCTATATGTGTTTCTTGTAGGCAAATAACATCTGCCTGATGCTGTATCGCCAATTGACCAATAAGAACGCGTTTGGCAAAGGATAGCCCCTCAACATTAAGTTGGAGGACTCAAAGAGCAGGACCAACAGCTCGAAAGCTGTCAGGAGCTGCTTGTTGCTGGCTTTGAAAGTGACTGGGATCCATGTGGATTCAGTCAGCTAGGAAGGATCGTCAGTTTCCCCAATGAATGGGTACTCACGGGATGCACCACGAGAAGGTCGATCCAATGCATCGACCTTCCAATGCATCCAATGCTCTTGCTTCCCCGCTGAACATGGATGTTGACTGGTCGATCCATACTCCCAGTCTGCCTCTCTCTTTCTCTAGTAGGGTGGGTCTCTGGGGAAGCAGAGCTCCAGGACACATTGGTGGGGTCATCAGTCCAGGGAAGTCTGGTCGGCGTCCTGCTGGCACCTGGAACCTGGTGGCTGAAAAGAGAGTTAACATACACAGCCAAACAAATTGTTGAACAATTATGGACCTAAAGGCTGGACTAGTGCAGATAAAGTGCTGGGGGGTACTCACTGCAGACTATTGTGTACTTTTGCTTTCAGGTATATATTTTGCCCTAGTTTATGGATATATGTGAACATATGCTCTATCTCAGGGTACCTGGTCTATATCTAGGTTTTGGGACTTTGTTAGGAAGTGAACCACCTGGAATGGGATTAGAGAATACTATGAAAGGAAAGGTCTCACCCGAGTAATGAAGCTGAAGGGTTGTCATTGCACACCTGAAGTCTCTGGACACAGTCTGAAGTGAAGCATGCTGGGGTGCGTTGATTAGGTCGAGATCGGGGGATGCAATATTATTTGATATGAATTGAGAGGAGCATGCAGGAAAGTGGGCCCCATCCTAAGGTTCTAGGACTGGGGGAAATACAGGCTGTATAGTGGAAACGTGAGGTTCTACATTCATTTTTTAAGAGTAATAATAATAATAACAATATCTAAAAAAAGAGTAAAAATATATTATTAAAATGTTTGGAACAATTACACAAATATAAATTAGTGTTAGTAGTGCACTATATTTGCTATATTGAATACCTAAAAACTACAATGATAGTAACATTATTTCCTACCTTGAGCTCATTTTTGAAGACATGTATAAAATTGAATTATAATTTGAAACATTTAGAGGTCATTACTTGGGTAGTCATTAATTGAGTTTAGTATTAAGTTACACATGTTATTATTATTAGTGATTTAAAAAAATTACAAGATAACAGGAATAATTCCACACTGTTCCCTCCATCAGAGTTCTCTGTCCTCTTTCTCTTCATTGGAAACTGCAGTGGTTCTATCAAGGGCACAGGTATGGGTTGACTATAGCTATTTGTCTGTCTGTCTATCTATCTATCTATCTATCTATCTCCATCTATCTTTTTGCGCATATTTTCTATGGTCCTCCTTTTTCTTCTTAAGTTACACCCACACCTATTGCTACTTCTGAATATCTTTCCTTTTTTCTCTTTCTCTCTCCAGGTCCTGATGGAATCGGAACTTAGAGCCCTCTACCTCTAGTCATCTTTCCCTAATGTTTCTCCTTCTCTGGCAGTATGGACCAAAGTTCTTTATGGGCTGCAGAAGTGGGACTCACCGCTGGAAAGACTCTAGGCTGAACTCATTTCATGGCCAGTCCTTCCACAATGGCAGAGTTGGCTGATCCAGCCTCTCTTCAGAAGGTCGGGAAGTCTCTACCATTGTTGCTGTATAGTGAGGGAAAGGTCCTGGAAAGGCCCACAAAAGGGCTTATAATGAGGTGACCAGTGATGTTGGAGAGAGGGGCCTATTAGAGGCCTAAGCCCATCATATCTATGGGGGAATCCTAGGATTTCCTGACTAGGGCCCAGGTGATGGGGTGGCCTGATACTGAGCAAAAAGGCCACTACTAAGTGAGCCAGACTTTTGCTGTTTTTCAGCTTTTGTTGCCCTTTTTATCTGATGAGTTTGGACATTCTTCCAGCTGTTAAAGCAGAGTATCATTTGTTGTATCCAAACTATGAGTCAATATATATATATTCTTGTTCTTAGCCTAACAACTTTGAATACATTCCAGATTCCTCTAGAACTAACAGTGAGAAGGAGAGGTAAAATTGCAGGTCCTGAATTTTCAGTTTAAAATATTAACTTTCTAAATGTTCATTAGATTCAAGATTAGTCCCCCTGCTTCCAAACTGAATCCCAATGTTGAACTTCGCTGAACTTTTGCCAGCTATCTGCAAGTATAGTTTTGAATTATTATCTTCTTAATTAATTGCATTGACTAAGTTATCTTATTGTTCAATAGCAAACAAATAAATACAGACTTGCTTTTTTTTAACTTAGAAGATTAGCTAAATTTCATAATACAAAGTATAAACAAGGCAAAGATCACATCTTCATCGTTTTGAGTTCCTAGTTTCTGAGTATTTAACATTCAATATATATTTACTACTACAATAGAGAAATAACAACTAAAAAGAATTCTAAAGTAGTTAGGATGTGTCCAGTGGAAGTTATTCAAAGTTTCATTAGTAACGTCTCTTTATTTTTATAGTTCATGGAACTGACTTTGGTGCTTGCCATTTTTCATTTTGGCTACTGCCTACTATGGCAGGGGGGAGCAAGTCTTCAATGTAATATACACATATGAATAGTTTTCCAAACAAGACAAACCTGACAGGAGACTTTTAATGTGGGAATTATTGTTATAGCTACTCCTTACTGACGTCTATTTGACAAAACCTCAGAGAGAAAAGATCACAGTTGGGTATAATTGATTTTATTATAAAAACATGAGACCTGGTGCACATTGATAAAAAGGCCAGTTGCTCTCTAGGAAAAGACTTTTAATGGAGCTATCTTCTCTCATTCATTATAAACCTCTGCCTTAAAATGATGCCTTACATGTATATTCAATCAATTCTTTTAAAAAAATATTTATTTATTTATTTTCCCTTTTGTTGCCATTGTTATTTTTTATTGTTGTAGTTATTGATGTTGTCGTTGTTAGATAGGACAGAGAGAAATGGAGAGAGGAGGGGAAGACAAAGAGGGGGAGAGAAAGTTAGACACCTGCAGACCTGCTTTAGGCTTGTGAAGCAACTCTCCTACAGGTGGGGAGCCAGGGGCTCAAACCAGGATTCTTACTCTGGTCATTGCGCTTGGCGCCACGTGCGTTTAACCCACATATGTGAAAAGTGAGAAGATGAATGTAATTTCTTTCATTAATTATACTATTTAACTTATGTATAAGTTTTATTCATTACAAAATCTGTAGTGGAATAACTTTCAAAACTGAAACTTAAATAGGAGTCAGCTGTGTAATTTATCAGCTAGCTGCTATTTATTACCTATAACTATTTTTTTAAAAATTCTTTATTGAGGAGTTAATGATTTACATTTGACAATAAATACAATAGTTTGTACATGCATAAAATTTCCCAGTTTTCCATATAACAATGCAACCCCACTAGGTCCTCTGTCATCCTTTTTGGACCTGTATTCTCCCCCCCACCCACCCCAAAGTCTTTTACTTTGGTGCAACATGCCAATTCCAGATCAGGTTCTACTTGTGACCTATAAAACACACACACACACACACACACACACACACACACACACACACACACTCATTCTCTCTCTCTCTCTCTCTGTCTTAAACAGTATACTCCTTTGAAACTTTTAAACTATGTGTACTTTGAAGATGTAAAGTTTTAGTAAGTATAGGTCAAAACTTTTCATTTTTATGAGCTACAACCTGAGGCTGGGGATACTTATTTGGTCAGGTTCAGAATCCTGAATAGACTCAGGCCTGTCTGATTTACACATTTGCACCTCAAGTTCAAGGTAAAGAAAGGGTCTATTACTCTGAACTAATGTAGCAAATACTTCAAAATTACATGGCCACTAGAGTACTAATTAAGAGGAAGAAAGAAAAAAAAACATGCTTAGATTATTTCCACATTTCAGAGTTCCTCACGTTCCTGGACTCAAAAGTTAGTTGAGATATGTTACCTTACACATTTTTGTTTTTTCTTGAGAGGAAAGTGCAGTTGGAAGAATTTTCACAAAAACACCTTTTCACAAGGCAGTAGTGCTTTCACCTTACCCCCCCCCCAGTAGTTCTTGTCACAACTATTGGGTGTGACTTTGTGCCCTTATAGACTTATTTGATGACAAATTTATTTTAGTCTGTCTCACTAGTCAGGTTATCAATGACTTGAAACTGGTCCAGTTTTTATTTTGGATCCATCTCTGAGCCTGGCACAAGGTGGCAGAGTGTGTGCCCAATAATACTTGTGGAATGGAAATACACTGAAAAGCAGGAAGGAATACAACTACCTTCCATCTGCCAGAAGATTTTGGTGTAGCTCGTTTTGACTCTTAGAAAGCTTCCATGTGAATCAAACCATTCCTTCGCCTACATTTGCAAATTCAACGGAAAGCCATACACACACACACACACACACACACACACACACACACACACACACACACACACACGTGCCTCCTAAGAGGCGGCAAACACAATTCTGGACGGAGGTGATAGTGACAATGACATATCTGCATTGTTCTGAGTAGAGAAAGGTCAAAGAGTAGAAAGAGAATCATCAACAGCACACTGAACACTCTTTCCCTGGAACGTTCTCCTGGAGCCCCTTAAAACATTTAAGTTCTTTACAAAGCAGTTTTGTTGGAACTGACCCAACCTCCTTTGGGGGGGCCAGGGGAGGGGAGGCAGGAAGCCAGCTCAACGGGGGGAGGTCTGAGCAGAGCTTTCTTTGCACTGCTGGGCCCCCTGAGCTTTGGGGAGGCCGGGGTCACCAGGTCCTCCTCGCACCAGTGATCTGGAGCATCTCGCCTGCGGTTTACAACTGCTCTTTTAAAATACTTTCCCTTTGGGACGGCCCCGGCTTCTTCCTGCTCCCTCCCCTTTCCCTCCATTTCTCCTCCTCCCCCTTCACTGCAGCCGCGAGCAGAGAGAAATGCCTGGGCTTGGGCTTTTGCGGGTCTTTGAGGAAACAGCACACTCGACCCGACGCCAATTCGACCCTTTCCCTTAGCCGCCCCCGAATGGCCCTTGACAGCAGCCTCCAGCTCTCGCTTCAAACGGAAAACCCACAGACACACACACAGACACAGACACACACAAACAAAAAAACCCCAAATCTTCCCTTCGGTTGCTACCCGCAATGACGTTTCCCCCTTGGATTCCGCCCCTCCGGGGGCTTGGAATTTTGGGATTGGCTGACGGGTCGCGGCGCTAAGGTTCCGATTGGCCGCCGCGGCGCTGACTGACAGCGGGCACGGCCGCCGCACCCTCCCCCTGCCTGCCTCCCTGGGTGTGCGAATGTGTGTGTGCGGTGTTATGCCGGACGGGAAGGAGGCGGCCGCGGCGGCGGCGGCTCTGTTTATTGTCCCTGTCGCTGTGCGGATGTGAACACGTCGGGGCTGCGGCGCGGCTGATCCCGGCGGCCCGGAGGCAGCGGTGGCGGCAGCGGCGACTTGGGCGGCCCGAGGGGCCGGCCTTCACCCAGAGTGAAGAAGGACAAGGCGCCTCTGCGTCCCCGCCACGTCCGGACACCCCGCGGCTCCCGGGCCGCGCTCCCCGCTCGCAGCCCCGGGCCTCGGGCCTCAGTGTCCGCGGCCGCGCGAGGAAGCAGCGCCGCCGACCTGCCCTCGCCTCCTCCTCCGCTTCTTCCTCGGCCGCCGCGCTAGGCCCGGGCGCCGCGGCGCCGCGCCTCGAGTTTGAAGGCGGCGGGCGGCGCGGCCTCCTCAGCGGGCTCGGCTAGGCGTCCGCCCCGGGTCTCGGCGATGGGGCGCGGGGAGCGGCGCCGCTAGGAGCAGGGCGAGCCGAGCGGTCTGTGCGCGGCGGCGGGGTCCGACGGCCCGCGGGGAGGCGCCAGCGGCGGCCGCGGTCTCGGGGCCTGGGAGCTGAGGCGCCCGCCATGGCCAAGGCGGGCGGCGGCGGCGGCGGCGGCAACGGGGCGCTGACCTGGGTGGTGAGTCGGGGCGGCCGGGGGCGGCGGCCGGGCTGCGGCATTGTTCCCGGCCGGGCCCGGGTGGAATTCCGCGGGGCCGGCGAGGGAGGGGGAGGCGCTGGGGACCCGGGAGGGAATCCACCAGGGGGCCGGGGAGGCGATCCATCGGGGGGGGGGGGGGGCCCGGGGAGGAGACCCACCGGGGGCGGGGAGGAGATCCATCGTGGGCGGGGAGGGGGATCCGCCGGGGACGCGGGGGGATCCACGGGGGGGGGGGATCCGGTCCCGCGGGTGCGCGCCCCGGCGGGGCTTCTGAATCTGCGGAACTCCCGCTCTCCGCCCCTTTTCTTTCTTCTCTTCACCCATCTGCAGACTCTGGCTGCGGGCGCCCGACCTGCACTTGAAACTTTGGGGGGCAAACTGTGAACATGACTTGGAAGCCTCCCCGCCTTGTTTCATCTCCCCCTCTCCCTTTTTTGCTTCTTTTCTTTTCTTATTTCCTTCCTTCCTAGTCCCTACGAGGGCAGTCGGGCATACGGAGGTAGGGGATGACAGTGAAGCGTGTGTTCATGTGGGTCACACTCTTTCTCCAAATGTGGTTTAAAGACACCGGAGAAAGTCGTGTGAGCGTGTGTGTGTGTGTGTGTGTGTGTGTGTGTGTGTGTGTGTGTGTCTTTGTCTGTCTGTCTGTCTGCATCGCAGCTGCTGCACAGGTCGGATGCAAGTGCTGACCTCTGGGAAATGCGAGTCCGGCAGTCGCGGCGTGTTACTCCGGAGTCTTCTCCGCTGGGAGAAGCGAATTGCGACCCACTGTGGTCGCGGCCGTTTTGCTGCAGACCCGCCATCGGTAGGGGGTCGTCCCAAGCGGCGCTGCCCCGCGCCGGCCGGGGAGAGAGAGCAGCCGCCCGCCGCCGCGTGGTGCCGGGCAGATCCCGCGGCGGAGACCCGAGTCCCGAGTCCCCGATTCCCACGGCTGATCGATAATCCGCCGCGTCTCGCGCGCGCTCGCGCTCGCCGGAGAGTTCAGTTCGGGGTCATTTCCGACTCGCTCGGCAGGCTCAGGCCCGCCAGCTGGCTGCGTAGACGCGAGAAAAAAATAAATCGCATTCTTTTTTTTTTTTTTGCAGGGACTTTAGATGAACCCTGTTTTGTTCCAAAGAGCCGCCATGTGGGGTGGTGGTGGGGGGGAGGACTTCTGTGCAGGTAGTTTTCGCTGCTTGGTTCTCCGTGTGCATGAGGGGTTTGCGCGGGCCGAGTGGCTTCTGCGGCGGGAATCCAGGCCGGGGGGGGGGGGGTCGCCCGGCAGAACACGGGACTTAGCCCGGGACTCGGTGTCGCGCATTATCAGCCCGGTGCTGCCACAGAAAGCAGGCCGGCCGGCCATTCAGAGAGAAAGTGTCAGATAAGTTATGTGGATAAGCCATGAGGAGCGTCCATACAAAAAAAAAAAAAAAGATTTTTTTTTTTTAATTAAGGATTCAGCCCTGTTACTAGAATTAAAACAAAAACTTCTGAAATGAGTTAGCCAGATGGTTTTCATTCATTCATTTTTTTGGGGGGGGAGTGTAGATGCCAGATTATTTCCTCTGCCGATCTCTGATTCTTTTGTGGTAAATATACATTTTCCTCAGGATGAATTTGTTGACTTTAACAGTTGATAGCAAGGTCATAATGTACTGTTAGTTAGCTTTGTATGTAAACTCCTGCTCCACACCCCCCAGCTTAATGGAGGACTTTCATTCATTTAAAAAATATAAATTTAGAGAATCTCATTTGATATTGGATAAACTCAGTTAAAACTGAAATTGATTTATTGACTAAAGTTTTTATTTTATTCTAAAATGAACATGGGAAATAGAAGTAACAGGCCCCATAATCTTTCATTTATAGATTATATTTCCTTGTTAGTTTATTAAAAGTCATCACCCCACAAATTGACTTAAAGACTTGATACTTCCATTAAGTCATGTTACATGCACATCTTTATGTTCATAATATACCACATTCATCATAGGCTAGTTTGATTTTATAGGTCTGTAGAGGGGATACAGTTATGAGCATGGGCTTTGATGTCAGACTGATGGTTCAGGATCCTGCCTTCAGCACATACTCAGTGAGACTTTGTACTAGGAATCTAACTTTTTCTCACCTGTAAAACAAAGTTATATTGAGAAATGAGCACAGCACAGTGCTGGGCTCACTAAGTGTTTGCAATTATTGGTGTAGTTTGGGATAACACTCAGTAGTAGAATGAGTGCTTTTTATTTAAATATCTAGAAAATTACAATTTTTCTTTTCTATGCCTGGTGACAACTTATTTCCTTGCAAGAATGTAGGAGTTTGTTCAGGGATTATTGATTTATTTCTGAAGAGGGGTAACTTTAATGAAGCTGGTGTTATGTTGCCTCCTGCTTGTGGGTAACAGGAAAAATAATAATAGAATAAGTCCCTGATATACTTCCTCTTTTGGGTATGTGTGTGAATAATGTATTGCTACTATTAGCTTCTGTTGGGGATTAAGCCAACATTCAGTGTTAACATTGTTACTACACACAATTGTACATTTCACTTTTTTAAAACAAAGCAACTCGTATATATAGCTTGTATTTGATTTGCAGTGTATTCCTAATATATCCTAAGCAGTCAAACACACCCACCCAAAAAGATGTGTGTACAGCTATGTTCATAGCAGCACAATTGATAATAGCCAGAACCTAGAAACAACCCAGGTGTCCAACAACAGAGGAGTGGTCTATGACTTCACTTTTAGTTTGTAAAACTTTGATTAGTAGACCTTAATAGTCTGTTTCATTTTATCAGTTTCTTATGCTGTGTTTCTGGTTGTAAAAACACATTTGTAGAAATTTTAGAGTACAGTTAATCACTCTGTTAATAGTGACAGTTTTTCTTTTAATTTTTAGAATTTAATTTATTAGAGACAGAAATTAAGAGGGGAGGAGAGAGGTAGGGAAAGAGACAGAGAGACACCTGCAGCCCTCCACCACTCATGAAGCTTTCCCTCTGCAGATGGGGACCAGGGACTTGAACCTGGGTCCTTGTGCACTATAATGCGAACACTTTACCAGGTGCTGCAATAGAAAATAATAAGTATATGAAAAGGTGATGGCTAGAGTAGTATTTGTCATCAAGCTTCTATAGTTATCTCAAGGTCACCTACTTTTCTCTGTTTTGATGCCAAGAAAATCCCTGACTTATATCATCTCATATTTAAATATTTTGATGTTTGTTTCTAAAACATACCTCTCTTTAAGAATACAATCTAACATTGTAATTTTTTAAAGTAAAATTCATTGAGAGAAAAAAATAAGTGAAGTGTTTCTAAGTTAGAA
Organism: Erinaceus europaeus; assembly: GCF_950295315.1. Taxonomy (NCBI): domain Eukaryota; kingdom Metazoa; phylum Chordata; class Mammalia; order Eulipotyphla; family Erinaceidae; genus Erinaceus; species Erinaceus europaeus. The sequence goes on along the minus strand of NC_080182.1, from coordinate 15,014,655 downwards.
AACAGGACTCCATATCTAAATATTGTTTAGATGCTTGTTTAAAGAACCTTGGGGTTTTTTGTTATTTTTTTTGTCTCCACTTGTTGGGGCTTGTTGCCAGCATTATGAATACACCACTTCTGGCGGCCTTTTTTTTTTTTTTTTTTTTTTCTTTCCCTCAACAGGACAGAGAGAAATTGAGAGGGAGGGGAGAGAAAGATAGACACCTGAAGACCTGCTTCACTGCTTCTAAAGCGGACCCCCTGCAGGTGGTGGGAGGAGGGGGAGGCTCAAACTGGAATTCCTGCACTGGTCTTTGCACTTCCTACTAAGTGCACTTAATCCACAGCACTGATGCCTGCCCCCCAAGAACCTTGGTTTTGAGAATTATTATTACAAGTTAGAGCTCTTAGTTCAAAATACACACTTTTAGGTCAAAATATACACCTTCCCAAACAAAACTTATTTCATATATGAGTTCTCATAATTTGGTTTATCCCTTCACTCTCTGTGTATCATGTGTACTTTTGCTATGTTGTCTTATACTTACTTTCTACTACATATACCTCTTATCTCTACCAGTCTAAGTCTCAACCGCTTTACGAGACTAGTTGGTCTCACCAAACGTAACATTTTAAAAGACTAATTTTATTATTATTAATTTTTTATTATCTTTATTTATTGGATAGAAATCAAGAGCCAGAAACCAAGAGGGTGGGGGGAGTAGAGAGGGAGAGTGAAAGGGAGACACCTGCAGCGCTGCTTTCCCACTGACAAAACTTTTCCCCCGTAGTTGGGGTCCCTGGGCGGCAACTGGGGCCTTGTACATTGAAACACGTGCACTCAACCAGGTGTGCCACCACCCAGGCCAAGATCAATTTTATTATTTAAGCGATGCAAGAGTTATACATGAGAAAGAAACCAGATTTAAAAAAAAATTTTTTATTATTTATTTATTCCCTTTTGTTGCCCTTATTGTTTTATTGTTGTAGTTATTATTGTTGTTGTCGATGGATAGGACAGAGAGAAATGGAGAGAGGAGGGGAAGACAGAGAGGAGGAGAGAAAGATAGACACCTGCAGACCTGCTTCACCGCCTGTGAAGCGACTCCCATGCAGGTGGGGAGCCGGGTTCGAACTGGGATCCTTATGCCGGTCCTTGTGCCACCTGCGCTTAGCCCGCTGCACTACAGCCCGACTCCCAAGAAATCAGATTTTTAAAAACAACATTTTTAATCTTCAGTTTATACTCTTTTCTGTTATCCTTATGGATTATAAAACTTAAGTCTTTTTAAATGTAGCTTTCACATACAGTTTTTGTACGAGGATTAAATTATAAACCAACCCTTGCAATTAAAGACTGTATATTTTACTTGCTTGTGCCTAGTGTTTGTTCAAGAGCTGGATAAGTAATGTTACCTAAATTGCTAACAATTTGAGTAATTGACCCACAACTTTCTGAAAAGCTTTCTATCAGGTAGAAATATTCTTTAGTCATATATTCAAAACAAAACACAATGCAACACAACACAGTAGCAACATTTAGAAGCACTTAAAAAATACAACTTTTTGAGTAGGAGTGAAAATGTTCACATATGATTTCAGTTCTGTTAAATATATAGATAGCAGCGATAGTTTCATTTTTACAAAGTAGGTTTTTTTAGCCTCTTGTTTTTTTTTTTTTTTAGAAATATTATTACACTATCAGGACCCAGTTTAAAAAAAAAACAGTAAGATCAGGACAATTATTCTCATTTGAAAAGAAGTAAACAGGGTGTAGAAATTAGGTAACAAATTGTGAGGCAGATGGCTAAGGCAAAGGTGTAATTTAAATCAGGCTTATGTTATTAACCATTACGTCAAGCAGCCCTCCCCCCAATCATTAAAAGTCAAAACAGCTCTTTTATACCATAGTATAACAATTAATTAAAGAAACCTGGGTATATACCTATTTGTATTTCTTACCTGTCCTTTTTTTTTTTTTGAAAAAAATTACTTTCACATTAAAAAGCTAGGGTATATATTTCTTTTCCAGAGTATATGAACTATGAAGTTTCATATTAGAGCTTCATAAGCTTCATATCAAAGCTTCTTTAAGTACTAAAACATGGAGAAGAAACATCTGGCTTTCCCAGACATCATTTTTCTTGTCTGTAAAACGTGAGTTTTAACAATAGATATGGCTTCATAGAACTGTTATTTAAAGATGTCTTAGGTTTTTTTTTTCTCTCTCTTTCCTCCTCCCCTTCCTCCCTTTTTAGATTCTGCATACCAGTGGCATGTGCTATTTGCTTTTATCTGATTTATTTTACTTAGCATAGTGCCCATGTCACAAATGGCAACATTTTCCCCCTTCCTTCCTTCCTTCCTTCCTTCCTTCCTTCCTTCCTTCCTTCCTTCCTTCCTTCTTTTTTCTTTTTTTTCTTTCTTTCTCTCTCTCTTTCTTTGCCTCCAGGGTTATTGCTGGGGCTCAGTGCCTGCATTAGAGCGCACTGCTTCTGGAGAATGTTTTTATCCCTGTTATTATTGTTGTTATTGCTGTCATTGTTGGATAGGACAGAGAGAAATTGACAGAGGAGGGAAAGGCGTGGGGGGGCACTGAGAAGGCCACTAGAACTGGTAAATTTGTTATGCAGACACCTAGCCCCAGTGATAACTTTGGTGGAAAAAAAACAAAAAACAGAAAAAGTCAAGTGAGTTAGGAGGCAGTTGTTTAGACAATCTGAGAAAGATCTTGTGAGGTTTTCTCTAGTTGCATTCTGGCTGACTTGGTGATGAAGTTTATATGCTGGTTATCTGAGTGAGTGGCTCAGTTTCTTGTTAGCAACAACTGGAGAGCCATCTCCCCCCCCATCATTTTTCCACGGAAGAAGTGGAAAGTGCCTCAGATACTCTATTTCAGGTGACAACTCAGTGTAAGGAGCAATCTTTCTCTTTACAGAATGAATTTGGCACTTATTCTGAAAGGAAAGGGATTTGCTTTATTGGAATGTTTTTCTTTTACTTCTGATGGTTGAGAAATATTTTTTGTTAAAGGTTGAGTCTTAGTGTTAAGTTTGTGTTCTTTTATTAGGAATTAGCACTATCTCAGGTCTTATAAAATAGATATTTATTTACTTTTGTCTCCAGGGTTATTTCTGGGGCTTGGTGTGTAGCTGCACTAAGAATCCACTGCTCCTGGAGGCCATTTTTTCCCACTTTGTTGCCCTTGTTGTTGTTGTGGCCATTGCTGCTGCTGTTGTTGGATGGGACAGAGAGAAATTTAGAGGGGAAGGGAAGACAGAGGGGAAGAGAAAGACCTGCTTCAGCTCCTTTGCAGGTGGGGAGCTGAGGGCTTGAACCGGGATTCTTACTTTGGTTCTTGCGCTTTGCGCCTTGGGTGCTTAATCTGCTCTGCTACCACCCAGCCCCCAATATATTTATTTTTAGTAGATTTTTCTATATATGTTGAATATTGTTAATAGCCCCTCCCCCATAATGTTATTTTAATTGGCAGCTAGCTTTTGAACTGCATAAAAAGTCAGTTATGACACTGTCACATGTATGCATCATGAACAGTGTAACTAAAACAACTTTTCTTTGAAGATATGTGCAGGCTGTTTGTTTTCTTTAAATTTCATTTTTTTCCAGAAAGGGGGTCAGGCTCACCCAGTAGAGTGTACACATTACTGTGCGCAGAGATGCTGGTTCAGGTCAGGTCCCCACCTGCTGCGGGAGCATCATGAGCAGTGGAGCACTGTTATAGGTCTCCCTCTCCCTCCCTCCCTCCCTCCCTCCCTCCCTCCCTCCCTCCCTCCCTCCCTCTCTCTCTCTCTCTGCCTGTCTCTCTCTCTTCCTCTCTCTTCACTTCTGTAAAACAAAATGGCTATCAGGAATGGTGGACTTGTACAGGCACTGAACCCCAGTAGTAACCTTTCCCTGCCTTTGACTTTTACTTAGCTGCAATTTATCTTAATATGAAATTGTTTTAAGATTATTTTACATTTAAATTGCCTTTGTTTTTATGTGGGAATGTGAGTGTTGTGATTTCTTAGATGCCAGTATAATTGGGTACTGGAATAATTATTACTATAAATAATCTGATCAACAAACAGACTAAGTAATTTACAGATAAGCTTAAATGACAACTTTTTGGTTTTTATCAGACCTTAAGGAAAATTTACACAGAATGCTTTTGGTGGCAATTTATTATTTTAAGGACACACTGTTGATTTTTATTCAATACGATGTACTTAGTACAATTAGTATAGTAGGCATTATCTTTTTACTTTGATCATTTAACAAATCAGGGCAGGGTCTATGGCCATAGCAGCCTAACACACCCATGGGAAGCTAAGCAGGATGGGAGAAGCCAGGGCAGGCAGCTGGGACCTGCTTCAGGACTTGGGTACTGTGTGAGAGTACATGCAATAGGCAGCTTCATGAATGCCGGTGCAGGGTGTGTGTGTGTGTGTGTGTGTGTGTGTGTGTGTGTGTGTGTACATGCAATAGGCAGCTTCATGAATGCCGGTGCAGTGGGGTGTGTGTGTGTGTGTGTGTGTGTGTGTGTGTGTGGTTCCTCTGTTTTTCAACCAAAGGAAAGGGAAACAAACAAAACTGCCATGAGCAGTGGAGTTGTAAAGCGCTGTGTCCTATAGTAAATCATTATTTTGAGCACGACCCCTCTTTACAGTGAAAATGAGCATAATTTGCTTATAGTTATCAATTGTGTATCACTTATTTATTATCTATAGATTACCAGTATTATAAACATGTAGATGAGCATTTTTTTTTTTTTTTTGGCCAAGCTGATTACTTGACCTCTTTTTGAATTGTTAGCAACTCACAGCTACTTAGGCTGACTTTTTTTTTATAAGGGGAGCATATATGATGGTAATGTTTGGGCTGTTGGAAAGTTATGATGCATTTTTGCTAGAAAAACATAGAAAACTACACCATGACTTTTCCAATAATATAGAAGGAAGGTGATTAACAGATCTCTATCTGTCCTCTCTGATCTCAGGCCAGGGGTTTTTGTATTCACACTTGTTCTGGGAGTGGAACCATCTCATTGAATGGAGCTGGTGATGGGGAGGAATTGTCCTCACTTTCTTTGCTATATTTTGATGTTTAAAACTTTTTTAAATATTTTATTTATTTCTCCTTTCGTTGCTCTCTCTTTTTTTAAATTGTTGTTGTCATTATTGTTGTTAGTGATGTCATCATTGTTAGATAGGGCAGAGAGAAATGGAGAGAGGAGGGGAAGACAGAGGAGAGAGAGAAAGATAAGACACCTGCAGACCTGCTTCACTGCTTGTGAAGCGACACCCCTGCAGGTGGGGATCCTTATGCTGGTCCTTGAGCTTCCCGCCATGTGCACTTAACCTGCAGCGCTACCGCCCAATTCCCTGTTTAAGACTTTTTTTTTTTTGTAGATACAGATTATTCATTCATTGTTTATGGAATGTACTTTTTTTTTTTTGCAGGGGGAGATAGCATAATGGTTGTACAAACATACTGTCGTGCCTGAGGCTCCAGAGTACTAGGTTCAATCCTCCACACCACCATAAGCCAGCCAGAGCTGAGCAGTGCTCTAGTACCAAAAAACAAACAAACAAACAAACAAAAAACAGGTTTTGATTTTAGTGATTTGGTTTATGAATGGACAACTGTTCTGCTGAAAGAAACTATTATTGTCAACTTCTCTCAGAAGACTTTGAGACCTCTCAGGAGAGAACTTCTTCTATTTGTTGCTAGTGAGCCAATGAGCAGTACTAACCACCATTTGTTGAAAATATGAAAGTATAAAGACAAATCTGAGTGAAATATCATTTCCATTTTCTACTCTGTCAACGCTATCTTACTAGTTCCTTTTGGGTTCACTTACCTTTTTGCCTAGAGAGAGTTGAAGCTGTCTAAGGAATAAGCAGGTATAAATAGTGCCTCTGGGAAAAACTAGCCTTTAATTTACTCTAATAATATTTACATGTATGAATTAGCAACATTATAAAATTTCTCAATTTATGTTCATGGTAGAAAATTAGAAAGTGTACATCAGAAAATAAATCACCCAGATATCTAATTTCTATTGATACTCTTTTAAGTATATTTCTTTTTTTTTTCTCCTTTGCCTGTATATAATATTTATAATATATATAATGTAACATTTTTTTCCTGTTTAAATGATCCCTGGAGTCTGGGAGTTAGTGTAGTGGTTAGAGTGCTGCACTTTTATAAGCATGATGTCCCAGGTTCGATCCCCAGCATGTGCAGCGACGCTCTAGTTTTCTTGCTCTTTTCCCCTTTGTTACCCTGGTTGTTTTATCATTGTTGTGGTTATTATTATCGTTGTTATTGATGTTGTTGTCGTTGGATAGGACAGAGAGAAATGGAGAGAGGAGGGGAAGACGGGGAGAGAAAGACACCTGCAGACCTACTTCATCACCTGTGAAGCGACTCCCCTGCTGGTGGGGAGCCAGGGCTGTAAACCAGATCCTTCCACAGGTCCCTGCGCTTTGCGCCACGTGCGCTTAACCCACTGTGCTACCGCCCGACCCCGTAAATAAGTCTTTAAAAGAAAAAAGAGAAAAGAAAACGAGTCCCTATTTTACATATGGGTATTCTTTTGTAACTTTACAGTAAATAGTATAACTTTAATAATGAAATATTTTTTAATAGGTATATTTATTGTAATTTTTAATATAAAAGCTATAGCAATAGTTTATCATCTGCACAAAATTTGTAGTGTGGATAACTAAACATTCATTGAAATAACTAGGTTTTTTTTCTTTTATTTATAAAAAGGAGACACTGGCAAAACCATAAGATAAGAGGGGTACAACTCCACACAATTCCCACCACCAGAACTCCGTATCCCATCCCCTCCCCTGATAGCTTTCCTATTCTTTAACCCTCTGGGAGTATGGACCCAGGTTCCTTGTGGGATGCAGAAGGTGGAAGGTCTGGCTTCTGTAATTGCTTCCCCTGCTGAACATGGTGTTGACAGGTCGATCCATACTCCCAGCCTGCCTCTCTCTTTCCCTAGTGGGACGGGATTCTGGGGAATTGGGGCTCCAGGACACATTGGTGGGGTTGTCTGCCCAGGGAAGTCTGGTAGGTATCGGTATCATGATAGCATCGGAACCTGGTGGCTGAAAAGAAAGTTAACATATAAAGCCAAACAAATTGTTGACTAATCATGAACATAAAGGCTGGAGTAGTGCAGATGAAGAGTTGGGTTGGGGGGGTTCTCTGTTTTGTAGATAGCTAGTAGGCATATTTTAGTTATAGTGTAAAGGGCCTGTGGCTATACTAGTGTTTAAAAGTTTATATGAAATTCTAGAAATTGATATCATAATCGAGAGTTGGAATATCTGCCACTGACCTCAGACATCTGTTTTTTTTATTTTATTCTATAAATAATATGTATTCCTTGAGGCCTTTTATTATTTTGAATAGAAATATTTTTTTTCAGTGCCTTTTATGATACTTAATAAAATATTTTGGCATGAAATATTTTAAATATATTGCCACATGTCTCTTAATATTTACATGTTATTCCTCATGAAAATTACAACTAGTAATGCTCTTTGGTTTTGATACACTGTCCTAGCAGAAATGACAGCAAGTCAAATAACCCTCATTCTCATGTCTCCATTTGTGTGGAAGAGGTAGTACTGGTAGTTGGGGTTTGTCAGAAACATGTCAATATTTGAAAAATCTGGGTAGTAGCACTTTGATGCCACTTCTATGCAGTCACTGCACTTTAGCTCAGAACAAATTAGGTAGACATGATTCTCCATTTGAATCTAATCTTAAAAACTTTTTTTTTTTTTTTTGTGCGTGGCATAGTTGTTTTGAAGGGGGGTAGCTTTGGGAAAGGCTTTACTAGTATAGTTACTATAGAACTTTCTTTATTCTTGGGCCCTGAATTCAAACCTAGGCCTCTCCTGTGCGAAGCATGCATGCTCCATCATTGAATTGACATCACCAACCTCTGTTTCCTTGGAGCTGGCAGAGAAACTGGGTGCCTCAGTAGTGGGATACCTGACTTGATATATAAAGAATTGCCACATCACCTACAAAAACATGAAATTCAAGATTTCATTTTTCTTTAGATTCATATTTATTTATTAGAAAGAGGATGAGTGAAATGGAGAGAGCCGCGCTCTGGTAGACGGAATACCTGGGGTTGAACTTGGGAGGGATCTGTGCTTTAGGGTTCAGCACTTTATTTGCCACCTCCGTAGCTGCCAGATTTCATAAAATAAGCTTAGCTTTCTCCATTTTGTCAGTGTATACAAACTACATGGGATACTATTTTGTCCTTTTCTCCACAACATGGTGACGAGGAACTTAAGGTTGTGGGACCCACCCCTCAGTCACTGAGACCTATATAACCTTACCAGAACTCACAGTCCTTGAGAGGTTTTGAGGCCTATAAAAAATTGACTTGATAACTTACAGAGTTGGGAAATATTTATAGCTTAAGATTGAATAGATATAGGTTCTGTTGCTTTTGCTATGTATGCTGCTTTTGGGATATGTCAAAATTGTAGTTTTAAGCTATTTTATAAAACGAGTTAGACTATCAGTAAATACACCTGTGTTCTCTTTAGGACTCAAACATCAGTGATACCAAACGATTAATCTTCTCTCGTGCTCTCTCTCTCTCTCTCTCTCTCTTCCCCCTTTCTCTTATTCACTAAAAAGAAATGTGCCCATATACATTTTAGTTTATAATTTGGTAGGTTATTTAAATTTGATTTTTTGGTTAATTTTAGACTCTTTTTGATCAGAACAATGCTGCAAAAAAAGAAGAGTCAGAAACTGCAAACAAAAATGATTCTTCAAAGAAGCTGTCTGTTGAGAGGGTGTATCAGAAGAAGACACAACTTGAACACATTCTCCTTCGTCCTGATACATACATTGGGTCAGTGGAGCCATTGACACAGGTAATTATTTGTAAAAAAACTTTTTGAAATTAGGAGATATGTAGCTACATCTGCTTTTGGATAATGTTTTTGTATGTCTGATTTGTATGTACTTGATGCCTCTGTATTCATGAGCAATGTAGGGAGATAGATCTAAGAGAGGTAGAAATGTTTTTATTTCTTGTTGAAAAGTTAGAAACAAAATTAGGGGACAGAAATCTCAGAAGAAATAGCATGATACTACCTGGATTTTATTTTAAAGCTCATAAGTTCATGCTGTATTTTACTTTGAAATCTAGAATTTATATATACACTCTAAAGACTATTTTTAATGCTTTCTATAGATTTGGTTTACTTATTTTACTTTGTTTTTCTCTAGCATGTGGGGAGTAAGTACTGTTATGTTCATCTGGAGATGAGTAAACAAAAGTTTAAATAAAATTAAGCAGCATGTTCAGATCTCTCAGCTAGTAAAAAATGGGATTCAAAGCATACCAATACCAATTTAAATAAGTTTTTAACTCCCAAGTCGTCTTGTGTTCATATTATTTTACTCTGTGCAGTCTATGCTATAGAAAAGCAACTTCAAGTCTACAATAATATTTTTCTACTTTATTTAAATGTTTCTAACAAGTTTTTCTAGCTCATCAAAACTGACTTTATATATGAAGAAGACTACGGAAAATACAAAATGGAAAAGTTCTCAATTTTTCAGTTCTTTAAATTGAGTGTAAAGGTAGTAAAATTAAATACTACTGAAGTGGTATTTATATTTTTCTACTTGGAAAGTATATTTTTCTACTTGGAAAGTAAGTATTTATGGAGTATATGGCAGGATATGGGTTTATATCATGTTATGTTGCTGTTAAGAATGATGGAGTAAAAATCTGCACTTGATTTTTTTTTTTTTTCTCAATGTAGCTAATGTGGGTATATGATGAAGATGTAGGAATGAACTGCAGAGAGGTTACCTTTGTGCCAGGATTGTATAAGATCTTTGATGAAATTTTGGGTGAGTACTTGCTTAAGATGCAGTGCATCTGTTTATCAGTAACATTGTAATATCCCTATTTATGTAAGCCAGACTGAAGTATAAATTTTAAAGGTGTATCTCTGACTTCTATTATGAATGGCGATGCTCTTCAGAAAATGTTAGTTGCTATATTATTTCCCTAGTGCTGTGAATCATTTCTTTGTGTATCAATTTATATGTGAAATGAATGTGTTTGTTAGATTTGATCAGCAATCCCAAAGTGAGCCTTTGGTCCTGTTATGTAGTCATATTGGGTTTGCTTACGCCCCAGTCCCCTGAGGGTTGGGCATGTTAAAAATAAAAACTACAGGACCTGGCCCATGCAGGTTCTGGGAGTTTGAGGTCAGATATATTAAAATATGCTTTTATCAGCAAATTAGAAGTTTCTGTTGCTCAACCAAGTTTAAGTAACCATTGTTGTAAGTGATCTCTTTCAATCACAATGAAGTATATAGGCTTAATTGGTGCATAGAGAGTGCTGTGCTTTGGAGATTTTTTAGCTACCTGAAGTTTCCTGGACAGCAGAGTTGTATGGTCTCTCTGTTATTCTGGTTGGTATTCGGAGGACAGAATAACAGAGTAAAGTTAGTTTCTAAAGCTTTGTGCCATTCATTCTTCCTTTCCAACTATCAAGCCCCTGTTTTTTTTCATCCAATTTTATTTCTGCAGGTTGCACACTGTTGATCTGAAACATATTCCTTCTCCTGTGTTCAGTTTAGCAGCTGCCTTATGTTCCAGTTTAAACAAAGTAGTGGTTAATATATGCAGATATATTGTTCACGTCTATAGTGAATTGGATTTAGATAATTTGATTTCTAAGGATGCTAAAGACTTTGCCTTTGTGATTTAAAAATAACTGATTGGTTTCAGGTCACTCTGCTTATAATGCCACTAGTTTGTTGACATAAATTAAGAATAAGTAGTTACTTATTACCAAGATAAAAATATAACGTAGCCCAATATTTACTGAATTATACCTGGATTGGGAGTACTTTTAGATCTAGAAAGGGTTGTAAAATACAGATTAAAAATTTTCTTTTTATATACAACTAAATTACTCCCCACTTCTTTGTTGTAGAAGATGTAACAGTAAATTGGTATAATACAAATACAAGATTTATTTGGGAAATAAAGTTTTATGTTAGAAGTTAACAGTAATTCTTTACATTAATTATTGCCATATGTAAGTGTTTATATTAGGCAGTGATGCACACAAAGTTGTGTCCGTGTATTTGTTTATTTATATAACGCTATTTTTTTTACTCATCAAAATATTGAATTTTGTAGTTAATGCAGCTGACAATAAACAGAGGGATAAAAACATGACCTGTATTAAAGTTTCTATTGATCCGTAAGTATATTTCAAGTTTAACTTTTATGCTGCATTGTTTTTGTTCCGATAGTTCACAACTTCAGAATATTCCTGAAATGATGTATACCATCTTGTTGAGTAGGCTCTTTGAGAACCTCAGAAACAATCATCCTTACCTCCATTGTCCAGTTGTTTTTTCTTTCTTCCAATAAATCTTCTTGATAAAACAAGCAAACAGCAACAAAGTAATGGAAAGCCTGTGCTGTAGCTCAGTCGCATGGGGTTTTGCTTGCTCACTTGGCTAGAACCCTGCTTTGCCACATGGGCAACTCCAGTTAGGTCCACTCACTGTATTAAAAGAAACTTTGCTGCTGTGTTCTCTTTCACTCTATTAAAAAAAAAAAGCATTCCAGTTTTCCAGTTTTTGGGAACTTTACATTATTTTACTCTTTTAATCAGAATGCTATACTCTTTACTATTTCATCTAGGGGAATCCTTAGAGATCATTCTCCCTTTTTTTTTTTTAATAATATTTATTTTATTTATTTATTCCCTTTTGTTGCCCTTGTTGTTTTATTGTTGTAGTTATTATTATGGTTGTCGTCGTTGTTGGATAGGACAGAGAGAAATGGAGAGAGGAGGGGAAGACAGAGAGGGGGAGAGAAAGATAGACACCTGCAGACCTGCTTCACCGCCTGTGAAGCGACTCCCCTGCAGGTGGGGAGCCGGGGGCTCGAACCGGGATCCTTATGCCGGTCCTTGTGCTTTGCGCCACCTGCGCTTAACCCGCTGCGCTACAGCCCGACTCCCTCCTTCTCCCTTTTTTTCATGCCTTTTGTTGAGAATGTTTGAGATACTAGAGAAATCATTGAATCTTATCTTTGCTCTGGGACTCGGTTAAGAGGTACTGCAAATGTGGTTCCGGTGACAATAGAACTTATTTTCTTGCCATGTTATTTATAGAATTTGCATATTTAGAAACTGCTGGTATCATACAGTATTTACATTTAACTTTTATAGTTATAGCCTATCCTTTATGATTTATTTTTTTCCTCTGATATGAAAATTTAACAATTCATGTATAACCTACAAACTTATGTAGAAATTAAAGACTTTTTAGTGACATTTTAGCTATAAGGGATTTTTTTTCCCCATTCCACATTTAGGACATTATCAGTTTAAAACAATGGTACCTTTTAGTGTCTAGTAAGGATTTAGCTTTTTTTTTTTTTTTAATTGGGAGTAGACAAATATTTTGTGTTACATTGCTAGTCATATTTTATTTCTGAGTTTTTTTTAACTTATTTAACTTATTAACTTGCCTCCAGGGTTATTGCTGGGGCTCAGTGCCTGCACTACCAATCCACTGCTCCTGGAGGTCATTTTCCCCATTTTGTTGTCCTTGTTGTTGTTGTTTTTGGACAGGACAGAGAGAAGTTGAGAGAGGAGGGGAAGACAGAAAGGGTGAGAGAAAGATAGAGACCTATAGATCTGTTTCACCACTTGTGAAGCAATCCCCCTGTAAGTGGAGAGCCAGGGGGCTTGAATCCGGATCCTTACACCACCTGCTGGTCCTTGCGCTTTGCGCCATGTGCGCTTAACCCATTGTGCTACCGCTTGGCCCCCCTATTTTATTTATTTTTAATAATTTTATTTTGTCATCACCAGGGCTTCATTGCTCTGGCCTGACTTTTCTACGTAGAAAGAGACAAGGGGAGACTGAGAGAGGAAAGGAGATAGGGAAAGACATCACAGCACTGAAGCTTTTTCCACTGCTGCAGGTAGGACAGAAACCTACCTGGGTCATATGCAAGGCAAGGTAGGTGTCCTCGCCAGATCACTTATTTACTGGCCCTGTTTCTGAATTTTAACCATCATGTTTTGTCTTCTGTGACTTTCCTCCTGTAGAGTTATTATTGTTTTGGGAGTCGGGCTGTAGTACAGCGGGTTAAGCGCAGGTGGCACAAAGCACAAGGACCAGCATAAGGATCCCGGTTCGAACCCCCGGCTCCCCACCTGCAGGGGAGTCGCTTCACAGGCGGTGAAGCACGTCTGCAGGTGTCTCTCTTTCTCCCCCCCCCCCGTCTTCCCCTCCTCTCTCCATTTCTCTCTGTCCTATCCAACAACGACAACAACAATAATAACTACAACAATAAAGTAACAAGGGCAACAAAAGGGAATAAATAAATAAAATAAATATTTAAAAAGTTATTATTTTTTTACTATTTTTTAAATACTTAATGCTTAATCTATCTGATTAAAAACATGAACAGAACTGGCAAGATAGCTCATTTGAATAGAGTGCCTGCTTTGTCATGCATGTGGCCCAGTTTTGAGATTAACTTCCACTGCACCTGGAGGAAGCTTCAGTGCTATGGCATCTCTCTCTCTCTCTTTCAGAAGGATGAAAATAGGCTGGCTTAGAGCTGTGAAACTCCAGTGATAAAACCCCACCAAAGCACTAATATGGAGAGCACACTCACTGAAGTTCTGTTACTCTAGTTTAAGTATTCTTGTTTATTTAGGATTAATAAAAAGCTGAAGTGATAACTTTAAGAAGTAATACACTCTCTGGAGTATCTAAACCATATATACATATAGGCATTTCTGCTTTTTTTTTAAAAACTTGATTGTAGCATATAGTGCTTTATATACTCCTATTTTCATTTGACATATGTAGAATGTTCTTTATTAAATAGAGCTACTGAATATTCTTTTCAACTACTAGTTATTTTATTGTGTTGTATATAAATTTGTTTTCTTTTTAGCTAAAGAATATTGAATACTTAGATTGTGTTCTAAGCTTTTTAATTATTTTGGATTCTTTTGTGGCTTATTAAAACAGTATTCTTTTTTCCCTAATATTGATCTAAAAATTATGGGTGGTGGGGGCAGGTGGTAGTGTACCTGGTTGAATGCACATGCTACAGTGTGCAAGGGCCAGGTTCAAGCCCCCAGTCCCCACCTGCAGAGGGAAAGCTTTGCGAGTGGTGAAGCAGGGCTGTAGGGGTCTGTCTGCCTCTTTCTCTGTCTTCCCCTACCCTCTCGATTTCTGGCTATCTCTATCCAATAAATAAAGATTATAATAAAAAATAAGAGTCTAACCATTTGCATAATCATTAAAAAAGATTATGGGTAGGGCAAAGAATAGAGTTACAGAATTCTAATCTTTGTTTAGAAAACACTAGATTAGAGAAGTGGTTTAGATTGAAATTTTGTAATAGAGAAGTGACTATGATTGCAAGTTTCAGTTTCATCCATAGACTTCATGAAGGTGTTACCAAGGCTTACTTTTTTGAAATTATTGAGGGTTATGAAATTTTTAAATACCTTACAGTACCATATAGGCTAAGAAAAAAAATATTTTAAGCTTTTTGCATTCATATTGACTTCTTTCGAGATCAGACGAGATCAGGCGTTTTCAGGGTGGTATGGCCATTCATATTGACTTCTGTGTCATTCTGAGATATTTAAAATATGTAATATAAAACTTGCAAAAACAATGGTAACCAAACTGCCTCTTGGACTTTCTCAGAACTGTGGTGGTTATGATGAGAAGGTGCAAAGAAATTTGGGGGAAGGTGTGACTTCTACCATGTGTGGATATGAAATTATATCCCTAAAATCTTCTACTTTTGCAAAGCACTGTTAAATAATTAATAAAGCAGAAAAGAAAATCTAATGTTCCATTTAGCCTTTATTTCCTCCACAGCTATTCTCTACTAAATTTAAACTCCAGTTTTTCTTATAGAAAACAAGACACTTAATGCAGTCAGTATAGCTTTTAAACCCAAGCTAGGAAGTATTTGGAAGTCTGAAAGGTAATAAGGGAATGGATTTGGCTCAGTAAGTAGAGTGCATGCCTTACTATGTTCGAGGCCTCAAGTTTAAGCTTGTACCACATGGCTATATCATGGATATGACTTTAAGGACCTCCATGGATGGCAGAGTGGTATTGTGGTGTCTCTCTCCTCTTTCTCTTTCTCCTTCTCTCTACTCTCTCCCTTTATCTTCCTCTATCTCAAAGAAGTAAAGAATGAAAAGGTTGGGTCAAAGAGGCCACTCAACTATAACATGCCTGGGTTCATTCCTTGGTGGTGCCACAATAAAGAAATGCAAATATTGAGAGACATGGCCATTGTTTCTTTGGTCCACTATACATATATATTTTAATTAGTGATTTAATAATGATTGACATAATTGTGGAATAAGAGGGGTACAAGTCCACACAGTTCCCATCACTAGAGTCCTGTATCCCCTCCCCTCCATTGGAAGTTTCTCTATTCTTTACCCTTCTGGGAATATGGACCAAAGATCTTTATGGGATGTAGAAGGTGGAAGGTCTGGCTTCTGTGATTGCTTCTCCATTGAACATGGGCATTGACTGGTTCATCTATACCCCCAGCCTGTTTCTGTTTTCCCCTGTGGTCCACTATTTTTATCTCTATAGAAAAGTAGATGTACTAAAGGCAATTTAAAGCTGTTACATACTTAAGTATTCAGTTTTGTATTTTATGAGAGCTTTTATTTACAAGGGAGATAACCTTGTGTAAATAAATAATCAGATTTCTAGTCTCAGTATAATGGTGGTTGGTTGGGAAATAACATTGTAGGATGGGTAAGAAAACTTATTGTTGGGGGCTAGGTGGTGGCGCACCCCGGTTAAGCGCCCATATCACCATGTACAAGGACTGGGACTCAAGCCCCCACTCTCCACCTGCAGGGTGGATATTTCACGAATAGTGAGGCAAGTCTGCATGTGTCTGTCTTTCTCCCTTTCTATCTTTTCTCAGTTTCTCTCTGTTTTGTCAAGGAAAAAAAGGTAATGGCTTCCAGTAGCAGTGGATTTGTCATGTAGGCACTGAGCCCCGGCAATAAGTTGTGATCATGAATTGACCCGCTGTGGAAAAACAAAATAAAACACAAGCCATGGAAAGATTAGTAAAAAGAAATGGAAGAATTAGGAGTAAATTTGGAAAGTTTTCATTAAACTGATCCAGAGTGAAAATGAAATGCAGAATAGTATCAAATTTCACTACAGGTGATGCTATAGTGAAGTACTGTTAAACTTAATTTTATAGGTACTATGGAAACTCCACCACGTCCTGGAACAAAACAAAAGCCGTTGTGATTACTACAGTAAGCCAGTCATTGTTATGCAGAATATTAAACAGTGGCTATAAAGAGACTATGCAGTACTCAGTATTTAAGGTGATATTGATTTATTTAGGCTCCTATTGGCATTAGGAATGAAGGACTAATACTGATGATACAATAGGATGAACTAATAAGTCTTGATAACTGTAAGCTTTAGAGAATGGTCAGGAAATATGAATTAAAATATTACCAGAATAAAAATATACTAAGATAGGATCTTAGCAGGTTAGGGGAGTTAAATTAGTATTTGAGAGTGAGGGAAAGTAGCTAGTTGCTGATTTGGGAAAAGAAGATAATACATAGGGGTTTGGTGGTAGCGCAGTGGGTTAAGCTCACCTAGCGCGACGCACAAGGGCTGGCTCAATAATCCGGGTTGAGACCCGGGTTCCCCACGTGCCGGGGAGTCACCTCACAAGCGGTGAAGCAGGTCAGCAGGTGTCTGCTCTCTCGACTTCTCTCTGTCCTATCCAACAACATCAATGGCAACAATAACAACAAGGGCAACAAGAATAGGAAAAAAATGGCTTCCAGGAGCAATGGATTCGTAGTGCAGGCACCAAGCCCCAGCAATAACCTTGGAGGCAAGAAAAAAAAAAAAGATGAGAAAGAAGAGAAAAAAAAGAAGATAATGCATAAGGGGCAGGGTTGGGCCACAGCCAGTAGAGCATACATGTTACTATGAGCATACATGTTACTATGTGTAAGGACCTGGGATCAGCCCCTGCAGTTGGGGGGGGGGTGCGGTCTAGGGTGTGTGGAAGCTTTATGAGTGCTGCAGGTTCTCTCTCTCTCTCTCTCTCTCTCTCTCTCCTCTGTCTTCCCTTTCTGCTTCAGTTTCTCTCAGTTTCTTTAAAAAAAAAATCTGCAAAAAAAAAAAGAAATTATACCCACGTGTCAATAACTACTGTCTCATTATCCAATAAAAGTATAAAAGAAAAAATAAATCTGCTGCTAGAAGCATTCAGTTTGTCATGTAGGCACCAAGCCCTAGTAGTAACCGTGGTAATAATAATAAAAAAAGATAGTACATAAAATTATTTTTCAGTATTTTTTGCTATATTAATTTCCTCTTGGATCATTACTTTTTGACTTTTATATCAGCTTTATAAAATGTAAATAAAACTGCTAATAAGCCATGAAACAATGGGTACATATATCTGTAAATGAGTTTCTCTATGAATAATAGTGAATCAGATGGGCAAAGTGGTACTTTTTAAAGCCACTTCTCAGTGTTCTTTTCAAATTTGACTCTTACATGGGTAAAGGAGTCTTAATACTTCTAATAATAGGGTAGGCAAAATTTTCCAGCAGGTCTGCCAAATTGCTGTTAACTATATTAGTTTCTACTTCATACAAGTTAGGACTAAGATGGATAGTTTTGTGGTAGTAAATACTGAAATACTTAAAATAAGTAGCTTACATATTTTTAAAACCACCAAACTTGTGATCAGGTACATAGCTCAAACAACATGTTAAAGAGTGTCTGAGGCTCTCAGTTGATCCCTGGAGCTGTATGTTCTGGGGGTGGCATCTTCATTTTTCTTTCTTAGGTGAAAATTTCTTCCTCTATTCGTATGAAGTAAGTAAAATCTTAAGCAGTAAAATTAAAGCCACCAAAATTAATGTATGACATGGACTCCCACAGTACAAATAACCTTCTAACATTTAGACAATGAATACATTTCCTATTCTTTGTCTTTTTCCACGTGTATTGCTTTAATACCTAGGTAAGGAAATGAAAATGGCAGTGGCTACTGTTCTGCAGAACTTGTGGTTCTCAGGTAGAAGACTCAGAATAAAGTAGGAAAAACCGTCACTAAAGTATGATGAAGAAAATGAATCTGTAATTAATTACTTGTGAAAATTTGAGTCCCTTTACATGTTTCAGGAGGTGGAAAAATTGTCTTTTTGAGAAATTTTGTTTTACTAACAGATGTTAGTTGTCTTAAATTATGACTAAGTGACAGAAATAATGTGTCCTCAGTAAGAATGCTCTCAAGAGATAAGAAGTGTCTTCTAGTTAGTAATGGCTGGTGTTTTACTTAATAACATTCACGTTGATTTCAGATTACTTTAATTTTTAGGGACTTCATATATCTTTAAACTATTTTAAGCTCTAAACTCTGCTTTTTTTTTTTTTTTATTCACAGTGAATCTAACATTATAAGCATTTGGAATAATGGGAAAGGCATTCCAGTAGTAGAACACAAAGTAGAGAAAGTTTATGTTCCTGCTTTAATTTTTGGACAACTTCTAACATCCAGTAACTATGACGACGATGAGAAAAAAGTAACAGGTAAAATCTAATTGGATGATCAGAATTACTTCCCTATGGTAGAGAGATAGCTTACTTAGGAGAGCACTGTTTTTTTTTTTAATTTGTTCTATTATTTTTATTTATTTATTTGATATAGACAGCCAGAAATTGAGAGGAAAGGAGATAATAGACAGGGAGAGAAACAGACACCTGCAGCATGGCTTCGAACCCTTATGAAGCTTTCCTCTTTCAGGTCGGGGCTAGGGGCTTGAACCCAGGTCCTTGTGTATTATAACATGTGCACTCAACCAGGTACACTACCACCCGGCCCCCTTAAGTCTTCTTTAAAATTTTATATATATATATATATATATATATATATATATAATTTATTTTTTATTTATAAAAAGGAAACATTGACAAAACCATAGCATTAGAGGGGTACATCTCCACACAATTCCTGCCACCAGAACTCTGTATCCCATCCCCTCCCCTGATAGCTTTCCTCTTCATTATCCCTCTGGGACTATGGACCCAAGGTCATTATGGGGTGCAAAAGGTGGAAGGTCTGGCTTCTGTAATTGCTTCCCCGTTGAACATGGGTGTTGACTGGTCGATCCATAATCCCAGTCTGCCTCTCTCTTTCCCTAGTGGGGCAGGGCTCTGGGGAAGTGGAGCTCCAGCACACATTGGTGGGGTTGTCTGTCCAGGGAGATGGCACCATTTTTGCTATGCACCCTATCCAGGTTTAAGCCCTGAGTATGGGTTTAAATTGGGAGATTGCACTAGGGGAACCTTCAGTGCTGTGCTATCTCTCTCCATGTCTGAAAAAGTCAGCTGAGAGCAGTGAAGCCACAGTAAGGACAAATCTTGGGAGTCAGGTGATAGCGCAGCAGGTTAAGTGCATGTGGCCAGTAAGGACAAATCTTTAAAAAAGATAAGAAAAATACTGTTCTCAGCATAAAAATCTTTCACTATTCTTATGAAAAACGTAACAAAGAAATGTGTGTAGCTTTTTTGTATAAATTCTTTTCAAAATTAATATCTATAAGATACTATTATGTAGAAATATTGTTTTGATTGTAGTTTGATGGAGGTGTTTTAAAAAATCAACTCTGACTGCATTGATTTGTGTGGAGTTGCTGGAACTCTCAAATGATTGAGAATTGAAATGTGTTTCCTGTAGATGTGAATTATATTAGCTCCATGTCTTTTGTTATCAATTTAATTATTTTTAAACTGATAAATTTAAGAAGGTCAGTGTTACAAATTCAGACTCTGTAAATATAAGTGGAAGTTTCTTGACCAAAATCAGATGCTTTCTTAATTATTTGTATTTTCCAAGTATGTTGATATTCATACATATTTTTTAAACCAAAGCACTAGGAAGTAATACAGATAAAATTTGTAGTACAGAACTGACTTTGATAGACAGATTTATACTCTTTACAAATAGTTTCTGGGTTATCAGAGATAGCAATTTATTTGTTTATTTGGAATTATGATGAAGACTATGAATCTACAAAATGCCTTCTTATATTTGTTAAATCTTATTTTTTTTTAAATGAAAAAAATCTAAATATACTCTAAATTATTCAACCAATAGTAGACAATGGCCAAGTTAAAGTATTTCTGTGAAAGAACTGCTTCAAGGTAGTAGATAAGTTAATAAAGTTTATTTAAGATGACTTTCATTAAATCTTTCATATGTGATTATTTTTACAGGTGGACGCAATGGTTATGGTGCAAAACTTTGTAATATTTTCAGTACAAAGTTTACAGTAGAAACTGCTTGCAAAGAATACAAACATAGTTTTAAGCAGGTATGATATTAATCTAATTCTTTAAAAAAATGTTGCTGAAATAATACAGCCTAAAGTAAATTGCTGTGATAACTATAACTTACATATAAGTTAAGAACATTTCAGTAAAAAGACTTACAAATTTCTGGGAGATTTTATACATTCCTCTCTTTTTCCCACTTCTTCCATTTAAAAAAATGCTTTATTTCTTAGGCTTTTTCTTTAATCTAGTTAAGCTTTTTCTGAATATGTATAGAACCTCACAGACTAATTGAAATGTATCTGTTATATTTAGCATGTTTGAAATATTCCTCACTGATTAAGTTCATATTTTATAATTATATCTTTACTCTTATAAATCTTAGAAAATAGTTAAAAATTTTAGATAAGCTAAAATTATTGTTTTTATTTATTTATTTTTAATGCCACCAGGCTTATCATTGGGACTGGGTGCCTGCACGACAAATCCACCATTCCTGGTAGCCATTCTCCCTCTCCTCCTTCCTCTTTCTTTATTAGATAGGACAGAGAGAAATTGAGAGAGGGAAGATAGTGAAAGACAGACATTGGCGGACCTGCTTTTTTTTTTTTTTTCATGCAACTTTATTTGGTATTTCAATTATCAATACCAATATAAACACTTAGTTTTTGATATAGGACTACGTCATCTAATTTATTTATTTTTCATTTCTTTATTGGGGAAATAATGTCTTACATTCAACAGCAAATACAATAGTTTGTACTTGGATAACATTTCTCAGTTTTCCATATAACAGTACAACCCCTACTAGGTCCTCTGTCATCCTTTTTGGATCTGTATTCTCCCCCCGCCCCCAGAGTCTTTTACTTTGGTGCAATATGCCAATTCCAGTTCAGGTTATACTTGTGTTTTCTCTTCTGATTTTGTTTTTCAACTTCTGCAGACCTGCTTTACCACTTGTGAAGGTTCCCTCCTGCAGGTGGGGAGCAGGGACTTCCCCCTTGAAATTATTTTATATGTAAAAGCATCCTTATTAACTTTTGTAAAATTCTATATTTACTCTGTTGAAGGATTTGAGATATTTGCAATATATAAAGTTGTGTTATTTAATTAGCACATTTACTACACGTGATTGTTATAATGGTAGTGTCAAAGATTCTTTTATCTCTAATGTCAGCTCTAAGAATCTTATTTGTTATGAATCCGGAAAGTGAATATAGGTATGATAAGTTAATATATTTTATGAATTATCTTCTACATACAGAAATATTATAGAAATATCTGATTTTTTTCTTTTAAAGACATGGATGAATAATATGATGAAGACTGCAGAAGCCAAGATTAAACATTTTGATGGTGAAGATTATACATGCATAACATTCCAACCAGATTTGTCCAAATTTAAAATGGAAAAACTTGATAAGGATATTGTGGCTCTCATGACCAGAAGAGCTTATGATTTAGCTGGTTCCTGCAAAGGGGTCAAGGTCATGTTTAATGGAAAGAAGTTGCCTGTGAGTATCTTTCAAAATAATATTTTTGTTTTGCAGATAGTTTATATGTCATATTGACCATGGGACTAATAGTCCAGGATGCAAAGATTCACTCAAGCAGCCATAAGTTATGTGTTCTGAGAGCATTCTGCAGGTGGCTTTGTCAAACATACATGTTTATAGAAGGGGGGATGAACATTGGAGTGCCCTCCTTTTGTCGGTTTTATAATACATCATGAATTCTAGGTTCCGAAGGAATTGATTCAGCAGAAGCAGAGCAAACAGTGGTACACAGGGAAACAGTCTTCAGCTATAGTAAGCGGTAATTCAGTCTTAAACATACTAGATCCCATCTCATATTCCTTCTGTTTGGAGGTCTTTCATGTTTCCTGTCGGTAAGAGAATTGGGTCTTGGAGGACTGCCCAGGGTTTGCTGCTCTTCTAGCCAGCACCAGGGAGGGAACTTTGTATTGATTCTCTTCAATTTCTCCTATGAGAACCTACTAGGGTCCCTGGAGGAAAAGTGTGAGAGAGTAGGAATGCCTTCAGCCTCCATTCCTCAGGCATCACAGTCACAGTAATTTACACTTGCTTACAGAGATTTGTCAGAAATTCCTTTTTAGAGTTTCTTATGACATTTGCAGTTTCTTTTTTTAATTTTTTTTATTTTCCCTTTTGTTGCCCTTTTTTAAAAATTTTGTTGTAGTTATTATTGTTGTTACTGATTTTGTTGTTGTAGATTGGACAGAGAGAAATGGAGAGAGGAGGGGAAGACAGAGAGGGGGAGAAAAAGATAGACACCTGCAGACCTACTTCACCACCTGTGAAGCAACTCCCCTGCAGGTGGGGAGCCGGGGGTTTGAACCGGGATCCTTATTCAGGTCCTTGCGCTTTGTGCCACGTGTGCTTACACCGCTGCGCCACCACACAGCCCCCAACAATAGGCAATTTCTGCCCTAAGTAAGTAAATGCTTAGGGTCTCTGTCTCTTGATACATATTCTTATGGTTATCACTGGAGCTGGGTGCCAGCACTGTTCCTGGTGGCTCCCACCGCCCCCATTTTATTGGCTGGGACATAGATAAATTGAGAGGGCTGGAGAAGATAGATGGGGAAAAAAAGACACCTGCAGACCCCTCAGCAAGTAGGAAGGGGGGGCAGGGAGGGATTCGAACTCAGATCCTTGTGCGGGTCCTTGTGCTTGTACTATGTGTGCTTAACCAGGTGTACCACCACCTGGCCCCAGATAATCTTTTTCTTTTTCAGCCTTGGCCAACTGTCTTGTGATCTTAACTTTTTCAAAATTTGAAAAGAAATTACTAGTGTGTTATTTGGCCAGCTTTTTTATTTAAGGGTGAAAACGTTTTATTTCTGCCCGTTGTTGAGTCAAATGGGAAGTCTTCTTTGTTATTTAAGATCTTTAAATTTTTAAAGGATTTTAGAATAATTTACCAGTTGAGTTCTCCTTTCATAACTTTTCACTATGAAGCAAACATGAAAATGAATTCCTTTTTAAAAAGCAGAGATCAAGGACTAGAAGAGAGAAAAGTTAGAAGTGCTGAGATCTGTTTAAGAACTGTTGTGAATGGTGAGAAATTACAATTTGGGAGTATTTGATGGCACTCACCAAGTTGAACTGCATGTATGAGACTGTTTATGTTTTGTTTTTCATATTAAAAGGTAAATGGATTTCGGAGTTATGTAGATCTTTATGTGAAAGACAAGTTGGATGAGACTGGTGTGGCCCTGAAAGTTATTCATGAACTTGCAAATGAAAGATGGGATGTTTGTCTCACATTAAGTGAAAAAGGATTCCAGCAAATCAGCTTTGTAAATAGTATTGCAACAACAAAAGTAAGTTTGCAAATGCCTTCTTTCCAAGCGCCTGATAAAACAACAAAAATAAAATCCCTGATCTGCTTTTGTAGAAATAAAAATGAAAATAAAAGTATTTTCTGTAAAATAGTTGTCTTAAATTTTATTTATTTACATCCATGGAGATAGCATAAGGGTTATGCAAGGAGACTCATGCCTGAGGCTCCAAAGAGTCAGGTTTAATCCTCTGCACTACCATAAACTAGAGCTGAGCAATGAGAGAGAGAGAGAGACAGAGAGATTAGTGTTTATAGTGTTTGTAGTTAAATACTATCATGAATCTCTTAGTTTCAGAGTTTAGAAGATAGGATAATGAAAAGTAGGAGGTGATGGCCAGCTAGATGGTTCACCTGGATAATGTACCTGCTTTATCTTGTGCATAGCCTTGGTTTGAACTTGGCCCCACTTCACTGGTCCTGTGTTACCATTTTTTCTCTCCCTCAGTCTGTCTGTCTGTCTGTCTGTCTCTCACTACTTGTCAAGCTTTCCACTCTGTAGGTGGGGATTGGAGGCTTGAACCCAGGACCTTGCACACTGTAATGTGGGTGCTCTACTGGGTCTGCTGCTACCTGGTCCCTTCTACTTTTTTAAATCTTAACTATGTCATTCTGATCTGTGTTACTCTTCTGGAAAACAGGCTTAATATTGATAACTTCACAAAGGTATTGAAAATGAATGAAGTATGAAAAAACATTCTCTTAGCTAACTGTAGGAAATTTTAGATTCTGTGTATTTTTCCTCTTTAGGGTGGCCGTCATGTGGACTATGTAGTAGATCAAGTCGTTGGTAAACTAATTGAAGTAGTTAAGAAAAAGAACAAAGCTGGTGTATCAGTGAAACCATTTCAAGTAAGTGGTACTTTGTATATATTCTGTTGAATTACTAAGTAATAGCAGCAGCTCAGACGTTGCCTTTTGCATATGTTTCAACAGGTGAAAAACCACATATGGGTTTTTATTAACTGCCTTATCGAAAATCCAACTTTTGATTCTCAGACTAAGGAAAACATGACTCTGCAGCCCAAAAGTTTTGGGTCCAAATGCCAACTGTCGGAAAAGTTTTTTAAAGCAGTGAGTAAAATTTATTTTTTTCTGTTATTATTTTTTTTCTTTTTGAGAATTGGTAAAATACTTTTATTGCTATCATTAGTTTTTATTTATCTCATATTAGCTGTGAGTGTAGGCATACTTATGTTACAAATTAACATTGACTTTTAGAACTACTTACAGTAGATCTTATTATTTAATGAAAACATTTGATTATTTTCTGACGGATTAAACTAAGGAATTGTGCAACTCTGTTTTTAGCATTGCACTGCTCATTTAAAAGCCAATTTCCCTCTAAAACTGTACAAGTCCTTAATAAGACTCTTGCTTTTAATTTCTTACTTCAACTCTTAATTATTCAATTTCTTTTACTAATTTTTGCTTAAAAATTACATAATATTTCAATTCTCCATACCGCCATAAACCATAGCTGAGCAGTGCTCTGATTTAAAAAAAATAATAATAAAAGGAGCCAGGTGGTGGCACACCTGGTTAAGTGCTCAAGAACCTAGGTTAAAAGTCCTGGTCCCTACCTGCAGGGGGAATGCTTCATGACTGGTGCAGCAGTCCTGCAGGTGTCTCTCTTTCTCTCTCCTTCTCTGTCTGCCCCTCCCCTCTGAATTTATCTCTGTTTCTATCCAATAGTAAATAAAATATTAAAAAATGAAAATTTGCATAATATATGCATAGCACACATATATACATGCATATGTTTGCCATATGTAAACCTATCATATTCTACAGGTTTAAAATTTTTACTCTGCATATATTTATTTGGTCATTTGATTTTTAAAAACAAAATAAGACTAAATAAATATATCTTAGAGATTTGTAATAGTCTTATAGTTGGTAATAATTTCTGGTAATATGTTGTATTTAAGCAAGAAATGCCTCCATCCCCTTGCTGCTCATTACCATCAGAAAGATAAACTAAATAAGCAAATTCCTGCATTGGAATTTCATAGTTAGGCTTTAACAAACAAGTTAAAGCTGTTTATTATTATTATTGTTGTTATTATTGAGCTGGGGCTTCACATCTGCATAACTTCACAACCCAAAGCTGCTTTTTGTTCAAAGAGAGAGAGACAAGAGAGTGACAGTCACCTCTTATCTGTGCTCAAGTTCAAACCTGGTCTGCTGGCATGACAGGGAACATACCCAGTGAGGTATCTTTCCAAAGTTATAGCAGATTAATGCCTATACAAACAATCCTCTTAGATCTAGTCATAATGAGTTTGAGCCAGCGAGATAGCCAGGTAAGGACTTTGTTGGAGCTAGAACTTGCTGGCCTAAAACCTCAGAAAGCATAGGTTCAACTTTTGTACCACTTTGTATAGGAGCCCTGGTATTTTTCTTTTTCCCACTCTCTCTTGTAATAAATAAATAATTACTTTTGAATACATAATACCATATTTAATGTGTTCATAAATGTATGTCTTCATACTATTATTTTTGTGATGGTGCAACTTGATTTTGATTTTATACTTTTTATTTTTGGATTATTAAATTTTGGTTAGGCAACATACTTCACATCTTTTATTTTTCAGACATTCTATAAAACTATTTCATACAACTAATATTAGACTACTTAGGAATTTGAAAAATTATCGATTGCAGCTAAGAGATATTTCCTTGTATTCTTTTTTCCTTACTTTTTTTTGAGTTAACATCCTGTTACTCATTGATCCACTACAGAGTGACAGGATATATACATTGAGATCCTCAATAACAAACTTTAAAAAAGAATGACTAATTATTTTCAAATTTATCCTAATATTTCCTTGATGCTAGTATTAATTGTATATTATAGGGAATTCAGGATTCGCTTTTTTTATTGATTGGTGTCAGAAGTGACAATCTAGAATTCCCAGTTAATAATTTATGGGTGGATCAGCTTTATTGTGTTAATTTTAGTAAAAATAACTTGTAAGAAAAGCCATATATAGTTCTTGTGAATACTATTAGGGAAGATTTTTTTTTTCAAATACAGTACTGTCATTTTTCACGTGTCTGTATTCTACCACAGCAGGCCATATGATATAACTGCCTTAGTTTTAATGTAGATTAAGATTTACTAGCATGTGTCATTTTGTCATATAATGCTTTGTAACCAAACAAGTTCTAAGTATTATGTTAGCTTTAGCTAAGAGTATAAACTTCTGACTTGTTTGTATATCGTTATTTGATTTTTAGGCCTCTAACTGTGGCATTGTAGAAAGTATCCTCAACTGGGTGAAATTTAAGGCTCAGACCCAGCTGAATAAGAAGTGTTCATCAGTAAAATACAGTAAAATCAAAGGGATTCCCAAGCTGGATGATGCTAATGATGCTGGTAAGATTCATCTGTTTTTTAAAGATTCTGATTTAACTACTTGATCAGTTATAGACAATTTTATTTTCCACATATGCTTTTAAGTATAAAGTATAATTTTAATTCATTAAACTTTCTAAATGCAGTTATAGACAATTTTATTTTCCACATATGCTTTTAAGTATAAAGTATAATTTTAATTCATTAAACTTTCTAAATGCACCACGTATTGATAATTTTCAAGGGATAGGATTTCAGTAAGCAAATATAAGTGTTTAAATTGTCATACAACTTTTTGCCATGTTATTTGTGATCATTAATTATTCTTGCTTCACATTACTCACTGGTGAAATTGAGTACATTCCATTTTTACTTCTCTCAGGTGGCAAACATTCCTTAGAGTGTACCCTGATACTAACAGAGGGAGACTCTGCCAAGTCTCTGGCTGTGTCTGGATTAGGTGTGATTGGACGAGACAGATACGGTGTCTTCCCACTCAGGGGAAAAATCCTTAATGTACGGGAAGCTTCTCACAAGCAGGTACCAGTCTCCTCTATCTAGACATATTCGTACATGAGCAAGGCAGCCCATCTAGACATACTCGTACACGAGCAAGGCAGCCCATCCAGTTGTTGATTTTTTGAAATGTAAATTTGTGCTCATTTTTTGTATACTTAAAAATATTTTCATTTTTATATAGATCATGGAAAATGCAGAAATAAACAATATTATTAAAATAGTTGGCCTGCAGTACAAGAAAAGTTATGATGATGCAGAATCTCTGAAAACTTTACGCTATGGAAAGATTATGATTATGACTGATCAGGTTGGTTTGGAAATTGCACAGACTTAAAACTTATCTTTTTCAGGTCTTTTCAATGTTTGTTTTGTGAAGCATTTTTTTATTCTCTTTTTTTTATTGTCTTTATTTATGGATAGAGACAATCAGAAATCAGGAGGGAAGGGGAGATAGAGAGGGACAGACAGAGACACTTGTAGCACTGCTTTAGCACTCATAAAGCTTTCCCCCTCCAGGTGGGGACCGGGGACTCGAACCTGGGTCCTTGAGCACTGTAATATGTGCACTTAACCAGGTGTGCCACCACCCAGCCCCTTGAGACATTTTTGTAAGTGAAAAAGAGAGTAGGGAAAACAGTTTTTACTGACACTGTAGCACATTTTATAAGATCTAAGATATCTTTTTGGTTATTTAAAATGTTTACATGTGATAAGTGTCAGAAGAGTAGACTTCACAGCAGTCTTGGGGTTAAAGCTCTCCTGTAAGTAGCAAGAAAATAATGACATTTATAAATAGGAAGATCAGTGGACTAATGCTTAATATTTGTTGATAATGACATAATTTTGTGAAATAAACCTGGAAGAGACAATAGACAATAATACTTGAGAATGAAGAAGAAAGTTTATAAAGAATAATTTTTAATAATTTTTTTATATTTATTTATTTATCTTCCCTTTTGTTGCCCTTGTTGTTTTGTATTGTTGTTGGAAAGAAAAATTTTATATGCAGCCGACCACGATCTCTTTTTTTCCCTCCCATTTAAGTTCTTCAGTTAAAAGCATTTGTAGGGAAACATCTTCAAATAAAAAGAAGTTGTTGATACCTTGGAAGTGCTGCAGTGGATAAAGCAGTGAGGTCTCAAGTATGAGGTCCTGAGTTCTGTCCCCAGCTTCTCATGTGCCAGAGTGATGCTCTGGTTCTCTTCCTCTCTCATAAACAAACAAACAGATGTTTATTTATTTTAAAAAGTCGTTTTTCCTTCTTACTCTTCCTCCCTCCCCCTTTCTTTTCCCTCCCTCCCTCCTTTCTTCCTTCCTTCCTTCCTTCCTTCCTTCCTTCCTTCCTTCCTTCCTTCCTTCCTTCCTTCCTTCCTTCCTTCCTTCCTTTCTTTCTTTCTTTCTTTCTTTCTTTCTTTCTTTCTTTCTTTCTTTCTTTCTTTCTTTCTTTCTTTCTTTCTTTCATACCAGGACTTCATGCATATGTGTTTTCATCATTCCTGGGCTTCTTTTTCATTCAAATAGATAGAGGGAAAGACACCAAACAATGAAGGTTTCTCTGGTGCCATAACACCTCCCATATGGTTCTGGGGTTTGAACCTAGGCTGATTTTCATGGCAAGGCACACACCCTACCTGGTGAGCTATCTCTTCTGCCCATATTTTATAGTTTTAAGCAGAAATTAAGCAGTTTTTTTTTCCTGTAATGACAGATTGAGTTGGTTAGTAATTATTATAAATTTGTTTCTTTTTCTATGATCATTTAAATAACATCTACTGTTTGGTAAAATGCACTGGTAAATTTGTATGGTTTTTTACTTATGCTACAGTCATATATTTAAAATTTTATTTTAGGGAGTCGGGCGGTAGCACAGCAGGTTAAGCATAGGTGGCGCAAAATACAAGGACTGGTGTAAGGATCCTGGTTCAAGCCTCCAGCTTCCCACCTGCAGGGGGGTCACTTCACGGGTGGTGAAGCAGGTCTACAGGTGTCTATCTTTCTCTCCCCGTCTCTGTCTTCCTCTCCTCTCTCCATTTCTCTCTGTCCTATCCAACAATGATGGCAACAATAATAACAGTAACAATAAAGCAACAAGGGCAACAAAAGGGAATAAATAAAGAAAAAAATTTTAAAAATTTGTTTTAGTAATTGTGCTTTATGGAATTATTATAGCATTCTTTATTAACATTATTTAGGATCAAGATGGTTCTCACATAAAAGGCCTGCTTATTAATTTCATCCATCACAATTGGCCATCACTGTTGAAACATGGTTTTCTGGAAGAGTTCATTACTCCTATTGTAAAGGTACTTTTTTCACTAAAAATTTTATTTACTTTCATTTTTATTTTTTGTAATTATTATTAGTGATTTAACTGCAGCTTGTAAAGGTGCTTTTACATTAATATATTTCTATGTATTTGACAGGATAGCCAAACTAATTTTTTTTTTATTATTAATTTAAGGCAAGCAAAAATAAGCAGGAACTTTCCTTCTACAGTATTCCTGAATTTGATGAGTGGAAAAAACACATAGAAAACCAGAAAACCTGGAAAATAAAATACTACAAAGGTCTGTATTTTAAAATATTCGAATATGGAGAGATTTCTACTGATAGCAACTTATTTTAATATCAAAGTTTTCTTTTTAAAAAAATTTATTTATTTATTATTAGATAGTGACAGAAATTGAGAGGGGCAGGGGAGATAGAGAGGGAAAGAGACAGAGAGACGCAGACAGCCCTGCTTCACCACTCATAAAGCCCCCCACACACACACACAGGTGGGGAGCTTGGGCTTGAATCCAGGTCCTCGCACATTGTAACATGTGCGTTCAATGAGGAGCACCACCACCTGGCTCTTATTTTAATATCAGTAGAAGTACATTAGTTCCCACATTTGGATTTTGCTTATTATTCTTTTTATTTTATAAAATATATAGCATATTTAATAGGTGGTACTTAGCACATTTAAATAGATGATGGTGTGTACTTATGTGTCTGGAAGCATGTAATAACTAGTTTTTTTTTTCCATTTAAAATTGATCAGTTGGCACAGCTAATGTCAACTTTTAACCCACTGGTGTTAAACAGTCATTGATAATCATGATTCACAAACTTTTTTTTTCACTTTAAGGCATAGTTGACAAAATTGTGTACATATAAAGTGTACTTTATGATAATTGGTATTCATTTATGAAATGGCTCACACATGTAACAACACATCTGCCATTTTCCATAGTAAACCTTGTGTGTAGAGAATATTTACACTTCAGTCTTTTAGCTGCTTTTCAGTGTGCAATACAGTAGTATTAACTTTAGATACCATATTTTATGTTAGATTTCCAGAACTTATTCTTGTAATTGAAATTTGATTATTTTTTGATGGACATCTATTTCCACTACTGCTAGTGCCCTGGTAACCTCCATTTTTTTTTCTCTAAGTTTTTTTTTTAACTTTTCTTCTTGAACTTTTTAGGGTTGGGCACCAGTACGGCTAAAGAAGCAAAGGAGTATTTTGCTGATATGGAAAGGCATCGCATCTTGTTTAGATATGCTGGCCCTGAAGATGATGCTGCTATTACCTTGGTAATAAAGCTAATTTTGGGAAAAAAAAAATAACCAATATGCAACCCCCAGCCCACCATACTTTTTGTCCCAGTCTTGCTTTCCTATAAGTCTCTTTGGGTTTTTAATGCCCAAACTTGCTAATTCTAATATGCTTTTCTACTCCTTGTCTTTTCAGGCCCCCCCCCAACCCTGATTGTGTCCTGCTTTTATAGTTCTTGATAAAAGAAACTTAAGTTCTCAGAAAATACTATTTAGTTATTTGCTTATAAACTTTAGTTTTGATAGAATTAATTTTATTTTGAATGTATGAAGTTATTACCTGGAATCTTTCAGGCATTCAGTAAGAAGAAGATTGATGACAGAAAAGAATGGTTAACAAATTTTATGGAAGATCGAAGACAGCGCAGGTTACACGGCTTGCCAGAGGTCAGTTATAAGGAATGGTGATCTTGGGGAAAGACTGAAACTCATGGACTATAATGACAGTGTCGCTATATGACTTTTCTCTTAGCAATTCTTATATGGTACAGCAACAAAGCATTTGACTTATAATGATTTCATCAATAAGGAATTGATTCTTTTCTCAAACTCAGACAACGAAAGATCTATACCATCTCTTGTTGATGGTAAGTAACTTTTGTTTAAGAATTTTTCATTTTTGTATGCTATTATGCTATTGAATATATTTTAATTTCATGTATTTAGGGCCATCCTTAAAGATAAAATTATAAAAAAATACTTGAAGTTGCTTTTGAGATGTTTTGGAAAACTTAAGTCTTTTCTATTCCTTAATTTGAAGTTTAAAATGTTTTTAAGGTTTTCAGGGGAAAAAAAGCTAACTTCTAAGGCAAAATAAGTAAAGCATTTATTCCACACTGATTCCACTCAGCCTTCAAACATGTTTTAAAGAATTTGTAAAATTCTTTTTCTTTCTCACTTGCTTGCTTGCCCCCTTCCTTCCTCTTTCTTTCTTTCTTTCTTTCTTTCTTTCTTTCTTTCTTTCTTTCTTTCTTTCTTTCTTTCTTTCTTTCTTTCTTTCTTTCCTAGAGCACTGATCAGGTGGTGTGGGGGATTGAACCTGGGACTTTGGAGCCTCAGGCATGGAAGTCTTTTAAAATAACCATTATGCTATCTACCCCCATGTGTTTTGATTTTAAAGCTAATAAGAGATGTTTCTACTTATCCATAAACTTACAGCATTTGCATTCCCTTCTCTGAAATCTTCCTCCTAGCTGTTGTCAATAAGTATATGCTTGTGTTATTTTTATTTGCATTCTTAATTAAGACTATAAAATATACTTGAAAGTGCCCAATATTAAATCTATCCATTCTTCCTTCCTTCCTCTTCTTCCCCCTTCCACTCCCCTGTATACCGCATGAGTTTTTGCTGGGGCTCAGTGCTCACACTGAGACTCCAGTGTGACCATTTTCCTCCCTTCCTCCCTTCCTCCCTCCCTTCCTCCCTTCCTTCCTTCCTTGGTGTAGAGCCAAAGAATGATAGAGAAGCAGAGTAATTTGCTTACATTATCTTAAGTAGTCCTTATGATTACCCTACTGGTAATTTAATTAATTCTTTCCACATATGAGGACACCAAGACTTACTGGTTTGATAATTTGCATAATGGGACATGGTATATGGTTAAGTTGAGTAAACAGAGGGTCAGG
The DNA here is from genome assembly GCF_950295315.1 of Erinaceus europaeus. Lineage (NCBI taxonomy): Eukaryota > Metazoa > Chordata > Mammalia > Eulipotyphla > Erinaceidae > Erinaceus > Erinaceus europaeus. The sequence continues at coordinate 14,981,752 of NC_080182.1, read as the reverse complement.
GAGATAGCTCAGCCTTAGAGTACAAGACGTGTATGCCTGAAGCCCTCAAGGCCTTTGGTTTAATCCTTCACACTTTAGCTTGGCAGTGCTTTTGTCTCTTCTTTCATAATAAATATTAAAAAATTGAATATAGGGGGAGTCAGGCTGTAGCGCAGTGGGTTAAGCGCAGGTGGCGCAAAGCACAAGGACCGGCATAAGGATCCCGGTTCGAACCCCGGCTCCCCACCTGCAGGGGAGTCGCTTCACAGGTGGTGAAGCAGGTCTGCAGGTGTCTGTCTTTCTCTCCTCCTCTCTGTCTTCCCCTCCTCTCTCCATTTCTCTCTGTCCTATCCAACAACGACGACAACAACAATAATAACTACAACAATAAAACAACAAGGGCAACAAAAGGGAATAAATAAATAAAATAAAAAATTAAAAAAAAAAAATTGAATATAAAACAGGAAGGCCGGTCTGCAGGTGTCTATCTTTCTCTATCTCCTCCTCTTTCAATTTTTCTCTGTCCTATCCAATTAAAAAAATAAAAAGGAAAAAATGGCCACCAGGAGCAGTGAGTTCATAGTGCTGGTACTGAGCCCCAGCGATAACCCTGGAGGCAAAATAAAATAAAATGGGAGGCATCAAGATTAGTGAAATTCTAAAGCTTGCATTCTTTATCTTTACTACCACAATATACCTCTTGTTTATGAAGGTCTTCCTAATGTAGTGTACTCTGATATAATTTTCAGGCTCATGGGTCATTTGTTGATAACCTTAGTCATTCCTGAGTATATGAGCATTTTGAAACTTCTAGGAAAGCAATTTGTCGTTCCTAAACAGGTCTTCAGTACCGGAAGGTGGCCTGTCATTTGGCATTCTGCTTTCTGGAATAGATCAAGATGATGCAAAACACTTATATGAGAGTCTGGCATGTGGCTCACCTGGTAGAGCACATGCAATACCACGTACAAAGACCCAAGTTGAGGCTCAGAGTATCAAGTGGGAACACCTGCGTGGGGAAAGCTTCACGAGTAGTGGTGTGGTCTTCAGCATCTTCTCTCCCAGTCTCTCACATTCTGTCTAAAAAAGGAAGAAGAAAAAGAAAGAGGAAAAAAAAGTCTGCCAGTAGTAAGAATAGTGCAGGCACTAGGCTCCATTGATAACACTGGTGGCAAAAAAAAAAAAAAAAGGATGACTTCACTTTGTTATAGGGTCTCAAGTAGCAATTTGGTCAATTATTTTTCAAAAACAAGCTTTATCTTTGATTTTTCTCTTGACTATGTAGAACATTATTGTCACTAAAGAAACACTTCAATTTAATCTTGAGTACGATTTTTAAAAGAGGGTTATTCTTTTCAAAAATAGGCTTTAAACCAGGCCAACGAAAAGTTTTGTTTACCTGTTTCAAGAGAAATGATAAACGTGAAGTAAAAGTTGCCCAGTTGGCTGGATCTGTTGCTGAAATGTCTGCTTATCATCACGGAGAAGTAAGCATTAAGATTGACTTAGTTAGGAATTGTATCTACTGCCATGTAAAATGATAATTCAATTTAATATTTTTATTTTACTTTATAAAGTCTTTGAGAATATAAATGAAAAATTGGTATATTGAGTAGAAAATATGGAATGTATATGGAAAAATAGAATGCTAATATCGCATTTTCTCTGTTCCTGTTGTATAGCAAGCATTAATGATGACTATTGTGAATTTGGCTCAGAATTTTGTGGGAAGTAACAATATTAACTTGCTTCAGCCTATTGGTCAGTTTGGAACTCGGCTTCATGGTGGCAAAGACGCTGCAAGCCCTCGTTATATTTTCACAATGTTAAGGTAGTCCTTTGCTTATATAAAAGTATAAAGTTGTGGTTGAATTGTATTGGTACTAAGTAAATGCTTAGTAGATTGTGTTGAGGTTGAATGTTCCAAATTATTTGATTGCTCATAGAATAAAACTTGTTGATAACAATTACTATAAGTTCTTGGTGAAACAAGTATTAATGAGTGTAAGGAATTTTTTTCTATCCCAACTTTACTTTTTAAGCTGAGATGGGCTTTGTGGATTAGTCAGAATAAGATAAAATATTTGGAAATTTCTTTGTGAATACTAAAGAATTTAGGTTGGTCAGTAAATGTATACATAAGTAAAGTGGGGTTACTTTATTCTGGCTTTGTGTCTCAGAATGATATTTAGTAATAAGGATAGATAAACTTTAGTGTTAAACATATCAAATAAAAAATAAATGCATTTAAATTTAAAAAAATCTAATCCTTTAATTATACATAAAATTATTCCTAAAACCATGACTCCCCATCTTTCTTTTTTACTTTATTAGCTCTTTAGCAAGACTGCTTTTTCCTGCTGTGGATGACAACCTGCTTAAATTTCTATATGACGATAATCAACGTGTAGAGCCTGAATGGTATATTCCCATAATTCCCATGGTTTTAATAAATGGTGCTGAGGGCATTGGTACTGGATGGGCTTGTAAATTGCCCAACTATGATGCAAGGGAGATTGTAAACAATGTCAGACGAATGCTAGATGGCTTGGATCCTAATCCCATGGTAATTATTTAGAATTTATTGTTTATCTTATTTATTTAACAAATGATACTGTGTAAGTTACAAAGTCTAGTCACTTTAGAAAACTAATAGAATATTCTTGTTTTAGAACATATAGGTAATTAAGACATTCATTTATAACTTTGACATGTGTTCACATTAAAAGATAAAATTTTGGAAAAAGTCAGGATGTCAGTTTTATGGAGAGAAGCTGTTAATTGAAATTTTAAAAATACACCATATTCCTAGCTGTACGTTATCTAAAATAAATCATTCATGACAGAGCTATACAGTTTTTTTCAAGTAATACCATTTTACTATAGATTTAAGTATCCTGTATTTTTTTTAAAACATAATCTATTCAGTTTTTTTCTTTGCTAGAACCCTCCAAGGAAAACCTCAAAAAAAAAAAAAGTCTTCTCTTCTTAAACACAATTAAAAATCACCTGGAAATTTCCATTTGTTGTCACATGTAAATAAAATGTGTCTTTACTACAACAGACAGTAGTATTCATTGTAGGGAATATGAAGTGGAAAAATTATTTCATATAAAAGAAGATGAAGTGATCCAGGAGATGGTGCAGTAGATAATGCATTGGATTCTCAAGCATGAGGCTCCTGGTTCAATCCTCGGCAGCACATGTACCAGTGTGATGTCTGGTTCTCTCTCTCTCTCCTCATATCTTTTCATTAATAAATAAAATCTTAAAGAAAAATAAAGCAAGATGGTGCCAGCACTATGAATCCACTGTTGCCGGAGGCTATTTTTCCCCTTTTGTTGCCCTTGTTGTTTATCGTTGTTGTTATTGTTGTTACTGCTGTTGCTGTTGGATAGGACAGAGAGAAATAGAGAGAGGAGGGGAAGACGGGGGAGAGAAAGACAGACACCTGCAGACCTGCTTCTCTGCTTGTGAAGTGACCCTCACTGCAGGTGGGGACCTGGGGCTTGAAACAGGATCCTTAGGGCCGGCCTTGCACTTTGTACCACGTGTGCTTAACCCATTGTGCTACCACGAGGGCCCCCAAGGTGAACAATTTTTACAAGTTTAATATCTGACACATTTCTTTCAAAGTTTATTTCATTTAAAAAAATTTAAAATAAAATAGTTATGGGAGTCGGGCTGTAGCACAGCGGGTTAAGCGCAGGTGGCGCAAAGCACAAGGATCGGCATAAGGATCCCGGTTCGAACCCCGGCTCCCCACCTGCAGGGGAGTCGCTTCACAGGCGGTTGAAGCAGGTCTGCAGGTGTCTGTCTTTCTCTCCTCCTCTCTGTCTTCCCCTCCTCTCTCCATTTCTCTCTGTCCTATCCAACAACGACAACAACAATAATAACTACAACAATAAAACAAGGGCAACAAAAGGGAATAAATAAATAAAATAAATTAAAAAAAATAATAAAATAGTTATATACTAAGTGTATAATTTGTAATCTATTTTCCCTTTCAGACTTTAATATTTGCAAATATTTCTAACAAGCATCTCAAAGCACTTTTTATGATTATGTCACTTTGTTTCCTTTGAGGTAAATTTCAGAGTACACGTGTGCGTTGTGTACACACACACACAAACACACACACACAGACACATACACATGCACACACACACATACAACATGACACTTAAATGCTATATGTGGTAATATGCTAAGTGGTCAAGTGATGGACTATGCCTGTCTTCAGAAAGTTAATCTGTGATTAAGACATCAAGTTTGACACTTAGAGTGACAAAATATCTGAATAGTTAATAAGTTTGAAGAAACGTCCTGCGCTGTATGTTTAAGTTCTTAATGATCATAAAAAATGTGATTATTTTTGAAGAGGGAGAAGTTGTTTGTATTTAGGCTGAGAATAATGAGTGAAATTTGGATAGATAAATGTTTTGTTAGGAGCTGACTTTATTTCAGAATTAATATATTGAGTAAAAGTGAAATTTTACTCAATTTAGTAGAGAAAAGGTAGCCAGAATGAGTCAAATTGTTCAAGACTTTCAATGTAAGACCTACATTTAATTTAAAGGGTGATTAATCTGGGGGGGGAATGGGGCATGTTGGCAGTACACTATAAAGTTGTAGTATTCTAGAAAGAATAAAAGTGATGCTAAGGTTTTGAGATTAAGGTATCTGTGGATTATATTAGCAAGAAATATGAACTCAAGATAGATTCATGGGAAGTGACCATTGAAGACAAGGGCTCCATTACAGTCATACCAATAGTGTAGACCAAGAGGCATATGCAATACTGGTGCTTAGGAGGGAAGTTGGAACTTGAAGTTGCTTTTATTTTTCTCTGCAGCTTCCAAACTACAAAAATTTTAAAGGGACGATCCAAGAACTTGGTCAAAACCAATATGCAGTCAGTGGTGAAATATTTGTGGTTGATAGAAACACAGTAGAGATTACAGAGCTTCCAGTTAGAACTTGGACACAGGTGAGTAGTAACGATGTGAGCTGCCTGTGAGGAGGGCAGCTTTTCTTCCTGGTAAGAATGATCCCATCATTATTTACCTAAGTCTTTATAGTTTAAAAAAATTTCCTTTACATATTTTTGATTCTCAATTGACTATAGTCTGAATATTCATCTAGTAATTGAAAAGTTTTAAAGATGTATCTAAGTGTAAAGTGACTAACTTTTAAAGAGATCTGTTTACTTTGAGATGAGAATGTAAGAAAGTATTTCAAATCTTTCTAACAGTGACCAATAAAATCATGTCAATTTGAACCAGCTATTATAGATTTTAAAGTGTACATACTGTCATGCCAGGTTTATTTCATGTTATCCTTTTCATACTCAACCTTATTCTTGCCCTCTGGAGTATCAGCAGATCAGAAACATTACTGTGTATATCCTTTATATTTGCTGTCACATAATGAGACGCCCATATATTGTCTTCTATGGGAACTATGCAAGAATGATGATGGTGCAGGCTTTTTTCTTCTTTTTTTTTGTTTCCCTCACTGGAGTTGAGACTTAAAATAAATTGCATGACTTGTTATAGGAGAACATGAATGTGTATCATGGCAAAAATCACTTATTTTAAAATCTTTTATAGGTATATAAAGAACAGGTTTTAGAACCTATGCTTAATGGAACAGATAAGACACCAGCATTAATTTCTGATTATAAAGAGTATCATACTGACACAACTGTGAAATTCGTGGTGAAAATGACCGAGGAGAAACTAGCACAAGCAGAAGCTGCTGGACTGCACAAAGTTTTTAAACTTCAAACTACTCTTACTTGTAATTCTATGGTAATTGAGTAGATTTACTATTAACCTTTTATTATGTCATAAGTTGAATTGTTTCTGTCTTCATAATATGAGTGGCTATAGGAAGTCAGAAAGAGTTTTTCCTCTTGTGTATTTGCTGAAGAATCTAGAGAGATACTCCTTTTATTCTGTCATTCAGTACTCTTAATCCCACTCCACATTTATGCACCTGGGTTTGAACATACAAGATATATGACTACAATTTAAGGGAGTTATTTTTGCAGGATTATTCTATGCTTGTCATTACCAGCAAGCACTTTTATTGTGGAGAACTTAGCTCATAACTCAAATCAGATTTATTAAGCTTTGACACTTATGTTTATATATAATTGGAGAGGAGAGTATCGGTGACTATGTATGACTGCAGTAGTCTCAACCCAAAGATGCTTTTAGAGTTAAAAATAAAGAAAACACAGGGTGAGGTAGATAGCATAATGGTTATGCAACGTTACTGTCATGCTTGAGGCTTCCAGGTCACAGGTTCAGTCCTCTACACCACCATAAGTCAGAGCTGAGCAGTGCTCTGGCAAAAATAAACAAATAAAGAAATAAATTCTTAACTAAGTAAATAAATAAACAAGATGTGCCTATTAAAATGGAAAGGAAAAATACAGTAGTGTTATTGCTGAGAAACAGTAACCATAATCTGCCAAAAAGGAAGATTGATGGAAAAAAAGAATGGAAAAATTAGTCTGGGGGCCGGGTAGTGGCACACCTGGTTGAGCACACGTTACGGTGCACAAGGAACTGGGTTCAAGTCCCTGGTCCCCACTTGCAGGGGGAAAGCTTTGCAAGTGGTAAAGCAGGGCTGCAGGTGTCTCTCTGTTTCTCTATCCCCCTCCTCTCAATTTCTGGCTGTCTCTATTCAATAAGTAAAGATAATAAAAAAATTTAAAAAAAAGAAAAATTAGTCTGAAAACACATTGAGGAAGTGTGAGTGACATAACATGATTATAAAAATAAAAAAGACACACATTCATGAGTATAGAAGAGAGAACTTTATATCTAACACCATTTTAAAATGTGGAGATTATGATTTTTTTTCTTTGAAATAAATTTTCTTAGTATTTTTTTAGCTATTTGCTTATTAAATATGCATTTAATTCATTTTTATCATTTTATGAGGGTTAATGGTTTACAGTATAATTGTTGACTCTATTTAAAAGAACATTTGTGGGGTTGGGCGGTAGTGCAATGGGTTAAGCACACTATGCCACAAAGCGCAAGGACCTGCATAAGGATTCTGGTTTGAGCCCCCGCCTCCCCACCTGCAGGGGGTCACTTCACAGGTGGTGAATCAGCAGGTCTGCAGGTGTCTGTCTTTCTCTCCTCCTCTTGGTCTTCCCCTCCTCTCTCCATTTCTCTCTGTCCTGTCCCACAACAATGACATCAGTAACAACAATAAGAGTAACAACAACAACGATAAAAACAGCTAGGGCAACAAAAGGGGAAAAAATAGCCTCCAGGAGCAGTGGGTTTGTGGTGCGCACTGAGCTCCAGCAATAACCCTGGAGGCAAAAAAAAAAGAACATTTAAAGAATATTTGTTTTTTAATGAAAGAGAGGGAAAGAAGGAAGTAGGGAGAGAACCAGAGTATCAGCCTGGTACATAGAATGCCAGGGACCAAACTCAGGACCTCATGTTTGAGAGTCTAACACTTCACCTACTGCACCACTTTACAGGCTGCTTTAAAGCTACTTTAAATAGGAATTATTTAAGGAACTGGTTTGATCTTTTAAAATTATTTCTATCTTCAGTATTTTTATAAGTTTTGAGAATGGAATTCATTCTATTTTTAGTTACTAAAGAAATTTTTACAGAAATTAGCTTTTTTTCTTGTTAATGATTTTTTTTCTAGGAATGATGTGTGTTCATGTAAGTGCACTCTTTATTGTTCTTTAAAATACATTTAATGTGTCATACAAGTTAATGAAACCAATACAGATGTATGTAGTTTCCAAAAACTTTGTTTTGCTTAGGTACTCTTTGACCATATGGGATGTCTCAAGAAGTATGAAACTGTGCAGGACATTTTGAAAGAGTTCTTTGATTTACGATTAAGTTATTATGGTTTACGTAAAGAATGGCTTGTAGGAATGTTGGGAGCAGAATCTACAAAGCTTAATAATCAAGCCCGTTTCATTTTAGAGAAGATACAAGGGAAAATTACTATAGGTAAGATACAACCTTTATAAATTTGAACATTAGTTAAAATAGAAAAAAACTTTATTAATAGAAGACATTGTTTTTATCAGTAGAATATAAACAAATACAAATTGAATCTCTTTTCTTGATCCTAACTTTATTTTTCCCTCACATAGAGAATAGGTCAAAGAAAGATTTGATTCAAATGTTAGTCCAGAGAGGTTATGAATCTGACCCAGTGAAAGCCTGGAAAGAAGCACAAGAAAAGGTAATCATTTGCAGAACAAGACATTCAGAGAAGCTTGTACAAGCAACTCCCAAAACAAACAAAAACCCGACCCCTAAACTTTTAAAATTTAGTACTGCTAAAAGTGTTGAGTTGTCTGTTTGGAGACTGAAGTCTTCTGTTTATCCACAGAACAGATACAGTACAGGAATTTGCAGTGCACACCCACTACAAAGTTCTTTGCCAGTGTGACTCAACCAGGGCCTGGAGAAATGACTCCAGGTGTGAGAAGGTAGCTCAGTCTCCTTGGCCTTTTTTCTGAGCTTGCCATTAAAGGGTGTTAGTTGTGGTGGTGGTTTTTGTGAGGTGCATGTATACTATGTGGGAATTATACTGATAGCACATAAATCACTTCACACTGGTCAGTTGTTGGTCACAATATGATGTCCAGTCACTTTTCACTTGATTTGGCTTCAGTTTATACTGGGAAGACTATAACTAAATTGTTTAATATCTAGTAGTATTGAATACCATGTATAGGCACTATCCTGTGCTTACATCTGATAGTTAATCTTAGAACCTTGTATCAAAGTATGATATCTTATTAATTAAATTGCCCACTTCATATAAGTCCTAATATTTAATGAATGGAATAATAAAACTTTCAGATTCCTCTAAAGAATTAGATTTTTGCTATTGTGTAGTAAAAAAAAAATTAAAGATAGTAAAACATTGTGAATGAGAACACTGATGTACAAAAGGAAGAAAATCCAAAATTCATCTTTTGGATAGTTAGGTTGTGCTGTTTCTATGACTTTTGATGTTAGCCTCTTTAAAACTGAATTGACTATATAACTTTAACTGAAATTTTAAGCCTCCCTACACTGAGTTCTCAATCATAATGTTTTTCTTATTTCCCATCAAATAATATTGAAATGTCGCTCTTGTTAACATGATTTAAACTTTTGTATATTATAAACAGCGATTAGAATTCCCTATATTACAGTGGGCAAAATCAGAATAAGTTGCATAAGATATGTTTTTCTCATGATTGAGGATAATTGGGGAAGGACAAAATGTAGAGAATCCAGAATTAAAATGATCCAAGCATCTGCCCTTTCATTGTGTTTTATGCCCCCCCCCCCCATTGATTTATATGCTACTCACCCTTATAAATTATTGTGGGGTTAAACTATATCTTTAAAAATATTAACTAGAAAGCTGATGACTTTAAGTGCTTAGTTCTAAAAGATAAAGGTATTTAGGGATTTAGATTATACTTCTTTCTGGTAGAAGTAAACTTTGTGTATAAAATTTAGTGCTTGAATTCAATTTCATTGTCACCATTAAATTTTTTTTAGTATCTTGGTCATATACTCATTTTTCACTTTGGCAGTTTAGAGATTAAAGAGTTATTCTTAAAAATCTGTCCTATAGTATAGAGTTTTACAAGAGAGTATGACAAAGCATTTAACTAGGAAATTACTTATTTTTTTCCAAAACATGATGAAATTCAGCCATTGGAACTTGAAAATTTTATTTTTCTTGATTCCTAAAGTACCTGCATGCTAATAATGATAGGCACACAAATTGCCAGAGCACTCAATAGTAATGCTTTGTCATCAAAACCTAGAGCCAATAGACTGAATTGTGGGTTTAAGACACCCTAATAATATAATATATAAGTGGTCTAATTATCTAAATATTCCACAACAACACACTATTTCAAGAAGAATTTTTGAAAGCTGAAGTAGTCATTAAATTGTCATGTTACCTAGATGTTTACTAATCTATCAACTCAGCAATGGCATTCCTTATTTGGCTAATGCTACTTAGCTGAACTCAGTTTTGTTGATGTAGTGAAGCATGTTGCTTCACTATTATTATTTTAAAAGTATAATTAAACTTTAATTTGTATATATGCATTATTTTCCTGAAATTTTTAATTTTTTGGTTATCAAACTAATACCTTTTTGGTCTCATGCATATTTTGGCTAACTCAGTCATTTTTAATTATCTGAGTGCCTTAAATAAGTAGGATTTAGTTTTATATTTAAACATCTTAAAATTATGTCATCTATAATAACTTCTGTTAATTTATTTGATTTTGAAATTTAATATTAGCAAAAGAATTTTTTTGTTATAACTGTTTATATAAAAACTTTGAGTACAGCTTTAGAGTACTCTTTACAATTCTTACTCTAACTCACCACCAACTTTTAAATTCTTACATCTTTACATGAATATTATAGAATTTAAAAAAATTCTTCCATACTGAATGAATGTAATTTAGCATGCTTATTACATTTATAATGCATTCATAATAAGTGATATTAATTTTGAGCTTCAAATTGTACACTCATTCAGCAATATAAAAATCCAATAAGATGCAGTTAAAAAACATAAGTTTTACTCTGTTAATTTCCAGCTGTGGTGTTTGTCATTATATGCATTAAATATTTTTAGAAAGTTTAAATATTTAAGGAACTAAAAATTTTTATATATAGTTGGAGATAATTTAAAATGACCCTATCACCCTAAAGATATAATAGTATAGCACTTGTGAAATTTTAAACTTAGTGTGCATTAAAATTCAACATTGATTTAATATGATAATGAACTTTAACATAAAGTTTATTATTTTTTATAGGCAGCAGAAGAGGAAGAAACACAAAACCAGCATGATGATGGTTCCTCTGATTCAGGAACTCCTTCAGGCCCTGATTTTAATTATATTTTAAATATGTCTCTGTGGTGTCTTACTAAAGAGAAAGTTGAAGAACTGATTAAACAGAGGGATGCAAAAGTATGAATTTTTGTGGGTTAATTTGAAACTGTCTCAGTGTTATCCATAGATTGTTTTTCATTTTCCAAAATAAGTATTTTGATTTACCTTCATACCTTTTAAAGTTATTGAATGTTTAGATCATACAACTTTTTTATTATAGGGGCGAGAGGTCAGTGATCTTAAGAGAAAATCTCCTTCAGATCTCTGGAAAGAAGATTTAGCAGCTTTTGTTGAAGAATTGGAGGTAGGCTAGGTTTCCTTTAAAATATGTCTGGGAAAGTTATGTTTATGAAATAAGAATGAAATTCATTTTATACTAACTAATCTTAGGGTTTTATTTAATTCTGTGAAGGTTAATGCACCTATAAGCTGGATTAGGTTTAAATTTCTAGCTATATAAAGTTATATCTGATGCAGATGAATGGATAAAGCCATGAATTAGAGAGTTATAACAAATCCTAATAATTTTCAACTGTATTCAATTTAGTTTATTGATTGTTTAATATTTTCTTCCAAAGAGGAGGAAAAAGTGCCAGATGTAGACTTTATTTATTTATTTTTTTATTTAAGAAAGGATTAATTAACAAAACCATAAGGTAGGAGGGGTACAACTCCACAGAATTCCCACCACCCAATCTCCATAACCCACTCCCTCCCCTGATAGCTTTCCCATTCTCTATCCCTTTGGGAGCATGGACCCCAAGGTCATTGAGGGTTGCAGAAGGTAGAAGGTCTGGCTTCTGTAATTGCTTCCCCGCTGAACATGGGCGTTGACTGGTCGGTCCATACTCCCAGTCTGCCTCTCTCTTTCCCTAGTAGGGTGGGGCTCTGGGGAAGCTGAGCTCCAGGACACATTGGTGGGGTCTTCAATCCAGGGAAGCCTAGCCAGCATCCTGATGGCATCTGGAACCTGGTGATTGAAAAGAGAGTTAACATACGAAGCCAAACAAATTGTTGAGCAATCATGGACCCAAAGCTTGGAATAGTGGAGAGGAAGTGTTAGGGGGGTACTCACTGCAAACTCTAGTGTACTTCTGCTTTCAGGTATATATTTTGCAGTAGTTTATGGATGCGTGTGAACATAAGCTCTCTCTCACAGAAACTGGTGTATATCTAGGTTATGGGACTTTGTTAGAAAGTGAACCACCTGAGATGAAATTAGAGTGTACTATAAAAGGAAAGGTCTCACCCGAATAATGAAGCTGAAGGGTTGTCATTCCACTCGTGAAGTCTCTGGACACAGTCTGAGGTGAAGCATGTTGAGGTGGCATTCGTTGCGTTGGTTAGGTTGTGATCGGCGGATGCAATATTATTTGGTATGGATTGGGAGACGCATACGGGAAAGTGGGCCCTATCCAAGGGTTCCAGGACTGGGGGAAGTAAGGGCTCTATAGTGGAGATGTGAGGTTCCTGCTGTCTTAGGGTTCAAAAAGGCAATAGATAGTTCATGTTATCATCACATTATTTGGTAATTGGGTTAACTTTGAAAAGTCCTTTTGTTATGGTTTGCTGTACAGTATCCAGTATCTTGTATATAGCTGTGCTATTGGATGCTTCTAATCTACTTGGTCTAGGCTTTTGAGAGAGCCCGCATATCAAATACACAGCCTATATATTAAAAAGATTCAGTTTGTGTTTTGAAAAACTTTGACACATACAATTGATTTTCCCCCTCTCATATTAATCAACTACTGATTTATATGTCTACATTTTGCTAGGAGTGTACATAAACACCATTCCCACCACCAAAAGACTGTAACCCATTCCTCCCACCCACTCCCACCCCCCACTGGCACAGGAAGCTGCATGTCTACCCCTCACCTCAGGGTTATTACTTTGGTGCCCTACTTACAATTTGATCAGGTCCTGCTTTTAGTTTCCCTTTCAGATCTTCTTACTCAACTTCTGTTGATGAGTGGGATCATCCCATACTCATCTTTATCTTTCTGACTTAGTTCACTTGACATAATTCCTTCTAGCTCTGTCCAAGATGGGTCAGAGAAGGTGGGTTCATTGTTCTTGATAGCTGCATAGTATTCCATTGTGTATATATACCACAGCTTTCTCAGCCACTCATCTGTTGTTGGGTACCTGGGTTGCTTCCAGGTTTTAGCTATTATGAATTGTGATGCTATGAACATAGGAGTACATACCTCTTTTTGGTTGGGTGTTATGGAGTCCTTGGGGTGTAACTCCAGGAGAGGAATTACTGGATCATATGGAAGGTCCATGTCTAGCCTTCTGAGAGTTTTCCAGACTGCTCTCCACAGAGGCTGGACCAATTTACATTCCCACCAGCAATGTAAAAGGGTTTCTCTGTCCCCACATCCTCTCCAGCATTTGTTGCTGCTGTCCTTTTTGATGTATGCCATTCTTACAGGAGTGAGGTGGTATCTTAGTGTTGTCTTAATTTGCATTTCTCTGATAATCAGTGACCTAGAGCAGTTTTTCATATGTTTGTTAGCCTTTTGGATCTCCTCTGTAGTGAATGTTTTGTTTATATCCTCTGCCCATTTTTGGATGGGGTCATTTGCTTTTTTGGTGCTAAGTTTTCTGAGCTCTTTATATATTTTGGTGATTAGTTTCTTGTCTGATGTATGGCATGTGAAGATCTTCTCCCATTCTGTGAGGGGTCTCTCTGTTTAATAGTTTCTTTGGATGTGCAGAAGCTTTTCAATTTGATGTAGTCCCATTGGTTTGTTTCTGCTTTAGTCTTCCTTGCAGTTGGGTTTGATTCATCAAAGATGTCCTTGAGGTGTAGGTGGGAAAGTGTTTCACCAATGTTTTCCTCTAAGTATTTGATTGTTTCTGGTCTGACATCTAGGTCTTTGATCCATTTGGAGTTGATTTTTGTTTCTGGTGAGATAAAGTGGTTCAATTTCATTCCTCTGCATGTTACAACCCAGTTGTCCCAGCACCATTTATTGAAGAGAGCCTCCTTTTTAGATGTAGACTTTAAACATGTGCGCACACGTGCGCGCACACACACACACACACACACACACACACACACACACACACACAGAGAGAGAGGGGGAGAGAGAGAAATAGAGTGGTGGTCCTTTTAGCTAAGAAATTTTATCATTTTTCTTATTTTCTGTTAATGATATTTTATTATTTTAAATTTAGTCATTATTACTGTAGTGAAATAGTGAACTTATAAATTTCCTCACTATTAAAAATTAGTAGTCCTAGTGAATAACACTACTCTTTCATTTTCAGTTTTCTCTCTCTTTTTTTTTAATGTGGTGTTGGGGCCTCATGCATGCGTGATACTACCACTCTTAAAACAACTTTTTACTTTTTATTTTAGAGAGAGTGAAGGAGAAGTTCCACAGTACTGCTCCACCACGCATGGAGTTTCCCTAGTGCTGTGGTGGTACTCCTCTGTGGTGCTGGGATTCAAAACCAGGCATAACATGCATAGTAAAGCATTCTTCTTGGCAAATTAATTCTCAGCCTTACTTTTTTATTTTACTTTTTATTGGGGGATTAATGTTTTACAGTCGACAGTAAATATAGTAGTTTATATAGTACATGCGTAACACCTCCCAGTTTTCCACATAACAATACAACCCTCACTGGGTCCTCTGCCATCCTGCTCCAGGACCCGAACCCTCCTGCCACCCACCCCAGAGTCTTTTACTTTAGTGCAATACACCAACTCCATTTCAAGTTGTACTTGGTGTTTTCTCTTCTCATCTTGTTTTTCAACTTCTGCCTGTGGTTGAGGTTAGTCAGCCCTACTTTTAATTTTATTATTTGATAATGAGTAAAGTAGGTAATTCTGAACTTTTTTTTTACTCTAGATATTCTTTTTTAGTCTAAAATAATGTACGTTTCAGTCATTTATCTTTTAGAATCTAACATTAAATATTTATTATGGTGGTCTGGGAGGCTGTGCAGCGGATAGAGCATTGGACTCACCAGCATGAGGTTCAGTCCCCGGCAGCATATGTACCAGAGTGATATCTGGTTCTTTCTCTGCCTGTCTTCATGAGTAAATAAATAAATGAAATCTTAAAAAAAAATCCGTTATGGCTTTTGATTGTGCTTATGACTATTTTGCTATTTTCTTTTATGGATGAAACAATAGTAAAAATAGCATACTTATTTAACAGAACTGCTTTTGTGTGTGATTTGCTGGGATTCCAGTGATAATGGCTTTTCACAAGTTTTGATTCCATAATGCATCATAGGATCCTAGCATTTGAAGGGATCATTAGTTAGTTCCTTTTATATCCGTAATATATTAAATGTACTTCATTTGTGTTACAAATGAAAAGCTTGTTCAAATTGCAACCACAGCTCAGGTCTTCTGACTTAGGACTTTTTTTTTTTTTTGTCTTAGGTCAGATCAATTGAATGGAGAGATTTATTCCTTATTGAGTGACTAAAATTAGTTTCAGTTTCTTATGTAACAGGTAATGTGTTTGATAATTAGTTGTTTGTGCACACACTCTCTCACACTTCCCTTAAAATTGCACTTCAGAAAGTAGAAGCGCAAGAACGAGAAGATATTCTGGCTGGAATGGCTGGAAAAGCAGTAAAAGGCAAAGTTGGCAAACCTAAAGTGAAGAAACTTCAGTTGGAAGAGACAATGCCCTCACCTTATGGACGAAGAATAGTCCCTGAGATTACGGCTATGAAGGCAGATGCCAGCAAAAAGCTGCTTAAGAAGAAAAAGGTATACTAAACCACTGATAGACTCCATTATAATAAGGATTGATTGATAGATTTTATTTTTACTATGTGCTTAAAGCATGCTTTTTATTTGGTTTCTGATATATTTCACTTGTGATAAGAACTAAGTTGTTCACTGAGAGCAGTTTATCAATAGGAGGAAAACATACTAGTGAAGAACTCACATGTATGGAGAGAGCTAATTACCAGATTAAAATGAGAGAGGAATACTCAGCAGCATTTTAAATTCAAATAATAAAAGGACAACAACAAAAGTGTAACCACTTGACAGTATCGTCATTACTTCTGTCATGACCAATTAAGGAAGTGTTACTAGAGGAAGTGGAAGACAGTCTGTGTTGCCTTTGTTTTATTTGTTGTAGTTATTGTCATCGTTGTTGGATAGGACAGAGAAATGCAGAGAGGGGAAGACAGGGGGAGAGAAAGATAGACACCTGCAGACCTGCTTCACCATTTGTGAAGCGACCCCCCCTGCAGGTGGGGAGCTGGGGGCTCGAACCCGGATCTTTGCTCTGGTCCTTGCACTTTGCGCCATGTGCACTTAACTCGCTGTGCTACTACCTGACTCCTCTGTGTGACTTTCAAAGTAAGCTATCACCTTTTAATATTTTCTTACCATTAGTTAAGAAGTTAAAGCACATCCTATGTCAGTGATTAGTACAATGAGGACTGAAAAGCATAAAACTTTCCCCTCAGTAGTGAGTCAAGAGTTACTAGAAGAAACAGTGAGGAGACTTTTCAGATTGGAAGCAACAGGAGGCACAATGCTCTTAAAAGAGACTAAATTTTCTGGGTAGACTGATTTTAGAACCAGAGGATATCAGATAGTTACATCACCTATCTAAGTAGAATTTGGGAAATATGCCTAAGAACTACCATAAGAGATTGGAGAGTCTCTGATATTTGAAGCATAGGATATCTGTGATACCAGAGAGATCACTCTTGACTACTGTTGTGATAAATTGAGGTTTCTGCTACTTCCTGACTATCTGACTCCTGACCGTACACTGGTTCACCTACTTTCTCCTGGGGGAGATGGCATCTCTCCTTTTCAGCTGGCATTTGTCAGGTTCTGTTCTCAGCACTATTCTCTTCACCGTACATGGTTTCTTGAAATGTCCCCATCTATGTATAGAGCTCCTACTATTTATACTAATAACATTTGAATGAATATATATATATATGTATATATATATACATATATATATATATATGTATATATATATATATATATCTCCTTAAACTGTAATGTTTTGAGGACTGCCAGGTTTATTTAGCCTCTGACTTGCCTTAAGGCCCTCAACCTCAGCAAATCTAAAACTGGGCCCTAGTCCATATTTAAAAGCCTGCTTTTCTGCTGCCATGTCTTAAACTAAGCTACAACTAATATAAGCCAAAACCTCAGGCATTTTCTCAGTTAATAAGTAAATACATTTTATTAATTGCTGCAAAGCAATTCCAAAATTTACCTCTTTATCTTGGTCCCCTTTGATACTGTTTTATCACTTCAATTCCTTAATTTTTCTCTGAATACCTTAAACTCTGTTAGTCTTTTCTTAACTTGTTTTCCTCTCTCTAGTCATTCACTCATGATTATTACCTTTCTGTACTTTATGCCTATACCAGAGTGATAGTTTCAGAATGTTTGATTATTATCAAGCCCTTTAAAAACCTTTAGTAACTCTCCATCAGTCGCAGAGATTTCTGGTGCACAGTGATTTTGAAACTGCACATCTCTCCATCTTCTCACTGTTCTTTCCTCTCACCTTTTCTTGAATTCTAGCAGAGCCATTGCATTTGTTTAAGTATGACATGGAACTTTGTGCCTCTTAGTCTTTTACCTGGAGCGTTCTTCTTTTCTTCTTATGTGGCAAACAGTAGTTTCTTCAAAACCCACAGGGTTGGCGAAATAAATCATTTGAAGAGTGATCTTATTTTGCCATGTATGCAGCCCATGGCAAAGCTCCAAGTTGGAGCTCAGCCCTCACTGCCTAGGAGGAAGCTTCAGTGCTGTGGTATCTCTCTCTCTTTCTGTTGCTCTTTCTATCTCAAAAGTCAGCCCAAAGCAATGAAGTCCCTGTAACAACATCATCGCCATCTTCTTTGTGGAATCTTTTCACCCTGCTCCAGGCAGGCTTATTCTCTTCTTCCCTTGGTCCACTGTTATATGTTCCTCTATATGTGTTGTTAGGCCTTCTCTCTTGGAGTTGGGATATATGACGTAGGCCTTTTTTTCATCAATAATCTAAGGTTTGGGGTATTTTTTCCCCCTAGTATATATGTTTTCTGAACTATAGGAAGTTATTTTTTTTTATTAGTACTTTAATATTGACTTACAAAATTACTAGATAATAGGGGCACGAGTCCGCACCATTCCTACCACCAAAGTTCTGGATCCCTAGCCCCTCCATTGTAAGCTAAAAAAGTTCTCCCAAGGTTGTAGATATGTGTCAACTATTTTTGTTACAGTTATTTGTCTATATTTGCCCATTTTTTTTTAAAGGTCCCATTTTCTCTTCCTTTCCAAGTCACATGTACTCCTATTACTACATCTAAATGTCCCTCCCCTTTTCGTCCTCTCTCTCTGGTTCCTGATGAATTTGGAGTTCAGAGCCCTCTGATTATCTTTCCCTTAGCATTTCTGCCTCATTGGGAGTATGAATCAAAATTATTTTGGGGGTTCAGAAGGTGGGAGCTCTGGCTTCTGTAATATCTTCTCCGCTGGACATGGGTGTTGGCAGGTTGATATGTTCCCCTAGCTTGTTTTCCTCTTTCCCTAGTGGGGCAGAGCTCTGGAGCAGTGAGGTTCCAAGACACATTGATTGGTGAGGTCTTCTGCCCAAAGAAGTCAGGATAGAATCATGATAGCATCTGCAACAAGGTGGCAAGATATAAAGCAGAACAAATTGATTAATGAACAGGAAACCAAAAGGAGCAGAGCAGATGAGAATAGGATCTTAGAGTGGAAAAAAGCTAGGAAGCCCATTTTAGGGGCTCACCAGAATAATACAGTTTTTTTGCTTGAGTTTGATAGCTAATATGGAGTTGGACAAAAATATTGGCTGAGAAGATGGTATCAGTAGAGAAAAGGGCTTGAAAGTTGGATTAGGGGAGAGAATAGCTCTCATTCTTGAAAAAAAAAATCTATGAATAAAATTAACTGTTTATCCCATCCACCTAGCCCAGAACCCATATATATATATATATTCAGCACAGGAGCCTGTGTAACCTCGTAAGTCCCTATTGGTCTGAACTTGCAGTTCATGGCCACAGCTGGTAACATTGCAGGCTGCACTCATTTCAGGACCAGTCTTCCTCAAGTGGCAGGGCAGGATGACCCAGCCTCACTTTGCAGACTGGGACAGTCCCTACCATTGCTGCTTTATGGTGAGGGCAAGGTCTTTGGAAGGCCGGCAAGAAGGCCCCAAGTTAGGAACTTATTTTTTGCAGGTAACTTTTCAGGTGCTTAGCTATTGGTCTGGAAGTTCCTTCAAATCTAAAAGTGAGATTTTTTTTTCTTTTTTCCTTTAGGGTTATAATGCTGGGGCTGGGTGCCTGCACTATGAATCACTGCTCCTATGGCCACTTTTTTCTTTCTTTTCTTCTTATTTTTTGGATGGGACAGAGAGAAATTGAGAGAGGAAGGGAAGACCGGGGTGGGGTAGGGGAGAAGATAGACCTGCAGACCTGCTTCACCAGCTTGTGAAATGACCGCCCCCCCTCATGTGGGGAGTCGGGGGCTCAAATTGGGATCCTTTTGTGGATGCTTGCACTTCGTACTATGTGTGCTTAACCTGGTGCTCCACTGCCAGCCCCCAAGTTGCCCTTTTTTATTGGTTCGTTTAAAGTAACTGTCATTTTTGAGTGTGCCAGATGATTAAAGTGGTAAGCAATATCATTTGCTACAAATAAATGAAAAAAGTAAAGCATGTTCAGATCAGTTATTTTTTTTTTAAAAATTTTATTTATAAAAAGGAAACATTGACAAAACCATAGGATAAGAGGGGTACAGCTTCGCACAATTCCCACCACCAAAACTCTGTATCCCATCCTCTCCCCTGATAGCTTTCCTATTCTTTAACCCTCTGGGAGGATGGACCCAAGGTCATTGTGGGATGCAGAAGGTGGAAGGTCTGGATTCTGTAATTGCTTCCCCGCTGAGCATGGGCGTTGACAGGTCGATCCATGTTCCCAGCCTGTCTCTCTCTTCAGATCAGTTATTAAGACCACAATAGTGAATCCCCCCTCCTTTTTTTTTTTTTTTTTAGATGTAATTATCTGTTATAAAGCAGACTGCTCACTGGAAATGTATCTCCAATATACATGATGTTAATTAATTAATTTATTTATTTTGCTTCCAAAGTTATTTCTGGGGCTCTGTGCATGCACTAGGAATCCACTGCTCCTGTGACTATTTTTTTTTCCAATTTTTTTTTTTTTTTTTAAGAACAGAGAGAAATTGAGAGGGAAGGGGAAGATAGAGAAGGAGAGAGAAAGATAGACACCTGCATACCTGTTTCATCGCTTGTAAGGCAACCCCCCTGCAGCTGGGAATCTGGGAGCTCGAACCGGGATCCTTGTGTGGGTTCTTGCGCTTGACATTATGCACTTCGCTAGGTGCACCACTGCCCAGCCAACTGTTAGCTTAATTTTTATTTATACTTATGATTTGTTTTTCTTTTTAATATGTAGGGTGATATTGATACCACAGCAGTAAAAGTTGAATTTGATGAAGAATTGACTGGAACACCAGTGGAAGGTACAGGAGATGAAGCTTTGATCATATCAGCTCCTGTCAGTAAAGGTCCCAAGCCCAAAAGGGAGAAAAAGGAGCCTGGTGAGGAATTGTTACAAAGTGTATGTGTATGTGTGACCTGTATGTGCAGGATACTATTAAATTTGTTTTTTTCTACTAGTTTAAGTGATATTTTTAAATTTTCTCAAACATTTGTTATTTTATAACAAATGTTTTATTATATCAGTTTCATAGTCACTATAATGATCTTTGTAAAAGTATAGATACATATCTTATTGTCATTCTTTTATGCTTAGGTACTACCAGGGTGAGAAAAACGCCTACCTCCGGTGGTAAACCTGGCACCAAGAAAATGAAGAAACGGAATCCTTGGTCAGATGATGATTCTAAATCCGAGAGTGATTTAGAAGAAACAGAACCTGTGGTTATTCCAAGAGATTCTTTGCTTAGGAGAGCAGCAGGTATTGTAATACATTTTGTTACTGTATATTATGTTATATTATGTATGTATATTAGGAATGTATATTATGTATGTATATGTTATATTATGTATGTATATTCTTTGCTTAGGAGAGCGGCAGGTATTGTGATACATTTTGTTACTGTATATTATGTGTGACCGAGTTAGTATGACTCAGATCGATTAGTATTACCAATGCTAGTAAAGTATCAAGCTATTAATACTTCAGAATCTATACATGTAGACATCAGGAAGATAAAAATTGTTTTATGGAATGACTTTTTTTTTTAGCAAAGTTGGGCATAAAATAAATTGCTCCAAATTAATTATGTTTTCTGAATGAGTTGTATTGTCCAGTTTTTAGAGTTTATTTCCTCCATCATTTAATATGTTTGGTTAAAAAAATATATCTTGGTAATATACCAACAGTGATGGAGTAATGAAGTAGCCTTAATTTTTGTTTCTTCTATCATCTCTGTTAGGAAAAATGTACTTTTAAGTGTCTGGCTCCATGAACATAACATAATTTAGATTAATTGCAGTGCTAAGAGTTAGGGTGCAGATTTTCATTTTTGTTTTCCATTATGTATTGCTGCTAAACATGTAATTTAATCCTCATGAATATTCATTATCTTGAAGTCATTAATTTAAAAACTGATGAGTGTCTTTTTATATAGATTTTTCTCAAATTTTATAAAATCTTAATTTACTTAAAATGAATAATTAAACAATATGGTTGTTTTTACCTTGGGAGATACCTTTAAAATTACCTGTCAAAGCTTAAATTCATTGGTTCTTAGGGGCCTGGCAGTGGCACACCCCATTGAGTGCACATGTGACCATGTGCTAGCACCTTGCTTCAAGCCCCCATTCCCTGTCTAAATCTGGGAAGCTTCATGAGCAGTGAAGACATGCTGTAGCTGTCTCTCTCTTTCCTTCTGTATCTTCCTCTTTGATTTTAGTGGTTCTCTGTCTTTATCCAAATTAAATAAAATAAAAACTAGGGGGCTGGGGAGATAGCATAATGGTTATGCAAATGCCTTAAAAGCCAGAGGCTCTGAGATCTCAGTTTCAATCTCCAGCACCGCCATAAGCCAGAACTGAGCAGTGTTCTGGCCTCTTTCTCTCAGTATATTGCCCTCTGTATCTATTCTTTCTCATTAAAATAAAGTAAATGAAAATATTTAAAAAATTCTTTGAAAAAAATTAATAAAATAAAAATTAAAACAAATTTTAAATTGGTTCTCTAATCACTAAGTGATTAATGTGTTTTTCTAATGTTTATAGGCAGTATAAAATTTGTAAATTTCTAACATGAGTATCTTAAATTACAGTGAAAGTTTGTTAAAATAAATTCTTTAAATTTGTCTTTCCATTTTTCCATATATATATATATATATATATATATATATATATATATGAGTATAAAGTTGCGTAGCACCCAAATGAGCTTAAGATTTTATATCATAATACATGGTTGAAATTATAGCTTAATTTGCATTTTAATAATGTGCCTTTCTTTACAGTTGGTGCCTTTTTTTGCATTATATTCAGTTATTTTGTTGAGGTTTTATGCCTCCTGTTTTTCCCACTCATCTGAAAAATTACTACCTTAGTTATTTCATAGTAAGCTAGCAAAAAGAAGTTTTTATAAACCAGAGTAAGAGAAACTTTAGTCCTTTGAAAGACCTATAAAATTTATTTTGTGGGAGTCGGGCAGTAGTGCAGCAAGTTAAGCGCACGTGGCACAAAGCGCAAGGACCGGCTTAAGGATCCCGGTTCGAGCTCCCGGCTCCCCACCTGCAGGGGAGTTGCTTCACAGGCGGTGAAACAGGTCTACAGGTGTCTGTCTTTCCCCCTCTCTGTCTTCACCTCCTCTCTCCATTTCTCTCTGTCCTATCCAACAACGACAACATCAATAACCACAACAATAATAACTTCAACAATAAAACAAGGGCAACAAAATGGAAAATAAATAAAAATAAATAAATATTATAAAAAAATTTAAAAAAATATTTTGTAATTTAAGAAATGGTAGATCATCTGTAGAATCACATGGGAACCCAGGAGATAGCACAGTATGTTAGAGTTAGAGCACAAGATATGCATGCCTGAGGATCCACAAGTGCCAGGTTCAGTCCCAGTACTGCCATGTGCCAGATCTGAGCGGTACTCTGGTCTTTCTCATTAAAGTAAACAAACAAATAAATGATTCTTTGTAATATAGTCATAGTAACTGTCATTATACTTTCTCTTACAGTGGCTGTACTTTCTTTACTTTTTATTAATAATATTTAAATATGACAAGCAACATTCTAGTCAGACCAGTTTATGCTTCCCTAACATAAAGAGCAAGACTCCGTAGATTCTTGGACAGATGAGCATACAAGACAGCGTTCACATGGTCAGAATAACTTATGCCAAAGTGGTTGGCATTTGGCCTCTAAGTGCAAGTCTTGGTGTTTTTCTTTGTTGTGTATTCTTAGTGATAGCTAAAATGTTTTTCAAATGATCTATTAGCAGAACTATTATTGGATAAAACTGGCTTTGAGTTTCATGTTCAGTTTCTCATTTACTCTAGCTGAAAGGCCCAAGTACACATTTGATTTCTCAGAAGAGGAGGAGGAGGAGGAGGAGGAGGATGACGATGACAATAATGATTTAGAGGAATTGAAAGTTAAAGCATCTCCCATCACAAATGATGGGGAAGATGAGTTTGTCCCTTCAGATGGCTTAGATAAAGATGAATATACATTCTCACCAAGTAAATCAAAAGCTACCCCTGAGTAAGTACTGAAGCCATCACTGTCCAGTCACTTGGTGCCATCTTTAGCCTTCTGTATAGATCTAAGCAGTTGTTGTTCTAGGTAAGGCCTTCCTTTTGCAGGAATACATCTGGTTAATAGTCCAGCTGTCTGAGTAATTATGCTGTAAGCTAAAACATATGTCAGCAAGTTATACATAAAGGGACTCAGTAGTAAACAATTTCAGCTTTGCGGGACTTGTCTCTGTGCCATTATCTCAGCACTGTCACTGTGGTATAAAAGTAGCTGTAAATGAATTGGGATAACTGTTCTAGTAAAACATTTACTAAAATGGACAACAGGCTGATGGCACAGAGTTTGTTTGACAAACCTGCTTCAAGGAAAATATACTAAATCTGTTGAACTGGGGTGCTTAATTTTCTTCTCAAGCTCCGGTTTTGTATTTTTCTTGCTTTTGGTGAATATTTAAGGTGTAGAATGTGAAGTTTTTGAACTATTCAGTTTTTTTTTTTTTTTTTTTTTTTTTTTTTTGCCTTCTGGATTATCACGGGCTGGTGCCTGCACTACGAATCCACTGCTCCTGGTGGCCTCCTCCCTCCCCTACTTGATAGGACAGAGAAAAATTGAGAGAGGAGAGGGAGATAGAGAGGGAGAGATAAAGAGAGTACCTGCAGATTTGTGAAGCAACCTTCCTGCAGATGGGAGGTGGGGCTCGAACTGGGATCCCTGCCCAGGTATTTGTGCTTCGAACTCTGTGCCATTACCTGGCCCCCAACTATTCTTTTTTTTTTTTTTTTATCAGAACACTGCTTAGCTCTGGCTTAATGGTGGTATGGGGGATTGAACCTGAGACTTTGGAGCCTCAGGCATGAGAGTAGAGTCTCTTTGCATAACCATTATGCTAGCTACCCCCCTTTTTTCTTTTCCTTTTTAAACAATTTATTTATTTATTTATTTATTTATTTATTTATTTATTTATTTATTGGATAGAGACAGCCAGAAATCGAGAGGGAAGGGAATGATACAAAGGGAAAGTCAGAGAGACCTCGGCAACACCTCTTCACCACTGGTAAAGCTTTCCCCTTGCAGGTGGGGAACAGGGGCTTGAACCTGGGTCCTTGTGCATTGCAACATGTACTCAATCAGGTGTGCCACCACCTGGCCCCGGAAGTTTTTTTTTTTTTAATCTGCCCAGTAACACTTGATATTTTACTCATTTTGGATCAGAAATGGAATATTTCTTTTTCCTCATTTTTCTTTTTGTAGAAATGAAATTATTTTTCATTCTTAATGGGGATCTGATTACCTCTGAGTTTTTGCCAACAATTACTGATGTTAAAATTTTGAATTTTTCTATCTACTATAAAATCTAATCCAGTGATGAATAACTTTAAACCTTTGTTTAATTTCTACTTTTTTAATGCTAAGTCATTGGTTTGGTGCTTCTGTGTATTACATATGCTGTAACATTTTGTTCTGTGATTATAACGTGCAGTACAAACTACATATAATTCATCAAGATTGAGACCAAGTATCTAGATTATATCCTGTTTGTGGCGTGTGATTTTTCTTTCTAACAGAAAACAGCATGAAAAAAAAAGTCAAGATTTTGGGAATCTCTTCTCATTACCTTCATATTCTCAGAAGTCAGAAGATGGTATGCTTTTTTTCTTCCTCCTTTCATTACTTGTCATGTTATTAACATTTGGCAATGAGAGAAAAACATTAAATTTATTCTTTTAACACTTTGCTTTTTGTTAAATCATTTCTTACTGGCTGATCAAAATAGGTGCCTCAGCAGCATTCAGGTGGACAGGAAGTTGCTAGCTTGTGATTGTTTATAAAATTTTGTGTGTGGGAATGGGGGTATTGGTACAGGTGAGTGTAAGTCTCAATGAGAAGAGGTATAGAAAATGTTGATAATACTGAAATTTGATTTTCATGGCAATGTGAATATGTATGGCAATTTTTTTTAAGTTATAAGTATAGCGGGATGCAGATTTATTGGCTAAACCCAAGTAGCTAAAAGGTTAAAAAGTGTTCACAAACCAATTTAATCAGTATATATATTATTTATCCCTTTACATTTGTCTGTATGGGATTTCCGAGATCAAAACAATTTACACTTAATTCATTGTCTTGCATTTTTTTTTTGTACATACATAGATATGTGTTCCATATGTATAGATAAGCTTTTTTTTTTTTTTTTGACAGCATGTCAAAAACAGTTATATAAAATGATCACTTAAATCCAAAAGCCATTTTAAGAGATTGTCTTTTAATTTGAGGGATAGAAGGATAGAGGAAGGGATTGGTTTAATTAATCTGGGTATAAAAGTAAATAGAAAGTAAGCCTGTATGTCCTTTAAATCAATCTTCAGTGGTTTGAAACTGATTTAAAAAAATGAATAGTTACTACACTTAGATTTGAACATAAAAGCCAATGTTCCTGAAATGGTTAATAACACTGAATAATAAATACAACGTTTTCCTTTTTTTTTTTTTTTTAATAAATTGCCACCAAGAGTATCTCTGGAGCTTGACGCCAGTGCTACAAATCCACTGCTCTGGATGGTCATTTTATTTGACAGGACAGAGAGAAATTGAGAGGGGCGGGGTTGGAGAGAGGGAAATTCACCTTGCAGACCTGCTTCACTGCTTATGAGGTTGTCCCCTTGCAGATGGGGTGTGGGGGTTCCCGCGTGGGCCCTTGATCATGGTAATATGTCAGGCAGCACCTGACCCCCAAAGTTAACATTTTCAAAATGTAGTACTTTGTTGTACTTTTATTTTCTATTGCTTGTATATTGTAGATTATATGGTCCTAAAATAGAAAGTCAGAAGGTCAGCTGTTTAGTTAAAAATAAGTCATTTGTGGGGTCAGGCAATGATGCACCCAGGTGAGCACACACATCACCACATGCAAGGACCTCGGTTCAAATAATAGTCCTTATAGAATCTTTTCACTGAAAAAAAAAATCTTTGCAATTTTAGATTCAGCTAAATTTGACAGTAATGAAGAAGATTCTACTTCTGTTTTTTCACCATCATTTGGTCTGAAACAAACAGATAAAGTTCCAAGTAAAACAGCAGCTGCTAAAAAGGGTATGTAGTTAACATTTAATTGTGTTAAATGTTGTATAAACTATGTAGACACTGGAAATTGGTTAACTGCAAGATGATCTCTAGCCAACACCTAGGCATTGGGTCTTCCTCCCATATAACTTTTATCACTTAAGTACATGTGACCGATGTCTTTCTTTGCTTGAGGAGACTCTTTTTGTTGCTGCACTGGAGTTTTCACATTTCTCTGCCTCTAGTGATCCTTCTATCAATTATTTAAAGAAATCTGAGATATAGGTATCTCAGTGTGCTTGCCTGTCAACTGCGACAACTCTGGTATATGTGTTTCACACTGGCTTACGAGATTCCTCAGGGGCATAAGCTCTGAGAGTGATAGTCGTTGATGACATAACCTTAACTGCCTGTCCGTCTGTTTTTATTTTTTTTTATTTTTTGTACTTTTCCTTCACCTCCCAAATAATGATCTGTGCTTGAATCTCTGTCTTGAAATTGGATAGGGTCTGCTTCTGGGAAGCTCAAACTGAGATAGACTTTATAGTTCTCACATGGCATTGTTTTAAAAATCATTTTCATGTGAAAGTCTTCCATGATAATCATCCTAGAAACTTGGGAGCCATATTACTTTGAAAGTATACCCCCTTATGTAAGTTGGTGAGTTAGAGCTAATTAAAAGGTTAGCAGTTCCCCCCAACAATGTCATATTTTGATTGTTTCATCAATAAAACTGGCCTATCATCAGCTGTATAGGTGACAGCTGGGTGGTATATCCGTAAGCCCTTAACCCGCCTTTTTTTTTTTTTAATTTTTATTTATAAAAAGGAAACACTGACAAAATCCATAGGATAAGATGGGTACAACTCCAAACAGTTCCTACCACCAGAACTCTGTATCCCATCCCCTCCCCAGTAGCTTCCCTATTCTTTAACCCTCTTGGAGTATGGACCCAAGGTCATTGTGGGATACAGAAGGTGAAAGGTCTGGTTTCTGTAATTGTTTCCCCACTGAACATTGGCATTGACAGTTTGATCTATACTCCCAGCCTGTCTCTCTTTCCCTAGTGGAGTGGGGCTCTGGGGAATTGGAGCTCCAGGACACATTGGTGGGATCGTCTGCCCAGGGAAGTCTGCTTGCCTTAGCTTTCTTCTAACCTCCAAAAATCTAATTTCCAAGCAATACTAAAGTAACAGGATACACCATATTTCTCTGTGAGATTAATTATCTGTTGCTAGCTACAAATTACTTAAATTATTAAATTTAAATTTTGTGGCTCCAGTAGTTAACAATAAAAGCAGTTTGTACTATTCAGATGTCCATGTTTGCTGAGTAAAGCTCTTCTGGGGGGGAGGGGAGTCATTGGCTCACCTTGTTGTGTCAGAATTTGTACTTTTGCTAGTAGCTGTTGTGTGGTTTGAGCGGTAGATTTAATCATTAGGACAGATAAAACACAGACTGTAGTTTCTACTGCATGAGGGAGGACTCCTCTATGCTCTACCGAAAGGCTTTTGTGCTAATATCTCAAATTGGGACTGATACTATGTTTTTCATAGAATTAGTATGTGCCGGGTTGATTCAGTACATTTACTAAATTAGGCTTTACTGATCATGCAAGTGAAGCCTTTATCAATCTGCTTTTAGACTAAATAACATAGATGAATTAAAAAAGCTGGTTTATCTTTTAATAATTTTCTATAAATTTTTTTATAAATTTATTTAGTTTGGATAGAGACAGAGAGAAGCTGAGAGGGAGTAGGGAGATAGAGGAGGAGAAAATGAGGAGATACCTGCAATACTGTTTCACTACTTATGAAGCATCTCTGCAGAGGGGGACCCTGGGCTTGAGCCTGGGGCCTTAAGCACTGTAATGGGTGTGCTCAGCCAGGTGATTCTCTAAATCAAATGCCTGTTTAACTAGAACTTGATTATATGTTTTTATATTAAAGTACCACATTTGGATTTCAACTTTTAAATGGAAGTGAGCTGGTTTCTATTAATGGCTTTTTCTGTACAATATTTTAAAGCTAGAACTTAACATGCAGTTAGCTGGGTTATTATTAACATGTCAAATATGCTACGTGTTTATTATTACTATACTATACTTTTACTGCTGCATTTTAGCTACTGCTTAATTCATTTTGATGGTTCTTATTTTAAATACCTCACTTAAATTATCAGAAGCCAAATTAATTAAATAAAAAGCATTTTGTCATCTATGAGAAATGGTTTGCCTTTACACTGGCACCAAATAGGAAATCATTTTATTATTTAAGCTACTTAATTTTATATCAGTAGTAAAACATTTCACTGTATAATACTTCAGTATTGTTTATGATAAATTTATTACATTGATCTCTGAAATAGAAATTTGCTCTATAGGAAAACCAGCTTTAGATACAATATCTAAGCCCAAGAGAGCCCCCAAGCAGAAAAAAATAGAGACTATAAACTCCGATTCAGATTCAGAATTTGGCATTCCAAAGAAAACCACAGCACCAAAAGGTGAGAACTTTTTTTTATTGTTTAACCCTCCAGTATATGCTATGTAAAAAATATTTAGTCTCTTATAGTCATTAAATTTGGAGACACTAGATACTATTTAATTTAATTTAATTTTTAAGAACTATTTAATTTAGGATAGATAAAAATTTGAGGAGGTGGAGGGAGAGAAAGAAATCTGCAGCATTGCTTCCCTTCTTGTGAAGCTTCCTCCTTGAAAATGGGGACTGGGAGCTTGAATCCTGGTCCTTGCACCCTGTAAGGTGTGTGATCTGCCAGTTGTGCCACCACCTGACCCCTATTTTAAATTTCTTTAGTCCCCACTAAGTACTTTGTCTAAAATCAGTCCAAGGAAATGAAGCAGTTTAGTCATCTCTTTGCTTTGTGGACCAAGAAATCCAGACTAAAAAGTGAAGTGAGCAACTTGCGTTCCTAAGAGTGATTCAGAGACCTCTTCACAGACTCACTGGGAGTGATTATTGAAAAGACAGATGAAGATTCCTTATTAAATAATGTCTGATGATACTTATTGGAATAGACCAAGGCTAGGACATAAGCCCAGATCTTTTTACTTATATGGGAAATAAAACAATATTTAAGGTGAAGAAAAAATATTAGACTCAGAACTCCTTCATGTATATTTGTGTGTGTGTGTGTGTGTGTGTATACACATACACATGCATGTGTGTATTTTGAGACATAATTTTCTTAAAGGATAGTGCTCTACCTTTTATCCAACTAATAGATATTACTGTCAGTGTGTTAATTTTATTTTTCAAAATGCTGGGTAGGATAAAAAAGTACAGACCCACTTGGAAACAGAGAAATTAACTGGGTGATTTATAATTGCAATTTAGTTTGTTTCTCACAGCCTAGTATTTTTGAATGGAGGACATTTAGTTATCATTTAAATATTATCCCCTATCCCATTCAATGACAAGAATAAGAAGTTAGGTAGAAAAAAAAAGATAGACTACATATAGTGATTCTAGGTTTGAGAAGGAATATGAATTTGAAAAAAAATTATTTATGTAAGAAAGTTCATTCTAAGACTTACTTAAAATGGGAGTTTCAGCAGGTTGTTACTAGTGCCGTAAGTAAAATATAAACACTTAAAATGAGGGTTAATAGAAAGTATTACAGCATTAGAGCAATTCTGAAATTTTTTTTTACAAGTCTTGGTCTCTAATACATTAGGAACTCTTTTCATCATATAGAATTAAAAATCTTTCTTTAAGGTTCAAGGACACATAACTAACTACACATAGCGTTTAGTTACTGGAATTTGTCACAGAACTACAAATTAGTGTAAATATATTTTTGAGATGCTCTTCAGTCATGTCAGCTTCAACACTGACATGATACTGCTAAATTGTTTCTTCTTTTTCCCTTCTAAGATAGAGGCAGAGAGAGCTGGTGAAAGAGACTATGGTCTCAATACTGATTTGGGCTTGCAGAGGAAATAGAGTACTGCTGTGGCTTCACGGCTACACGAGCCCATAGTTTCCAGTGGACTTCTCCCCACCCACTTCACTCACATTGAAAAAGAGACAAAGATAGAGGCAGAGAGAGCTGGTGAAAGAGACTATGGTCTCAATACTGATTTGGGCTTGCAGAGGAAATAGAGTACTGCTGTGGCTTCACGGCTACACGAGCCCATAGTTTCCAGTGGACTTCTCCCCACCCACTTCACTCACATTGAAAAAGAGACAGGAAGAAACAGATGAGAGACACCACAGCACAGCTCCACCTCTTGGTGAAACTTCCTTTTGTGCACGATGCTCCCATGTAGTACCAGGGCTCAAATGGGACTTCATACATTGTGAAGGGTACATGCTATGGGGTACATTCTACTTGGCATTCTGGGTTTTATCTGTTTGTGTTGTACTTAACAGTACAGAAAAATAACCGTTGTGCCACTTTAGGTAAAGGCCGAGGAGCAAAGAAAAGGAAAGCATCTAGCTCTGAAAATGAAGGTGATTATAACCCCGGCAGGAAAATATCCAGACCAGCAAGCAAGGTAAACAGGAACTTTATCTACTGCATGGTTTTAAGGTAATCTGTAACAGTTCACTTAGTGCTATCTCTTACTATAATAGCGTTAAGCCTAGAATGCGTGTGTGCGTGCACACACACACACAGGCACACACACACACACAGGCACACACACCCCACGCACACATACACACACAGGCACACACACACACATCACACAGACACACACACACACCCCACACACAGGCACACTCTTATTTACCCAAGTATAACTTTTATAACGGGGATAATTCTTGGATCAAAGTGCGGTGTACTTAGAGGATGCAATTTCATCCAGTGTGCAGCAGAAATGATGCTAACTGGTTTGAAAAATCCTTTCAGGCCAAATGAAGATTATTTCTTTTTTACCTGAATAATTTGTCGAGGACTAATTTGATTTTTTTTTTTAACTTGAATTAATTGGACAGTGATTTATTTTCCCAATTATTCCAACTCTTCTCCAGTTTTTCTTTTAAGTAAAAACGTATCTTTTTCTCTTCCTATCAAAACCTAAAGATACAGAGAAATGTTTGTAGCCTTCTGCTGCTATTCACAGAAACTTTTCCCATCTGACTGTCTTCTGCAGTTCTGGTCCCTCTTGGCGACTAATTACTATGTGCATATTATGCACACTGTGAGTGCGCACTGTGTCCTGGGTCTAAGTCTTATTCCCCTCTCATTAATTCATATGTAAATACAAATAAGACACTTTGAATTTTTACTGATCTTGGACCTGTGGTACTACGAACTACTGAATGACTTTTCTTAAGCCACCTTTTGATCATTACTATTTTTGAGAAGGAGAGATATAATAGCACTGCTCTACCATCCATGGAACTTCCCTGGTGCCATCCATGTTTCTTCCATGTAGTTCTGGGGTTCTAACCTAAGGCTTCATATTTAACATGTGTGAACTCCCTCCCAGCTCCTATAATTCTGATTTAAAAAAACATTGTTATTTGTAGTATTTCCAAAGGGTCGAAAAAGTGTAAAGGATACTTAAAGAATGTTTCAATAATATATTTGCATCTTTTTAAAATGTCCAGAAACCGAAGAAAACATCTTTTGATCAGGACTCAGACGTGGACATCTTTCCATCAGCCTTCACTTCGGAACCTCCTTCTCTGCCACGGACTGGCCGGGCGAGGAAAGAAGTAAAATATTTTGCAGAGTCTGATGAAGAAGAAGACGTTGATTTTGCAATGTTTAATTAAGTGCCCCAAGAGCACGAAACATTTTAACACATACCTTGTTTTGTCCTTTGTCTTTTCTGTCTCAGACTTTTGTACATCTGGCTTATTTTAATGTGATGATATAATTGATGGTTTTTTATTATTGTGGTAGGCCTTTTAACATTTTGTTCTTAAGCATACAGTTTTATGCTCTTTTTTACTCATTGAGACGTCATGTATTGTCTGATTGGCTTGTAGAATTGTTATAGACTGCCGTGCATTAGCACAGATTTTAATTGTCATGATTGCAGACTACAGACCTGCTTTTTGAAATGAAATTTAAAGATTAAAAATGGAACTGTGTTCTCTGTCTCTTTCCTAAAGATGAAAGTGCAGATGAAAAGCTCCCACACACTTTTAAAATAAATATATTTTATTCTTTGCCAGGAGACTCCATGGAAAAAGGTAAACAGTATATGAACATAGAAAGCATTGTTAAACAATCTCAATGTACAAACTGAGCCAGTGAAAGTACATCACAGACTTGCTAATATATATATATGTATGTATGTATATATATATATATATATATAAAAATCCCACTAGTGCTTAAATGAGAACTAAGAGACTGACACTTGTATCTGTTAACCACTCTACCACAGCTTTCACTCTGCTTCATAGTGATTGAACAAGGTCAAAGGATGCAGGTTCTCTGCCCCTGCCTTCGGGAGTTATGCTAGCCCCAGGGCATCAAGAAGTCTGGGGGGTGGGGGAGCCACCCAGTATGAGGCGTGAATCAGAACACTAGCACTTACATGGTACAGGTGGTAGACCAGGCTGCTAATTGTCCCGTGAAATTCCCTAATGGCTTGTGAATAAGTAAACAACAACTTCCTAACACTGAAAAGTGTTTCTGCCTTGGAGGCTATCATTACTGGAAAAATGTATCTTTTTTAAATTGGTGTAGTTATGTCATTAAACAAGTAATAAACCACTTTTAATTTAAAGTGACATTAACAGTTGAACAAATGACATTTGATTAACTGAGCTGGCAGTTACACTGATACAGAATGCTATTCTGCTAGTGCAGTGAATTTGTATACTTTTACTGGGCAACATGAAAAAAAAAAAAGATACTATTTGAGAGCATCAAAAAGAGCAAGGACGACCTTCCATAATAACTAAATTAGAAAATCTTCAGCCTTATCTTGTCATACTGTATAGTAGTCCCATTTCCTTACCTTGATGTCTCGATTACTCTATGAAAGCAAGATAAAAGTCTTTTTAGAAACGTTCTTAGCTGGACACGTATAGTGGTCTGTTTTTATAACCTTGATGTCTTGGTTATTTTGAGTATGCAAGAAAGCACCAAACATACAGTGTAGAAAGAACAGAGCCATACTTCTGTATGTACAAAGTCTTCAGAAACTTAACTGGGGTAGATCGTTTTGACTGGGTCTTTGCCATGCAATCTTGGATGTTTAAAGAGGAAAATAGAAGCTTTTAACTAGTCTCTGGTCACATGAAATGGTTGATTTTTAGAATTTAAAAAGTTTTGTATTTCTAGGTAAGTTTGACAGTGAGGAGTATATATTGATACATACGAAAACTTCTTGGTCCTTCTTGAGCTTTAATATAGTTTCGGTTCAAAAACTAAGCAGCAGTAAAAATGTTTTCTTCTTGCATTTTAAATCCTGGAACTGAAGGGACTGGGGAATGTTTGAAGTTGCTGGAAAATGTCTTATTGTACCAGTGGTGACTGACTGACACCACTGTTTTCCACTGAGCTGGGGGAGATGCTGGGACTGTGCTCTGCTGTGTTCCCACTTGAATTTGGGGTCAAAGGTTCATGTCCTTCAGAATTCTCCAGCATTTCCTGAATGAGAGGCGGCATTGATCCAGGAATTTCCATTTTCAAGGTAATTACACGTTCTGCACCTTTTAAAGAAAGATAATAGAAATCTCTCAGAGATAAGGAGTTAAACTGCGGATCTGGGGATCAACATTCATCTACGTTAATAAGGGTGAAACTGAGCTACCAGTGCCTCCCAGAGGCTATTATATTTTCAGAGTATTTAAGTATTAAATGTTAATGAATATATACTATTTTGCAGGAAAGTAGCAGCACTGGGCCATGCCTACATCTGATACTTACAGGCCTCAGTGTTAGAAATCAATATACATTAAGAACATAAAAATAGCAGTTCCTGACTAAAGCCAGAAAGAACGTGTCTTGAAAGTGACAGCTGCTAGGATACCAGTTGCCCACAAATGGAGAAAGCGACTTGAACTGTAAATGCAAACTTGATGTAACAATGCGCGGCCCAATATGGCTCTCATGCCTGTGTGATAGTAAGGCCACTGACATTTAAATTCATTGACTCAAACAGTGCCTTGATTGCACTCACCACATTTCAAGTACTGGGGGTTAGTGGCCACTTACTGCTGTCTTGGGCCATGCAGATTATAAAAAAATTCCACAAATACAGCAATTTCCAGTAATTAGTGCTAGTCTATGATATAGAGAGCGATAGTATTATATACTTATATACTTATCACAGACATAAAGGTCAAGCTTTGGTATCTGTTTGCAAACAGCAGATGCCAGTGCTTGACCTTTATAATTCTTAAACTCAAGTTAGGGATGAACTCAGATACTCTCTGTGAAGAAAGTTCTTAAAAGGCGTTCAAGAATTCAAACAGTTAAAAAAAAATTGGGGGTGCATGTGGTAGTGCAGTGGGTTAAGCGCACATGGCGTGAAGCGCAAGGACCAGCGTAAACATCCCAGTTCTATCTCTGGCTCCCCACCTGCAAGGTGGTCCCTTCACAGGTGGTGAAGCAGGTCTGTAGATATGCCCCCCATCTTTCTATATATCTCTGTCCTATCCAACAACAGCTGTAGCAGCAAGAAATAATGGACAAAAGATAGCCTCCAGGAGCAATGGATTTGTAGTGCAGGCACCAAGCCTCAGCGATAACCCTGGAGTTAATAATAATAAATTAAATAAATTACCTTTATTGGATAGAGACAGCCAGAAATTGAGAGGGAAGGAGCGAGAAGAGAGACACCTGTAACACTGCTTCACCACTTGCAAAGCTTCCCCCTGCAGGTGGGGACCTGGGCCTGAAAACTGGGTCCTTGCGTATTGTAATGTGCGCTCAACCAGGTGTGCCACCACCTGCTCCCCGAATCCAGACTTCTTGTGAAAACAACTTCATTATGTTTCTAAGCACTTGCTGAAATGTAGAGCCTGTTCCCTGGCTCACCAAGATCTTCGGAGACAGAGTAATGGGGGAAATAGAATGCTAGTGACATTTGGTACCCAGGATAGCTGCTGAATTTTCTCTGTGTAGAAAAACCGTACTGTTAACACTCAACTGTGATATAGCTTCAGGTACTTCTGTAATCACTTGACTTGCCAGGTAAACTGAAAATCACTAGGCAAAGAACATTTATACCTCTCAGGAAGGCAAGAATTCGTTTGCTTAGAAGTGTGTAGAAATCTGTCCAGTACACAAGAAAGCAATGTATCTGCACTGATTGAAAGAGAAATTTAACCAATAACAATTACCCGAAGTACTACTGATTTAAGGTTTGGCTGTCCAGGAAAAACTGGTGTCAAGTTTATATTATCCATAGCATGTAGTGGAGAACTGGTATTAAGTGTATAAAACTAGAAAATTTGAAAGTGTCCTGTATCAATAGAATGTTTACTCAGAATAATTCAGTTAGTCATTTAGTCATCTGAGTTTTATAACTCACACTCTACTAGGATTAAAGAATTGAGATTTTCATTTTAAAAAGTTGGCATTATTTAATATTTTGTTTCAGTGAGAAGTAAATTCCAAAGCAGGCAAAAAAAAAAAAAAAAAAAAAAGATAGCTATTGCCAAACTCTCTCAATTAAAACAGTGCATTTAAAAAAGCAAGACAACCCGGCTGGACCCACAGTTTCACTCGTGATTAC
Organism: Erinaceus europaeus; assembly: GCF_950295315.1. Taxonomy (NCBI): domain Eukaryota; kingdom Metazoa; phylum Chordata; class Mammalia; order Eulipotyphla; family Erinaceidae; genus Erinaceus; species Erinaceus europaeus. The sequence goes on along the minus strand of NC_080182.1, from coordinate 14,945,347 downwards.
GAGACTCTAAAGACAGACCTTTAGCACTAATGCTGCGAAGATCTGTAATTTTCATCAGGATCTTTGGAAACATGTGAGGCTTGCTCGGTCGTCTCTTTCTGATATAAATTTTTAGTGCTTCTAGCAGTGGTTCTTGTAACTTATCTACTTTTGTTGGTTCTTCAAGGTCCTGGCGATCTAGATGTCAGGAATAAAATAGTAAAGCAATTAGTGTCTGGACAGTAGTGTTAATGTGCTTTATAGGCTAGAGGGTTTCTACCAATTCCCTTTTCTTGTTTCCATGCTAGTATGACATCATGATTTTTATTAATTTCACAAGCCAATCACGTAACATCTGAAGATACATGCACTTGCTGTTAAGCAGTATTTACTTGAAAATGTGCCCCCTATAGGTCAAAAGTACATTTGTTGACTGGTTGCTTTCGTCTCAGTGAGAGAATTTCTTTTCATGACCAGAAGGTGGCACCACTGAACTGAATTAAAATAATCTTTGAGCAGGCTGGTTACAAAAGGTAAATTGCCCCCTAATTAAGGTCATTATTTCTTAACCACTTGTGATTCAGCTTCCTGTGACTAGTAGGGGTCCGTACAAAGAATAAAGCCATATTTTGTCCCAGTCCTAGGTCTGCAAGATTTAGGGATTTATTTATTTATTTAATTTAAATATTTTTCTTTAGTCATCTGAATTTTAAAGCTCGCATACTCTTTTAGGGTTTTAGTGAATAAGATTTTACATTCAAGTAATTGAGGAAGAGGAGCTAACACAATGACTTGTAGAGAGCACATCCAAGATCCTTGAATTATTATTGAAGAAAAAAGACCCTCTCCAGTGTACTTTAGAGTAGTTAAAAATAAACAGCTGGGGGACGGGCGGTGGCGCAGCGGGTTAAGCGCATGTGGCGCAAAGCCCAAGGACCGGTGTAAGGATCCCGGTTCGCTGGCTCCCCACCTGCAGGGGAGTCGCTTCATAGGCGGTGGAGCAGGTCTGCAGGTGTCTCTCTTTCTCTCCCCCTCTCTGTCTTCCCCTCCTCTCTCCATTTCTCTCTGTCCTATCCAACAACGAATAGCATCAACAAGGGCAATAATAATAACCACAACAAGGCTACAACAACAAGGGCAACAAAGGGGGGAAAAATGGCCTCCAGGAGCGGTGGATTCGTGGTGCAGGCACCAAGCCCAGCAATAACCCTGGAGGGGGAAAAAAAAAAAACAGCTGGCAGTGGGGAAAAATCACACTATGGTATTTCGGAGCAAAGAGATCTCACACTTTTGATTCATAACAACACAGAAAAATGCAATGAACTCTCAGCACGTGTGCCTGGCTTCATTCACATGTCTTCCCATGTTTTAAAATAGCTCCAAGATGGAGGCGAACAATTTCCCACAAATTGCAAGACGTAAGCTGTTCTTCATGTAATCTCACAAGCATTTGCTAAGTAGTTGGTACCTCCACAGATCAAGCAGATGGCACTAAGCAGGCCTGTTTCTGTGTCATCCATTTCCAAAGGCAGGAGCTGGTTGGCAAAGGTGAACACAAGGTCTGTCAGAGGACCAAATCCAGCATTGTGCATTTGTGTTCGATTTAGGGTAAGGCCATCTGAAAAAGTCATGGTGTCTTGTTCTGGGGTATACCTGGTACAAATTCTAAGAATCTGGAAAAAAAAAAAAGGTAGGTTATTGTCATTCACCTGTTCTGATAGCACCAGTCAGATCTAGTTGGGCAGGAAAAAACATGCAGATTTTCCAAAGTCCTCTTGCATTGCATGGGGCACTGTTGCCCTCCTTTTGGATGATGAATATCTTCTCCAACTCTTCACTAACAGACTAGAAAGTTCAAACATGGGCTAGAGTTATTTAGGGAATAATAAATAGCACACAAGAAAATTTGAGAATTATCTGATTGTGCTAAAAGTAACTCATTTGATTCAAATAAAGATTAACTGAGGGCCTACTTAAGTCCCAGGCTCTGTGCCAGGTGCTGGGGGTGAAAAGATGAGAATGATTCCATATTTTTTAAAGAGCTTAGATTCTGAAGGAGGGGGAGGAAACGATGCTATCAATACTATTTTTAAAATGCTTACTCTATATCTTAGATGGCTTATATTTAATCTTTCAAACAATCCAATAAAGGGATTTTTCTCTTCTAGATGAGAGACTGAAAGCCTAGAAAAGTCACAGCCAGGTTGCCAAGTGTTATCCAGCTAACATCTGATTCCGATCTTACGTTTGATCACATCAACACATGGACAGACAACTATAATAGAAGGCGTGGGGATGGAATCAGCCAGGTGGCAGCGCATCTAGAAGATGGAAAGCCCAGACTTTTTTTTTCCCTTTGGGTCACACGGACACAGTCTCCCATCCCACGGGACCTTGTCTTGCCAGTCACCTGACCCTGCTGACCACCCCAGGGTGCCTGCTCCCCAGGACACACCTGCTTCCTCCACTGTGCCCCGGGGTTCATTCCTAGATTCCACGGCTCCTGTAGACAGTTTACCACAATCTAGCACAGATGCCCACTGTCTTGTCAAAGCCATGTGCTGGGAAAGAGCCCCCACGCACTTCAGAACAGTGTCTGCCCAGAACCACTTATCCACACCAACATCTGGGAAGGGACGCTGCCAACCACTTGACTTTTCTCTCTGAAAAAGGCCCAGAGTTGCTTGGAGCAGAGAGAGAAATTAATCATTCCCGGACAGAAATGATAACAGAAATGAATACAGCGAGTCTCGAGAACTTAACCCAGATAGATGCTGGTGCCAGGTCCCCAAGAATGCCTATCAGAGTACCAACCTACAGGAGGACAGATAGGCCGGAGGGGTTGGTGACCTTGCTGTTACATGTCATGTGCAGAAGGGACTGGTCCTTTGAGAAAGTGGCAGGATGCCCATCTAGGAGGGAGCCCCAGCAACAGAGCTCAGTAGGGCTCACAAAATGGAACTTGCATTGAATCTCTCATCTTGTTGGGGAAGTGTTTGACACGGGGAGACTCTTCTGACTGTCCTACACACAGGACTTCATGTGGCAGGCAGCCATCTCTGGGTCCCTGATGCATGCCATGGAAGCTCATAAGTATGCAGCCAGTTCAAGAGCAAAGCAGCACAGGGACCCAGAGGCCACTGAGGAACAGTGTTATAATTCCCTGGAAGCCCTGGGAGATGAAGTGCGGTGTCCAAGATCACTCCACACAGGGTGCCAGGGCCTTGAACACAGGCCTTTTAATCTTCAGTTTGACCTTTCTTCAACCATCGTCCATGCTGGGAGCTATCAGGTGATGGACAAAGTCAGGATACTCAGCTAAGAAATCATCCAGATGGGGGTGGAGCGGTAGCGCAGTGGGTTAAGCGCACGTGGCACGAAGCGCAAGGACCGGCAAAAGGATCCCGGTTCGAGCTCCTGGCTTCCCAACTGCAGGGGGGTCGCTTCATAGGCGGTGAAGCAGGTCTGCAGGTGTCTGTCTTCCTCTCCCCCTCTCTGTCTCCCCTCCTCTCTCGATTTCTCTCTGTCCTATCCAACAACAGCAATGACAACAGCAGTAATAATGATAACAACAAGGGTAACAAAGGCAACAAAATGGAAAAATGGCCTCCAGGAGCAGTGGATTCGTAGTGCAGGCACTGAGCCCCAATGATAACCCTGGAGGCACAAAAAACAAACAAACAAACCCTCCAGACATGTTTCTGGATCTGGAATTAAGTCGGTACTAAATGCAGCTCTTTAGCTTCATTCCAGATGTAAATGGGAAATACCTGAAAGACTTATTCCTTGCAAGAATGGAAGAACCTTGGGGTTTGTTGGGAAGGAACATAACGGCCAGGATTAGACATTCTCAAGCTACCATGGACTCATTCAGTCCAAAAGTAGTGCATGAAAGTCTTTTTTTTATTTTTTTTTTAATTGCCATCAGGGTTATCACTGGGATTCTACCTACACAACAAGGCTGCAATTCCAGTGGCCACTTTTCCCTTTTTCTTTCTTTCCTTGATAGAAAAGAGAAAAATTAAGGTGGGGGTTGGGGAGGGCTAGGTGGAGGGGGAGAAAGAGAAACACCTGCAGCACTATTGCTGTATTCATGCCGCTTTCCACCTGCAGGTGGGGCCTGGAGACTTCAATTGGGTCCTTAAGCAAGAGAGAGAGAGAGAGAGAGAGAGAGAGAGAGAGAGAGAGAGTGTGTGTGTGTGTGTGTGTGTGTGTGTGTGTGTGTGTGTGTGTTGTGTGTGTGGTGTGTGTGTGTGTGTGTGTGTGTGTGTGTGTGTGTATTTTTCTCCTCAGAAGCTGGAAAACATTTGGACTTTGGTGAAACATGTCTCATTCCTCTCTCCCTAGAAAGTTCAAAACCAAGTAGCAAAGGGCCATCTAGAGAGGAAGGCGCATGACCTGACAGAGAATAATGAATTCTTTGACCGGAGCTCTCTCCATCCCTCTGCCCTGACTGGGCCCAGTGGTCACCAGGACGCTTCTCATAGCTGCTGGACAGCCCTGCCTCTCCCCGGGTGGAAATCAAGCAGTTTCATTTTGTCAAATGAAAGTCAAATGTCAGTAGCAACCACTCAGTGCTTCTCTGGGATTAAAACACTCTTTGTTTGCAAGGAGGGTATTTGATCTGGAAAGAGGAACGCGCAGGCCCCACGAGGTAGTTATAAATAGCCCGGCAAAGTAAAAATGAACAAGAATAAATAAACTAACCGTCTTCTTTCTTTTCTTTTTTACAGATTATTTATTAAGGATAAAGACAGAAATTGAGAGGTGAGAAGGAAATAAAGAGGGAGAGAGAAAGAGAGACACCTGTAGCATTGTTTCACCACTTGTGAAGCCTTCCCCCCTACAGGTGTCTCGGGGGCTTGAACCTGGGTCTTCGTGTACTGCGCTGTGTGCATTGTGCCCAGCGCAACACTGCCCTGCCCCTAAACTAACTGTCTTCTTTATTATCACCGTGATCAGTAATGAGAATGTTTGTTTTGCTTTGTTTTCCTACCTTTTCTATTAGTTATTTAACAGTTTTACAAAATTGTACGATCTAGGGTATAATTCCACAACTATACCTGATCAATACTACTGCATGTCTTATGATTATTCATGTACGTATGGACATACACATCAATACACACCCCTCCTGCAGCCATACTGTCCACGCAGTAGCCAGGAACCACCTGTGGCTATTGAGTTTCTAGAAGATGACTGGTCTGAAGGGGTGAGTTGTAAAAAGACATAATTTCAAATACCTCGTATTTAAAAATACGATCTCCACTAGGATTTCTTTTTTGACTGATTACACATTAAAGACATTTTACTTAATAGGCTTAATGAAATAAATCAGTTTAATTGCACATAGTTCTCTTAGCATCATAAAGCAATGGCTTCTGGAGCAGAAACAAAAAGATTCTGAATCTATCAGGTGAAACACAATATGCATTAAGCTTAACTCCACACGTTGAGAGCAACAGTTTTGAACCGTGAGTCCTAGAGTGCTGATCTCAAAAGCAGTGACAGGAAGGAGAGATTCCTTATCAGGGGGAGCTACAATCACACTCCTGTCGTAGATAAGGTTTATGAGGTTCATGGAGGCCAACAGCTTCCCTGCTTCACCTGTGTCCTAAAAGTGTCTGGATGGATACAGACCCCAGGAGGCCAAAGCTGGCTCCACAGTCCACCCTCTCACCCACTACATTCTGCCTCATCCTGACTCTGGGTGTTGAAGGAGAGTCAGCTGAGGCTCAGAGAAGAGGGGAGATCCGCGGAGGGCGCTGGCGCCTGTTGCAATGCTACAGTCTGGACTCAGGCAGAACCCACACTGTCCAGGCTGGCATCTTGATTCTATGGAATCTGGGGGGGGGGGGTGATGATTCATAAGGAGATGCCCACAGGGGCATGATTCATAAGGAGATCCCACAGGGCCTCTGGGAGTCAGAAATCATCTTCTGAAGTAGAATTTCTGTTTATTTATTTATTTATTATTTCCTTTTTATTGCTCTTGCTGTTTTTATTGTTGTTGTAGTTATTATTGTTGATGCCATCATTTTTGGATAGGACAGAAAGAGATGGAGAGAGGAGGGGGAGACAGAGAGAAAGATAGACACCTGCAGACCTGCTTCACCGCCTGTGAAGCAGCTCCCCTGCAGGTGGGGAGCAGGGGCTTGAACCGAGATCCTTATGTCGGTCCTTGCGCTTTGCGTCACATGCGCTTAACCCGCTGCGCTACTGCCTGACTCCCAGTCATATAATTTCTTTCTTTTTTATTTTTCCCCTTTCTTTCTTTCTTTCTTTCTTTCTTTCTTTCTTTCTTTCTTTCTTTCTATCTATCTATCTATCTATCTATCTCTCTGTCTCCCTTCCTTCCTTCCTTCCTTCCTTCCTTCCTTCCTTCCTTCCTTTTTTTGCATCACCCAAAGCAAAGTGCTGCTTTGATTGGCCTCTGGGAATGTTTTTCTGGAGGGAAGTTAGCACTGCGGGAATGACCTGAGGAAGCCCTGTGTGTCCCACAGGGAAAGGTCTCACAGTTGAGGGTTAGTAGAGACATGATACTAGGAAGGTAGCCCGTTCTAGAACGCCAACTTTGACCTTTAGCTCATTTGCTCATTTATTCAAAAGTAGTCATCAGCTATCACTTCTGTGCTGCAGAGTCCCTGCCCTCACTGAGCTGACAGTCCTGTGCAGAAGACAGTGGAAAACAGTTCTCTAATTAAAATATGTGTCAAGTGCAATGATGGTCAGAGTGCTCAGTGAGCAGTGTATGTGTGCCTTGACACATATGTGGCCCCAGCACCACATGGGAGTGTCACAGAACCTGGGGAAGCTCTGGTGCTCTGGTCTCTCTCTCTCTCTCTCTCTCTCTCTCTCTGGCTGGCTTTTTCTCTATCTCAGTGTAAAACATTCCTAGGAACTGAAATCATTCATGAGTGAGGCCCTAGCTCGGCCGAAAGGATAGACCAATAGGATGTGGTTCAGGGAACTTTCTTGAGGAGAGCATTTGTACTAAGCAGAGGAATTAGCCAGGAAGAAAAGAGCAGGGACCATGTACTAGATGAAAGGAAGCCTCCTCCAGGGAGCCCTGTGGGCTTTTGGCTTCACTTGGGCCTTGGCCACTTCATCTACAAAATGTGAATAAAACAGAATCCCCTGGAGGCTGTGGCAAGGCTTAACAAAACCAAACACTCCTCCTCACCTAGTGCCCCTTTATTTCACTCTCTCCAGATCCTAAAGGAGTCATCTGTTGTCCCTTTATTTGCCACAGAAGGCTTGGAGATGGACAGTGATTTTCCTGGACTCCTACAGCTGGTAAGCAAAAGAACCAGGCTGTACCCACACAAGCTGGCTTCCGAACTCACTTTCTTCTACACAACCAGGACAGGTCAGAAGGGGGTCTGGATGGACATGGAGCCCAGGGTGACAGAATGGAGACAGGTTGGGGAGGGGGGGGCAGAGGAAGGAACATCCCCCAGGACAAACCAAAAGACTGGTCTTCAAATTTTCAAAGCCTGGAGAGACTCATCTCTGCTCCCCTGCCCTGTCCCTGGTGCCTGGCACATAGTAAGTGTTCAGTTTTGAGCATATGTATCAATGTGTGCAAGGATCGGGTTCAAGTTCCTGGTCCCTGTATGCGGGGGTGGGAGTGTTGGGGGGTAGAGAGTGAGGAGGAAGCTTCACAGGCAGTGAAACAGTGCTGCAGGCCTCTCTCACTCTCTCTCTACCTCTCTTCCCCTTTCCATCTCAGTTTCTCTGTCTCTATCTAGTAAACAAATAAATAAATATGAAAACCCTTTCCCTACAAGTATGATTTATTAAAAAACAAACAAACACAAAAGCATTGGGCTAGGTGGTGGCCCATCTGAGTGCACACATTATTCACCAGGCGCAAGAAACCAACTTCAAGCCCACCTGCAGGTGGCAAGCTTCACATGCATGCAACAGTTCTGCAGGTGTCTTATCTTTCTTCTCTGCCTCTCTGCCTTCAACTCCTTCCATCAAATAAAATAGAAGGAAACATTTACAAAAAGAGGCAAAAATGGCTTTTCTAGTGCTGGCACTGAAGTTGTCACCCCAGTGACAACCATGGTTCCAATACAAAAAATAAATAAATAACTATATCAATTTATGCGGCAGGACAAAATAAAAGCACATCTGGCCAAAAGTAAGTGACTCCCCAGGGCAAGACAACCCACTGCCTCCCGAGCATTTTTCTCTTGCTCTGGCTCTGAATTCATACCTGCACTCCTCTCCCAGCAGCGCCCTTCTCTGGTTCTTTCCATCCTTCCGTTTAGACCTCCCTGATGGCCACCCACCGCTCCAGCCACACACACACACACACACACACACACAGACGCCCCAGACACTGCATCCGTCATCCGGCGACTATTTTCCTTGGTGGCACTCAAGAGGCTGTCTGTTCATGGATGTTGGTGACATATCTGTTGCCACACACAAGGACCGAGTTCAAGTCTCCCATCCCCACGTGCAGGCGGGATGCTTCACGAGTGGTGAAGCCGGCCTGCAGGTGTTTCTCATTCTCCCTATCTAGCTCCTCTCAATGTTTCACTCCTAGCAAAAAAAAAAAAAAAAAAAAGGAAAAAAAATGACAGCCAGGAATGGTGGGTTGATCACATGGGCATCAAGCCTCAGCAGCAACTGATGGCAATAAAATGAAAATAGGTTGCCTGCCTCTTCTTTGTTTGTTTGTAAATTGCCTATATCTCTCCCTTCCCACACGGGGTCAGCTCCGTGAGAGCAGAGGCTCTGCCTGCTGTGTTCACTGGCATGTCACCAGGCCTGGCACACAGCAGGTCTTCTGACAGTATCTACGGAAGGAAGAGGGAGACAAAGTCAGAGGAGAGGGGGTCACACACTCAAGGGTTGATTTTGTGATTGTTAAGTCAGCAGAGACACCTGAATCAAATCACCTATTGAGGAAAGAGGCAGCTGAGTGGGAGGGCAGAGAGACAGAGGAGAGAAGACCAAGGCAGTCCAGCAGCAGGAGTGCGGACATGAACACAGCTCAGGGGAGGGGCCGTCCCCGCTGCTTGCCTGCTGCACTAGTTTGGCCAAGATGCCACAACACCTGGATTCCTCAAAAGGAAGGTCACATTCTACCTACCCTGGTTTTTCAGTCATCTCCTATTACTTTTTCCTCTGCATCATTATTATTAGCTTTGAACTGTGTGAGAGAGGGACAGAGATCTAAGCACTGTTCCACCATGGGGAGAGCTGGGACTCAAACCCGGGCCTTCACTCATTTAAGGCATCAGTGCTACCTGCTGAGCTGCCTCCTGGGCCCCAGCTTGGCCTATGTAAACAGAGAGCTTCTGGCTACTGGGTCCTCATGGGAAATGATGAACCTGTCTCTTGTGGGGAGGGTTGGGGGTGCTGCAGAGACTGCCAGCCGCCCCCCTCTCTCATGGAACCCCATTCTCCCTGCTGGAAACTTAGTTTGCCTGTCAAAGGCCCAGGCCCCCTGGAATTAGCTAGACTCTCGTCCAGATGTGGGGCTAACCTTATCCCTAGTCAGGGAAAGGGCCCAGCCAGCCTCTGGTCACGTCCTAAGGTAACCTTGTCCAAGGCAGGTCAGGTACCACCAGGAGAATGCCCCCCCCCCCCCGTGACTAGAGCGTGGCCGTTGTCCTTCCAGCCCTTCCAGCTAACTGATCAGCTCCCTGGACTTCACAGGACAATCACAGCCTCTGTGCAGGACAGCCCTGAAGGCTGTAAGAGGCCACCAGGACTGTCCAGACCAAACTGACTACTGAAGGCTGTGCCTTCATGCGGTGACCGTTCCTTCCTTCCCTGTGCCCGCATACCCGGCTGTACAAAGAGGATCCCTGGCTCCCTCAGCTCCCTGCTGTTCTCACCAGGACTCTGGGGAGGGCAGGGACACCATCTCACTTTGTCGCCTGTGATCGCTGTTGGCTCACTGTCACCCTGTACCCCTTTGTAAAGTGAGCTCCAGGGATAGTGCTCAGTTCTGGCTGGGACTGTTTCCTGGGGCAGAGAACAGCTTCCAGTAGGGGCAAGGCCTGGGCTGTGTGCATGCAGACGGGCCTCTGGAGGGAGGATGGCCTCTAGACTGCATCTGAAAATGGGAAGTGGAGAGCGGAATTAGCTGCTGAGGCACTTCCAAAGCTCAGGAGGAGAGCAGCTGGATAAAGCTGGAGTGAGTCTCCGGTTCCCTGGCTGGCACCACACCACACGGGGACACCAGAGACAGCGCCGAGGGGATTTCAGAGATGGTGGAACAGGACTTGCGTGTCTCTCCCTCTTTTTCTCTGAAAGGATATAGATTAAGAGTTGGGTTCTGGATGCCACTCAGTGATATCACACAGACACAGGCTCTGGGTTCACTCCCCAGATATACAGGAAAACAAAAAGTAAATTAGTTAAAGCTCAGGAGGCCAGACAGATGGCCCTAGATGGGGCTGTTGTGCAGGAAGCAGATGAGTCTGTGTGTGTTTACATTTGCCCTATGGCCCTCACGAGGAGTAGCCAGGGGACCTGAAGGTATAGACGTGTGTTTTCCTTTTATTATTATTATTATTGTTGTTGTTATTTTTGCCACAAAGATTCTCATGAGTTCAGTGTTTACATATTGAGTCCACTGCTCCCACTGGTCATTTCCTCCTTTTAAAAAAATTTTTGATAGGACAAAAATAAATTGAGAGGGGAGGGGGAGTTGAAGGGGGAGGAAGAGAGAGAGGGAGAGAGAGAGAGAGAGAGAGAGATATCAAAGCACCAGTCCACCATCTGCGATGCTCTGTCTGTCTTTGCTGTTTCCTATGCGGTGCTGAGATTCAAACTCAGGGCTTTCTGCAAGGCACATGCTTACCTCTGAGCCACCTCCTGAGCCGGAAACCTAGACTTCGAATACTTTTCTCAGAAGTACTTAGAGCGTAGTGCTCAGGAGACTTGTACTTAAGCTGCAGAACCCGCAGAATGGTAGCTGAGATGCGTGATGGGGGCTCCCCCAGGCCAAGCTGGCTGAGTGACGTGTTTCTGCAGCCTCTGGGCTCTGCTGCAGGATGCTGAGCCCTTGGCTGCTGTAGGCATCTGGCGGGCGCAGAGTCTACTCACTGCGCAGGCTCTGGGTTTCGGCCCTCTCTGCCGGTCTGCTGGTCCTCTTTGAGTCTAGAAGCCCCATGTGACAGTCTGTGCTTATCGCAACTCAGACCTCTGGGAATAATGCAGGTGAGTGAGGAAGGCTTTGAGCTCTCCCTGGGAAGTGCCTCATTTCCGAACCACCACACGTGTAGTGACTGAAACACTCAGCTTCCCTTCCTAAAGGGCTCCATCCAACCTCTAGCCACCATCTCCCCACATCTCTTGTTTCCACATAGCAGGATGGTACTGCTTTGGCTGCTGAGGGCTCCAACTACACGGTTCTAACCAGCCCCTCCCTGGGTTTAATTAGAGTAGGGACCAACTTTTGTGACTTCCTTGGTCGTGCCTCAGTTTACCTGCCTATAAAATAGGAATAGAAGTCAGTAAAGCTTTGACTAAAGTAATCTCAGTAGTGGGACTAAAACACCGAGGCTGTGGTAGCTAGGTGTTCAGTCACTGGCTATTGGGGCAAAGCAGGAACCCAGCTGGCTTGTGTTAATGGGGGCAATTTCAGCCCCTTGACAGGAGTCAGGAGCTTTAACTATTCTTGCCTGGGGTGAGGGATTGGGGCCGGAGTTTCAACAGGTAAAGGAGGAAACAGCTCCAGCAGGGGAAGAGCCAAGACCTCCTGTCCTGTGAGAAGAAGCAGAAGGAAGGCTTGGCTTATTTGGCCCCCAGACAAGAGCTCATTTCCAAGAATGTGCTGCAAAGGCAATGTAATCACAAGACCGTGAAAAATGCACAACTTCAAAGAGTCTTGGGATGAGAATGCCAACTGCCTGAAGTGTCCGGGAGGCTCTTCTTATCAGAGCCATTAATGCGCAGATAGAGGTACGAGTTACACAGGCACCTACCAGGATGTCCAGGCAGGCGGCCTTTAGCAGGGTGATCTGGTCTGCGATGGTCAAGCCGGTGAAGCCTGGAAGGCGTTTAGCAAACTCCACAATCTTAATAATGCACTTGGTGGCCAGCTCACTGAACTTGTCCCAGAGGCCCAGGTCTAGACGGACGCGGTGGTCAGCGCTGGAATTCTAAGAGGGAGGAAAATGCCATCAGGAGTCATTTCTAGGAAGCCTGGCAGAAGGCACAAAGCGCAGCAAGCTTTCTCCAAGCATCTCCACATTTCAGTCTGAATCAGGCAGTTGGCTCCCTGGTGGGCGGCTCTGACTTTAGCTTGTACTCTTTTCAACAAGTTAAAACTCTCATCCCTCTACCAGTGGGTAACCAAGTAACAAATGAGGGGAAAGTCTCCTAAAGAAATTATCCCAGCTAATAAACAAAACAAAAAAGACAAGAGAATTCACCAGGTTGTAACCCTGATAAATTCATGGATGTGGGCCATTCAGTCATGAGTCGCTGCTAATATCTTAAAAAGGAAGGAAGGGAGATACTGTCATTACAGTAGCCTGGTGGAAAAACTCACCACCATCAAAAACCAAGGGAGAGTCAGTGAGTCTTTAGAGCTAACTCAAGGAAATCTGGGGGTTGGGGGGCAGAGGAACATGAAAACTACACGGAGGGGAAGATTGTCAACATGCAGAATGCAAGAGACTCCACAGAACCAATGAACTGACGTCTGCTGCCGGTCACTGCAAGGGACGGGCAGACACATGAGCTCCCCATCCAGGAAGAGCGACTCACTTGGATGCACGGCACCTGTTGAATGAACATAACCAGGGGTGTGACCACGCAGTGGAATCACAGGTAACAGGTAGCCAGGAAGAAAACACTGGTCGACGCTGCAGGCTGGGCTGACCACAGACCCATCATGCTCAGGGAACGGCAGACACAAAAGCCAACACAGGGAAGAATTTTTACATCGCTTTCCAAAAAAGGGCAAAACTATAGTGATAGAGAACAGATCTGTGGCTTCCAGGGTTGTGGTGGGAGCTGAGGGGAAATGAAAAGGTACAGAGGTGGGATTTTGGAAAGATAGAATTTTTCTCACCTTGACTGAGCAGAAGTTACATGATTGTATACTTTGACAGACTCATCAAACTATACCTTTACTATAGACACACACACACACACACACACACACACACACACACACATTTGGTGGGTCTCACATATGTGTGATTTTACTGTTTTTGGCAACTTCTTCCATTCAGATGGAAAAACACACAGACAGGGGCCTAGAGCATCATAGCCCCCCAGAACTTCCCTGCTACCACAGTAATACAAACACGTTTTTTGGCCTTCAGGGTTATCATTGGGGCTCGGTGCCTGCACTACAAATCCATTGCACCTGGAGGCCATTTTTCCCATTTTGTTGCCCTTGTTGTTGTCATTATTATTACTGTCATTGCTGTTGTTGTTGGATAGGACAGAGAGAAATAGAGAGAGGAGAGGAGACAGAGAGGGGAAGAGAAAGACAGACACTTGCAGACCTGCTTCACTGCCTGTGAAGCGAGCCCCCTGCAGGTGGGAAGCCAGGGGTTTGAACCAGGATCCTTAAGCCTGTCCTTGCGGTTCGTGCCATGTGCCTTAACCCATTGTGCTGCCCATCCCCACAGACACGTTTTGTATCATGTAAATTGGACCTCAATAGATTTGACATAGAAAATGAACATTAGGGGCCTGGACGGTAGGACAGTGGGTTAAGCACACATGACGCAAAGCACAAGGACTGGTTTAAGGATCCTGGCTTGAGCCTCCAGCTCCCTACCTGCAGGGGGGGGGTCACTTTGCAAGCAGTGAAGCAGGTCTGCAAGTGTCTTTCTCTCCTCCTCTCTGTCTTCCCCTTCTTTCTCTATTTCTCTCTGTCTTATCCAGCAATGACAACATCAATAACAAATAACAACCACAACAAGTGCAACAGCAAGGACAACAGAACAGGAAAAATAGTGGATTTGTAGTGCAGGCACCAAGCCCCAGAGATAAGCCTGGAGGCAAAAAAAAAAAAAAAAGAAAACGAACATTAGACCAGGGATGTAGCTCAGTAGAGCAGTGCACATCTTGCAGCTGTGAGGTTCTGAACTTGATTCACACAAATTCACGAAGAAGAAAAAGAAGAGGGAGAAGGAGGAGGAGGAAGAAGAGGAGAAAGGATGACAATATACAGGCCTTACATGAATTCTTATTCAGAAAGCAATTTCCAGTTTTTCATGCCTCACAATTTCTTTCGTTTCAGTGTGTTGTGCGTTGACACCTCTGTGATCCTCTCATCTTGTGAGCCATTATTGACTAACTCATGAGAGGAATATAAAATGAGCCATTCACATGTTCATCTACTTTGCTCCCTTTATGTCTTGTTTCCTGACTCACCTCCACACAGCAAGGGGTTGGAGGTACTAGAGAGGACCAAACCCAATCTCCATTTTTCTCCATTCTCCCTCCCCCGCAATTTATTTGCGGGGGTGTGGTGGAGTTAATAGTCAATAGCTGTTGACACAAAGGCACAATGTCTCATCTCCCCATGACTGGTGTCTGTACGGCTCTCTCTCCTGTAACTTAGGTCCTTCCCCATCATCATACCCCAGGACTCCAGAACCCCTCCATCCCATCCCTTTCTCTCCTTCCCCAGAGTCCCTTGCTTTGGTGCAGTACACCACACCCAGTCCAAGCTTTCATTTGTTTTCCCTAACTGTTCTTGCTTCTTAAACTCCACTCCACAGAGGAAGTGCCTGCAGCTTCCTGAAAGGCACCACTGAGGTTCCTTCTGCCCAGGCCTCCAGGCCTCACTCAGAGAACAGGGTGACTTGTCACGGAGGGGCTGGAAGTAAGACCTAGCTCCACCTGAACCCCAAGCTTGGCCTTTTCCTCGTTCACATGTCAGGTGTGACCTCCCTTAACCCTTCCCCTCACCACACTCCAGACACGCCCCTCCAGCTCCAAAGCACTGAACCCTACTGCAGTTACCACTTCCTTATGTATGCTGATGCTTCCTGAGGTGCCATGAGAGAGTCACCCATGTCTAGATCTGTGCTTGCTACCCAGGTGGGTCTCAGCAGACATTGCTGAATCAGTCGATAGGTCAGCGTAATTCCCATAAACACTTGCTAATAAAATGCCTCAGGAAGACTCTAATTTGGCATTAAACTGAGATTCCCTGGGCCGTGGCACAGGCCTGTGCACCAGGTGTTACGGCCAGTGGGCTCTGGAGGCAGAACTGAACCATTTATCTAAGGCCCACAGCCCTTTGGGTCCTAATAAACACAGTCGTTGAGGAAAGGTACTGTGCATCCGTAGCCACCAGGGTTATCACTGGGCTTGGTGCAGGCCCAACAAACCCACTGCTCTCAATGGCCATTTTTCCTTTTCTATTTTACTAGTTAGGACACAGAGAAATTGAGAAGGGTGGAGGAGACAGAGAGGAAGAGAGAGAGAGAGAGAGAGAGAGAGAGAGAGAGAGAGAGAGAGAGGCCTGTAAACCTGCTTCACTGCTCATGAGTGTCCCCCATGCAGGTGGGGGAGCAGAGGCTTGAACCCTGGTTCATATACATGGTACCGGGATGTGTGTACTCAACTGGTGTACCCTCACTGCCCTACCCCCCGCCCCCTTAGCCAATATTCCTAGTTCTTCAGCTTGGGGAGTATCAGTGAAACTTTTTTTTTTTTTTTTTGCCTCCAGGGTTATGGCTGGGGCTTGGTGCCTGCACTACAAATCCACTGCTCCTGGAGGCCATTTTTTCCCTTTTGTTGCCCTTGTTGTTTCATTGTTGCTGTTGTTAGTGCTGTCACTGTTAGAAAAGACAGAGAGAAATAGAGAGAGGAGGGGAAGACAGAGGGGGGAGAGATAGATAGACACCTGCAGTCCTGCTTCACCACTTGTGAAATGATCCCCTGCAGGTGGAGAACCAGGGCTCGAACCAGAATCCTTACACCAGTCCTTGCACTTGGCGCCCTATGTACTTAACCCACTGCACTTCCACCTGTGCCCCCCCCTTTTTTAAAAAAAATAGAGTGAAAGAGAACATAGCACCAAAGCTTCCTTCAATGAGGTGGGAGCTGGCGTTGAATCTGGGTCACACCCTTGGCAAAGCCGTGCATTCTCCAAGTGAGCTATTTCGCCAGTTCCTAACTTGTGTTTTGAATATTGGCGAGAAAGGCCTGAAAGCACATCTTTTAAATTAATTGACTGATTAATTAATTAGTTTTATTTTATATTTATTTATTTTTGCCTCTAGGGTTATCACTAGGGCTCAGTGTCCGCACTACGAATTCACTGCTCCTGGAGGTGTTTTTTTCACCCCCATTTTTGTTGCCCTTGTTGTCATTCTTGTTATTGTTGCCATTGATGTCGTTGTTGGATAGGACAGAGAGAAATGGAGAGAGGAGGGGAGGACAGAGAGGGAGAGAAAAAGACAGACACCTGCAAACCTGCTTCACTGCTTGTGAAGCGACATCCCTGCAGGTGGGGAGCCGGGGGCTTGAACCAGGATCCTTGAGTTGGTCCTTGCACTTCACGCCATGTGTGCTTAACCCGCTGCGCTACCGCCCAATCCCCTAAAGCACAGCTTTCATGGGAGATGCTACAGGGTCCCTGTAAAACACAACTGCCACCTCTGCCTTCCACAGTTCTTTCCAGAAAGCAAGCACGCATCCTCCAGATTGATTTTCTTCCTTCCTCAAGGACCTTGGCAGAATACAGCGCACTCGGGGGAACAGAAGATCAAGATGTGCACCCATTTGGGCGGTAATTAAATTTAATAGGCAGTTTATCCGGTTCGTAGGGAGATGACAGGGAAGAGAGGGACGGAGAGGCGTGCTTACGGCGGGAAATCATTTTACAATAGAGTATCCATCTGGAAAAAAAGACATTGCTCTGACCCAGCAAGTGTGAACGGAGTCTTCATCAGCATGGGATCAGGTTGCTTTATCATGCTCGGGGCGGAGAGAGGAAGACGCCTGTCGAAACTTCTATTAAAAATAATGCCCAGCTGTCTGAATGGCATGCAACTCTACCTCACTATTATGCAAACCAAAGGCAAGAGGCAGTTAATAAAACACAAAATAACCCGGTGTTTTATTATACCAGCGGTGAAATTCACCGGCACGAGATTTACAATGGCTTATATATTATCTTCCAGCTGCACTAAATGGAGAGCTTGGCCTGTGTGGGTTGGTCATGAAGGCAGTCAGAGAGAGCTGGGAGGGGGTGGGGGCTTTCAGCAGCACTTTAGACAACCAGAGCGAGAGAGCGAGAGAGTGAGAGAGCGAGAGAGCGAGAGAGAGAAATGGGATGGTGGGAGATACCCGTGTGGGCAACTAGGTTGCCACAGTCACGGCAGAAGGGGAAGACAGGTCTTCCCGAACCCCCTCCAGCCCCTCTCCTTCTCCCTTCCAGAACAGAGCACAGCAGACTCTTCACAAATCTTATATGCAGTAGCCCAGGCGGAGGGACTCTTCCGTCAGGCCCCGGGGTACTGCCAGGGAGAAAAGCTCCATCCCACTAGAAAACCCAACTCAATGAGCTTTTTTTTTTTTTTTTTTTTGCTGTAGTTGCATAAATGGATCCCTTTCATTGGCCCTGTGCTAGGTTTCTGATGTTACTTTCAGAACAAGCCTTGTAAATGGAAGTGGAATCACAAGTGCTCTTAAAATCCCATGTGTGCTGGCTTCTGGGACTCCAGTGATTTATTCAGGGTGGCCTTGTATTCCTTTTCAGCTGGGCAGGAAATGCAACTCTGTGCTCTCACCAGGCTTATTATCACTGGGGCTCAGTGCCTTGCATAACTCCGGTGCTTCTGACAACCAGTTTTTTCTTTCTTCTAGATCGAGGGTGAGAGGCAGAGACAGAGAGATAGAGAGATAGGGAGATAAACTGCAGCACTGCTCTACCATACTCCCTGCCCTGCAGGTACTACCATGGACTGGCTCAGGGCTCAAACCTAGGTTCCCGTACTTAGTCATATGTGCATTCATCAGGGAGAACCACCTGATGGCCCTATGTAACATTTCTTTTTTTTTTTTTTATTTGCCTCCAGGGTTATTGCTGGGGCTCGGTGCCTGCACTACAAATCCACTGCTCCTGGGGGCCATTTTTCCCATTTTGTTGCCCTAGTTGTTGTTGTTATTGTTGTTGGACAGGACAGAGAGAAATTGAGAGATGAGGGGAAGACAGAGATGGGGAGAGAATGACATCTGCAGACCTGCTTCACCATTTGTGAAGCGACCCCCTGCAGGTGGGGAGCTGGCGGCTCCAACCAGGATCCTTGCGGGTCCTTGCACTTCGCGCCTTGTGCACTTAACCCTCTGCGCCACTGCCGGGCCCCCTATAACATTTCTTTAAATTAATAGTGAGGATTCCTTGATGTAAAGGGAATACTGGGTACATCCACTCAGGTGACCTGCTACCCTAGAAACATCTGCAACTTCTGTCTTCCTGAGAGGCTGATGCCCTTTCAAGTTGTTTCTACAGAATGTTCCTGGCATCTACATTTCATTTCTCCATGCTGTATGTTGTGTGTGTGCGTGTGGCCAGGGCCCCTCACATACACAGTTTCACCACTCCTGGGCTGCTTTTTCATTCAAATAGAGAGACAGGGAGAGACAGCAAAGCGACAGCGTTTTCTCTGATGTTATGGCGACTCCCATATGGTCCTGGGGTTCAAACCTGGGTGAGAGACAAAGACAGACACAGACAGATAGATAGATAGACAGACAGACAGATAGAGGAGATACACTGCAGCACTGCTCCACCACTCCTGAAGATTCCCCATGGCAGGCACTGCCATGTGGTTACCTGGGGCTCAAACCCAGGTCCTATGTGCAACATAGCAACATGTGCAATATAGTAATGGCAAGGCATGTTCTCCTACCTGGTGAACTATCTCCCTATCCCTGTATACATATTATGTAACTATTTTAAAATATTTATTTATTTCCTTTTTTTGTTGCTCTTGTTTTTATTGTTGTTGTAGTTATTACTGTTGATGTTGTCATTGGATAGGACAGAGAAATGGAGAGAGGAGGGGAAGACAGAGAGGGGGAAAGAAAGATAGACACCTGCAGACCTGCTTCACTGCTTGTGAAGTGACTCCCCTGCAGGTGGGGAGCTGGGAGCTCAAACTGGGATCCTTATCAGGTCCTTGCGCTTTGCGCCACATGCGTATAACTTGCTGCACTACCGCCCGACTCCCGTAACTATTTTTTATCCAGGGTTTACCCCGAGCTAGGTGCTGTTCTAAATACGTTACAATGAATTCTCACAACAAATCACGAGGCAGGCACTTTTGCCTTCCATCTGGCTGATGCTGAGGCCTAGAGAAGTTAAGTGGCTTATGGAAGAGGCCCAAAGGTGAACTGACTCATAGCAGGCAGCAGGGAACCTGGTTCCCCACCCCTGCGTCATACCACCCCTCTCACTCTTTGCCATCACACCTTTGATTTCCTCGTCTGAATCTCCTGTCTCCTACCTTAGGCCTTCTGTTACCCTAGTGCTCTCCCTTTTCCTGGGTGGAAACTCCAGATGCTTTCATAAGGGAGTTAAAGGATCCCCAGAGTTGCTGTGGACCAAAGGAAATGTGCCAGCCTCTCTTTTGTGGTCAACAAACACTGATCTAGGCATTATGACAACACTGCCTTTGGAATGTACCAACTGGGGTATGTCCGCCGGTGGGAGGAGAGGCCGAAAGGCCCCAACACACAGCCAGCACTGACCCCAGAATTGGATGCCTCCAACACTGCAGGATGGCAGCTTGGCAGCTTCCCTGTGCTGTCTCAAGGCATGGCCCAGCCATGGGCAAAAAGGGCTCCGACCAACGGGTAAAGGGAGGAGGCTGAGGGCAGGCAGAGAGGACTTCCAGGAACTGACTCCAAAGCGTTTCTATTTTCTGGCTAGAAGCCAGGGCGAGCATGTAGATTTCTTTTGAAGGTAATATTTCAGAGGTGTTAAAGAACAGGAAAGCTATCAGTGAAGAGGTGGAGGTCTGGAGGCGGGAATTGTGCGAAGCTGTATCCCTCTTATCCTATGGTTTTGTCAGTATTAAATTTATTTTAAAAATATTTCAGAGGTGTTTCTGGACCACCAGAGTTTAGAATTATTTTTTCCCCCTATTTTTTGAGGAGGTTAATGGTTCACAGCACAATTGCCTACCTAGGACTGCAATTCCCCCTCCAAGCCCCCATCAAGTTTATATTTCTTTTATTTATTTATTTATTTATTGGGGGATTAGTGGTTTATAGTCTACAGTAAAGTACAATAGTTTGTACATGTGTAACATTTCTCAGTTTTCCACATAGCAATTCAAGCCCCACTAGGTCCTCCTCTGCCATCATGTTCCAGGACCTGAACCCTCCTGCCCACCCCAGAATCTTTTACTTTGGTGCAATACACCAACAAGTTTATGTTTCTTAAGTTGAGACAGGAAGTGTGTCATCTTGTACTTTCTCCAAATACTCCTGTATATCCTAGGCACTTAACATGGTGTCCAGGAAACATGTTCGTTTAAAAGATAAAGACCTTCCCCATATTAGGGAGCTACTCTCTTCCCTGATCCAGCTTTCTGGTCCTTTTTCCAGGCATGACATCATCTCCCCCAGACAATAACTTGGATCCACCCGCATATCAGATGTCAGGCTGAGAAATAAACAAATAAACAAAAAAACTAGTATAGTCATGGGCTCTTTAGACTATAACTAAAATAAGACTACTATCTATAAAACAGAGACCTCCAAATCTTCATATGAACTATTCCAGCCTTTAGGTTCATGATTAGTCAACAATTTATTTGGCTTTATATGTTAACTCTTTTTTCAGCCACTAGGTTCCAGATGATAACATGATGCCCACCAGACTTCCCTGGGCAGACGACCCCACCAGTGTGTTCTGGAGCCCTGCTTCCCCAGATCCCTGCCCCACTAGGGAAAGAGAGAGACAGGCTGGGAGTATGGATCAACCTGCCAATGCCCATGTTCTGCGGGGAAGCAATTACAGAAGCCAGACCTTCCACCTTCTGCACCCCATAATGACCCTGGGCCCATACTCAAACAGGGATAAAGAATAGGAAAGCTATCAGGGGAGGATGGGATACGGAGTTCTGATGGTGGGAATTGTGTGGAGTTGTATTCCTCTTATCCTATGCTTTTTGTCAGTGTTTCCTTTTTTTAAAAAAAATTATTTATTTACTCCCGTTTTGTAGCTCTTGTTGTTTTATTGTTGTAGTTATTATTGTTGTTGTTGGATAGGACAGAGAGAGATGGAAAGAGGAGGGGAAGACAGAGAGGGGGAGAGAAAGAGAGACACCTGCAGACCTGCTTCACCACCTGTGAAACGACTCCCCTGCAGGTGGGGTAGTGTTTCCTTTTTATCAATAAAAATCTTTAAAAAAAGATAAAGACTTGTGCTTCCAGAGGTTCTGAAAGCTCACTGAATGTGTGACAAAAGTTTATTTAGAAATTATCCTTAAGTGTGGAAAAGAGAGACAGCTGTGCACTCCAATTCTGCACTTAGCAAGTGTGACGGGCTGAAATGAGTCTCCTCGGCTATGATATACTGAAGCCCCAAGACCCCAAACTTTAGAATGTGACCTTATTTGGATACAGTACCTACACAGTCACAATGAACTTATACTGGCATCATTAATGCGGGCCTTAATTTAGAATGACCAATACCCTTAGAAAACAAATGGGAAATCTGGACAGAGACTGGCCTATGCAGAGGAAAGACACTACACGAAGACTCACAAGAAGATGGCCAAGTAAAGAGAAGGGAATGAATGGAGTAGTGCATCTATCTACATGCTGAAAATCCCCACTCCCTCCAAAGAAAACCTTCAACATTAGGCCAGAAAGATTGTGTGTGTGTATATGGGGGTGGGGTGGGATGGGGTGGTGGTGAACAGAACTTGCCTGCAAAAGGTCTCAGGTTCAACTCCCAGTGCTGCCATGATACAGGAGCCATAGATGAGCATTGCCACGATCAGAAAAAAACAAACAAATAAAACAAAACAACATCTACATTGAGAACGATCAGAGGCCAAGAAGAATCCTCCTCTGGAGTCATGAGAGAGTATGGCTCGGCTGACGCCTTGATTTTAAACTCCTAGTTTCCAGGGCTGTGGGTCAGTAAATTGCTATTGTCTTAAGACACCTGGTTGACGGCAGCCCTAAGAAACTAGTACAGATGACATAGGGAAAGTGTGTGTGTTGGAAAATGAAGAAATGATTAAAGCAAGACACACAGGGCTCGCAGAAGTTCAGAGATGATTTAAGGTTAGACAACTGAGAGGTGGAGGAGGGGATGATAAGAACTCAGGTCTGTGACTCCCCCAAACATCTACTCCAGTAGGACAGCTTCTCTCTTCAAAGGCTGACCTCCCAATTAAAGAAAAAAACCTTTTTTATTATCTTTATTTACTGAGTAGAGACAGCCAGAAATCAAGAAGGAAGGGGGTGATAGAGAGGGAGAAAGACAGAGAGACACCTGCAGCACTGTTTCACCACTCTCAAAACATTCCCCCTGCATGTGGGGACCGGAGACTTGAACCCGGGTCCTTGCGCATTGTAATACGTGTGCTCAACCAGGTGTGCCACCACCTGGCCCCTCCAATTTTTTAATTTTTTTAAATTTTTTATATTTATTTATTCCCTTTTGTTGCCCTAATTATTTTATTGTTGTCGTCGTGGTTGGATAGGACAGAGAGAAATGGAGAGAGGGGCAGACAGAGAGGGAGAGAAAGACAGACACCTGCAGACCTGCTTCACCACCTGTGAACTGACTCCCCTGCAGGTGGGGAGCCGGGGGCTGGAACCTGGATCCTTATGCTGGTCCCTGCGTTTTGCGCCACGTGTGCTTAACCCGCTGCGCTACCACCGGACTCCCCCAATTTTTTTATTAGTAATTAAATATTGATTTCCAAAGTTACAAGTCAACAGGGGTACAATTCCACACTGTTCCCACCGCCAGAGTTCTGAATCCCCTCTCCCCCTACTGCAGCCCGCTGCAGTTCTCCCAAGGCTGCAGACACGGGCTAACCATCATCTCTACAGCTGTCTGTCTACATCTGTACACAACTGCTCCCTTTTCCTTCCAGGTCCAGTCCCCTCATCCCCTCCAAGCCACAAATAACCCTATCACTACATCCAAATGTCCCTCCTCTTTTCTTCCTCTCTCCTGGGAGCTGGTGGAGCTGGAGCTCAAAGCCCTCTTAGCCTCTTCCTCCCATCACTTTTCCCTCACTGGGAGTATGGATCAAGATTGTTCTGGGATGCAGACAGTAGGAGTTCTGGTTTCTGTAACTGCTTCTCCACTAGACATGGGCATTGGCAAGTCAATCCATACACCCAGCCCATTTCTATCTTTCCCTAGTGGGCTAGAGCTCCGGAGAGGTGAGGTTCCAGGACACACTGGTGAGCTGATCTGCCAGTTTTCATGTTCTTGATCTCTGACTGATGATAGCTTTTGCTTTTTAATTAATTAATTAACTAGTTAATTAATTAATTATAGAAAGGAAGCAAGTCCCCAAATGGCTAGCACTGCTTTTCAGAGCGCATACCTCTCAAAGCTTTCAGTGGTTTAACAGTTCTGTTGGCAGCCATCTTTGCGTAATTTAAGAGTTCCTTAAATCTCCATGAGTCATTGCCACAAGTGCCTGGGAGGGCTGATCATGTGACACCAAGCCCTGTGAGGGAGCAAGCAGCCAGCATACATGGCAGAGCAGAGGGAACTAAACAT
Organism: Erinaceus europaeus; assembly: GCF_950295315.1. Lineage (NCBI taxonomy): Eukaryota > Metazoa > Chordata > Mammalia > Eulipotyphla > Erinaceidae > Erinaceus > Erinaceus europaeus. The sequence goes on along the minus strand of NC_080182.1, from coordinate 14,921,646 downwards.
AGAGGCCTGGGATGAGAAGGTGCTCTCCTGTTCCTGCAAGACTTTTCCAGAGCCTGGCCGTGGGGCATTATGGAAATGACCAAGTATTCATCGTCAGAACAAGAGGAAACCTGCCCGCTTCGTATACTTCCTCTGCACCAGTATCTGAGCACGTGCTCTGACCTACTTTTCTCATGGATAGCTGGCCACTACCCCATGAGTTTGGCCCCACTCACATTCCTCACAGATGAGGAGGCTGCGGTTTAAAGGGCAATTCCAAAAGTTCTACAACTTCAGCGGGCTAGGTGGTGGCACACCTCGTTAAGGGCACATAGTACTAAGCTCACGGATCCAGGTTCGAGCCCCTGGGTCTCCACTGGCTGGGGGTTCGCTTCACAAGCAGTAAAGCAGGTCTGTAGGTGTCTGTCTGTCTTTCTTCCTCTCTATCTCCCTCCCCTCCTCTCAATTTCTATCTTATTCAATAAAATGGAAAAATGGCCCTGCCAGAAGCAGTGGATTCATAGTGCTGGCACTGAGCCCCAGTGATAACCCTGGAAGCCAAAAAAAAAGGGGGGGCTGGGCGGTAGTGCAGCGGGTTAAGCGCACATGGTGCAGAGTGCAGGGGCCAGGGTAAGAATCCTGGTTCAAGCCCCCAGCTCCCCTCTTGCAGGGGGTAGCTTCATAAGCAGTGAAGCAGGTCTGCAGGTGTCTATCATTCTCTCTCCCTCTCTGTCTTCCCCTTCCTTCGACTTCTCTCTGTCCTACCCAACAGCAACAACAGCTATGACAATAATAACAATAACAACTACAACAAGCACAACAACAAGGGCAACAAAATGGGAAAAATAGCCTCCAGGAGCAGTGGATTCGTAGTGCAGACACCGAGCCCCAGCGATAACCCTGAAGGAAAAAAAAAATCCTACAACTTCTAAGCAGCAAAGGCAAGATTTGAACTTGTTCTGTGAAGCCCTAAAGCCCAAATGGTGGAGGGGTTAGCATTTGTCCTGAGGAAGCAGAGGAAATAGCTTCAGAGGCGGCGCGCTTCCTTGGTGGGCTCCTTTACCATACTTTGTAGAACTCATCAAGAAAAAGCCACTCCCCTGCTATCCATAGGGAATCTTCCTCACTCTTGGTTTTAAAGAATCTGGAGGAGGATCACTGGTCAGAGGCTTTTCTGAGGAGACTAGCCTGAAGCACAAAGGTGAGCGCCAGTCCAGCTAGGGGAGGGGGAGAACGGAGGGTATCTCTTTTTGCCGCCTCCACCCATTCCTCCTGGGACCTGACCAAATCTTGCCTGATTAGGCAAGAAGAAGGACCTTCTCTGTAAAGGATCTGCAGTGGGTGGCTTGCTGCCTTTTTAGATTCCTCTCTGCCCACTTACTGCAAAGGCATCTGATAAGGATGCCAGTCTAGTAAGATGGCAGGAAGTTTCCTTGCAGTGGAAGCAACTGCCAATCTAAAAAAAAAAAAACCAAACAAACAAAAAACCCTCCTTCTAAAGATACTCAACTTGGAATGAGAGCTTACAGGAAACTTGTTAAGGAGGCTCATATATATTTACTTATTTATCTATCTATTTATATCCCCACACCCCCACCTACTTTCAAAAAGGACTGAGAGATGTTTACAATAAAAACAGAACTTGATCTCTGCATCAGCAGACAAACGTCAGAGGAGAAGCTGGATCAGAGCAGCTTTCATCTCTTGAAAGTGCCCTTGGAAAGAGGCAGGGCCACACCTCCACTCAGGGGTGGTCCACAGGAGATGGAACTTGTATTTTCAGTCTCTCTGCTTGGTCACAAGAGGTGCAGAGGGCTGGAGAGAAAGTTCACTGAGTAGAACACCTGCTCTGCTCTGTGTGTGACTCAGATTCAAGTCCTGGCCACGTGTGGGGGTGTCACAGCACTGGTGGAGGCTATGGTGTGTATTTGAATGAACGTAAGTCAGCGTGAGAGTATTGAAATGAAGCATGCATGAGGCCCCAGTTACTTACTCATTCTCTCTCTCTCTCTCTCTCTCTCTCTTCCTACAAAGTACTTAGGATAAAGGAACCCAGTTGAAGACTATTGGTGTCTTAAAGAGGAAATGAGAAACCCCTATCTTGGACCGGAAGCAGGTTTGAAGACTAGAAATTGAATGCAAGAAGCTTATTTTGGAAGAGATCCTGGAAGCACTGGAGGGGGGTTGTGGGAAAGGAAACCGGGCAGGCCAAGGGGTGGGTCCGTAGAGTTCATCCCCATGGGCAACCGGGGTGCCATTTTGTCAAGGGGCTCTGGGTGGGATTTCTGAGACTACCTAGGCAGCATCCTCTCCCAGGGGCAAGGAAGCAGGAATATTACCCACCAGCTCCCATCTGCCATTGTGAACATGCTAATGTATTCTCAAAGCAGCCAGAGGAAGCCTTCTGGCAGTATTATCAGACTTGTAGTGTGAACCACAGGGACACATTCTAGTTATAGCCATTCATTTATTCAATAAGCGTTTACTGAGGGTCTACTATGCCTCACTTAGTGGGAATATACAGCAGTGAATATAATATGTGTTAAAAATGATTAAAATTTTTAAGTACCTCATGATGTCTCCACTGGCACATCCCAGGCCCATCAACATATAAATCCTACTTTTGGATCTACCTTCTCTCTCTTCCTCCACTCGCTTCTCTTCTAAGCTCAGTGAAAGACATCAAAACACAGGGAGCAGAGGGAAACCCCACTCACCCACCCAGAGGAGCTGTGGAATTTGTCTTTCTCTGAATTTTAGAAAAGCAGCCTGGGAGCTGTAAAATGGTGCTTGTGTGAGACCCAGTCTCTGCAGAGAAGTAAACCACTGACCCCTTTTTCTCTTTGGGTCTAACCTCTCTCATACAGCATGTGTCTTTCCCAAAACATGAGTCCCTGTGAGAAGCCACCTTCTCTTTTTGATTCCTGTGGCCAATGTTTCACATGAAGTCTGGCAGATAGGCAACAAGAGCTCAAATTCATTATTTAAAAAAATTTTTTTTCTTCCTTTATAGTGTCAGAAACTGGACCCAGATTCTCATATATGCATGCTACCACTGAGTCACCTTCCTACTTCAATTTTTTTTTAAAGATTTTATTTATTACTGAGAAAGATAGGAGAGAGAGAGAGAAAGAACCAGACATCACTCTGGTACATGTGCTACCAGGGATTGAACTCAGGACCTCATGCTTGAGAGTCTAGTGGCTTTGTCACTGCGCCACCTCCCTGACCACCAGGTTTTGTTTTTAAAACAATTATTATGCTATTTTATTGGGTGGGGTCGATGTTTACAGTACAGTTGTTGGCACAAGGGTACAAGTTCTCACTCCCTTGTGATAGGTATCTGCAGAACTTTTTAACTCCCAACTTAGATCTGTTGCTACCACTACCAATTCAGTTTTTCTTCACACACACACACACACACACACACACACACACACACACACACACACACACACACACACACACACTCACTCTCTCTCTCTCTCTCTCTCTCACCACAACATACTGCTCCAACATCCCTAGAGGCTCACTTGTTTTATCTTGCACTTTGTGCTTCTTGAGTGACTGCATGCATGGCTGAGTCAGAGAAAACACCTACTCAGCGACTGTCCCAGAGTTTTCACATGGAGAAAGGCAGCCCTAGGGGAGCTTCTTTCAGTCCACAAACACATCCTGCGCTGAGCTCCGTGGAGGTCCACATCAGGCCCAGTGTACAGAGTGTATGTGTGTGTGTGCACGCAATCCGTGCCCACTCTCCCAGAAGCCTGAGTGTGGAAGTGTCACTTACTGTGGTATATTTGCCCAGCTGGCAGAGAGAGGGGAAGGTTTCCTGGTGAGCTTTCCGGATCTTCTCAGTGAGATCGTCCAGCTCTGCGGTCATTTCATAGCTTTCTGTGCATTCTGGCTTGGAAGGCTCCTTCTTTTTCTTGTTCCTGTCATTCCTGACAGCTGAAATGAGAAACAAAGCAAAGAAGGGGTCACTACTGGCTGGGTCTGTGCTGCCCAATATGGGAGGTTCCATCTCCCAAAATTACCTTGGACCCATTTGACACTAGGATTAATAAAAGCATGTCACAATCTTCTAAATACATCTTGCAAGAGAAGATGTTTGGCAGTTAGGAAGGCAGAGAGTGGGGTTTGTTTTCGTGTAGGAGTTTGTGCCAACCCATTCTCTAGGAAAGCTGAAAACTGTTTGTCCGTCCATCCATCCATCCATCCATCCATCCATCCATCCATCCACTCATTCATTGCTTATCTCCATGTCTTGTCTGGCCTATAAGACCCTTACTAAGTGTATGTCCTTTCCACACTCAGATGAGCTCATCCCCAGACATTGTCAGCACCCAGTGTCCTGGAAACCCCTACTTGTTCTTAGGGTTCAGGCTTCGCAGATGCCTTCAAATCCCAGTGTTATTCTGGCTACAGTCTCCTGGGGAAGGGCACTGAAACCCAGGGAGACCAGCAGATAAAACTACACCATGCCAACCTCCTACAGGGAGTCCGTGTGTGTGTGTGTGTGTGTGTGTATGCAAAGGAGTCTGTAATGCAAAATGAATTGGACTATAACTGGATCCACTATAACTCGCCTGGAATGCCTCCCCCTAAGAGTGTTCTTTTGGGGAGACTTTCAAACTGTCTCTTCCCTATCTACACAGGAAGATCCCAACGCTCTGTTTATGGCAGGAACTGAGAGCAGAATGAAACAAAGGCATGGGGAGAGGAGGAAAGGTGAAAGGAAAGATATGGGGGGAGAGAGAGAGAGAGAGAGATAAGCAGGAGGAGGAGGAGGAGAAGAAGAAAAGGGAAGAGAAGAGGAGAAAGAGTGAATGGTACTGGAAAAAAAAAACCCCAACAGTGTCTATATATACCTCTCAGAACAGAGGGCAGTGGGGGCGGCTATGTGGTGGCATGACTGGTTGAGTGCACATTTTACCTTACGCAAGGATCCAAGTTCCAGCCTTTAGTCCCTACCTGCAGGGGATTCTCAAATGGTAAAGCAGTGCTGCAAGTTTATCTGTTTATCTATCTATCTATCTATCTATCTATCTATCTATCTATCTATCTATTTTCCCCTTCTCAATTTATTTGTCTGTATCCAGTAAACACATAATAAATAAGAGTATATATCATGAAAAAGAAGAGAAGGCAGAAATGAAGGAGGGGGAATAAACCCCATTTCCTAAGCACCCATTTCCTTCCCCTCGAGACTCTAAAATGCTGCTTTCATTTTAGAGGCTTAGGACACTCCCGAGCTACAGCGAGTGGCACAGACAGTGTGAGGTGACAGGCTGCACTGAATTCTCTTCCAGTGCAGACCGGTCCATGTGCTGCTACACCATTCCCAGGGGAGGAGGAAGAGAAGGTGGAGAGTGGCATGGTTTAGAGCAGAGGACACAACCAGCTCTGGGAAGAAGTAGCTCACAGTGACTGAACTATCTGGTGGTGGCCTTCTTCAGGCCCAGGTTTGTGAGGGGAGGCTATCACCGGAAGGGTCCATGTGTACCGGGGCCCTGGGTGCAGGTCACTAGACATCCTTCTCAGGCCAGCCTCTGCCAATAGTCATACTTTTTAGCTAACACAAAAGCTAAGTCTCGGCAGCAGCGAAAGTCTTCCAAAACAGAATCCTGAGGAATAAAGCTTGATAGTTCAAAAAAAAAAAAAGAAAGAAAGAAAAAGAAAAGGAAAAACGAGTTACCCTCTAACCAAGTAGCTTCACATACCTAAGAGAAAGGAAAAAGTATCCATGCAAAACTTAAACACAAAGGCTCCTAATAGTAGCACTATCACAATAGCTGAAAAGTGGAGACAACCCAAATATCCATCAACTGAGATCAAGGTGACAACATGGTGGCATACAGGCATACAACGGAACGTGGTCAACTACAGAAGAGAATAAAGTTCTGTCACATGCTAAAACCTGAGTGAACCTTGAGAACATTATCTTCAGTGAAAGCAGCCAGTCACAAAAGACGGCCTATTGTATGATTCCTCCTGTAGGAGGTGCTCATTGTAAGCACAGTCATGGACAGGAAGTCGAATGGTGGCTGCGAAAAGCTGAGATAGGAGGGCAGGACTTGGACAGTAATGGGCCAAGGTTTCTGGTTGTAGAGATGAGAAGATTTTGGAGTCAGATAGTGGTATTGAGTACACTGTAAATGAATACAAAACTTATGAATAGGCTATAGGCCATTAAACTGTACACTTAAAGTTGTGAGTATTAGGTTGTATTAGTTATGTCTCAAAACAAGAATGATGACAACAATAGTAGAACCTGAACTGGAGTTGGCATATTGCACCAAAGTAAAAGACTCTGGGGTGGTTGGTGGTGGTGGTGGGGGGAGAATACAGGTCCAAAAAGGATGACAGAGGACCTAGTGGGGGTTGTTTGTTATACGGAAAACTGGGAAATGTTATGCATGTACAAACTATTGTATTTACTGCCAAATACAAAACATTAATTCCCCAATAAATAAATAAATAATGATGACAACAAAAAGCCTAGAGCCTGGAGGGAAACCACAAGTTTCTAAACAGTAGATGACCACAAATCAAAGCCAAGACATCGTAGACATGACCATTTAACAACTCTACCAAAAACACCATTTATTTATCGCCGAAAAAGCATCAGTCACTATCTGGAACAACTTAAGAATCTAATTCACTGAATATCACTGTGAACTAGGAGATCTAGGAATGATAATCCAACTTAATTATTTTATTGATTTACTGGATAGTGACAGAGAGAAACTGAGAGCGGAGGGGGAGACAGAGAGGGAGAGAGACAGAGAGACACACCTGCAGCCCTGCTTCACCACTTGTGAGGCTTCCCTCCTGCAGGTCGGGACCCGGGGCTTGAACCTGGGTCCTTGTGCACTGTAATGTGTATGCTCAACCAGGTGAACCACCGTCTGGCCCCCTGCCACTGTCTGGCCCCTGATAATCCAACTTCTACACTCTAGAGAACTTGAGGTCCAAAAATTACCATGCTTGAAAGTAGTCAAGTCAGTCTCTTGGTCAAATAATCAAGAAAGCAGAGAAGATCCAGAGATAAGATTACCCAGAATCCCACTCTCCAGGCAAGCCTGGAATCATCATAGTCATCATATTGGCATCACCACTATCACACAGATAGTGGCATCTGTGCTTCCAAGTGTTCCCTCCCTACTCATAACCCTTTAAAAAAAAACCACGGGGTGGGGGGGTTCAGGCGGTAGCGCAGCGGGTTAAGAGCTCTTGGCCCAAAGCACAAGGACCAGCATAAGGATCCCGGTTCGAGCCCTCAGCTCCCCACCTGCAGGGGAGTCGCTTCACAGGCGGTGAAGTAGGTCTGCAGGTGTCTATCTTTCTCTCTCCCTCTCTGTCTTCCCCTCCTCTCTCCATTTCTCTCTGTCCTATCCAACAACGACGACATCAATAAGTACAACAATAATAACTACAACAACAATAACAAATAAATAAATAAACCACCAGGACAATTCAGATGAGTGAAAACAACCTAAGTGAGGTAGCTGACAAGGAGTGAGAGAAAGAGGGCAAGGGACATTCTGAGTTGCTACCAGTGTGTATGTGTATCAAGGCAAAACAGTGAGAGGCGAGGTCAAGTGAAAAAGGGACCTCGTTGAGTTGCTGCTCGGCAGAAATGGGGGGACACTTTAGGTTGTATTGTAAAGGGATAGCACCCACAGTTTGCTGCCTCAACAGAGCCTTCTCTTGATGCTTTGGAGCTCCAATCTCAGATGGTCCTTAGCAGCAAACCCACTGCTGGGGGGGGGGGGGGTGTCAGTGTGTAGCTACTAGATACTTCTGCCTTCCAAAGTGAGGTCTCTACTCAATGACTGCCTCTGTGACTAAAAGTCTTCTGGGATCATCAAAACTTCTCTGCAACTGCAAAATACAGCAACGTCTCTGGCGACAATGCTTCAATGACATAAATATTCAAAAACTTGTGGGAAAATGCTGTAAACGTTGCCTCAGCAGCTGTTGTACTAGGTAGTTTAAGCCGCTGTGGAACACAGACATGAGGAGAACTCATTTGTCCCTTAGCTTTTTTTTTTTAAGATTTATTTATTTTTATGAGAGAGAATGAGGAGAAAAAGAGAGGAAGAGAGAGGTAGATCAGAATAGTGCTAAGTTCTGATACCTGGCAGCATTGGGCATTGAACCTGGAGCCTCTGGGGCTTCAAGCATGTAAGCCTTATGGTCAAATACTGAGCCTTCTCTCCATCCCTCTTGTCTCATCCATTTATTCAAAAATTATTACTACTACTGTTGTTATTGTTGTGACTGGGCTTCACCTCTTCAAGCTGTTTTTTTTTTTTTTTTTCTGAGAGAGACAGAAGGAAAGAGAGAAAGACACCACAGCACTGAAGTTTGTTCTAGTATGGTGGGAACAATTATTTTCTGAGCATCTACTATGTATCATACACCATGGGGACAAGGACAAGGTAGTGGACCACAGAGAGGATTCTGAGTGCCAGTAAGCTCACAACTAATGGTGTACAACAAGAGCTAATCATATAATAACAGCTATAGTAATCGCCATAATCACAACATTGACATCACTTTTTTTTTTTTTTAATACTGAGACCCATCTACTGGAGCATTGTTATTTGGAACATTGAAAGTGTTCATTACAAAGGCTTCCCTGTGCTTCCTTTTGAAATTCTCTGTTCATATTAGGTGATTAGACTTGATGGGGTAGAGTGTTACTTTGCTTTTTTTTTTATTGTTGTTGTTATTGATGCTGTCATTGTTGGATAGGACAGAGACAAATGGAGAGAGGAGGGGAAGACAGAGAGGGGGAGAGAAAGACAGACACCTACAGACCTGCTTCATTGCTTGTGAAGCGACTCCCCTGCAGGTGGGGAGCCAGGAGCTCAAACCAGGATCTTTACACCAGTCCTTGTGCTTTGCACCACCTGCGCTTCACCCACTGCGCTACCATCTGACTCCCTTACTTTGCTATTTTGCAGATCAGAAAATCAAGGCCAAGTCAGTAGCTATGTGAGGGAGGGGAGTGAGAACTCAATAATCAGGAGGGCTGTTACCCTTACCCACTGTGCTCTGTGTGTGTGAGCATATACGTGTATGTACTTTAAAGTATTTATTTGTTCATTGTTGTTTAACTTGATAGGACACAGTGAAAGAAACTGAGAGGCAATGGGGAGGCAGGGAGCGGGAGAGAGACACCTGCAGCATTGCTTTACAGCTCATGAAACTTCAACCCCACAGGTGGGAGGTCCAGGGGCTTGAACCTGGGCCTATGCACATGGCAATGTATATATATATACATATATATATATGCTAAAGTAGGTGTGCCACCACCCAGTCCCTGTGTGTGTGTAGACTTTTAGGTGAGAGGGGAGAGAGAGGGAAAGAGAGATGGGGGGGGGGGGCTGATGCAAGGCAGAGGTGCTCACTCCTACCCCCTAGGATGTGCAGCTGACATCCGCCAGGCTAACTGTGATGTCTGATGGTGGGTCTCTTTTCCTCTGATTGCAACTGGCAGGAACCTGCTCCAGTGACAACTTTGGGGGTCGACAGTCTGCTTTCTGTGAGGACACAGAGGTGTGTGTGGGGGAGGGGGAGAACATTCACCATGGCTTCAGAGTCTCTACCACTAGCCCTTTTCTGCTCTTCTGCGAATATCTGGAGTCCAAGGACCAGGTTTCACTCGTCTCTGTGATCTCAAGGCTTAATCTGTCATCTAGTCCACAGCAGGACTCTACACGTTGTTTTGGGAAGGACATCGTCACGCAAGGTAGAGACTCATCAAATGACATGGCTTGAAAGTGGCAACATGGTGCTGCCCTGAGCCTCCTTATTCCAGCAAGGAACATGTCGTCACCTCCTCTGGGCCTGCAGGGGGGCTCTCCCATTTGACCCCATGCCACCCCACCCACTGCAGGAGCCAGAAAGCTGATGATGCAGATGGTGCAGGCAATGGGTCAAAGCATGCGTCCCACACCTGGGAACACCCTCCCAAAGCTGGCAAAGTGCTTCTTAGATGAAAGGTGCCCCATAAAACACCAAGTATTCTCCTTGTGAGGACTAAGTGCCACAAATCAGGCTTTGTGACATAAAAGTAACATATTTACGAGCCACTATCATATTGCAAATGAAATGAATGTAATAAAAGTGTCACTTATACAAATACCTCTGATGTACGGATCTCGACCTATGAATATGAAAACAGACACCCAAGCACTTTTATTTGAATGTCTAATCATGGAAATAAATGAAGTCGTGTTCATTTTAATGTGTGCACTTGTGCATGTATCTCCAGTATTGATTTCCATGCACATAATAAAAATTTAATGCAGGACACATGCAAAGATGTGGATTCCACTTGGATTCAGGAAGAGATGAAAACAACGCAAGGCTAAAGATTCCTGCCCATCCAAAAAAGAGAGAGGAAAATACAGTCAACAGTGTTCTCCCTATTCAGTTTAGCAACGGAAGCATAATGGACTATTTATTACAGCTTGCATATTAGAGGTTGGAATTTGTTCATTTTGACTCTTCACCTCTTTTTACTATAAGAATAATGGGCCATGCAGTTGGTGATTAGCTCTTTCTGGGACTGGGGGCTGTAAGGAACATTTCAAAGAAAAAGGCAAAATGAATTGGTGGTTTTAACTCAGTCTGAAGATCATGCTCTTAACAAATTATATAAATGAATTACCCATGGATTTGAAGGCAGGTGAATCTAAGAATAATAGGAACACATTTTCCCACTAATTTTAGCATTGGGAATTGGTGCCCAGGCATTGGGGATCAGAGTCTCCCTGAAAGTGGAAGCTGTGACTTTCCCGATTACAGCACTTGCTGCTGAGTGAGTGCTGGTAGGAGTCAGAACAAATGTGCAGAGGAATGAAGTTAGTAAATGAAGTTTGGGTTCTCTTCCTTGTCACTAACAGGACCTGTATTTTGGATCAAACTGAGGACGGGGCACCCATCAGTCTGTTATATGCATGATTCCACGGGGTCTTGATTTCAGGATTAGGGAAGGGGAGGTTCAAATAACACCCTTGGAGATGGCTCCAAACTGGACTTTCAAAGGAGATGTGAAGCCACACATGTGAAATGTAAGAGACAGATGGCCTGGTGTTTCATGACCAAGCAGACAGCATGCTTAGCATTTTTACAGAGCATTAACTATGCAAGTCTGGAGGGAAAATTGTCTGGACGCAGCATTCTAAGAGTTTAACAAGAAACTACCAGCCTAGCTCAGCTTCTTAAAGTTATTCAAAATGCTTATCAAAAATCCCTGAAATATCAAAATGTACAGATGTTAAATATTTCTTTATAATTGAAGTGTATATAGTACGAACAAAACTTTCAAAAACAATTTAAACACATTTCCCTTGATAGCTTGAATAGGAAAGCTATCAAGAGAAGGGATGGGATATGGAGTTCTGGTGGTGGGAGTTGTGTGGAGTTGTACCCCTCTTATCCTATGGTTTTGTCAGTGTATCCTTTTTATAAATAAAAAAAAAAGAAATCAAGAGGAAAGGGAGTGATAGAGGGAGAGAGACAGAGAGACACCTGTAACACTGCTTCACCACTCACAAAGCTTTCCCCCTGCAGGTGGGGACCTGGGGCTTGAACCTGGGTCCTTATGCATTGTAACATGTGCATTCAACCAGGTGAGCCACCACCCAACCCACATGGTGCTTTCATGTGCTGGTGGTCAGATGATCAAACCTGGTTTTATTCCACTTTGTTACTTGGATGATACTTTGTCAAGAATACTATTGGACCAACTGCAGGTAAAGGATAGAACTGAACTCTCCATTTCTTAGATTGCTTGCTTGTTTGTTTTTTCAGAGAGGCACAGAGAAAGAGAGAGAAAGAAAGAGACTATAGCATTTAAGTTTCCTTCAAGGAAAGGGTAAGGCTAGAACCTGGCTTATGCATATGGCAAAGTAGTATTTAGCCAGCCACAGAATTGAACTTTGATGGGGGATTTAATGTAATATATTCAGACGGTGATTCACAATAATACACACCCCAAACATGTAACTTAATGCAAATGCTAAAATGATATAGTAGGTTATATACATGATTAGCTACATTAGTTTCAAAATTTGGTTAACATATATTTTTTTATTTTTCACAGAATCCTCTGAGTTTTCAATGAAACTATAGATCTTGTTTTTGACATGATCTACTTTTTGTTGTGATGATTACAAATTCATTACATCTTCCTTGTCCCCTCCCCCCCCGAAAAGTATTTTCTCATTTTTTAATGAAAGCTGTCTCTGTGTGATAGTAGCATAGCTCACTTTTCTATTTTTTTTCCTCTCCTACTCTCAGTAATGAAACTGGTAATAGTTTTGGACTCCATGCCATTTTGTCATGTAGTTACAGCTTGTCTTTTTATAAAAGAATATTAGAAAACTGAAACAAAACAAAACAAAACAACACATTTATTTCCCTTGCACTGGTCACTTTTAGATTTTACTTTCTTTCTGGACAAGAGGTCCTTTTATCATCCCAAGATGCTTTTTTCCTTCTTGGTCTGTACTGGCAGATTTGGATGGGCATTTTTGGGTGTGTTCCTTTTTTCTTTTTAAATATTTTATTTACTTGCTTTTTAATTTTATTTATTTTCCCTTCTGTTGCCCTTTTTTGTTGTTGTAGTTGTTATTGCTGTTGTTATTGATGTTGTCGCTGTTGGATAGGACAGAGAGAAATGGAATGAGAAGGGGAAGACAGAGGGGGAGAGAAAGACAGACACCTGCAGACCTGTTTTACCGCTTGTGAAGCGACTCCCCTGCAGGTGGGGAGCCGGGGGCTCGAACCGGGATCCTCACGCCGGTCCTTCTGTCTATCACGCGCGGGAATATAAAGAGATAATTAAATAACTGTAATGTAGTCTAACATGTACTTCCAAGTAGCAGACATTTTAGACCAATTTATTCATTGACCAAATATTTACCAAGTCCTGCAGCTACTTAAGGTGTTGAATCAAATAAAGCATGTCCAGCCCAAATAAATGCAGCACTGATGACATATAGTGCAGACTTTGAGTTTAATGCTCTTGTGATGCTTGGAAATACACGATGCTAAGATGTCAGTGAAGGACAGGAAGTGGGAAGAAACAACGGAGAGATGGAATGAAGGGAAGAAATGACATAAAGAATGTGGAAAACTGGAAAATGTTATGCATGTACAAACTATTATACTTTACTATCAACTGTAAACCATTAATCCCCCAAAAAGATTTTCTTTTTTTTTTTTTTTTTAAAAGAAATGACATAAAGAAAGGAGGGGAAAAGTAAGGAAAGAAGAAAAAAAAGAGCAGCAAGACCAGTCCTCTGGCCTGGTACCATGTGATGAAAGGTAAGAAAAAAACACAAGTAGAGGGAGTCAGGCAGTAGTGCAGCGGGTTAGGTGCACATGGCACGAAGCACAAGGACTGGCATAAGGATCCAGGTTTGAGCCCCCGGCTCCCCTCCTGCAGGGGAGTCGCTTCACAAGCGGTGAAGTAGGTCTGCAGGTAGATATCTGTCTTTCTCTCCCCCTGTCTTCCCCTCCTCTCTCCATTTCTCTCTGTCCTACACACACACACACACACACACACACACACACACACACACACACACACACACACACACACACACGTAGACTGGTCTGTTTTTAAACTTTCAGTGGTCTCCACCCTTTGGTAGGGTTTTCTGTGTGAACTTGCTTAATAAACAGATCTGGCCTTATTCACTTCCTTGGGATTCAACCTTCTTAGATGCTGCTTGACACACTCAAATCTCCACCTGAGTCATCTATGTGTCCATGAGGTGTCTAAGAGATTAGACAAGTGAACTGTGGGTTTGCTGATGTTTGCTAAATAACCTATTCATGAAATTAGTGTGGAGAAGTTCCTGTGTATTGTCAAATAAATTTTAGGAACCCAAATCATTAGAGAAATGGCTTACATGTGAGTATATGTATTTACATTACATACTTAGTTTAAATGAAAAACTCATACCTTAAGACACTTTAGAAAGTATACTTAAGATGGTTTATGCCAGTCTGTATACCCTTAAGTGCTTCTCATTCTGTCCTTGGAGTATTAAAGCTTCGAAGGAGTTTGAGAATTAGCAGTTAGGTTAATTATTCAGCATAGATTTTGTTCTAAATGTACTCCATTCATTTTAATTTTTAGAGGGCTGGCAAAACATGTTTGAGATATACGCTAATTTACTATTGGATATGATTGGTCATGAACTAACCACAATCTTCTTTCTAAATAATTGTGGGGTGTATCCCCTGGGGCCCTAGTCAGGAGACCCTGGGATTCCCACATAGATATGATGGGCCTAGACCTCTAACAGACCCCTCTCCTACCATCGCTAGCCCTCTTCATTAGGAACAGCATCATGGACTCTCTTGTGGGTCTCTACAGGACCTTTCCTCAATGTGGAACAACAATAGTAGGGACTGCCCACTCTCTGGAAGGAGGCTGGGTCAGCATACTCCGCCATTCATGGAACACTGGTTCTGAAATGAGTACAGCCTAGAATGTTGCTAGCTATGACCCTGGAATGTGAGCTCAGACTGACAGAGATGCAGAGGTCACACAGGTTCCTGCACTGAATATAGGCCCCAGATCAAATCAGTGGGGTTTACAGTTAATAATATTTAGACATTTCCCATATTTGGGAGCTACTCTCTTCTCCAATTCAGCTTTCTAGTCCTATTTCCAACTTTGACACCATCTCCCCAGACAATAACTTCAGCCCACCTGCATGTTAGCTTTGGGCTCAGGCAAAAACTTGTAAAGTCATGGGCTCTTTGGAATATACCTAAAATAGACTCACTAGCTTTTTCCAAAACGGAGATCCCAAACCTTCATCTGCAATACTCTTACCTTAAAGTTCATGATTAATCAACAATTTGTTCTGCTTTATATTTTATCTCTTTTTCAGTCACCAGGTTCTAGATGCTATCATGATGCCAACCTGAATTCCTTGAGCAGATGAGCCCTGCCCCACTAGGGAAAGATAGGAATAGGCTGGGAGTATGAAAAGACCTGCTAATGCCCATGTCCAGTGGAGAAGCTATTACAGAAGCCAGACCTTCCACTTTCTGCACCCCCATAATGACACTGGGTCCATACTTCCAGAGGGATAAAGAATAGGAAAGCTTCCAATGGAAGGGATAGGATGTGGAACTCTGGTGGTGGGAACTGTATGGGCTTGTACCGTCTTATCCGACGGTCTTATGAAGCATTATTAAATCAATAAAAAATTGGGTGAGTTTAAATTTACTGATTATATTTCCTTAATGTTGACTCTTAGACTTTAAGGTCATTATATTAATACATTTTTTTGTGACTTCCAGAATTTTATTACTCTGAGCTGCCTTTTTTTTTTTTTTTTTTTAGGTAGAACAGAGAAAGAAAGATATTATAGTGCTGAAGCACCCCCAAATGCAGTAGAAGCTGGGCTCAAACTTTAGTTGAGTGCATGACAAAACAGGAACACTTTCAGGTGAGCTATTTTACTGTGCTCTCTCAATATCATTTTAAAAGGAATTCTCCAACAGTGAGTTGGAGAGAAACCATGAAGTCTTTTTAAACTGCAGGTTTTAAAAAAAAATCCATCCATTGATCCATCCACTGAATCATCTACCATCACATTTTCCTGTGTTAGTTTGCCCATCTATATATCCATCACATTTTCCTGTGTTAGTTTGCCCATCTATATATCCATCACATTTTCCTGTGTTAGTTTGCCCATCTATATATCCATCTGTTTTCCTGTGTTAGTTTGCCCATCTATATATCCATCTATTGGCTATCTATTCTTCCATCTGTTTATCTATTTACCTGTCCATTTACTGGTTAGGGAACTGAGTAGGGAAGCTATCTCAGCGTGCCAGACTTCTATTTGCTGCAAGCCTTATGCAAACCATGATCTAGTTATTCTGCATAGCCAGCAGAGGTATGCAACTTCTCTCAAATATGGATAGATGTCAATGGAGCCTAAGATCCAGGCCACACCCAATCTGATACCTGATGTGAATGAGAGGGTACTTGACCTGCTAACACTGCAGTCATAACTCTGCCGAGCTTTTCTTAGCCAGGTTAGTTAAGAGAACACTTTAAACAAAAGAATGTTAGTTAGAGGAGGCTCTATGGTGCTACCTTATGTAGTTTTCCCTAGTCCATCTTGCTCCCTTTAAACATCATTCGCTTTCTTAAACAAACTATCACACTTCTTACTAATTTAAGCTGTCTTGGAGTTCCTTTGATGTACCTTGTAACTAACTAATAAAAGACAAGAGAACCAGATAGTGGCCACTACCTGGTTTGCAGTCTTCCTAAAGGACAGCAACTATGTAAGCCACACAGGGCCCCAAAGTTGTAGACATGACTTTGGGAGATGATTTCTCTGAATATGAATCTTACATGGAGACAGAAGTTGCAAAGGATCACCAGAGTGAACCCACGTTCACCTATTCACCTACTCACTCACTTATTCAAATTGCTATTGAGGATGCAAATTGTTTGTAGCACATGATAGGAATTAAGGGGTATCATTTTAAGAGAGTCACATGTCATTAAATAAATAAATATCAAGGAGGGAGTTAGGTATGAGAGGCAGATATTCATTCACTGACTGAAAGCAACTGGAATACAGAGTCATGAAAAACGTTCTAGGAGACAGGTTTCTTGAGCTGAATGACCTAGAATGGTGTGTTAGGTTTTATCGTCAGGCATTCTCAATGAAAAGTAAAGGCGGCATTTCCATAATGTTAACAAACATCTTCTGGGAATATGGCTTGGAGGATGGGGAGAGATCTTGAATGAAGAGAACTAGCCGTTTAAAAACCTAAGGCTTAGAAATCAAGTGAAGGAAGTCAGCTTAGGGATGTCCTTTAAGACTAGGTCTCATTGGAGAAGCTGAAAAGGGTGGAGAGAACTCTTTGGATGTAATAATCTGAGAAGCTGTTCTCAGGGTTGGCTTCATCATGTCTGTAGGAGGGTAGAGTGGCTGGTGAAAGAATTGAAGAGGAATTGGCAGAGACTAATGGTTAGATAAGAATGTGGTGGCACACCTGGTTGAATGCACAAGTTACAATGTGCAAGGACCCGGGTTCAAGCCCCCAGGTCCCCATCTTCAGGAGGAAAGCTTCATGAGTAGTGAAGCAGGCTGTAGGTGTCTTTTTCTCTCCCTCTCTATCTCCCCCTTAATTTCTGGTTGCCTCTGTTCAATAGATAAATAAAGATAATAAACAAATAAAAAGGGAAGGTATGCAATGAAAAACCTGACCAGTTAGCTAATGAGCTGAAGATAGGAAAACAAGGAGAAAACTCAGAGCCATCAGTCAAGAATTTAACCCTGAGACTGTAATACTGATGATATTGTAGCAGAGAAGAAAGTTCAGGAAGCTGGTCAAGAATTTCAGGCAGGAAGGCAATGAGTCTAACATGAGAGAAGGTGAGTTAGAAATGCAGGGGGCAGGGGCCGGGTGGTGAAACACCTGGTTGAGTGCACAGGCTACAATGCAGAAGGACCCAGGTTTGAGCCCCTGGTCCTACCTGCAGGGAGAAAGCTCGCAAGTGGAGAAGCAGGGCTGCAGGTGTCTCTTTGTCTCTCTCCTCCTCTGTTACCCCCTTCCCTCTCCATTTCTGGCTGTCTCTATCTAATAAAGATAAAAAAGATAAATAAAAGAAATGCAGGTGGCAGTGCCAGCAGTTGTTAGACTAATGGCACTCTGGATCTTATGAGAGAATGGATTTGAAGTTATGGTGTTTACGAAAAAAAAATTATGAAAATTTTATGAAAAATTACATAAACAATTTTATGTAATTTTATGAAAAATTACACATGACTGTTGAAGTCATAAGAAGGGATGAACCACAGGAGGAGACAGCATAATGGTTATGCAAAGAGACGTTCATGACTAAGGCTCCAAAGTTCCAGGTTCAATCCTGCACCACCATTAGCCAGAGCTGAGCAGTGCTCTGTTAAACAAAACAAAACAAAACAAAACAAAACAAAACAAAACAAAACAAAACAATCTAAGGTGAGACAGAAAAGAAAATGAAAGAGAGAATTGTTAATAGTTGGTGGAAAAGATATACATTGATGAAAGCAGATCAGTAGTGGGCAGGAAAACAGATAATGAAAGAAAAATCATAGAAACTAGTGGAGAGAAAAAAATTTAAAGGAGCAGTAGCAGCATTGCCAAGTATCCAATTTACTCGACAATTAGGAAAAATGAAGTGGGAGCAAAGTTCACTGGTCTTGGCAACGCAGACTGTGGTGGCTTTCAAGAGAACGTTAATAGCAGAGCAATGATGATGGAAGCCAGAGTGGGAGGCAGAGAGGGTTAAGAGTAGGCCAGAGAAAGCCCTTCAAAACATCAACCTAGGAAATAAACTGAAGCCCAGGCACTTGAGAACTTGTTTTTTTTTCTACCCTCAAACCTGTTAGAGAGGTCAGTGAAACCAACAATATTTACAAACACAAAAGGGCTGTATGAATTCCCCCAGAGAATCTGAAATCATTCATTTCTAGAGAGGTGTAGAAGATCAATGTCGAGCCCCATTTACTCCGGAAGTCTGTAGGGAACCAAAGTCTGAGGAGGCGTTAGCTAACCAGAAGGGCTTTCCAGGAGATAGAGAAACCAGAAGGGAAGCAACAGGGCAGCTTTGAAGCTCTGCAAGGAACAGAGTTGAGACTCACCACTGTGAGTTTAGGCCGGACGACTGCAAGTGCACATGATCATGGGAGGCTTGCCAAGGAGTCTTGGGTTGTGGGTTCATTTGAGGGTAGTGGTGGGACTGAGAGGACCAAAGATGTCTTCTAGAAGCGCAACTCTGTTCGTGATAAAGAGATGACTAGGAGTGAAGAGATCTCTGAGGTGGTTGCTAGAAGAAATATCAGCTGAGAACACAGCACTACAAATAAGGGGCAAAAGGGGGAAGGGATCTGTGTGATGGATGTAGGAAACTACAGTGGGAAGGGTCAAGGTTGACAAGCCGATTCCCAGCCTGGACAATGGCAAGAGAACAAAGATGGTGGAGCAGGAGATGGAAATTCATTCAGGAGGTGCTTACATTAGATGCAAGTAGAACTTTCTAGAATGTGTGCGGGGTAGCCTGCTATTTGGGATTCAGACTCAGGAGAAGTGGCTGGCTGCAGACAGAGTTCTAGGGAAAGTTTACTTATGATGACGACCGACGGCAGCCATGACAAATGGTAGCAAGCTCGTTAATCCCTCTGGGTTTTGTTTCTTCTAGTTCTTGACTTTCAGGAACTGACAATGTAAAATAGAGTCAGTAGCTTGGAACTTATCATATATTTGTTCATTTTTCCTGAAAGTTCCAGAGCTCTAAATATGACTGCTTTGCACCAGGTACTGATCCAGGTACTGAACAGGTAGTAGTGAATCAAAGCAAAAGGTCCCGCTTTCACAGCAATAGTACACACAGAAGGAAAGCTTCAGTCAAGAGGATTCTAGAGTCCCTGGCAGCAACAATCACTATGAGCAAATACCTTAAGACATACACTGGATCTGTACCTTTATGGGTCTACCCAGGATATCAGAAATGGTCTCTAAGAAGATATTAATTGCTCCTTGCCACTGGTGTTGAAATGCAGAGATAGAAGGAAGCCAGATGCACTGTGGAAATTCAGACTCTCAGTCCCTAATGTCTCACTGCCACAGACAAGCTTCTCCAATCAGAGCATGTGGAGTGGCACACAGAATTCTCTCACATCTCCCTCAGCTTTGAGTACAGTATGGTGGTGTTCATAGGAAAGACCACCATTTCACCAGCTCCATCCCGTGGGGCTGGGGGGGTCCTTCTTTCTGCTGTTCTAAGTGCTAACATGTGCCATCTCATTTAATTTTCAAAGCAACTCTAAGCAGAGGATGATACTATTATGCCCCATGTCTTACAAAAGCTGAGATTAATAGAACATAAATGGCAGAGCCGTCAAGAGTAGGGGCAGAGGGAGTTGGGAGGTAACTCAGCAGGTTAAGCGCACGTGGCTCAAAACACAAGGACCACAGTAAGGATTCCGGTTTGAGCCCCCGGCTCCCCACCTGCAGGGGAGTCGCTTCACAGGCTGTGAAGCAGGTCGGCAGGTGTCTTTCTCTCCCCCTCTCTTGTCTTCCCCTCCTCTCTCCATATCTGTCTGTCCTATCTAACAATGATGACATCAATAACAACAACAGTAATAACTACAGCAATAATAAAAAAACAACAAGGGCAACAAAAGGGAAAATAAATAAATATTTTTTTAAAAAAGGAGTAGGGGTAGAATTTGAACCCTGTCTCTTCCATTTTAAACCTCCTTCTTTCCTCCCTTCCTTTGAATTTTTTTTTTTTAATTTAAAAGAGACCTTGAGAGTGATAGCAGGTAGATAGAGAGGGAGAGGGAAGAGGGATGAGGGAAGATTGAAGAGGGAAGAGGGGGAGGGGGAGGGAGAGGTAAGGGGGGAGGGGAGGGGAAAGTAGAGGGGAGGGGAAGGGGAAGGGAGAGGGAGAGGCCTGCAGACCACTCATGAAGCTTCCCCTCTACAGCCAGGGACCCGGGGCTTGAACATGGGCCTTTGTGCACGGTAAGGGATGCGCTCAACCAGATTCACCACCATGCAGCCACCTTCACCTGAATTTAAACACAGTTCTTTCGTTCTTCTTTCTTTTTCCCCTTCCTTCCTTGCTCCTCTCCCACTTTCCTTCTCATTCCATTCATAAACATATTCTTAAAATTGTTTGCTTTTAAAAATGATTAATTGTATTAACAAGCATGTAATGAGAGACGTGATTAAGAAATTTTTCTAGTTGGCCTTGGCTGCCATGAATTCCACTGCGAGGTCACTCTCAGGCCACACGTGTGACTAAAAGAAAATGTTAAAAATGAAACAGCAGAAAGAAGCCACAGCCCCCAACTCAATCTCAGCATGTGAAGCGCTGGCCAGAATTGCAGCCAACTGAGCCTTCCCCTGAGTGGACTTATCAGTTTCTCAATATAAATAGATCATCCCAAATTGCCCTTATCTGTGAAGGATTGCTAAAATCCTATTTAGTTCACCAAATTCCTCTTTCTGGCCTATGGAACTTTAATTCTCAGGTATTTATTTCTCCAGAGAGTCATTTGGAAAGGAAATAAAGCCATCCTCACCATTCTCTGCATAGCTCACAGCCACAGACTTGGATATCCAACTTTAACAGAGAACGGAGTTTCTAGCCCCATGAATGTTTCAGCTCAGGGATCCAAGAAATGCCAGAAGCCCAAACAATCACTGAGAATGTGCCTGCCAGACCTGCACAATTTCACTTCCCTTTGCCCTTCCCCTGTCCTTCCTCTAACACTCACACCCACACCCACACCCAGAATGTGCCTTTTTTACCTCTTTCAAATTCAAAAGATATTTGCAAATGCTTTCCAAGGTAGAGGCAGCCTTCTCCTGGGAGAGCAGAAAAAAAGCACACTCAGAACAGAGAGCCCTGAAGATTTCCAGCCTTCCAGAGGCCACCTACATTCTACCAAGCCACAGCTGGGCTTGTCAAGTGAGCACAGGACAGTGCCTAGGCATTAATGGAAGGGTAGCACACATCCAAGAGACAACAGAACAGACAAGTCCTAGGCTGCATTCTATTCAGCCTAAAAATGTTTCCTGTATGCCTGTTCTATGTTTCAGGCTTTGTTCCAGGCACTGGATGTGAAGTATAATTGTGAATAAAACAATGTTTTTGGCTTTTGGAATTTATTTTATTGTCAGGGAAGTCTATCAGTCAATAAAGATGAATGCAATTTCATGTCAGAGAATGAAGTATCTAAGAGAACCGTAACACAAGGGAAGATAGATGGATAAGGGTGTCATGTCATGAAAAGTGAGCAGTATGTAGTCTTCAGAGCCAGTAGAATAGCTCACCTGAGAAGGTGCCTGGTCTAGCAAGTGCATGACCCAGGTTCGAGCCTGGCCTTTACGCTGCCAGAGGCAAGTTTCCATTCTTCATCCCATCAATGTCTCTTTATTTCTACACAAAAAGTGGTCCAGAGCAGTGAAGCCCCAGTGATGAAAATAAATAAGTAAATAAATAATAAACAAGGAAATTCAAGCCTATTTGCTGAAGGGATATTTGAGAAGAAGTGTGGGGGGGCATGTGGCAATCTGAGTGTACAAAGTATTGGACTTCAACCCATTGGAGTTCAGTCAGAGTCCTGGTAGAAAGAAAAGTGTACAAGTGGCAATCAATACAATTTAGTTTGATTATCTATATTTCTCCTTAACAATGTAAAAGATGTAAGGAAAATATCATCTTCCTTGAACTAAGCTTTCTTTCTTAGTTTTTAAAATATTTATTTTCTCTTTTGTTGCTCGTTATTATTGTTGTTATTGATGTCACCGTTGTTAGAGAGGACAGAGAGAAATGGAGAGAGGAGGGGAAGACAGAGAGGGGGAGAGAAAGAGAGACACCTGCAGACCTGCTTCGCCGCCTGTGAAGCGACTCCCCTGCAGGTGGGGAGCCGGGGGCTCGAACGGGGATCCTTAATGCCAGTCCTTGCTCTTTGCGCCACCTGTGCTTAACCCGCTGCACTACCACCCAACTACCTGAACTAAGCTTTAAAAATATTTAATCACCAATAGAGTTGCACTTGGTACATCTTCCTTTGCAGGTTATCTATTATTTATTTTAAGGCTAAAAATGTGAGATCATACCACATAGGGTACACTATTAATTCTCCTACCCTGACAACTGGGATGTGTATTCGTATTTAAACAAATCAGCTAAGGACAAATTCAAACATGACCAAAGAAGAGGAAATTATATAACAATCCCTTCCCTCAACGCCCAGTATTCATTATCAATTTATTGACAATCTTTATCCCATCTTTCTCACCACCCCCAGATTATTTTGAAGAAACCCTAGATATCAAGTGTTTTCATCTGTGTATATTTCAAACTCTGCTCCTATATCACTTTTGACCGCACACTCCAGCTGTTGGTATGCTTCTAATTCTGCTTCTAAAACCCCTTCTGTTTCATTGGTTTAATCCCCCCTCTTAACACTGTATTCTATTTACATAACCACTGTTAACTAAGCACCACCCTGCCTGCAGGGCATTGGTTTAATCCGCATTGGTTCATGATGTCTTTTTGCTCCGCCCCCTCTCGTAGCACACCCTGATTTCTACCAGTCTTTTTTCGCTCCACCCTCTCTATGTCACATCCTGTTTCCATCCTACTTGGCGAGTATATATAAGGACAGGATTGTGATTAGAGATAGCTTAGATTGCACTGCATTCCACATGAATAAAGACTGAACTGTGTACCACTCAGCCATGAGTCTCTGGTTGTCTCTCTCTCCCGCCTGCTAAGCTAGCCCAGCACCCAGCTTCATTTTAGAGGATGTGGTATTATTTCACCTGTGTAGACTGTAGGAGGGAGTCAAGAGTAAGAAGTGATGTTCTAAAAACTGGGGAGGGGAAACTAAAAGAGATGATGGTGCCACTTGACCTTGACGCTCTCAAAGCAGAGCTTTCCCAGGAACGTGCAGATCATAAGAAGAGAGGTCAAGTGAGATGCTCTCCTACTTGTGACCAAGTCCCTCCTACATAAATGCTAAATCACTCTAAATAAGAGTGGTCAGCATCCTCTCCCGCCACCCCTAGCTATCAACATACCCTTAGCCCAGCCACTTTCCTTACTTTTGAGAAACATATGCTCTACTGTTGCATGCACTGAATGCTGGCCAGATCATAAGCTGGAGAATGCTGGGCTCTCAAATAATATTTTTTTCTCCTAATTCCACTAGATCGCCTGTCCAGCCTGTTTCCCCACTTACTCCCTAAACTTTTGACTGAATTCAGGAAACTGCACAACAGTGACTCGGTCAGCTCTGACACCTGCCATTTTCAATCACAGACTGCCAATTTTATTACCATGGACCTTGACCACAGAGAAGCCCAGGATCTGCTATAGCTGTTGCCTTCACCTGACATTCCAGAGCTCTATTTGATATCTACATTTATTGAAAACCAGGAAAAGTTCATCAGGTCATGGAACTTCCCAGGCTATGCCCTGACCTTCACAAAGGGCAGGACTCGCT
This sequence comes from Erinaceus europaeus, assembly GCF_950295315.1. Classification (NCBI taxonomy): domain Eukaryota; kingdom Metazoa; phylum Chordata; class Mammalia; order Eulipotyphla; family Erinaceidae; genus Erinaceus; species Erinaceus europaeus. Next base: position 14,897,584 of record NC_080182.1, on the reverse strand, counting down.
TCTGATTATAAACATGTTGTTAAAAATCACCTAGAGCTAGCTGACCTCAAACAGAAGGGTGCTGGTGCATAAAGATTTGGTTTCTTCATTCTGAGAACCATTAGTGAACCTCATATTCTGGAAGGGGAAGTCCAGGCTTTCTGGCCCATGGTGGACTTTTGGTGCAGTTATAATAATTAAAGCCATAAAACAATAGCATTACTAAAACCAATAATTTGTAACACACACACACACACACACACACACACACACACACACACACACACACACACACACACTTGAGGTCCCTGAGAATTGCAGGATGACAGGTGAGCCTCAAGAACTGCCATTATCATAACAACAACTACAACAACAATAAAAGAAAAAAACAACAAGGGCAACAAAAGGGAAAATAAATAAATATTTTTTTTAAAAAAGGGAGTCGGGCAGTAGCGCAGCGGGTTAAGCACAGGTGGCGCAAACTGCAAGGACTGGCGTAAGGATCCCGGTTCGAGCCCCCAGCTCTCCACCTGCAGGGGAGTCGCTTCACAGGCGGTGAAGCAGGTCTGCAGGTGTCTGTCTTTCTCTCCCCCTGTCTTCCCCATCTCTCTCCATTTCTCTCTGTCCTATCCAATAACAACGACATCAATAACAGCAACTACAACAAAAATAAAAGAAAAAAAACAACAAGGGCAACAAAAGGGAAAATAAATAAATATTAAAAAAAAAGAAAAAGAACTACCATTATCAGACAACAATGTGCCCCAGAACCTCATCTCTCCAGAGCCCTAGCCCACCAGGGAAAAACAGAAACAGACTGGGGGTATGGATTGACCTGCCAATGCCCATGTCCAGTGGAGAAGCCATTACAGAAGCCAGACCTTCTACCTTCTGCACCTCATAAAGATCTTTGGTCCATTCTCCCAAAGGGAATAAGAATAAGGAAGCTTCCAGTGGAGGAGATGGGATACAGAACTGTGGTGGAAGGAATTGTATGGAATTGTGCCACTTTTATCCCACAATCTTGTCAATCATTACTAAATAACTAATAAAGAAAGGGGGGCACACTCCAGAAGTGCTGATTATTTTTTTAATATTTAATTTAATTTATTTATTTTCCCCTTGTTGCCCTTGTTGTTTTTTTATCATTGATGTAGTTATTATTGTTGTTTTGTTGTTATTGATGTCATCATTGTTAGACAGGACAGAGAGAAATGGAGAGAGGAGGGGAAGACAGAGGAGGGGGAGAAAGATAGACACCTGCAGACCTGCTTCACTGCCTGTGAAGCGACTCCCCTAGAGGTGGGGACCCGGGGGCAGAAGTGCTATTTCCACTTGCCTCACCAGGTATAGATGTCATACATGCCAGCCAGATTATCAAACTGAGTTGTAAATCATAGTAGAGGGATTCACAATTACTATCCTCGATTTCATCATGACTGGAATTGGTTAGAAGCCACAAATATACAAAGCACAATTTACTTCCCAAAGTGAGTCATTTTTTTTTAAGTAAACACAACCAGGTAAGTATTAGGCTCTAAATATAGAGTCCAAATTAGAGATCTCGTGGCTTCCCCTGAAACATCCGTAATATCTGCTGTTGCTACAATGGGTGTTGGAAAAATATTTGGAACTAAAATATAGTATTTCTCCAGGGAGTGTATATCAAAAATGCGGAGAAAGCAGCAATTACTAGAGAAACTCAATAAATACCTTGACAACCTGTCACTTTTCTTCAGGTACACTGATAACATATATTAAAAAGATTCAAAGCTTGCAGTTTCCTGCAAAGAATTTTTTCATTCTTTTCCTTCCTTCCCTCTTTCTCCCTTCCCTTCCCTTCCCTTCCCTTCCCTTCCCTTCCCTTCCCTTCCCTTCCCTTCCCTTCCCTTCCCTTCCCTTCCCTTCCCTTCCCTTCCCTTCCCTTCCCTTCCCTTCCCTTCCCTCCTTCCCTTCCCTCCTTCCCTTCCTTCCTTCCTTCCTTCCTTCTTTCCTTTTTTCCTTCCTTCCTTCCTTCCTTCCTTCCTTCCTTCCTTCCTTCCTTCCTTCTCTTTTCTTTCTTTCTTTTGTTCTTTCTTCCTTTCTGTCAAATGTGGCAAAATTTTATTCAGATCCCCAGCAGGATAAAAACACACTATGTGATATAGTCACTGATGTAGAATGTTTATCCTATTTCAAAGAATGGGCTTATATAAAACTTTCCTTTGGCATTACCTTAAAAATTAAGGGAATCTGAATGCTGCTGCTCTTATATTATTCATTACTAATTGCTGTGTTTTATTAGAAATATGATCTATTATAACCTTGAATAGAGTACATTAAATGACATTGAAAATTAGATTATTCTGATTATTAGAGAAGTGAGAAATGCACTAAACATTTTTAAGACTGATAATCAATCAGAGTATCCATTTGAGTGCAATAAAAATCAATCTGGAGCCAGTGTGTTTAAATCTAATTTTTTAAGCATGACATTTCCCTCAGAATTTCTTTCTAAAATGTCACCATCTTCTACAATGGTGATTGATTCTGTCTCTAGGGAGAAGCACTCACTCCAATTACTTCATCCACTGCACACGAACCACAGTCTACTTTAAAAAAGTCAAATGAATCACAGCAATAATAATACATTTCATTGGGGGGGAGGCACAGATTTATGTCACTTAAGTTAGAAGATCACCTCTCCCTCGAGTTCAAGCATAAAATAAGCTATTTAGATCATAGCTAGCTCTTTACTTTCCTCCGACAGAAAGGGGAAATTTTATATTGGGTTTTTATTTCACCTAACGCAGAAAAAAGAGGGAAAGACAGTGGCTTATGTAAAAACTTTATTTTCCTCACATATTTTCAGAGGAAGGAAAAATATTGTTTAGTGATCATTAATGTAACCTTTCATTCTCCTTCCATTCACCCATCGCCTTTTCAAATCTTCACTCAGTCATAAGCAATTATTGGATTCGACTTGAAGTCACCAAGTGACTGATCAGTTGGGAGACTCTGTCTTTCTTTTTCTTTCTTTCTTTCTTTCTTTCTTTCTTTCTTTCTTTCTTTCTTTCCTTCTTTCTTTCCTTCTTTCTTTCTTTCTTTCTTTTTTTTTTTTACTATGAGTAAATTCAAAAATTCACAAGGTAAGGATGGCTCAAGAAATTCCATCTATGGGACTCTGAATGACCTGATCCCTACATCCTGTAGAAGGTTCACCAGATTGCAGAAATAATCACCATCCACTCATTAATTCACTTTGGCCTTCAGAGTGGCATATGTAAATATTCAGTTTTCTTTCTTTTAAAGAATATTTTTATTCCTTTATTATTGGACAGAGATAGAGAGAAATTGAGAGGGGAGAGGGAGACAGAGAGGGAAAGAGACAGAGAGACACCACTTGTGAAGCTTTCCCCCTGGGGACCCAGGGCTTGAACCCAGCTCTTTGTGCACTGTAATGTGTGCACTTAACCAGGTGTGCCACCACCTGGCCCCCAATATTCCCTTTTTTGAATTTTGATATTTTATTGGCAATGGGTGGAGATTTTTCTTTCTTTTTTTTTTTTATCTGTTGCTTTTTAGTTTTATATTGTTGGTGTTTCTTTTTTTTTTAAATAATTTATTTCTTTATTGGGGAATTAATGTTTTACATTCAACAGTAAATACAATAGTTTGTACATGCATAATATTCCCCAGATTCCCATTTAACAATACAACCCCCACTATGTCATTCATCATCTTTCATGGACCTGTATTCTCCCCACCCACCCACCCACCCCAGAGTCTTTTACTTGGGTGCAATATGCCAATTCCATTTCAGGTTCTACTTGTATTTTCTCTTCTGATCTTGTTTTACAACTTCAGCCTGAGAGTGAGATCATCCCATATTCATCCTTCTGTTTCTGACTTATTTCACTCAACATGATTTTTTCAAGGTCCATCCAAGATCGGCTGAAAACGGTGAAGTCACCATTTTTTACAGCTGAGTAGTATTCCATTGTGTATATATACCACAACTTGCTCAGCCACTCATCTGTTGTTGGACACCTGGGTTGCTTCCAGGTTTTGGCTATTACAAATTGTGCTGCCAAGAACATATGTGTACACAGATCTTTTTGGATGGATGTGTTGGGTTCCTTAGGATATATCCCCAGGAGAGGAATTGCAGGGTCATAGGGTAGGTCCATTTCTAAGGTGGAGATTTTTCTATGGCTCAGAGCTTGATACTCATTTACTCATTGAGTCCTGTAGGGTAGAAGGGCCCTGTCCCCTGGCCTTGGGTTTCAAGTTCAGAGGTCTTTCTGTAGAGTGACACTCTTGACATTTCTTCACGTCTCCAGAGAGGAGGAGGAGGAGCAGGAACTTAGTCTTGGTGAAACAGAAGGAGGCACTTAGGGTTCTGGATTTGAATCCTTCCTGGCTTCCTCCATCTCTGTTTAGTCACCCGTTGAAAAGGGTATATAGGGTTGTTTGTCATTCTGTGGCAATTCCCAGGAGCAGCGATGAGGCCTTTGGGCCCCAACACTGCCCTTGACAGGTAGGTCAGCATATCTGCTTTGGGGTGAAGTTTCAGGAGGCACATGGAGGTCACATGTGCATACAGAGTTTTCCAGGAAACAAATGGTGATAGCAACTTGCACATAGCCCTAAGAAGAAACATTATTACATTGCCACTAGAAATACTATTTAAAAGCTATTCAACAGCAAAGGGAGTGTAACAGGCACATTAGCTATGAGGTAAGCTAACTTGGTTATATATAACATCTGGCTTTTGCTGAAGACATCTGCTTAAATAGGCATCTGACAACTAGTTTTCTGAAGTCTTTATACAATATGAAATACTTATTCGTGTCAGAGCAAAGATACATCCTTTGGAGGGGGCGGGATCATTTAAAAAACAGCACACAGAGGTAGGGTCGTGGCGTACTTGGTTGAATGTACATATTATAGTGTGCAAGGAGACAGGTTCAAACCCCTGGTTTCCACCTGCAAGGAGGAAGATTTACAAGTGGTAAAACAGTATTACAGGTTTCTCTCTTTCTTACTACCACTCAGCCTCCCCTCCCCCTCCAAAAAGTTTGGGGCTGTTTGCCACAGACTTAGTTCCTGAGCTTCTTTACAGAACATAGGAAACATTTTCCAGATGGAGGTTACTTCTGTGTTTCTAATCTCATTCACCTTTGTGGGGAGCAGATGAACTTCACTCCTGTCAGAATGGCCCATCTGCTCACCCCCCTTCAGAAGAGCTATTACACTGACTCTCTGACCAATTCATTGTTCCATGGAACATTGCTACCGTCTATCTCACTTAGGTCAGTGCTGCTGGCTTAATAGTTCCCCAATGGGTCACAGATGGCCAGTGGTCGAATATAGCAACATAATCTGATTACAAGACAAGTGTGACCCCTTTGGCCCACCTCAGCCTTACTCTACAAACAGCCACTGCCCAGAGGGAGTGAATTTTCCAGGCTGCCCTTCAGAGCAGAGTTACTGAAACACTCGTAGAGAATCCAACCCAAAGCCCAGGGTTTAATCAGCTACACTGCCCGAGCAAACTCACTGGCCATTTAGTCCTTCTTAGTAGATGTATGTCAAAGCAAGGCAGAGTAGGTTGGGAGGTCTGGGGTGAAGACTTTGAGGAAGACTTCTTTTTGATAACTCAGTTAATTAGGAAAATATTAGCAAGTAGTTCCCACTCGCAGTGAATGAATGTAAATTAACATCTATGCCAGATTCTAAAGCCCCATGCTCACTTTATGTGACCACAAACCATGTGTCTATCTTCACTAGAAGTTGGAGACACTCCATCCCAAATTGTTATAAACAAAAATGTCTCCAGGCATTGCTAATATTTCTGGTGGACAACACTTCACTCCCTTTGGTTGAGATCTAGTGGTGTATATTAACCGCCTAGAACTCATGAACTATTGGGTTGTTGGAAAAGTCATGACATATTTTTCTTCTCTCTCTCTTTTTTTTTTTTGTACGAGAGCACTACTCAACTCTGGCTTATGGTAGTGCAGGGGATTGAACCTGGTGCCTCAGGCATGAGAGTCTCTTTGCATAACCATTATGATATCTACCCCTGTCCATTCTTTTCTGGTTTTCTATGCAATGATATGTCACGATTTTTCTGACAACCAATATTATGAGCACTGGTGAGGGGAAAGACAGCATGATGGCTATGTGAAAAGACCTTCATGCCTGAAGTTCTGAAGTCCCAAATTATTAAATCTCCAGGATTAGCATAGAGCAGAGGTCTGCTAAAACAAAACCAAAACACACAGGCTTAGGAATCAGACCTACCACCACCAATGAGTTAGTGAGCAAACCACTTAACTTTCCTTGCTTCTTCTTCTCATCTATAAACCAGGGTGCTAATCCCCACCTCACATAGCTGGAAGGCTCATGAGGAAAAAGAGAAGAGAGCCCTTGGCAGGGCCAGAGGAAGAACTCTGGAAATGCAAGTTCAATATCAAGTGGTTCCTTTGTAGACACTTAGGGAGATGCACTTGTACACAGAACAGTCAGAGGGGAGAGCACTGACACGAAGACATTTCCAACAGTGTCTGCCCAAAGCTGCAGAACGTGATCATATCCACTTCTGTAATTTGCCCAACGTTCACCTGTCTTGACCTCTTCTAATCACCTGAGGGCGAATCACCTAAAATGTATGTAATGCATGCACATTTCAACACGAGAAACAAGAGGCTCTTGATTTTACCCTGGTGTGGACAGTGGATAGTTGGGTGTGGGAATTGCTTGTCTTTGCCACTATCCTAATTTCCTCTGTGGAAATAAGCTCCATCCCACAGGGGATCATTCTGACAGTGTAGGAATCCAGGTACCTGCTCCACTCATGCAGTATAGCAGATGAGGTGCCTCATTTGTGTTTCCTTTCCTCTGTACCATCAGGGGGCCCAGTCTCTGCCAGTGGGGCGTTTTCTCTCGATACTGATAGCCTAGAAAATGAAGTAAGTGACTGGGAATGTGGTGGGGCTAGGGGGGGATGTCTGTCTGTCTAATGGCTCACTCTGGTCAACTTGTCTACAAGGAAGCTTCTTTCTCAGCCTCTCAGAGCCAGTGGGCTCCAGATTCTTCCTGACCTGGCTCTCTAACCTCTTCTCCATTTGGGGAGCCCCTCACAAGTTTCTAACTAATTCTTCTTTGCTTAAGTTGGTCAAGTTGGTTTCTGTTGTTTTGACCAAATGATACCTAGTAAAAAATCTGGGGGGAAGGGTAGGTAGATAAATAGTTTAGGTGAGAGATATAGGAATTTTTTTCTATAAAAACTAAATACCCCCCCAAATTTAAAACCAATAAGTAGATAATTTTTTCTCCTAAGATATGTTACTTATTTTTTTGATTAATTAATTTATTTAATGGATAAAGACAAAGAGAAATTGAGAGAGAAGGGAAAAGATAGAAAGGGGCAGAGACAGAAAGACACCTGCAGTACCACTTCACCACTCATGAAGCTTTCCCCCTGCAGGTGGGAACTGGTGTTTGAACGTCGGTCCTTGCACACTGTAGTGTGTGCAATTAACCAGGTACACCACCACCTGGCCCCTCTACTTCACTTTTTATGTAGGAGAGAGACACACATGTAGAGGGTGGGGGAGAGAGAGATGCCAAGAGTCCCACTTAGCTCTGGTTTATGGTGATGCTAGGGATTGGGCCTGGGACATGTAGGGCTTCAAGCATGCCAACCTGGTGCTCTAAGATGTTGAGCTCAGCTCCTTCTCTCCCCACCACGCCCCCCCATTCGTGGATACAGAGTCCATCCGTGGTGGGTTTAAATGCAATGGGATATGAGAAAAGAATAGAATAATAGGGAGCTGGGCGGTAGTGCAGTGAGTTAAGTGCACGTGGCATGAAGCGCAAGGACCCATGTAAGGATCCCGGTTCCAGCCCCCGGCTCCCCACCTGCAAGCAAGTCACTTCACAGGCGGTGAAGCAGGTCTGCAGGTGTCTATCTTTCTCTCCCGCTCTGTCTTCCCCTCCTCTCTCCATTTCTCTCTGTCCTATCTAACAATGACAACATCAACAATAATAACAACAATAATAACTAAAACAACAATAAAAAACAACAAGGGCAAGAAAAGGTGGGGAAAGAAAAAGAACAGGATAATAAAGGATTGTGTCATGATCGCTGTTATTATTCTCGTTAAACTGAACTCCATGTCAAGGAGCTGGCATTTGGGCTTTCCAGTTCAGAATCAGCACTGCCATCTCAATTAATGGTGTTTGTTATACTGTGAGATTAAGCTTACAATCAGAGAGCAGATGCTTAGCACTTCTTAGACTATGTACTTCTCCAGGCTCAGCAACAGTATGTTATCAGTTGCATCTCTTCCCACTGCCTCCCACCCCTCTGTTCCAGCAGCACTGTCCTCTGTGCTGCTCCTGATGCTACCAGGGTCTCTGTGCTTGAACTTTCTCTGGCCTAGAAAGCTCTGCCCTTCCTTAGGTACCCATACAGATTTGCTTCCTCACCTCCGGGTCTTTACTGAAGTATCACCCTTCTAGTGTGTGCTTCCTGGATATCCAATGGGAAATAAGAAATCTTTCACCTCCAGTGCCCAGAAAAATGCTATTTTCCCCTCGTTCCTTTTAAATTTCTCTCATTATTATTCATCACTAGTAAAACCAGAAAATACTTGATGTATTGACTTTATCCCCATTGAATTCCATCCCTCTAACATAGGTATTTCTGTCTGCTGTAGTAGGGCCTTGCTGTATGCTCAGTGCCTAGAAAATTGTGTGGAACACAGTAGGTATAGAACAAATGCTTGTGAAATGAATAAATGAATGAGTGAATCTGACGGGAAGTTTTTACTTTGTTACTTTGTAGGAGTTAGGGGAGTCACCACTGGAGAACTCCTGTTTTGGCTGGGAGGGTCTGAATTAACTAATGTCCATGTCCAGCAGTTAAGCAACTACAGAAGCCAGAACTCCCACCTCCTGTACCCTCAAAAGAATTTTGGTCCATACTCCCAGAAGGGCAAATGATAGAGGAATAAGGCCAGAGGGCTCGGGAACCCCAATTCTACCAGGACCCAAAGCATTTGTCACTAGGAATCTAGTTTTCATACCATCTCTGAAAGGGAAGTGAATCTGGAAAATACCAGAGGAAGGCAGCACTTTGTCTTTTATCTGAGAGAGAAGAGGAAAAAAGGAAGGACACTTAGAAATAGTAGGAGCGGTGGGATGGGACACAGTCTTTTGGTGGTGGGAATGGTGTTTAAAATGTAGTCATGTAAATCACTATTCAATTAATATGAGAGGGGAAAAATAGATCATATGCCTAGAACTTTTTTTAAAAATTTTTTTATTTAAGAAAGGATTAGTGAACAAAAGCATAAGGTAGGAGGGGTACAACTCCACACAATTCCCACCACCCAATCCCCATAACCCACCCCTCCCATGGTAGCTTTCCCATTCTCTATCCCTCTGGGAGCATGGACCCAGGGTCGTTGAGGGTTGCAGAAGGTAGAAGGTCTGGCTTCTGTAATTGCTTCCCCGCTGAACATGGGCGTTGACTGGTCGGTCCATACCCCCAGTCTGCCTCTCTCTTTCCCTAGTAGGGTGTGTCTCTGGGGAAGCTGAGCTCCAGGACACATTGGTGGGGTCTTCAATCCAGGGAAGCCTAGCCAGCATCCTGGTGGCATTGCCTAGAACTTTTTAAAACACAGACTGAGTCTTTTTAATACATAGGCTGAGTCTTTGATATGTTGACTCTCTTAAAAGCCTAGACCAGGGAGAACAGAAGCAACTGATGACACCGCTATATACAAGATGCTGGGTATTATACAGCAAACCCTAACAAAGGGACTTTTCAAAGTTAACCCAATTAACAAAAAATGTGACGATAACAATAACTGTCCATTGTCTTCTTGAACCCTAAGACAGTAGGAACCTCACATTTCCACTACAGAGCCTATATTTTCCCCAGTCCTGCAACCTTAGGGTGGGGCCCACTTTCTTGCATGCTTCTCTCAATTCATATCAAATAATATTGCATCTGCTGATCCCAACCTAATCAATGCAATAAGTGCCACCCCAGCATGCTTCACTTCAGACTGTGTCCAAAGACTTCAGGTGTGGAATGACAACCCTTCAGCTTCATCACTCGGATGAAACCTTTCCTTTCATAGTATTCTCTAATCCCATTCCAGGTGTTCCACTCCCCAATAAAGTCCCTAAACCTAGATATAGACCAGGTCCCCTGAGATAGAGCATATGTTCACACGTGTCCATAAAATATATACCTGAAAGCAAAGGTACACAAAAGTCTGCAGAGAGTACCCCCCGCCCCCAATACTTCATCTGCACTAATCCAGCCTTTAGGTCCTTTAGGTTCAACAAATTGTTTGGCTTTGTATGTTAACTCTCTTTTCAGCCACCAGGTTCCAGATGCCAGCATGATGCCGACCAGACTTTCCTGGACTGATGACCCCACCAATGTGTCCTGGAGCTCCACTACCCTGGAGACCCACCCTACTAGGGAAAGAGAGAGGCAGACTGTGAGTATGGATTGACCAGTCAATGCCCATGTTCAGTGAGAAAGCAATTACAGAAGCCAGACTGTCCACCTTCTGCAACCCTCAATGACCCTGGGTTCATACTCCCAGAGGGATAGAGAATGGGAAAGCTATCAGGGGAGGGGGTGGGATATGGAGATTGGGTGGTAGGAATTGTGTGGAGTTGTACCTCTCCTATCCTACGGTTTTGTTAATGTCTCCATTCTTAAATAAATAAATAAATAAATAAATAAATAAATAAATAAATAAAACAAAAAAGAAACGAGACGTAGGTGTGACTTAGGGAAGAAGTTAAAGCAGGACTGTAGACAAAAATGGACAAATATATAAATATAGTTAACTCAGTCTTCATCTGCAATATTCTTGCCTTTAGGTTCATGATTAGTCAACAATTTGTTCTGCTTTGTATCTTAATTCTTTTTCAGCCACCAGGTTCCAGATGTTACCATGATGTCAACCTGACTTCCCTGGGCAGATGACCCCACCAATGTGTCCTGGAGCCCCACTTCCCCAGAACCTTGCCCCACTAGGGAAAGAGAGAGACAGGCTGGGACTATGGATCGAACTGCCAATGCCCATGTACAGTGAGGAAACAATTACAGAAGCCAGACCTGCCACCTTCTGAACCCCATAATGATCCTGGGTCCATACTCCCAGAGAGATAAAGAATAGGAAAGCTTTCAAGGGAGGGGATGGGATATGGAGTTCTGGTGGTAGGAACTGTGTGGAATTGTACCACTCTCATCCTATGGTTTTGTCAATATCTCCATTTTATAAACAAAAAATTAAAAAAGAGACTAAAAAAATGAATATTTAATGCCCCTCAAAAAATAAGTTAACCCATACCTGTGACTTTGGGAGAACTACTTCAGTCACCAGTGAAGAGGGTGGGGACACAGAACTCTGGTAGTGAGAAGAGTATGGAATTATACCCCTATTATGTTATAATTTTATAAACCAATATTAAATCACTAATTTTAAAGAAACAGTTCTGTTTTGACTTCACAGGTACATTTGGGTTCAACCTATGTCAAATGTGAGCTTTCAAGCTTGGAAGTATTGAGGCTTCACCTTGAGCCAGTGAAGATTCTCTAGACATTCACCTTCTGTTTCATGTTGCTAATAAAACACTTATCCCACCCCTCTTTTTGCCATTACAAACCAACATCTTTATGAAAGTAGGTTTTATTTTTGAGTTTTTAATTGGGGGAATTAATGTTTTGTTTTTCTTTCTTTTTTCTTTTTCTTTTCTTGATTTTTGGATACAGACAGAGAAATTGAGAGGGGAGAGAGAGTTAGGGAAAGAAACAGAGAGACACCTGCAGTTCTACTTCACCACTCCTGAAGCTTTCCCCCTGCAGGTGGGGGCCAGGAGCTTGAACCCAGGTCCTTGTGCACTGTAATGTGTGCACTTAACCAAGTATGCCACTGCCTGGCCTCCCTTCTTTCTTTCTTTTTTCAGGGGATTAATGTTTTACACTCGACGGTAAATACAATAGTTTGTACATGCATAACATTTTCCAGTTTTCCACAATGAAAATAGTTTAATCATTTTTAAAATATCACCTGAAAATGGACAAAGTTCACATACATCTTTAGCCTTTATGAATATGTTCAGTTCCTATAGCAAAATACCTTTAGTTATGTGACAAAAGAGAAAATTCTGGAAGCTTGAAGGAGAGGGCCAAGGCTTTAAAGATGAATCAAAAAGAAAGATAGTAGCAACAAAGGCAGGCATTCTCATATTCCACTCAGAATTTATAAAAAAAGTTTTGCAGCGACTTAGCAAATGGAGTGCATTCTTTGTATGTGTGAGACTCAAGTTTAATCCCCATGTGCTGGACTGGTGCTCTGGCCTCTCTCACCTCTCCTCTTCCCTCACACCCATGGCAGACATTGCTAGCTGATTACAGTTTTCTCTCTCACTGTACATGCATACAATTACACAAGCTTTCTCAACACAGTAATCCAAGTGAACCCAAGGATTCACGACTAATTGACCAGTATCAGCACAGACAACAAAACCACTCTGCCAACTTGAACCTTAATAATAAAATGCTTAGACTATATTTAATGTTCCTTCTCCTCCCTTCTCTCCCTTTCTTTCCTCTTTAACTGGTAACTTGTTGGGTAACATAGTTGTAAGACAACTATGAAGAGACTGAAGTAGAAAACAGTCACCTTCCAAAAATGAATAGCAGAGTTCTTTTTTGATATGTTACAGTGGCCATACAGAATCAGAGAAAGAAGGGGCCAGGGAAGAATTTCATGATATGCTCACACATTCAACAATCTCTTCTCCATCTTCCCCCACTAGATCTCAGCTAGTGTGCTCTTATAGCTAAGTAAGAGGAAATGTTCACAATTCTAATTTAAAACCTCCTTTGTAGACTGTCACTGGAATCCCACTGTTCACATACAAAAATCCAAAGAGCACATTTGTTGGTCATTACACCAGGCCCCCTGCATTGCTTAACGCTGTGGTCTATTTACATAATCATCGTTTTGTCTGAGACCCACCCTGCCTGCAGGGCATTGGTTTAATCCCCACTGGTTAGATGGAAGCTTGCTACTTTGTTTGCACTCTTTTCTCCTCTCCACCCCCATCCTACCAATTTCCTTTTCCAACCTGCCACTTCCGCTTCGGAAGGTATAAAGGCAGTTCTTTTCTGATCAATAAAGGAGAATTGCATTGTGTTCCCGCTCAGACAAGAGTTCCTGGTTCCTCTTCCGCATCGCTGAGTAAGCAGCAGCCTAGGTTGGCTCTGGCCAAGTTCTCTCCAACCCAGAGAGCACGTGCCCGGGAAGAAACACCCTCAGGCTAGCCTGGCACACACTCTGCAAGGTGACACAAAAGACTGTTGATCAGATATTTCTCCAGGTGGAGGAACTTGATCCATGTATCCATCCATCAGACACATGTGCCAGGCACTGTTCTACGCACTGGGAAGACAGATGTGAACACAAGAACAACTATCACTACTCTTGTATAGGCTGAAGTGAGGGTCAGAGTGGAAGATGGAAAAAAAGGGGGGGGAGGGGCAGGTGGTAGCCCAGCGGGTTAAGCGCACATGGTGTGAAGCACAAGGACTGGGTAAGGATTCCCAGTTCAAGCTCCCGGCTCCCACCTGTGGGGGATTGCTTTGCAAGTGGTGAAGCAGGTCTGTAGGTGTCTCTCTTCCTCTCCCCCCTCTGCCTCCTCCCATCTCTCTTGATTTCTCTGTCCTATTCAAAAACAATAATATCAACAACAATAACAACTATGGCAACAAAATGCAAAAAATGGCCACCAGGAACAGTGGAAGCGCCTGGAGGCAAAAAAAAAAAAAAAAAAGAATGGTGAGAGCAATAAGCAGAGGATAAGGAAGATTCACTGTCAGTGGGTAAGGGACAGAATCATCAAGAATGGGGTCATGAAGTGAGGTTGGGGAGAATGAGAAGGACTCAGGAGCACTGACCTGGTTGGATCAATGAATTTAATAATACAGAATAGGAGTCAGCAAGCTGAGTTGTACCCAAGACTAAAGGGTAAATGTTTGGGGTTTTTTTTGGGCATCTTCTGAGTCATAATTACTCAATTCTGTGTCTGTATTTGGAAAGCAGCCAGAGACAGTAAGTAGAAGTAAATGGGCATAGTTATATTCCAATAAGACTTTATTTCTTTAAAAAATGACCCACTGGATTTGACCCATGGGTTGTGGGTTGTGGGTTGCTGACCCCTGAGTTAGGTCATTAGTAAACTCAGAACTAGCATTTCCCCCCCCCTTTGGTAGGGTTGTGTTAGAGTGAAGAAATGAGTGATTCATGACCAATTCAGGTGACCACTGAGGAAGAGGCTTCCACTCAGAACTGAATGCCAGCCAACAAGTGAAGAGAGATCGCATCTTTCTTTAATCTTTTCTATTATTGCTTTTCTTAATTACAGAAGGCACACATACTTATTATCACATGTGAAACCATAATGCTAATGGTTTCCCTCCCACTCCTCTTCAATCTCCGGCTCTTTGAGGCAACCCACATGAAATGTTTGGTGGGGTTGTTGGAGACAGTGCCTAGATTACCAGAGTCTGGGACACTGGATGTGATCAGCTGTGTAATCTAACTAATACAGAAATAAATTCTGTGACGGTCACAGCAATCAGAATGTGATTTTTAAAGGGAAGGGAAACGAAGGGAGTAACTAAAACCAACCAAGAGTTTACCTCAGGAGCACACTGAAATTCTCAGACTCTACATAGCTCGGCAACTTCTGGGCTGTCAGAAAAGTCATGACGTGTTTTTCTATGCAAAAAAATATGACGTGACTTTTCTGACAGTCCAGTACTTGGGATTTGGTTAACTGACTAACCATGACTTAAGGCTAACCATGAGAGTTAGCCTGAGAGTTGGTGCTCCCCCAGACACTGAGGCTCCAGATCAAATTAAGTGGGAAGATTAAAAGGCCTAAACTGCTTTCCTTTCACAGAATATAGTTGCTTCTCAAAGTAAATTATGAGATTAAAGTCCTGGGTGGGGCAGACATAAAATTCCACTGCTTGTCTAGATGGATGCTTGGCTGAATAGTAGGTAAAGAAAAGACTTAATCAACCAGTCAATCAAGTAGTGGATCAATAGACTGAATATCTAATCAAGATGTGCGCAGAAAAGGCTTACCTTAAAAAATGTCTATAAGATAGCAGTGTGATAAGGCCACAAAAATATGTAATGTAGCCTTAAATTACATTTTTAGAAATAGCGCAGAAATTGAGAGAGAGGATCACTTCTGAACTACGGAACTACAGTCTTGAGAGGATAATTAAAAATTTTAAATTATCTTTATTTATTTATTGGATAAAGACAGCCAGAAATCAAGAGGGTAGGGGGAAACATAGGGGGAGAAAGAGAGACACCTGTAGCACTGTTTTACCACTTGCAAAGCTTTTCCTTTGCAGGTGGGGACTGGGGGCTCAAACCCGGGTCCTTGTGCACTGTAGCATGTGCACTCAACCAGGTGTACCATCACCCAGTCCCTGAGATGATCATTTTCTAGGTTCTGTGTAGACCTTTGTGTAACTCCAGGCTACATCTTTGAGGACTTGTTCATTTTAGGATGGACATTAACTAAAGAAACTGCAGAGAGTATGGCTAGGAATCTCTAGTACACGTGGAGCCATTGAAAAAATACTGCAGATATTTGGTTTGAAGGGGTTGGCGAGTCAGGAAGGGCAAAGTTCCTATAATCAAATATTGGGACTTATTTTCAGTATTTTGAGGAAGCAGATTTAGAGTCAATAGGTAAGACAGAGATTGGGGTGAGCATGATAAAGGAAGAGACTTTCTAACTGTCTTTGATGCCACCACACAGAATAATGCTGACCCTGGTACAGTTATCCCGTGTCATATGGACTTCTGCCATTTACATCAATGCCAGAGGGAAGCAAGGCCCATGAGAATCTCTTCTTAATTTTGGTTGTCTGTCCATTTAGGATCTTTTAGCCGCTTTAGAAAGATCCAGTCTGTCTGGAGCTAGGTGGTTTTATAAATTGGGAGAACTCAAATATTATCAACAGTTATGTGTTTGTAGATCAATCAAGGTCACAAACACAAAGAGGTACCTTCTGAGAAAAAGCTTAGGCAAGAGTGTTTGCAGATGAACTTGCTTTAACTTGTCTGTGATTAGCAGAGGAACATCTGGGAACATTTCTGGCTTCAGGTCGGAGATGGCACCATACATATGATAGGTCAGCGGCTCTTAACTCTGAGCTTGGCTTTATCTACCTGTAAAATAGGACTTAAATTGAGACGATGACACAACAGTATTTCTCCAACTATCTGAGGTAAAGGACTTTTTCCCCCTAAATTTAATAGTATATTAAATTTATATATATATATATATATATATATATATATATATATATATATATATATGTATGTATATATATTTTAACCCCCTCGGGTTACTACTGGGATTTGGTACCTACATTATGACACCATTCAGCAGTTCTTTTCTTTTTCATTCTTTTTTTTTTATATAGAGGGTGAGAGACAGAGAGAAATAGGGAGAGAAAGGAGAGACACCTGCAGCACTGCTCCATCACTCATGAAGCTTCTCCCCTGCAGGTGGGGACTGGGGGCTTGAACCCAGGTCCTCATCCATGGTATTGAGCACCCAACTGGCCTCAACAAATACTGTTATAAAATAAAACAGAGATGAATTTCTAGAATGACGAAAATGCTGCCTGGATGTGGCAGCAATATCAAATTACTAAATTTGTGAATGTCTCCTTTAGATGTCTGAACTTGTCTTATTGAACCTGGTAACAATTTATGAACCAATTCTTTTTTGCTTCCAGGGCTATTGCTGGGACTCAGTGCCTACACCACGAAGCCACTGCTCCTGGAGGCTATTTTTTTCCCTTTTTGTTGCCCTTGTTGTTTACAGTTGCTGTTATTATTGTTATTGTTGTCATTGCTGTCTTTGTTGTTGGATAGGATAAAGAGAAATGGAGAGAGGATGGGAAGACACAGAGAAAGATAGACATCTGCAAACCTGCTTCACCACTTGTGAAGTGACTCCCTTGCCAGTGGGGAGCCAGGGGCTCGAACTGGGATCCTTGCGCCAGTCCTTGCGCTTTGTGCCATGTGTGCTTAACTCACTACTACCACCTGACCCCCTTATGAACCAGTTCTGACCCACCGACCATACTAACAGAAAACTTGAATTCTGAAATACTGAAATGTATTATAAAACAACATTTATGTAATGCTAAGATATTAAAAATCAAAATTATAAGGCAGCTAAAACCCTGATGACAGGAGAGAAAAATTCAACAGGATGTTAAAAACTGAAGAGATCCCTTTTTCTCTTAAAAAGACACTTGTTTCTGAGAAACACCATTTCTGAAGAGGAGGAAAAGGATAAGGATGAGAAGAAAGAGGAGGAGGAGAAGGAAGAGGAGGGGGAGGAGGAGGAGGAGGAGGAGGAGGAGGAGGAGGAGGAGGAGGAGGAGGAGGGGGAGGGGGAGGGGGAGGGGGAGGGGGAGGGGGAGGGGGAGGAGGAGGAGGAGGAGGAGTGTTTTCATTGTTGAATTTAAAGCAAAATAGTTACTTGGAAGCCTTTGAGAATTTCCAGAGAAAAAGCCCTGGACACAAGGGACTATGTTTCTATAAAGCAAAGAGACAGCAGGTTGCACAGTTTAACTCAATAAAATAACACTTTCAACTTGGTGAAGCTGACCTAGATTTTCTGACTTCCATGCAGAAACAAATCAGGTGGGCTGAGATCTTGGGAGCCAAGGGAGAAGAGATCAGGGTTGAGCCTGGATAGTCAAGCAGGAGCCTTTCTTTTTGAATATAGTTGAATATTACATCCTCAGCCTGTTCCAGACTGTAGAAAGGGGGTTTGTAAGCTAAATATCATCACCACTGAAGGTTGGATGGTGACATCCTCCTGATGCAAAGAGTTCAAAAGCACACACTTGTATAATTTTTCTTCTCATTCCACAAGCATTTTCATAGCATGGCAATGTGGAATTCGGAATGAAGACTGCCATAGCCCAACAGACCTGCAACAATCTCAGTGTCTCCAACTACAATATGGAGATGACAATATTTGTTTGCTATGTTAAAGAACACATTGTGAAAATCAAGCCAGTCACTGCAAAGTACAAAGAATGCCAACTACAACTGATAAATCACGTGTGCTGCTCCCTTGCACTCTCCTCCCCAGTTATAGGCCACTCAGAGTCTGTTCAAACACACAACCAATCTTGAACTGCAGGGAAAGGCAACCTCAGGGGAAGAGCTATATACAGTTGAAATAATTTACGAGAACATACGCTCACATTACTCAATTAGCTTGGCGTGAGTTGAAAGCATGAAATGGCTCTTTCCAGATGCTTCTTGTTTTTAGTAGCTTTTTCTGTTAGTAGGCTGAGTGTCCCCACCCCCTTCTTTTCCACTAGGCCAAACCACACTTGCAACTCCCTCTCTCCCTGCAGGGTAGGGGTCTCTTCCTGGATGCATTTCCAAATGACCCCCCAAAACAGCATTGGATCCCATCATGCCTCACCCCTACCAGCCAGGAAAAATCACTAATTCTATATGGTTGCTTTCTGGGGAAGTTTTAGATGAGGCTGTCTAATGATTCTGAAAAGCTTGCTTCTTACTCAAGTCCTCTGAACAAACTCTGCCATCTTGTTAAGATTGTGGATTTCGTTTCTTCCTCAATCCAAAATTTCACTTTAAAACTCCCCAACTTCCTTTATGTGGGACTTCTAAAATTCTCTCACGGAAAATACTTCAGCTTCTCTCAGAATAAACTCAGAAAAGTCCCACGAGGGGGTCCTTATTAACCTCCCAAACTTCACTCCAGATGCTTCTGCCAATGAATTTCTTTTTTTTTTTAATTAAAATTTTTTTTCCATCATTGAATTTTTGAGATACTGCTTTTCTAGAAATACCTAGTTATATTTGCTCAGAGCAGCAACATATCTGTACTTGCTTTTTTTTCACTGCACTTTTTAGACATTTTAACTGTACCAAACTTAATTCCCCATATGGATCAGAGTCTAGAGATTTTTAAGAACATCTTTGTTTAAACCCTCCCTCCCCCACAAATATGAACCAGTTTTATACACCATTTGCTACAGAATGGTCAGGCATGGAACATTTTTTCCACCTCTCATCCTTGCCTCCATATCTATGGGCTTTGCTATAAGCTGACTGTACAGTTGAAATGAAATGGCATATCTGACTTTTATTTAAGCCATGAAGGAACCAAACATGCTAAGTTCTCAGCATTTACACTTAAAGTTCCTTATCTGGTGGGAATTTAGCGTGACAGCTGTTGAGAACACTTGTCGGATTCAGCAAACTACAGTTTCTTTCTTTTTTTCTTTTTATAACAAAGGTTTTTCTTTTCTTTTTTAAAAATATTTTTATTGATGTATTATTGGATAGAAACAGAGAGAAATTGAGAGGGGGGGTAGAATTAGAGAAACACCTGAAGCCCTGCTTCACCACTTGTGAAGCTTCTCCCGTGCAGGTGGGGACCAGGGGCTTGAACCTGAGTCCTTGTGCACTGTAATGTGAGTGCTTAACCAGGTGCATCACTGCCTGGCCCCCAGACTACAGTTTCTATGTCTAGTTTTGTCCTTAACTAGCTGTGTGACTTTGGAAAACTACTTCTGGGGGCTGGGCAGTATCACACTGGGTTAAAAGCACATGGCGCTAATCTCAAGGACTGGCCAAAGATCCCGGTTGAAGCCCCTGGCTCTCCGCCTGCAGGGGCGTCTCTTTACAAGCAGTGAGGCAGGTTGCTTTACAAGCAGTGAGGCAGGTCTCTCCCTCTGTCTTCCTCTCCTCTCTCGATTTCTCTCTGTCCTATCTAACAGCAACAACAGCAATAACAACAACAACAATAGTGGCAACAAAATAGAAAAAAATGGCCTCCAGGAGCAGTGGATTTGTAGTGCAGGTACTGAGCCCCAGCAATAACCCTGGAGGCAAAAAAATAAATAAATAAAAAAAAGAAAACTTCTTTGGGACATCTTAAACAAATAGTTAAAAACACTGCTGACTTCAGCTTTGTGTCCTCAAATCGAGACAAGATTTGTGTGTGTGTGTGTGTGTGTGTGTGTGTATGTGTGTGTGTAAGTGTTCCCATCAACGCTAAGATTCACATTTCCACTGAGAATATTTAAAATGGTGAACTGGAAGGTAGGGGGTAGGGGTCGGACAGTGGAGCACCCAGTTAAGCTTGCATAGTACTGTGAGCAAGGATTCGCTCAGGGACCCAGTTTGAGCCCCGCTCCCCAAGTGGTGAAGCAGGTCAGCAGGTGTTTATCTTTCCCTCTCCCTCTATATACTTACCCCCTCTCAATTTCCCTCTGTCCTATCAAAGTCAAAATTACAAGGAAAAAAAAAGGGGGGGGGGAAACGGCTGCCAGATGTGGTGAATTCATAGTGCATAGTGCCAGTACTGAGCTCCAGCAATATCTATCTTCAATAGCCTCCTCACCATGTTTAGCACGTACCCACACTCTTGTAAGCTCTTTCATAATGTTCACTCATTTCACTTGCATACCAGGCTACGGTGGTAGGGAAATATCCTTCTTTGCTCCCAGTTAGAGATATGGACAAAAGGATATTTGGCTCTAGTCTCAGTTGGTAGGTGGTAGAGGCAGAAGATAAAGCTAGACCATGTCCCGAAACACCAAAGATACTTCCCCTCTGATAGCACTTCAAGCAAGTGACTATGGACCTCAGCCAAGAGAATTTCAGTTCAGGATGCTGCTTTCTTAGGTGTTGATCTCAATGCTAACATGTCAGAACTCCTTGTAGAAGATAAAACACAGACTTGAACAATGTGCTTGGGTGTGTTTCTTTACAGTGTTTCCTCAGAAAAAAAATATGTGTCCTGCTCACAAAAAATGTCGCATCTCAACAGTTGTGTTCAGCAAACTCTGTGTCAAAGAGACCTAGGGAAGACAGGGCTAAGGTTGTGTACGTACAGCTGACAGGAAGCGGAAAGTAGGGAAAGCATAGGTGAAATCCCCGTATGATTTAGGAATGAGACAACTGTCTCTGCTTTTACTGTAAAAAGAAGTTAAAGAATCCTGAGTATGACTCCATTCAGAAAATGCAACTGAAGTCTCAATATTAGTAATGGTATCAATTGAGTATAACCAACGTCTACTGAGTTAAATATTTGCTATGTGCCACCTACATAGAATCCAGGCACTGCCCGTAAGATTCCATCCATCTCTGGGAGTCGGGCTGTAGCGCAGCGGGTTAAGCGCAGGTGGCGCAAAGCACAAGGACCGGCATAAGGATCCCGGTTCGAACCCCGGCTCCCCACCTGCAGGGGAGTCGCTTCACAGGCGGTGAAGCAGGTCTGCAGGTGTCTATCTTTCTCTCCTCCTCTCTGTCTTCCCCTCCTCTCTCCATTTCTCTCTGTCCTATCCAACAACGACAACAATAATAACTACAACAATAAAACAACAAGGGCAACAAAAGGGAATAAATAAATAAAATAAATATTTTTTTAAAAAAAAGATTCCATCCATCTCACCTTTCCTACCTTCAAGGCAGACAAAGCTATTGTTCTAATTTTATACATGTGCTCAGTTAGATGCTTAAGTTTTCATGGCCAGAAAACTGTGGAGACAGGTTTCCAACTCATCTGGATTGATTCTAAAGTCTATACGCTTAATATTCTTGCTTCTTGATAGCTGGTTATGAAAAAAAGAAAAGTCATTAATACTATTAAAAGTTAGAGTTCGGTTAAGCAACATGATCTGGGAGTTCTTCAAATATGGCAAAACATTTCCTAAAATTGGTTTATATGAAAAACATAAAGAAAAGAAGAATTTGGGAGCCGGGCAGTGGCAGCGTGGGTTAAGCAGGTGGCACAAAGGGCAAAGATTGGTGTAAGGATCCCAGTTTGGGGCCCCAGCTCCCCACTTTCCTACAGGGGAGTTTCTTCACGGGCGGTGAAGCAGGTCTGCAGGTGTCTATCTTTCTCTCCCCCTCTCTGTCTTCCCCTCCTCTCTCCATTTCTCTCTGTCCTATCCAACAACAACAACAGCAATAACAACAACAATAATAACAACAACAATGATGATAAATAACAAGGGCAACAAAAGGGGAAAAATAAAAGTTTCTTTTTAAAAAAATCTATTAAAAAAAGAAAGAAAGAAAAGAAGAATTTAACTTTGCTACCCTGAAAGGGTATGGGCAGATTTTGTGAGAGTCAGTGACAATATTGCAAAACAAAGGGTTAATTTAAGATTGATTGGGAAGGCTTACAGTTTTAGAAGGTAAAGAATTTACTTTTGCTGAGGAGTTCCCCTTTTCTTTAACTCCCATTCTCTATTATATATCTCAATAACTTTTGAATACAGTTCCTGCCTTGACTTAAACTTTGCAACTGATTTTCTTTGTTCATTCAGTGCTAACAGAGTCCTGAAAGTTGCTTATCAATCCTTCTATCAGACAGATCATTTTATGCTTTCAACCAGTAATTGAACAGATCAAAGCAGTAAAGCAGAAACTTAGATATATATCAATTGCAAAGTATACAAAACTTGATCTTCTTAGAAACAGGCTCGGGGTATAGAATCAACTGCCAACATCCATGTCCAACGCAGAAGCAGTTATAGAAGCCAGAACTCCCACTCTCTGTACCCCATAAGGAATTTAGGTCCATACATCCAGAGGGAGAGGAATGTTAGAGTAAGATGACCAGAGAACTCTGAACTCCAATTCCATCAGGACTCAGAGAGAGAAGAGGAAAAATAGAAGAGCATTTGGATGTAGTAATAGGTGTAGGTATGACTTAAAAAGGAAGAAAAGGCAGGACATAGAAAGAATGGGTAAATATATATGAATACAGACATAGAAATAATATTCAACCCATGTGGTCTGGGAGGAGGTGTAGTGGGCAAAGCATTGAACTCTCAAGCATGAGATCCCGAGTGCAATCCCTAGTAGCACATGTACCAGAGTGATGTTTAGTTCTCTCTCTCTCTCTCTCTCTCTCTCTCCAATATCTCTCTCTCTCCTTCCCTCCCTCCCTCTGCCTATCTTCTTCACAAATAAATAAATAAATAAAATTTTAAAAACAATAGTCAAGCCATATTTTGACGTTGGGAGAACTACTATAGTTTCCAATGTAGGGAAGGAAGAACTCTGGTGGTGGGAACAGTATGGAATTCTACCCGTTATTTCACAGTTCTGTAAGTCAGTATTGAATCACTAGTAACATTCTTTTAGTGAGATCTTCTGATGGCATATAAAATATGTACTTCCCTCTTCTCCATCAGTAGAATATATCCCAACACTATCCTAAATCCCACTAAGTCATACGAGCTCTGGAAGACTAACACCCAAGACACAATCTGGCAACTCCTTAGGCACTGAGACTTATTACCTTAATATTATAACTTTATTTTAGTACTATTATATACTATGATTTCCTAATAGCAACATATGCATTTTATCTACACATATTTTTTTTAAATTAATTAATTTATTTTAGATAGCAACAGAGAGAAATAGAAAGGGAAGGGGAGATAGAGAGGGAGAGAGAGACACCTGCAGTACTGCTTCACCACTTGTGAATCTCCTACTCTGCAGGCGAGGGCTGGGAGCTTGAACCTGAGTCCTTGTGCATGGTAACATATATGTTTTACCAGGTATGTCCCTTTACAGAATTTTCTATGTTAGTAGAACACAACCACATATCCAGAAATCACTACACACAGGCTAACTGAGGCATAGAGTACAATATGCTTATATAATCACAGTATTGTTACCTCCAATAAAACTACATTATAACCATTCTAAGTATATTTATGAAAAAGAGGTTTTTGTTACTGTGCATTGACACAGAATTTATGGATAATACATTACAGACTTAAAACTGAATATGGTTTCTGCAGCGTTTTAAGCAAGTGGTATATATTCATAAACAAGCCTCTTGATTCTTTAATACTTTCAACTTATTGACTGTACTAGAGGGATGTTTAAGCGAAGAATCTGCAATCTGGGCTGACCTCAGTACAATCTGCCCACCTGGTGTCAGCATGCTAGAATTGCAAACACAGAATTCAAATGATCTGGCCCAAGTACCCTTCAAAGTGAACTTTAACTGTCCCGAAGAGCAATGTTTCTCTTTCTAAAACACTTAACTGCATTCTCTGAAAGGAATTTCCTCATCTTTGTGGCTCAGTGCTTCGGTCACTCGCCACAAAGAATGAAGTTAAATTTTGCACTTCAGAGACAGTTATAAGAAGCATTTTCGAAGTTCCAGCCACTTGTACTATGTTCTCAGTAACCGGAGAGCTGTATTTGTACCTCTTCTTCCTAGGCTCGTAGCCAGGGAGCATTTGGTAACCAAATCAGTTGGTCAGGAATATTCATGTAATATACTACAGATTTCCAATATACATCCCTCATGAGGCAAAGTGCTAGAAAAATAAAATAAACTGTCAGCAGAAAAACTACCAAAAGCCTCTAAGTATTTTCCCTCTTTCACTTTGGGGGAAATAAGTATCATAAATAAGAGACATTTCTTTTAAAATAAAAATTACTATTTTTTTTTTTTTTTTTTACAACTTCTCTCTCCTTGCTTTCCTCCCCTTCTGCTGTTAATAACATCTGATCTTACATTTCAGCAGGAAGAAGATGTAGCTACAATGATTTAAAAAGCATGTGTTTATGGCTTGCCATGTTTAAGTACTGCTGAATAAATGTATATTGAAAACATATTTCACGTGAGAAGCCATAATAAGAGGTTTGAAGATATTCAATATTACTCTACTAATTCACAACACACCATAATTACGGAATATGTAGACTTTCTAGATGTAAATTATAACTCACGACTCGGTGAGAGCCCTTCGCATCTCCTTCCGCCACCACATTATACACTTCAGGCAAATTGACACAAAATAGAATAAATTATGTCAAAAGCTATATTGAACCATTATTTTAGCCTTAAACATATCATTAAAACGAATAAGCAGCTCACAAAATCTCCCCTCCTCACTCTTATCTCAGTCTATGTTGAAATGAGTATGTCCAAAGATGGTGAACAATGTAGCATTTCACATCTTGGAGAAAGAATGATAATTTTGTTTGACCAACAACAAAAAATTATTTTTGCTCTTGTCCCTTCAGTAAAGAAGGCCTGGAAGGGAATTAAATGGAGCTCTTTTTTGATCTCCTCAAATTGTAACCTTGTAGAAAAAGACTCCCCCACATACAATTGTTATTGCTCCTAGGCCAAGAGTGGCTTTCTCTTTTCTTCTCTAAGTGTCTGTATCTTTTCTTTTTCTCAAAAAAAGAAAAAAAAAAACCTACTTACATAGAAAACAGAAAATGAGTGGCCAGGGAAGTGGCTCACTGGACATGGAAGCATGAAGTTCCAAGTTTGACCCCTGGCTTTAAATGCATCAGAGACATACTCTGGCTCTCTCCACCCCTCATGTTAACAAGAAAATACATTGTATCTCAAATGCAACCAGTCTTGTCAGTATATAAGATACAGTTATTTGTAAACAGCACTAAATGACATAAATCATGGTGAGGTCTTGTATGGTACAGTAAATATTAACCATGGGATTTTCAAAGTCAATCAAATTCTCAAATGACCTGGTTGTAACAATAACTGCCTACTGCCTTCCTAAATTCTAAGACAGCAGGAGCCTTCCCCATTCTCTATAAACCCGTATTTCCCCCAGTCCTGGGGCGTGGCTTGTTTTCCTGCACGCTTCTCTCGATCCATATCATTGGATACAGCATCTGCTGAGCTCAACCACATGAGTGTAACCCGGACCGCCGACATGTTTCACTTCGGACTGTGTCCAGAGATGCCAGGCATGGAATGTCAACCCTTCTGCCCATGATCACCCTGGGTCCACATTCCCAGAAGGATAAAGAATAGGAAAACTTCCAGTGGAGGGAATGGGATGCAGAACTCCAGTGGTGGGAATTGTGTGGAATTGTGCCCCTCTTATCCTACAGTTTGGTCTATCTTTATTAAATAAAAATTTAAAAAATGGGAGTGTTTCAGATTGAAGTAGGGATGAAATGGAAATCTTCCTTCAGGAAGCCTTGAGACTTCATTGTAGAGTCCTTCAGAAAACAAGGTAGAAAGTTCCTCAACTATCATTTAAGAATACCCCCCACACACTTTTTTTTTCCTCAGCACCATTTTATTACATCCATATTTCCATACTCCAGTGCAAGTTGTAACAGACATACTGGTGTGTCCCATATAGGTATGCATCTTTCTGGCATTGACTTTTTCAAAGCATCCAGACTTTCAGCGACTCACATTTACAACTCTTTGCTTGAGGGGTCTCTTTGGCTCTGGAGTACAAGTCAGCCACTGGTGCTAGGAATGAAGTTCCCCAAAGAGCAGTCCTTAACCAAACATAAACACTTGTGAGGGAGCTACTTCAGAGGTTCGCATTCCTTACTACTTCTGAGAGTCCAGATTCACCTCCACTTGCACACAGACAAACTACTCTGCTGACACAGTTTATTGATATGCACCTTCTCTCCCTTGTTTTGGGTCTACTTCCCAACCTGTGTTTTCAGCGATTATCTAAACCGAGTACAAAACAACTAAATCAGGTCTGCTTCTGGGTTGTACAAAGACAGAAATCCAATAAGATCCTGACATCAGAATGGCATTTTCTATGCTGTCACTCTCTTATATTTCATCGGATGATTTCCTTCGTTCTTCACTCTATGTGGTAGGCAGAATAATGATCCACCCAGCTCTCAAACATGTCTCAGAATCTGTAAATTTGTTCAACTTTGCGTCGAAGAAGAATTAAGATGGCTTATCAGCTGACATTCAAATAAAGAATTATTCTGGATAATCCAGGCAGATCAATGTAATCACACGAGTCCTTTAAATGTGGAAGAGGGAGATAGGAGGGTTAGAATCAGAGTCACACAATGTGAGAAAGACATAACCAGTCACTGCCAGCACTGAAGACTGGAGAGGGTCACAAGTCAAGTCATTCAAGCAGCTTCTAGGAGTTAGAAGAGACCGAGAAGCAGATTATTCCTTAGAATCACCTAAAGGGAGTGCAGCGCTGCCAACTCGGTGATTTTAGCACAGCAAGACCCACTTCAGACTCCAGGCCTCCAGAACTGTGAGGCAATCGATTTGTGTTGTTTTTTTAGTAGCTAATTCATGATAGTTTGTATTGAAGCCACAGGAAACTAATGTACCATTTAAATTGCAACCACAAAGAAATGTCATGCAGTTTCTTTTCTTCCACTACATATATCATTACTTTTCCTCTTCTGAAAGGATACACATGTGTCTGAACAAAACTGCATGTCTTTGCTGAACTCGTAAAGTGTATGAGAGCATGCCCTAGAAGCGAAGAGTGAGGCGGCAGACGGCACAGAGGTAACTTGCAGTCTAGTGGGTGGCAAAGACAATTAAAATGAATTCATCAGGTTCAGCACTGTGCTAGGAAAAGGAGAGGTATGGGGGTGGGGTGGGGGTAGCCCATGGCAGGTGGGCTACAAGACAGGAGAGCAAGGAGGCAGCGACACACGAGAAAACTATTAGTTACATAAATGGCGTGATTCTACGGAAAAGGTGATCTGATCACCTGAGGGGTTTAACAAACTGCTTTCTGAGTCGATTGACTACATATAAAAGAACAACAGCAAGATATTTTAAAATGAGGGTATAAATAAGACACTTAGGGGATGGGGGGCAGGGGGTTGGTGGGCAGTGAAGCACTGGGTTAAGTGTACATAGTTCAAAGCACAAGAACTCATGCAAGGATCCCAGTTCGAACCCCCAGCTCCCCACCTATAGAGGGGGACACTTCACAAGCCGAGAAGCAGGTCTGCAGGTCTCTCTCTCTCCCTCTCTATCCCCCACTCTCTTCTCTCAATTTCGCCCTGTTCTAGCCAATAAAATGGAAAAAAATGTCTGCCAGGAGCAGTGGATTTGTAGTGCCCCCAGCGTAACCCTGGAGGCAAAAAACAAACAAACAAAAACCTGGGAGTCAGAAGGTGGCTCAGTGTTCAAAAAGCATGTTTTCTATGCATGAGGTAGGCCCTGGACTATGGACAGCACGAAGGGAACTCTATGGATTGTGAAGCCATGCTTTGATCTCTCTCTCTTCCCTTCCTCAAAAATACAGTATAAAAATTCAGTTGTGGGGGTGAGGTGGTCCAATGGTATTATACATGTTTAAGACATCATTATCTGATATTGCATCAAAATAAATGAAAAAACACTTATATGCTCACCACACACTCTTTCCTTTAACTGGTACTTCTTTATTTGTTGACTGAAGTAACATTTACATTCCACAAAATTGATCATTTTGGGTGTGTAGTTCTAAAGATTTGAAAAATGCACACAGTGATGTAAGCACTTTCAAAATAAAGACATGAGATATAATCTTCACCACCACCTGCTAAAATCCATATATACTTACATACTTTCAGGACAAAACCTGTCTCCCACTGAAGCTCCCTCTATATACGTCCCTATTCTTTTCCTATTTCCTCATTTTTCAGAAGTGATCCTAGTCTAAGTTTTATGATTATTATTGCCTGGGTTTCCTTTGGAATTTTACCACATTTCCATCCATAAAGAAAAAGTTGCTTTACTTTGTATGCACTGAAATTCATATAAATACAAACAATCTCTACACTTAATCTGTGTTTGGTGATACCTACGGTTAATTCATATTCTCTCCTGTTCAATTATGAGTTCTACTGCTGTTGCAGTCTGATTTGCTTTCAACACTTTGCTATTTTGAATAGTGTTGCTAAGAACACTGTTATACATATTTCTCCCAGAGGAAAAAAAATACACAAACATACACAAACTAAGTGTCTATTTTAGAGAATTAATTGATCACTAAGTATATTTGAAGAACTAATATAATTTGTTTTTCAAAGCTGTTGCAGTTACTCTCCAACCAGTCATGAATAACATCTCAGTCACTCACTCATTATTAAACTGTTGTGCTGAACAATGTTTAGCAAGAGAGAGTCACAATGTGGCATTTTTGCTTAAGATCAATATGAGCAGGAGAATATATGAGAGAACAGATGGCTGAAGATTATAAAAGGCAGATAATTCTAACTTCAAATAAGATCTGATTCACAGAAAGGTTCTTAGTGAGGCAGATCTTTATTATTATTATTATTATTAATTTTAAGAAAGAGTAACTGTTTATGTTAAGTGAGATTAAGCCAAAAAGAGAAAGACAAATACCAGATGATCTCATTTATAGAATTTAAGAAACAAGGACAGAAATATAAAACACAAAGTGAAACTAGGATTGGGTTACTGCATGAAATCCAAAGACTCTGGGGAAAGAGGGACTGGGAGGGAGAGAAGAGGCCTTGGGTTCTGCTGCGTGCTGGTGTAAACGGACCTAAGCTGGGAGGAGTAAGAATGTTCTATAGACGCCAAACACGAATGAGAAACTGTATCCGAGTGCCTACAAGTATCCTGTAAACCATTACCCTCCCTTAAAATGAAGACAGAGAGAGAGAGAGAGAAGGAAAGAGGCCAAGTGGTGGCACACCTGCTAGAGTGCACATAATATACTATATTATAACGATCTGTGTTCAGGGTTCAAGCCCCCGGTCTCCACCTGCAGGGGGAAAGCTCCACAAGTAGTGAAGCAGGGCCGTAGGTCTCTCTCTCTCTCCCTCCCTCCCTCTCTCTCTCTCTCTCTCTCTCCCTCTCTCTCCCTCTCTCTCTCTCTCTCTCTCTCTCTCTCCCTCTCTCTCTCTCTCCCTCTCTCTCTCTCCCTCTCTCTCTCTCTCTCTCTCTCCCTCTTGACTCCAGGGTTATTGCTGGGGCTCAGTGCCTGCACTATGAATCACTGCTCCTGGAGGCCACTTTTCCCATTTTTTTTGTTGCCCTTGTTGTTACCCTTGTTGTAGTCATTATTATTGTTGTTGTTGTTGTTGCTGTTGTTATTGGATAGGACAGAGAGAAATGGAGAGAGGAGGGGAGACAGAGAGGGGGAGAGAAAGACACCTGCAGACCTGCTTCATCGCCTGTGAAGTGACTCCCCTGCAGGTGGGGAGCCGGGGATTTGAAATGGGATCCTTACACTGGTCAGTGCACTTTGTGCCATGTGCACTTAACCTGCTGAGCTACTGCCCGTCTCTCTCTCTCTCTCTCTCTCTCTATATATATATATATATATACACACACATACACATATATATATATATACACACACATATATGTATCCCTCTCCCCTCTCGATTTCTCTCTGCTTCTATCCAATAATAAATAAAATATTAAAAAATAAATAAAATAAAAATAAAAAACAAGAATTCACTTATTAGAAAGAGAGACAGAGAGAGAGAGAGAGAGAGAGAGAGAGAGAGAGACCTAAAATAGTTGTAGGCCCACTTCTTGAACCAGACACATTAGGTTACTCCAATGTGTGATCATCAGAGAAGGAAATTTCTCCCCAGGGAAGGCTGTCCATTTCCATCTTCCTGGCATGGGAAATATATGAATCCTGACATGAGGTGGGAACTTCTGCCTAGAGTTCTCAGGAGGTGGAAAGGGAAAGAGTGACCTGAAGTGATCAGTGTGAACCACACAATAGAAAGCAACCCCCCCACCCCCCCCACTAGGCCCCTAGATGAAACTAAGCACCGAAGAGGGAAACATTCGGGTGCAAGAGTTAACTCAGCCCAACACCAGAGGAAGAGTTACAGACAGAGTAAATCTTTGAGGTTGAAATTCCTGCTGATCCACCAACTTTGTTTCACTAAAACGCACTATGGCCTCAGTCCAACAACCCATTGAGTAGTCTGGCCTCAAGTGGGCGTGCCTGTGACTCCATTCATAGTCCTGTTTCTCCTCCTTTCCACCCAGGGAATCCCCTCCCCTCATTTGCCACCTCATTTGGCTAGAGTTAATACTGGAAACCTGGACAGGATCCCCTTCAGGGGTCTAACTGACTATTTCAATGGAGTGGGACAAACTTCTTTGAACCACACTGACCACTTTTTCTCCAAGATCTTGATGCTTAGCCTCAATTCTGTCCTTCTTCCTCCCTCTACATTCACCAGTCTCTTTACTTTCTTTTTTTCTTGTGCCAGCTCCCCAGACATTAGCAATTAGTCAGACATCAATATTTGGCAAGCATTTTCCTGAGGCTTCTGGTTCAGCTTCCGGGGCATGTCATCTGCAGGCCCCCTGCCTGCCTGTCAGGGACTTCACCACAGAGCTCAAATGGTGCTCATTATGCTTGGAGTAGGAGAAAGGGTGGCAAAGAGACAGATGATGAGAAGAGAAATGATAAGAGAAAGGCTTCTTCTTTTAAGATTTATAGAAGGAATTGTTTGCAAACACAATTCCCTATAGATACCTTTCATTCGATCAAGGCGGAATCTTGTCGCCCTTAAAAGTCCCCCTAGACTTCAGGCATAAAGGCGCAATAGTCACCTTTTGTCACTTAGCTTATGCTTGGAAGGTTCTGGGCTAAATGTTTCATGTACAAGCTAATCCTTTAGTAACATCCCACAGAGGTTGGCATAGTTCCACTCTATACTTAAAAAAAAAAAAAACCCTCCAATTCACCAACACTTTAGTAATGGAGTTCAGCCCACAGCTGATTAACTTCATGTCTAGTTTTCTTGACCTCTATTCTAAAGGGAACTGATTTATTTGAAGCATGGATGGCCTTTCATTACTATTTTCAAGCTTCTCAATCAAAGCGTTCCCAATTAAGTTTCTCTACATATAAAATAGACTGAAAACGGACCCATCATTGTAGGCAGCTCACACCTCAGCTGTGCTAGGATTTGGACCATGTAAACCTCACAAGACAGTCCTAACAATGAACTGACATTGCCTGTAAGAACAGCCAGTCCTGTGCCTGACCCAAGCTCCCTCTCTCTTCACTCCACCCCTCCATTACCACTCCCAGGTAATTATTACAAACATATGATCACCTACCCAGCTGCATGCTTAAACACAACATGGGTGGCTAATGTAATCTCTTCACCAGTCGAATCCCATGACTGAAAGGATGATGGAGGAAT
Source organism: Erinaceus europaeus (assembly GCF_950295315.1). Taxonomy (NCBI): domain Eukaryota; kingdom Metazoa; phylum Chordata; class Mammalia; order Eulipotyphla; family Erinaceidae; genus Erinaceus; species Erinaceus europaeus. The sequence continues at coordinate 14,865,515 of NC_080182.1, read as the reverse complement.
CAGGGGAAATAAATGACCCACCCAAGGAAGGCAAACAGCCAGAGGCACTGATTGAAAATTTTTCCCACTGTTGTCTTTAAAGTTTATGAATGAACTGTAAGAACTCCACTGAAGGTCAGAGAAATATCCATCCATCCATCCATCCATCCATCCATCCATCCATCCATCCATCCAGTATACCCAAGAAAAACTATGTCTAATTTATTTTTTTCTTCCTTTATTTTTAAGATTATTTATTTATTTGTTTATTTGAAAGGCAGGAAGAGAGAGAAAGAACCAGACATCACCCTGGCATATGTGCTGCTGGGAATCAAACTCTCATGCTGGAGAGTCCAACACTTTATCCTCTGTGCCACTTCCCAGACCACTATTGTATTATAATCCATCTATTTCTCATTATTTAAAATTTATCACATATTTTTATCTCTATGGATACCACATCAGTTCAAGTTGTAATTAATTTTGGTAGCCTCTCTCTCTCTCTCTCTCTCTCTCTCCTCTTTATTCCTCTTTCTGGAGAAAAAAAGAACAAGAGAGAGAGAACACCAGCCTACCATCCATGGAGCTACCCTGATGCAATCCTTGTGGCCCCCTTGTGACGTGTGGGCTTAAACTAAAGGCCTCACACACATGGAGTGACACTTCTCCATTTCTCCATTCTCTCATTTCTCTTTGTCCTATGCAACAACAGCAGCTGTAACAACAATAACAATCACAATCGCGGCAAGGACAACAAAATGGGAAAAAGAGCCTCCAGGAGCAGTGGATTTGTAGGGCTGGCACTGAGCCCCAGTGATAACCCTGGAGGCAAAAAAAAAAGTATTTAAAAAATTCTGCCATGTATAAGACTCAGGTTCAAAGCCAGTCCCCACAATATTGAGGGAAGTTTTAGAGTTGTGGACAGTCAGTCTCTCTCTTTCTCTCTCTTTCTTTCTCTCTCTCTCTCCATTCCATCTTGAAGGAGGAGGAGATGGCGACATTTCTGACCCCAAGGAGCTTGTTACTGAAGGTAAGAGGCAATCTGTGTCACGCACACATCTCCCCTTAATGCTCCTACCTACTGGCATCTTTCCCTGGGTTCACATGAACTGCTCAGTTCCTGTTTCCCTTTCATCCTCTCCCCTCAAAATGACACCAGCCTTTCATTTTGTTATACCAGTTTTCCTTCAAGTGACTATTGGGTATTTTAGGGTATTTTTCCCCAAGATGAAGAGGACAATCCAACATCCTAGGAATTTTATTTTCATGACAGGAAGATTCCCCACCCCCCATTTAGTCAATATTCAAAATATGTGGACTTTTTTGAAGAGCTGTGTCAGAACACTTTCTAAGGTGGGAAATACACCAAAAATTGAAAGAAAAAAAAAAAGCATCCATCAATATAAAGCATCATTTTTTATCACATTTCCAGAGACATAAAAGCAAAACCATTTTTTTTCCCAAAATGGAGAGAGGGAGAGAAAGTGTTTGTTAGACAGGATCTTAATTCTTGGCTTTATGAAATAAAAAGAATTTGTGCTCTCTTACTTAGAAGCCTCATCTTTATCTCCACCATGATGGAGAAAATGGCAGTGATGGTGGGGCTGCTGGCACTTTTCAAATGTAGTCTTAATTTCTAGTGAAGAAAAAAAAAGGTTTTGATGAAATTATCCCTTGATCTTCTTTTACTAGTAAACACCTCAACTAAAGAGACTTTGAAATCACTAATGCACTTTACCTTTTGTACCGTCACATTTGCCAAGGAATTAGCTTAAGACAAACCTTTGGGCTGGTGCTGTGGTAACAAAAGTAGGTCACTGAATTGGTTGCACATCTTTCTGACTCCATTAGAGCTGTCACATGACGACCCCAGCTCCAGGAACGCTTCACAAAGCTAGTGCACACCAGCTACTCACTGTGTGGAGGCAGAGACAGCGTTCCACTTAGTTCTGACTTCAAAATGCTTCCTGGCTACTTCAAGAACCGTAATTATTTTAAAAACACATTCCCTCCCAAGTGCAATGAGCAAACCCCTTCCTGTATTCAGGGCACAGCAGTGAAAGCCCAGAGAAAGCTAAACATGTATCAGCCTTAGGCATTGCCCATAGGATGTAATGCTACAACAGTTTTTAAGAGACAGTTTTCAAATTGTACTCTGTGTGGGGATGGGGAGGAGCTATTTTCTCCCCTTGCATAGAGGGCTAAAAATGGACCATTTCAAAAATTATGCAATGTTGCTAATAGGCCCGATGTAAGAGAAAAGGTTTGTAGAAATCATTGCCGAAGTTTTAGAGTTATTCTTAACCCCCTCCCCCCGGTAATTCTGAGAGTGTGACTGAGGGTTGGTTTTTAGTCAAATAGGGAAGCTATTTTCTCATCATTTTCAAAAGGCATTTGTTAAGCAGTTTTGAGAGAACTATATAAAATGCACAGGGAAGAAATGGTCCCTGACTTCTGGATGCTCCTAATTTGAGGTTTATTCAGTTCAGCTGGTAAAAGCATTCTCCTCCCAAGAGCAGGATGCTATGGTTGAAAAAAAAAAAAAAAAAAGGTACTTCTCTCAGAATCAGGACACCCAGGTTCTATTTCTGGCACAAGTACTATTAGCCTCTGCAATTGGCCAGGTCACTTCAACTCTACAAATATTCTATTCCTGAAACTTTGACTACTTTTTTTTTCTTTTTTAGTAAGTTCCTTGCTTGCTTCACATGATACTTACCATTACCTACCTACTTGGAGGTGACTGCTCTTGTTATAAAACAGGCTTGTTAATTTCAAACACACACACACACACACACACACACACACACACACACACACACACATACCCATACTGTTTTTAATCAGTGATTTCCCTCCATCTAAAAAGACAGACATCCTATTTATCTTTCTAAGATTTATTTCATATGAGACAGACAGAGAGATAGAGACAGAGAGATGGAGACAGACAGAAACAGAGAGAGAGGGAGGAGGGAGAGGGGGAGGGAGAGGGAAGAGGGAAGAGGGAAGAGGGAGAGGGGAGAGAGAGAGGGAGAGAGAAGAGGGAGAGGGAAAGGGAAGAGGAAGAGGGAGAGGGAGAGGGAGAGGGAGAGGGAAGAGGGAAGAGGGAGAGGGGAGAGGGAGAGGGAGAGGGAGAGAGAAGAGGGAGAGGGAAGAGGGAAGAGGGAGAGGGAGAGGGAGAGGGAAGAGGGGAGAGGGAGAGGGAGAGGGAGAGGGAGAGGGAGAGGGAAGAGGGAAGAGGGAGAGGGAGAGGGAGAGGGAGAGGGAGAGGGAGAGGGAGAGGGAAGAGGGAGAGGGAGAGGGAGAGGGAGAGGGAGAGGGAGAGGGA